>NC_083328.1:83412357-84612357 GCF_963455315.2 Globicephala melas
TCCAGAACTATGAGAAAAAAATGTTTGTTGTTTAGGCCACCCAGTCTATGGTATTTTTGTTACAGTAGCCTGAATAAACTAAGACGTGGACCATCCAAGCTTGTCAACTGAACATCTCCATAAACATAACATGAATTGCCACCTTGATTCCCAGTTAAACAATATCCGACTCATATCGTCTTCCACAGTCCTGGAAAGCATCTTATCTAAATTTCATTCATTAACTTCAAAGGCCATTTCAAGGCCCACCTCCATAGCCTTTCCTTCAAATCTGACTCTTAATGGGTATTCTTTCTTCAACATCTATACTTCATTTTCTATATGCCACTTACTTCTTCTGAGGCACATTCTATAATTCTCATAATGTTTAATATCTTGAAAACAAGTCTTTGTCTCATTTCACTTTTTAAACACCTCGCAGAAATTCATTAAATGTTTTGAGTAGGTGCTGCTAATTCTGTCATCTGAGATTCTTTCTAATCGGTAACTGAAAGGGTATGGCTAACAATCTGATGGCCATTCCACAATACAAACTTAAAGGACTAAAAATCTACATGTTATTTTATAAAGAATTGTAGGGGAAAAAAATCAATGAAACTTAGTCCCAAGTAACTGAAAGTTTCCAGAATTATGAAAATAAATGTTTATTAAAAAGAGTTTAACTTACCCTATACTTATCTGCACCAAAAACTTTTTGTGTCACATTAGTGATTTCTAACGATGCATCAAAATACAAAAGCAATTCTTTCCCTTCTCTTTTACTAATTTTTACTTTATTTTTCAGAATTATAGTCAGTAGCTTCTTCGATTCTCTCACTGTACACAAATGAATCACACTGATTAGTTTACATTAATTCCTATGATACCACTCTACAGGTATACTATAAATAAGAAAAGCATGCAGCATACCAATTAAAATGAACTGAAATAAAATTAACTTTTAGGATTTAAAAGTATTTAAATTAATCAATTCTGGTACTAACTACTTACGTAAAGAAATCAACAATTCAGTTTATTTTTCAAAGTCTCAGTTTCCTGATCTATAAATTACAAGGTAATACAATAATTAATGAACTAAAGCCCTGAGTACATCCTGGACACTAACAGGTTCTTAATAAATATTCTTTGAACACATCTGAGAAAACTATTTTCTTAATTTAAAACAGGCAAAAAAGAAAATAACTTTAATTCCATAACTAACTATTCCTAGGCATAAGCATCTATTCAGACATTTCTATTAAATCCACAGTTACAAACGTGTTGACAATGAACGTCTGATAAAAGGATACAGTGCTAATCCTCAATGAATTCACCAATCCAGTGAAAAGAAAATACTGTCAAGCGCCAGTTTATATGAAGTATTCACCTCCCTTCCTCCAAAAAGTTACAGAAAATTACCTGGCACCCAATTAATGTGCCTGTATTATGGACCGAAGGCCACTATGGTCCTGTCCTACCTCTGGTGCTGCTCCTGTTGCTGACTGAGAAGTCTCCACACCTGCCCCCAGTGTTTGCTTTTGGGCAAGAGGAAAACATCCTGAGGGAGAAGGACCACACCAAGGATAAAACTTTGTGTCTGCATCAGGAAAAGCTCCGCTGGCCACTCCACGCTCTACCCTAAAGGACAAATGTCCCTATCGGCTCTAAAACTCTCTGATCCTTGTAAGGCTTGCCCAAGCAGAAAGTGTCTTATTTGCTTTTGCAGCTATATGGTCATGACACTTCCTCTGTGATGTCCTTTGATGGTACTAAGAAGTATTAGTTGCCTGAAGATAGTGGTAACGCAGTTTCTAATCCAAAATGCTGGCAGTGTTCTTTTTTTTTGAAAGAAAAAAAAGTCACAAGTCTCAACAGTAAAAGTTTTCAGGCCTTAGAGATGAAAGATCAGGTGACGTTGAAAATGATAATGTTTCAGATTGTGATGATGAAGATTAGAACACTTATAATCTTTATGAATATTTTTGTTTATTGTTATATCCCTCTGATACGCATTTGAATTTTTTTCTGCAGCTTGCTGTGAACTTAGAGTAAATGCAGTATTTGCTTCACTGCTTGCATGAACATGGTATTAGAATTACTTCCAATTTATTATTTTGCTGAATGCTTTGTACCTTTTTCTACAAAGCATTCTCCACATGTCATGACTATCTACATAAGAATTTGTTGATATTTGTTATATTTTATTGCTGACTTTGTTGAAATTTCTGATATTTGCTTTGACTGCCTAGACTATATCGTGGCTTGCTTTCTAGTTAGCAATATTACTGAAATACCAGAAAACTTCCTATTTTGTTGCTTCCTATAAAATCCAAGTATTTATAGATATCAACATATTTGGATCTTATAATGTTATCTAGATATTTCTGTAGGATTCCAGTATACCATTCTTAAATGAATAGTTTTCTCCTGCAAAGCCATTCAAAATAACACTTAATTGTCCATGGAGCCTTTATTTTATATACTCCTATAAACTGAACATAAAAGGGTCTAACCTCACCCTATTGTGCTGCGGCTTCCCCTTTCCTTCAGTCTGCAACTGTAGATGCTCTTTTTCACTAGAACTACTGCTTGATCTCCAGAGTCCACACTTTTTTTTAACTTCCATTGAGTGCCAGTCATATAAAAAATTCAGATCTTGCCTGCTCCACATAGGTAGACCACATCACCACTTTATTACAAAGGATATTAAAAGATACCAATGAACAGCCAGATGAAGAGAGATAGTGCGAGGTCTGGAAAAGTCCTGAGCACAGAAGACACTATCCCTGTGGAGTCTGGGGTGTGCCACCAAGGGTCAGTATAAGGACTGAAGTGTGTATACTGATATTGATAATGAAAGAGTGAATTATTATCTTGACATCTGAAATTTCAGTGGAAATTTTGGTGGAGTGGGATGTAAAACAGAAAGTAGAAAAGAACAGAAATGAAGAGCAAGAAAGGGAAAGATTTAGCAAAAACTATTCTCTCAAAATTGGCTATGAATGGAAAAAGAATGAGATAGAGGAAGACATAGGATCCAAGTAGACTTTTTTAAGATGCAGTGACAAATGTACCATAAAAATGTATGATGTTAAAACTAAAGGAGAGGACATTATGTTAAGTGAAATAAGCCAGTCACAAAAAGACATATGCTGCATGATTCCACTTAAAATAGTCAATTTCATAGAAACAAAAAGTAGAATGGTGGTTACCAGGGGCTGGGTGGAGGGGGAAAAGGGGAACTGTTCAATGAGTATAGAGTTTCAATTTCTCAAGAGGACGAAAGTTCTGAAGATCTGTTTCACAATAATGTGAATGTACTTAACACTACTGGACTATATACACTAAAAAATGGTTAAGATGGTAAATTTTATGTTATGTGATTTTTACCACAATAAAAAAAATAAGAGAAACCACGTGAGGGTGTATATGGAAACTTTCTACACTACTCTGGCAAGTTTTCTGTAATCTAAAACTATTCTAAAATTTAAAATTTATCTTTAAAAAAGACCCAAATGAAGGGCTTCTCTGGTGGCACAGTGGTTGGGAATCTGCCTGCCAATGCAGGGGACATGGGTTCGAGCCCTGGTCTGGGAATAAAAGTTATAAACTATTGATACATGAAGTAAGTTGGATGAATTTCCCACATGCCGTGGAGCAACTAAGCCCATGAGCCACAACTACTGAGCCTGCGCGTCTGGAGACTGTTCTCTGCAACAGGAGAGGCCGTGACAGTGAGAGGCCCGCGCACCACGATGAAGAGCGGCCCCCGCTTGCCACAACTGGAGAAAGCCCTCGCACAGAAACAAAGACCCAACACTGCCAAAAATAAATAAATAAATAAAGACCCAAATCAAACTTCCCAAGATGAAAAATATAATGCCTGATAAACATTACAAAGGATAGAACAGAAGCAGGTTACACACTGCAGAAGAAAATATTAACTAGCAACAAAACAAAGCAATATAAAACTACCGAAGTGAAAAAAGAGAGTGGAAATAAAAGCCTGGAGTTTGGGTGGAGAACCCAGAGAATCAGTGAGCTATGGAAGAACTTCATATAGCTTAGTATATATGTAATCAGAGTCTCCAGAGAGGAGAAAAAAGGAGCAGAAAAAAATATTTGAAGAACAATGGATAAAACCTTTAGAAGCAAGGAAGCTCAATGAACCTCAAGAATGAACAATATGAAGAAAATTACACTAAAGCATTATAATCAAATGTTTAAAACTACTAATGAAGAGAAAATCTTAAAATCAGCCAGGGGAAAAAAGACTAAACAAAAAGGAGCAAACATGAGAGTGACAGACTTCTCATCAGAAACAATGCAAGCCAAGAGAGAGTAGAGTAACCTCTTTCAAGTACACTGAAAGAAGACAACAGGCAATCTAGAATTCTATATGTATCAAAAATACTTTGCAAAATAAAAACAAAATAAAGACTTTCTGACATAAAAAAGTTGAAAGAGCTCATCACCAGCATATTTGCAGGACAAGAAATATTAGAGAAGTCACCTAGGCAGAAGGAAAATAATACCAGATGGAAATCTGGGTCTATACAAATGAAAGCTGAACACTGGAAATTGTAAATAGGTGGGTAAATACAAAATACTTTTTAATCCACTTTTTACATCTCGTTAAAAACTAATTGGCTGCATAAAGAAAAATATCATTACACATAATATGAGGTCTTTGACACATTCAGAAGCAAAAAATTTTTACCATTATTGGCAGCAATGGCACAAAGGCCAGGAAAGCAAAAATGGAACTTTACTACTACAAGGTTCTTATACTATTCATAAAAGGGTATAATATTACTTGAACATACACACTATTAAGTTAAATATGTATAAAATAAACCGTAAATCAGCCACTAAAAAGGTGGATATAAAGCCAACAAAAGAAATACAATTAAACCACTGAAAATGAATTAACACCAAAGAAGAAAAAAAGAAAAGAAACATGGCAGATGGGATGGCACGTAGAAAAAACAAAAGCTAGATGATGAATTTAAAGCAAATCAATAGTCACATTAAAAACCACAAAAGGCAGAGACTGTCAAATTACACTGACAGTCTCTGATATGATGCCCAGTATCAGTATATGATGCCTATAAGAAACCCACTTTAAATACACAGACAGAAAGGACTTAAAAATAAAGAAAAGCTATGCCATGCTATAATTAACCAACAGAAACTTGGAGAGAGTATACTAATATTATATAAAGTAGACTGCAGAGCAAAGAATATTACCACAGGAAAAAGAGTCATTTCATAATGATAAATTTATGAAGAAAAGATAATACCACTAAATGTTTATAAAACTAATAACAGAAATTCAAAATATCTGAAGCAAAAAAATAACAGAACTGAATAAAAAAACCCCACAGCTCTAGTGGTGACTTCAATACCCCTCCCTCAATAAGTGATAGAACAGGAGGCAGACAATGAGGAAGGATATATGACAACACTATCAACCCAACCCTCCACCCAACAACAGCAGAATACACATTCCTTCAAGCGCACTCACACCATTCACCAAGACAGACCATATTCTGGGTCATAAAATAAGTGTCAATATACTGAAAAGGATTCTCAAAGATCATACAAAGTATACCCTCTCATAACAATGAAATTAAATTAGAAATCAGTAGCAGGAAAATATCCCTGAAATCTCAAGTATATAGAAACTAAATAAAAAACTTTTAAATAAACCTATGGCTCAAGGAAGAAACCAAAAGAGAAATTTAAAAAGAATAAATTAATGAGAATGGAAACACAGCACATGGCAATTTGTAGGATGATGCTAAGGAAGTACTTAGGGGAAGAATTTAAAGCACTAAATGGCTATATTAGAAGAGAAAAAATGGTCTCAGGTCAATGACTTCAGCTTCACCCTGAGACGCTAGAAACAGGAAAGCAAATTACAACTAGAGTAATCAGAAGAAAAGAACAGCTATAAGAGCACAGATCAATTAAATTAAAAATCAAAACACAAAAATGAGAAAAATCGATGAAACTAAAGGCTGGCTCTTAGAGAATATCAATAAAATTGATATAACTCTCATCAGACTGATTAGGAAAAAAAGATACAACTTAGCAGTATCAGCAGCAACAGGGGGACCATCACTACAGAATCTACAGACAGTAAAAAGATAAAATGGGACCATTATAAACCACTTTATGCCAATAAATTTGACAACATGATTACTTGAAAGACACAAATTACCAAAGTTTACTCAAGGAAAAAAAAAGATAACCTGAAAAACCCTTTATCTATTAAATTAATTGAATTTGTAGTTAAGAGCCTTCAGCAAAGCAAAGTAAAAGTGCAAGCCCAGATTGCTTCACTGGTAAATACTACCAAGTACTTAAAGAAGAAACAATACCAATTCTACACACACTCTTAGAGAAAATGGAAGATTATAGAATACTTGCCAATTCAGCCTATGAAGCTAACAACGCCCTGATTCTGAAACTTAAAAAAAACAAAACAAAACAAAAAAACCAGACATTACAGGCAAAGAAAACTACAGACCTTCTAGAACATGAAATACCAAATTCCTAACTAAATTTTGCAAATCAATTCCAATAATATATAAAAGAATAATACGTCACAATGAAGTGTAACTATTGTTACAATGTTATTTCTCCAGATATCAAACTACAATCCCAGTTGTAATTCTAGCAGGCTTTTTGTAGCAATTGATAAGCCAATTTTAAAATTTACATGGAAATTCAAAAGTCTAGAATTTCCAAAACAGTCTTGAAAAAAAAAAAACCCACAGTGTTAGAAGACTTACACTATCTCACTTTAAGACTCACTATAAATCTACAGTAATTAAAACAATGTGGTACTGGCATAGGGAACAGATCAATGGAATGGACTACAGCATCAAGACCTGCACTTCTACCTGTCATTTGATTTTCAACAAGGGAACCAATGAAGTCCAGTGGGGAAAGGAAAACCTTTTCATCAAATAGTCCTGAAATAACTGTATACCCATATGAAAAAATGAACCTAACTCCTATATTACACCATAATCAAATATTAATTTGAGATGGATCATAGTCCTCAACATAAAAGCTAAAAACCATAAAGTTTTTACAGAAAAACAGGAGAACGTCTTTGGTACTTGGTAGTAGGCAAAATTTCTTAGGTCACACAAAGCAATAACCATGAAAAAAAAGAAAACTGATCATATGGACTTCAAATTTAAAAACTTCTGCTCATTAAAGACACCAATGAGAAAATGAATAAGCAAGATACAGATAGGGAGAAAATACTCACAGAACATATATTTGTCGAAGGATTTGTATCCAGGATACATAAGAACTCAAAAACTTAATAATAAAAAAGACAGTCCAGTAAAAAAAAAAAAAGACAAAATATTTAAACAGATACTTCACGAAGAAGATATATGAGTAGCCATTAAGCACATGAAAAAGTGCTCAACATCACTGGTTATTAGGAAAACGCATATAAAAGCTATCATGAGATACCACTACATGCCCACTGAGGTAACTAAAATACGTCTTGATATCTGAATTTGGAGTGGTGCCAGTCTGCCAAGGTATATGATTTTTGTCCAGCATGTATTGACAAGAAAGTGACTGACCATGGGTTTTAGGCTAGATAGAGAAGGAAATAAATATAAGATACTGGAGGAATTGTGGGGGCAGGGAATTTGATGATATTGAACTATCAAATTTATGAATGTGAACATATGGAAATGTTGATCTGCTTTCATCAGTTCATTGTGTTTTTCCATAGAGTGTGCAACTTCTACTCAAGCAGAATCAAGAAGAGAGTTATCAAAAACAAGTTTAATACCTTCAATGCTGTATATTTGTACTTCTTCCTCAGGCACAGTGACTGCTTCCCACTGATGATTCTTAAATTTAAAAACAGGTTTTGATCATAAATAATAATTTATTCTTGCTTTAAAGCTCCTTTAAACACCATTTTAAGTTATACAAACAATAAAGGTTATTACTATTTTCTTTTACTAAGTATCACTAAGTAACTGGTTGATATAACACATTTCTTGCTCCATCAATTTACTAGATAATATATTATACTTGCCGCATTTAATCTATTCGTTCATTCTTAAAAGTAAATGACAGTATTGACTACTTTTATGGTTTCCTATTCTTAACCAAAAGCAAAGAATGACTAGCCATTCATATTTATTAGAGTATACACTTTTAAAAATATTACCAAATCCTGTCATTTCTTCCTTTGAAATGTTGTGTGATCATATTCATCCCCCAATTCTCACTCATTAATTGACTGTCCTTAGATTCAAACACTGAATGCATGAGAATAATAACCTAAAATGTGTTCCCCTTCCAAGTATTTTCATTGAAAATTTGTATAAGTGAATAAAATAATATGAATTCACACAAAAAAGTCATGGTAAAAATTAGAACCATTCCTAAAAGATGGGATCCTAAAACCTTCAGTAATCTTATGATGAAAATAGATCCAATTCTTTTGCTATTTAAGGACCACTCATTGTATAGAAATTCTGCCAAATCCTCAATCTCTTCACTAACTCCCTCCCTTATTTGCCTTAATTGGAACCAGTCTATACTCTTGAGGGCACCACTACTATTATAATTACAGCCTTCTCCAGTTAAGGTGCTAATTCTCCCAGACCTCAAAACCTCAGGGTCGGCAGGAAAGGGCTGGTCTCCTCTCTCCCCAACACTTTGAGCAGCTTCACATTTCTCTGTGTGTAAAAGCCTTGCTCCTTTGTGGCACATGCCAGCTGGCACACATACCCATCGGTTATCATCTACTAACTTTAAAGTGACTCTTCCTCATACATGGAGGCACCTGGTTCAAAGCTTTCCTTTTGAAAAAATGTCTACATTATAAAAATTTTCAAACAGATTATAAAAAATAGAAATCACAGTATAATGAATCCAAAATATGCCCATACCCAGCTTCAACAGTTACTGATATATTATGCCCACTTGTTTCATCTTTACCCCCTACTTTCCCTCTACTACACTCTCCTCCTCTTGACCTCAGTTTTTTATTTAATCTCTCTGTCACCCCAGCCATCAATTTTAAAACTCTTATCATTAAAGTACCTAACAAAAACCCCTCTCTGGAATCCACATCTCACTTTAGCTTCTACTGTTCTCTTTCCCTTGTCTTTACTTCCTCTACAAATATTTCAACTTTCCAGGAATGCTTAAATCCTCATCACTTAAGTGAAATTGCTCTTTCATGGATCGCCAGTTTTTATTTATTTAACGTGTTTTGACAGTGTTCATCATTTCCGCTCATAAAACACCCTTCCTTTGTCTTCTATAACATGATACCCTTTTAATTTGTTCTTTTTTGGCTGATTCGTCAAGTATCCTTCAGGCTAGAGTCTCTTCTACCTATCCTGTATAAATTTGTGTTTTTCACAGTTCTGTCATGTAGACACTCATTAAATCCCATGGTTTTATTTATCATCTATATACAGAGAGCTTCTAAATCTCCATTTACAGCTCAGTTCTCTCACCTCAACTTCAGACCAATATATCCAACTGCCTACAAGATATCTTCAGCTGAACACCCCACACACACCTCCAAATCAAAACATCCAAAGTTGAGCTCATCATCTTACCCTACAAAACTGATCCTCCTGTGACAGCATCTTCATCCATCCAGTTACCCAAGTTTTATCAACCTCCTCTTTTTACTACAAACTACCAAGTCTGCTCAATTCTACCTCCTCAAGTTTTTCTGGAATCCATCCATTTCCATCCATCCCCACTGTCACTTTCCAAAACTGTGCCACCATGATTTCTCTCACCCGGATTACTGCAAGTCTCCTAACTGCCTCTGGTCTTGTCCCTTTTTAATCTGTTCTCCTTGAGGCAGGAGATAGGTGGGCCCCAAGCTAGACATTTACAACTGGCCTCCTGTTCCAACTTCCTGGGGTGAGAAGAAGATGGGCTCCAGGCTGGACATTCATTACCACCCCCAACCCCCATGTTTACATTTCCTGAGGCAAGAGACAAACCGGCTCTGGACTACATATTTATGACTGGACTCCAGTCTATATTTCGAGATCTGCACTTCAATATAAGAAACAACAACAGGAATAGGGTAGATAACTGGACATTGGACACTTTTATGGCAGGGACAGAGAGGGGCTGAACCCTGTTAAAAGATCAAGACATCATGCATTTCCCATCCTTGGTGCAAGGGAAACATTGCACACGCACAGAAAGGCTCCTTGGGGTTCAAAAAGGAGGGGGCACCACCCCATAATATGTGATGCTAAGGCCATCCCCTAGGCCTCTGGGCTGAAATCCATCTTGGAAAAAAGTTGCGCATGCACCTCGGGGAGGGTCCTAGGGCAGGTCAGGTGTTGAGAAACCAGATAATTGGCCAAAGGTAAACAAAGACCCGGAAGAACTGCCCTATATAAATGACTTAACCACCTCTTTACTGCGCTCCTCCTCATTAGGGAGGAGGTCCACACCCTTGCTCTCCGGGTGTGCATCTCTGCCTTGTTTCCATCTTAACTAAACAAAGTGTTTCTCTGTGTGCTCTCCCACTAGTTGTTGTGCAATGTCTCTAAATAATAAACTTTGTACCTGTTTTTTTTACAGTTTTTGCCTCCGTAAGAAATGCATTTTTCACTGGGGGCAAGAGCCAGGGGGTCTGGTGGCTAGGATTCCTGGTTTTCATCCAGGCTACCCAGGTTCAATTCCTAGGCAGGGAATTAAGATCTCGCTTCACGCCACCACTCACTGCTGCCTCTCCGAGATCATCCCCACCAGGAGAATCTTTTACATGAATGTGATGCTCAGTGTCTAGCATATATCTGGCACACAGTAAGTTCTTATTAAATATTCACTGAACTGATGTTGCCTCCTACTTACAATCCTTCTTTGGCTCTATACTGCCTGCCTTATTTCTTTCCAATACCCTTTGAACTCTATGCACTAACCATACTATGTATCTTTTAGTTGAATATTCTATATATTCATTCTTAAAATAAATACGAGCCCTTGAATAGCCATAAATGAGAAAAGACATGTCCCTGGTTTAATAAATTTTATGTTCTACGAGGGGGAAAACAGAAAAAACAACAGATAAACAAAAGGATTTTAAGTAGCAATAACTACTATAAAAGAAAAAAAGAGGCCAGTGTTATATAATGTGGCTGGGTGGCTACTTCAGACTGAGTTACCAGAGAATACCTCTAGGAGATGACATTTGTGCTGAAATCTAACTGGGAAGGAACTAAGACGCAAAGATCTGGAAGTTCCTAAGCAGAAGAACCAGCAAGTAAAAAGACTTGAAAAGAGCGTGATCTAGAGGAAAAGAAAAAAAAAAATTAATGTGGCTAGAACACAGTAAGCACAGAGAACAGTCTGATTATCAGAAAAATAGTCAGGGGCGAGGTCATAAAGGCCCTCAAACACCATGTTAAAGAGACAAAGGGAGGGTTTTAAGCAGCCACAATATGGAAGAATGGCTTTGAGGAGAGTAAGCCTGAAGACAGGGAGAAATGCACTACTGCTATAGAAATCCAGAGGGGAGAGGAGTCTAAATATCTCTGTGGGAAGAACTCTCTCCCAGCATCTCTAGATCAGTGACAGGAACATAGGAGGCATTTAATACTTATAAATGCATTTTATACTATCCCTATCAAGTATAATACTAAAATTACTTATTTTCTTGTCTGAATCATCCATTAGACCAAGTGAGTGAAGTCAGGAACCACATCAGTCCTATTCTACCCTCTTTTCCCAAAATGAAAGTCCACTTCCTGAAGAAAATCCAGTTAAAAATACACCTAAAAACGCTGCAAGAATAAATACACTAATGAAAACCATCAGTACCCCTGAGAAGTAGTGCTAGTTTTTGGAACTCAATTTTAATTAAGCATTCTAAAAAGGTACTCTAAAAAGAAATAAAGGTACGTGGAAATCCTAAGAGGCATTTGGTTAATGTTCGTCTAAAAAGAATTTACCTGGAACAAAAGGCAGGATTTTACAAGAGAGAGACTAAAAAGACTAAAGCCTCTTTGTATTATCAGCAGCCGCAATCAGATTAGTAAATGCAAATCAACTCTTACTCAGATCCTGGCCATACAGTTTGAGCTAGAAGTATGCAAATGTAGCAAATATTAAGTGGTGGCTATTTGGAAACAAGGCCTGAAGAATTTTCCTCAGGTTAAAGAGGTCAGTAGAAAACATACCTGCCTGGTTGCAAAGTTTAAACATAGTTACAATATAGCACAGAAAGAAAAGAACTAAAATTCACTTCTAAGTACCACCGTAAGAATCAATCCCTCACAACCAAATGTAAAATAGCTAGCTAGCTGGAAGCAGCTGCAAAGCACAGGGAGATCAGCTCCATGCTTTGTGTCCAACTAGAGGGGTGGGAGACGCAAGAGAGAGAGGATATGGGGTTATATGTATACTGATTCACTTTGTTATACAGCAGAAACTAACACACCGTTGTAAAGCAATTATACTCCAATAAAGATGTAAACAAACAAAAAAAAGAATTAATCCCTCACTATTTTCAAACAGAAGATTCTATGAAAGAATAAGGTAAGGCCATTTGTCATCATCTGTTAATGTTATTTTTAACTGAATGCTTCTGTACTGGAGTAACTGCTGTCTTTTCTAGATTCAATTCACTTTGTTCATGTGAATGTTAAATTTTAATCGTTAACATGTAATTAATTTCTGAAAAGCTCATATTTAAACACTAGTATTAAATTTTAGCATTTTTCTCTTGCAATAAGACATCAGAAATAATTTTCAATTCTAATTAACTTGATAGGTTACCATGCTCATCAAAACTACTAGAGCTAACATTGAAATCTATTAAAATAGCGAGAAAATAAATATCAAAGAAATCCATATTCTTAAGTTGAATTACAACATTATATACACACACACACCACACACACACACACACACACACACACACACACACACACACACACACACACACACACACACACACACACAAAATGGTACAGAGGTATCTAAAGCTTACATCATTGTCTTCGGCAATGTAGAATGATACAGTCTGGCTCCCGAGATTAAAATCTATCCAAAATCCCTCAAGTTTTTCATCTGATGGTATTTGCAACTAATAAAATAAACATATAAAACTAGAATATACTATGCTTTTAAAAGTGACAACAGAAAATTATGATGTTATATTCACGGTTGAGTTTTTTTGAAAAACAAAAGAGTAGAGCTGGAAGGTATGGGAAGATAAAGAGCAGGCAAGTACAGCATTTAAATCAATTTAGAAACAATCAAAAGAAATGCTGCTTAATATTTTACATAGAAATTAGCTAGCTCCAAAATATCACAAATATTCCAAGTACAAATAAAGGTTGAAAA
This sequence comes from Globicephala melas, assembly GCF_963455315.2. NCBI lineage: Eukaryota > Metazoa > Chordata > Mammalia > Artiodactyla > Delphinidae > Globicephala > Globicephala melas. The sequence continues at coordinate 83,425,723 of NC_083328.1, forward strand.
TATTTTCATGTTTGAATATATTCATGAATGATAAACAATAACGGGCTTGATTAAGGAAACATAAGAAAATTTGAAGTACAACCTTTATATTTCACTTATCCTTGGCTACAAATGTGCCATTTCATAAAATGTCACTTAGATCCAGAATACCAGACCAGCTGTATTTGTGATCTAATTATGACTAACATTAATGTTCTTGTCAATTTGTAACCTACAATTCACTTGACCTTTCCATCAAAATTCATCTAATAACTAAAACACATACTAAATTAAAAATTTACCTCATAGTTATCAAGAAATGCTGATAAACAAGGAAATGTAAAGACCCTGAAATAAAAAGTAGTCTGAATTAAAGAAAAAATTAATAAGCCTTCACAACATAATTTTGACTTGCCATACAAATCATACCTAGGATCAACAGGAAATCAGGCAGTAGTGACAACAATTTAAATAAAATCATATTTCCTTCTTTATTACTCTTTAAAGTGAGAGTTCACGGGAAATCTGTTTCTGAAAGACAGCATATTACTTTGAGGATACTACTCAACCTACCATTTTGACTAAAGTGACTGAACCAAATTACTTTTCATGTTATTGACTATGAACAGAGATTCCTAATTTAGCTTATACTAGTGATATTGATACAGTGGAAATTCCCATAAGATTATATGGGAAAAGAAGAGTAGAAGTGAATAATACTGCTAATAAAAATGGCTGAATTCATTGAATACTTTCTTGGTCAGATACTACTATAAGTACTAAGTGTATAACCATCTCATTTAATCTTTACAACAAACATATGAGGTAGATATTATTAGTATTCTTGTTTTACAGTTAAGGAAACTGAGGCGAGTAAGGTTAAATAAGTTGTCCAACATTAGAACAGGAAGAGGGGGACCTGTTATTCAAATCCAAATAGTGTGACTCCCTGCACACAACCCTCACCGTATCTTTCATTTCCTTAGCAGGTAAACTAAATGTGAACTCATTCAATCCAATGTGTCCTGAACACCTATAAGGTGGCTAGGCACTGCACTACAAAAATACCTCTTCTGTCATTGTCAAAAGTGATAAAAATTTATGTTACCTAGCCTTCCATGACCATTCTTGAGATTAAATAACTGCAGAAAGAACATCCTTACAATATGTTAATTATAAAAGAAGATGATTTATGTTTGCTATATATTTTTATTCCAGTATGTGTACGAAGGAGGTAGCTCAAGTAATATTTATACCTAGATTTTTATTGTTCCTTAAACACCAAATTTATAATATATATGCAACTCTGAAATACAGTAAACCAATTTTAGACAAAGTTATTAATTAATATTAATTAAATAAAAATGTATTCTTTCCTCTAAAAAGTACAAAGCAAAATAAGACCAGTGGAGGATTATTTCAGCCTACCATTGTGTGCCCTTTCTTGAGCTCTGTTTCTTTATCATTAAATGGTTGTATTTTGCATTGTTTACCTTCTTTTGTCTCCAAGCATGCCATTTACAAGGTTGAGAAATATCCTGCAATCCTAATTTTTAAAAAAGAGAGAGCTTTTAAAAAACACAGTAATTTTAAAAAACTTGTTAATTTTATTATTTTTACACTACTTACTGTTTCAAATTCAGAGACTTTAATTCCTTTAAATGCATTAGCAATAAAATCCATTGAAAACCACTGACATGCCAGTTCTTCTCTTTGTTCTTCTGGGGTCATTCTACATAAAGCTTCTACGATAGCCACTTGTAAGTCATAATCTTTAAAAAAAAAAAATTAATGTATTATTTGAAATTATGAAAATTAAAGTTTATAAAAGTCAATACATTTCATAAGTTGTTAGAACAAGCAAGAGTAATAAGGAACGTAGTGTAATTTACTCATCTTTTGCCATTTTCTTCATAGAGATTAGAAACATCTCATCATTACAGGCGTGAATATAGCCCAAATAACAAAATAAGTTTATTTACTAATAGAAGAAAGGAGTAAAAGAATATTTTTAAGGATATTTAAAAGAAACTCCTAAATGTTCAAAGATTCCTCCATTCCATAATTAGAGTTGTGAATTGCAAAATAACTCATAGAAAAGTCTATAAATCACAGGTAATCTTTGTTTTCCTTTTGCATATCATGATATTTACAGTTATTTTAAAGTACTTTAAACCAGTGGTTTGTTCTATATGTAAATCACTACATCAAAATTTTCTCATATGAAACTTAGGAAAGAAAATTTGAGCTCTTTTAATAAAAACATTGTTTACAAACAAATCTATCAATCCCAAGAATATTAAACCTCCTAATTTCATAAAATACATTTAAGAAATTTCTTCACAAAAGGAATCCAAATCTACTTGAAAATTAAGTTATTATTCAAAAAACCTACCACTAGGCACAAATTATATTTGACAACTCCTGTTATCATACTTAATTTTTTAGTTTAGTTTAGAATTCCCTCGCATAATTTCACTACATTACAATGTTAATATTATTTTGACTAATTAGATATTATAGTCTATTAATAAATTTGGAGTAATTTCAAATATGAACATTTTGAAAAAAACAGACTTACCTCCAGCATCTAAAATCCTTTCTCCCATACTACTCCTGTGAATCAAAACAACAGGTTATATACTAGACAAGTATCAATTAACTAGAAAGCTCATATGTTTGGGGGAAAAAAACTTCACCAAAATTTACAATTGATTAGTATCACAGACTTTGGCAGAAAACATATATATAAATTATATTAGAAACCTACAAGAGTTTATCAGTTTTAATTCTTAATGCAACTCATGGTTGCCTTATTTGCCTTATAAAACATCCTTTAAATTCTTGGCTTGAACCACTAATTAAAGAAACATAGTACAAGTTATTACATGAGAATTAACATTTCTTGGTTAGAGAGTATTTTCCTGGCATCTTCAGGCATTTTGTCCAGCATAGCATTCATTTTTTTTAGAGCCTAGAAAAGAAAAATACATAATCCATTAACTTTATATATTCAGTGAAACATTAAGTACTTAGAGATATATTATAGGTATATAAACTTAGAAGCCTATTTTTTCTTAATCACAGCATTTTATGCAGGGAAAGAAGGGTGGAGGAAAGAATATAAAGCATAAAATAATGAATATAAGAAAACATAAAACACAGGATATCAAAAATAGAATATACCATGATTCCTGTACTTAAAGCAGTTATACTCTTTGCAGTATGACATATGTTTATTATTACTCTAAGAACTAAAGAAGCAAAAAATATTACCCTATTAATATTTGTTCTTATGACTACACACATGTACACATATATATATACTAATACAGGTTATTTTTAGCATTTAAATACTTAGGAACTACTAATACCTACATGGTATAGTTTATTTTCATATGAGCTATATATGTATACATAAACCCACATGCTTATGAATTTTCAATACATATTTAGGTAATACTGGGTTGGCCAAAAGGTGTGTCTGGCATTTTTTTTTCCATAAGATGGCTCTAGTAGCACTTAGTTGTCTTTAACTTCATTTGGAACAATTTTGTTAGATTGTATTGTGACAGCTGTCATATCAGCGTGCATTTAAAAAGAACTTACCAAAATTAGTGAATTTTTGTGTAGCCATTTTAATATTGAAGATGGAAGAAAAAAGCAACATTTTTGGCATATTATGCTTTACTATTTCAAGAAAGGTAAACACGCAACTGAAATGCAAAAAAAGATTTGTGCAGTGTATGGAGAAGGTGTTGTGACTGATGAAACATGTCAAAAGTGGTTTGCGAAGTTTCATGCTGGAGATTTCTCCCTGGATGATGCTCCATGGTCGGGTAGACCAGTTTAAGTTGACAGCAATCAAATCAAGACATTAACTGAGAACAATCAACGTTTTACCACGCAGGAGATAGCTGACATACTCAAAATATACAAATCAAGCGTTGAAAATCATTTGCACCAGCTTGGTTATGTTAATCGCTTTGATGTTTGTGTTCCACATAAGTTAAGCGAAGAAAACCTTCTTGACCCTATTTCCACATGCAGTTCTCTACTGAAACATAACTGAAACGTTCCGTTTTTAAAACAAATTGTGATGGGCGATGGAAAGCGGATACTGTACAATAATGTGGAACGGAAGAGACACTGGGGCAAGAGAAATGAACCACCATCAACCACACCAAAGGCCGGTCTTCATCCAAAGAAGGTGATGTTGCATATATGGTGGGATTGGAAGGGAGTCCTCTATTATGAGCTTCTTCCGGAAAACCAAACGATTAATTCCAACAAGTACTGCTCCCAATTAGACCAACTGAAAACGACACTCGACCAAAAGTGTCCAGAATTAGTCAACAGAAAACGCATAATCTTCCATCAGGATAACACAAGACCGCATGTTTCTTTGATGACCAGGCAAAAACTCTTACAGCTTGGCTGGGAAGTTCTGATTCATCCGCCATATTCATCAGATATAGCATCTTCGGATTTCCATTTATTTCAGTCTTTACAAAATTCTCTTAATGGAAAAAATGTCAATTCCCTGGAAGACTGTAAAAGATACCTAGAACAGTTCTTTGCTCATAAAGGTAAAAAATTTGGGAAGATGGAATTATCAAATTGCCTGAAAAATGGCAGAAGGTAGTGGAACAAAACAGTGAATATGTTGTTCAATAAAGTTCTTGGTGAAAAATGTAAAATGTGTCTTTTTTTTTTTAACTTAAAAACCAAAGGAACTTTTTGGCCAACCCAATATATTTCATCATGTCAGACAATGAATTAAGACAACAGAGACACAGTACATGATAATTTAGTGCCAAGGTAAAATAATTATTCAATCTGATAAATTGCTACCAAATTGTCTTCACCTTCTCTTTAAGTTTTCAAAGAAAATCTAAAAAATGACTTTACCTCCTGCTGAATACAAATATTCACTCTTGAGTCAATAACCAGGGCACAAATTCGAGGTATGAAACTTTCCACTACTTGCCTTCTACCTGAATAAAAGTAAATTATTGACAAATGTGTATTTTAAACTCTTTTCAATGACAATCTTGTATGTGTTAATGGAAATCAGACATACTAATTCAGTTCAGACGAAGGCCCATGGACTGGCCTGGGCACCAGGAAGCTTGAAATTCAGTCCTGGTTCTGCCATTAACTAGCTATGTAACTTCGAAAAAACACCGTTCAAACAGATGTGACTGATTTTAACTCTGGCAAAGGAATAACCCCAGATCCAGCTTCTCCTTTGAGGCACTTAAAGCAGTATTACTTTTTTGGATAAATAAATACAGTCCAAAACTGGAAACGTCTAATTTGAGGTTTTTATGAAACTGGCCTCAGTAATTTATAGTCATACCTCCAAAATTCCATAATGGCCATTAACACTTCCGGACTTCATGAAGATCTAAATATCTTGTCCTATTTCTAAAATTTGACACTATCCTCTCAAAAGACAAGCTTTATTAATACTAAGTATATTAAGAGGAATTTGCTTCATGCTAATTCATGACGCAGAGTTCTAAAATAAGTTTAAATAATGCAACGCTGCAAGAGAAAATGCACTTTACAAAGTGACTATGTTAAAAGAAAAAAAAAATCACTGAATCACTTGAAAAGATAAAGTGATTTACTTAAAAAAACAGTTGGATCACTTCATAATCACTGGTGCTTTAGGACTGTTTTCTCGCTTGCAAACTTAAGAATTTAGACTAAATTGTTATGTTAATTGCAAAGAAACCAATGAAAAGGTAGCATTAACTACTACTGAAATAAATAGCAATTGATATTTTTAAATGTTTTGGGAGCAATTAGCTGTTCCTTTATTTATAAACAATTCACCGGCCCCAATTACCAATCCTAGGTAATTCTTCCTCAACCAACACAGAGATAAAATAACTTGAGTTTATTGTTTGACATAAGGCACTGCCAAGCACAAGTGAAATGATGAGTTGTAACATGTTCTATAGTCTCCGTGTACTACTGAAAATTTTGTTTCATTAGATCAAGGACAAACTATGGCCCACAAACCAAATCCAACTCACTGTCCCTTTTTGTATGGCTGTATTCATCAGCAGGTACTCTGTGGAAATATGTGAATCTATCATGATTTACTGAACCAGCAGTCTCAGGTGAATTTCATTCATTCTTATGAACTTAGCCATCATTAGCCACCACTAAATGAATGGCTTTGGTAATTAGCTTGGGCTGCAGAGTTGATAGTGTTTCTTAATGAATTCAACACCAAAGTCCAAGGCAAAATTAGTGCGTATATGAGAAACTTATACTTCAGTAAAGTTATTTCAATGAAACAAAGGTCATCTGAATCACAAGTAATGTCCAGCTGCTTTATACATCTCCTAGGCTGTCAAAAGCTGAGACAAGAAATGACATCTCCATTTCCAACGACAAATTTATAGGGGATATATTTTTTCCAAGATCCAACTACAGATCCAGCAGCGTTTCTGGACGTTGATGTAGGTGCAAAGGAAATTTCCCTATTTCAAAATTCATTTTAACTCTGCAACTGAGGAGCTTCCACCTAACCTTCAACTGGAAGTGATTAATCTGCAATGCAATGGCATTCTAAAAAGCAAATATTAAGAAAAAAGTCTAATATAATTCTATAAATGCTTTCCAAGTGATGAATATGCTCAATTAAAAATCATGCTCATGAACTGATATCAGTATTTGGCATTATCTGCATGAAAAGACGTTTTCTAATGTAATATACACAAAATTTCACTGCAGAGAAGCATGAACAAATAAATATTTGCAATTAATTTTTATAACAGCAAACACTAACTCTGAACCTTAAGAGAAACGTCATCTTCTCAAAAAAGAGTGCTATTCTCCTCATTAGTAGACCTGTATTACAAAAACACTGTACTCAATTATGTTATATTTTGAGTTGCATCAAAAAAAATTTGTGGAAATTTGTTTTCTTTCTTGTTAAATAAGTACCTACATAATAACATCAATTTTTTTCTTGGCCCACAAAGCCTAAAATATTTACTATCTGACCCTTTACAGAAAAAATTTGTCGATCCCTGAATTAGGTAATGAATTCCTAATATTAGGACAATACTACAAGAATTGCAACATTATACCAAAACTCTAACAGCAAATTATTGTTCCAGTAGAAATAAAATGTTTATTATACCTTCATCATCCATGTCATGTATGACCTGAAAGTGAAGAATATTTAAAACTTACTATCTTATATTATAAACCATTACAAATAGTATTAAAATAAGAGGTTACATATGAACTCACCACATAATTATTTAACTTTTATGTATTAACTAATTAATCAGCATAAATGCACTAACCAATCTGTTAGTGACTTTTAGTCTCAGGACATATAGAACACAAATTGTTTTTAAATAAACACATGCTTTATAACATCAGTGAATCAATATGATTGTTACCATCAAAAGCTCAAATAAGTCTTCTATCATAACGGCTTCATCTTTTGAATTTCCTTGACTCAGAATAATCTCCTTGGATTTTTCAAACCAGGTAACCATGTAGAAAAAGAAATGTAAATACATTAGTTACTTTGAATTCAATTTTAATAATTTTAAGAATGTACTCATACAAACAGTAAACCTAAGAATAAAGAAACATTAAAAATTAAAATTCCAGTATTGTACTAAATAAGTTTATGCTCTTAAACACCATCATTGTTTTTGCTTTTTAGTAACTCACTATATGTTCCCATTTTTTAGATGGGAATGGATGAAGTTAATCCAATTCCAAGTAGAAAATCTTTACTTCCCCCCCTTCAAATTCTTAGTTCATGTACATTCATATTCATAGGTAAAGAATTATCATTACACATTAGATTATTGTGGCATTTTTACTATTTGAAATATTTTGGTATTATTTTATTTTTATTAACTCAGACATTTGAGTACACACTATGTCTTAGGCACTGTTCTTGGTGCTGGGTATACAACAATGAACAAAACAGACAAAAATCAATATCCTACATTCTAAAATGGGAAATAGATAATAATAAACGATATAAAAAGAAAAGTAAATTAAGTTAGATAGTGATTAAGATGAGCTAAAGAGAAAATAAAGCAAGTAAAGGTCTTAGGGAGTCTTGTGACCTTAAATTCACACAACTATCAAGGACCCTGTATACAGTTCCCTTGTGATCTTTATTTTTCTAACATATATCACAGGTTATAAAAATATTTTATCTGTTTTATATACAGTTCTCAAATTTATTTTCCAACACTTTGAACCATTTAATTAGAAAACACACCTTTAATCATATTTCCCTCAAAGAAATGTTACATATTCTATACTCATCTTTTGTACTAGTCCTTGTTTTATCATAGTTAGAAGTCCGGCTTTCCCCAATATACTGATATTTTTGCCACATCTTCCAAAAGAAACCAAAATGGTTGAAACAGTTTGGATATCCTTTTTATTCAGCTCCTGAAATGCAAATTATACATTTAAACATCTGTAAATACAAAATAGAATGGAATTGGCATTGTGCTAGGAGCGTTGTAATCCTCACAAATCCTGAGTGTTAGTCATTATCATAATCATAATCTCCATATTGCAAAGGACAAAAGTGTGGTTTAAAAAAGGCAACCGGGCTTCCCTGGTGGCACAGTGATTGAGAGTCCGCCTGCCGATGCAGGGGACACGGGTTCGTGCCCCGGTCCGGGAAGATCCCACATGCTGCGGAGGGGCTGGGCCCGTGAGCCATGGCCGCTGAGCCTGAGCGTCCGGAGCCTGTGCTCCGCAATGGGAGAGGCCACAACAGTTAGAGGCCCGCGTATCGCAAAAAAAAACCAAAATAAAACAAAACAAAACAAAACAAAAAAAAGGCAACCTGCTTACAAGCACTCAGCCAGTGAATGACAAACACAGTACAAAATTGCAGACATGTATAAACTCAAGAAACTTTAGACTTATGATGCAATGAATCAGTTACCTTCCATTCTAAAAAGCTTTATGTATTTAACTAAGGGATACAAGACTTTTTTTTTTTTTTTTTTTGCGGTACGCGGGCCTCTCACTGTTGTGGCCTCTTCCGTTGCGGAGCACAGGCTACGGACGCGCAGGCTCAGCGGCCATGGCTCACAGTCCTAGCCGCTCGGCAGCATGTGGGATCCTCCCGGACCAGGGCACGAATCCGTGTCCCCTGCATCGGCAGGCGGACTCTCAACCACTGCGCCACCAAGGAAGCCCGATACAAGAAATTTTTACTCACTCTTCTAGATCCGAAACAAACATCAAATTCTGGTGGAGACTGTCAATAATCACTTTTTTCTCACATATAAAAATACTTTATACATGACAAATCAAGTACAAGGTTTTTGATGATTTTTATTTGTTTTTGTTTGTTTTATTTTGTGTAAGCACCAAGCACTGTCCACATAACATGAAGAATATGCTGATAGGCTTTTAAAAAATAGTTCAAGTTGTTTGAACTTCAAACAGGTAAGCTATTTTTCCCCGTTTAGATAACAGTTAATAATGGTAACACTATGTAAACACACATTTTTTATATATTATTTAGAAAACAACAGTCCAACATGTTATTTGGGACTCCTCAAACAAACACACACAAAAAGCAAGTGGTGAAACAAGCATTTATTTAGATAGTTATAAGTGAGCTTGCCAAAGCCTTTTTATTCATTCCTTCCAACGGAGTATCTCTTCCTAAAAAGTAGAGTGGTATCTAATAACTGTAATGCTCATTCAACAAAAATGAAAATTTACCCTGCACATAAGGTCATCCAACTTGTGGAAAAACTGTTTGCTGCATTTAATCTTCACATCTTCACAAATATCAATTTGTAAAAGTGTTTTCAAAGGTTTGAAATCATTTTTTCTTAAAGCATTATCAATGCATTTTTCCAACTGCTGAAATATAGAAAATGGCAAATATATTGAATCAAAACCCAAATAGTCACCTTATGAAATCAAGTAATTTAAGAATTGTTTTCACATTTGAAAATTCTCAAAAGAGCTTATATAATATCAATTCATTTATTTAAAAAAACTGTCCACTATTAAATTAAGAGTAACAATTAGAGATTAAGTGTTTTGATAATAATAAGCTCTATACAAGAAACATATATTTTACTAATTTTACACTTCATATTTCTTATTGGAAAGTCATCATTATGCTAAACTCAACAAAAACCTGTTAATGAAGGAAATAAAAATCAACTTTATAGTAACTAATACTTAATACCATGGATAAAACCCTAACATATCTATCAACTTCTTCATGAAGTTTAAATAGTTAAAAAAAAAAATTGCATAAAGACAGCTAAGAGCACTTTTTTAGGAACTATACCAACCAATATAACTTAAGCATTACATACACATATAATTTATTATTTATTATATTTATAAGCTTTATAAAATCTGCCATCCCTGCTATTAAAGTACACCACCATTAATAAGGAATTTTCATACATTAATATGATTCTCCTAAATGCAAGTATCTCACAATTTTAAGCCTTGATATAAAAGTATCCAGCCATAAATGATACATAGATCAGTGTATGATTCATTTCTATGTAAGAGGTATATATAAATCATCTTTAGTACTTTATATTCTTAATAAAGCTTTTGGAAACAAATCTATTGAAAAAATAAAAGGATAACATTTTTATTTCAATTATTTGACTCTTGACCATTTCATAAAAACAAGTAAGCTTTGTCTTTCCTAAAACGATGGCATTTAATACCTATAAATAAACAAAAAGTGATTTTAGGAATTAAAATAAAAGACTTCCTTTTGGTCTAGGACTACATACCTGGAGATTTGGTCTTATTGGCATTTTGACTTAATTTTAAAACAGGTGGACAAAACAAACACCTACAAAAGAAAGCATATACTTTCTGAATCTTACAATCTATTTTATATGTTTACAGTTTTAAAGTCTTAACACACATAAATAAGCATTACTGCTTATACCAAAGGCAATAAATGTTGTTTCTTCAAGTTCCTCACTGCTTATGAAATTACTCATTTGAATCTGTCCATAGAAGTTTCTGGACGAAAGCCTGAAGATCATTTATTCAAGCTTTCCCTTTTCATAAATGACTTAAATAAATGTCAAAGTCCTGCCAAAAGGTCACAAAACTAGTCACTGAAAGAATATAAATGTGAACCTCCCTCATCAGAGATTCCAACTTTGGGAACAAGAAGAAAAATAATCTTGAATTAATGCCTAAATGAAATTTAAGCTAGTAATACAATATTTAAGAAGGGAAGTATATGCAAGTATACTGCCAAAGAACAGGATATGTAAGAATATACAAATATGCAATGAAAGGAGGAAAAGATAACCTAAACACATTTTTCCCTTCAAAAGAGAATGGAAACAGGAAACAGCAGGGTTACATTAAGCACCATCTTAACAAAAGCATCTAACATTTGCAAATGCCATTTGGAGGTTTGGAGGTTAGTCCTATAAAGGAAAAGAAATAAAACAATCTTTTCTAGACATCATAACTAGAACAATTTTAAAATAATCTGTACTATGAAGAGCTTTGTAATAGAACCTCAGGAAATTCAACATAGAGGGGAAATTAATTACTTAATCCAGGAGGAATACAGGACTGTGTATCTTGAAGGCAACAAGAGGCACTAGTCAGTCTACTTTCTTGCAGACTTGCCAGTAGAGATATTTAAGTGCCAGTGAGGACATACATAAGAGGCATACAAAAGGGATGAGCAAAAAAATATCCTGCATTTCCAAAGATTAACTCCAGGGGGAAAAATCTGATCCACAGAGAAACACTGATTCCACATACATAGGGAGCCAAGTATAACGATGCTTCGGCAGCATCATTCTGAGTGAGAAAATTCAAAAGTACTTAGATGGGAGCTACGAATGGGAGGGAGGGTAAAGAATGAATAAATAAAATGTGGCATATGCTAATCAATTTTGTAAAGATAACAGTTAGATAAAATGAACCAGAATTTTAGATATTTGCAGCCAAACAGTTTTAGTGATTAAAAAGCATGTTGCCAGATGATAAATACAGCATAATGCCACTTATATGCAAAAAGAAACTTTGTATTATTTATGATTATACCTCTAGGTACACATAAGTATACACATATTTGTGTGCATGCGTGCACCTGTGTGTGTGTAGAGTGACATTCACCTACACCACTCAGGACACTCTATCTGTCAGCTTATTGGGGAGGAAGAGTAGAGAGTTGCACAGAACCATAATCAGCTATTTGGCAACGGGAAACTTCAGTTTTATTTGTAATTTATACTTACTTAACTTTTTAAAAGTAAATTCATACTAAAATGCAGGTAGGTGGGGTCCAAAACTTGGGATCAGTAAAATGTGGGTTTGGGTTATTGTGAGGGAAATGAAATCACAAGGCCAGCCTCTGCAATTAAGCAGCTACAGTCCAGCTGCTCCATCCAAATCTATCCACGACTTAGCTGTGGTTTTGCCCCATCTGGTTATGGTTGTCTGCTCTAGCTTAAATATTAAATGGGTGACTCTAGGTCTGTGGCTAGCTGGGGATTCCAGTATACCAGCAATGATTCCAAGATCTCTAAATAGTTGGTAGTTGTTTTATCATTTTGCCTGGGAAACTGGGAATGCAGGGACCCACCAGTTTGCTTTCCCAATTCCCAACAAGGGGTGTACCTATTTTCTGCTTGGCTTCAATCTTTCTCTCTTTCTCCCCAGGCCATCACAGAAGATGGAAATTTAGCCTGTATTAACTCAATTATGGAGGTAAGAAATAAGTACTGAAGGTCAGCAACCAACAGGGGGATTAATGAGGAAACATAAGAGGAACAAGGTAGGCTAGAGAACCCTGAGCATCCACCACTGCCACTACACAATAGGCCTGAAAGCTGCAGGAGGGAACATTCCTTGGAATAAAAAGACAAAGTTGAGGATATCACAGGATCACAAAGGAACAAAATGTATAGAATAAAAAGTTGAGATATGAAGAAGAGATTCACACATTCCACTACCTATTCAATGAGAAATCCAGAAAAAATTTTAAATAAAAAAGAGCAGTGGGATGGCAACAACTGAATAATAGCCAAGAACTTTCCCAAATAAATATAAACATCCACAAGTTGAAAAAGTCCATGGAATTCCAGGATAAATAAGAAAAAGTACATCTAGACATACTGTGAGAACATTTCTGAGTAAGAATACAAGACAAAATCTTAAGTCACCACAGCAAAAACAAAACTCAAATGCATGCAAAAGAATAAACATAATAGATTCTCTGTTCTCACAATGCAATAAATTTAGAAATCAGCCACAAGATAGCTTCAAACTTCCTATATATTTGGAAATTTAAACACATACATGTGAATAGTCCATGGGATACAGAAAGATAGAAATGACAAAACATTTAAGTGACTAAGAAAATGTGAACATATAAAATCCTATAGGATACAACCAAATCAGCAGTTAAAGTACAATTCATAGACTGGGATGAATTAATTAAAAGGTGAGAAACAGAACTAGCCAAAAGAAAGAGACCCACAGGACCTCCAAATGGTAGTTATTAGACAAATACTTCAAAATAACTGAGTATTGTGTACATAATGATTATAATACAAGACTGAGAATTGTGGCAGAGAACTGGAAACTGGGGTGGGCAGTAAGGAAGGCCACAGAAAGTCTGAAAGAAGATCAAATAATCCTAAAAACAAAAATAGTCAATAACAAGATTATTAAGAAAAAATAAAATGGATGGTTTTAATAGCAGATTAGACACAGATGAAGTAAAAGAGAAATGGAAGTGGTATCAGAAGATAATATCTGGAACGAAGCAGAGACAAAAATATGGGTGGGTATCAGAAGTCAGATCAAGAACACAGAAGAAGGAGGAGCTTCAAGATGGCGGAAGAGTAAGATGCAGAGATCACCTTCCTCCCCAGAAATACATCAGAAATACATCTACATGTGGTACAACTCCTACAGAACACCTACTGAACGCTGACAAAAGACCTCAGACCTCCCAAAAGGCAAGAAACTCCCCATGTACCTGGGTAGGGCAAACAAAACAAAACAAAACAAAACAAAACAGAGACAAAAGAAAAGGGACGGGACCGGCACCGGTGGGAGGGTGCTGTGAAGGAGGAAAGGTTTCCACACACGAGGAGCCCCTTCACTGGCAGGGATGGGAGGTGGGCAGGGGGGAAGCTTTGGAGCCACGGAGCAAAGCGCAGCAACAGGGGTGCGGAGGGCAAAGCAGAGAGATTCCCGCACAGAGGATCAGGGCCGACCAGCACTCACCAGCCCGAGAGGCTTGTCTGCTCACCCACTGGGGCAGGCAGGGGCTGGGAGCTGAGGCTCGGGCTTCCGTCGCATCGCAGGGAGAAGACTGGGGTTGGCAGCGTGAACACAGCCTGCAGGGGTTAGTGCACCACGGCTGGCCGGGAGGGAGTCTGGGGAAAAGTCTGGAGCTACCGAAGAGGCAAGAGACTTTTTCTTCCCTCTTTGTTTCCTGGTGCGCGAGGAGAGGGAATTTAAGAGCGCCGCTTAAAGGAGCTCCAGAGATGGGCGTGAGCTGCGGCTATCAGCGCGCAACCCAGAGATGGGCATGAGACGCTAAGGCTGCTGCTGCCGCCACCAAGAAGCCTGTGAGCGAGCACAGGTCACTGTCCACACCTCCCCTCCCGGACCCTGTGCAGCCCGCCACCGCCAGGGTCCCGGGATCCAGGGACAACTTCCCCAGGAGAACGCACGGCGCACCTCAGGCTGGTGCAACGTCATGCCGGCCTCTGCCACCGCAGGCTCGCTGAGCATTCCGTACACCTCCCTCCCCCAGGCCTGAGTGAGCCAGAGCCACCAAATCTGTGGCTCCTTTAAACCCGTCCTGAGCAAAAAACAGATGCCCTCAGGCGACCTACACGCAGAGGCGGGGCCGAATCCAAAGCTGAACCCTGGGAGCTGTGCGAACAAAGAAGAGAAAGGGAAATCTCTCTCAGCAGCCTCAGGAGCAGCGGATTAAATGTCCACAATCAACTTGATATACCCTGCAGCTGTGTAATACATGAATAGACAACGAATCATCCCAAATTGAGGAAGTGGACTTTGGGAACAACGATATATATATATTTTCTCCCTTTTTCTCTTTTTATGAGTGTGTATGTGTATGCTTCTGTGTGTGATTTTGTCTGCATAGCTTTTCTTCTACCATTTGTCCTAGGGTTCTTTCTGTCCTTTTTTTTATAATTACTTAAAAATTTTTCTTAATAATTATTTATTTTACTATATTTTATCTTCTTCTTTCTTTTCTTTTCTCTCCCTTTTATTCTGAGCCGTGTGGAGCACAGGCTCTTGGTGCTCCAGCCAGGCGTCAGTGCTGTGCCTCTGAGGTAGGAGAGCCAAGTTCAGGACACTGGTCCACAAGAGACCTCCCAGCTCCACTAATATCAAACAGCAAAAATCTCCCAGATATCTCCATCTACACAACCCACTGAACCAACCTTAGCCACTGGGGACAGACACCAAAACCAATGGAAACTACAAACCTGCAGTCTTCAAAAAGGAGACCCAAAACACAGTAAGTTAAGCAAAATGAGAAGACACAAAAACACACAGCAGATGAAGGAGCAAGGTAAAAACCAACAGACCTAACAAATGAAGAGGAAATAGGCAGTCTACCTGAAAAAGAATTCAGAATAATGAGAGTAAAGATGATCCAAAATCTTGGAAATAGAATGGAGAAAATACAAAAAACGTTTAACAAGGACCTAGAAGAACTAAAGAGCAAACAAACAGTTATGAACAACACAATAAATGAAACTAATAATTCTCTAGAAGGGATCAATAGCAGAATAACTGAGGCAGAAGAACGGATAAGTGACCTGGAAGATAAAATAGTGGAAATAACTACTGCAGAGCAGAATAAAGAAAAAAGAATGAAAAGAATTGAGGACAGTCTCAGAGACCTCTGGGACAACATTAAATGCACAAACATTCGAATTATAGGGGTTCCAGAAGAAGAAGAGAAAAAGAAAGGGACTGAGAAAATATTTGAAGAGATTATAGTTGAAAACTTCCCTAATATGGGAAAGGAAATAGTTAATCAAGTCCAGGAAGCGCAGAGAGTCCCATACAGGACATATCCAAGGAGAAATACGCCAAGACACATATTAATCAAACTATCAAAAATTAAATACAAAGAACAAATATTAAAAGCAGCAAGGGAAAAACAACACATAAGGGAATCCCCATAAGGTTAACAGCTGATCTTTCAGCAGAAACTCTGCAAGCCAGAAGGGAGTGGCAGGACATACTTAAATTGATGAAGGAGCAAAACCTACAACCAAGATTACTCTACCCAGCAAGGATCTCATTCAGATTTGAGGGAGAAATTAAAACCTTTAAAGACAAGCAAAAGCTAAGAGAATTCAGCCCACCAAACCAGCTTTACAACAAATGCTAAAGGAACTTCCCTAGGTAGGAAACACAAGAGAAGGAAAAGACCTACAATAATAAACCCAAAATAATTGAGAAAATGGTAATAGGAACATACATATTAATAATTACCTTAAATGTAAATTGATTAAATGTTCCAACCAAAAGACACAGATTGCCTGAATGGATACAAAAACAAGACCCTTATATATGCTGTCTACAAGAGACCCACTTCAGGCCTAGGGACACATACAGACTGAAAGTGAGGGGATGGAAAAAAATATTCCATGCAAAGGGAAACCAAAAGAAAGCTGGAGTAGCAATTCTCATATCAGACAAAATAGACTTTAAAACAAAGACTATTACAAGAGACAAAGAAGGACACTACATAATAATCAAGGGATCAATCCAAGAAGAAGATATAACAATTGTAAATATTTATGCACCCAACATAGGAGCACCTCAATACATAAGGCAATTACTAACAGCCATAAAAGGGGAAATCGACAGTAACACAATCATAGTAGGGGACTTCCAACACCCCACTTTCACCAATGGACAGATCATCCAAAATGAAAATAAATAAGGAAACATAAGCTTTAAATGATACATTAAACAAGATGGACTTAATTGATACTTATAGGACATTCCATCCCAAAACAACAGAATACACATTTTTCTCAAGTGCTCATGGAACATTCTCCAGGATAGATCATATCTTGGGTCACAAACCAAGCCTTGGTAAATTTAAGAAAACTGAAATCGTGTCAAGTATCTTTTCCGACCACAACGCTATGAGACTAGATATCGATTACAGGAACAAATCTGTAAGAAATATAAACACATGGAGGCTAAACAACATACTACTTAATAATGAAGTGATCACTGAAGAAATCAAAGAGGAAATCAAAAAATACCTAGAAACAAATGACAATGAAAACATGACGACCCAAAATCTATGGGATGCAGCAAAAGCAGTTCTAAGAGGGAAGTTTATAGCAATACAATCCTACCTTAAGAAACAAGAAACATCTCAAATAAACAACCTAACCTTACACCTAAAGCAGTTAGAGAAAGAAGAACAAAAAACCCCCAAAGTTAGCAGAAGGAAAGAAATCATAAAGATCAGATCAGAAATAAATGAAAAAGAAATGAAGGAAACAATAGCAAAAATCAATAAAACTAAAACCTGGTTCTTTGAGAAGATAAACAAAATTGATAAACCATTAGCCAGACATGTCAAGAGAAAAAGGGAGAAGACTCAAATCAATAGAATTAGAAATGAAAAAAGAGAAGTAACAACTGACACTGCAGAAATACAAAAGATCATGAGAGATTACTACAGGCAACTCTATGCCAATAAAATGGACAACCTGGAAGAAATGGACAAATTCTTAGAAATGCACAACCTGCCAAGACTGAATCAGGAAGAAATAGAAAATATGAACAGTCCAATCACAAGCACTGAAATTGAAACTGTGATTAAAAATCTTCCAACAAACAAAAGCCCAGGACCAGATGGCTTCACAGGCGAATTCTATCAAACATTTAGAGAAGAGCTAACACCTATCCTTCTCAAACTCTTCCAAAATATAGCAGAGGGAGGATCACTCCCAAACTCATTCTACGAGGCCACCATCACTCTGATACCAAAACCAGACAAAGATGTCACAAAGAAAGAAAATTACAGACCAATATCACTGATGAACATAGATGCAAAAATCCTCAACAAAATACTAGCAAATAGAATCCAACATTACATTAAAAGGATCATACACTATGATCAAGTGAGGTTTATCCCAGGAACACAAGGATTCTTCAGTATACACAAATCAATCAACGTGATACACCATATTAACAAATTGAAGAATAAAAACCATATGATCATCTCAATAGATGCAGAGAAAGCTGTCGAAAAAATTCAACACTGATTTATGATAAAAAACCCTCCAGAAAGTAGGCATAGAGGGAACTTTCCTCAACATAATAAAGGCCATATATGACAAACCCACAGCCAACATCGTCCTCAATGGTGAAAAACTGAAACCATGTCCACTAAGATCAGGAAGAAGACAAGGTTGCCCACTCTCAGCACTATTACTCAACATAGTTTTGGAAGTTTTAGCCACAGCAATCAGAGAAGAAAAAGAAATAAAAGGAATCCAAATTGGAAAAGAAGTAAAGCTGTCACTGTTTGCAGATGACATGAAACTATACATAGAGAACCCTAAAGATGCTACCAGAAAACTACTAGAGCTAATCAATGAATTTGGTAAAGTAGCAGGATACAAAATTAATGCACAGAAATCTCTTGCATTCCGATACACTTACAATGAAAAATCTGAAAGTGAAATTAATAAAACACTCCCATTTACCATTGCAACAAAAAGAATAAAATATCTAGGAACAAACCTACCTAAGGAGACAAAAGACCTGTATGCAAAAAATTATAAGACACTGATGAAAGAAATTAAAGATGATACAAATAGATGGAGAGATATACCATGTTCTTGGATTGGAAGAATCAACATTGTGAAAATGACTCTACTATCCAAAGCAATCTACAGATTCAATGCAATCCCTATCAAACTACCACTGGCATTTTTCAGAGAACTAGAACAAAAAATTTCACAATTTGTATGGAAACACAAAAGACCCCGAATAGCCAAAGCAATCTTGAAAGAGGAAAATGGACCTGAAGGAATCAGGCTCCCTGACTTCAGACTACACTACAAAGCACAGTAATCAAGACAGTATGGTACTGGCACAAAAACAGAAATATAGATCAATGGAACAGGATAGAAGGCCCAGAGATAAACCCACACACATATTGTCACCTTATCTTTGATAAAGGAGGGGAGAATATACAGTGGAGAAAAGACAGCCTCTTCAATAAGTGGTGCTGGGAAAACTGGACAGCTGCATGTAAAAGAATGAAATGAGGACACTCCCTAGCACCATACACAAAAATAAACTCAAAATGGGTTAAAGACCTAAATGTAAGGCCAGAAACAATCAAAGTCTTCGAGGAAAATATAGGCAGAACACTCTATGACATACATCACAGCAAGATCCTTTTTGACCCACCTCCTAGGGAAATGGAAATAAAAACAAAAACAAATGGGACTTCATGAATCTTAAAAGCTTTTGCACAGCAAAGGAAACCATAAACAAGACCAAAAGACAACCCTCAGAATGGGAGAAAATATTTGCAAATGAAGTAACTGACAAAGGATTAATCTCCAAAACATACAAGGAACTCATGCAGGTCAATATCAAAAAAACAAAGAACCCAAACCAAAAATGGGCAGAAGACCTAAATAGACATTTCCCCAAAGAAGATATACAGATTGCCAATAAACACATGAAAGAATGATCAACATCATTAATCATTAGAGAAATGCAAATCAAAACTACAATGAGATATCATCTCACACTGGTCAGAATGGCCATCATCAAAAAATCTACAAACAATAAATGCTGGAACATGGAACTGAGTGAACTGATGAGGATGATTATAATTTTTGTGACTTTCTGTTTGAATAAAAAAACAAAAACAGGGCTTCCCTGGTTGCACAGTGGTTGAGAGTCCCCCTGATGATGCAGGGGACACGGGTTCGCGCTCTGGTCCGGGAGGATCCCACATGCTGTGGAGTGGCTAGGCCCGTGAGCCATGGCCGCTGAGCCTGCGCATCCGGAGCCTGCACGTCCGGAGCCTGTCTCCGCGACAGGAGAGGCCACAACAGTGAGAGGCCCGTGTACCACAGACACAAAAAAAAAAACCCAATAAATTCTGGAAAGGGTGTGGAGAAAAGGGAACCCTCTTGCACTGCTGGTGCAAATGTAAATTGATACAGCCACTATGGAGAACAGTATGGAGGTTCTTTAAAAAACTAAAAATAGAACCACCATACGACCCAGCAATCCCACTACTGGGCATATACCCTGAGAAAACCATAATTCAAAAAGAGTCATGTACCAAAATGTTCACTGCAGCTCTATTTACAATAACCAGGATATGGAAGCGACCTAAGTGTCCATCAACAGATGAATGGATAAAGAAGATGTGGCACATACATACAATGGAATATTACCCAGCCATCAAAAGGAACGAAACTGAGTTATTTGTAGTGAGGTGGATGGACCTGGAGACTGTCATACAGAGTGAAGTCAGAAAGAGAAAAACAAATACCATAGGCTAATACATATATATGGAATCTAAATAAAAGAAAAAAAAGGGTCAGAGGAACCTGGGGTTGAGACGGGAATAAAGATGCAGCCCTACCAGAGGGTGGACTTGGGGATACGGGGACGGGGAGGGGTAAGTTGGGACAGGGTGAGAGAGTGGCATGGACATATATACACTACTAAATGAAAATGGACAGCTAGTGGGAAGCAGCCGCTTAGCACAGGGAGATCAGCTTGGTGTTTTGTGACCGCCTGGAGGGGTGGGATGGGGAGGGTGGGAGGGAGGGAGATGCAGGAGGGAAGAGATATGGGGACATACGTATATGTATAAGTGATTCACTTTGTTATGAAGCAGAAACTAACACACCATAGTAGAGCAATTATACTCCAATAAAGACGTTAAAAAAAAAAAAGAACACAGAGGATAAGTTATAAAGCCCTACATATGTGTAACTATAATCCCAGGAGAGAAGATAGTGAATGTGACCAAAGCAATATCTAAGAAATGATGACTGAGAAGTTCCCAAAACCAATAAAATACATCAAACAATAGATTCAAAAAACCCCATGAACCCCAGCAGGGGGAAAAAAACACCCAAACCCTGGTGCACCACAGAAAACTGCTGAAAATCAAGATCAAAATCAAAATCAAATATCAAACTGCTGTCAGAGAGTAAAAAAGACAGGTTACTTTTAAGTAGCATCAATAAGACTAGTAGATGACCAATAAAAACTATAAAAGCCAAAAGATTTAGAATAATAACTTCTTTAAAGTGCTCTAAAATTGGACTTAAACTACACATTGGACAGATGGACCTAACAGACCTAGACAGAACTTTTCATAGAACAGCTGAACACACATGCTTCTTAAGGACGCATAGAATATTCTCCAGGATAGATCATATGTTAGGCCACAAAACAAGTGTTAATAAATTTAAGAAGACTGAAATCATATCAAGCATCTTTTCTGACCACAAATTGGGCAACCTAGAAGAAATGGAACCTAGGAGAAACATACAACCTATCAAGACTGAATCATGAAGAAACAAAATCTGAACAGACCAATTATTAGTAAGGAGATTGAGCCAGTAATCAAAAACCTCCCAACAAGACAGGTCCAGGACCAGACGGGTTTGCCAGTGAATTCTACCAAACATTTAAAGAACTACTAACACCAATCCTCAAACTCTTCCAAAAAATAGAAGAGAAAGGAACACTTCCAAACTCATTTTATTAGCCAGGCTTATGCTGATACCAAAGCCAGATAAGAACACTATGAGGAAAGAAACTAGAAAGTTCTGAAAGAAAAAACTGCAAGCTAGAGTTCTATAACCAACAAAAGTACTATTTAAAAATAAATGGAAGAATCATCCTATTTGTTATTAAAATGTATTACAAAGTTGCAATTACTAAAAACAGTATTAAAAATAGGAAATAGACAAATGGATCAATAACCAAAAGAGAATCCAAATGCATACCCAAGTATATATTGGAACTTCATATATGAGTAAGAAGGTTTTGCAAATAGTAAATGTAAATTAGTCAGTAAATGCTCCCAAATGCGCAAACTGGCACTGGGAAAACTGACTCACCATATAAAAATATAACATCAAGCCCCTTATTTCCCGCATTCACAAAGCAAACTAGATAAGTTAACTACCTAATGTAAAATGAAAATATTTAAAAACCATTAGAAGGAAACACAGGAGGATATCTCTATGACTCTGCAATGTGAAAACATTTAAAACATAAAAAGCACAAAGCATAAAAAGTAATAGATATGAACTTTCTGTACATCATTGTCACCTTCTCTCTCTCTCACACACACATACATAATTTCATTAAGGACTCTCTATTCACTCTTAATCCAGTACTCAATATTGCCCCAGCCGGTCCTATAACCGTGAACACATTCACCTTAGAGAAACATTTCCTTTGCCTATGCCTTTCAAAGAAGGGGACTGCAGTTAATTACACTATTCTGTTTATTTTGTATGTTAGAAATCTTCCCTAATAATAATGTTTAAGGGACTCAGGGCGGGGTGGGCGGGGGTTGGGGGGGAGGGTAGGCTGAAACAATGCAGAGAAGATTGCAGGTTGTGCTGATACTGACATTTTAGTCTCTGCTTCAGAAAGGAGGTAAAATTTGAGCAACCTAAGTGCTCAGGTAAGAGAAAAGACATTAGTTAACTGTCAAATCCTTCCTCTGGCAGAGCAAAACTACAGTTGATTCTTGCATAATGAAAAACTGCTTCCTAATAGTGCCAAACGTCCATTTTCTTGCTTCTCTTTGTATTCCAACTTGTGGCTCTGGAAGTACTAGCAACTAAGTGCACAGTATTTGCAACAATTGCACATGGTGACTGAGAAACATTCTGTAGTTCTAAGCAATTGCTATTATTCTTTAATTTGTATATATGTAAATCTAGACAACCGCATGAACATGACATATTTACAGTTAGATGGCAAGCAAACACTAGAATAATGACTAAGTTTATTTTATAAAAATATTTAATAAGATTTATTCAAAAATAATTTCAGTGTTATCAGAACGATTTTATTTAGATTAATGTTCGTTAGTAATTTGTATCTACCTTAATTTTAAGAAGAATTTAGTATTTCAGAAAATATTAAAGAAACAATACCTTTTAATTTTTTACACTTATTTCACGTTTCTGGTAAAAGTACTCAAATTAGTACATTTTGAACAAAATTACATGTTGTTTTAATCCTTAAATCATACTATCAATACAACAGAAAACAAGTAAAAATCTTGACTATACTGATTTTGCTAAAATGAAAAGAAGTTTATGAAATGTGTACTAATTTACGAATTATATAGGTCATTATTACTTATCCAAAATTCGGCAGTCCATCATCAAATATCCATAATAAATGCGTTCAATTATCTTTGATATTTTGCCAACACTCGGTCATAAAAATAATAGCTTCACACAAACTTTTCTATTTCATTACGATGAAGGTATGTGTGAAACTGAAGACTTTATTGCACCACTTGAAAACTCGACTGAAAAGTTTAAGCACTTAAAATATTTCAGGGGCCTCTGTTTGTACTCTTTCCCTAGGGTCAGCAACTGTTGGGGCAGGCCTGCCTATGGCGGAATGCTTCGCTGCATCACAGCTACAGCAACCTGAGTGTGAATTTGCCATGTCATTTACAAGGTTACTCTGAGATATGACATACAGTGCAGAGGAATTACTTACGGCCAAGAGACCACAAGGCTCACAAGACGGCTTAGTTCCTAGTCTACTTTTGTGCAAGAAGTCCGTCAAGGGGAAGGAAAATTAATGTCTACCCAGGCAGAGTTATTTTTTAAGTAAGAAAAACTGAACTAAACAATCCAGCGACTCCTCCCTCCCTTCCAAGGCTGAATGCATACTGGCTCTAACAGAGCCCCAAACTGGGTACCATCCATGATACAAGACAAACATCTGCGACTGAGAGAGAAGGCTAAGTCCTGAGGGAAACGTAAGCAACACACTCATCTTTCCACCGCCCTGAGTAAACAATTAAAAATACCTTTATGAAGCGCTATGCACGAGCACAAGGAACAACAGAACGACCTGAGAGACCCAGCACAGAATTATACTTTTTCAAGAGGAGTCTGGGGGGCGGGGGGTGGGGTCAACTAAGCGGGCTTGGCGCTCTGGTTTCCTTACAGGCAACACAGACCTTGGGACAAGATGAATGTGCACGCGCAGGCGCATGGCAGGAGGAAGGTTTAAAAAACACCCAACAGCTTGACACAGGCATACACTCTTTCCCCAAAGCTGAATGAATGAATGCAGCAAAGCCCTCTGCGCCACCAGAGCAGACGCCCAACAGTTGGGACTGTGACGCCGGAAGCTGCCCGCGCGCCGGGGAGGAACCACCACCTTCTCCTGTCACCACTAAACAGTTACCACAAGCTACTTCACGACACCTGTAGCGGCATCACCCACGACACCCAGCGCACAGACCCGTTTCATCCTCCTTCTGCGACCGGGGACATCAGGACATGTGGCTCCCCCCGGAAAGGGGGACCATGGAGAACGCGCTCGCGGCAAAAGGCTGCGGGACAGGGGCCGGGGAGGAAGGGCGGTGGCGAGAGGGGAAACACGTGTGCGCACTTGGCTCTCCGGAGAGCAGAGAGCACGGGCCCCTGCGAGGCCAGCTGCTAACCCCTCCCCGCCCCCCACACACACCTGGGCTCTGTTACATCGTTTACGACGCTAAGCTGCGGGTTCCGCGCCCGCTCCGGAAGCCCCGGCCCGCCGCGTCTCCACCCGCGTCGCCCTCAATTTCGTGATTCCGGCCACTGCTCGCGTCCTTGGTCATCCCCCGACCAGCGGATACGCGCTCCCCCCGATCCCCCCAACCCCACCCGGGCCCCGGACACCCGCCGCAGGCCCCTCACGACCGCACGCCCCGCGACCCGTCGGCGCGAGGCCCGCACCGCCCATCGGACGCCCCGGAGTCGGCCCCCCTCAGCCCCGGCGGCGCCGCCGCCCCGGCCGTTTCCTCAACGGCTTGCCTCAACCGTCCGGAGGCCGCTCTTTCGCTCGCTGGCCCGCCCGGCCCCTGAGGCCCAGCCGACGCCGCAGCTCCACTCGCGCACCCCGCCGTCAGGGAAGTCCTCTCCGGCGCCCAGCTCAACCTGCCGGCTGGAGTAGGCTGCCGCTGCCGCTGCCGCTGCCGCCGCCGCCCAGCTTCGCGTCTCCCTTAAGCGAACGCCGCCGCGCCTCACGCAGCCGAGGGAAGGCGGGAAGTGCCAGTCCAATCGGCGTCGCGTGCGGTCGGCGTCGCGCGCGGTCGGCGCCGCGTCCAATCAGCGCCGCCGGCCTGACAGGCCCCGCCCCCCACGCCGGCGCAAGTGCCGCCCGAGGCCGGAACCAGGGCCGCCGAGGTGGGCAAGGCTCAGGGCCCCAGGTAAGTGGGCCGGCCGCGCCCCGACACCGACCCCTGATCCCGGTCGGCCGGCGGCCGCGCCGCGAAGCTCTCCCCGCACGGACGCGCCGCGAGAGAAGACGACAGTGTCCCTCGTCTGCCTGCAGGACTTGAACCTGGAGGGCCGGAAGCGCCGGCGGCTCAAGAAGACTCCAGGGCTCCCGACAGCCACCCGCGAAGGCTGGAAGGGGCCGCAGTGACACGGGGGCACTCGGCGAACCCGCGGGGACACGATGGTCAGAGTGCCCTGAGACAGGCGCACGCTGCGGGCCAGCAGAGGGCCGCGTAACCACTCCGGGCCTGTCCCCGCTGACAGCCGCGCTCTACCCCGCCCCGCCTTACGTTCCGGCCCCGCCCTGCCCCGCCCCGCCCCGCCCCTGCCAGGGTTTCCTAGAAGGAGGGGCTGCGAGTGCTTGCCCTCTCGTTAGCCTGAACCCCAGACCCCTGGGGCACAGAGCGCTGAGGCCATCTAGGCTTGGCACTGAGGGGACTCATCAACAGTGTATTCCCAGGCTTTTTAGAATGTTTCAATTTAAAGTATCAGTTTAAATGATAAAAGCAATGGATGCTTGTGGTGTAAACTGTGCAAGCAACTCAAATAATTACAGCAGACAAGCACAAAAAATTAAAAGTTAGTGATTTCTCACCTTGCCACTTTTTAGTAGAGAGAAGAAAAATGTCAGAGCCCTTTTCATTATTAATTATTATACAATTCAACCTTATTTGAATTGTTTTTAAATAGGTTTTTAGATTATGATGTCAGATGGAAAATCTTATCACTCAATCCGAATGGGCTTTCAATTAAATGTAACAAGCTCTTACTGGGTACATCTCATCACATGGCAGAGAGAGATTGGGCTTTGGCGTGGGTTCGAATGCTAGCTTTGCTACTTACCAGCTGTAGGGCTCTAGGTGAGCTCCTTAAACCTCCCCGAGCTTGATTCATTTCAGCTGAGAAAATGGGGAAATTATCTACCAGGTACTGCAATTTTCAGAATTAAATGAAATCAAATACATACAGCACCTAACATTTTAGGCAAGCAAATAAGAGAGGACACAATAAGTGTTAGTTTCCTTGCCCTGTGTTCAAAGCTTTGTAATTGAGTGAGAGTCACGATCGGGGTGCTGGTGGGGGGAAGGCAGATACACACTAGTTATTCCATATACAGGCTTCAGTAAGCACTAAGGAAGTACAGTAACTGTCCCATCCCTTATGTCCCACTAGAGCTTTCTTCACATGTAATACTGACGTGGCATAAAAGGGTGTATTTCGGTTTCTCAAAGACATACACAACCGTGCTACTGAAGTTGAGGTACCATCATACGATGCATTTATTTACTTATCTAGCCAAGATCCTAAATGTGACAGCCTTTTAGGAAGGATGAGACTTATGTGTGAAATGACAATCAGCATGCTTCTAAAGCCTTGTTTCACAGTAATTAGACCACAAGAAAAACACACTTCAACTAACCACTTGTGCACATATACTTTAATATTTAGGCTTAGGTGAAGACACCTTAAATGGCAGGTATTAAAATATGTTTGAGAAGACAACCCAAGAATTGCACAATCCACAACAAAATTTGAACGTCTAGGCCACATAACTGTGTTTTCAGGCCTGAAAATCTCCTGAAGCTGTTCCAAAGCTGCTTTATTAACTGGACAGGTATATTTAAGCTTTAAAATTTTTTAAACGTTGATGTTTTTTCAAAGGCACATGGAGATTCTCTTAATATTAAAGATATAACATTTACTTCATATTCCGTGACCAGAACCTTTTTGGTAAGTGACCTTCATATGGATTATAAGATTCTCTACATGCCTTTACATAGCAATACATTTGCCAGCTCTAGCTCATACCTGAATGCTGTGGACAACTGCCTTGCACGCTGGGCTGGGACCCAGGCCCTCACAGGCTTGCTGAACTAACTGGACAGTTTGTCAAATAGCAGGAAATGCAACCAGGCTTCTCTCCCTCTTGCGTGTCAATGGCGTACACAGTGCTAACAGCCAACGATTGTTCAATTTAGTCACAATATTTTAAATCAAAGTTCCATATTCTTAGATCAGAAGGTACCAAAGAAAGCCACCCCTATTGATGGAATTTTAAAAACAACACAGTTGCAATTATAAAAAAGAAATTGGTTAAAAGGCAAAATGTGTCCTTTACATACTTATTTGACAAATGGCAACAAACATTCAAAAATTTAGAGTCAGTGCATTGGTGACAGCTATCACAAAATTGATTACACTGGTTTCAGCTGTCTCAGAAACAAGCTTCCTAAGTTGGAGACCGTGTCCATCTTAGCTGGGTTTTCACACCTCAGTGCTAGCACCTGCCATCAGACCAACACTCAGCACCAAAAACAATCACCAGCCCCTCACTGAGGTTTTAAGTTCTTGTGGCAGTCTGCAGGGGACAATGGCCTTGACTTCTTGGTTAGAGATTTAAAAAAAAAAACAACAGCATTTAACATTTTAAAATTGGGAAACAAGTCCAGATGAGGTTATAAACTTTTCTATCTGAAGGCGCAAAGAACAAAGTTGGCAGGTAGCTGATAAAACCAGGCATATATAAATACAGTTTAAAACACTTAAAAAGTATAAATATTTGTGTATTGTTTTTCCTCCAGTCTGGCTGTTGCTGAAAATACCTGCTAGTTCCACTTGGTAACGTGATTTCTGAAAGATGACTGCTGGAACCTTTGACGCTCGAGAAGACAGAGTCACCTTAATTCATCAAAAAGGTCATCGCAAAGGGCATCGTTGCCTGAAATTCCATAGAGTTGCCTGAAAACTGAAATAACTTAAGGCAGAATTTTTTAAAATATTTAGGTAGTTCAAATCTAAACAGAATGGCCTGATAAAGTGCAGATACATAATTATCAAACATGTACAAGAATAATACATGACGTGCGAAAGGAGACTGCAGAAAGGGCTGGCTCTTTTGCTAGTTAAAAGTTTTAAGCATTTTCTTCCTTCGCAATTGCTGATGCAGGAGACACACAGCCTAACCGGGCAGCCTGAACTCCCAGGAATGGTTGTAAGATGACCAGATGAGGCATAAATTTCTTGCCTATTAATAGTTTCCCGGCTGTTAGAAGCCTACAGACATTGGCAAGCAAATGTGATCACAGGTTTTTCTTGTCCCAGGGCAGGAATGCCACAAGGGACCACAATGGGGGTCACACTGTACATTGTTTACAATGGGCACAAACACACAAAATGACTTTTTTTCTTTTTTAGCTTATTAAATCCAGAATGTTCCGAAGAAGGCATCCACCAAGGGTAAAAAGTCCCAATGTCACAATGATGACAAATAACAGCTATATTCACAGAGACCCAATCAGGACACACGCAAAAGCCACAGGCTTTCCCAGCGGGAGGATGCAGGCCTTTCCAAAACCACCTGCCTGGGCCTTCTTCAGAGGGGCCAACGCACCCATGAGTCTACCCACCCAGCACCCTGCCCCAGCATAGGACACAGCTCGGCCTTCTGGCACCTGAGCTTACTTTTTAGACCAAGTGACACAGACGATGCAAGTAGAAGACAGGACGGGCCATGCCAGCACACCTTACAGTAGGAAGTGAGGTCAAACGACCTCAGTTAGGAGATGGGGTGTGAGAAAGGGCCACTGCCCAGATGCGACAGCCCAGCCAGGAAGTGAGCGCGGGTGCGGCCTGCGCGCGGAGTCTCAGATGAAGTGAATCCAGCTCTCCTCGCACTCCCCGCGCGGCATGTGCAGCGCGTGGTTGCGGCACGTGAGGCTGTAGTCGCGGCCGTCGTTGTTGTCCCAGTACTCGGCGCCGGCCACACAGTAGCGCAGCGCGAAGTGCACGCGGGAGCCGAGCTCCAGCAGGAAGGGCGGCACCGGGAAGCCGAAGGTGAAGACGTCCTCGGCGCCCTCAGTGCCCGCCGGCCCGCGCCACCGTGCCACAGCCTCGTGCACGCTGCGCCAGTCGGAGAACGTGTAGCGCACCACCACCTGCTTCTCGAAGGCCAGGTTGCGCACGCGCACCGTACCGCTGACGCCCAGGTCTGAGCAGGTGACGCGCTCCAGACACACGAGCTGCCGCCCCAGGCGCTCGCCGAAGTCAGGGGTCTCGACGGGCGGCGGGAAGTCAGGCACCAGGCACTGCAGGGTGAACTCCAGGTCCTGGCTGCTGCAGCACAGGTCCGAGTTGATGGCGAGCCGCGACAACACGTGCAGCGGCACGGACGGGTCGTCGCCCGCGTTGAACACCTTGACCTGCGCCAGCTCCAGGCCCAGAGCGTCGGCGAAGCGCACGCGGTTCTGCCGGCTGCAGCCCGTCCGGCACGCAGCGCCCTGCGCGCCTGCGCCCTTACGGCGGCGCTCAGGCAAGCTGGGCAGCGAGCGCGCCCGCCTTAGGATAATGGGCCGCAGGCAGGGGTCGCAGCCGGACGGCGCGGGCGGCGGCGGCGCGCTGCCCGGGCTCCCGGGGGGCCTGCAGGGCCGCGACTCCCGGGCCGCGCCGCCGTCCAGGTCCGAGAGGCAGCTGAGGCTCCGCGGGGCGGGCTTCCGGAAACCGGCGGCGGCGGGGAGGACCGCGGAGCCTGGGTCTCTGAACATGGCCCGGCCGGCCGTCGAGCGATGGGGAGGTGGAACCGAGGGGCGGCCTCCCGACCCCGCGTCCGCTCCCTCGGTGTCCCCGGCCGTGCTCAGCTGCCCCTGGGGAGGGTCCGCCGGAACCTCTGACTGCAGGGGATCCAGTGGGCCGGCTGCGCCCTCCCCTCGACAGCCACTTCGCCCCTCGAGTCCTCGCCCGGGTTTTTCGCTTTGGGCAGCAAAAAAAAAAAAATGCTGATTTCAATCGATGAGTGCTTGCTCTCGTGGAAGCTTTTCGGGGCCACCGCGGAGCGCGGGGTGGCGCCGGCCTTCTGCTTCCTCCCGGGTGCCTGGGGGAAAGCGGTGTCCGCCCAGCGGCCGCTCCCACCCCCGGGGCCCTGGCGTTACTTACACGGCTGCAACTTGTCGGTGCAACTTCCCGGCGAGCCTCCGCCCCGCCCCTCGTGACGCGACCGCGCGCTGACTCCCGCAGCCCGAGCGCCGCCGCCGCGCTTGCAGTAGCGCGCCGCAGTCCGGCCTCCCGCCCGGGCCCGGGAAGGAAGGCCGGCGGCCGCGTCAAGTGTCCTCGGCGATCGCGAAACAGGTCTGATCAATCTCTGTCCGCGTCTGCCTGGCCCGCCCGCCGATCGATCATAGTTCCGCGTCTGCACAAACGGAGGACCAGGAACGTGCATGCTGCTGGTCCTCGGATTTCTGGGTTAATGGGGGCGGGGGAGGCGTGCAAAACCCGGCCTTTCCAGGAGCTCGTCCCCAGGCTGATTTTAAGCCTCGAGGCTAGCCAGCTCTTTGGACGTTTGCACTGCAGCATGTACCCTAGGCCAGACCGAGGGAGCCTCGCTGCGTAGAGGAGAAGCGTCCTGTCCCCACGGCACCCACAATGCTTTGCCGCCCGGGACCGTCCCCGGGGGTGGGGAGCAGGCGGCGTGGCTGCGGCTGCGGCTGTCTCGTGGCGCCGCGCCGGAGAGGAAGATGTGGGAGTAACAGTTCATACCCTGGGTGACATATGCGGTTGCCTTTAAGCAAGCAGCCTCTGGCGCTTGGGACGCGTTTCTGGAGCCAGAATCTCAGACTTTCAGCTTTGTTCCGATGGGAGCCGGAACCGTCAGGGAAACCGGAGCTTGTTTTCTGCGTCCTTAGGGACCCTGCAGGCTGTCATCTGTCTCTAATTTGGTGCAGAAAACGGCACAGCCTAGGGTGTAAAGCTTGCCAGGTGAAGGCGAGAAGATGGGCGTGCACCAGGCTAATTGGAGGAGGGTTGGTAAAGAACGTTTTCTACGCCCAAAACGAATCAAGCCGTTGATTATGGTATAATTCATTCACTGTGAGGGCCCGCATGTGTTTTTTATTCCCATCGTATGTACACTGACCAAAATGGCACACGTGCTTCTTTTGAAAAATAACACAGCAAAGTTTTAGGAAGGAAATAAAAATCTTCTATAATCCCACCTCTTCCATTTTTCAGAGGCAAGGGATATTATGGAAGAAAGAAATACGTATTCACGTTCAAATGGGGCACTTTGAGTAGCCCACTCAAAATAAGAGGCGAAAAGCAACCTTGGGTGGTACAAATCAACAGAATGTCACAAAGAGATAACATCGTGTGATGTGTATGAAGATACTGATATGACTTTTTCGTGGATTGATGTGATAGTGAAGGCAGGAGACTTGAAAGAGAGCCTCCACAGCAGAGTTTAAGCTCCACAAGAGCAGGGCATGTGTGTAATCCTGCCGTTTTCTAGGCACTCCTGTAAGTGTTTGTTGAAAGAACGAACGAATGAATGAATGAATGGACATGGGAACTTCGGAGCAACACCCGACCTTAATTAGCCCCACAGATTTCCACAGCATGTTATTTCCAAGGGGATTTTGTGTGTGGGTATGTGTGGGTATGGGGAGAGAGAGAGAGGGAATCCATTTGTAGTAGTGTGATCTTGTATCTAATATCCACTGTGAAAAACAAACAAGATTAAACCGTAAATAGAAGGCAATATCCTTCCACCAGTTTTTCTATACAATTTGAATATTTAAGAACAAACAAGTGAAAACCAACAATACTGGTGATAGGACCGTTTGCAGTCAGTACTTACCGACACTTCTGTTGCTTCTAGTTCCGGTGGTAAGGAGTCCTTTCCAAATATAAGAGGAATAAAGAAGTTACTTCCCCTGCTGCCATCATCTCCCAACAGACTGAGCAAGAATATTTCGAGCGCTACAGCAAAGGTGATGTAAACTTTGAAGTAAAATCTTATTTAGATTTGTTGGGTTTCTTTTCCTGTTTGTTTCGTGTGTGTGTGTGTGTGTGTGTGTGTGTGTGTGTGTGTGTTCAGGGTATTTATTAACTACGTGTCTGTTTTTTAGACAGTCCATCAAACCCTAGATGATGATCAGCCGTGTGACTTTTTCAAGAAAGGGAATAGGGTGAATAAATCTTATCAGAAAAGCAGGTAAATCGTTTTTCATATAATTGCTTTATCTTGCAAAAGGCACGTTATCTCAGTTCTCCAGATTGATATGTGTGGTTGGGAAAAAATATGTCTGTTGATAGGAAATATATATTTCTTGTCTGGCAGAAATGATTTTAAACATTACTAGTTGGTAAAAATTCCAGAGGTCATAATTCTTGCACTGCTGGCAGAATCCACAATTTTGGGTAAATCCCTTAATCATCTGTCTATGTTAGTTTCCTTTTATATAAAAAGGATACTGTTAACGTTTATGGATGCACACAGACAGCTAGAGGTAAATGAAAGTTTTAACAATATTGGCTATGAGTTCTAAATAATGGCAATTCCTTTATCCATTTCGTCAACATTTATTGAGCACGTGTTATGCTACTGGCAATGATTTAACCTCCAACGTGTTTATTTGTTAAGAAGTGACACATTTTCAAGTAATTGCTTAGTGTGGTGGAAACACAGACGAATGTAAACCAGACAGATGAACCTCTGAGGTTTCCACAAAGCATGTTTACCACCCAATTCTTTTTTTTTTTTTTTTTTTTTGCGGTACGCGGGCCTCTCACTGCTGTGGCACAGGCTCCGGACGCACAGGCTCAGCGGCCATGGCTCACGGGCCCAGCCGCTCCGCGGCATGTGGGATCTTCCCGGACCGGGGCACGAACCCGCGTCCCCTGCATCGGCAGGCGGACTCTCAACCACTGCGCCACCAGGAAAGCCTTACCACCCAATTCTTTTAAGCCCACCAGACTGATATTGCTGAGAAGTATTATTCATCTTGGCAAAATGCTACGTTCTTGGTAAATAAGTCAAAAAGAAAATATTTTCAACTCTGATATGAGACCCTGTCTCAGAATAAATTAGAGGCAGGATCAGTTGCCATGCTGGTAATGCACACGGTATTCACAACGTCTACTTCCCCGCCATTTGAAGGATTGCATTAAACCTATTTTTTAAATTCATATTGTGTTAAAAGGTATGATTTTATTCCTATTCCTCTAAACAGTTTTTCTGAGTGTGTTTTCTATTTGAAAACACTTTGATAAGCTTTTGGTTTAAGGTGTAGGTTGTACATGCTACACTTTTCCTTAAGATTTTTGTCAGCTCAGAATTACCACCAATCAGTGATTAAGTTCTGTAAAACTTGCATTTTACATCCTGTTTACATTTAATTGAAAATAGGTATATGAAAGAAAGCTGTGGGTTTTACTTGTTCGTGTTATTAAACACTGCTCATCATTAACAGGACAGAGTCCTATGAGAGATGTTACTAATGTTTAAAATGATAATATAAGCACTTTATGAAATGTTAGTGTTTTTCTTAAAAGCTAATGTTTGATGTAAAACAGAATCCATGCATGGACTCTGGCACCTGCTCTATGATGTTTCCTAAGTAGAGTGTGAAGTGGAAAATTGTCCTGTAACTTCTTCTGTGAGTTTAAAGGCCTCACATTTTCTAATGCCTCGCGATAGCTGAAATCTACCACCAGGGGGTTCTTTTGGTTCCGTTGTTCAATCATTGGCTGGCCAGTTTTTGTCAGATGGACTAAGAATTGCAGGTTTATTTCTCGCAGCAATATGAATGCAGGCCCCTCTTGGAATAAAGTACAGCGTCCAAAGAATTCAAGAAAAAGGCAGAGTAAATCCCAAGTCCCCCATCTCTCGTCCCAGCCGAAAAGCAGTCTCGGAGGATGTGTCCCCCAACCAACTGAGGATAAACTGAAGGAAAGCATTTCCCCGGAAGGAAACCCCAAAAGGAGTCCCCTTGGCTACAGGTGTCGGGGGTCCTCAGGGAACAAGTTGTTTCTGGACTTTCAGACGATGAAAATTATCAAAGAAGATGCTGAGGAGGACAGTGCCAGTGACCTCTCTGATTCAGAAAGAATCCCCGTCCCCCCTTCTCCCCTCACGCCTCCAGATCTTCATCTTCGGGCCGAAGAGATCGATGCGGCTCACTTCGATCTGCACCCAGGGCAGGGTCCCACCCAACAGCCCGAATACTCCTACCCTGACTTCCTCCCGGCCCCGTGTAACTCCTGGGACCTGCGGGACATGGCTGTGCTCTTGCACTCTGAGCGCAGGACAGAGGCCGTGCCCAGAACCGGGGGGCTGCTGGGGAAGTACATCGACAGGCTTGTCCAGCTCGAGTGGCTGCAGATCCAGACTGTCCAGTGCGAGAAAGCAAAGGGGGCCAAGGCGAGGCCTCCCACTGCCCCTGGGACCTCGGGGGCTCTGAAAAGCCCTGGGAGGAGCAAGCTGATTGCCAACGCTCTGTCCAGGCCTCAGCAGGAAGGGCCTCCGAAGTCAGGCCCTTCACGAAAGAAAGACGTGCACCGTGAAGAAGTCCATCCATCCTATTACACATGTGAGGCTTCCACCAAACCCCTCGATGTGCTGAATAGCAGCAGACTGTGTTCTCAGAAGCAAACCCTCGACGTGCAGACAGAGGAGAAGAAAAAGAAATCCAACAAGAGCTCCAAGCTGCAGCACTGGGATCTGTCCTGTGGGGACAGCGGCGACCCTAAGATCAAGAGTAGCGTGAACCTTCGCCTTCCCAGGCAGCCAGCGGTGATCGGGGACTCCACGGACACCTACAAGGCCTCCAGAGCGCCAGCACATGCAAGTCTTAAGCAAAAGGGAAATGCAAATAATTGTGCTCGAGCCACTGTATCCAGCGAGAAAAAGCTCAAAACAAATGGAGTAAAACAAAACACACACAAATTCAAATCATAACTGAGATGATGAATTGCAAGGACCTGCAGGTGCCTCAATATTAGAGTTCTTCCAAAAGTTACAATACTGTGAATTTTAAGAGACTTTGGGATTACTGACACTGAAGAGGTTGACCAGTTCTTTAGTCCACGCCACGCCCACCCAAGCCACAACAGGGTCGTTTCCAAAGAAGGGTGTCTTTCAGTAACCATATTTTGCGTTGACAGTCTTAGGCAAATGAGAACCCTTCAGATAAAAATTAACCAAGGTCTGTGCCATATAAAGAAATAAAACGACAGCTCTCCAAGGGAAGAGTGGACTAAACTTCTGAAACCTCAGCCAGGCCACGTACAGCGCAGGTAAACTAGTGCGTCCTGCTTCAAACGGTGTAGAATCCTGAAGGTCTGAAATAGGGCTCTCTGCATCCTCATCCTAAACTATTCAAGCAGAAGGTCCGGGCATCTCACTCCTGGGGAAGCTTCGGCTCTTCCTCGAGTTACGGAGCAGCTATTATGAGCAAAGTCATTTATCACTAAGCTGCCTGCTCCTTCCAGACAGTGGAATCTAGTGCTTTCAAACACTTTCCCTGATATGGGTTTAAAAAAAACAAGGCCGGGCTTCCCTGGTGGCCGCCCTCCCACTCCCAGCAAGATTATAAAGTCCTGCTCTTGCAAATGAAGACAGATCATCATTCTGATGATTTTTCCCACGGCATCTCTTCAGAGAAGCCACACACGCCGGGGATTCTGGTGCCAACTGTTTCATTCTTCCTCCCATCACGTGCTAACAACTGTGCTTAGACCCACCGACATCCACTGGGACGAAGCCTGCACGCTATTTTAAGTTCAGCTTAGAAAATACAGAAATGGACTTCGCCACCACCTCTAAATTGAAAAGGCCTTTTTTTTTTTTTTTTTTGCGGTACGCGGGCCTCTCACTGTTGTGGCCTCTCCCGTTGCGGAGCACAGGCTCCGGATGCGCAGGCTCAGCGGCCATGGCTCGTGGGCCCAGCCGCTCCGTGGCATGTGGGATCCTCCCCGACCGGGGCATGAACCCGTGTCTCCTGCATTGGCAGGCAGACTCTCAACCACTGTGCCACCAGGGAAGCCCTCTCTGCTAGATTTTTATGCAGCTGTTTATGAAGTATTCCGGGTCGATAAATCTCTGTAAGCACATTACATATATTTACACACATCTATATACACGTATATACGCCTGATATTAATCCCACAGGGTTTATGCTGAGCTGCCGCCTCTACCAGTAATGCACCTGTGCAGGTACCCTCAGAGACCTTTCCCGGCCTCGCGTATGTCTGAGCTGATTGAGAAATGCTGAGGTAACGCCTCGAATGTTCCATTTGTTCCTAGCTCTTTGACTTGAAGTTGGTTGCTTAATTGGGGGGGATAGCTATAATGTCACATGTTAAGACAGTTTTAAAAGCCTGAAAAAGTGGCTTGTTTACTTTTTTGCCTCGGGTTGGTAGTTTATTTTAACCAACATTATTGTGATTGGATCAGAGCTCCTAATGAATACAGGTTCATTATGGAAGATAAGCACAATTTTATGATTTCTGATGCACACATCTTAATGCACTAAATGCGGCAGATAAAGATCTTGCCATTCAAGCAGACAACATTGGAGAGTTGAGTCAGGAGCTCATTCAGTTCATCAAATCGAAGCCATTGAATCTTGTGACACGAGTCATTGTATTTCTAAGAAGTGCCTCTCATTTCTGTGGAGATGTTTACATACATGTTGCATTTAAACCAATTAAAATGATCCAATAAAATAAAATAAATGGTAGCAAAAAAAAAAACCCAACGTTTAGAGAATGTAAGAAGAACTGCTTCAAGCTTAGGATCAGGGGAAAAAGTTGTAAAAACAGTACAAAAATGAATTACAAATATATATCAGTATTAGCTACAATTGTTTAGGTTGAGACTACTTCTCAAATCTTTAATGACTAAACTGGCTGCAGGTTTGTAACTTAACTGGAATAGGGTGGGATTGGTGGCTACGACAGAAAAGATGGGGGAGAGGATATCATTGATTAGTAGTGGTTCTTAGGCCTATTTGGTTAGTTTCCAGAAGGAAGAATTTCTACCTTCCATGTTTAAATATTATCTATTTCCTCTTTCCTTTGTGCTCATTTACGTGAGTAGTAAAATAAAAATATAAAACTCTTGGTGGTACCGTATTTCAAGGTAATAGAGAAGCAGCATTTATTACTTATTCATGTACATGTACAGAGCACCCTTCAAAATGGCCTGAAAATATTCAGCATGTTATTTGCTGTGTAATTATTGTATGCTTGGTTTTGTATATAATAAAACAATACACGTAGGTTTTTGTGAATCTGGACTTTTTCCTTCCTTGAGATCAATTAAACACTAGAAAAATATTGCCTGGATTTTTCTGGTATGGTTTTCATTTGCCTTTTATGCAGTTTTATTTCAGAGTTTGTCTTATTTCTCTCCCTGATTAGTTCAAAAAACTGCTTGAGGGGGAAATTCTGTTCCAATTCCTTTCTTAATACTGAGCAGCGTGCATGGCAGCAGTACTAGAGGCATCTGAGGAGCACCCCTGGCTGTACCTTTCTTGGGTCCCTCTTCCTTTTATGACCCCCAAAGGTGGTTAGGGAAGCAGATGAAAATTCAATAAAATTGACGTAACGTGGTAGAAATCTATTGCACGTGAACTTACACATCCAGAAATGAGCCCCGTGCCTTTTCGAGGAAGCCCCCCGGCTGGGAGATGGCAGTTGTGGGCAGCTACTGGCATAAGCATTCTGAAAGGTTTCCTGCCCCTCTCTCTAAACTCACTCTGACAATGAGGCGCCCTCTTTTGAGTCTACCAAATAGTGGCAGTTTAAAAAAATAATTTTGGGGTGTAAAAAAGCAAGTTCACTGAGTAAATTTCAATCTTACTGACTTTATTCTGTGATTCACGAATCAGCAGCGTCGAGTCCAGCAGCTAGAAAGGAGCTCTGCAGG
Organism: Globicephala melas; assembly: GCF_963455315.2. Lineage (NCBI taxonomy): Eukaryota > Metazoa > Chordata > Mammalia > Artiodactyla > Delphinidae > Globicephala > Globicephala melas. The sequence continues at coordinate 83,464,003 of NC_083328.1, forward strand.
GCTGTATAAAATGGAACGACAGGCAGAAGGGAGCCGGACGAGAAAGTTATACCAGCAAAAAGCAGATTGGTTGTGTCAAGGTCGCCTGCCTTTAGGGGCCAGGATGGCAGGGGGCGGACCAGGCAGGCGACTGAACGAGTCCCGACTGGGCTGTTCCGACAGACTGGCTGAAGATTCCGTCTGGGGAGAGCTGAAACTAAGTCTCGGTTTGGTGAAGTGGGGCTTAGCATAAGCGACTCATTTGGGGCCTGCTGTCTTGTTTTTAACGGGGTTTACAAATAATTTTTTGATAACTTGCAAGTTAACCATGCTGGAGGTTTTAAATCATTTGTTTGTACAGAAAACGGTAGATTATCTTTGGATGCGGCTCTTTTCTTATCCACGAGGTGGCATGTAAACCTTTTCGGGAAGCACTGAAGCGGTTCTGTGAATGCCTTCTGCCCAAATGGAGACATTTTTCTTGTAATCAAAAAGACATGGGGAGTGGGGAGGACTGTTTGATTTCAGACACAAGAAGATTAAGACTTTTCTCTTTGAAAGATTTAAGGATTGATTTGAGCAAAAATCAATTCAAATTGAGCAGCAGCAACGCCTTAGAGGTTCGGAGCACTACCTACTTCCCAGACAGGAGCTGAGGGCGGAAAATTTTATAGAGAGGATGCAGAAGCAAGGAAATCATTTGATTGGCTGTGGCTTAGGTGGTCCTGCCATTTGGGAAAGCCTGATTGGCTGCTGGTGACTGGGTTGTTTCTCCTGCTCTTGAGGCATTTGCAGGAAATACTCCGCTTAGGGTTTGGTCTGCTTAGGTAGGCGAAGAAGGGGTTAAAACCACCTCAGTCCAAAAGCCTCCCTGCATCGACTTTGATATCATAAAACACTATTTATAGCATAGAAACAATGCTCCATGAAGGAACATAAATCATTCGTTTATAAAAATCTTCAGAGAGACCCTGTTTCAAAAAATACCAATCGTATATCTGTCCTCAGCAATTTGGTATTTAAGGAATTAACTGTGATAACACTGGAAAATATATATGGAACTTTAAAAATGGGAGAGTCGTACATAGAACTGTCCCAGCTTGCATGATATTTTAGAGAAAACTAATGATGCATATTTAACTTTCGATCCCGTTCAGCTAGCACAATTTTAGGCCTTACTCCTCGTATTGTGAGCCCCACTTCAGACCCACTAATGGTGAAGGAGTTCAGAACACACCACCCCGAAACACGGCGCTCTGGCGTTTGGATGATTTTGAGTTAGAGGCACTCGAAAAACAGCAGGTACAAGACAAAACACTCCTACCTTTCTGCATTCTCCTAAAAGCAGGAAATTACATTCCTCTATGAAAGATGTGCTCCTTATACCAGGAGGAAAGTAACGTTTTTCATCGTCAGGGATGAGAAGTTGAGACCGAGAGAACTCTACACAAACTTGAGTTGTTCAATGATTCTTAACTTCCTCTAGCCGTCCACATCGTGGACGACAATTGCCCACTTTGTTCAACCTAATATAAAAGCAAGTTAGTGTCACCATTTCTCTGGGTCTTCATTCTTTATGAAGGCTTCTGGGTCCTGGAAGACCCGTGTTGAATAAATTGGCGTGCTTTTCTCCTGTTGATCTGTCTCATGTCAATGTAGCTGTCAGGCCCAGCCAAAAATAACCGTAAGAGGGTGGAGAGGGGCAGAACTTGCCGCCACAAAATATGCCTCTTTGGCATGAGGATTTTTTTAGGCTGATCATTTTTGAGAAACAGCAGACACTGGAGAGGCTTTGAAAACTGAGACGTTACCCTTTTGTAAAAAGATATTTACATTAAGGGAAATCTCCATCTGTAAGGGTGTCTTCCTCTCTGTGCCTGGAAGAGGAGGATGAACTAAATCTAGAAATTCTTATCAGTCTTATCAACTCTTATATTAAGGCAGGAGTTAAACCTGCATAACAACTATACTCCCGTTTCCTGTGCTTTTCCTGACAACTTCCTTTTTCACTCGCTCTCCCAAATCCAACATCTTTTGTCTTTAGCTAGAGATGGTATTTATGGCGGCTGGGCCGTGTCTGGGAGTTCCTCACTTTTCCTGGGTGTCTCCCATGTATGCAGGGAGCATACAGGTTATTCAACTTCTGTTGGTTTTCCTTGTGTTAATCTGTCTCTTATTACAGGGGATGTCAGCCAAGAGGCTAGAGGGTAGGGGAAACATTATTTTTCCTTCCCCATGTCAACTACAAATTGGCGCTTGCCATCCACCTCTGCAAGGGTTAAATCACATGCTGCTGCAGCTGCTGACCTTCGACACCCCCTGAAAGGAGCTCAGGGTGGAGAGCAGAGATGAGGGACTCTGTGCTCTGAAAAAAACTAGCACAACAGGTCTTCAGATAGTTAGATATTTCCATGAGTCATTTTTAAGAGCCCACTTCTTGTATCTCCTCGTATCTAGAAAAGCACTACAATCCTTCATGGTGACGTCTGCTCCTCGTTGACTAGCAGAAACCTTCTGCCAAAAGATATGTGTTTGACTGCATGTACTCCCCCTTCACCAAAATCACATCTATACTGACCTTCCCCCCAACCTCTTTGGAGCGATTTCTCAGAGCTCTCTGAGATGCTGTCTCCCAGGCTACAGTCCTCATTTTGCCCCCAGTACAACTTAACTCACGACTCTCACATTGTGCTTTTTTTTTTTTTTTTAAGTTGGCACTCACAAGGGTAAAGGTAAACGCTGGCTTCCAGAATCAGAGTCCGTGTTTTAACAACATCTTTGGAGGTTAAAGTTTGAGAAAACTGCCTTTATGGCACTTAAAGACTGCAAGGTTGAAGTGGCTGCTTTGATAGCATCTCACCTGCTGGACCAGTCCCCTCTCATGCTTTGGCCACTAACAAAGCCTTTTGCTTACCCCGGTCTACTTTCTCCAGGGCTTAAAGGCACTTAGCTGGCTCTTCACCTCAAGAATAGGTCACTACTCAGCCATCAAAAAGAAGGAAATTTTGCCCTTTGCAACAACATGGATAGACCTGAAGGGCATTATGCTAAGTGAAATAAGTCAGACAGAGAAAGACAAATACTGAATGATATCACTTACATGTGGAATCTAAGAAATATAACAAACTAGTGACTATAACAAAAAGGAAGCCGACTCACAGATATAGAGAACAGTCAAGTGGTTAGCAGTGGGGAGGGGGTAATATAGGATAGGGGATTCAGAGGTACAAGCTGTTATGTATAAAATAAGCTAAAAGGATACATGTAGGGAATAGAGCCAATATTTTATAATAACTATAAATGGAATATAATCTTTAAAAATTGTGAATCACCCATAACTTATTAATATTGTACATCAACTATACTTCAATAAAAAAGAAAATAGGACACTAACCTGCATGCTTCATGGCTCTGATGACCTGTGCCACAGGTGGGTATGAAGGAGTGGAGGTTTCTCAGAACACATCCACCTTGAGTATGTTTTTCTTACATCCACACTCTTCTATTTTTAAACTCCAGGTGTAGAGAACTCACCCTCCCTTCAGCTGACTTTTTCACATTCTTCATTCAACATTTTGGCCAGGTTTGGTAAGGTCACCACTTCCTGTCACCAAGGTTTTCCTCTGAACTCATCTCTCTGGAGATGTCCACCTTAATAAAGGAAACAGAAAGAAAAGGAAGGCTTGGCCCTTTTCCTATGTTGTTCAATTTTCTAAATACTGAAATGAAATGCTTTTTGCTAACAGGTCTTCTGCAATAATGAATGATCTACCAAGTTTAACTGAAAATATTCTAATTTAAAAAAGAAGCATATATTTTTACCTCAACAGGATAGCTTATGTGCGGAGACAAAGTAAATAGCCTCAAATCTTTACCTCCCTTCTTCTTCCCTAAAAAAGCATAAAAACATTTACATACATAAACAACTGAAGAAAGAGCTTGGTGATGCTACTATCAGAATACTTGCACAAAGCGAAAAACGCTCCAATCTGTTGTGTTTGGCAGCATCCCCCCCCCAATTGTTCATCTACAATGATTAGTTGAACAAATAGGGGCAAGAGATTAAAATCTCTCAAAGGCAATTTTCTGGCCAGCTCTTGGTGGCGGACTCAAAATACTGAAACATAAGGGACCACTTCTGATCAACCTATGTGACTACAGAGCACCCATATAGGAGACAAACATTTGTGAGTCACTGAAAATAAGACAGGAAATACAAGTGATAAATTATTTTATTCTCTCATGAAATCTAACACATTAGATGTGTTCCCCCGCACATGTGTTAGATATGGGGCTACAACTAGATACATGATATTAACATGAGTAAAACTACATTTAGTAATAACTTGGATATTTTTTTTTTTTAACTGCTGGAGTCAAATTCACTCCAGTGACTTTTTTCACCAATATTGTATTGTAAAACATTTTGAACATACAGAAAATTTGAAAGAACTGTGCAGGGAACACCCACACGCTCAGTACCCAGATCCTGCATGAACACCTGGCTCTCGGCCCGTCTGTCCATCCTCCGTCTGTCCGTCCTTTTCTGGGCACCTGGTTCCCTTTAGTTTCTGCGCCTTTGGTCTCTCTCCAGAGGCTCCAGGCAGTTGTTGTTTTATGTTTTGTTGAAAGGTGATCATTCTATAAGGCAGGGCTGGGCTTGTGGGAACCACTTCCCCATTTCTGGAAGCACAGCCCTTCCTTGGGTTGTCTTCTGTTTTGTCTCTTGGAGACTGTTCTCAGAAGTTAAGCTTTTCCCATGACTATGAAGAAACAGACTCTCCCCTCTTCTCTCTAGCTCCCACCAGCACAGGAGGGCATGGCTGTGGGTCCCACTGGGACACCTTCCTTCCCTCCTTCTTCTGTTTCCAGGTGGTCGCTTAGGTTGTCTCACCTCCGTGGAGAAGGCGTCCAAATGTCCGACTCTGGACTCCTCTATGCATATGAGGTATCCCCCCCTCCCAACCAGCAGCATCCCACTGCGGGGGCAGGAAGAAGGCTCATACCCGACCATTTCCCTTCTTTGATGTTGACTTGACCAACGGGAGAAATTCGGTTTCCTCGCCACACTCAACGGAGGAAGTGATGGGCACTTTTCCGTTATCCTTCTCTGAGTCCTGCTGGCCACCACAAGGCCCTTCAACTCAGCTGGGCACAGGGCTCGGCCAGCCAGCCACTGTCCGAGCAGAAGTCTAAGCCAGGCTGGGACGCCAGGGCCTTGGCTTGCAGCGACCCTCGTGCTTGACCAGTGATCCGCAGGAAGCTCCCGTCCCATTCACAGGAAAAATCCAACTCACCGATTTCCTGAGGTGGAAAGAAAGCATCCCATCCATCTGCAGCAGGGAAGGTGGGATCAGCTCTCACTGCAAATGAGGCCCAAGGAAGCCAGCTGACACCCGCCCCCCTGGACTCCTCACCAGTGGGTGGGCTGGGACCAGGAGACTGGGTTGTGGTGCAGGTTGCGGGCCACAGGGGCAGTCCTGCCATTTGGGGGAACGCTGAGGTGTCTGGTCCTAACTGTTGGTGTCTCTTTTCAGAACGTTGTGAACTACTGCTTCTTTATTCTCAGTTAATGACTCTACTCACCACTTCCTGGGCCAGTAGAAACCTCCCATGAAACATGCTTTTCCCTGAAAAGATGGAAGATGAACATGTTTCAGTCGTCTTGACTAACAACCCTGAAAATGAAACTCAGTGAGTGCCTGGCAATTGTAGGAACCCTGATTGACAGGGATAATTCAAGACAAAATCCTTGCTTAGATGCACTCACGATGCGTTTATCATTATAAAAAACACTGAGAAGACTCTTGGAGGGCTCACGCCAAGGAGTACTTCCCAGAACTTCTGCTGCCAGTGTCCTTGTCCCCACGGTGAAACAGAGCCACCCCCTACCTCTGTAGGAGACCCTCTAACACTAGCAGATACACCAGAAATACATCTACACATGGAACAACTCCTACAGAACACCTACTGAACGCTGGCAGAACACCTCAGACCTCCCAAAAGGCAAAAAAGTCCCCACGTACCTGGGTAGAGCAAAAGAAAAAAGAATAAACAGAGACAAAAAGATAGGGACGGGACTTGCACCAGTGGGAGGGAGCTGTGAAGGAGGAAAGGTTTCCACACACTAGAAAGTCCCTTGGCGGGTGGAGACTGTGGGTGGCAGAGAGGGAAAGCTTCAGGGCCGTGGAGGAGAGTGCAGCCACAGCGGGGCCGCGGAGGAGAGCGCAGCCACAGCGGGGCCGCGGAGGAGAGCGCAGCCACAGCGGGGCAGAGGGCAAAGCGGAGAGATTCCCGCACAGAGGATCAGGGCCGACCGGCACTCACCAGGCCGAGAGGCTTGTCTGCTCCCCCGCCGGAGCGGGCGGGGCGGGGAGCTGAGGCTCGGGCTTCGGTAGAATCGCAGGGAGAGGACTGGGGTTGGCGGCGTGAACACAGCCTGCAGTGGGCTAGTGCACCACGGCTGGCCGGGAGGGAAAAGTCTGGAGCTACCGAAGAGGCAAGAGACTTTTTCTTCCCTCTTTGTTTCCTGGTGCGCGAGGAGAGGGGATTAAGAGCGCCGCTTAAAGGAGCTCCAGAGACGGGCGCGAGCCGCAGCTGAAAGCGCGGACCCCAGAGACGGGCAGGAGACGCTAAGGCTGCTGCTGCCGCCATCAAGAAGCCTGTGTGCGAGCACAGGTCACTCTCCACACCCCCCTTCCAGGGAGCCTGTGCAGCCCGCTACTGCCAGGGTCCCGGGATCCAGGGACAACTCCCCCGGGAGAACGCACGGCACGCCTCAGGCTGGTGCAACGTCATGCCGGCCTCTGCCGCCGCAGGCTCGCCCCGCACTCCGTGCCCCTCCTTCCCCCCGGCCTGAGTGAGCCAGAGCCCCCGAATCAGCGGCTCCTTTAAACCCTTTCCCGTCTGAGTGAAGAACAGACGCCCTTCGGTGACCTACATGCAAAGGCGGGGCCAAATCCAAAGCTGAGCCCCTGGGAGCTGTGAGAACAAAGAAGAGAAAGGGAAATCTCTCCCAGCAGCCTCAGGAGCAGCGGATTAAAGCTCCACAATCAACTCGATGTACCTGCAGCTGTGGAACACCTGAATAGACAACGGATCATCCCAAATTGAGGAGGTGGACTTTCGGGGCAAGGTTTACGATTTTTTCCCCTTTTTCTCTTTTTGTGAGTGTGTATGTGTATGCTTCTGTGTGAGATTTTGTCTGTATAGCTTTGCTTCCACCATTTTTCCTACGGTTCTATCCGTCTGTTTTTTGTTTGTTTATTTTGTTTTTTGTTTTTGTTTTTTCTTTTAAAAAAATGTTTCTTCCTAATAATTATTTTTTATTTTAATAACTGTATTTTATTTTATCTTCTTTCTTTCCTTCCTGCCTTCCTCCCTCCCTCCCTTCTTTCTTCCTTCCTTTTCTTCCCTCTTTCTTTCTTCCTTCCTTCCTTCCTTTCTCTCTCTCTCTCTCTCTTTCTTTCTTTCTACTTTTTCTCCCTTTTATTCTGAGCCGTGTGGATGAAAGGCTCTTGGTGCTGCAACCAGGAGTCAGTGCTGTGCCTCTGAGGTGGGACAGCCAACTTCAGGACACTGGTCCACAAGAGACCTCCCAGCTCCACATAATATCAAACGGCAAAAATCTCTCAGAGATCTCCATCTCAACACCAGCACCCAGCTTCACTCAACGACCAGCAAGTTACAGTGCTGGACACCCTATGCCGAACAACTAGCAAGACAGGAACACAACCCCACCCATTAGCAGAGAGGCTGCCTAAAATCATAGTAAGTCCACAGACACCCCAAAACACGCCACCAGACGTGGACCTGCCCACCAGAGAGACAAGATCCAGCCTCATCCACCAGAACACAGGCACTAGTCCCCTCCACCAGGAAGCCTACACAACCCACTGAACCAACATTAGCCACTGGGGACAGACACCAAAAACAATGGGAAGTACGAACCTGCAGCCTGCAAAAAGGAGACCCCAAACACAGTAAGTTAAGCAAAATGAGAAGACAGAAAAACACACAGCAGAAGAAGGAGCAAGATAAAAACCCACCAGACCTAACAAATGAAGAGGAAATAGGCAGTCTACCTGAAAAAGAATTCAGAATAATGATAGTAAAGATGATCCAAAATCTGGGAAATAGAATAGACAAAATGCAAGAAACATTTAACAAGGACCTACAAGAACTAAAGATGAAACAAGCAATGATGCACAACACAATAAATGAAATGAAAAATACTCTAGATGGGATCAATAGCAGAATAACTGAGGCAGAAGAACGGATAAGTGACCAGGAAGATAAAATAGTGGAAGTAACTACTGCAGAGCAGAATAAAGAAAAAAGAAGGAAAAGAACTGAGGACAGTCTCAGAGACCTCTGGGACAACATTAAATGCACCAACATTCAAATTATAGGGGTTCCAGAAGAAGAAGAGAAAAAGAAAGGGACGGAGAAAATATTTGAAGAGATGATAGTTGAAAACTTCCCTAATATGGGAAAGGAAATAGTTAATCAAGTCCAGGAAGCACAGAGAGTCCCATACAGGATATATCCAAGGAGAAATACGCCAAGACACATACTAATCAAACTGTCAAAAATTAAATACAAAGAAAACATATTGAAAGCAGCAAGGGAAAAACAACAAATAACACACAAGGGAATCCCCAAAGGTTAACAGCTGATCTTTCAGCAGAAACTCTGCAAGCCAGAAGGGAGTGGCAGGACATACTGAAAGTGATGAAGGAGAAAAACCTGCAAACAAGATTACTCTACCCAGCAAGGATCTCATTCAGATTTGATGGAGAAATTAAAACCTTTACAGACAAGCAAAAGCTGAGAGAGTTCACCACCACCAAACAAGCTCTACAACAACTGCTAAAGGAACTTCTCTAGGCAAGAAACACAAGAGAAGGAAAAGACCTACAAGAATGAACCCAAAACAATTAAGAAAATGGAAATAGGAACATACACATCGATAATTACCTTAAATGTATATGGACTAAATGGTCCCACCAAAAGACACAGATTGGCTGAATGGATACAAACACAAGACCCATATATATGCTGTCTACAGGAGACCCACTTCAGACCTAGAGACACATACAGACTGAAAGTGAGGGGATGGAAAAAGATATTCCACGCAAATGGAAACCAAAAGAAAGCTGGAGTAGCAATTCTCATATCAGACAAAATAGACTTTAAAATAAAGACTATTAGAAGAGACAAAGAAGGACACTACATAATGATCAAGGGATCAATCCAAGAAGAAGATATAACAATTGTAAATATTTATGCACCCAACATAGGAGCACCTCAATACATAAGGCAAATACTAACAGCCATAAAAGGGGAAATCGACACTAACACATTCATAGTAGGGGACTTTAACACTCCACTTTCTCTAATGGACAGATCATCCAAAATGAAAATAAATAAGGAAACACAAGCTTTAAATGATACATTAAACAAGATGGACTTAATTGATATTTACAGGACATTCCATCCCAAAACAACAGAATACACATTTTTCTCAAGTGCTCATGGAACATTCTCCAGGATAGATCATATCTTGGGTCACAAATCAAGCCTTGGTAAATTTAAGAAAATGGAAATTGTATCAAGTATCTTTTCCGACCACAACGCTATGAGACTAGATATCAATTACAGGAAAAGATCTATAAAAAATACAAACACATGGAGGCTAAACAATACACTACTTAATAACGAAGTGATCACTGAAGAAATCAAAGAGGAAATAAAAAATACCTAGAAACAAATGACAATGAAAGCACGACGACCCAAAACCTATGGGATGCAGCAAAAGCAGTTCTAAGAGGGAAGTTCATAGCAATACAATCGCACCTTAAGAAGCAGGAAACATATCGAATAAACAACCTAACCTTGCACCTACAGCAATTAGAGAAAGAAGAACAAAAAAAACCCAAAGTTAGCAGAAGGAAAGAAATCATAAAAATCAGATCAGAAATAAATGAAAAAGAAATGAAGGAAACGATAGCAAAGATCAATAAAACTAAAAGCTGGTTCTTTCAGAAGATAAACAAAATTGATAAACCTTTAGCCAGACTCATCAAGAAAAAAAGGGAGAAGACTCAAATCAATAGAATTAGAAATGAAAAAGGAGAAGTAACAACTGACACTGCAGTAATACAAAAGATCATGAGACATTACTATAAGCAACTCTATGCCAATAAAATGGACAACCTGGAAGAAATGGACAAATTCTTAGAAATGCACAATGTGCCAAGACTGAACCAGGAAGAAATAGAAAATATGAACAGACCAATCACAAGCACTGAAATTGACACTGTGATTAAAAATCTTCCAACAAACAAAATCCCTGGACCAGATGGCTTCACAGGCGAATTCTATCAAACATTTAGAGAGGAGCTAACACCTATCCTTCTCAAACTCTTCCAAAATATAGCAGAGGGAGGAACACTCCCAAACTCATTCTATGAGGCCACCATCACCTTGATACCAAAACCAGACAAGGATGTCAGAAAGAAAGAAAACTACATGCCAATATCACTGATGAACATTGATGCAAAAATCCTCAACAAAATACTAGCAAACAGAATCCAACAGCACATTAAAAGGATCATACACCATGATCAAGTGGGATTTATTCCAGGAATGCAAGGATTCTTCAATATATGCAAATCAATCAATGTGATAAACCATGTTAACAAATTGAAGGAGAAAATCCATATGATCATCTCAATAGATGCAGAGAAAGCTTTCGACAAAATTCAACACCCATTTATGATAAAAACCCTGCTGAAAATAGGCATAGAGGGAACTTTCCTCAACATAATAAAGGCCATATATGACAAACCCACAGCCAACATCATCCTCAATGGTGAAAAACTGAAAGCATTTCCACTAAGATCAGGAACAAAACAAAGTTGCCCACTCTCACCACTCTTATTCAACATAGTTTTGGAAGTTTTAGCCACAGCAATCAGAGAAGAAAAGGAAATAAAAGGAATCCAAATCAGAAAAGAAGAAGTAAAGCTGTCACTGTTTGCAGATGACATGCTACTATACATAGAGAACCCTAAAGATGCTACCAGAAAACTACTAGAGCTAATCAATGAATTTGGTAAAGTAGCAGGATACAAAATTAATGCACAGAAATCTCTGGCATTCCTATACACTAATGATGAAAAATCTGAAAGTGAAATCAAGAAAACACTCCCATTTACCATTGCAACAAAAAGAATAAAATATCTAGGAATAAACCTACCTAAGGAGACAAAAGACCTGTATGCAGAAAATTATAAGACACTGATGAAAGAAATTAAAGATGACACAAATAGATGGAGAGATATACCATGTTCTTGGATTGGAAGAATCAACATTGTGAAAATGACTCTACTACCCAAAGCAATCTACAGATTCAATGCAATCCCTATCAAACTACCACTGGCATTTTTCACAGAACTAGAACAAAAAATTTCACAATTTGTATGGAAACACAAAAGAACCCGAATAGCCAAAGCAATCTTGAGAATGAAAAACGGAGCTGGAGGCATCAGGCTCCCTGACTTCAGACTATACTACAAAGCTACAGTAATCAAGACAGTATGGTACTGGCACAAAAACAGAAAGATAGATCAATGGAACAGGATAGAAAGCCCAGAGATAAACCCACACACATATGGTCACCTTATCTTTGATAAAGGAGGCAGGAATGTACAGTGGAGAAAGGACAGCCTCTTCAATAAGTGGTGCTGGGAAAACTGGACAGCTACATGTAAAAGTATGAGATCAGAGCACTCCCTAACAGCATACACAAAAAAAGCTCAAAATGGATTAAAGACCTAAATGTAAGGCCAGAAATTATCAAATTCTTTAGGAAAACATAGGCAGAACACTCTATGACATAAATCACAGCAAGATCCTTTTTGACCCATCTCCTAGAGAAATGGAAATAAAAACAAAAATAAACAAATGGGACCTAATGAAACTTCAAAGCTTTTGCACAGCAAAGGAAACCATAAACAAGACCAAAAGACAACCCTCAGAATGGGAGAAAATATTTGCAAATGAAGCAACTGACAAAGGATTAATCTCCAAAATTTACAAGCAGCTCATGCAGCTCAATAACAAAAACACAAACAACCCAATCCAAAAATGGGCAGAAGACCTAAATAGACATTTCTCCAAAGAAGATATACAGACTGCCAACAAACACATGAAAGAATGCTCAACATCATTAATCGTTAGAGAAATGCAAATCAAAACTACAATGAGATATCATCTCACACCAGTCAGAATGGCCATCATCAACAAATCTAGAAACAATAAATGCTGGAGAGGGTGTGGAGAAAAGGGAACACTCTTGCACTGCTGGTGGGAATGTGAATTGGTACAGCCATGATGGAGAATAGTATGGAGGTTCCTTAAAAAACTACAAATAGAACGACCATATACCCAGGAATCCCACTACTGGGCATATACCCTGAGAAAACCATAATTCAAAAAGAGTCATGTACCAAAATGTTCATTGCAGCTCTATTTACAATAGCCAGGAGATGGAAACAACCTAAGTGCCCATCATCGCATGAATGGATAAAGAAGATGTGGCACATATATACAATGGAATATTACTCAGCCACAAAAAGAAACGAAATTGAGCTATTTGTAATGAGGTGGTTGGACCTAGAGTCTGTCATACAGAGTGAAGTAAGTCAGAAAGAGAAAGACAAATATCGTATGCTAATACATATATATGGAATTTAAGAAAAAAAATTTCATGAAGAACCTAGGGGTAAGACAGGAATAAAGATGCAGACCTACTAGAGAATGGACTTGAGGATATGGGGAGGGGGAAGGGTAAGCTGTGACAAAGTGAGAGTGGCATGGACATATATACACTACCAAAAGTAAAATAGATAGCTAGTGGGAAGCAGCCGCTTAGCACAGGGAGATCAGCTCGGTGCTTTGTGACCACCTAGAGGGGTGGGAGGGAGGGAGACGCAAGGGGGAAGAGATATGCGGATATATGTATAACTGATTCACTTTGTTATACAGCAGAAACTAACACACCATTGTAAAGCAATTATACTCCAATAAAGATGTAAAAAAAAAAAAAAAAAAACACCGAGAACTTGAGGTGGGTTAGGCACCCCTCAACACCCAAGGTGTGAATGTAGAGTCTAGATAATTAGTTCTCACCCTCACCTTCCTTTTAATCAAGAAACTTTTATCTCACCATCACTTTCTTCATTTCAGCTTACATTGAGCTGGGAGCTGCCACCTTGTGGCCATAAGGTATTACTGCACTTCCAAGGACACAGGAACACTGATGGTCTTTCCCCCGAATTGTGGATACACAGAACAGAGAAACTTGACATCTTCCAGCTCTGACTCACCTAAGACATGAGGCAGGTGAAGCCCAGAGTCACCAGCCGAGTGAGTCACAGCCTAACTGAGAAGGACTGCCATATGGGAAACTGGCTTCTTGCTCAGTTAGTTTTAAATGTTTGAGGATGTTGAAAATTTGTTTGCTTTTTAAAATATTAAAATACTAATTTTCTTCAACTTAAAGCAAATATAAAAGTGGAACCCTTCACTCGCATTCCCCAGCCCCTCTCCGGATCTCTGGAGGCCAACACATTGTGTTTCTTTTTATTTTATTTTATTTTATTTTATTTTTTGTGGTACGCGGGCCTCTCACTGTTGTGGCCTCTCCCGTTGCGGAGCACAGGCTCCGGACGCGCAGGCTCAGCGACCATGGCTCACGGGCCCAGCCGCTCCGCAGCATGTGGGATCTTCCCGGACCGGGGCACAAACCCCTGTCCCCTGCATTGGCAGGCGGACTCTCAACCACTGCGCCACCAGGGAAACCCCACACTGTCTTTCTTGATCAACATTTTCAGCGCCAGCATTAGGAGTGTACGACCTGCATCTCTCATGAACATTCCACATGGTTTAGTTTACCTCACCTATAAATTCTGAATTAGTGACTCTAACTTAATCAAGTTTTTGAATAGACTTACATGGAATCAAAATATCCACTTTGAGGGGCTTCCCTGGCGGTGCAGTGGTTGAGAGTCTGCCCGCTAATGCAGGGGACACGGGTTCGAGCCCTGGTCTGGGAGGATCCCACATGCCGCAGAGCAACTGGGCCCATGAGCCACAACTACTGAGCCTGCGCGTCTGGAGCCTGTGCTCTGCAATGAGAGGCCGCGACAGTGAGAGGCCAGCACACCGCGATGAAGAGTGGCCCCCGCTCGCCACAACTGGGGAAAGCCCTCACACAGAAATGAAGACCCAACACAGCCATAAATAAATAAATAAATAAAATTTTTAAAAATCCACGTTGAAAATAAATGCAAGGTTGTAAATTTGATCATTACAGTTATGCTTCTCTTTATGCACAGGAAATACAGAGACGTCTTAACATTACATTAGTTACTCTTTTCAATAGCAAACTATTAATTTGGATTCAGATTATAAACTATTCGAATTAAAATGTGCAGCAGCCTCTCGTGGAACTATGATGTACGGTAAGGCAAGAAAGCCTCCCTTCTATTTCACCTGCTCAAAAACTGTTTACCATTTTAAACAAGGTGATGAGATAACAAGGTAATAGGTTAAGGTAATGAGGACTAACGGATGTCAGATTGTGTTTTAAACTTGGTCATTGCAGCCTTAAGTATTGGTATGGTAGAACCTCAACTTGTCTTTTTTTCAGAATTCTAATGCAAAGACCCCAGGTTGGTACAGAGACCCCACCCGTAGGGAGTCTCTTTCCCATCCCTCCTCCCTCTTCCTTTAACCCCAAACTCAAAAAGCCAGACTCATCTAAGCATAAAAGAGATTTTGGTAGAAAAAGTCTACAAACCCCAGAGCCTCGAGACATGGTTGGGATAAAGATTGTTAGTGCTTTGCAAAGTAAAAAGTATACTTTTTCTTTTTTCCTTGATAAAGTTATCCTTTCCTTTTCCAGTTCTTTGGTTTCAAATGATAGAGACTATAAGGAAATAAATATTAAAATACCCTGCTATAGAAAGAGATCACTGGGCATTTCACTGATTTTTGGAAACTAAAAATAAAGAAACTAAACCCCTAGTTCCTCAGAGCCACTGGTTTCACTTTCCTCTGACTGAGCCCTAATCTCCTGGGGTCAGATTCCCAGCCTCATGTCTGCTGTATGTGTGGCAGGGGCAGTTTTATTTCCGTCCACTCCCTTCCTAAGAATTCTGCTTGTAGCTAATGAGGTTAAAGGCTAAGGCTCAGCCCACCCCACTCTGATAAACCAAGAAAGGCCAGGGATTAGTTTGCCTAATCCACCAGAGGGAGGACAGCAGAAGCAAGAAGAACTACAATCCTGCAGCCATTGGAACAAAAACCACATTCACGGAAAGACAGACAAGATGAAAAGACAGAGGGCTATGTACCAGATGAAGGAACAAGATAAACCCCAGAAAAACAACTAAATGAAGTGGAGATAGGCAATCTTCCAGAAAAAGAATTCAGAATAATGACAGTGAAGGTGATCCAGGACCTCGGAAAAAGAATGGAGGCAAAGATCAAGAAGATGCAAGAAATGTTTAATGAAGACCTCGAAGAACTGAAGAACAAACAAACAGAGATCAACAGTACAATAACTGAAATGAAAAATATACTAGAAGGAATCAATAGCAGAATAACTGAGGCAGAGGAACGGATAAGTGACCTGGAAGACAGAATGGTGGAATTCACTGCTGTGGAACAGAATAAAGAATGAAAAAGAAATGAAGACACCCTAGGAGACCTCTGGGACAACATTAAATGCAACAACACTCACATTATAGGGGTCCCAGAAGGAGAAGAGAGAGAAAGGACCCGAGAAAATATTTGAAGAGATTATAGTTGAAAACTTCCCTAACATGGGAAAGGAAATAGCCACCAAAGTCCAGGAAGTGCAGAGAGTCCCAGGTAGGATAAACCCAAGGAGAAACACACCAAGACACATAGTAATCAAATTGGCAAAAATTAAATACAAAGGAAAATTACTGAAAGCAGCAAGGGAAAAAGGACAAATAACATACAAGGGAACTCCCATAAGGTTAACAGCTGATCTCTCAACAGAAACTCTACAAGCCAGAAGGGAGTGGCATGACATATTTAAAGTGATGAAAGGGAAGAAACTACAACCAAGATTACTCTACCCAGAAAGGATCTCATTTGGATTCCACAAAGAAATCAAAAGCTTTACAGACAAGCAAAAGCTAGGTGAATTCAGCACCACCAAACCAGCTCTACAACAAATGCTAAAGGAACTTCTATAAGTGGGAAACACAAGAGAAGAAAAGGACCTACAAAAACAAACCCAAAACAATTAAGAAAATGGTAATAGGAATACACATATCGATAATTACCTTAAACATGAATGGATTAAATGCTCCAACCAAAAGACACAGGCTAGCTGAATGGATACAAAAACAAGACCGATATATATGCTGTCTACAAGAGACCCACTTCAGACCTAGGGACACATACAGACTGAAAGTGAGGGGATGGAAAAAGATATTCCATGCAGATGGAAATCAAAAGAAAGCTTGAGGAGCAATTCTCATATCAGACAAAATAGACTTTAAAATAAAGAATGTTACAGGAGACAAGGAAGGACACTACGAAAGGGATCAATCCAAGAAGAAGATATAACAATTATAAATATGTATGCACCCAACATAGGAGCACCTCAATACATAAGGCAACTGCTAACAGCTATAAAAGAGGAAATCAACAGTAACACAGTAATAGTGGGGGACTTTAACACCTTATGTACACCAAAGAAAAGATCATCCAGACAGAAAATTAATAAGGAAACACAAGCTTTAAATGATACAACAGACCAGATAGATTTAATTGATATTTATAGGACATTCCATCCAAAAACAGCAGATTACACTTTCTTCTCAAGTGCACACGGAACATTCTCCAGGATAGACCACATCTTGGGTCACAAATCAAGCCTCAGTAAACTTAAGAAAACCGAAATCATATCAAGCATCTTTTCTGACCACAACACTATGAGATTAGAAATCAGTTACAGGGAAAAAAACATAAAAAACACAAACACATGGAGGCTAAACAATACACTACTAAATAACCAAGAGATCACTGAAGGAATCAAAGAGGAAATAAAAAAATACCTAGAGACAAATGACAATGAAAACACAACAATCCAAAACCTATGGGATACAGCAAAAGCAGTTCTAAGAGGGAAGTTTATAGCAATGCAAGCCTACCTCAAGAAACAAGAAAAATCTCAAATAACCAATCTAAACTTACACCTAAAGGAACTAGAGAAAGAAGAACAAACACAACCCAAAGTTAGCAAAAGGAAAGAAATCATAAAGATCAGAGCAGAAATAAATGAAATAGAAACAAAGAAAACAATAGCAAAGATCAATAAAACTGAAAGCTGGTTCTTTGAGAAGATAAATAAAATTGATAAAGCATTAGACAGACTCATCAAGAAAAAGAGGGAGAAGACTCAAATCAATAAAACTAGAAATGAAAAAGGAGAAGTTACAACAGACACCGCAGAAATACAAAGCATCCTAAGAGACTACTACAAGCAACTCTATGCCAATAAATTGGACAACCTGGAAGAAATGGACAAATTCTTAGAAAGGTATAACCTTCCAAGACTGAACCAGGAAGAAATAGAAAATATGAACAGACCAATCACAAGTACTGAAATTGAAACTGTGATTAAAAATCTTCCAACAAACAAAAGTCCAGGACCAGACAGCTTCACAGGTGAATTCTATCAAACATTTAGAGAAGCGCTAACACCATCCTTCTCAAACTCTTCCAAAAAATTGCAGAGGAAGGAATACTCCCAAACTCATTCTATGAGGCCACCATCACCTTGATACCAAAACCAGACAAAGATACTACAAAAAAAGAAAATTACAGACCAATATCACTGATGAATATAGGTGCAAAAATCCTCAACAAAAGAGTAGCAAACAGAATCCAACAACACATTAAAGGGATCAAACACCATGATCAAGTGGGATTTATCCCAGGGATGCAAGGATTCTTCAATATACACAAATCAATCAATGTGATACATCATATTAACAAATTGAAGAATAAAAACCATAAGATCATCTCAAGAGATAAAGAAAAAGCTTTGGACAAAATTCAACACCCATTTATGGTAAAAACTCTACAGAAAGTGGACATAGAGGGAAACTACCTCAACATAATAAAGGCCATATATGACAAACCCAGAGCAAACATCATTCTCAATGGTGAAACACTGAAAGCATTTCCCCTAAGATCAGGAACAAGACAAGATGTCCACTCTTGCCACTATCATTCAACATAGTCCTGAAAGTCCTAGCCATGGCAGTCAGAGACAAAAAAGAAATAAAAGGAATCCAAATCAGAAAAGAAGTAAAATTGTCACTGTCTGCAGATGACATGATACTATACATAGAGAATCCTACACATGCCACCAGAAAACTACTAGAGCTAATCAATGAATTTGGTAAAGTTGCAGGATACAAAATTAATGCACAGAAATCTCTTGCATTCCTATACGCTAACAACAAAAGATCAGAAAGAGAAATTAAGAAAACAATCCCATTCACCACTGCAACAAAAAGAATAAAATACCTAGGAATAAACCTACCTGAGGAGGTACAACACCTGTACTCAGAAAACTGTAAGACACTGATGAAAGAAATCAAAGATGACACAAACAGATGGAGAGAATACCATGTTCTTGGATTGGAAGAATCAATATTGTGAAAATGACTATACTACCCAAAGCAATCTACAGATTCAATGCAATCCCTATCAAACTACCACTGGCATTTTTCACAGAACTAGAACAAAAAATTTCACAATTTGTATGGAAACACAAAAGAACCCGAATAGCCAAAGCAATCTTGAAAGAGGAAAATGGACCTGAAGGAATCAGGCTCCCTGACTTCAGACTATACTACAAAGCTACAGTAATCAAGACAGTATGGTACTGGCACAAAAACAGAAAGATAGATCAATGGAACAGGATAGAAACCCAAGAGATAAACCTATGGTCAACTAATCTATGACAAAGGAGGCAAGGATATACAATGGAGAAAGGACAGTCCCTTCAATAAGTGGTGCTGGGACAACTGGACAGCTACATGTAATAATGAAATTAGAACACTCCCTAACACCATACACAAAAATAAACTCAAAATGGATTAGGGACCTAAATGTGAGACTGGACACTATAAAGCTCTTAGAGGAAAACATAGGAAGAACACTCTGACATAAATCACAGCAAGATCTTTTTTGATCCACATCCTACAGTAATGGACATAAAAACAAAAATAAACAAATGGGACCTAATGAAACTTCAAAGCTTTTGCACAGCAAAGGAAACCATAAACAAGACGAAAAGACAACCCTCAGAATATGTGCAAACGAATCAATGGACAAACGATTAATCTCCAAAATATATAAACAGCTCATGCAGCTCAGTATTAAAAAAACAAACAACCCAATCCAAAAATGAGCAGAAGACCTAAATAGACATTTTTCCAAAGAAGACATACAGATGGCCAAGAGGCACATGAAAGGCTGCTCAACATCACTAATTATTAGAGAAATGCAAATCAAAAGTACAATGAGGCATCACCCCACACCAGTTAGAATGGGCATCATCAGAAAATCTACAAGCAACAAATGCTGGAGAGGGTGTGGAGAACAGGGAACCCTCTTGCACTGTTGGTGGGAATGTAAATTGGTGCAGCCACTATGGAGAACAGTATGGAGGTTCCTTAAAAAACTAAAAATAGAATTACCATATGACCCAGCAATCCCACTACTGGGCATATACCCAGAGAAAACCATAATTCAAAAAGACGCATGCACCCCAATGTTCACTGCAGTACTATTTACAATAGCCAGGTCATGGAAGCAACCTAAATGCCCATCGACAGACGAATGGATAAAGAAGATGGTACATATATACAATGGAATATTACTCAGTCATGAAAAGGAATGAAATTGGGTCATTTGTAGAGATGTGGATGAATCTAGAGACTGTCATACAGAGTGAAGTCAGAAAAGAGAAAAACAAATTATCGTATATTAACGCATATATGTGGGACCTAGAAAAATGGTACAGATGAACCGGTTTGCAAGGCAGAAATAGAGACACAGATGTAGAGAACAAACGTATGGACACCAAGGGGGGAAAGCAGCGGCGGGGTGGGGGGGGTGGGATGAATTGGGAGATTGGGATTGACATGTATACACTAATATGTATAAAATGGACAACTAATAAGAACCTGCTGTATAAAAAAATAAATAAAATAAAATTCAAAAAAAGAAAAAAGAAAGGCCAGGGAGAAGGGAGGGGAGAGTTGAGATGAGAATGCCTGGGACAAAGTGACCGAAGAGTGACTGGAGGAGAGGGCCTGCTGGAAAGGCTGGGCTGCAGGTGAGCCCACGGCCCGGAGGACTGACCATCGCCCGCAGGCTCTGGGTGTATCCCAGGCATCCCCACATCGGCATGAGCTCCAGGGCCCAGTCCGTGCTGCTGCTTCTTCTCGCACTGCTGATGCTGCAGGTGAGCAGGGACGGGTACCCACAACCTAGGGTGTGGGATCTATCTGCCAGGTGCCAGGAACGGAGAGCACAGCTCCAGCTGGCTCTGCCCCTTCGAGGATAAGGGGTCGGGGGTGGACTGCATGTGATCGGCTGCAGCTGAGAGCGAGGGGGCTGGGAACTTTAGTACAGGGGAGGAAAAGGATTTTCCAGAATTTATACAAAGGAAGGGTTTAGCGCCATGATCTGTTTGGGAGAGTAGTGGGAACAGGCTAAGGGGACTCGCCTTAAAACCGGTGTACGTAGTACACACACTTTTAGATTTATATCAACACATTTCCTAAGGATACGTCTATTCACCTTACATAAGACTGAGAAAATCTCAACTGAGTATGTCAAAGACGGTTCGAGCAAACCGATGGGGGTGGGAAAGCTAAATCCCCCCGTCCCCCACCAGTTGCCTCGGCTCAACTGGGAAACAGTAGAATCAAGGTGAGAAAAGTATGGGCTTGTTCTGTTTGTACTTACAGTGGACGGAGTTAACGCTGCTGCATATGCTTGTGGGTCACGACCTGCTTAGTCACTTTCCTCAGAGTGGGAAGGAGAACCGTGAGACTCCCGCGTTGCTGCTGAGTTCCTCCTTATAAACCCGCCGAGGGCAGAGGCAGGAGGCCCTGCAGTGGGCGGGGGTCAAGATGCTGGGCCTGCGCTGGGTTAGTGGGGTGTGGCCTGGGCGTCCGGTTTTTAAAGGTTTTAACTTCACCTTATTAAGCCTCATTTCCTCCACCTGAAATTGGAGCTAATGCTTGTCCTTTTCTGTGGGAGTCAATGAGGTAATACAGAGAATCTGCATCTTTCTGTTTTCGCAGCCCTGGTGAAATGGTTGCTCTGTTTACTCAGGGCCGGGGCTGCTACTACTGATTGGCTACTCGTTCTGAGCCAGGTGCTTTCATAGCCACTGGGGTGTAACAGTAAACAAAAGAGCATACAAAAAGTTCCCAGTCCTCTAGCCAGCTCTGCTTCTGAAATTTGATGCCTCATTTGGCACCCTTTGCTTGGTGTTCGGAGGACTTTCTTGGCTACTTTTTAACATGGAAGAAACTTTTTTTATAAATTTATTTTATTTGCTTTTGGGCTGTGTTGGGTCTCATTGCTGCGTGCGGGGGGCTACTCTTTGTTGCGGTGCGCGAGCTTCTCATTGTGGTGGCTTCTCTTGTTGAGGAGCATGGGCTCTAGGCGCACAGGCTCAGTAGTTGTGGCGCAGGGGCTCAGTAGTTGTGGCACAGGGGCTTAGTTGCTCTGCGGCATGTGGGATCTTCCCGGACCAGGGCTTGAACCTTGGTCCCCTGCATTGGCAGGCGGATTCTTAACCACTGCACCACCAGGGAAGCCCTCTTGGTTACTTTTTGCCATGAGGAGTTGTGTGTTCTGGTAGAATCCTGTTTCAGTAGCCCATGTTCACCTGGATTTGAATACATCACAAATCAAACCCTGTCTCCATCTTTGTCTTGCTCCTGCCCTCACCCCTAACTGGACTCATTAGAAAACAGAGGTGTATTTTTTCTCCTTTCTGTTGTGTTAGCACAGAGCCCAGGCAGGTCAATTCACGTCGGAGGGTGTGGTGGGTTGGCTGGGCAGTAGGACTGGACTGTGGGTAGCAATTCCGTGTTTGTTGAAAGCAGCTTTATATAGATTCCAGGGTATCAAGGCCAAGGGAGAGAATGGGATGCAGCAGGATTCAGAGGTTTTGAGCAATCCACACTCTGGACCCTTAATTGACGAAGACCTTTGCACCTGGGAGGTGCCCAATTATTTGCTGAGCGGGCTGTAAGTAACCTATTCCTTTCCACCCCTACCTTTTCCTCCCACACTGGCTTCTGACCAGCTCTGACATGCAAAGCAGGCACCCCCTCCCCCTCCTCTGATCCAGATTTTAAACTGGTACCCATTCTGCTGAAGAGCTGCAATGTCTACGACAGTTTTCTCCCCAAATCCCCCACCCTTGCTTTGTCATCCTGACATGAAGCAAAGGACAAAGCTGTGACTCTGCTGCAGGTCTTTGTCTCAGATTCCACGACAAGCCACAGAAGCAGGGTCCTGCTCCCGTATTTGCCATTTCCAGTCCTGAGAGCCTGCACATCCTCAGCTTTGGGCTGTGGCAGCTTCCAGGACCCAAGAGAAGGGAGGGTTTGGGAAAGAAGTTAGTGCACAAAGTCTGTTACGGTTGGTTGTTGTTTTTAATCTGGGAAATTCTGAGTCGAGTTATCTTTGAAAAGTTTGTTAGCATTTATGCTCTGCCTGATTAACTCACTCAACCACTTCATTCAAGAACAACAGAGCTGGCGGATTGCAGGAGGTGAGGGGTCATATGGTCAGAGGTGATGCTGAGCCCTCAGCAGGGGGCAGAGTGGCTGGTCTCTGTCCTAAGAGCCCTGAGAACCCCATTTTCTGTTGCTCTATGCCAAATCCGCACCTGTAGACGATCAGCCAAGCTTCCATATGCAGAGAATGTGTTTGGACCCGTGTGCTCGTCTCCAAGGGCTGTTATTACAAAGGACAAACTAGGTGGCTTAAAGCAACTGAAACGTACAGCATGGCGACTCTAGTTAATAATTCCAAATTGCATATTTGAGACTTGCCAAGAGAGTAGATCTTAAAAGTTCTCATCACAAGAAAAAAAATCTGTTACTATAAATGGTGACAGATATTAAGTAGACTTATTGTGATGATCATTTCGAAATACATACATATATGGATTGAATTATTGTGTTGTGCTCATGGAACTAATATAATGGTGCATGTCAATGATACCCCAATAAAAAAAATTGTTCTTGAATTCCAGTGTGCTGTGAAAAATAGTTTCAGGAAAGAATTATTTCCATATAGGTCTCTTCGTTCTTTACGACCTTCTATAGACACAAAGCCTTCATTTACTGAGAAAACTTCTCCCCAGAGTTGCCACGGCTCCTCAGCCTGGCCCGCACAATGCCGGTGACATGCCCTCAAGTCAGCAGCAGCTATTATGTGATGGGCAGGCTGGACCTTACAGTGACCGCCCACCTGCCACACTCCCATAAATAGGTGGACAGTGCAGCTGGAGATGCGCTTGGAGAAAGTTTGCTCCCCAGTCGCGTTACAGAAAGCATTACGTAAATCTTTTGAATGGCATCCTCTTTGGACAAACAGCCTAAAATTGGCAGGGATGGGAACTATAATAAGCATACTTACAAGATCATTTCGACAAATATAACTGTTTCCAGTCTTCCTGCCTCACCAGTCGAGACAGTGCAAATGAATTCCAAGTGGTGCATAAAGAGAGGAGAAACAACACACATGTGCACACAAGGATGTGAAATTTCAGGTGTCTCTGGGCGAAGAACTACACTCTTTCAGACCTCTTTTCCAGCGCTCCAGCCGGCTCCTAGTGACTGTCGGCTGTGCTGTTTATGTGCCGTCATAGGAAAATGAAACTAGAGCTTTCCTGTTGAAAGGGCCCTACACCTCGCTTCACACCCTTGCTCACAGAAGGGGAAACTGAGGCCAGAGAGGAGACAAAACCTTCATGTATCCTTGTTCATGACCTGGGCCACCCGGAAATACACCTGTCTTAGAAATGGAATGAATTTCTTCATTCTGTTGCAAGACCTGCAATTTTCTCCATTTAAAAATTCCACATGCGGTTAGGCTCTTAACTTAAAATTAACAACATTAATCAGGAAGCATTTGTGGTCCGAATAAGTCGATGTTTGAGATTTTGGAAAGAGTTTAAAAAAATTCTTTGCCTTTAGGGAAAAAGATAGAAATAGAGTCTGTGGCAGGAAACAAATACGTTTATATTTGACATTAACAAAACCAGATGACCCAATAATATACCCCACTCACTGGAAGGGTGGCCGACCACAAGAAATGAAGATTTGGAGAATGTTTCTTTACTTTCTATGACGCTGTTATTTACTACACAGTCCTTTATGCTGCGACAGATCCTTATAGTGGTGGGGAGGCGACCACAACAAGGGGTGTTTGGCAGGCTCTAGGTGGGCTGGTGAGCTCTTACCCTGTCCCGGGAGATCTTAGGTATAAATCCTAGAGGAGCAGCTATCAAACCTCTTGCTCTCAGGATGCCTTTCCACTCGCAAACTTTATGCAGAACCCAAAGAACTGTTGCTTATGAAGTTACATTTACTGATGCTTACCATGTTAGAAATTAAGACTGGGAATTATTTTTTCGGCCACGCCATGTGGCTTGTGGGATCCTAGTTCCCTGACCAGGGATCGAACCTGGGCCTCCTGCAGTGGAAGCATGGAGTCCTAACCACTGGACCGAGAGGGAATTCCCAAGACTGGGAAATTTTAAACGTATTTCTCAATTCATTAAAGTTAATGATAAGTCCATTACATGTTAATATAAATCACACATGTCTATGAAAAATAAACGTTTTTCAAAATTCCATTCAGTTTGAAGAATGGCACTCTTTTATGTTTTTTGCAAATCTCTTGGCTGTCCGGCTTAAAAGCAGACAGCTGGATTCTCCTCTCTGATTCCGAATTCAGTCTGTTGTAAATGTTGTTTGGTTAAAGTATGTGAAGCAATTCTGGCCTCACATAGGTATATATGGAAAGGGAGGAATATTTTAATCGCCTGGAACAGATAATTGTGGGTATTCTTTTTGACATCACACCAAAACTTGACAAGTGGTCCTTTTTTAACACTTACTTGCAATGTGGAATCCGAAAGCATATTAATGAACTTTCCTTACTCTGTTCCATTAAAACCATTTGTGTCTCTTGCATTGCAGATGACTCTCACCTGTGCATGATTTTGGACCGTGACGTCTTAATCAGTAGGAAACTCAGCTCTCGGAGCAACGAAGATCTTCCAAATGTTGACATATTTCATTCTACAAAATCAAAAAATCACATTCATCAATCTGTCCACCGATATCAGCAGAAAACTCTTTACCTGTTGGGAAGCTGTCAAGCTCGGAGTAGCAGACACAAATTTTCCAAAATTCTAATTTTTGCTTGAGAGCTTAAATTTTACTGTCGGCAACATGACTGTCCATTGTTTTTCTCGAAGTGACGGGTTGACTCTGTTCATTACCAACGACCTGTCAAGTACCGGATCCCGAACAGCCATGGTCAGGCAGTCATTCTTTCGAGGAAAATGCTGCTTCAGAAAAAAGTGGCCTGGGGCTTCCCTGGTGGCGCAGTGGTTGACAGTCCGCCTGCCGATGCAGGGGACACGGGTTCGTGCCCCGGTCCGGGAAGATCCCACATGCCGCGGAGCGGCCGGGCCCGTGAGCCATGGCCGCTGAGCCTGAGCGTCCGGAGCCTGTGCTCCACAACGGGAGAGGCCACAACAGTGAGAGGCCCGCGTACCGCCGGAAAAAAAAAAAAAAAAAGGGGCTTGTTCAGCTGTCAACTCTGATAATCACAAAGGTGCTCTTCTTTGATTCAAACCTTCTACACTGATTGGCAGCACAGGGGTTCATGCATCCTTCCCATGTAGACCCAGAGTGCTCAAAAGATAGACATGCAGGTGTGGCAATGGGATAAATTAATAACATTTCCTGCCTCGCCCATCCTCAAGTGATTTCAATAACTAAGTGAATTCACCAATTACATCATTCTTAAAGGAGACTGGCTTTTTTTCTTTTCCTTCCTCTCTCCCTTCCTTCCTCTGTCCTGCACGTGCGCGGTGATGAAGAATGCATGACTATCAGAGGAATTTGTGCCATGGCCTCCAATGGTGCTGAGGCATCAGCAGTTTTGTCACCAATCTTTGGTACCATCAGTGCAAATGTCACACAGCAAAACAAATAGTATCTTAGATTATTATGTACGTGTTTGGCCTTGTGGAGTCTCTGATAGCGTCAGGGACCACAGTGAACCAAAGTGAAAACCAGGGTCCAGAGACATTTTCTATGTGCATATGGTGTTTATAACATTTTTTATAACATTTTTATAACATTTTATAACATTTTTATAATGTTTTTGTGCGTGTGTAATAACAAACAACTGGAAATAACCTAAATGGCCATCATTAGGAGAATGATAAATAAATTGTCCTCTATTCATATAGTGAAATGCTACAGGGCAGTGAAAATGAATGAAGTAGAACTATGGGTGTCACACACATGCACATACATGCACACACATACACATATACATACAGACACACATGTTTTGTGTTGGTTTGACATCCATTGCAGGGCTCATCTCTTTCTCTTGGTACTTCAACACTCTTACTGTACATGTTTGGGGTTTTTTTTTTGAGAGGGAAATTTGTTGAGATAAAAATGATAAACAATTCTCAATGTAAATAATTATGTAAACGTAAAGTACCAAATTCCTTAATTTTATTGATGACTGTATGATAAAGTCTAAAAATAAGGTAAACATAAAAGAAAAAACAAAAAAAAAGCCCACTTGAATCCCACCACCAATTAACGTTTGGTGCTAATTTACATGTGCCCATGGAAATACATTTGTGCTCACCCTGAACAGACAGTTTGATTACCCATTTATTATGTTATGCTAACATAACAGTAACATTTAGGGTTTTAAATGTCCCTACTGTTGGTAATACTTAATCAGAATTCTCCTCCAGCTACAGAAGGGAAGTGGTAATTATGAATTGAGATGTCAAGAACGAGAAATTATAGTTATCAAAACTGAATGCAGTTCCTTTTTTCCCCTTTCTAATTCTAGAAGATTTGTGTGACTTTAGGCAGCTTCTACCTGATTCTGCTAAGTACATTCCCTACTAATTAATGTCATTTTTATTTTTAAGGTCAACAGTGTCCCACCAGAAAATGATGGTCTTGCTAATCGAACAAAGGTGGGGTTTGGAATTCAGTTTCTTGATAAACCAAGTGAGACTGTACTTTACTTAGAAGCTGGATTGCAATTTTGAGTTTTTCAGTGCCCTGTCAATATTTGGTTGAGACAAAATAAATTAGTAACTAGATGTGGCCTTTTAGAATCTCAAAGGACTGAAGAGAATTGCAGACGATGCTTTTATGTCTAATTAGAACACGAGCAATCTGTGAACATCAGGAATCAAGCACACAGTGCTGGCCCAGAGGTTTGCCCACACTCTTTTCTTCTTTAGGGAATTAGAAACAGCAGACTTGCTATTTCCCAGTGTGTGAGCACAGGGCAGTGCAGGGATGCAGTCACCACCACCATCATGAGGTTTTGTTGTATCCTCATCCACCTTATGGTTTCCTTCCTGTAGTTCTTGTGATCTACTCACTTTCTAATTACATAATTTTTTTAAAGCACATTCTTGTGAATAAAAATGAATGTGACTAGAAACCTGCTATACTGTAAAATATATATAAAACAAATGAAACCACATAGTTAAATTCTATCTATATTCCCTTGCCTGGCAAATCTCTGACCCTAACGTCTGAGTCTAAGTCTGTTACAAGGGACTTGAGTAAACAGAGGGGAATTCAAGACCCAGCTGCGCTGAATGGAGACTTTCTCACCAAGGATTTCAGAAAGATGGAGAGAGAAATGGAGGGGCGGTAAACCTCCCACTAATTCAACAACGCTGTGCCTGTCTACTTTACAGCAGGTGCTAGCACACGCTAGGCGATGATCTTCAGTGCTGTGTCTTCATGGCCCTGAAGTCATCTCATGAGCCACATAAAAATGTAAAATCCTGGGGTGTCACATGCCCCCCAGCTTAGAACTGACTCTGTGGTTGTAGAGAGAACGGGCACTTGGAATTGCTGAGCATCGGAGACTGTTGTGAGGATGGGAGAGGAAAGGGCTATCAGTCACTGCGCCCCTGGCACCACAAACACCCTCCTCCTCACCACGGTCACTGTGATTTCCAGGGAGACAGCCGGCCTCTACGGCGACCCAAGAGAAGATGGGTTATCACGACCCTGGAGCTGGAGGGGGAAGACTCGGGACCCTTTCCCAAACTTGCGGGTGAGGTAAGGCAGCTGCTCTAAGGAAGGGCCCCATCATACCCCATCCTCCCCGATTGAGCATGCCGCTGTTGGCAGGAGGCTACGGACGCCAGGTAGCGGCGTGGTAGGGGCAGCACTGGCCAGGGTCAGGAGTCAGGAGGCCTGGGTCCTAGAGCCCACCCTGCCTCTACCTGAGTGTATGACTTTGGATAAATCGCTGCTCCATGTGAGAGTGAGCTGAGAAAGTCAGAATCACATATATACACGCAGGGCTGATTCACTTTGCTGTACAGCAGAAACTAACACAACTTGTAAAGCAACTATACTCCAATAAAAATTAATTAAACAAAAAAACAAAAACAAAACAAAAAAATTAATTAAAAAAAAATCACATATGGCAACAGGCTGGTTAGTTCCAGCCTGCAGGCCTGTTTCATATTGTACCATGATTTTAAAAATTGGAAAAAATAGGGTGATTGTATTAAAAATTCTGCACATCTAGAGGCTTTTTAAAAATGGGAAGATCTGATTCCTTGGAGAGTACATCCCCACATGGTAGGAATTTGCTGGGGCTTGAGTCACTGTCCCCACCACTCCCTATTGTCTCCCTCACTTTGAGGTTTGAGTGTCAACTGAAGCATCAAAGAAGTCCCATGGGGATGTTGGATGCCAGGATTTTTATACTCAGCCCCTGCTCTTCATTTCCACCACCTTCCTGACCTCCATGGGTCTTTGAGTTACATACTAAGTCCTCTACAGCTCTGACGTTCTATGATTCCTAGAAAAAACTTTTAAATGATTCATATTTGTTCAATATTTATAAAAATAATATATACCTACTGAGAAAAACCCATCTATAGACAGTTTGGAAGGCCCAGCGGTTAACAGTGAATACTCCCAAGGGTCAGGGGACTCAGTGGGTTCGTATTCCACAGGTACCACATCCTCACTACACAAATTAGATAGACTTTTTGCCTCCTCATCTGTACAATGGGGTCAACGATAGTACCTTCATTATAGGGTTGTTAAAAGATTAAGCAGGGCTCCCCTCGTGGCGCAGTGGTTGAGAGTCCGCCTCCCGATGCAGGGGATACGGGTTCGTGCCCCGGTCCGGGAAGATCCCACATGCCGCGGAGCGGCTGGGCCCGTGAGCCATGGCCGCTGAGCCTGCGCGTCCAGACCCTGTGCTCCGCAACGGGAGAGGCCACAGCAGTGAGAGGCCCGCATATCAGAAAACAAACAAACAAACAAAAAAAGATTAAGCAGGTTAGTGCAAGTAAGGCAATATATAAGCTGGCTCCTTCTAAGCAATTTGTAAAGTTAGCTGTAAGATTACTACTCTTCTTTGGAGGAATAATCAGTATGGACAACTTGGTATGTATCCTTTCAGATGTTTCTTTGCACAGTCACTACTATGAATCTGTATTAACAAAATGGGATCACACTGAGTATACTGTCCCGCTGGTGGCCTTTCTTGTTTTACCGTGTGTCACAGCCCTCATTCTGGGGCAGGGAATATAAATCCTGAAAGGCAGCAGAGCCCCATGCCACGGGAGGGGAGAACCACTACACGATTATTTCCATAGGGATGGACATTTATGTTGTTTCCAACTTTTCACTATTACAAACCAAACTGCTGCTATACCCCTTGTTCCTTCATCTCTACCTATCTGTTTATTTCTTCAGGGTAAATTCTCAGATCTGTAATTGCTGGGTATGGTTCTTTACAAATGCCTTTGAATCTTAGCCTAGATATTTGATAGGCGTAGTGGCTTATTCTTGCCCTCATTTTTCCCTTATTTTTTCTCCTTCCAGCTGTTCAATAATTTGTCTGCCGGCATGGAATTAGTATATTTAATCATTGGACCTGGTGTAGATTAATATCCAGAGATTGGTTTGTCTTTAGAAGAAGATAATGTGAATGGAAAAATACATGTTCACCGCCCTGTTCATCGAGAGAAAACACCATCTTTTACGGTACTTTAAATTTGATACATTCTAAGCTTGGATTTATTGTAAAAGTCTTGCAGGAATATTGTATTCGGTAAGCATTCTGTAAGTTGGCTGTGTGCCAGGTTCTGGGAGACTGACATCTTATAAAATGTGCCACGCTTCAGAAGTAAGCCTGGGACACAGAGGTTAATTTTGTAATCTTCTTTTCCAGTTCTGGACTTTGTCTTTGTAATCATATCTGTAATCTGTGAACTGCTACAGGTCTCCTTTCTAATGACCAGTATGCTGATATGATTCAGGATATCTGAAAGCATTGGGCTATAGAGAGACAGAATGTTTATAAAATGGGCTGATTTAGTCTTTGATGAGTCATAGTTGAAGTCTATGGAGAGAAGCTACAAACAGACTCCATGGATTGCATAATGATGAATGAGGAATTGCAGCCCTTGGTCATGGTTTCTTACTGTGAGTCTAGGTGTTCTTTATGATTTCATCACACCCTAATACCAGGAAGCTGAAATTCAAGTTCTAAACCACAAAGGAAATTCAAAATAAGCATGCCCCAAACCACATGGTGGTATCTCGTGCTACCAGCCTAAGCTTAGCGGGCTTCTGAGGGAGCCTGCAGCCTCGTCTGGTTTGGCGTCTGCTGGAACCTGTGCTTGGGTCTCAGGCCTGCTTGGCTACACACTGCCCCCTTCAGGGGGGCAGAAGTCATTTGTGAAGGTTTTCTCCAGTGACTCAAAACGTTTATATACAAAGTAAACTATATACCCTTAACTCATTGACGGGCTTGGACTCTCTAATTCTTAAACAGGCAGAAATTCTCCCAGACTCCAAAAGACATGCAAAGATGACTGTCTAGGTCTTCTCTCGCCACATAATCCCTCACCCACCTCCACAAAACGTGCAGTGTTTGTTTAAAAGAAGGAATATACAGTGGTCATAAAGGAGACCCTGGGACAGCACTTCTCAGTCTCTACTGAGCAAAGAGGTCACCCAGGAATCTGGTTAAAACGTGCGTTCATCATACTTGTCCTTTTACATCGATTTCTGCCATTATTTACTAGTTGGTCCCCTCTGACTGTAAACTTTCAGGAGGGAAGGTACAGGCTGGGGACTCCAAGGCCTGCCTCCACTGCCCCGAGGCTCTCGGTCCTACTACCTGCTTTACTTTCTCCTCAACACTTTTCATTACCTGAAATGTACACCTGGATGGAGGTCCTCACAGCCCTGCCGGTCCCTCTTCACCCATCACAGCACCGCCTGGCCCTGGCGACTGCCGAGCGTGAGAACCTTGCCCGGCCTCGGTGCATCTGAGCGGGACTTACATCTCCCACATTCTCTTTGCTCTATGTTCCAGGTCAGGGTTGGCCAGGAGAGTAGCCTCTGGGCCGTCTGGAAGGCAGACACGAAGCGGCGTGAAATGGGCTCTGATGGGCCGGGCCTTGTGGAAGCTCCTGCTTGTTGCCTCTGACGGGGCCTCACCTGATTGTCCCGGGGCAGCAATGGGACCAGCGGCTCCTCCAGCTCCAGTGAGTCGTGGACCAGGTGCATGGCCAGCGATGTGTGAGGGTGGCCATCCAGCCAAGCATCTTGTGGGCTTAGAGGTGGTGTGAGACAGAGGCAGGTTCTAGTCCATCCTGGGGGCTCCAGTTTCTCCCCGCCCCTCCTGCTCTGTGTGCCGCCCTGCTCAAGCCGGGAACTTCGGGCCAACCACCCGATGTAAAGGCATCAGCCTTCCGGAGACTCGCTCACCTCCTTCGTCACTGCATAAGGTCGAGCCCCATCATAAATCTTATCCCAAATCGCTCACAGGGTTCGATCAAGGAAGCACAACTTCTTATCAACACAGCCCTGGACTAGATGGTCCCCGAGGCCACGATTAAATTCTGGGGGTCACAGGTCAATGTGAGAATCACATGAAAGCTATGCGCTCCGTCACAGACACATACTTGGTTATAAGACGTTTGGCCCAATGGTGGGTGTTTGACCAGTGGGTCTCAAGCTTCGATGTGCACACATGTCACCTGGGGATCTTGGTCTCTTATTGAAATGCAGACACAGGGGCTGCAGTTCTAGGGCGGGGCCCAATATTCAGCATTTCTAACAAGCTCCCCGGGCAGTGCCAGCACTGCGGGTCCACGGACCACACTTTGAGTAGCCAGGTGTCAGAGGGTTCACGGACCGCATGTGAGGAGAGGTCCACAAAGGTTTGCCCAGTAGTTTGACTGAACAGTTTGTCCAAACTTTCACACACGGGGAGAGGCACAGTGTGATACACACAGCAGGTTCTCAATAAATATTTGCTGCACGGATGAATAAACGTGCAGGTTTCACAGGTTTACCCTAAGTTGGTGTCCCTTGGCCATCTGGACCTCCATGCTCCCTGTCACACCTCGCACCATTCGTTTGTGGGTGTTCAAGGACCAGGGACCCCTGTCACCAGCATCTTCACCACAGTCTAGTCAGAAAAGTGAGCCAACGGTTCAAAGGCTGTGGGCACGGCTCTCAGAAGCAAAGAAGAAGGGTAAGGGCAGAAGGTTCGGGTTTGGGCAAGCATGTTTAAACTCAGGCTCCCAGGGCCCCAGCCCAGACCTGCCGAAAGAGGCTCTGGAGGTGGGACCCAGGCATCTGCATGTTAACAAGCTCCCCGTCTGGCACATTCCGTCCATCGTTGCTGTGTGTCCTGTAGCCATCCGTCCTCAGCATGAACCAGCGAGGGGCTTTGTCCACTCATCTGCTACTGCAGCTCACTCTGATGAAGTGTCCAGCTCGTGCCAGGCGCCGTGTACCACAGAAGCGGGTAAGACAGCACTTGCCCCCAGAAGGCTGGCCTGCAGTGGGCTGGGTAGGCAGACAAGCCAGGAGGGGGCATACTTCCCCAGTGCCACGTGAGGGGCGGTGTGAGGGGCCGGGGGCCAGAGGAGAAACACGACCTGGTCACGGATGCGGGCCAGGCCATCCCAGCTGGCACCCGCAGGCCAAGCATGGGAGAGACAGGCTGGAGGGGCACACCCAGAGCCTGGTCTTCCCTCCAAGAACACAGCATGCGAAAGCTGCACCTCGTGGCCCCACCCTTACGCAACGGGTGTGAATGGCCCACATTCTGTAAGTGCCCGGGAAGCGCTGGAATATCGCCCGCTCTTCAGAACCTAAACGAATATCGCCCGTCTGAAGACAGTTTGCAATAAAATAGTCTTTATCATTATTGAG
Source organism: Globicephala melas (assembly GCF_963455315.2). NCBI lineage: Eukaryota > Metazoa > Chordata > Mammalia > Artiodactyla > Delphinidae > Globicephala > Globicephala melas. The sequence continues at coordinate 83,497,650 of NC_083328.1, forward strand.
AGTTTGACCTGAACCTGCCAACCGCCATGCTCGATTTAAAATCCTTCCATCTGGAATTCTTAGTTAAGGGCAGTTTATCAAAGTAAAGATGGATGGTGTAAGCAGATTTTGCTGCCGGCATTCAGAAAAACATGTCATCCCCTGCCATTCAGCAAAAGTTCTTTAATCACGGTTGAATGAAGGTTACCAGCTTTGAATTATTAGTTAATGGCATCTCTGCAAAAGAATGATTTATTGGGCACCTAAACTTTGCAAACGAACGCAGATCCTGAATTGCTGGGTATTTCATCCAAAGCTGAAATGTGCATTATTTGGCCAATCTGTCTTCACAGTGAAAACAAAGTCCAAAGCAGAGGCTGACGTTTAGCCTTGAGCTCCGATCTCTCTGTGCATTCGAGATGTTGGGGATACTGAAGCCTGAGGCACAGCAGAGTCCCCAAATTTTCTGTTCACCTACAGCCTGGAAAGCGCCCCCTCAGCAGGCCTCGCCACTTTGGAGCAGCCGTCAGGAGAGACGTGTGCTTTCAGTGACTGTGACTTGGTCACCCTTCTCTAGGGCCCTGTCCTGAAACACCAGCCCAGCTGGGCCAGCACCATTCACTGTCCCACACATACCAGAGACCTGACACCAGCCCCCAGCCCAGCCCTTCCCGAGAGGGACAACTCACCATCAGGCCCCACTCACCTGGACCCACCTCAACCCTGCCTGTCAGCACAGCAGTTCTCAGGGACCATGGGGAAGGAAGTGAGGGGGACCTGTCATCTGCCTCAGCTATCGTTCTCAGACTCCTGAGCCTCAGAGCCCTCGGGAGGGCTTGCTAATACCCAGAGCACTGGCGCCACCCTGGCTTCGGAGCCTGCAGGCCCGAAGGCTCTTTAAGGAGCTCCTGGGTGATGCCACTGCCGCTGGGCCAGGGGCACCCTGCTTTGAGAACCGCTACTCTAGTCTGAGCCAGAGGCTTCTGGGCCAGGAGAAAGGTCACCAGGAGCCCTGGGTAACACCCCACAAGGGATCCAAAGTGTGGCTTCTATTTTAGCCTCAGGATTCTGGCCAAATCCTACCTTCAAAAATAACTAGACTTAGGATCATGACCTGGCCTTATTAATCAAGGCCCATGAGATCACTCAGTGCACCGAACGAGGGCTCCCTGCCTGCCCAGACCTGGGAGCAACAACCCAGGCAGGTCAGCAGTGCCCGAGGACCCTGGGCCAATCCCCACTCTCCCCTGACCAGCAGTGGGTGTAAGCAGCCCATGGGGCCCTGGTGAGCAGAGCAGAGGCAGCAAGGGTCCAGCCAGGTGAACGTGCCATCGTACGCATCGTACACATCGTACCATGTGTACGATGGCACACAGAGAAGCTCTGTGTGCTTGCCACGTACTAGGTGCTCAGTTAAAGCAGCTGCCGTGAATTATACTATTAAAGAGCCGCTCCTGCCCCACGAACGTCTGCTTGAAGAGACGGCTTGTGCTCGTAAATCATTACATAGCAGTCTCGCGTTTCGTGTGATTTCTCAGTTACGTGTCTTCCCTGTCATAGCTGGGGCATTAATCAGCTCCCCCAGCCCCTGCACCAGGCTGGTCAGGAGCAAGAGTTGGACAGAATTCCTGCCCACAGCTGTCCCTCCTCAGAAGCCGAGACATGAAAGCATGTTGCTGGCACCCAAGTTCCCGTGAGATCTACTTGTGACTTGCAGTGATCTCAAAGGCAGCTTCCCAGACACAGTGGGGGAGCATTTCTGAAGCCCTGTCGGGTTAAAGCCCCCCCCTTCCACTCGAGGGGTTCATTTGCTAAGGGGCCGGCAAAGTCTTGCCGTTAAGGTAGTAGAACAGACAGAGGGCTCGGCTGCACAGCTCTGAAAATCTCTTAGGCAAAGGAGCTGGAAGTGGCATTTCATTTGAGCCTGAGTACCAAGGCCGTCTTGGCAGAAGCTGAAGCTGTGAGCACCCTGAGCTGGCTGACCTTTGTGGCTGGGCGGCCTGCCTGCTGCCCGTGTTGTATCAGCTCTCCCCGGGGCTGCCTCTGGAGAGCAGTTTTCTAAATGCAAGCCCTCGGCCCACGACCAGGGTATTTTTAGCCCATCTCCTGGTGCCCAGGGCTCAGAGAACATTCTTGAACTGTGAGTCCCTGCTCTAGGCTGGGCTGACTCCCACGGCTACTTTAGCACTGTGTGGCCTCCCTCCTGACCCTTTCCCCAGAGCTCAAAGCTCCTCCTGACCATTCCGAGGACAGACTTTGGCCCTGCAGGTCTTAATACTGGGAACAAATCATCCCTTCATGGTTAACAGCAGCAGGGACGCCGTTGCCCGCACTGGGAAGAATGTGACATTACTGACAAAAGAGCCATTGGCACTCAGGACAAACTTCAAGTGTAGAGCTTCTAAGCTGGAACGGACAGAAACACCCTCTGGCCCAGGGTTCCTGAATCTTCAGCGCTCCTGGGCTTTCCACCTTCACTGTTTTTACCTTCCCTCTCATACTCCGTAATGTTATTGCTACTCATGCACTTTCTTAACCAGTATATTAACTTTAGCTGCATCCCAAGAACTACCATATATAATTTCATGGGTTTGACATGCTAGTTATTCTTTTTCTTCCTACAATGCTTTAAAGGAACTTCTATTAAAATTTGTAGGAAGAGAAAAAGAAACTCTTCTGTGTGCCTCTGATAAGCAGTAATGAAACCAGTGGAGAGGAAACACCACTGTAGCGCAGTTCCCACGGTTCACGCCGGAAAAAATATTTATTGCCAGGCCTTGGCATATGTTATTTCCTCTGCCATGTTTTCTCTCTCTCCCTCTCTCTCTCCCTCTCTCTCTCTTTCTCTCTCTCTCTCTCCCTCTCTCTCTCTTTCTCTCTCTCTCTCTCTCTCTCTCACACACACACACACACACACACACACACACACACACACACACACACACCTCTTGCCCACTTGGATAACTGACACCTGCTCCAGGAAGCCATTTCCAAGGCCCTAACCTCCGAGAACAGACACATGACCCCCACTACATTCTCCTTAGCCCTGGGGTGGCCTGACAATTTTACTGCCTATTATGCTCTGCTGGCTCCTTGCAAAGACCCCTTTTTGTTAAGGGGTGATAAGGAATGTGAGCTCTGGACTCAAATGTCCCCTGTTCACTTCCTGGCTATGTGGCCCTGGGCAAGTTACTCGTCTGTTGTCCCCAAGTCTACCTCCCTCATCTACAAAACGAGGGTGATAACAGCATGTGAGAAATAACGTAGGGAAATGTTTAACATAGGCCTTAATCAGTGCTCAATAAATATTCGTCAAATGCATGAACACATGAATGGATGCAGTCTGTATACAGGCTGAACTTAAACAATAATCCACAACTTATTCAAGAGCTACTAACAATCTTATTTAAAATACAGGTTCCCAGACCTGTAGCCAGACTTCCTAAGTTAGATCTAGAACCTGTATTTATGCAAGCCCTCAGTGTGATCGTTTCAGAACTAGCCTATTTCTTCGTAGGGACAGTGCTCAGAAGCTGAATGACCACTGAGAATCTGTAGATGCTTCCACAGATGCAAAGTCCCCAGCTCACCTCACATTTTCCCATTACCCTCACACTGTACGCACCACTGCTTAAACTTAAGTGGAGTTCTCTCTGAAGCTACGGCAATAGGAGTTAGAAGTTAGCATTTAGAGACCCTTCCATGGAAATGTGGTGTCTAAATAATAAGTGATTATGATGATCTTGGTGGTGGTGTTGGTGATGATGGTGATGACAGTGGTGATGGCGGAGACGGTGGTGGTGGTGGTGGTGGTGATGACAGTGATGGTGGTGATAATGATGGTGATGGTGAAGCTGGTGGTAGTAATGGTGATGAGAATGTTGATGATGGTGATACCAATGATTTCTCGAAAACCTACAGGAGAGGGATCATTGTCTTCCTCACTTTACAGACAAAGCAACGAAGGCTCAAAGTGTTGAATAAACTCAACCATAAAGGAGGTGAATGATGGAGCTGATTTCAAGTCCTGGCCTTTTCCCAAACCACAGCAGATGTTCTAAACACCTACAGTATGTCTTCCATACACAGTGTTTTCATCGTCTGTGGGACATCAGGGTTGGAAATATGTTAGGGCTACATTCAAGTTCTTCATAATTCCACCATCTAAATCTGCCAGCAATTCCCTGGCAGTCCCGTGGTTAGGACTCCACACTCTCACTGCCAAGGGCCCGGGTTCGATCCCTGGTCAGGGAACAAAAATCCCATAAGCCGTGCAGCGTGGCCAAAAAAATAAATCAAGGGCTTCCCTGGTGGCGCAGCGGTTGAGAATACACCTGCCAACGCAGGGGACATGAGTTCGAGCCCTGGTCCGGGAAGATCCCACATGCCACGGGGCAACTAAGCCCGTGCGCCACAACTACTGAGCCTGTGCCCTAGAGCCTGCGAGCCACAGCTACTGAAGCCGTGCACTCTAGAGCCCGTGCTCTGCAACAAGAGAAGCCACCGCAATGAGAAGCCTGCCCACTGCAACAAAGAGCAGCCCCTGCTCGCCACAACTAGAGAAAAGCCCGTGCGCAGCAACGAAGACCCAACGCAGCCAAAAATAAATAAATAAATTTTAAAAAACGAAAAAAAAGATTGAATTAGATTGTGTTGTTTAAATCAATCAATCAATCAGAGTCTCAAGTTTAGTTTCTGACTAACAAACACAAGAATAGAAATCCATCTCACGGTGGTGGAGAGGTACTGTGCTTTCAGCATCCATGTGTTCCACTCCGTCTCACAGCCTCCCTTAAGTTCTGGCCAATAGAATTTAAGAGCCACTGTGATTTCTTCATCTTTTCCCTGCCGCAGCAAACTTGGAGGCCCAAACTGTACAGTTACTGGCTTTTGCCTACATGAGAAATAAACCTTTGTTGGGTGAATGGAATTTGTGGATTTATCTGTTCAAGCTGCTTGCACTAACTTCCCTGACTAACGTAGAAATTAATTTCAGGGTTAATTTCTCATGCCAACTTCTCCCATTCATTCCAACACTCAGGCCTATATGGTAGCATTTTAATAATTATAGTTATTGAATTATAATACTGTTAAATTATTTTTAAATTGTTCTTAGCCTGTACGGCTTTTGAGGAACAACTCAGTGTTTGTTCCATATTAAAAACTGACTTATAGAATGAGTCAAGTCTTCCACTCCATGTCACCAATGTTATGAAAAGCTAGGAGGGGCTTCCCTGGTGTTGCAGTGGTTGAGAGTCCACCTGCCAATGCAGGAGACACGGGTTCGTGTCCCGGTCTGGGAAGATCCCACATGCTGCGGAGCGGCTGGGCCCGTGAGCCATGGCCGCAGAGCCTGCGCGTCCAGAGCCTGTGCTCCGCAGCGGGAGAGGCCACAACAGTGAGAGGCCCGCATACCGCAAAAAAAAAAAAAAAAAAAAATGCTAAGAGAAGCAGACAGCTGTCTGTTGGGGGTATCGATTTACAAATCACATGATAGATTAAGTTAATATGCTTCCAAAGTAGGAAATAAAATCTTCAAAAAGATAGATCTGGAAGGTGAAAATACAAAGACAGTGCTTACCTCCCGGCCCCTGATGAACACCCAGAGTGAGGGCAGGAATCATGCAGCCCTCTCACCTGTCCCCTTCCTGCTCTCCCTCAGACTTTCTTCCAAAGAACCTTGCATATCTCGCAAAGCTGCTCACAAAATGCAACAGATGGGCAATTACAAACAGAATTTCATGAATATTACCTTCCTTTCATCTAAAGAACATGAGGAAGTTTTTACAAATAATTAATTAAATTCAATTAACTCTCAAGTATTAAATTTCAGATGCCTGAATCCATAACCAAACCTTTCTAAGGAGGAGAAATCTATTACATGCACAAATATAGAGACTCAAACCTCAGTGACAATAAAGAACTTTCTTGAAAGGGGCCATTTGGGTCAAAGCCCAGTGTTTCCATTTCCCAGGCTCTGCTAGTCTTGGTTTCATCATTTCCTCATAAATATTCTGATGCAGCCCTTGTCAGCTGTGGCCCAACTCAACAACACCGTCCCTTTAAGCCACTCAAAGCAGGGGCAGTAGCTCACGAGGAGGGGTCTCTGGGAAAGTTTGACTCCTAGTTAAAACTTTTGAAGCAAGTCATTTCATTTGAGGAAATTTTCTTACTCAGGCTGGTTTCTAAAAACCTGAATTAGGCACAAAAGTAACCTTATCAGTACAGGTAATTGTCCAGGGGAAGTTGTGGAGTCACAACTTGGTGCAGGACAAAAGCAAGGTTATTAGGAGCCAGGCTCTGTCCTTCTCTCGTCTCAGCTCCCCTTCATACTGCCTGATGCGGTGCCCTCTGCCCCCAAAGCTCTGCAGCTTCCCCTCATGGTTGCAAAGTGGCTGCAACTGCCCCTGCACTTATACCCACTCAGGTTCCAGCCCTACCCAAAGACTTGAGTAGAACTTGGCCTGACCCTCATTGGCTCAGATTGGCTGACATGCTCATCTCTGAGCCAATTATGGTTGCTACGCTAACTAGCCTAGGTCATGCATGATCCACCCCTAGAGCGCATGTGAGCAGGGGATGAAGAGAAAGGGAACTGCGCGTAGGAATTCCCATATGTGCTTTCCCAGAAGAAGGGTGAGGAGATGCTTGTGGAAAGACAGACATACAGATACCTATAATACCAACAGACCAAAGTTCCTCTGCCATAGTTGATCCTGGGTCACACTGATGTCCCTGAAAATGCTGAGACTCTGGGGAACTCAGGTGGGAAAACCATCCACCAAAATGAACCCTCAGTCTTACAGGTAGATGCTGATGCCCAGACCAGGGAAGTCTCCAGCAAGGGGGTGGCAGAGCCCTGCACAGCCAGGAGCCGGACCCTTCTTCAGACCACGTGTCCCATTGTGGGCCTGTGCCTGCCTCTGGGCTCTGAGAACTCTGAAGATTCCATGTAGACTTCCTGTTAAGCATAGTGTTTAGCACAATGAGTTCATTTTTCTGGGTTGAAGGCATGTAACGTATGAGTTCTGTCTACTCTAGGTTGATTTTGGTCAGGGGCGAGCAACTCCTGTCTAATTATCTTTATTCTGTTTTCAGTCCCCACAAGCAGTGGCTTAAGAGCATTTTGATGACAGAACAGTGTAAACCCAGGGTAAGTCGTGTGAGGGTGGCAGCCCTGGCCCAGAGGGAGCCCTCGAGATACACAGTTTACTGTACTGCTTAATATCATGTCTCTCAGCTCATCTCAGAGAGGCAGTTCTTTTAAAACAGAGGTCATTAGCTTCTTGCCGTCCGCACGGTATTTCAGAGCGGGTCTCAGTGGGTCTAGGGCAGGGTTTTTCAACCTTGGCACTGTTGGCCCTCTGGACTGGATCATTCTCTGTTGTGGGGACCATCCTGTGCCCTGTGGGACGTTTAGCAGAATCCCTGGCTCTACCCACCCCTTGCCAGGAGCACCCTCTCCCAAGTCGTAACAACCAAAGTGTCTCCAGACATCACCCAGGGTCCCTGGGAGCAAAATCGCCCTGGGACACCTGGCCTGTGGAAGGAGCCTTTAAAACACAGCCTCCTAGAGCTCTCAGCGGCTGCTGACTTCATTAAACTGGGCTTCTCCCCACAGACACTGCAAAACATAGAGTGAATTCCAGCTGTTGGAGGTGGTTCATTAGGACGATGTGAACAAGAATAGCAATAAAATCATTCTTTTTTTCCCTCACTTAGTTATGTAAATGATTAGTTAAAATGGAAACTGCAGGGTCTGGAGACCCTGAACAGTGGACCCTGGCGATATCATTCCTCAAACCCGGGAAATGCTCACCGACCTTTCCCTGGTGAAGGCCTCCTTCATGGGTTCAGATCTATGTGTGGATCCTCCTGATGGCCAGACACAGCACCATCTTGGTTGACACAAGCATCCTGGTAACACCGCCTCTCCAGGCATGTGAATTCATTCTGCCACAGAATCCTAGGGGGTTCTGAACATCACAAGGCAAGAACTAAAGAATAAAATTGATTGAGCTCACCTGGCCCAGCTGCACAGCGATGCCCATGGGCTCAAACGTTTTACGGGTTGTGGGCCCCATCCTCCACCTTCAGCCCCATTCCCAGCCCACAGTGCTGTCACTCAGGCTGATCCCTCACCTGCTTACCCGGCGAGGCCCTGAACGCCTTTCGGCAGTTTCCAAAAATCAGACCCAAGCTCAAAATGATACCGTGTGGACAGAAAAAAGGATATTTAAAAGAGTCTTGTCACAGGGTAGTGACAACCGTTTTGGAAAATAATCTTAGAACTATATTAGCCTTCATGCAGCACAGGGAAGAATGAAACATTCATTGTACAAATATTTGAACATAATGGAAAAAATCTGTTCAATGAATAAAATTAACTACACAGGTAATCACTCTGAAGCATAATGCACATATTTTGTTATGTCAATGTTTTTTCTATTTATTGGTTTGTTTTTTAGGTTATGTAACCTGAGTTAATTAGTACGAAGTTTGGCTGTGAACGACAGAACACGAACCCCCTATAAATAGAGAGTGTCTATTTCTCTCTTGTAAAAAGGGAGGTGATTCAGGCTCTCATGGTCTCCAGGGTGAGGGATGAGGCTCTAACACATCATCCCATGGTCGGAAGCCTCCGTTCCCAAGGTCTCCCGATAGCCTGCTTTTACAGCCATGTTCCAGCCTACAGGGAGAGGAGAGGGCTGGAAAGAGGCATCCTGTTCTCCTCAAGGACCCATCTCAGCACCTGCACATATGCTTCTGCTTCTGCAATGTGAGTCCCATTGGCCAGAACATGGTCACCTGGTCACATCTAGTTCAAGGAGGGCTGGGAAATGTCATTTTCACTTGAGGAGGCCGTAGCCCTCACTCAAACTTGGGGAAGAAGGAAAGAAGGGACAGTGGGGGTTGGGGGACAGCAGTCTCCGCAGCCGTCCATGCTTTGGCCGCCCACATATCTGCTTGCCCTTCTTCTACACACAGAACCCCTCCCACCCCCGCCCCAAGGGAATCAAGTGCAAAGCCCCACCCAATTACTGCATCTGGCTCACAATCCAAGATCCCAGGGTAAAGCCCAGTCCTCTCCAACAGATATGGACGAGGTTCTTCATGGTTTTACAACCTACAAACTAAATCGTAAGTTCCTGGTTCCCAATACACCCAGCATAAGGTAGGTAAGTAAGAACAGTAAGACGCCTGTAATAAAAATGCCCATTTGGAGAAAAGCAAACTAATAAACACAATTATCATTGATCCATACACATGAGCGAATCCTGGAGGCAGGAACAGTGAAGACACCTCTGCAGCCGTCGCCACCCCCGGCCCCTACCTGCGTGCTTGCTGTTGTCTCCCCTGCCACAGCTGACCGGCGTGGGTACCGGAGGGGATGCCCTTCCTGGGACCTGCATGGTTTTCACAGCTTGCTCCTTGTTTTCAGGGATTGCTTTGGGGTTGAACAATCGCAGGCTTTTTCAGACCATGCTGTGGCTTCTTTGGCAAAGCATTTTTTCAGAAACGTAAAGATTTCTGATCTATTTGTTTCCAGACAGTTCTCTCTGTTGAGACATAGTTTATAACCCTGGAGCGTCTGGCCTGTCCTTGTTGGCCTCCACGCTCGCTTGGCCAACGTCTCCTGTCCCTCAGCACAATGGCACCGCCCACCTTGAGTCACCTGAAGCAACAGGCCTGGGTAGGAAGGCAACATCCTTAAAGTGACTTTTGCCACAAGGCTTACAAATTGGTAGGACGGGGCACTAGTTTTATTTTCCACTAAGTGCACTGCTTTGCACAGAACCTTTCCAATGATTGATGTCATCTGAGAGATGCAGCGGTTGCTTTTTTCAACCCTGCAAGGCTCCAAATTACCCAGTTCTCAGTCAATTTAGATTGCGGGCTTCAGGCAGAGATGGTCTCCATGAGCATAGCTGCCTTACCTTTCATGCCACACCCGCCCTGGCCAGCAGTCACCCATGTCCATCTCTTTTGTGGGACTTTGCTATAAGCAGTGAGAAGCAGCTAATGCATTTCTACATTATGAATTTCTCCTACCATTTCCTTCCTCAATCCTTGTTCAGAGCAAGGGCTGCTTTTCAAAAAACAACAGAGGAGAGTGGTTAGCAAATGCTTTGTTTCTGCCCTTATGGGTCACCTGTCCTCCAGCCCCCACTATCTGAGTCTCTGCCCCCGACCACATCCATAAGCCAACGCCCCAAGTTTCAGCTCTCCTACTTACAGCTTGCTTACCTTGGTCCTATATTTTGTATCAGTTAAGATTAGAATTGGCCATGAGTGACAGAAAATCCAAAATAGCATGGCCTTGAACAAGACATATTTAATTCTCTTTCAGTTTGAGTCCAGAGTAAGGGAGTCCTGGGATGGGTCCAGTAGGGCTCTCTGGTGTCAGAGACCTCCACCCCTTCTATCCTGTTGGTGTACCATGCGTCAGCTCTAACAACGATGTCCAGGATGGCTGCTCCTATGCCAGCCATCACATTTTCATTCCAGCCAGTAGAAGAGAAGAGGGGGAAGAGATGAGTCTACATCTCCATGCTTCAAGGACACTTCCTGGAAGTTGCCTTCCATTGGCCAGAACGTAGTCACATGGCCATACCTGGCTGCAAGGGAGGGTGGGAAGTGTCATTCCCATTCTCGATGGCCAAAAATTCAGGGTTCTTTTATTGAGGAAGGAGAAGTGACAGATATTGAGACAATTAGCAGTTGCTGCAGCCATTCCAGCACCAGTGTCCTCATGCTGGGAAAAATGAAAGGACAAGTCTTTCCTGTTTTTATATCTCCAGCATTCTTTCTCCTCTTCCTTCTTCCTGATGGCAGATTTGTTTGGCCTCTGACACACACATTTCAGGAGAGACAATGACTACCCAAGGTCTGCAGTCTTCTGCCCACATGCCATCTTTGAGGGGACTGTTGCTATGCCTACTTTACAAGCACATAAAATAAAATTTCCTGGGTTAGTGTTTCACTTGGGCAAGTTTTTTTTTTTAATACTTATTTATTTTATTTATTTTTGGCTGCGTTGGGTCTTAGTCACGGCACGCAGGATCTCCACTGCAGTGCACAGGCTTCTCTCTCTCTAGTTGTGGTGCGTGGGCTTAGTTGCCCCGCGGCATGTGGGATCTTAGTTCCCCGACCAGGGATCGAACCTGCATCCCCTGCATTGGAAGGCAGATTCTTTACCACTGGGCCACCAGGGAAGTCCCTCACTTGGGAAAGTTTTTAACAACCAAGATAGCTTCTGTGTTTAGTAAATCATAAAAGTAAGCAAAACAAACTCCTCTGATGAAAAACTCCATAAAGCCAATGAGACCGTTAATATAAATGGAAACCCAAAATTGATGAAATGCAAAATAAATATTTAATTTATGAGATGGCAGCTATCTTTGGATTGCTAAGTAATTTGGAGGCTAATGTTCTTAATAAAATCACATTTTCTAGGAAAATATTTACTATTTCTGTTTTATTGCCTTCTTCGTTGCCATTAGTAAGACTTCGTTTAGTTCATGAGTGTACATAAATTCCACTGGAGGCTAACATTTTTTTCCAAAACCTCCTGGTGCTGATGTTTCTAATGGAAACCTTTCTAAGCATGTAGATAGACTTGAAAATGAACTTGTGGGGAGAACCGGCCAACATCCAAGGATGTTCCCTGCAGACATCAGTTGGGACAGGTGATAATATATAATATAGTCTGGCGTCTAAAGGGAAGAGTCAAAGTATTACATGCCAGGTATGCTTCATAAAATGCCAACAGGGCCAGTGTCTCCACTGCACAATATATCCCAAAGGCTTGAGACCTACGAAAACTTATATATAGGATTCAAAATACACAAAGAAAGCAGCAAAATCAAAATTAATACATGTCTAATTAAGTACCTACAAAAGATAACATTTTGTTCTTGCTAAGTGTTAAATTTGGGATTCATGAATTTTTCATGAGTATTTTATTACTTTTGAGAACAATTAGCTGGAGAGAGCCTCATAATGCAAGAATTCACAAATACGCACAACTGCCCAGATTTCATAACCATTAGTGAATGGGCCAAGTTACCCGTAGCCCAAAGCAAAGTTATCTAAAACCTTCCTTAACTGTATGGCAATGTATTTGTTTTTAACATAGAGTACGGATATATCTTAATACGTTTGTTACAATGTGGGGTTCCCAAAAAGAATGCCTTAGACAAGGGGGTCAGCATACTTTTTTTCTTTAAAAGGCCAGGAAGTAAATGTGTTGGGCTTTGTGAGCCATACGTCTCCATCGTGACTACTCAGCGCTGCTATGGCAGCACAAAGGGGTCATGGAGGCCCTTAAACAACATATGAGCACAGATGTGTGCCAATAAAACTTTATTCACAAAAACAGACGGTGGGCCACATCTACCCCATGGCCATAGTTTTCTGTCCCTTGCCTCAGATCCAGGAAGGTCCAGTGACCACCTATGCTGATCCTTAGCAACCATTCAGACTCAAAAAGTATACTATCCTAAGATATTACTGTTATCCTGAATTACCCAGAAAATGTCCTATACTCTCCTCGGAATCATTCCAGCATTAGCATAGCTGTTCTACACGACTGTGAGTCAGCTTTAGACTTTCCAATGCTTTGGAGATGGTTTTTCTTCTTTTTCAGTTACTCAAAGCAGTAGGTGATACATGAAATAACTATGTACAAATTCTTGAGATCTCTTTAAAGTAAGCATTTGCACAGCTTCTTTAAAAAGAAAGGGAAAGTTTTAAGCTTGCGTCAGCTAAAACTTAGGTTTAATATAGCATTTCACTCATTTGACATAAATGTGCTTCTCCTGATTTATCCCTCAGGTTCAAGAGGGGACTAACAAAAGACTACGCTCATTAATTATATAAATTTTGTAGAATTTGCCACAGGCTTTTAGATATCTAATATATACATTAAAGTGTCCTGGTAGCATTTAAAATTCTGCTTAACCAGTTTCTTATCTATTACTCAGACAAGAAAACTGAGTATATATAGGGCACATGTCCTACTATTTACATTTTTTTAGATATTTAAAGGAAACTATCCCCTCCCCCACAATTTACACTAGTGATAGGTGGACATGTAGAAATCAATTAAAGTTTGTGGTTTTGTGTGTAGATAAAATTTAATCAGAATCTATTCACTCAAAGTCTCCTAAGTTATTTTACTTACATAATACATGCAAGTTAAATTATGTCTGTTTGGTTTTTTTAGTATGTACTGCTCATAAATTTTAAGTATAATCATTTCTCTCATGATAAAATATATTATCTATTTATCTACTCAAAAAGTACAATGGGACTAATATTTATGTTTTTTAAAAAATCACTAAAAATACTGATCACAAATGTTCTAGAAAACATTTCCCTATTTTTCACTTAAACTGAAGCAGAATCATAATTATAGAAATTTAAATAAGCACTTAAAAAATCTGTTTCCCCAGTTTTTCCCAAATAGCTGGGGGTAATCAGTGGATTATATTTTATTTACCCTCAGAGTTGGGCTATGAGCAGCCATGAGCTGCTTCCACGAGCTGAAGCAAGGAATTACACAATTCAAGTTTCTCTAGAAAATCTGCCTGACAAATCGAATTTTTATAAAGTATAACCTGCTGTTTCACTTTGGTTCAAGATGTCTGGTCTGCAAATGTCCAAGCATTTAATCCAGACTCAGTTTAACCTCATTCAAGAACTAGAAGGTAATTTTTTTAAAAAGGAAGTAAGGAAGAAACATTCTAGAAAAGTGATTTCCCCTTCATGAGTTATTCCAGTTCACCATAATATGCAGTTTTTAAGAAACGAAAACCTGACTCAGAATATATTTCTTCGAGTGGAGCAGCCTTTGGCCCCAAAGAGTCCAGCAAGTCAGGCCACAGGTCATGTTCGGAGAAGGCGAGAGAACTGCGGGTCTCTACTCGCTCACACTTGCCCTGCTCTGCGTAGACGTGAGGTGGGTAATCAGGGTCTCCCTTGGGGATGTCAGCACCACTGAGCTGCTGCAGGGGAGCCGCGAGAGAAGGTAAATGCCATGGTGGGCAGGGCCTTGTCCCCACTGTCGCAGACGTTTCTACAGACTGGTCTTGAATGAGGTACCTAATTTCTTTGTCCCTGAGTTTCCTCATTTTATAATAAGGAAAATAATAGCACCTGCCCTGGTGGGCTGATGCAAGAACTGAGTTAATACCTTTTGATTCCTTAGGACAGGGCCTGGTACACAGTGATTATCATCCACGACTTTGCCAAGTAAAGTAACTCTTGGCAGACGACGCCCATCAAGCATTGATCTATTCCTTTGCACTTATTATTTCACAGGTCTGAGCCCCAACTTTCCTGCAACGTATGGGGCTCCTTAGGGTCGGAAGCAGCACCTGAAGCCTCTGTGTGCATCCCTCCCTGCGTGGGTTGGGGGCAGGCACACACAGAGAGCGTCTCTCCACAGCACCTGCTCCAGCCCCTTCCATTTAAACTACCCATGCGTTTGCCCCAACTCCCAAATCACTGTTTAATTTGCCCAAGAATAGAGGGTGGCTGTGTTGAGGAACCTTCCAGGAGAGACAATGTTATTGTCCAATAATTCCCTCCAGCACAGTCAACCCACATCTTTCATAATTTCACAGAAAGAGACCATTCACTGTTGTCTGAGGCTGTGCTGATCTGCAGAAATGCCCCTGGAATGAGGATTCCCATGAAAGCACTTGCTATGGGCTGAATTGTGTCCACCCAAACTCCTGTGTTGAAGCCCTAACCCCCAATGTGATGATATTTGGAGGTGTGGCCTTTGGGTGGTAATTAAGGTTACATGAGGTCATGAGGGTGGGGCCCTCACGACGGGAATAGAGTACTTATAAGAAGAGACACCCGAGAACTTGCTCTCTCTCCCTCTCTCTCTGCCACATAAGGACACAGCATGACAGTGACCATCTGTGAACCAGGAGGACAGCTCTCACCAGAACCTGACCATGATGGTGCCCTGATCTCAGACCTCCAGCTTCCAGAACTGTGAGAAAAATAGTCTGCTGTTTAAGCTGCCTATCTGTGGTATTTTGTTATGCAGCCAAGCTGACTGACACAGTGATTAGGAGGAAGTGGCCCCAGGTCAGTGTGGGGCCAGATGGGGAAGCAGAACCCATTCACCACCAAGGAGAGGCCTTCCTACCTGACTCAGCATCCCTGCCATCACTCGTACCCTCACTTCCAGGGGTCCTCTGGGCACCACAGTATCCAGGTAAACCTACAAAGCAAAGAAGCAGAGTCCTAACACCACCAAGGACTCACAGCTCCCCCCAAGGTGATGGCCTCTTCTGGCCAGCACACAGGGGGCCACCGCTGGGCGGAGGGCTGCCAGAGCTCTCCTTGAGGGACAGCGGGCCAAGGGCAGTTTGATCAGATGTCACCTATGTGTGTGGTGGGAGAGAGGGCAGGCCCTGCCAGTTTTGACTGATAGACCCTTCAACGCCTTGGCTTCTAGGGAAGAAGTGAGCCGAGCAAGCCTGGCCAGTGGGCTTTGGGACCATTCCACAAACGAGATTTAGCAAACAGCTGATTCCCACAGGGAACCTCATCCCACTTCCTGCTCCCCCGACCACATGGCTCTTCCCCAGGTTCTAATTTCTCCTCTTCCTGTCCTTGCTGGGTCAGCCGCACCTCATGTGTGGTCGTGGGTGTGCCGCCCTCCACTCATTCACCGGGCAAGTGCTCATGGACCTGGGTCTTGGGGTACCGGCTGAGGAGTGGGCTAGAGCAGTGAGGAGATGGACGCAGCGTGCACCATGTGGGGGTTGCCTGGGAACCCACAGATTCCCCAACTGCATCATGTAAGTCAGGCCCACACAGGGTAAGGTGAGGCAGCCTCACTCCTGGGCTCATGCAGGCACGGGGCCAGCACCCAGGGTGAGAGAAACACAGTGATGACCGTGGAAGGTGCAAGAGAGACCTCACCCAGCCTGAGCCTGGGGACCTCTCAGGAGCAGGACCAGGAGACAGGAGCAGAGCGGCCAGGGAGAAGGAAGGGCCAGCAGAGGCCTGGAGGCTGGCGGGAGCTCAGACCTGCAGGTGGAGGACAGAGGCCACCACACGGCCTTAGGCCTCAGGGCTGCAGATTATTACAGGGCAATGGCCAGCCGCTGGGAAGGTTTAAACTGGAGAGTGACATGATACAATCTGTGTTTCTAAAACACTGATGGCTTTATGGCTGAAGTGACTTCTGATAACCCCTGGGTTTAGGGGTACTTAGTGCACTCCAGAAGATGTATGTAAAAAAATTGTAAAGCTTGGAATAATTTTACATGTCCATGAGGATACACACATACACACACACACACACACCCCTATCTGTACACATATCTATCTATATACATAAACGCAGCACACCCCACCATTGTGAATTGAACTAAACACACTTAGCGAAAGAGAGAGCAAGGGGTGACCCCTACAAACAGCCCTGAGGACCTGCTGCCCAGAGATGCTGTGCCCTCAGTTGGCCACCCTCTAGCTCCCGTGGGCCTCTAAGAGGACGATCCCAGAGACATAGGCCCTTCTTCCAACGTGCTCACGGGTCAGACACCACGGTCCTTCCCGGGCAGTGGAAGAGGCTGCGCCAGTCTCCAAACTTGCCTTGAGCCAATTTTAGGGCCTACCATATGCTGAATTTTGCTGCATTTTGCCCCGTGTGTGTCCACTCTGGCCTACAGCACCATTTCCCTTCACCCGGCCTCTCTGCACTGAGACCCTGGCTTCAGCTGTGTCCCCAGGACCTGTGAGTTCTCAAAGATACTTCGGCAAGAGTATTTGAATTTCATTTCAGGGAAGATTATTTTAATAATAATACTTAATGTTATTTTTCTAATATAATGGAGAAGGGTTTACATCTTTTACACTGAGTCCCCCCAACATGTTAATAAAAGCAAAAATTTTATAATTTGCTTTTATGAAACTTGAATGATGCTTTTTGTCTCTTGTTTGCTGAATCAAAGAGAACCTGATATGATCAATTGAGCTCCCTAAAAAATATTTGAAACTGCTTATTGGCATGAATTGAAGTTTTCTTGATACTTTAAGAACTAATTTCAACAACGTGAGGCAATGAATTAGGTGCTAAGGTAAAATTTCGCAAACTGCCTCCACAATGCCTAACTTCTTTTTTGTTGTTGTTTTCAACCGAATCACTATTTTTATTTGTTGCTTTGGCAATATGTATATGTTATAAACGTTAATGTACTTCAAAATTGGTACTAATAAAAAACACCTCTTTTCTGTTTTATTTATAATGGCATTCTTTGTAGGATCTCATTTGTAAGGAAGGATTCTGCTGCTAGTAAGGTTTAGGGAAAAGATGGACTAGATGGCTTCAATGGCCCCCTTAGCTCAAAACTTCTACAAATCTGTAAAGAATCAAAGCAAAAGAATATTCAGGCCTTCACCAAGTTCTTAGCTTCTCAGCAGCAAAGGAAAGTTGCCAGGGACTGAAAAACTCTGATGCTTTCAAGTCTAGATGTAGGTACTTTATTTACTTCTCATCTGTTTCCCACATTCACTTCTTTTGGCCTATTTGGATATTGGGTGGGTATGTTTTTTCTCACCTCCTCCCTTCCCAGTTTCCCATTTTCAGGGCTTCCCATGGCTATCAGGACAGTAAGGTAACTCTTTTCATGATAACATCTTCATCTGTACTTACAGGAGGAGGGTATTTGTTTCTCACACTTCTTGGATCAAAAAACGTGCCACGACCCTTAAATTTTTTAAAAAATGAAAAATTAATTAATTCAAGTAAAAAGAATGAAGTCTTCATTGGTTTCATATAAATTACCCAAGGATACAAACACACAGCCAGAAATTCTTGTAATCACATTGCCTTTTGTTTCTGCGCTAAAGGTATAATAATTCTAACGATAGCCGTGTAGGTGTTCATAGCTGAAATCCATGGGTGAGTTTTATAGTTGCTTTGTGGGGATGGAGCATGAGAATATAAGATTTTTGAGCCCCATCTTGGGTCCACAAAATCCCTATAAGACTCATTTTGTGCCATGAGCATGGCCTCAAAGTCTGTGAATGAGACGTACGCAACCCCTAAGACTCAGGACCGGCTACATAATTTGCAGCACCCAGTGCAAAATAAAAATGGGAGCCCCTTGTCCAGATACGCAGAATTTCAGGATGGTGACCGTAGAGCATTAACCAAGCACAGGGCCTTTCTGAGCACAGGGCCCTGTGGGACTGACCGGGTTCCACGCATGTGAAGCTGGCCCTTCCAGGACCAGAGGGACACACCTATCATACACAGGCCCTTTCAAGGATTCATGGCACCATGTCTGCGCAGAAAAGAACAGCACATTTGTAATCTTGGTGCAAACTCAGCCTGAGAAAAGATAATGAATTATAGAGATCTTGAATTATTTTTTAGAAGTTTCCATCATAAAAACTGTGGCTCTTTGGACCTTGAGAACCTCGTTTAGTTCTTGTCAGAAAAGTAAATTTTTTGTTAAAATAATAGCTAGTTATACTAGTGAAGTCCAAATAAGGTCTGTGTTTGAGACCTGTGCTAATAGTGTTGTACCACAGTCAGTTTTCTGGTTTTGAAAGCATACTATGGTTATATACAGTGTTATTCTTGGGGGGAGCTGTGTGAAAGGTATACAGAAACTCTCTGAACTATTTTTACAACTTCTTGTGAGTCTGCAAAGTCATGTTAAAAAGCAAAGCCACAGTTGTAGAATTTGTACATGGAGTGTATAAAGGGGAGTTGGGGTCCCATTTGGCAGGAGGTATGGAATCACTGGGCTGGAATTTGCCCAGGGCCAAGGCCATTGCTCTTGATCTTACAGATGATCTCTATAAGATGGACACAGGGAAATGTATCTATCTGCGGCTGTTCTGAGAAGTGTCGTATTTGATCTGCACTATCAAATAACAACTCAGTAACAACCAACGATCACAATAACTAGGTAGACAGATGAGAAGGTTTTCACTGACTATGTGTTTGTTCTACCCATATCACAGAATCTTCTAGAAGGGCCGCCTCTCAAGGGAACCAGCTGTCAGTCATCAGTGAAGTCCCAGCAGGAGGGAGTGAGCTTGTGGAACTCACCAGAGTCCCCAGCACGAAGTGGACTTGGTCTGATGCACTTGGCGAAGATGGCAGCATTTCGCCTAAATCCTGGGGGAAAACGCTAGGGGAAACTCCAAAGACTACACGTCTCCCTCCAGTTGAAAACGAAGGCACAACCTTTCCCTGCTCAGATACTCATATGCAAATAAAACTGGCATTATGATGGGGGAGGTGGTGGAGTGGGAGTAGAAAAGGAAAGGTGGAGAGAAGCAAGGAAAAGGGACTATAGTGAAATGGAACTGCATGCCCCAATGTGACTTGAAGACGTCGATTCTAACATTCTACCGATGACGTTACAGACACCTGACAATTGAATATGCCCACGGACAAGATCTAGAGGGTAACACAGACAAATGAAGTTGCTTAGATTTAGGGATAGGAGTGTGGACAATTTTTGCTTTGGGTTTCTATTATTTTAATATAAGCCCTTCAATCATGCAATAAAATTTCAAAGACAATAAAGCAGGCAATGGTCCTTAGCAACAGTTTTAAGATAGTTCATGTCTTGTCACAGATTTTAAAATATCAGGTTACCTGATAAATCATAAGTGACAACTTCACTTAGGGCAAGTATGTGAATGGCTGTCGACTCAACCAGCCACCACAGGTGCACTTGCTATTTGCAGGACATCATAAAGGGGACCCAGAGACACTCCAAGAAATAGAAGCCACAGGCCTTGGTGTCCTTTCTCCTGCATGGGTCTGGTGAAAATGCAGTGGGATTATGCTCGTAGAGTGCAAACCCCAGGGCACGCTCAGTGGATCAGAGCTCTTAGTGTGCTTACCAGGAGCAATGCTCTGGCCTCCCGAAGCTTACAGACCAGTTAAGGAAAGAGAGGCCCCCGCCAGCCCCCCAGGAGTCTCTGCACTCCCTTGCCCTGGGAGCGTGGATTGGTGGGCAGATGCCCTCTGGACCTGGACCTGCTCACCCCAGCCAAGCACCTGCCCAATAAATGATGGCAGCCCTGGGTCAACTCGCTCTTTTTCAAAGTGGGATCATCGTCCTCTTAGAGAAGGGAAGGTTCAGCCAGTTCGGGAACAGGGTTTTAAATGACATTGAATTGCACAGCAAGAAAATTAGTCCCTTTCTAATTCCTCTTCCATACTCCTAATGACAACAGGAGAAAGTCTCCATCGGGTGCCAGCCTGGCTTGGCTCTCTCTCTCCTTCCACATTTTCTACCTGGAATTACTGGGTTCTATTTCTATGAGCACTTACCTGCTCTTTATACAAGCAAAACTGGTTTTTCATTTACAGTTGAAATATAAAATTTCCTATTTAAAGAAGTGTATTTCATTGGTATGCAAGTCCATTTAAAGAAAAACAAGTTTTTTAATACACTAGTGCAAGTGGCATCTGCATGTGGCAAAAAGTCGTAATGGTAGCAGTGGACGGACTGGAATGTGGGCCCCGGGTCATCTGACACCTGAGCTGGGAGGCGAAGGCATGTGAGCTTGAGCAGAATCGCAGGGCCTTTGCAGGTGGGGCTGGGGTGGAGGCAGGTGTGGATCAGGCCTGCAGGGGATCATCCTGGGTTGGGGGCTGGGGGAGCAGCCAGGGTGTCCCCCACCAGGGGGACCATCAGCAAAGCCACCCCTCTGTTTCAACCCAAGCAGCAAATGAGCCACACTTACCTTAGCTCCCAGCGTGGCACCTGCCTCGGCTGTGTTGACGGACAGGGCTGACATCTGATCCCTGACGAATGACCTTTCCTGTGGGACACAGGGAAAGAAATATGACAGGAGCTGAAATTACAGATGGCGGTAATAAATGCAGAGGAGCATTTAGAGCAAGGAGTATCATCTCCCCCAGATGCCTTGTTCTGTGCCATCACAGAAGCATCCAGACACCTGTCCTATGAAGCAAGAAGACATACTTGGGGAGGGGATGCTTCTGTAATTGCTGGTTAGGAAGTGGAGCTTCTTGTTGTTCAGTGTTTCAGGTAAAGTGATGGTAAAAACAAAAACCAACCAACAAAACCAAAAGCCTTGTTTCACTAGGGCCTCGGCATCTAAAAGCCTGTTCTCATCCTCTTCGAAGACTCACAGTGAAGGCTCTTGGGGTCACCGCGGTTGGGCAGTGCTGTGTGCAGCCTTATCCATTCCTCATTCAACCAATATTCACTGAGGGACTCAGAAGCTGATGGGTGCTGGATTTCCTTCTGTAAGAGCTCACCAGCTTCCCCACAGAGAGGGCAGGCCCCTATGCTATCCTGCAGAACCTCTTGATTGGGGGTGTTCGGCGGCAGAGTAGGACAAGGTGGGTGGAATCAGTGATGGCATCTGGGATGAAGGAGTCTTCCCAGGAGTGTACAATGTCCCCGGTGTGTGAATGCAGGCTGGTATATTCAGGCTAACGGAGATGGGTAACGGAGAAGCGTGGACACTTTGGGGTAGCCTTATTTACCAATGGCTACAAAGACATAATTGGTAATTACTGTTAATAACACTAGTAGTAGCAGCCACTGTTCGCTATGTGCCAGTAATTACTAATTTACCTGTGCTACTGATTAAATTGTCCAATAAGCTTGAGAGAAAAAGAACATCATTGATCTCACTTTATATGTGAAAGTCGAGGATTGGTTAGATTCTGTATCTGATAAGACACAGTTTGGGAACCGAAACCCAGGTTTGTTGGGTCCCCGTTCTCATAGCCCTAAGATACTGTGGCAGGAGCGGGGGTATGTCCTGGGGTGTGAGTAGCAGATGAGAGGAAGGACATCTTCTGGGACAAGATGAGCTAGAGGCCCCTTGTCCCGGATTGGGTGCTCATGTCCCTCTGACAGCTGGCCCTTGGTCAGTGCCACCAGACCCCCTCCAACCTGCCGGCCTAGCCCTGCAATGACCAAGCTTCCCTTCCACACACTCTGCTTCTGTAGCTGCTCCTCCTTCCCCAAAAGACAACCACTAAGCAGCTGGCCAACAAGAAGAGGCATCACCAGCTCCTGTCCCACCTTGGCAGTGCCCTCAGCCAGTGCCTGGGGAGACGCCCTCCCCACTGGCCTCCTTCCAGCCGGGCAGCCTCAGCTCCACCCACCAAGCGGGAGGCTAAGCACAGCCCCTGTCAGGAGCTCTTTCCATTTTCCTGGATGGTTGAGCATCAGAGCAGAGTAGAACTGCTTGAGGCAGGGGATTCTATCTGTCCCACAAAGCACTGTTGTTCGTCAGGATGGTTTCCTTCTTAAAATTACACAAACAAATCAAAACAGGTAGCTGCTATTCTCATAGCTGGGGGCAGGGGGCATTCCTTCTGGGAATCCAACTATCTAGCTAGTTCGGACCATGCCTCTACCTTCCTGTCCCCACGACAGGCAGGGCTGAACGCAGGCCTGCACAGACATGGACTTACAGGTGTGTGCCTCCTCAATGTGGTCCAAAGCTCTTACTTCCCCTTCCTTTGTGCCAACAGAGGAGAGAAAATGTGGGAAGAACCCTAGGAGTCTTGGTCAACCATCAGCTTCTCCAACCACCAATCATCTTTTAGAATATCTCCCTATTTATCCGAGCCAGGGACC
This sequence comes from Globicephala melas, assembly GCF_963455315.2. Taxonomy (NCBI): domain Eukaryota; kingdom Metazoa; phylum Chordata; class Mammalia; order Artiodactyla; family Delphinidae; genus Globicephala; species Globicephala melas. The sequence goes on from NC_083328.1 coordinate 83,520,260, forward strand.
AAAGTTAACTGGACTCTCTTTTCCCAAAATCATCTCACTAAGTCTCTTCCTTCCAGGAGAAAACCGAGGGTAGAGGTCTCAGACAACAGCAGATGAGGCAACCTGCATCTTCTGCGTGAAAGACAGTGTTCCCTTTGGACATTTCTTGGCTTTCGTCTTTTGGATCAAGCAGCCTTAGTTCAGAGTGAAGTGAAGACAGACAGGAGCGCTCACAGCGCTTGTATCTCACGGCCCAGCTGCTAACGAGGGCGATGGAGCCAAGGCAGGGCCAGGATCAGAGGCGGCAGGTGTGAAAACCCAGCAGTTGCTGGCTGATTCCACGTTGTGTTGGAGGCTTGTGAGGTGCTGTCATGGGCTTCGTCTTCCTTGACCCATAACCAACTTGTGAGGCTGGTTTCATCCTCCCTCGCTCACAGCTGAGGATGCGCAGAAATGACTCGCCCACCGTGACAAAGGCCCAGGGTTGTCCCTGCAGGGCCAGTGGGCTCTCTGCTCCACCTCTGCTGGAGACGCTGCGTGAGTGGGTTCTGCCTTACTTCACCCCACACCACGGCCAAGAAGCCAGCGTGGGCTCACTTAATTAGGGAGCATAGCATGTTTTCCATTTAGAGAAACTCCACCTGGCAAAAGTCATTTTTCCTAAACAAGGTTTCTCAGCCTTGGCACTGCTGACACTCGGGCCAGTGACTTCTCTGTTGTGGGGACTGTCCTGTGTCCGGTAGGATGCAGCCTCCCCGGCTCCTACCTGCCAGACGCCAAAAGCATCATCCCCCCACTGCACTCCCAATTGAGTTGTGACCACCAAAATGCCTCCACACTGCCCACTGTCCCCTGGGGGCAGGGGGCAATGGGGGGGCAAAATCACCCCCAGTTGAGAACCAATGCCCTAAAATAATAAATCAGTTTAGTGGGGTTGGACAATTTTCACAGGACTTTCTTTCCCATTTGCTACTCAAATATGGTGAGATGGTGAAATGAGAAAGAACAGTGAGTGAGAACAGTACGGCCGTGCCTAACTCGCATCGACATGAAACATAAGCACTGAGTTCACTGCCTGGACGGGGCAGCTCCACTCCCATCGTTCCACATGATCAGGGTCTGGATGCCTTCCTCACATGGGAGAGAGCAGCCCTGCCTCTGGCTTCAGACACAAAATAGCATCTCAGCAGGAAAAGCAGAGCGGCTGTGATGAGAGAAAGGCGCAAACGAGGTGCACAAGCTCATCTAGATCAGAGGTTCCAGCAGGATCCTGTGCTGCTAACTTGTAACTCAGCCATGAACTCAGGGGTCAAGTGCACCTTCAGCATCTTTGTAGCCACAGCACTTAGCGCAGCTTGGGGCACAAGGAGGTGCCAGATGACTATCTGTTGAACTGATTAATACCATGTGAGCAGTAATATTTTATTATTTCCTTGAAAACTGAGCTTCCTCGTTAGCCTTTGCCAACCCTGGGAGCTTGTGTTCATGGCTGCCCTCAGCTATTATAAACCATACAGTCACCCTTAGACAGTGTGCATCTATAGGTTCCATGGCTGTAAGTTGCTGTGTACTAAGTAGAAGCTGCCTTTGCCAGGCAGGCAGCATTTCTGACCAGGGTGGCAACCTCTGATCCGAGTCTGGGACTCTGACGAGCCCAGGGGTTATTCTCAAGGGCATCACGCTGACCTCGGCCATCATCTGCTCCCCACCCCCGAGGTCTCATCCCCCTGGCTGGGGAGAGGAGCCGCATTCCCAGGGTAGCTCCTGTATCTGCTGACCTGCCAGAGCTATGAACGCTGCACAGAGAGAGGCCAGGACCCCCTGGAGGAGCCCGGCTCCCGACGGAGGGCTCTGCACATGTGAATCCACCGGGACAGGAACAGACCTTCACATGGACAGTCTGCTTCCGGGAAAGTCCCTGTTTGTCTCCGATGAAAAGCGGCACCAAGTAGTCGCCACGCGGAGGCTTCTCAGCATAAGTTCCACTGAGCGACCTGCAGAGGGAGAGGGACCTTAGCTGCACTGACTTGTGCATTTGTTCAGCTGCTCGGTGGGTACTTCCTAGGTGCCTCTCATGTGCCAAGGCTCTGTATGAAGTTAGGTCGTCAGAGCGACCCTCACTCGGACACCAGCTGCAAGTGCAGGGGTTCCCAAGACCACCCTCAGGTTGATAATTCTCTAGAAGGACTCAGGACTGGCTGAAAACTGTATACGCAGGGTTAGGGTTTATTACACTGAAAGGATACGGATTCAAACCAGTCAAGGGAGGAAGTACATGGGGCAGAGTTTAGAAAAGTATCAAGTGCAGAATTTCCAGTTCTCCTGCCCATGGAGTCGGGACCACGGCACCTCCCGGCATCCATGAGTGACAAGATGCGTGGAATGTTGCCAACCAGGGAAGCTCACCGAGCCCTGTGTCCACAGTCTTTATCAGAACTTGGTCTTGTAAAACTGGTTAGCCACCCAAATGGCTGATTCACTGACACCCACACGCTTACATGACCCAAAGGCCACACCCTAAATCACATTGTTCTTATTGACAGACACAAGATCCCCTCCCCTAGGTAAGCAGAGACACTTTTATCAGGCAGGATATTCCGAGGGCTTGGAGATCACCTCCCGGAAGACCAGACCTCTTTTGGGGTACGTTTCAATGCTTTACAGCACACTCTGGGTCTGGGAAATATAAACATGGACTCACAGTTTCAACTAAAAAACAGGTTACATCCTAGAGACCAGTTAATAGAAGCACAAAGTAGGATGTTGACACTGGATGCCGGTGGTTCCTCCTGGTAAAAGCACCCCAATTTTCCTTTGGGGGAGCCCACACTTCCTGAACTCTCAGCCCGTGTGGGTCAAGAGAGGCTAAGCCCAGATCCCAGCCAGATCCAGATGTGGGCTCAGAACAAGCCAATCAGCACTTCTGCCCTCCCCACCCACGATGCTGAGCAGGACAGGTAACTCAAGCCTTGCAGTGAGGTACACCTTCTTGCTAGGTGCCAGGATGAGTCCCAGGGACTCCCAGCTGCTACCCTGCCACCTCCAGAGGAGAGCCTGCCTTAACATGAAAGGACCCAGAGAAAGGCAGGGCCAAGGTCTGGAGCTGCCTTCTCCAGGAAGTCCTCGGGGTCCCCAGCTCTGCTGGGAGACAGGCTCACTTAGCCTCTTTCTCGGTTACATAGCTAACACATTCCTCTTTTGCTTAAGTCTGTGGAAGTCAGGTTTCTGTCTTTTTCCATCCTTTATCCCCGACCAATGCGAATACTCACCATGATTTTCCGCCAGTCTCCACGTGTCTTCTGTGTTTGCCCACGTATTGTCCAATCTGAAGGTGAACGGGTGGGAGTAGGGCTCCTGGGCCCAGTCCTCCACCTCGATGGGGCGGGGCCTGCCTCCTGCAGACTCCAGACCTCCAGGTATCGAGACCATGGGTGGAGGGTGGGCGTGTCGTCGTTGGTGTCTGACAGGAAGAGCAGCATGGGCCCATCCCCGTCTGTGGCGGGACACCTGTGGCAGGGGGATTCCAAGAGGGTTGCTGATTAACTAACGAGGCTGCTCCATGCACACAGAACCCTGGGAAATTAGCATGCTCAGCCTCTGGGAGAAGAACCACTCCATGGAAACACTGAGGCCGCTTCCCTCTCAAAGTCATAAGCTTTACTGCAGGGGCTCAATCTGTTTTCCTGCTTTTTTGAAAATTCAGAATATCTGGGCAGGATAAGTTAACAAACACTTTGGCTTCCCTGGTGGCGCAGTGGTTGAGAATCTGCCTGCCAATGCAGGGGACATGGGTTCGAGCCCTGGTCTGGGAAGATCCCACATGCCGCGGAGCAGCTAGGCCCGTGAGCCACAACTACTGAGCCTGCGCGTCTGGAGCTTGTGCTCCGCAACAAGAGAGGCCGCGATAGTGAGAGGCCTGTGCACCGCGATCAAGAGTGGCCCCCGCTCACCACAACTAGAGAAAGCCCACGCACAGAAACGAAGACCCAACGCAGCCAAAAATAAATAAATAAATAAATAAATAAATAAAATTTTAAAACAAACAAAGAAAACCACTTGCCCTTTCACATCATTTGTAGAAAGAGGTAGAATGTAGAATCATCGAGTAGATTAAAACATCAGTCATGGGCTTCCCTGGTGGTGCAGTGGTTGAGAATCTGCCTGCCAATGCAGGGGACATGTGTTTGAGCCCTGGTCCGGGAAGATCCCGCATGCCGTGGAGCAACTAAGCCCATGCGCCACAACTACTGAGCCTGCACTCTAGAGCCCACGTGCCACAACTACTGAGCCCTCGTGCTACAACTCCTGAAGCCCGGGTGTCCAGAGCCCGTGCTTCACAACAAGAGAAGCCACCGCAATGAGAAGCCCGCGCACCACAACGAAGAGTTAGCCCCCGCTGGCCAGAACTAGAGAAAGCCCGTGCACAGCAACAAAGACCCAACACAGCCAAAAATAAATAAATTAAATAAATTACTTTTAAAAAAAACAAAAACAACCATCAGTCATGCAAAGTGTTAAGACAGGAGGCTGGGGGGCAGGGAGGGGGGGATGGGTGTGACGTGGTGATGAAAATGTCTGCACCTGGACTGGTGCTGCGTCTTGTAGTCCTGGTCGTGATCCTGCACTAGGGTTTCGCAAGGTGGTACCACTGGGGGACACTGGGCAACGGGTACTCAGGACACCACTACGTTATTTCTAAAAACTGCATGTGAGTCTACAATTATCTCAAAATAAAAGCTTAATTTTTTAAAGCCATTCCACTGAAAAAAGTGCCATTCGTGAAACCATCCATAACAGAACCATGGAGCCCTCCTCACCTAACACCAGTTAGGAACACAGATTTGATATCTCCCTAACCAACATGCTACTGTTAATTATACAAATGGGATATACAACCACATAGCCCTGGGAACCTGGGTTTTTACAGATTTTTCTTAAATACAATCACTAAAGTTATTTGAAATTTTTTATTTATTCAGCTTTATGCTTTGGTAGGTTTAGAAATCCAGCCTTGGGGGATTATAGAGAAAAGTGTTAAAACATGCTCATGAGACCACGCATCCTGGTTTATAACAAATTTGTCCTGTACGGCCACATTTACATGAGCTTATAAGCTGGTCCAAGTACAGGGAAGCTGTGCTAATGTTTATCATATGCAGTTGGCTTTGACAAAGAGCTAGAGGGTTGTCTTATGAGCAGATGAAAAAGATGCTGGGACAGTGGCAGCGCCCTAATCAGGTTCATCATCTCTGAACGAATGCTGCCCCTCTTTCCATGGCAGAGCCCCTTAGTTTGCTGTTTCAAGAATTACCATCAAAAATAATCACCAGTATGGATTCACAGTGATAAAAAGGTTTATTTTATATTTTTCCCAGTGTTCTGAAGACATTCAACCATGTCATTTTCCCTCAAGAAGCAAGAAAACACATCCCCACCCCCCTGACAATTTTGGGTCAACCCTTACCATCATCAACAAGTACGAGCGATGATCATGTAAAAGCTTTCATTCACATGCGGGGATTCGCGGTCAACTTGCTTCCTGGTGAGCACTGCCCCTGAGAGCTCATCTACACTGACCCAATCTGCCGGATCATAAGCCACTTCGTATCTTGTAGAAGAAAACACATGCAATTTTTAAAATTAACACGTTACATCAAGAGAGACAAATCCAAATGTATCACAGCAGACACAATTCCTATCGTGAATTTAGGAAGTTAGGAGTGTTCACGAATCTGACGAAGGCCCAGGGATCTGAGGCCAGACTACAGTGTTAAATCGGTATTCACTGAGCAGGAAGAGCCCTGTCCTTGTTGGGCTGCACGTAACTCTGTCCACCTTAGGGAAAACATTTCGTCCTGGAAAAGAGCCAGCTTCAGTTGCCTGCAGGTGCTGGTGGCTTACTGTTAAAACCAGGCTGCCCTTGCAGAGAAGCACAGGACTTTCTTTATTACCCTGGAGCCCAAAGGATTCAAACGTGGGTAATCCAGTCAGGCAACGTGGTCGTCTACATCCTCCCTCACCTGTGCACACCTGATGCCATTTTAATGGGCGGGCACACCTAGCCTTCCGGAATTCCCCAAGACCTGTTGGAATCAGAAGGCAGCCATCCAGGGGCTTCCCTGGTGGCACAGTGGTTAAGAATCCTCCTGGGCTTCCCTGGTGGCGCAGTGGTTGAGAGTCCGCCTGCTGATGCAGGGGACACGGGTTTGTGTCCCGGTCCGGGAAGATCCCACATGCCACGGAGCGGCTGGGCCCTTGAGCCATGGCCGCTGAGCCTGCGTGTCTGGAGCCTGTGCTCCGCAATGGGAGAGGCCACAACAGTGAGAGGCCCGCGTACTGCAAAAAAAAAAAAAAAAAGAATCCTCCTGCCAATGCAGGGCACACGGATTTGAGACCTGGTCTGGGAAGATCCCACATGCTGCAGAGCAACTAAGCCCACTCACCACAACTACTGAGTCCACTCACCACAACTACTGAGTCCGCTCACCACAACTACTGAAGCCCGTGCACCTAGAGCCCGTGCTCCGCAACAAGAGAAGCCACCACAGTGAGAAGCCCGAGCACCCCAATGAAGAGTAGCCCCCGCTCACCGCAACTAGTGAACGCCTGCGTGCAGCAACAAAGGCCCAGCGCAGCCAAAAATAAATAAACAAAGTAAATTTATAAAAAAAAAAAAAAACCCTTTTAAAAAAAAAAAAAAAGAAGGCAGCCATTGGAACCAAGCCGGAATGCCAAGCACAGCTATTGTTCCTCCTGAGGGACCCGCAGAAGGAAAGGCCTGTACCCACAGGCAAACACAGAAAAGGTGCAGCTCCACCAAAGGGCCAGAGAAAGGGAGTTTCCGTGCCTTATCTTTCATGCTGTGTAAAGGCTTTGGAAAAGGTCAGTAACTATCTCTCTGATATTTGACAGGTCATGGTTTTTAAAGGGACCAACCATACTGTAGGGATGGGAATACAGCACTGAATCAGATACAGGCTCTACATGGGTGTTCCCAAAGCAAGGTCCAGGGACCAGCAGCTTTAGCATCACCTTGGAACTTGCTAGAAATGCAAATCTCAGTCCCCACGCCAGGCCTCATAATCAGAAACCACAAGGGTGAGGCCCAGCAACGGGCATTTTAACAGGCCCTCCAAGTGATTCTTATTCTAACTCAGCATGCACCTGCGTGGACCTGTGCTGGTCTGGAGCTCTTGGTTAGCTGCCCACAATGAGACAATAGCAGAAACTGAGAGCAAGTGTTGGGGAATTTTTATAGTCAGTGGCATTACTGTGACCCCCAAGCACATAATCATCTTTTGTAATTTATTTTTTCATATTTTATAAAATTATTACTCCACAGTGAATTGGAAATTCAAAGAAGCAAAATATGGTCCTTCTCAATGGTTGAGAAGCATTGCTCTAAGGAAGAATCTCAAACTCTCGTGCCCGCGACGGTCCGAGCACGTGGCAGAAATGAGCGAACTGCTCGGATGGGGATTGGAGCCAGCTGCTGAGTGAGAGGTGGAAGGGACATGATGCAAGACCCTCTCTATGCCCCAGATGATCGTGACCTCGTGGGACACAGACCCAGTGATGCCGAATCTTCCTCTTTTTCAAGACCAACCAGATAATTTGGGTTGTTAGCTTAATCTCTTGATGTTTAAATGATGGCAGCTTTATTAGTTTTTTCTTTTTTTATTACAGTAAAATACACATAACATAAAATTTACCACCGTAACCGTATTTAAGTGTGCATTTCAGTGGTATTAAAGATTTCACATTGCTGTACAGCCATCACCACCATCCATGCCCATAGCTCTTTTAATCTTGTAAAACTGAAGCTCTGTACCTATTAAACAATAACTCTCCATTCCCCTCCCGCCAGCCCCTAGAAATTGGCATTGTATTTTCTGTCTTTATGACTTTTGACTACTCTAAGTACCTCCTATAAGTGGAATCACATAGAATTTGTCTTTCTGTGATGGGCACATTTCACGTAGCACAATATCCTTAAGGTTCATCCATATTGTAGCATGTTGCAGAATTCCCTTCCTTTTTAAGGCTGAATAATACTCCATTGCACGTATAGAGAACATTTTGCTTAACCATTCATCCATCAGTGGACCCCTGGGTTGTTTCCACATTTTAACTATTGTGAATAATGCTGCTATGGGTGTGGGTGTACAAATAACTCTTTGAGACCCTGTTTTCAGTTCTTTTGGGTACATACCCAGAAGTGGAATTGCTGGATCATACGATAATTCTGTTTTTAATTTTTGAGGAACTGCCATACTGTTTTTCACAGAGGCTGTACCATTGTCCATTCTCATCAGTGGTACACAAGGGTATCAATTGCTTCACATTCTCCCCAACAGTTGTTTTCTGTTTTTCTTACGGTAGCCATTCTCCTGGGTGTGAGGTGGTATCTCACTGTAGTTTTGATTTGCATTTCCCTGATGATTAGTGATGGTGAGCATCTTTCATGTGCTTATTGGCCACTTGTATATCTTCTTTGGAGACATGTCTATTCAAGTTTTTTGCCCATTTTTGAATCACAGGTTTTTTTGTTGTTCTTATTCTTGTTGAGTTTGAGAAGTTCTCTGTATTTTCTGGATATTAATCCCCTATCAGATATATGACTTGCCAATATTTTCTCCCATTCTGGCTTTGTACTCTGTGGATAGTGTCTTTTGGTGCACACAATGTTTCCATTTTCACGAAGTCTGATTTGACTATCTTTTCTTTTGTTATCCGTGCCGTTGGTGTCATATCCAAGAAATCGTTACCAAATTCAGTGTTGTGAAGCTTTTGTCCTATGTTTTCTTCTAAGAGTTGTCTTATTTTAGGTCCTTGATCCATTTTGAGTTAACTTTTGTATACGGTGTTAGGTTACCTGTTTTTGTCTTTGGATCTCAAGAAAGCCTCTTAAAGACAACATAGAGTCAGATCATGTGTTTTTATCCATTCTATCAATCTCTGTCCTTGGATTGGAGAGTTTAATCTTTCTATATATAAAGTAATTACTGATAAGAAGGGAATTAACTTCTGTTAATTTTTTGCCCACCCCGGCTCCCACAAGCAGTGTGCGCGATTCCAGAGACACGTGCACAGCTGCCTTCCGTGGGGCTGGAGGTGGGGAAGGGTAGCCGCTGGGGAAGGTACTGTGCTAAGAGTTGAAATGGACCAAAATTAACCACAGTTTATAGTCTGCCTTCCCCTGGAAGGTGCAAGCCTTCAACAGATTCCTGAGGTCCAAAATAGGTACATGAGACAGATTCTGCCAGCACGACTGTCTGGATGGGGAGAGAGATTCCTGTGCCTCCCACTCTGCCACCTTCTTGGGGATTATCGAAACTGTGTTTTTAAAAACAAAACACTAAGCAACCCAAGTGTCCATCAAGGGATGAATAGATAAAGTGTGGTATATACATAGAATGGAATATTACTCAGCTTTAAAAGGAAGGAAATGCTGGGGCACATGCTAGAACATGGGTAAAACTTGAGGACATTATATGCTAAGTGAAATATGCCAGTCACAGAAGTTCAAATCCTGTGTGATCCCATTTATACGACATAATTAGAGCAGTCACATTCATAGAGACAGGAAGTTGAATGTAGTGCCAGGTCCTGGGGGTGGGGGGAACGGGAAGTTATTGCTTACTGGGGGCAGAGTTTTAGTTTAGGAAGATGAAAAGAGACAGATGGAAAGATTCTGCAGATGGACAGTGGTGAGGGTACACTGGGAAGTACAATATGAATGTACTTAATGTTCCCGAACTACACACCTGCAAATGCTGATGGTGGTAAACTTTACATACATTTCACCACAATGAAAAAGAAAACACTTCTGTCGCCCAGAAGCCAGAGGGCTGCCAGTTTACAACCTTTGATAAAGGGGAACTAGAAATACATAACAAATTCTTTTAATACAAGAAAAAACTGTAAAAGAATTTTGTGCTAAATGCAAAGGAAACGGACAAGTGGATTCCACCTTTGGAGGTCAGAGACCGCTATAGAAACAAGAAGGCATTGAACCTGGGGAAGTGTGTTCTGGGTGGCTTCTGGTATTCTCATAACTGGAATGGAGTCGTCCTCAGGAGCACATGAAAGGAGCTAATTTCCAACAGGGATCCTCTGGGGCATGTGGCTAATTCTGCATAACCCGCCACCCGTCCCGCTCCTGTCTCCCCACCTTATCCGGCTGGCAGTTCTGTCCGGATCAGTAGCATTAAAAATTCCCACCTGAGTCCCAGGCCCAGCACCGACGCCTTCACTGATGATGAAGGTTCCGGGGAGGAAGGCGGCCGGGTCGTTGACGCTGGCCACCCGCACACTCGCGGTGGTGCTGGCCGCAGCCTGCGGGGCCTCTGCAGCCGCCCCCCTTCGCAGGAGAAGAGCAGCTCCTTGTTCTCCACGGCCACGACCAGGCACCGCACTGGCTGAGTCTCACAGTCCAAAGGCGGCCGCCGCAGAGAGAAGATCGCATTAGCACCCGCAGCTCTGCTGGCCAGACGAAGCCTGCTCAGCACGCGTGTCACTGTCAACCCAGCGCCTGTGGCTTTTGTGCTTCATTTATTATTTACATCGTCTTTGATAACGATCAAAAGACAGTCATCAGCCCATTTTCAGATCACTTATGGAGTTCTTTTTTTCCCCTCCCCGCTCCTGGTTGAAAAGAGCCACCATCCATCAGAGGGTAATGAAAAATGCAACAAAAACCATAACCTAATAAAACATTAATGTGACAACTCTACTGCAAAAAAATTAGGGGAGCTTAGGGAAATATAGATATTAATGATCATAGCTATTCAGGGTACAAAGTGGTCAGTGATTTAAAAGGATTGAAAGACTCGGAATATTTGGGAAGTTCAGCCCCAGGCTGAATTCAGCCCCAGGCTGGTGTAGAGAATCCACAGAGCCTTGCTATTCACAGGGTGGATGTGGCCTGTCGGCATCACCTGGGAGCTTGTTACACTGACAGGCAGAAACGGGCCCCACCCCAGACCTTCTAACTCAGGTCTGCCTTTGAACCTGACCCCCAGGTTGACTCACCTGCACTGCACCAGAGGCACTGGTCATTCTAGGGTCTACTGAGAGCAATTAAGACTAAAGGCACTGGAGTCAGACTGCCCCAGTTTGAACCACTATTCCAGCTGTGTGACTTCCTGAAAACAACCCAACCTCTCTGGGCTTTGGTTTCCTTATCGGTAAATGAGACAATAATACTTTACTGCAGGGCCAACTCTCCACTAGTCACAGCAGGCGAACTGCCAGGAGCCCACAATATTTTTACGGGTCCGTGCAAATGTTCTAATTTCTTTCAAGCCCAGGAGGAAAAACAATGAACTCATAGGGTTAGAGAAAATATTTTAAGTGCTTTTATCACAACAGGAGAAAAAAATGTTAGGGACTATATAAATCTATTATATTTTGTCTAAAACAAAAAATTTAATGTTGGAGTAATTAGTCATATCAAAAATAATCTTTAAGGGACTCCCCTGGTGGCGCAGTGGTTAGGAGTCCGCCTGCCAATGCAGGGGACATGCATTTGAGCCCTGGTCCGGGAAGATCCCACATGCCGTGGAACAACTAAGCCTGTGCACCACAACTACTGAGCCTGCGCTCTAGAGGCTGCATGGAACAACTACTGAGCCTGCATGCCACAACTACTGAGCCTGCATGCCACAACTACTGCAGCCTGCACCTAGAGCCCAGGCTCTGCAACAGGAGAAGCTGCCGCAATGAGAAGCCCACGTACCACAACGAAGAGTAGCCCCTGCTCACCACAACTAGAGAAAGCCTGCACACAGCAATGAAGACCAAGCGCAGCCAAAAATAAATTATTAAAGAATTAAAAAAAAATCTTTAATATTGATATGTATAATTTTGGTGGGAGGAGCCATGGAGGCAAAAGGGCTGAGGGTCCATGGCAGAAATCACTGTGCAGCCCTGCCTTCCTCACCGGCCATGGGGGTCGGAACACAAGGATCATCACCACCGTTGGCGCCTATTTCATTGTCAGGAATTCTACAGAAAGGGCCTCAACATCTATAGCTACCTGCGGGGATGCATTTACCTTGATTACATTTAAAATCCCTTCATTGGTCTCAGGATCAGTCAAAATGTCAAAATGCCCCTCTTCATTGCCATTGAATATATTGAACTTCACTCTCCATGCTGACGTAAAGGGCGAATCACCATCTTGGACCTCAAGACATAACACGCCCTGGCTGGCTCGGCCATCCGCTATCTAAATGTTGTACTGACAGAAGCAATCATTATTTCAGTGTCATGGAGAAAAAGAAACGCAATTGAAAAAGAAAAAAAAGAAAGAAGAAAGAAAACATAGGCCTTGGAGACAATGACCTGGATATTTGTCTTGTGATTGAACTTGACCCCTAAGGATCTGCAACTCAGCCTGTTACAGCAGAACAAGCATCAGTAACAAACATCTCCTCCCTGGTCCCTGTGACTTGGTGTCTGAATAACTGAATAGCTGAGTAACTTTAAAAGTACCCTTCAATTCAACGTGATGCACTACTTTTTAAAGAAGTTTTAAAATAATAATACATACCTCAGTTTATGCTGCCTAAAAAAAATCTAACTCTTCTCCTAAAATAGAGCTCTTATGATTATTTCAATTAAGACGATCGTTTTTCTAACATATAATAGATCTTTCAAATAGCTCCTTATTCAACACTTTTGGTGACAAGATAATTTCTCTAGATGAGCACATCAAAATAACAGCGTATATTTTCTCCAGCCCTACTTTTGGGAGCACAGCTTTTAACTAAGCCAGAGAAGGATTTTGAAACAAGACTCAAACATAATAAATATGTTTCAGCTATTATATACTGTTAGGTGAGATGCTTTCATTGAAAACATTTCAACTTTGGTCTATACAATTAATTTTTTTAAATGACAGTTTAAAAAAATAATTGTAGCATTTATTTATTCAACAAAGGCTACTGTGTACCAGATCCTGGTTTAGGTGCTGTGAACAAGACAGCAAAAATCCCATCACCAGGGACCTGAGAACTGAGTGTGTGTATGTTGCAGGGGTCAGGTTGGGAATTTAACCAGGTCATCAGGAAAGGCCTCCTTGAAAGAGGTCAGGAGAAGGACACAAATACAATGGACATTTTCTTTTTAAAAGTTCATATGGAAGAATGAAAAATTAAGAAATTGAAGGTAGATCATGATGGGTTTTTATTTTCTCTCTTAGCAATCTTCTGTATTTTAAGTGGTATGGTGTTTCCAAACTGATGGGAACAGTGGGTGCCAACACTTTCTTCAAGCCTGAGGACCTAGTGGCATGTGAAATCCTGTGTGGAACCCAATATATATAAAATCAGGTGAGCTGGGAAAAGCCAGGCCCAAACCCACCTACCCATCTTTCCTATTTCAGAGCTCTGAACATTGTGCGCAAAGCTCAGGCCCGGACTTCTCAGCCAGGGCCAGTTCTGCAAGGTCTGCAGATATTTTCAGTTGTCACACCTGGGGGAGCTACTGGCATCTAGTGGGTAGAGGTCAGGGAGGCTGCTCAGCATCCTACAATTCACTGGGCAGCCTCCCCTCCCCTCCCCCGTACCCTTCCTCCAGCCCCAAATGTCAACAGTGTGGAAACTGAGAACCCCTGACGTGGATGGAGCAGGGATCCTCCGTCTTCCCCGAGCCTCGGTTCTCTTACCTGCAGAATGGAAATCACGCAGCAGCTCCAACCAGTAAGCACCTAAGGATCCATGTAAATGCTCTGAACACAGTTTCTGGCACAAAATAGTAAAAATGCAAGCTCACGTGACTGTTATTAACTGGTTCTCTATCAGTATAGTTGACATCTTGATTCTAATTTACGTTATTTTGGAGCATTGCACACATCTTGGGTGATATGGGGAATTCCCTCAGCAAAACCAAGCCTAGGACGTGGAGGCCATCCGTGTGGGGACTTAGAAGCCGAGGCCGCGCAGGCGCCTTACACAGTCGCGGCTGAACGTGGCACGTGGTTGTAGCCGTCTCGCACACGTATGTGAACCATGGCCGTGGATGACAACGGTGGTCCTCCACAATCCCCCGCTCTGATGAGGAATGCAAGCCGAGGAGCAGTCTGAGTGGAGAGGAAAAGGAAAGTCAAGCCCTTCAGACACAGGAAAGGGGAACGTTAACACAGAAATATTCCATTTTAGCAATTTCAGTAGCCAGTCTAGCCACAGAGGGTTTCTCACTGCAAACATAAACCCTAAGTCTGGGGCTCAGAGAGCGAGTACCCATTTCATTTTTCCAAAACAATAAAGTGCACATAACCTCGTAATCTAAGCATCCTGACAGTCGTATTTCTCCACTAATACGGTCAATCCAGAAGGCACTTTCTCTCAGTAACGGTGTTTGGGAAACAAGGACGTGAAGGACATGAGAATTTGGAGTATTTTCTTGATCCAAATCCACTGTTAACATCTCAAAAATAGGTTGACTTGGAAAGAATGTTTTCAATTGTTACTGTCGGCCAAAGGCAGCCTATCAAACCAGTAGGAAGATGATTCTTTGCTAAATGGCATTGAGGCATACGCCAGAGTGGATTAAATACTTAAATACAAAGTCAAGCTGTAGACATACCGGACAAAATAAAGAGGGATAAATAGTCATAAGGTCAAGAAGCACTTTCTAATCATGATTGCAAATGTAGCAGGCTTAAAGGACAAAACTGGTACCTCGATTTTTTAAAGTGTGGCAAAAAACTGTAAGCGAAATTTAAAAGGAAATGATAAACCAGGAAAACATATTTGAAATACATATTGGCAGACAGAGACATACACATTGTTAATATATATGTAGAAAAGTGACAATCACACCAGCAGAAATGGACAAAGAAAAGAACAAGCAACTGATAAAAGAAATAAAAGTGGCCAAGAAAGCTATCGTGTGTTCAAGCACTTAATAATCAGAGATGAACACTGAGCCCTCTCATATGTTGCTGGGAGACGGATAAATTGCAGCACGTAAGTTGTGTGTGCGGTTCGAACCAACAATTCTACCTGTCTGAATCTGTGCTTAGTAAATACTTGAATGGCACACACATTGAGCTCAGATATGTTCACTGAAGCATGTTTTATAAAAATAGCAGAAGGTGGCAAAAAGGTTGGTTAAAAACCTTAAAGCACACCAGAAAATAAAACATGACACAGCAGGATGCTGTGGGAGAACACTGTTAGGTTACAAACAGCAAAACTGCATTTTTAAAGAGAAAACTCATAAATATGCACATATAAAAAAGCATGCCCATATATTTATAAATATTCGATATATATACATATACGTTTCGTACTACCATAAGGATGAAAATAAGCATGTAGATATACGAATACACATTTGTAATTATATGTATAAATCTGTGAATATATACACACATATAAATATAACATACCATGGGTATATACATACACACATATAAAATGCAAAGAAAAATATTGAAAGAATATAAACTAAAACATTAATTGTACTTACCTCTAATTGGTAGTAATAGAGATGCTTGCCGTTTCAATTTTTTTGTTTCTTGGAACTTTCCTAATTTCCTCGAGACAGTTTTGCAAAATAAATAATGCTTTTGTGTTATTAAAATAGATGCACATTTTAGTGAGGGTGGTTTGGATTTAAAGACTCACAGATTCATAGAGATTTTAGATGCTATCTTGCTGCCACTTTACAGATGAGACATTTGCAGAGATATTCAGGATCCTACCACCCACCTCTGCCTCTTCTTCCCTCATTCATTTGGCTTTATTGTAGATTGATATTTATGTATCAGCTCTTCCAACTGACAATTTTCACATCATTTCATTGCCAGTACAAAATGAGGCTTGCAGACCTCAAAGCATTTTGCTCTAATCCACACCCTGTAACCTTTGGGATGTGAACAGGGAGAAGTCTCCCTGAAGACAGCTAGGACCAAGTGCCCTGTCACTAGGCAAGCAGGAAAACCTTCATGGAACAGAGAGGACAGGAAGCCCCGAGGCCCCGCCGTGCATACCTGCAGCGTGGTTCTCCTTCACACTGATGTTAAATTCCTTCTCAGGGAACTGGGGCGCATGATGGTTCACATCGCTGATCCTGATGTTGAAAATCAAGGATTTATCTACAGTTTGTCCTGTTAAGCGATTAACAACATCAAAATAAACCTAGGATGCAGAGAATCACATTAATGTTGTACAAACCATTGATTAGATGACACTAACCCCATACCTGTCGGTGTAATTGTGTCCTGCATCTGTATCCTCCATAGACTGAAAGTCCCTGAGGGCAGGGATCACAGGCTCTCATTCACCCTGTGGCCCCAGGGATTGAGCACAGTGCTGGCACAGACCGGGTGCACAACCAGCATCTGTAGAACAAATCAATGCACTGACTTGAAAAAATACTTCATTCGTTATTATTAGGTTCCAATCTCAGTTTCTCCACTTGCGTCAACATAGGCAAGTTGTTATAAGTCTCAGTTCCTACATCCTATCAGTCTTCTGATGAGAAATGAACACACTAATGAATATTGGTGAAACATCACAGAGGGCAGACACTTAAAAGCTTTGGGGAAAGTGAACATTTAAAGTAACGAGGACTGGGAATTCCCTGGTGCTCCAGTGGTTAGGACTCTGTGCTTTCACTGCTATGGGCCTTGGTTCGATCCCTGGTCAGGGAACTAAGATCCTGAAAGCCGTGTGGTGTGGCCAATAAATAAATAAATAAATAAATAAATAAATAAATAAATAAAGCAACTATGACAGCCATTGACATATCGTGGGTTCTTAAACGGTCACTGCTGTTACTTGTGTACTTGAATAAGGAAGGTCAATTCATCTCAAACATGCAGTTGAGAAATCTTTCCTTTTAGAAGGTCTCAAATCAGTAATTTAAGCTTCTACCATTAGTTTCTTAAGAAACTTAAAAAAAGGAGCAAATTAATCTTAAACAGAAAAAAGGAAGTAATAAGGATAAAAGCATATATCAATAAGATTGAAAACAGCAAAATCAATAACGTCAATAAAACCAAAAGTTGATTGCCTTCCCATATAAATCTTGGGATCAGCTTATGGATGTCTACAAGAATTCTGCTAATCTTTTGAATAGGCTTGCACTGAATTTAAATTTGAGAGAATTGTCATCTTAATAGTCAATCTTTCAATCCATAAACGCACCACATCTTTTCATTCAATTAAGTCATCTTTGACTTCTTTCATCAGTGTTTTATAAAAGTTTTGAGTAAACACATCCTGCACATATTTTAGATTTGTACCTAAGAATTTTAAATTTATACCGAAGCACCTCATTTGTCTGGTGATATTGTAAATGATATTGTTTTAAAAATATTGATTTCCAATTATTCATAGCTGGTCTATAGAAATACAATTAGTTATATGTAGTAACTTTAAAATTGATTTTCATATGTTAAAAATAGGCAAAGGATTTGATCAGACACTTTTCCAAAGAAGCTATACAGATGGCAAATAATGCATCATTTGTCATTAGAGAAATCCAAATTAAAACCCCAGTGCGAAACCTCTACACAACTATTAGAATGGCTAAAATAAAAAACCTGACAAAGATGCAGAGCAATTGGAATTCTTACATATTGTTAGTGAGAACGCAAAATAGCTCAGTCATTCTGAAAAGTAGTTTAGGAGTTTCCGATAATGTTAACATATGCTTTTCATGTGATCCAACAAGCCCACTCCTAGATATTTACCCAAAAGAAATAAAAACTTATGTTCACATGAAAATCTGAATGCTTTTAGCAGCTTTGTGAAAATTTTGCCAAAAATTGGAAAGTACTCAAGTGTCCATCAAATGATGAGTCGGTAAATTATGGTACATCCGTAAAAGAAATACTAATCAGCAAAACAAAACAAACATAAAAACTTTTGCTGCATGCAAC
This sequence comes from Globicephala melas, assembly GCF_963455315.2. Taxonomy (NCBI): domain Eukaryota; kingdom Metazoa; phylum Chordata; class Mammalia; order Artiodactyla; family Delphinidae; genus Globicephala; species Globicephala melas. The sequence continues at coordinate 83,538,138 of NC_083328.1, forward strand.
AATATGGATGAATATCAGATGCATTATGCCAAGTGAAAAATCCAGATTTAAAAAGTGACATTCCCTTCCCTGGTGGTGCAGTGGTTAAGAATCTGCCTGCCAATGCAGGGAACACAGGTTCAATCCCTGGTCCGGGAAGATCCCACATGCCGCGGAGCAACTAAGCCCATGCACCACAACTACTGAGCCTGTGTGCCACAATTACTGAAGCCTGCACGCCTAGAGCCCGTGCTCTGCAACAAGAGAAGCCACCGCAATGAGAAGCCCCTGCTCGCCGCAACTAAAGAAAGCCTGTGCACAGCAATGAAGACCCAATGCAGCCAAAAATAAATAAATAAAAATAGATAAATAAATTTATTAAAAAGTGACATTATGTGTGATTCCACTGTACCTTCTAAACAAGGTAAAAATGTAGGGACAGAGAACAGATCAGTGGCTTCCAGGGGTTAAGGGTTAGGGGAGGGTTTGATTATAAAGGAGAAGCATAAAGAAATTTCAAGGGTAATGGAACTATTCTGTAGCTTGGTATATTAAATGTAAAATACTAAATGTTTTAATTAAAAAAAAACTAGTCAGACAAAAATATAACTATGTGCTTCTTATAAGGAGATACACCTTAAATGTAAGAATATGAAAAACTTGAAAGTAAAAGGATATATATATATATATCCTCTCTATATATGAACTTCTCTATATATTATCTTCTTTTGGTTAGTCTTTGAAGATAGATAGATAGATAGATAGATAGATAGGTAGATAGACTGATTTTCAAAGACTATCCAAAAGAATCTCATCTAGTTATCTAGCTACAGATACAAAACTTTAAGGCAAGAAGTCTTACTAGTCATCAATGCGGACATTTAAAAATCATAAAAGGCTCAATCTATGAGGAAGATATGACATAGCAATTCTAAATCTGCATGCACCCGATAACACAGCCTCAAAATATAAGCAGATAAGATTAACAAAACTAAAATGGCAAGCAGAGAGTTTACCACATTCCTCTCAGATAGAACAAGCAGATAAAAACAGGTAATCCGTAAGGATATCAAGTATTTAAACAACATAATTAACTGACTTGATGTGATTGATGCCATAAATAGAACAATCTATCCAACACTGCAATATACACATTCATTTCAAGAGCACATTGACTGTTTATTAAAATTGATCATATGCTAGGATATAAAGCAAGTCTCAACTAATTTCAAAAAATTACAACCATATAGAGTATATTAAGCTAGAAATCACTAAGAAAGATAATTTACAACCCCAAATGTCTGGAAGTTAAGCAAAGCACTTCTAAATAACGTATGGGTCAAAGAAGAAATCACATTGGAAATCAGAAAATATTTTGAACTGAATGGTAGTGAAAACACAATAAATCAAAATGCATTTTCCTCTCATCATTCAAACTTCAAACCCAGGCTTTATATGCATATTTTGATTCTATAGAGGCTAGCAGGTCAATAAAAGCTTGCAAAATGATTGTTTACAGACAACCAATCATTTTTGTATTTGGCAATAAGGGATTTTTGAGATTTGCCCATGCCATGACTCCTAGGTCTCAAGTTCCTTGTTGAAAGCATGTTACCAAAAAACTTTCTTCCCGAATTATATTCTGCTCACACAAAAGGCTGGGTGATATAAATGTGTGATCTTTTATTTAGTGTATCAGAGGCTTGGGTGTAAGGAAATAACCAGAAGTCTTTCTAAATCTGACAGGGCGGTGGTGTAAAAGTTTCTGCTTTGCTAGCTTCTTGGGAGATGTTGGAGTCTTGCAAAACTCACCTCATAGTGAATTGGATTGAAGAAGTATTTATGGACTGAAAAAGCAGAAAGGCAATAACCTACACATTTGCCATTGACAAAGGAGCAAATGTGGTGAAGTCTCCGTTGATGAAGGAGTCATGATTGTACAAGGCTTTGTTTATGTCCCTGATTTGGGCACCGTAACAGAAAGACTGCCAAAAGCAGAAAGATTGTGGGCCACGTCCACGTTCATCATTCTGCTTCAGCCAGAACATACGTCCAGGAGATTCAGGAAATGCATCATCACCTACTTATACAAAACAGCTATTACATGTGAAAACAAACGAAAAAGCTGCCTGAACCACAACAAAAGCCTTGATTCTGTTTTTCCGCAAATAACAATACCACCTAGCACTGCCTAATGTTTGCTTGCAGGAAAGGGCATTCTCTGGAACTGCTGAAGATGTAAGCAAACTGAAGCATCTTGAGAGAACAAGTGTTTCTCACCTGATCCCTGCGGCAAAGATCCTCGCATCATTCTGCTCTGAGCAGATGCTAAAATTGGTGTGCATGTGTGTGTGCCTGTGTTCCTGTGTGCGTGCCTGTGTTCCTGTGTGCAATGAAAGCTGAGATGCCAGTGGGAATCCTCAGGTCATTTTGTTTCCTTGAAAGCCAGTTACACCCCGTCATTACCATATTTTTTGCAAATGATTATGTGAAGCTGTAAGGACACACAAAATATTAGATACAAAAATATATAAGCAAAGGCAACAATCTTAAGTCCACTTCTGAGAGCACCTTCTTCAAGTGGTTCATCTGGGGGGATGGACCATGAGACTGCATCAGCACCAATGACCAGCTCTTGAAGACCAAGGTTTTAAGGGAAGAGGCACCATTGTCTTAGTCATTTACCTTTAGGGCAGAGGAAACAGCTAAGGACTCAGTGATCACATCAGAGGGAGCCAACAATGACCCTGCTCCTCCAAGTGAGCAGTTCTCTAGTATCACAAATGTACCTGTCATGTCACTGCAGGCCGATTTAGAAACTGTGAAGAGAAATTATTGTTCTTGCAGTAGGTCAAAATGTTTAAACGGAATCCTTAATTTTCATAGAATTGTAATAAATTTTGAGCTTATGTAGGTTGACAGCATATAGTAAAAATGCTTGGAAAGACACAGATGTAAGGTGATCACTTCTGTGAGATCAGACCAGAGTGGAAAGTTGGGGGTGAGGGAGAGGTTTTTAATGACTATTCCATTAAAATAAATAAATAAATAAAATCTTATGGAATTTAAAATTCCATAAGAAGCCTTTATTAATTTTACACCTAAAAAGTCAGATAAGCAACAGGAACTCTTGTTCACTGATGGTGGGAATGCAAAGTGGTGCAGCCACTTTGGAAGACAGCTTGGCAGCTTCTTCCAAAACTACACTTACTCTTACCACGTGATCCAACAGTCCTGCGCAGTGGTATTTATGCAAAGGAGTTGAAAACTTATGTCCACACAAAAACCTGCACACAGATGTTTAAAGCAGCTTTATCCATAATCATCAAAACTTGGAAGCAACCGAGATGCCCTTGGGTAGGTGGAGGGATAAACAAACAGTAGTCCATCCACAGTATTCCCCAATGGAATATTATTCAGCAACGAAAAGACATGGAGGGGGCTTCCCTGGTGGCACAGTGGTCGAGAGTCCTCCTGCCAATGCAGGGGACACAGATTCGATCCCTGGTCCAGGAAGATCCCACATGCTGCAGAGCAACTAAGCCCGTGCACCACAACTACTGAGCCTGTGCTCTAGAGCCCATGAGCCACAACTACTGAGCCCACATGCCACAACTACTGAAGCCCGCGCGCCTAGAGCCTGTGCTCCACAACAAGAGAAGCTACCACAGTAAGAAGCCCACGGACCGCAAGAGTAGCCCCCACTCGCGGCAACTAGAGAAAGCCTGCGCGCAGCAACGAAGACCCAACACAGCCAAAAATAAATAAATACATAAATTTATTAGGGAAAAAAAAAAGTAAAGACATGAAGGAAGCATCAGTACACATGGCTAAGTGAAAGAAGGCAACCTGAGAAGGCTACAGACTGTATGATTCCAACTATATGGCACTCTGGAAAAGGCAAAACTATGCAGACAGTAAAAGGATCAGGGGTTGCCGCGGGCTCAGAGGGAAGGAAGGGATGAATGGATGGAGCACAGAGGAAGTTTAGGTCGATGAAACTATGATGCTAGCAGGGTGGATACATGTCACTAAACACCGTCAAAATCCATAGAATGTACAAAACAAAGAGTGAATCCCCATGTAAACTATGGGCGTTAGTTAATAGTAATGTATATTAGCTCATCGATTGTAACACGTGTACTCCACGAATGCAAGATGTTAATAATAGAGGGAACTGTGGGATGAGTCGGAAAGTGAGGGGGTATATAGGAACTCTGTACTCTCCAATCTATTTTTATGTAACACTAAAATGGCTCTAAGAAATAAAATCTATTAAATTTTTAAAAGGGTCCCTACTTGTAAAATAAGGCATGGGCAACCATATATATATATATATATATAGTCAGTCTACTTTGACTTGTTGCTGAATCTCTCATTGCTCTAGGATAAATAGCGATTTTATTTGTTGAAGGCTGAAAAGATTTCAGGGAGTCCGCAGAGAGGCAGAAGAAGCCCTGAGGAGCTCTCAAGGCAGATGACCCCTTACAATGGGAATGTTGGTCTCTCAAGGGGCCTCTGGTTGCCAGGTACACAGCCCTGCTTGGGGATGCTGAGTAAGTATGGGGTTTATTCCCAGAGAAGAAGCTTCAGTGAAGCCCAGGGAGGGCGGACTCACCAGGGGACTGGCTGAGCCCTTGCACAGATCAACTCCTTTCTTCCTTCCCAAGTCCTGGAGGGATGCCCCCTTGTCACCCTGCTCTGCACCATATGAGAGGTTCCCTGGCTGGCAGGCTCTGACCCTGGAAGCAGAGCAGCCCAGATTCAAGTCCCGGTAGGTGTCGACTTGACTGTGCCACCAGCCGGTCGTCTCTTCCCTCTGTGGCCCCAGAGTCCAGAGCAGAGGCTGCTTCACCAGACGGGCGTCTCAGGGCCTTGGCAGCTTCACGCAGCCATCTTCCCACCCCCCTCTTCCTCACAGCTCACACGGTCTCCTTTACTTGGCTGTATGTGCCTCCTTGGGCCTCCTTCCCAGCAGACTTGCTGCCCTCTCACCGGCAGCCACCACAGTGGTCCCACTCGGCATCATAAGATGCTGGCCTGGGCCCCGGGTCTACTCCTGTTCAGCTCTCTCCTCTCTCCCTACGAGACAAAGGATGCGGTGAGGCTACTAGTACTGAACTCATCTGCTTCAGGGACTCCAACATACATTTTTAAACTTTTGTGCAAGCAAATCGGCTTTCTCAAAAGCAGCATTTTCACACGCTCCTCCAGAATTTATGACTGTGCTGCAACGCTCTGCTCCTTAATCACCCTGACTCTGGCTCTGAATCTGTGCCAACTGTAATCCTTCCACTTAAAAACAGGAACCACATGTTTGTTTTATGTTTATTATTCTATATTCCATTTACTATCCTAAAAGCTACATCTGAGACCTTTAGTTCTGTAAGATGCCTGAGAGGCCTATGTGCTATTTATTCTTTGGCAAGATGCTGAGAATTTCCGGGGGACTCAGAATCACAATGTTAAAAGGACATGTCATGGATATTTTCTGCACTTGTAAAGGGCTTTCAGCCTTTTGTTATAGCCTTGAGACTTACATCCGTGGATAAACACACCCCAGGGCACTGACATGATGGCTACTTGAAATTACATGTACAAGATGTTTACTCTTAGACACTAATGAGCATACAGAAACATCTTAAATGCCAAACACACAATACAAAATCACAACTATGCGTAGGTTGTAAGTAGGTAAAGATGACTGTGTTGAGATAAAGATCCACAAATAATCGTTACAAGGAAGATAAAAAGGTGATTTTCTTGCGTGTATTTGTATCTTATGAAATTGAGCATATTTTGATATAAATAGATAAGATTCCTATACAGAAAGAAGACGTTTCCCTCTCCGGCTCTGGCTCCGATTTTCCAGCAATTCTTGACCGGTGCTACTGCTTTCTCGTAGATTTCTTATGGGGTTAACAGGAAATTAGCTCCCACCCCCCCACCCCCCACCCCCCACCCCCGCCCCCGGGCCCCTGCCACCTTCGGAACACAAGTTTTTTAAGGTTTTAGTCCGTTTTAGTGACTCCTTTGCTATCCTCAAGGATAAGGCAGTGCTACTAGAACTGTCTTTCTGCCAATACATTAGGGTTACTTAATTTTTAATAACATCCTCTCCTTATGCACAGCCAAAAAGCCATAATAAGCATTCTCACAGAAGCAGATGGTGAAGCTAGAACACTCGGTTTGTGTACTGTGCCTGTGACACTCTGCTTATCCCACTGCCATGGCTGGTAATCCTCATCAGCCTGTTTCAAACCTTCCTAACTAGTACGGTAACCCCTGTGGGTTAGTTTCCTATGGCTGCTGCAACAAACTGGGTACCTATGACAGGACTGTATTCTCTTACAGTTCTGGGGGCCAGAACCAAAACCAAGGTGTCTGTAGGGTTGGCTCACTCTGGGGGCTCTGAGGGAGAATCTGCTCCAGGCCTCTCTCCTTACTTCTGGTGGTGGTGGTGTCAGCGATCCTTGGTGTTTCTTGGCTTGTAGACACATTGCTCCAATCTCTGTCGCCAGCTTCCCATGGCCTTCTCGTCTGTGTCTTTTTCTCTGTGTCCAAATCTCCCTCCCCATACAAGGATGCTGGTTACTGGACTAAGACCCACCCCAATCTGGTATAACCTCATCTTAATTTGATCACACCTGCAAAGACTCTATAACCAAATAAGGTCACATTCACTGGTACCGGGGTTAGGAGTTGAGCATATCTTTTTGGAAGACACAATTCAACACTCGGGAAGTCTGACACTACATTTTGCTGTTCTCATTCACTCATCCAACATAATTAATTGAGAATCTACCATGTGCAGAGGCCAATTCTTGACTCTGGGGTAATAAGAGCAAATAAGGCAGGGTCTCTCCCTTCTTAGAACTTCCATTCTAATGGGGAAATTGACCATCATTAGAGAATCAAACAGGAAAGTAGGAAACATGGGCCTGGGGATGCCAGATCTCCTAATTTTTCAGGAGACCTAGAATTTTGAGATTTTAGGTCAATTTTCCTTTTTTTTTTAAGAAAAAAATTAGAAATAAATTTGGTTTTTGAAAACTGTTAACCAAACAAAATGCTTTTGCCGGCCGGAATTTTATCCTTCTGACCATGCCCATTCCCTCATTTTATTCCCTCAGCATCACCTGGAGAGAGTTAACGTGATCTCCTTGCTCAGGCTGCACCGCAGACCACTGAAATCAGAACATGGGGAGGGGGAGGGTCCCAGCATCAGGACGTTTTAAAGCTCCTCGAGTGATTCCAGTGTGTGGCCAGCACTAGATTAGAGAAAGTGGGTTCACACTGAGGCACTGGGGGAAGTGGTTCAAGGCAGGAGGGGTGCACGGAGAGCTTTCTGCAAGAGCAGCTTCTGAGTTTTCAAGGGGAGGTCTTGGAACTGCAGGAAAGTAGCCACGGGATGGTAGATGGTTCCTGAGCACCTGGTATGTGAGAGCTGATTGAGCTGTGCTGCAGTCAAAACACACCCTTGATTTTTGAAGACTTAGTATAAAAGAAGGGAAAAGATTTCATTAGTCACTTTTTTACTGGTCACATGTTGAAATGATATATTTGAGATGTACTGGGTATATTGGGATAAATAAAGCATATTTAAAATTTAATTTCATTATTTCCTTTTACTTCTTAAAATGTGGCTATTAGAAAACATCTGAATTGTAGTAAAATACACAGCTATTAGAAAATTTTATATTACAGGACTCACATTGTATTTCTTAAAGTCTAAAAGCCACAGAGCTAGTTTAGAACTATTGACATAGCTTTTCTCCATGGTCCCTGGACAGCAGCATCAGTGTGACCTGGGAAATTGTTAGTGATGCAGATTCCTAGGCCCTATCCCCAGACCCACTGAATCAGGGCCAGCAGTCAGTACTTTAACAAGCCCTCCTGGAAAGTCCGATGCACGCTGAAGATGGGGAATGGGGTCAGGCAGGCTTCCCAACTCTTCCCAGGGGGCAGGGCAGTGTCCCAGGAAGATGAGCTGCTAGAGCAGAGGTTCTAGCATCAGCCCCAGTGGGGTAAGCTTTGATTTCTTTAGGAAAATGAAAGTTTAAAAGGAACAGGACGTAAGCTGTGACAAAGCGAGAGAGAGGCATGGACATATATACACTACCAAACGTAAGGTAGATAGCTAGTGGGAAGCAGCTGCATAGCACAGGGAGATCAGCTCGGTGCTTTGTGACCGCCTGGACGGGTGGGATAGGGAGGGTGGGAGGGAGGGAGACGCAAGAGGGAAGAGATATGGGAACATATGTATATGTATAACTGATTCACTTTGTTGTAAAGCAGAAACTAACACACCATTGTAAAGCAATTATACTCCAATAAAGATGTAAAAAAAAAATAAAAGGAACAGGACGGAATCTTCAGAAGCCAAGTAAAGTTGTTGGAACTGCTGAAAGTGACTGAAAAGCTAAGAAACCCAACTGACTTGAGGGAGGAAGGGGTTTGGGCAGCACAGTAACAGCTGTTGGAAAACAACACCATTTCAACTTTGTAACCGAATGTGGGAAGACTCCCCAGTAGGCTGTTCTCCCATCCGGGGGCACAGCCGCGACTGAAGGAGACGTCTGATTTCATTCCCTGAAAGCACAATGTCTGTGGCCACCCAGAAGCTGACTATGTGCGGGATGGGAACATGGCCCCCACTCCAGGGAACCCTTCTCCTCCACGACAAGGGCAGGACAGTTTACTGTGTTTAATCCCAAAAAATATTATCTTGAGTTTTCTCTTCCTGCATTGGCAATCTGGTTATTTCAAGGTTATAGCATGCATCAAGACAAGGACCCATGATTTACCCAGCCACATCCCTCTGGGTCCAAATCATAACACACGCTTGAGTTTTATCTCTACTTTGGGGCCAGACTTTAGAGTCATGTTTGAATAGCAGAAGAGAGAGGAAACAAATTACCCCTACTGGTTTCTGAGGTTCTACCAAACCCACAAGTTGTTGGACACCAAAGTGAAAGTCGTTTTAAAATTTAGCACATTTTGATTATCTGCCACGAAGAACAACCTAGAAGATGACAGACTTGTGACCAAGATCAAGGGGATTAGCAGCTTCTTCGGTAGCCTCCCCCCATAAAAGGCTGGCTCGAGGTCTTCCAAACTTCTCCCAGTGTGGAAGTGGAGAGCCACAGCGATCTGCTCTGAGAGTGGAACAGGACCAGGAGATGGTCCTCCTTAAAAACTGCGCATAATCTATGCTGGCTGCATTAGGAAGTGGAAGGAAAATTCACTGCCTGAGAAAACTCTTTGTTGGGTTTATTTGTCACGAGAAGCAAAATACAGGGTGCTGCCTGGAATGGGGACATCTTGGCCACGTTATTCCGAAGAATCAGATAAATGTGAGTCCCCCATGTTCCAATTAGAAATGTTTTTCACTCTCTTGGATGGCAATGTTCCCTATTGTAGCTTACACTTCCTGGTCCTCTGAGCACTGGCTCCTAAATGCAATTCTTTGGGGAGGCCCCAGAGACAGAAGATTTGAGGTGGGGCACGGGACACCAGGGAAGTGGGGCTGGGGGACCTGGGAAAACAGGACCCCATGTGTGTGAGGTGGGGGAGACAGCAGTTAGGAGCTCCTGTGATAGGATGAGGCTGGCTTACTGTGCCGGTATCCTCTGACATCCGGTTTTCAGCTGTTTTCCGTTTTGCGGTATCGTATGCCTTTGTCATGTTCCTCCTACGCCAAACCATTTTGCAATTTTATGTCCAGTAACTCTGCCTGAGCCTTGGTGGGGTGGTAAACTTGGTGTACTGGGTAAAGAAAAAGAGACCGTGTTCAAGTTTGGGGCAAAATGCAGCAGTGCATGGGCCCCAACGATGACAAAGACATTAAGGGTACTGGACAGAAGCAAGAGGAAAGGTTAGGTGACTGTCAGAAAGTATAAGCCCTCCTTCCCAATTTCTTAGAATCCTCAGAAGTATTCTGGAGAGGACTGAATTCACCAGAGAAATGTGTGATGTTGAGCCTTGGGTTATTGAAACTGGATGGTGAAGGACAGGGTGGTTCTAGGGGCTGGAGGATTGCTGTCCAGGTATTCAGGAAACATGTGTGCTGCAGTTAAGAAATATTTCCACCCTAGAAAGCCAAAGCCATAAAAAGGAACCCCCTCCCCACCTTCCCATATTTATTCCCAAAGAGGTAAAGTCTTTGCTAGCCAAAAAATTTGACTTCCTGGATTAAGTAAATTTCTGGAGGGTTCCCCACAGTTAAGGCCTTCCCAGATTTGACTCTTAAGGATATTTTTACAAATGTTTGTTTCCAACATTCCAGATTGCCTGCCTTTCCCCGAGGGCTGGGACTGTCCCTTACTCACCTGTGTGTCTCCAGCACCTAGCACAGTGCCTGGCATATGGTAGGGCTCAGAAGGTATTTTTTCCTGGTGAGTGAATCCTTAGTAACGAAAGTCCTTTGAAGATTCCAAGGGCTGCATTCGAGCGCAGGACGCCGCCTGACTGGCCAGCAGCCCGGGGGGCCCATGAACAGGACTATTCCTGAGTAGTGTGGTGGAGCGTCGGGGCCTCATGAATCCACCCACAACTGTCCCATCCTACCACCTGCTATGTCTGCAGAACTGAAGCACCGAGGTGTGACACTGCTTTAATGTTCTCATCAAGAAAATGGGGGTAAAAATGCCTTACCCGGCGGGCTTATGAAGAGGATTAAACTGGACAGAGTAACTGTCCAGGAAATTTTAGTTTCCCCCTCTTCCCTTCCTGTCTTGTCTAACACTTTCCTTCGGGGAACTTCCCTCCTCTTCTCTGCCAGTTTCTGGTGGGACTGTTAACCTGGTTGGCCCCAACCTGGCCAATCAGAGTGTCCCATTGTTCCAGGACCCAGTGATTGGCCCAGGGGTGAGCATGTGACCCAAGCAAGCCAATGGGAATCTTTTGAAAGGGTTGATAGAGATGCTGGGTTTCTCTCCTTCCCTGGGTCCCTGGGCTGCAGGGTGATGGAGCCATGGAGTGGGTTGTGGCCAGCATTGCCCCATGGTGCCTACTGGACATGTGGCAGATTTGAGAGATGGAGAGGCTGGGTGCTGACACGTTGTTTCCACTCCTGCATCCAGCTTTGCCTGAAGCCTATGCATCTTTTGATTTCTCCATTCCATGAGTTCAGTATCCTCCTACTTCCTGTTAATCCAATTTTGTCACTTCTAATCCAGAGGGTCCTGATAATACTTTATCTCTGTCCTTCTTTCCTCTTTTCTTCCTTCCTCTCTCCCCCTTTCTACTCTGTTTCTCCACCCTCCTCCCATGCTTTCCTTTCTCTCAGTACCTAGCCAGGACCTCGGCTTTGTTCTTATCTTCCTGTCCATTCGTCACTTCAATGGTGTCCTCATATAACTGAGACAGTGACTCCTGCACATTTAAAAAAAATAATGAAAAGATCCTTTCATGACTCACAGGCACACAGCTCTCTTAGGAGCACAATGGGCAGGGATGTTGACATTTTGGATCAGGGAATGGTTATCCTTCAGCCGCAGTCCAAGCCATACTTCACATTGCTGGCTTCGACCTCACTCATTTTTGTCTTCATGTAAATAAAACCATTTTGTTTTCACGTATCACGAGAACCAGGCTTTGTTGATCCCCTGTCCAGGTGTGTTCTGAATGCGTCTCTAGCTCCCGCTAGTGGCTGACATGGCTAAGGGCTGAACTGGCTGGGGCTGAGCCTGTCAGGTGAGAAGTCCCACCCTGGAGATGGGGTTGAGGATGATTGAGGCCGACTGTCCCATCTCTGGGTCTGGCACCCCAGGACTCCACTGAACAATCACAGGCAAAGGATGTCATCTGCCTCCTGGGGTCTCTTGAGCAGTGGGTGGTCTTGTCTGCCAGTGGGGAGTTCGTGGCTATTGACAGCGTTGAAATATTGTTCTTAGAGGAGCGGGGATGAATTAGTCCGTTAATTTGCTCGTGGTCTAAAACCCAAGGAGCACCTGTTTGAGCCATAAGGGGCTTTTTTTTGTGGCTGGAGGGAAGCCCAAGTTGACGGTTTGATTACAACCATCAGCAGGGGTTGTCTGGAAGCTTCATGGAGAGGAGGCAATGAATCACCACCAGGCACAGTGGCTCAGGTCCCCTGTATAGTTATCCCCATTGCCCTCAGAGCCAATCTCTTTTTCCAGAGGGCGGTGGCTGGAAGTGGGTTAGCACAAGCCGGCTCCTTTGCTCTCCCTGGGCCAGCTAACCAGGGCTAATGATCATAATGACAACAGCTCTGCTTTACAGCACACTTACTGTGTTCCTGCTGCGCTACATCCATTATCTCTGGCCTTCCCAACTTCTGTCGTTCAAATACCACCTTCAAGATCTTTGCTGTTTGTGGAACGCTGGTCCTGTTATTTTCTTCATTAAAAAATACAAGTTATTTTTTTCCCCTTAAAATAAATGTACTTAAAAAGTAAACATTCCAAATGGAAAAACATCTTCTAAATGGAAAACTAATAACACCTGCCATGAATGGGAGGAAACCATAAAAATACGATGTGAAAAATATAATTAGAGACTTCTGGTTTCTGGCCCAGCGTGTAAGAAGCTGAAAGACGCCACTCCATCCTAAGAACAGGTAAAAAGCTGAACAAACTGAAAAAGCACCGGCTCTTCCTCTATCTGTCAGAGAAGTGAGGTCACAGGGCAAACTGCCGCCCCCCAAACTGGAGATACTGACAGGCAAATCCAAAGAAACACAACTTACCTGAGCAGAAACTTCCGCAGAGGCCAGCACTGGGGTCGGGAAATCTGAACTCTGGTGATTTGCTGAAGCTCAGTGTGAACAAGCCTGGGAGAGAGAAGCTCCAGGAGTACCTGTGTCAGGGCCCCAACACTTGTGTGAATTTTACCTGGAGGAGCTTGGCCATGTTTCCACAGTGAGCATGGGCTGGGCGAGGGGTGGGGATTGTGGACTCACTCTGGCTTCCAGCAGGGGAGGGAAAAAGGAACCATTTTGAAATACACCAGAGCATTCAGTTCTTAATCAGGCCTGCCCTCGGGGAGAAACGAGTTCACCAAAGTCTAACCTCCTGGGGATTTACCAGCCCCTAACTGACCTGGAGGAAGGGAAATGCCCAACTCCCAGCTCACAACAGCCATTCTGTCCCACCTAAGGGGAAGAAAAAAAATCAGAAACACTTGTGAAGTTCACAGCCCAGAGGCACAGGCTCATTAAAAGACTGACACCTGAGTATAGGCTAAAGGACCCTTCCCCTCCCCCAACTCCTCACCATTTTACCAAAGGCCTACTTAGAGCATGTCCTTTTAGCCACCTGGTACATCATATTCACTTATAAATAAAAAAGTTACAAGGCATGCCAGAAGACAAAAAACACAATTTGAAAAGACAGAGAAAGTATCAGAACCAGATTCAGATATGGCAGGGATACTGGAGTTATCAAACCAGGAACTGAAAACAACTATGATTAAGATGCTAAGAGATCTGATGGATAATGTAAACCGCATGTAAGAACAAATGGGCAATGTAAGTGGAGAGAAATTCTAAGAAAGTACCAAAATGAAATGCTAGAGATCAAAAACACTAAGAGAAATGAAGAATGCCTTTGACAGGCTTGCTAGTAGATTGGATATGGCTGAGAAAAGAATCTCTGAGCTTGAAGATCTCTCAACAGAAACCAGCCAAAGTTAAAAGCAAAGAGAACAAAAGATTAAAAAAAAAAAAAAAAAACCAGAACAGTATATCCAAGAACTGTGGGGCTACTACCAGAGGTGTAACACACGCATAATGGAAATTCCAGAAGAAGAAAGAGAGAGAGAAACAGAAGAAATATTTAAAACAACAATGACTGAGAGTTTCCCAAATTAGTTTTAGGTAACAGACTACAGATCCGGGAAACTCAGAGAACATTGAACACAGTGAAATGCCCCTAAAACTACATCTAGGCTTATCATTTTCAAACTACAGAAAAATCAAAAATAAAGAAAAAATCCTGAAAGAAGCCATAGGAAAAAACCACAATACCTACAGAGGAGCAAAGATAAGAATTACATCCAACTTCTCCTGAAAAACTGTGCAAGCACGAGAGTGAAGTGAAAGGTTTAAAGTGTTGAGAGGAAAACACCTGCCAATCTACAATTCAGTTCCCTGTGAAATTATCTTTCAAAAGTGAAGAGGAAGTAAAGACTTTCTCAGAAATTGAGGGAATTTGTTGCCAGTATACCTGCCTTGCAAGAAATGTTAAAAGAAATTCTTTAAAGAAAAGGACAATAATGTAGGTCAGAAACTCAGATCTACATAAAGAAAAAAGAGTATCAAAGAAGGCAGAGGTGAAGGTAAAATAAAAACTTTTATTTTTATTATTAATTGATCTAGAAAATAAGTTTATTTAAAAACACAGTAGCAACAATGTATTCAAGTATGTGTATCTCTCTACATAACCTTTTGTGTGCTTATGTATAAGTGAAATGAATGACAGCAATGATACAAGGGACAGGAAGGGAGACTAACACTAGCCCCCAAGTCTGAAGAAGTGGGTGCCAGCTCAGTGCCATGTGGGCTGTCTGCCACCCCACACAGGTAGCAAGAAGCCCCCGGAGAGACGGCCAGAGTTGGTCACATCATTTTCGAGCAAGAAGGGATCTTAGGGAGCCTTTTAGCTCAGCTTCCTGAGCCCTTGGTGAGGGGCGGTTCTGGCATTCCCTTCCTGGTGTGACACCGATAGACCTGCACACCCTCCAGGACCCCAAGCCCCCTGCAGCCTCCAAGCTGCTGTTCATCTCAGCCATTCTCTTCACAGAGGGGCCAACCCCGATTCAAAACAACACCATACAATTGCAGCCTTATTCCCATTATCTAAGAAATGAATATCTTGGTATATCTTTTCCAATAATAGGTTTCATTAAATTAAACCCACGGCACTTAGAGTCCCTGGAAATAGCAGGCTGATTCAGTTTGGCAGACCTGTGCTGAATTTCTTTAGAAATCATCACATTGGTTTCTGAGGCTTCTGGTGATCAAGGGCATAGGCTGCCAGGGTTTAAATCCAGGCTCTGCCACCTGTGGCTGTGTGACCATGAGCAAGTCACATCACCTCTCTGGTCTTAGCATTCCCATCTCTATAATATGGCAACAGCAGTTCCTACCTCCCAGGATTGTTGTGAGGATTAAATAAATTCACATTAACGCTCCACAAGGTTAGCTGTAAACATGTACACACAGACTTATAGTGCAGCTCTTGTAGGAAAAGAGACGTGGCCAGGAAACTCATTGCCACCCAACAGGATGCAGGGAAAGTGGTTATTTCTTTAAAGTTGAGAGCAGGAGGAAGCTGCCCTAGACCCTCTCCCCTCTCCTTGCTTTGTTTTGACTGTCAAGCAGAGGCCTCCTTTCCACTCTATTTCTTAACTGAGTAAACTTCATGATTCTAAACGCAAACACACCCAGAGCAGCACAAACAAGCACTGTTCTCTGCACACACAGCTTCCGGGAGAGCAAGATGAGTGACGGGTTGGCTGCTGAGAGACAGAGATGGAGCCCGAGCAGCTGCTGCTTTTTGCCAAAAGGCCCTGCAGGTTCAACCCATTTGCTCCTTCTTTGTCAGATTGTTCATTCACTCATTCATTCATTCATTCATTGACTCATTCATCCATTTATTCATTCATTTATTCAAATATTTGGTTTCCTGTTTCATGGGCTGGGATTTTGGCCCCTCATTCTCACTAATCTGTTAACTCCTTGATATCTTCAAACGGGTATTTTTAAATTTTTGTCCAGATTTTATTATTTTTTAAATTTTCTATTTCTTTCATTTCTTCTCATATTTTATTTATTTTATTTTATTTTTGGCTGCCTTGGGTCTTTGTTGCTGTGCACAGGCTTTCTCTAGTTGTGGCGAGTGGGGGCTACTCTTTGTTGCGGTGCGCAGGCTTCTCATTGTGGTGGCTTCTCTTGTTGTGGAGCACGGGCTCTAGGTGCGTGGGCTTCAGGAGTTGTGGCACGTGGGCTCAGTAGTTGCCATGCGAGGGCTCTAGAGCGCAGGCTCAGTAGTTGTAGCTCGCAGGCTCTAGAGTGCAGGCTCAGTAGTTGTGGCGCATGGGGCTTAGCTGCTCCGCAGCATGTGGGATTTTCCTGGACCGGGGCTCAAACCCATTTCCCCTGCATTGGCAGGTGGATTCTTAACCACTGTGCCACCAGGGAAGTCCCCGATTTTGTTATTTTTTTTAAATGAGAGGATTGGTTCAGAGACCCTAGCCTGCCATTGTTGGAAGGAGAACTTTCCCCAAACTACGTACGTGAAAACTTGGAAGCACCTTAACCCAAACAATGGGGGTCCATTATGGTATATCCAGGTAAACAGAATAATACACTGCCACTAAAAGTGTTAAAATATATTATTATTATGCTAAAATACTAAAAATAAAATTTTGAAGAAAAATCAGAATATAAGTTTTTTATATTATCCCCATCTTTTGCAAAAATAAAATGTCTGTCTGAGCATAGATGGCTAGGAAGAAAGAGATCAAACTATTTATAGTGGTTACTGCTCAACAGCCGGGTTTCTTCTCTATATGCTTCTATAAATCCTAAATTTTATGCCTAGAGAATATATTACTTCTATAGTCAGAAAAATTAGGAAGAAATATTTACCTTTGCTTCAGACATGCAGAATTGCTGGGTTATATCGTCAGTACATGCCCCTGTGTCCCACCTGTACGAATGTCCACAGGGAGGCCAGTGTTGCTTGGTGAGGGTCCTTGGTCGTTTCAAACCAAGAAGCTTTGTAAACCTGATTTTCTCTGAGTCCGGGGGGAGGTGAGGAGGGCGCTGGCTGTGTCTCCTGGATGTTTTGCTTGCTGTTAAATGTCTTATCCTATCTCTGTCTCATCGGTACCTCTTGGTGAGCATTTATTGACAAGTCATTGCATGCTAATCACCACACTAAATGGACCCAGTTATGAAATGTTTGTGCTGGATGGGAGCTGAGATACTGTAACTAGATGAAGCCTTTGGCATGAGACACACAAGCCCCAGCTGGGCTGCTCTAGATGGGTGTGTGTGTGTGTGTGTGTGTGTGTGTGTGTGTGTGTGTGTGTGTGTGTGTGTGTGTGTGTGTGTGTGTGTGTGTGTGTGTGTGTGTGTGTGTGTGTGTGTGTGTGTGTGTGTGTGTGTGTGTGTGTGTGTGTGTGTGTTCGTTCAGGGGCAATTCCACCCGTCCCTGAGGTCCCCCATCCTCTCCCCAGCAGGTGGCTTCTGGGGCAGGCTTGTGGGGCCCAATGTCTGTAGAACATCCTGTGAACACAGATGCTCTGGGCTTCTCCCTGTGGAGGTGGGGCTCTCACCCCCCCGCCCCCCCACTTACCAGGTGAGGCCACCATGTTCTCTTCACAGCACACTGTTCAAAACCCTCCATGCTGCCCCGCCCGTGGCCCTGCCCACCAGGCCCCTCCATGTGGCCCTTGACGCCCCATGCCTTGTCAGTCATTCTGTCCTTCAGATGTACCCTGGCCCTTCCTGGCACAGGGCATCCTATGTCACAACTTCTCCCTCTGCTGGGTCACCCCTTTCCACTTATCTGCTCCCTTCACCTGCCCACCCCTCCACTCTCCTCTGAGATGCCCCACTCGGTGAAGTCACCACGTTCACTCTTCGCAGCATCACGCAAAAGGGGCACCGTGACTCACCCGTGTGGGGAGAGCCCCCCGGCATCCTGAGGGCCTCGTCTCAAGCTCCTGGCCTCTCCGTGTCGTGTCCCGTTTTACTAACGGGGGCGGCCCACGGGGGTCTAAGGAGAAGAGTCACTCTAGGAAAGAGCTCAGAAGGCTGGCTGGGGGGTGTGAAATGCAGGCACGTAGCCGTCACCTGGAGCTGGTTACTGTCACAGCATCAGGGCAGGGCTTGCCCGCCGTCTACATCCAGGCCTCCTCACCACTCCTAAAAGCTCTGATTTCTGGTTCAAGGCTTCCTCGCCCTGAAAAGGAAATGCAGCCCTGCAGCCTCTGCAGCCTGGCCCCTTGAACTCGCCCTCCTACTCGCCTTCTCTGCAGACATTGCCTCAGATGCCGACTCACTTCCCTCCTCTCGACTCCGACCCCAACAGAGAGGCTGGTCACTGGCTTTCTCCATCCATTTCTGGGGTGTTGCCCCAGCAGGAAGGAGTGGTTTCCTGTCCACATCCTGTGCTTTGGGCCTTGTGAAATCCTGGTGGACAGCGACGCCCAGCAGGGCTGAGTGTGCCTGACGGCTGCCGTGGTCCAGCTCACCCGTCCTGAGAATGAAACACTGAGAAAGGGTGTCGCCCCAGCGGGTCAGGCCAAACCAGTAGTTACCACAGCCCGGGGCCTGGGGACCACGGGTCCGCTGTGCAGCCATTTGGCTGATGGTAAACTTTTACTACACAGCGCAGAAGCCATTCAGCACCTTTGAAGAAATTGGAAATGTGTGTTTCACGTGTGGTGGTGCTGAAAATTGAGAATAATGACAGAATTATTAACAACAGGCTTCCCGGGCTTGGACTCTTAATTGCCTGTGGTCTGTAATGCTGACAAGCGCTGCAGAATCCAAACGTGAAATACTTAGTCTTGGGAGCCTGAGAGAATGGCTCCTAATTCTTTTGTTTATTGGTTGTGAGAACTGCTTTTGGGGTAGGGAGATGTTGCAAAAGCAAGAAAGAGCATAGAGCTCAGAGTCAAGGGGCCGGGGTTCCCACCCTGATTCTGCTCTCAGGAAGCAAGGTAAACTGATGCGGGCAAAGGCACTCTGTGCAACAATGCATCTTGCAGGGTTCTGCCATGGCTCTGTAGGCAGCTGGGCTGGGGAGAGGCTAAGCTAAGGTTGAGCAGCGGGCTTTCCTGCGGGACTTCTCAGAGCCTTTAACAGCATTGTAATGACAGGTGATATTTATTAAGCACTTACTCTGAGCCATCACAGTGCTAACAGCTTTGCACCTGGCCTCATTTTATCCTCATTAACAGGTAGGAGAGGAGAAGCTGGGGCTTAGCGATTACACAGAACTTCCCTCCTGTTCACAGAGCTAGTGAGTGGAAGTGTCTGGTCTTTACCTTGGGTCTTTCTGACCAGAGAGCCTGGGCTCTAACCATTATACCTCTGTCTCTCTATCCTGTCCAGAGAACCCTGGGGGGAACCTTTAAATCATGTAGTTCAGTGCTCCCATTTTCCAGATCAGAAGATGGAGGCTTCTCTAGGCCTCCGAGAGGATGAACTGCAGGGCTCCTCTCCTCCGTCCTCCACTGTGCCCACATCCCTCTTTCTTTGGTGCTTCCGTGGGGCCCCATGGAGTAGGAGGGGGAGGGCATCTGGGCCATCTGCACAGGTGTTGGTAGAACGTGCCCTCAGGTGCCTTACTGCCTGGCTCCACCCCCTGTGCTGTGCAGCTCTGAGCGGCTTACTTAACTCTCTGTGCCCTAACGCCTGCGTCTGTAATAGTGCCCCTGACTCACAGGCTGGAGGTTGATAACAGAGTTAATATGTGAAATGGGGAAAAGTCATAGCTGCAGGGCCAGTGACTTTCCCAACCCACCTGTGGCCTAGAACCTGCCCTACTCAAGGGATGGGTCAGCCAGGCGGCTCCTGCCAAGGGAGGAATAAAACTGGCAACGACTTCTTCCTAGAAGGAAACAAAAGCTTGTGTGAGACTGGAAAATAAGGCATGTCAGTGAGTGGCCAGCAGATGGCAGAAGCAAGCCAGCAAAGGGAGCCTCTGCCCCGCCTGCTGGCAGCAGCTGCCTTGGAAAAATCCCGTGGTGTTTGCTTGTTGTATTAAGAGATCTCCAGTGTGAGAGCCATCCTTCATCCTGAGCAGGATTCTAAACAAACAGCATTGGCTTTGTGGCCGGCACCAAGGACCCCTGGGCTCCCGTGTACTCCCAGTGGGCACCGATGCCCACTTGCTCCCAAAAGTCAGTCCCCTGCAGAGAGGACTGACTGTTCTCTCTGCTCCTTGACCGCAGAGAGCATTCCTACTGGTGCAGCAAGGCTCAGAGAGATGCTGCCTTTACATAGGGGCTCTTGACAGTGCTTCCATGAGGCCCGTCCTGCTCCTGTGGTTGACCAGTCACTCACCAACACGGATTTATGGGCCTCAGCTGTGTGCCTGGGCCTCTTCCAGGTCTGGAATGCAGCATGACCAGCACACACCAGCTCCATGACCGCCAGGAAGCTCACATTCCAGGAGCAGGGGAAGAAAATAACTAGCAAGGAGTTAAGGTAAAGTGGGATCCCGCAAGGCACAAGAAAGAAAACCGCATTAGTGAAGGTGAAGAGGGTGTCGGGTGGGATTTATTTGAGGCGCCACTTTAGGGAGGGTGGCCGGGGAAGGAAGGCTGAGACCTGAGTGGCCAGAAGGAGCCGCCGCCCGGGGAGCTGGGGGGCTCCCAGGCAGAGGGGGCAGCTGGCTTGACTCTGGAGGCGGGATGGGCTTGGGTGTTCAGACCAGAGAGGAGGCCAGTGTGGCTAAGCAGCATACACTGGGGGGAGGGGAGGGGAGGACGGGGGTGGCAGGGGCCCAGGCACCTGCAGGGAGGGTCAGGGGTGGGAATTCCACCTGCAGAGAATGTGAAATTGTCCAAATGGTTCAACCTGACCGGTTCTGTGCAGTTCCCTGAGAATCCGGTTGTGACCCTCGCAGACCCTCTCATTCCGCCGGCCCCTCCCTCCAGTGGATCAGGCTGCCCAGGCATCTGGAAATATCTTCAAGTCTTCAAGCGGCTCCTCGCTATGTCTTGCTGACATCATTTCCAGCGGTCTCCTGTGGGTGGCTGCCCCCTCTCTCACCTGCACATCTGGCTCTCGCCTCCCCACCAACCCCCCTTTCAGCCCCAGGTCTAGGGAGGCCCGGAGCAGTTTCCTGGGGCCTCTTGGGGGTGCTCAGGCCAGGCGGAGCTGGCGCCAGAGGCCTCCATCCTCCCTTCTCCAGTTTGACACGTTCCTCTCCCGGCGCTTTAAAGCCGAGACGTGGTCTCCACATCTGAGAAAACAGTTAAACTGACAATTCCTCGCAGACTCTGGTTCAAATCCTTATTAGGCTGTTAAGTGACAGGGGATTTCACTTCCTTCCAGGGGCCTTCGTTTCTGCCAGTTCCCAGGCCTCCCCTCAAGGCCTTGCCCATCCTGTCCTCCTGCAGTCGTCTGATGTGGCCAGGGAAGCAGCCGGGGGTCCTGGCAGCCTCTGGGGAAAGTGGGACCCGTGCAGTAGGGCTGAGGGTTGGGAGTCCCAGAATGGGGCCCAGGGGAGGGCGGGGTGGGGACCCAGTAGTGACCAGCAGGTAGTAACTGAGGGGTCCTTGGGGAACGTGTTCTGGTGACACGGCCGTGGAACGCCTGCCTCCTGTCTGTGCTCTGGACATGCACAGAGAAGTACCTGTAAGCACGCATCCATACATACAGACACACATATATATACTTACACATACACACATAGACCTACGCATAGACATACACATATACACACACATGCATAGGCATGTACATATGCATACACAGACACACATACATGTACATGTACACCTATGCCTACATGTACACATAGATACACATATACTCCCAGATCTGTGTATACCTACATGTACACACAGCTATGGACACACACGGATGCATATATAAACAATGTAGATATATACCTACATAAATCATCCAGCCTGGGTCCAAACCCAGTTCACTGAGGTCGGCAGGGCCTTTGGGGAGCTGCCTGCCCGCTCTGGGCTTAGTTCTCATCTGCAGCGGGACAGGGTGACGGTGCATTTTCAATGAGAAGATGCATGTGGCACACGTTCCCAGTGGAGACACGGCCACAGCATCCAAAGGGCAAAGGCTGCAGGTCCCTGTACCCGGGAAGCACAGGTGCACCTGCTGCAGGTGACCAGGCATTGTGACCCTGGCCCGTGCCTTTGGGGCACACTTCGAACACGAGACTTCCCGGGGGCGCACACAGCCTGCTGCACAAAACAGTGGATTTGAGGACAAACCGAAACAAACTTTCCAACAGAACCCGGGGCTCTGCCTGTCCTGTCTGAAATCAGTGTCCCACTTAGGGAGGCACAGTCCAGCCACCAAAAGCCCTCAAGGTGAGTGAATCCCCAGTGTGAATTTCTCAAGGAACTTTCAAAAGGTCCGGTTAGTATTCCTCTCCACACCTTAACCCCTCTCCTGGCTTTCCCCTCCCCCACGTTCTCTCACTGGTGCCTTTTCCAGGGACTTCCTCTCCCCCAAACTCTCCGGCTGAGGCATCCTCAGGGGTCCTTGTCCTGCTTTCTGCTCCACGTTTTCCTCCTGCCTCGTCCCTCCTCCTGGTGATGTCACACCAGCCTGGGCTGGCGTGGGGATGAGGTGGATGTGGGGAAAACAGCGGAGGGGCCGTTTTCTTGAGCAGGTAAGGGGAAGAGGAAGGCTGGTCCCTCCCCCCGTGGTCAGAGTCGTCCCTGTGACACACAGTTATTGCTCAAGGAACTTTGGGGAGACGAGACCAAGTACTGAGCCCCTCACCACACACACTTCCATGACCTGAATACTCACCTAAATGACTTGTCAAAATATCCCCCAAATTCATTCATAGAATAAAACTTCCCTGAGATGGATCTGTGAGGATGTGCAGTGGAAAGCACGGCGCGGGTGTGAGGCCGGATGCAGGCCGGGTGCAGGCGGGCGAGCGCTGCCAGTGCATCCTGGCTCTCCTCCCATCAGGCCTCACACACAGGCTGCGCAGGCAGGTGTGTGTGTTATACCCCCGCCTCCCGGGCTGAGCCCTCCGTGGTGCCCTGCTTGCTCCTGCAGGGCACTGGGGGTACTCCCAACTGTGCTCTAACTTAGGGAGAGCCTATCTTCAATCTGTGTCTGCATTTGTGGGGTTACGTTTTATACCTGCCCCTTGCAGTGTAGAAAGAAAATAGATTTCGAATCTGATTCTGTTCAGTGCAGTTAGATACTGCATGTAAACATTCCCCTCCATGAGTTCATTCGGTGTGGACTAATTAGAAAGTAGGTGTTTTACATACTTGCATTATGCAAAAATCCTTAGTGTGTTGTTATATAGGTGTTTTGGAGTGTTTTAGTGATACCTGGAAAACTGGTTGGGGGTTTTTGGACGGTCTGGGAATGTGTTATTTTTTTTTCCCATTTCACATAATGGGATATGAGCTTCTGATGAAAATTTGCCTGCAAAGCATTTCCAGGAATTGATAATATATGGATAATAGGGGTTGCCTGCATTTTACTTGATCTGCACTGCCGGTCGGGGGTCGTTCTCACACGACTGGCCGAAGCCAAACAGACAGAGAGTCAGGGAGAGAACAGGGGTTGACACAATGAATCCCTACCTCTTTTTGTTATTAACAAGAAAATTAATAAGTGCCTCAAAGAACCCTGCTGGGTGAGCAGCTGATGAAAATGCTCTCTTAGGGGCTCCCCTGCGAGTTGTCTGGTAGTGGCTCCCCTGCCACTACAGCAGGGGAGGGGACTTTGCAGCCACGCTGCAGCTGGACGCTGGTCCAACTGAGGGCTCTGCCAGGCCGGGATGCAGAGCCCTGCCTCTCATGGTGCCAGGCGTGGGGTGAGCTGAGCCTGTAATTAGTTAGAGCTGCAGCTGATTGATTTTCTCAAGGCTGGCACTCACCTCGGGGCCTGGGAGGCCCAGGGGGCTTCTGTTGTGCCAGTGTGCAGCCTGGCTGCCCATGTGCCAACTGCAGCTGGGATTTCACTGCAGCCTTTCCTGCAGCAAACCAGGGATGGCCTCAGCCCCGCCTGTCACCGTGGCATGGACTGTGTGAGCCCGCTGCACCTGGCGGCCGAAACAGCCCGGATTCTGCCGGAAGATGCTTGTGGCCTGCAAGCTCACTTTGCCGTCACTCTACCCTGAGATGCAGCTTCTGTGCTGGCAGGATTCACGCAAACAGAAGTTGCTCTGCTCTTTCCTCCTCGGGCCTCCACTGCTGCCATCTGCCAGGGAGAGCCACTTGGTGATACTGTTAATTAAAACCATGGCACTCGGGGGCAGGAAACACGCTTAAAACTCTGAAGCCATTTTTCCCTAATAGAAATCTTATTGTGGAGGTGTTTGTGGAGGTCGGGCTGACCAGGAAAACCTGCCAGCCTCAGATGAACTCCAACAGCTTTACCTAATTTACTCACCTGGGGGCCTCGAGGCAGAGCGGGGAGAAGGGCCTGCCATCGGCAATGGATCAGGGCGGCCACCCTCACCTCTCACCCTAGATTCTGTCCTGGGACTGGGAGATGGGAGGAAAGAGCCAGGCTTTCGTGGAGGAATCAGGAACTGCGGAGTAGATGCTTTGGAAATCGCTGACCAGGCATCTGGGAGTGAGCCTGACTGGCCATCTCTGCGCTGAGCTGTCTATAGTCAGACGGCTGTTGTCACCTGGAAATTAATTTTAAAGTGGCGGCTGTGACGGGGGAGTGGCTCTGTGCTGGATCCATTAGTCACCCACACAGAACTCCCCCTTTCCATGTTTCCTGGCCCAAGTCGCTACTTTGAATGCTGACTACTCCTTGGAGCTGGTAGCATCCAGCAGACCTAGCGGGCTCCTTGGAGGGAAGCTGGAGTGATTTGAACAGGCCCAGAGGCAAAGGGCAGCAGAAAGCCTCAGGAATGTGCGGGCCCGAGCCTTCTGCAGTGGAGGGAGTCGTACTCCTGCCGCAGAGGTAACTCATTCAGGGTTCTTGGCTAACTTGTGAAATTACCTCTTCTCACGGGGCTGGGAGAGAGCGGTCTTAAACAGGAGCAGTTTAATTCTTGGATCCTGGTCCTAGTCAACGAAAAGCCAAATTTTATCCTCTCTCCTTCACTCGCCCATTTAAAGCCTGAGGCAGTGGGGCTGGGAGGGTGAGGGCCTGGAGTTGCTATGGAAACTCAGGGCCTGGAAGTGGACACAGCGCTTGAGTGCAGGTAGTGGTCCCTGTGCCGGACACGGCCACTCCTCCTCTCCCCCGCCTTCGAGCTCTGCCTGCCTGTGGTCCTGGAGAGACATGGAGACCACAGAGCCCGGCCTGCCCTTCAGGCACCCTGGCTTTCCCAGAGACTCACATAGCCCTCCTATAGGCTCCTTCCAGAATGTTCTCCAAATTCTCTCCCAGTTCAACTCCTTTATCTCCATAGCAAGCAACACCCCATGATTAACGGCCAGACCCAATACTGTCTTTTATTCCTGGCACCTCGGCCTCTGATAAGCAGGTGGGGGTCTCCTATGCCTAGGGGCTGCATCCCACTGGTTCTGTTGAAGCTCAGAATCCTTCAGTGGCCAGCATTTGTGCAGTACAGACGTCCCTGCAATACAATAAAGGATTGTCTGGCCTTTATCCCTGGTTTCAGAGAGGAAACTTCTAAATCTTTAGAATTTCCTGGGTGATAGCAGTATCTCTGCTATTCATGGGGGCCCCTTGGACCAGACCTGGGTTTATGCTAATGAGATAAATCAGGATGAGGCTGCTAGAAAGATCAATCATGTGGTCAGAGGACTGGGGCTTAGACCTCTGTGATATCACACATTGCGGGAGGGGAGGGGGCTAGAGGGTGAGTTCAGTGGTGCAGCCCGTGATCCAGTCATCCTGCCTACAGAGAAAGCTCTGGACCCCAGGTGCAGGTGAGTTTCCTGGGTGGTGATATACATCCATGTGCTAGAAGGGGGACGGGACGAGCCCTGATTCCAAAGGGAGACAGCACAGAAGCTCTGTGTTTGGGGCCCTCCCAGGCCTGGGCCTAAGCACCTCTTCATCTGGCTCCTTGTCACTTGTGTCTTTCGTAGCAATGCTAATCCTAAGTGTAACGGTCTCCTGAGTTCTAGGGTCCTCCTGGCAAATTACTGAACCCAGGGAGGTTGTGGGACCCCAAATCTGTAGCCAGTGGGTCAGAAGTGCAGGTGGCCTGGGGACCCAGGAGCACTGGGCTGGCATCTGAAGGGAGGGGCTCTCATGGGGACCACCCCCTCGCAGCCTGTGAGGCCAGAGCTAAGCCCGGGCCGTGCACGCCAGGTCGCGCTGCAGTCCCGCAGTACGAGTTCGGGGAAAGGAAAAGGAGGCACCTCTGCACTCTGACACGTCGGCTCGGTGCTTTCCTACGCTGGCTGCTCCTTGAGGTCTCCCGAGGGGCTGTTAGGGACACGAGCTGCCTGGGGCCCTTCCTGAGCGGTCTGCTTTGGTGGGTGTGCAATGGGTGCCTGCAATCTGCATGTTTAACAAGTTTTTGCAGGAAGTTCAGAGGCATAATCGCATTTGAGAGTGACTTTCTCAAGGAGCAGAGCACACGTTCCGGGCAGAGAACATCTGCTTGAAAGGAGAGAACTTGCAGGAGGCCATCTGCCAACATTCAAACCAAAGGGAACAAAGGGACGGCGGAGAAAGAGTTAAGTGCTGGGCGCAGGGCACATTAAGATCTGTGTCTGGGAGGGCACAGCTTGAAAGCCAGGGTCACCCGGCCTGTGCTGTGACACAGCAGCCACGTGAGAGGCCTTCTTGCCTCTCAGGACGCTCTCCCCTGGCTCCAAGGGCCTCCGGATTTTCCTTAGGGTCAAGGCATAGTACCCTCTGAGGGGACCAGGCTGGAAGCCACGAGCTGCTGCCAGCAGGGCCCGGGGACCTCAGCAAATGGAGCTGTGAACGTCTGGATGTGGGGCACAGGGCAGAAATGCCTAGAGAACTGGTGGCACCTGATTAATTGGCCGTGACACCTTTCTCATGTCTGACCCTTTTCCCTTCTCCCCGGCCACTGCCCTGAGCCACTGTCAGCTTCCACGGGGGCGATGCCCACTGGCTCCCTCTCATCTCCCTGCTGCTTCTCTTGCCTCCATGCAGCCTTTCCTCCTCACAGCAGCCAGGGTGCTCCTTTTAAAAGTCAATCAGATCATGTCTCTTTTGCTGAAAATCCTCCAATGGACTGTCCTCTCACTGGGAAAAATAGGAGCCCCTGTGATGTGTGCCCGCCTGTATCCTCCACCTCCCTTGGTCCACGCCTGTACCAATTCGCAGCCACACTGGCTCCCTTTCTGTTCCTTAGCGAGTCCCACGCTCTCTTCTACCGCAGGGCCTTTGCATAAGATGTTCCACTGCTGCAATGCCCTGCCCTCCCTCCCACACTTGGCAGGGCTGGTTTCTTGAATTTTATCATCTCGCCCTAATGTCCCTCTTCAGAGAGGCCTTCCTTGAGCAAAACAGATAGACAGGTTACCCCTACTATTGTCCAGGACATAATCCTGTTGTCCTTCAAAGAATTGATCAGGCTTCTTAATATGTGTTTACCTGTTTGCTTTTCCTGTCTTTTCCACTATGCTGTTGAATGTTGCATCCAGTGCCTGGCAGATAGTAGGTCCTTATTTCAGTTCAAGTGGCAATAGGAGTGTGGCAGGCGATAACCCCGACACCCTCGGTGGCTTACCTCAGAAAGGGCTCTTTCTTGATCACAGGGCTTGCCCAGCGCCGATGGGTGGGGACTTCTGCTCGCCACACTTCAGCTAAAGGGGGTTCTGCCACCATGCAGCCGCTTCATCCCGACTAAACGTCCTGCAAAGTTTGCCAAAGAAGAGGAGTCAAGAGAAAAAGGAGATGCATGGTTTTCGCAGCATGGCAGCCCCATGTGCCACTTCTATTCCTGGTCTATTTGCCCCATCCAGACATATGGCTCCAACTTACTGCAGAAGGTCCGGGAAACGGAGGGGGCAGGTGGGATGCCGGGTGAGCACGAATGGGAGGACCTGGGGAGCCAGAAGATCTAGAAGCCAGAGGTCCCATAGGGGGCGGGAGGACCACACCCACGGCAACGAGCACAGAAGCTTCCCCGAGATTTTTCCTGCCTGTATTCTTCTAGAAACTAATGGTCAGGCTGAAGAGTGGGCAAGGACTCGGGACAAATCCTCCATTTCCTTTTGCACGAGCCCTGGCCTGTGTGACGGAGTAGCTGTGTCTTCTGCGGGCAATGTAGATGTTAGGAGGTGGACAGAGACTCTGCAGCCATTATGAGGCTCTGCTTGCCTAATGTTCCATGAAGCACCTTGGAAAACAGACCGCCGGGGGACATAAGTGATCGCGGGGGCACCAGCGACCTCCAGCTGGCTTCAGGGGTACTCCCGTTCCCTGTGCGGCCTCCCGCCCTCCTCGTGGGTTCCTGGGAAATGGGCGGCAGAAACCAGCCCAGTGATTCACCTCCCACCTTCCTGTGACTTCCTCCCTGTCCCGTGCATGTCACGTTTAATGATAAGGCTGTGGATGGCGGGGATATTAATTATAGGGCCGAGGCTGTGTTACCTAGAGAAAGTCGGTGCACGTGGAATCCTGCTTTCCTCAAGGAGGAAAATTGTATTTTTCCTGATCTCAAAAAGAATGCCAGGGAAAGGAGCAGAGTCACACTTAGGAGTTGTAAGCTAATGAGATTCAGTTTTAAAAAATTAAAAATCTTTTTATATGCAGAAGATTGGGAGAATCCATTTCCGGCATTTGGAGTCTCTCCTCAGCTGCGTTACCTGGCAGTGGTCTGGTGAGGGGCAGTGGCTTTCCTATGGGGAGGGTTGGGGTGCTGTCTTAGGTAGAGCCAGCTTGGCTCCTGGTGTAAAGCCAAGAGCAGGTTAGGCTGGGTTTTCTAAATACATAGAGCAAAAGCGTTCCTTGGCAAGAATCTTTCTGGCAAAAAGCAAGCATGTATGTTCCAAAGAGTAAGATGGGGTGAGAGTTTGACATATTTTGGTTTGTGAATAAATAAAAACCAAGCTAACATTGATAATAATAACAAGAACTGTTCTTTGAGCTTGTGTTATATGCCAGGCCACATTCCAAGTGCTCTGGGTGCACTCTGCCATTTAGTCTTCACAGCAGTCCTGAGGTGGTTCCCACTTTAATCCCATCGCTCATGTGTGTATGTGTATGTGTGCACACACACATGTTCTTGCACTCATATGTGCATGCATGTGTTCCTCTGTGACACTTCGTACCCCACTTGGTGTCAGGCCCTTCATGTGGTCTCTTTCCTGGATCCCCCAATAGCACGATGAGGTTGGTACTGTCACCTGCTCCACTTTGCAGGTGAGGAGAGCACTGATTTTCGATGGAAACGGAGGCTGCACGGTGGAGGTGGGACCCGAACACAGATTAACCCAGTCACAATCCTGAGGACCCCCGGTCCTACACTACTCTTGGAGTTTAGTATTTTTCCTGTTTTTTTCTTTTATTCTCTTCTGCTTGGTGGGTGGTGGCTGGGACTGTTTGGGTGCAGGCTGTTAGAGGGTCAGGCCACTGGCTAACTTGTTCATTTTGCCTTTCCCAAGACTCGTGGGGCCCCATGAAAAAGTCAGCTTAAGTGATCAATTATTCAACACAAGGACAGAAAGCTCTGCATTGAGGCCAAAAACGGGGGTAGACAATGGTAATTTATTAATAAAAGGAATTCCACCACGTTCCTCATCCTGTACTAGGAGAGAGAGTCATGGAATCGACTGAGTGAAGGCATCAAGTTTAAGCCGCTAATTACTTCCTAATCATGCAGAATAAAAGCTACATCCCTTAAAATACATCAGACAGCTAAACATAATCTTTGCTTTTCCCGGTATCATCTAAGGCATCCAGATGTTACTGTAATAACTGCTCCATAAACAAACACAAGACCCAGCTGCAGGGCCGACTTCTCAGCATTCTTGTGCCTCCCAAAGTCTCTCCCCAGGCTGGGTTCTCCATAGCTGCTCAGCGTCGCCGCAGCCCTACTGGGAGGGGACGGGCTGTGGGTACAACCACACGCCAGAGGGAGGCCAGCGGGGAACCTGCCAAATCTGAGTGTGATTGAACCCGGGACCCACCTGAAACCTTTCGTCTGTGGTCCTTTAGCAAAGCTGAGGGGTTTGGGCGTAGAAGAGGATGACTTGAGCAGATTGGAATAAACGACCTCAAACACTGAGACGTACTTAGGTGGCACAATTTAATTTAGGGCCATCAACATTAGTGATCGTGAAAGTAGCGAACACTGACTGGGGGCTTATCACGTCTTACTGCGTTGAAGCATCCACTCTGTGAGATGGCTGCGTCACAGAATGAGATTCAAAGAGGTGAAGTGATTTCCCCGAAGTCCCTCTATAAGTAGGTGGGGAAGGTGGAATCCGAGTACCAAAAATCTGGTTCTGCTATTTCACACGTTTCCATTTGGTTCAAGCTGGCCTTTCATCTTTCCAAACAACTTCTGTAGAATTCATGATTTGGTAAACTAAAGTTGGTTTTGACATTCAGCAAAAGATCGCATTTTTAGCGTTCATTCTTTTTTATCTTGTGTGTGTATAAAATGATACCTGCTCACTTGCTGTAAACATTTCGAACAACACAAAGCACAAAGACAAATTAGTGACCACCCAAATCCCATCCCCTAGTTTAATAGTTTGTTGAATATTCTTCTGGGCATACTCCATCCCAGAATGTTCCATGATATGGGATACCCCAAAGTGCTCCAAGCAAGGGGCTCTGCAGTCATGATGGCTGGGAGACTCTTGGAGGGTCATGAGGTGTATCCTCATGTTAAAGGATCTAAGATGTTCTGCGGTAAACGAACTCATTTGTCTTGATCCCATCTCATGCTCCCCAACCCAAATTGTCCACGGAATGCCTTATCCCATAACATGGATTTGCGCTCCTTCCAGAGAGCGTGCTCTGGGGAATGCTGGCCTCAACACCCTGCACTCATCCACAGGCGTTTATCAAGCAGAGACTCTGGGCCAGGCCAACGCTAGGCTCTGCAGGCTCAGGGCTGAAGGAGGCAAGTCCCCATTCCACAGTGCCCACTTTTTCTATTATTTCGAGATTTTCCAAGAATACAACCTTATTATCTACAAATTATGATTGTTTTGTCTCTTCCAACGTTCAGGACTGCTTTTATATTCTTGTCTAATTGCTCTGTTTAGCACTTCTGGAAAAATGTTATACAATAGTAGTGACAAAGGGCACTCATAACTTTGTGACTCTAATGGAATACTTGTAGCATTTTCACAATGAATTATGATGGTAATTTTTGGATTGAAATGTGTATTTAAAAAATATTTAGAAAGCATATCCCCTATTTCCCTTTCAAGTATCAGAAGTGGATACTAAATTTTATGAAGTGTATTTATGGCTTATAAGAAAAGAAGTGATCGCATGCTTCTTTTCCCCTTGTCCTGTTAATTTGGTAAAGGCATTTTTAAAAGTTTCCTAAACGGAACAGTTCCTGGACTGTGCTCACCATCGTGGTGTGTCATTTGCTTCTATTTGCTAACTACGTTCAAGCTGTTCGCATAAACCTTCTCTAACTACCTTTTCTGTGGTGATCTATGTCAGCCCTGGCTTCCAGGTTATACAGCCTTCATAAAAACAGTCAAGTGATTTTTGTCTTTCTCTATGCACTGGAACTGTTGAGACAGTGTAGGAATAATCAGTTCCTTGAAGATTTGAGAAAACAAGACTCTGCCAAGCAGCAACTCCTGCCCTGCTGTTATTGATAGTGTAAATTGTTTCAGCCACTTTGGAAAGTAACTTGTTAATACCTAGTTAAGTCGAAAACATTTATACCCTATAATCCCACAACACACTCCTATATCTGTAGCCTAGAGAAACGCTCTTACGTGCACAAGGAGACGTGTACCAGAATTTTCACTGCAGTGTTGTTTTGGTTAACAAATCGAAAATGACCTAAATGTTCTAATAGGGGATTGGATAAGGTAATTGATGCAACAGACTAATCTGTGGCAGTTGAAGTGATTGAATTAGGTCTCCCATATCAACCTGGAAAATTCTCAAAAACAAAATATGAGGGGGAGGGAGAAGAAAGTGAAAAAGAACATGTCCATTTAAATACAATTTGCATAAAAGTAACACAGGAAACAATACTACGTACGATTTTTGGATGCACATCTATTATCAGAAGTACAAAAGGGAAGGATATTCATCACTTTTAAGAATCCGGTTTCCACGGAGGAGGGAAAGAGAGGAACAGAAATGGTACTTGAAATGTCTTGGTATTATTTTATTCACTAAATCAAAAAGGTCTGCTGTAAGTACAGAACAACCATGGCATCTCCTAAAGCTGAGTGGTGGGACATGGGTGTTTGTTATATTAACCACATTTCGTTGATGGCCTTACCACATCCTCTGCTGCCTTTATTAATTTTTACCTGGTTTCTCGAGAAAGGGCTGAGAGAGGTCTTCCAAAGTCACCTGTTATGTCTCTAATCCTTTCTTCTGTTTATGCTCTTTTCAGAGTTGGAGATGGAGGCTGGATGGTGACGACTGACATTCTCTGGGTACCCTGACCTGGATAACACGGTGCTCGGGACACAGCAGGTATCCCGTAAACGCGAGGCGACATCACCCCCACCACCAGCATCACCCCCACTGCGGCTCTACACTTGTCTCCCCAGATTCTCTGCACCACCTGCCTCGGTATGGACTGTGGTCACTTCCCGGCGTGGGTGGGAGCGGCACCTCGTGAGGAGTGGGGGCATGGGCCCGGCACTCACTGGGCCCTGTGCGTGTCACTTCTCTGCTCCGTCCACTTGCAGTGCTGATTCCCAGGTTATTCTTCAGGACCTGTCCCACCGGGTTGGTGGCAATAAGGGGGCTGTAGCTTTGCCCCCTCCTCTGTCCTGCCCACACACAGCACTTCCTCCTTCTCCCTGGCAGCCTGTTGCTCCGTCCCCAGCTTTCACAGCTTCTCCTCTTGCTTGTCCGTGAATTGAAATCATGTGTGTCCCCTGGCAGTCTCCTGCTGTGAGCCTGTTCTGATTGTAGCTGGTGGACTTCTGTCAGCATCTATGGCTTGCGGGGGAGGGGGGGGGCAGTTCTTGTTCCCTGATTTCAGAGGAGGCCAAGTTTACTTGTCCATGTGTAGATTCCTTAGGTCAGTGGTTCTCAAGTGGAGCAATGGTTCCTGCATCCCAGGGACATCTGGCAACGTCTGGAGACATTTTTGGTTGTCACACCTGGCTTGGGGGTGGTGATGCTTCTGGCATCTGGTAGGGAGAGAGCAGGATGGTGCTCAACACCCCACAAGGCAGCGAGAGGACAGCTCCCACCCCAATAAAGAATGATTCTGCTCCAACTGTAACCAGCACCGAGACTGAGAAGCCTTGCTTTAGGCTCAAGGAGCCGTTTATTCAGGTCTGCCCCATTTTACGCAATGGCTTGGAGCCGCGACATGTGCTTCATCTGGTTTTATTTAACACGCACCAGGCACCTGGTGCTGTACTATTGCTGGGTGACCTTCCATCTATCTTGTAACTTTGCTAATGTGCACAGTACAAAATATCCACTTGAAGTCAGAAGATGGGTTTGAATCTTTGTTACGCCACTTTCTTCTGTGCGTTCACTTAACACATCTTTGCAGCGCGCCTACGAGGCACCAGATCTGGAGCCAGACTATGCCCTTCTGGTGCTCACAGCCCAGCGGGAACACAGGAAGTAAACAAGTAAAGGGATAAAGCAAGGCACATTTAGGACAGCAGTGTTCAGTAGGAAGGAAATAGTTCCGAGAGTACACAGGCAGGTGGTGTATTAGTTTCCTGGGGCTGCTGGAACAAACTGCCACAATTTGACTTAAAACACCAGAAGCATATTGTCCCCAGTCTGGAGGCCAGACCTCTAATGCACGTGTGGGCAGGACAGAGCTCCTCCGCAGGCTCCGGGGAGGGTCCTTCCTCCCCTCTCCAGCCTCTGGCGGCTCCAGGCCTTCCTTCGTTGTGGCTGCCTCACTCGGCCTCTGCCTCGGCTTCAAATGGCTTCTCTGTGTCTTCTCCTCTGTTTCTTATAAGGACACGTGTCATTGGATTTAGGGCCTGCCTGGAAAATGCAGAACGATCTCATCTCAAGATCATTAACTTAATTACACCTGTAAAGACCAGACCCTTTGGTCCAAATAAGGTCACATCTACAGGTTCTGGAGGTCGAGGTGTGGACACATCTTTCTGGAGGTCAGCATTCAACCTTTTACGGATCCACATAATCTTCCCTGGAAGTCCCCAGCTGATTTCCTTTTTTGATCTTTAACCATCAACAGGAGAGGCTGGATTAGACCAGGCAGGATTCATTAACCCTTCCAAAGCACACTGATGCTCAAACACGAACAGAGTTCTAACACCAAGAATAAGGCAGGCAGAAATCCTGTCTGTTGGCTGGACAGAGAAGCAGCAGGCTCTACCACCGTAACCCCCTTCCCCTCCTCCCCGCCTTCCAGACCTGCCAAGTGTCACCCTCCCTCCGTGCTCTTTATCTCATTTTTCCTGAAGCAGAGGCTCTGAGGCTGGAGCGTGCATCAGAAGCACCTGGAGGACTTGGGTTTCAGGTTCACAGCCTGCACTTCTGATGAGTTCCCCGTGACGCTGAGCTGCTGGTCCAGGCACCACATGTTGAGAATCTCTGGGCTGAAACTGCTTCCTGCTGCTGCCGGCTTCTTGGCCTCTTGACCCTGGGATTCCCGCTCAGCCCCGCTTCCACCCGGCCCCTCCAGGTCCTGCCTCCTTTCCTCTTGTGTGGCATTCACTCTCGGGCTCCGCCGGTCACCGCACTCGGAGCTCGTGTCTTGCGGCCAAGGACAGCGTCTGGTCCCCGCGCCGCAGCATCTAGCCCAGCATCCACGTGGATGGCACGCATCAGGTGGGTGGCGCGAGTGACGTTCATGCAGCCTTCCTCCTCGAGGAGCCGGTGGGCGCTGACCTCCAGGCTTCCTGCCCCCAGCTGGCTCTCAGCACGGCTCCCCGGGGAAGCCATTTGCCCTCCCTGGGCCTCCGTTTCCTCATCTGCCAAAGGGGCACAGTAGCACTTCCCTTAATGTCAGGACTCTCAGATGTGGGGAAAGCAGGGGGAATGCTCACGGCATGGATGAAGGGCCCGTCAATGTTAACTGTGGGGAATACAGCCTTCTCTCTGGGACGAGGCAGGCCACACGCGCGTGCTCCCCCGGCTGTGCTGGGTTTCATCGTCAGGTACAGCTTCTGCAGCTAGGCGTGTTCCTCAGCGGGTGCAGGGCTGAGAGAGGCCAAGCAGGGCCACCGGAAGAGCCTGGTGTGTTGACTGGGAGCGCTGGTCTCCTCCATAGCGAGGAGTCACTTCCGCTTTTGAAGACCGTAAGCCAGGCGCAGTTACGTTACAGCGTAGAATGGAGATGCTCCTAAGTTTGAAGGTACAGTGTGCAGATTGTAGCAGTTCCTTGGGCAGAGGCCCTGCCCCTACAGGGGCTGTTCCTTCACGGCCCCACCCCCACCCTAGGGCGCCCTGCACAGAGCTGCACACAGGCCAGGGGCTCAGGCCTGGGAGAGGAGAACAGACTAGTGAAGCTGCTTTCCAAGCACTTCTCTTACCCTAACACAAATGCTTTTGCAACCCCTGTGCCCCAAGGCCATGTTTCACAATGAGGCAGGGCCTGGAGGCAGGAGTTGACACCAGGCAGCTCTCACCCTTGGAGGAAAAAAGCATTTGATTATTTGAGGCCAGAATGGTCCAGCCTTCACCTCCCTGGCCTCTTGCACTGGAACAAGGCCAGTCAGTTCTGTCTGCTCCTGCCGGTGGTGACTTGGTTGAATCACACAACTGCGTGTCTGGGAGAGCTCCCTGGCTGCCTTGACTACACATCCTCACCCCTGCCCGGCCTCGCACACACTCCCCAGGTCACAGTCAGCCGACTTCACTCCATTCTGGATGAACTGCAGGAAGGGCTATGATACAAGCTGCAGCCCAGTGTCTTGGAGAACGTGTTTTCTGAGCACAGCAGCTGTGTGAGCTCTGCTTGGCACGTCTTTGCTGCACCGAGTGGTTTTGGGTCCCGAGTGGTGGGAGCAGGCCAGCCTGGCCGGCTCCCTGCTCTTCTCACTGCTGTGTCTGTCCACATCTGGCCACGCCCTCCCGGCCCCTCCGCATCGTCACCCCCTGACGTGTGGGGTGGCTGGCAGGGAGCTGGGCAAGGGCCGGCTCCTCAGGCACCTCTTCGAAAGCAGTGCCTTTCAGCCCTTTGAAGGGCCAGCGCTGTAGTTGTAAGAATTGCAACCAAGGGCTCCAAGACAGGATTTCTCAGCATTTGGGGCTGGTCGTTTTCTGTTGGGGGGCTGCCCTGTGCACTGTGGGGTGTTCAGCAGCAGCCCTGGACTCTACTGGATGCCAGTAGCAGCTCCCCCCCACCCCACGTGACAACCGAAAATGCCTGCAGACATCGCCAAATGTCCCTGGAAGTTAAAACTGCCCGGCTGAGACTCACTCAGAGACAGCGAGGTGCAGAGCAGGGCCAGGCCGCTCAGTGGGCGAAGACTCGGGGGTCAACCCAAGGGACGCCTCAGAGCTTAGGCAAAGGAGGGAGCCTTTCCTGGGCCTTGCTCACCCCCAACCAAAAGCTCGTGCTGCACCGCAGGCCCGTCCTCGGCTGCTCAGGGGGCCCTGGGGCGGAACAGCCCTCACCCCGGCCTTCGAGTCTCCGCATCGCTCCTTTCTGAGCACGATCCTCCACTGCGGGCGGTCCTGAGACAGCTCCTGTCCCTCATCCCCACTGCTCTGCTCCCACGTCTCCCGCTCCCTCGTGTGAGAGCCCCGAGGCTCGTGGCTTAGGGGTCAGAGGTTTCCCTTAAAAGCAGGTGATGAATCTCGGCAGGTGCTTCTCTCTTCCCTTGGCCGGAAGCTCTGATATTATTTCCTCCCTTTATTAGTGTATTTTTTAAGTTATTCAAATAATGAGATCAAAAATATGTAAAAATGTGGAAAAACTGGCACTCACCCTTCAGGAGGCACTCACCTATTCAGGTGATGGGCTTTTGATTAGGAAGCCATAAGGGCTGGACTTTTCCCACAATTATCATTTACAGATCAATTTAACCAACCTGTCCCAATTTACTGATTGCGCCTTCAGGTCCCTCTATGCGCGTATAGAATAGCTTCGTCTGACTTACGAAATTAAGAACGAGAAAGGCTGACCCTTATGGACGGTGCGAGGACTTGGCCCAGACGGTCGCCTGTAAAAGGAGCCCATTCATTATGCAGTTGCCTGCGAACGGCGCAGGTGTAATTGGCACATTTGACTTCATATTGCGCGGTCCTTTAAGTGTCTCTTCTGATGTGTTAAAATTAGCCTTTTCCTAAACCACAAAAAGAGGAAGGAACGTCCTTTTTAAGCAAATGTGTAGAGAAAGCTTCCATTTGTCTGGATCAGTTGAAAGTGGTCCTGTCTAAAGACGGGGCTGTACAGCAGGTGACCTTTCAAGGCGGCATCCAGACTTAAGATGTTAGAATTCTCCCCTTTTGATTAAAAAGAAAAGGTCTTTCTTGACACCTCAGAATGACTGTTATCACAATGGGAATTGGAGAGAAAGAAGGGCAGAGGAAGGGGAGAGAAGAGAGATGTGAAACAGCCATGGGGTCTAGGTTTTGAGTTAGGGTGCCAGGAATGGGAGGGGTGAGTAAATGGTTTATTGCACACAGAAAGGATACTATTTGACTTAACAGCCCTACCCCCCGGACCTGAAGCAGCTGCCTGTGGTCCCTCACGTGCAAGGGAAGCAGGGACTTGAACCCACGTATGTCTCACTCTGGCACCAACCTCATGAAATTGTATTGCTCCCGAGGTCCAGGGAAAATTGATCATGCTTGTTTTCTTCCATAAGTAAACAAAGGTCCCCCCAAAGACCTAGAGAACACACTTGAGACTATAAAAATAAAGTTAAGCCCTTTGGGAATGCTCCCAGCCTTGAACTTCACCTGGTGTTACTGGTGGTGGAGGTGTCCACAGCTTCCCCTGCAGATACCAGGTCTGACCCTGACAGCCTGACTGCAGTGAGCTCTGGCCGAGAAGCTGCAGGCAGCCGTGGCCGCCAGAGCAAGGGTGGGCAGGGCTTGCAGAGGCAGGTGTGAGGCCACTGGCCTTGGGGCACATGGGTGGAAGGAGGCACTGAGAAGGGTTGCAAAGAACACATTTTTCTGATTTCCTTGATATTTCAAGGGTAAGTGCTATATATACAGCAGAAAAAGAGACATGAAACAACTAGTACAAAGTTTTGATCATGTATCATGGGACAAGAATAGAAGAAGCAAATATCCATGGGTCCTACAGTTAATTGAACAAAGTCAAATGCCAGATTTGTCAGTTTTTGATTGTGAGACCTCATGCAAGTTACTTGAGCTTTCTAAGCCTCGGTTTACGCATCTGTAACACGGGGATGATTGGAATAGCGTCAGCTCACTAGTGTGCTGTGTCAGATCGCTAGTAAACTGCTAATTGACAGAGCTGGCGCCGGGGGACCCCGGGGTCAGAGACTGTGTTGTCTAATCCTAGTTCCGTCCCCTGTGTGCTGTGACTCTTGTTTGGTCACTTCACTTACCTGAGCTCAGTGTTCTCATCTGGAAAAAAAGCAAAAATGAAAATAAAAAAGGTAGAGGCAGAGGGAGAACCACCTCCCAGGTTTGGCCTGGAGACACACAGATGATGGAAAGGAAGCTTCCCTACAAACTAGAAAATGGTGCAGAATTAGAAGCAGGACTGCCAATGAGATATGACTGATGGGGGTTGAAAATCCTCAGACTTCCTCCTACTGTACCGTCCATCCACTAAAGATGACCTTGCTTTTGCTAGCCCAAATTCTTCCCCTACCCACAATTTGGAAATGGGGTTGAGGAGTCAGGTTCTGGTGCAGGGACAATGAAGGGATGCTGGCTAGCTGGGAAAGTCCCAGGGTTCTCCTTTGTTATAAAGAATCTGGGTTTTAGGTAAACTTGGAGATGCCGCAGTGGCTGGAGAATCTACATAATGACGGGGGAGGCAGGAGAGGAGGAGAGGGAGAGAGGATTACTTTGGGGTGTCAGGAGATTTATTTGGGGGTTTGGCAGGTGAGAAACATGAAGGGTATGAGGTGATGGGGAGAAAAGGAAATTTGGAGAAGAGATGCTTTGGGTTACTAACAGGATCCCCATTAATGTTTGTGGACAAGCAAGAAAAGATTGCAATTTATTTCTAATCATTTTTGGTTGTGGAATTTGCTTCTTTTAACATGATTCCTTGCAAAGCCTGGGCCACACACAGCACTGGCGTGTGTTAGGGCATACTGCAGTAGTGTTCTGGACCATCCTCTGGGAAAGGGCTTTCTCACCACGGGGATGGGCACTGCTTTGTAGTTCATCAGGTATTTTTACAAGCGTTTTCTCCTTTGAGTTTCTGCGGAGCACTATGGAAAAGGCACAGGTGCATTTTTACATGTGTGGATACTTACGGCTGTGCTCCTCATGAATATTAAGCTCTGGCCACTCACTGAATGTACATAAACATTCACCCTGTGCCACACACTGTGTTTGGCAAACAAACGTGGTCAGGCATAGCTCCTGGAAGAAGCAATATTGAAAAAGACTCAGGAAGGATGAACGGGAATTATTTATGAGATGAATGACCTGGGGAGTGTGTGCGAGGCCGGGCAGGGGTGAGGATGTGTAGTCAAGGCAGCCAGGGAGCTCTCCCAGACACGCAGTTGTGTGATTCAACCAAGTCACCACCGGCAGGAGCAGACAGAACTGACTGGCCTTGTTCCAGTGCAAGAGGCCAGGGAGGTGAAGGCTGGACCCTTCTGGCCTCAAATAATCAAATGCTTTTTTCCTCCAAGGGTGAGAGCTGCCTGGTGTCAACTCCTGCCTCCAGGCCCTGCCTCATTGTGAAACATGGCCTTGGGGCACAGGGGTTGCAAAAGCATTTGTGTTAGGGTAAGAGAAGTGCTTGGAAAGCAGCTTCACTAGTCTGTTCTCCTCTCCCAGGCCTGAGCCCCTGGCCTGTGTGCAGCTCTGTGCAGGGCGCCCTAGGGTGGGGGTGGGGCCGTGAAGGAACAGCCCCTGTAGGGGCAGGGCCTCTGCCCAAGGAACTGCTACAATCTGCACACTGTACCTTCAAACTTAGGAGCATCTCCATTCTACGCTGTAACGTAACTGCGCCTGGCTTACGGTCTTCAAAAGCGGAAGTGACTCCTCGCTATGGAGGAGACCAGCGCTCCCAGTCAACACACCAGGCTCTTCCGGTGGCCCTGCTTGGCCTCTCTCAGCCCTGCACCCGCTGAGGAACACGCCTAGCTGCAGAAGCTGTACCTGACGATGAAACCCAGCACAGCCGGGGGAGCACGCGCGTGTGGCCTGCCTCGTCCCAGAGAGAAGGCTGTATTCCCCACAGTTAACATTGACGGGCCCTTCATCCATGCCGGGAGCATTCCCCCTGCTTTCCCCACATCTGAGAGTCCTGACATTAAGGGAAGTGCTACTGTGCCCCTTTGGCAGATGAGGAAACGGAGGCCCAGGGAGGGCAAATGGCTTCCCCGGGGAGCCGTGCTGAGAGCCAGCTGGGGGCAGGAAGCCTGGAGGTCAGCGCCCACCGGCTCCTCGAGGAGGAAGGCTGCATGAACGTCACTCGCGCCACCCACCTGATGCGTGCCATCCACGTGGATGCTGGGCTAGATGCTGCGGCGCGGGGACCAGACGCTGTCCTTGGCCGCAAGACACGAGCTCCGAGTGCGGTGACCGGCGGAGCCCGAGAGTGAATGCCACACAAGAGGAAAGGAGGCAGGACCTGGAGGGGCCGGGTGGAAGCGGGGCTGAGCGGGAATCCCAGGGTCAAGAGGCCAAGAAGCCGGCAGCAGCAGGAAGCAGTTTCAGCCCAGAGATTCTCAACATGTGGTGCCTGGACCAGCAGCTCAGCGTCACGGGGAACTCATCAGAAGTGCAGGCTGTGAACCTGAAACCCAAGTCCTCCAGGTGCTTCTGATGCACGCTCCAGCCTCAGAGCCTCTGCTTCAGGAAAAATGAGATAAAGAGCACGGAGGGAGGGTGACACTTGGCAGGTCTGGAAAGCGGGGAGGAGGGGGAGGGAAGTCAGCGAGGTGGGAAGCACCCAGAGTGTCAGGCCTGACTGGGGGAAACTCCGAGTCTGCAGAGATCTGCTCCTTCAGGCTGTCTCATCATTGCTCCATTTCATGTTTTATATCTTAACTTGGATGTCAGTGACATAGAGCTCAACCTATCTGCAATAAATCACAAATTACATTTTATAAATACAATTTACCAAAAGGCAACAAGAAGTTGTTTTACTTTATTCATTATTTTAACCTACTTTTCCCATGTGTGTCACTGATTTTTGAATTTTTAATATTTTATCTAGAATCCGTGTTAGGCTATACCCGAGCCCAGCAATTCTGTGTTGCTCTGTTTTTCTAAAGATCAGCTATTTTTCAA
This sequence comes from Globicephala melas, assembly GCF_963455315.2. Lineage (NCBI taxonomy): Eukaryota > Metazoa > Chordata > Mammalia > Artiodactyla > Delphinidae > Globicephala > Globicephala melas. Next base: position 83,579,269 of record NC_083328.1, read on the forward strand.
ATAAGAAGTTGGTAATGACATGTTAATAGATAAATCGACAAAATAACTTATTTAAGTGTATCCTTAAGTTTATTCTTTCAGCAGTGACATGACATCCACCATCTAGGTCCTTTCAGAATCCCTCAGTTATTTCCATTTAAAAGCAGAGAAAATGGAGGCAAGGGATGATTAAATGATCTGTCTGTGGTCCCCCTACTGGGAAGGGTCAAATTGGGATGAGAAGCCAGCTCTTCTGATGGAAGCTTATGTCTGTAAAATCGCACATGGGTACTGTGCTAAAGGACTCGTATGTCCCACAGTCTAAGGGCCTTTTCTCTGGACTTGAAGCCCTGCCTGTTTCCCGGCGTTCATGCTGGGAGGGGTGTTTGTGCAGAGGGACCCTTGGTGAGCTGCCACATTATGCAAACTTGATCATCCCGTCCGACGTTATTGATGTCGGCAGCCATTGTGAAATGAAGTTTGGGAGGTGGAGTGTGGAGGACAGCACTTGTAATTTTTAATAACCATCCTCTTTTACTTCTTATGGGAAGGTTGTGGGTGCTTTAATGGAATCCGTCTGTCATGATGAAGAAGTGGACACAGTGTCCTGGCACACTCCAGGCAAGCTCGGGGCTTCAGTCCACTCGTTTCTGGTGAACAAGTTCCTCAGGAACCTCAGATATTCTCCACCGTTAAGGCAGACTGGGAACAACTGAGGGGCTAGTGAGATTGTGACCCCTTGATGTTTAGTCATCTCTGGAACTGGTGCTCTCCATAGGCTTGGTACCCAGCAGGTGTTGGCACAGTGATGGCTGATTCCAAACTAAAAGAACCTTTCCACCTAGAGTTTCAACAGCTCAGTTATCCACTCCTTCAAGTTCAAAATCTCCTTATCTGACTACCTTGTCAGGTTCTCCCTTCGCATGTCACATGGCCAGGACAGGACAGATGATCTCCCCTTGAAGGATGTTTCCTTCAAGATGGTGAACGGCATCACCATCCGCCCAGTCACCCAAGCAGGATGACGCCCTGGCATCATTTCTGATTTCCAGTCTCCTTTGCACCAGGCACCTACTCATTTATCAAGCACTGCCTCTCCTATTCCCTCACTATCACCTGAACCCTCACACTTCTCTCCATCTCCACCACCAACTCTCTGGACCATGCCAGCTGCAAACCTAATTGGTTTCCCTGTCAATCCATGTTCCACATAGTAGCCAGAGTGACATCTAGTCAACTCCTACTTAAAACCTCCCATGGCCCCTCAGGCCAAAGTTCAAGGTCTTCACATGACCTAAGGCCCTGCGAGCTGTGTTTCTCACGAACTTCTTCACCCCCATCTCCCACCCTGCTCCCCGCCTCCCAAATCCACAGTCTCCAACGTGCCGCGCCTCCTTGAAGCCAGCCTTCACACACGCTGTTCCCTCTGCCCAGAGCATCCTTCCCCTGCTCCTTGTCTGGCCAACTCTTACTCATCTGCCAGGTCTCAACTTGACAATCTTCAAGCTGAAGCCTGTCTTCAGTGAGGACTTCCCTGCGTGACAGGAGAGGCAGACACTTGTAAAGCCCTTGCTCTCTCCCCGGGACCCACCAGAGCGCTTTATATACACTGACTTGTTTAATCCTTGCAGCAACCCTATGGCATAGCTAAAACATATTGTCTGCAGCTTGCAGATGGGGAAACTGAGGCACCAAGAGGTAAACGAACTTGCCAAGGCCACATGTTTAATAGAAAAGCCAGGCTTCAAATGCATACCTCTTGGCTCCCCAGCCTGTGCACCAATCTCCACACCACAGGTCTCTCAGCTCTGACTGCAGGCAATGGCTGGTGATGCACTCACTTGGACCCCACGCCCTGGAATTCACTTCTGCTGCTGCTGCCGCTTACCCAGTGATAGTCTCCCCACCACCTCTAACGCATCACATGGGAAGGACTTATCTTCTTGTTCGCTGGTGCATTCCCATTGCTCAGGAACACATTCTTGACTCAATGAATAAATGATTACGAATCCTCCCTCAGCACGTTTTCCTGTTGGAGCCACTGTTGCTCTCCCAAAGCATTCCAGGTTCACTCTGGGGCAGAAGCAGGGGCCGTTTGTGAACACTCTTGGCTGATCAAAGGTGTCCAAACAGGGAGGGGAATTGCCCACCAGGGGCTTGGACGAGGTCCCTGTGTCATAGAATAATTTGTCTTTTGGTTGGTATCTCTTCTCTCCCAGCCCAGGAAGCGTCCAAGCTTTCATTTGGGAGCTCTAAGCCTCTCCTCTCTAGAAAAAGGAGGTTTTAGTGACTTCTCTTGCCAAAAGCAAAAACTGCTAGGAACCTGGAAGGAGCACGGTGCCCTGATTCCTGTGGGGGGGGGGGTGAACTGGAGACTCAACAAAGGGGAAGCGGACATCCCCTCCTCCTTGGCCAGGGTCTGTGTGGAGACTCGGCTGCAACAAACAGATGGAGATCGCTGCAGAGGCTGGAAAGGGGGCTGGCCTGGAGAGCTGCCGGGAGGCTCCCGTGGGTCCTTTTGCACTGGACTGGACAACGGTCAGGGGCAGCCGAGCGCGCTCCCTGGAGCTCAGTGACAGCCCAGGGTTGGGGACCACTGGTATCTGGGAGCTGAAGAAGCCCCTGGGGCTGAGGGCCTGCCCCGGGGTCCCCCCCAGTGGGGCCTGGTGCCTGCGAGCTCAGGTCCTTAATGCCACCCCAGGGTGGGGGAAGCGATGTACCTGAAGCTGAGTGTGCTGTCCCTGGGCCACGCGGGGATTACTGGCGACTAAACTGGGCTCAAAGATGTCGCGTGTAGTTCTCCCCAGTGTCGTCAGCACACCCGAAGCCCAGACAGGGGCCTTGGGACCTTGTCTTGGGTGCTGGGCACACAAAGCAGACTGGATGGGGGAGGGGGTGTGGGCAGAGCCTCGGGCGCGAGTGGCATCATCCCTGCAGGATGAGCGATGGTGACGGGCTGCCTTCGGTGCTGGTGCAGCTCCGATGGCCTTGAGCAGGAAGATGTGGCGATGCAGCTCTGAGCTCTCTGCTGCTGCTCTGTGGGTTCTCCCCACCCACCTCCTGCACCCAGGGCCTTGCAAAGTCTGGTTTCAGGGGCTTGGGAAATTTGCCCTGCCCAGTGCCTCTGGATGTCTGTGTCTGGGGCTCAGGCCGGAAGTCCCTCTTCTAGTGGGGCAGTGAAGCCTCTTCTGGGGCAGGGAGAGCCTTGATGGTGAAGAAAGTCCTGGAAGCCCCTTCGGGAGGGCCCGCCGGTTCTTCAGAGTGTCGTCAGGTTCATCGTGTTTATTCAGCTACGCTCGCTTTTCCTTCTGCCTGTGACTCCCCCTCTGTCACAGGGGGACGCCTCCACAGTGGGTCCTCGAAGGGAACCCATCCTCAGGGACACCCGAGGGCCCAGCCTGCCAGGCGAGAACGGGGCGGGAAGGAACAGTGGCTGGTGGGTGAGACAGGCGAGGCAGCTTGACAGGAGAGTTTTATTCAATAATTAATAAGCAGTGGGCCAAGCAGATGTGACGTTAGGAAAATTTAATTAGAACATGCAACTTATATATGTAATTGGATGCCTGGGGGTAATAATAATGCATTTTCACAATACCTCTCTAACCCAAAGGAAATAAAAGGCTTTGAGTCATAAAATGGGATCAGTGGTGAACAGCTGCAGATGCTGGGCTGTCCTTTCTGCCGTCCTGAAGGTCACTTCTGTGGCCCAGCCTGTGGTGCATGGCACGGTGCCTAGTAGGTGCTTGTGATATTTGCTGTTACAGAGTTTTCTGATGAGATTAAATAAGTTAGGGCTTTCAGGACTTCGCTGGATGGTTGCACATTTAATCCCAGAATGAGTCTAATCAGCTTGAAAGTGGCTCTTCTTTATTTGTAGCTTCCTCTTTGTTGAGGCACCTGAGCTAAGAGCTCATGATAATTATCTCGGGTGGTCCTCCAGCAGCATGGCAGGTATTCTCCTACGTTTTACAGCCCAGGAACTTAAGGCCCCAATTCCTCTCCAGTCATGGCCAAGTTCACTAATAGGAAGTGATGGAGCTGAGACTTGAACCAGGTCTTCGGGCTCCAGAGCCCCTGCTCTGAACTGCTAAGTAAGTACCTTCTCCAGGGGCGTCTCCGTGTGGCGACCCTCAGCCCTGCATGCTTGGCTGCTGGGATTAGGAAGGCATAAGGCATGGGGGACGCAGACAGCTGAGGTTTTCATAAAGGGCAAAAGCTGGATTTCACTGCTTTTCCTGCGTGAGGCTGCCTGGTGAGCTGGGGCTCCAGGGAGCAAGGTGAGGCTGTCAGCCCTGTCTGGGGAGGTGGACGCCGGGAGGCTGTGGGGTGTTGGGTCAGACAGTCGAGGCCCAGATCCTAGCTCTGTGCCCTCGGGCTGTGGGATTTGGCATTTGGGACTGTGGTCATCTCCAGGAGGTTGATTCCTGAGAGGGTGGGGTGAGATTAACGACGACCTGTTGCCCATGATGCCCCCATTCATTCCATTTCCTGCAGCAGCCGGAATCCCACTCTCTAAACTACCTCTCTGCCCCGAGGCGACGATGGCCTCCCACATCACAGGGTGAAACTCACATCCCTGCCTGGCCCGAGGCCCACGTGCTCTCCCTCCTGCCTCTCCCTCCAGCCTCCTTCTCACTCACCCCTGCGGCCCTGCGTGCCTGCCTCAGGACCTTGGCATGTGGTGTTCCCTCTGTCTGCCCACCCCCATCCCCCATAGCCTCATGGTTGTTTTTTTATTTCCCTGCTGTCTCAGGTCAAATGCCACCTCATCAGAGAGCATGTCCCCGGCACCACAACTAAGGGAATACCCCCCACCCTGTCCCTGGCACGCCTGGCCCCTTCGATGCGCATTACAGCTCTGCATAGCACTTTCTGCCATCGGGTTCACTTGCCCACAGGGAGGCCTGGACCTCACTGCGGCCCCTGTAGTGTCCCTGTGCCTAGAACTAGCTCATAACAGGCATGGCACGAGTGAGTGAGAGAATGAAAAGTGCTATGTGGTGAGAGCGGAATCAACAGTAGTGGTTCCTGATAGTTTGTTTCTTATTTTTTAAAAATTTTCATTATCAATTGGTTTATAGTTACTGCATGGAATTTTGCTGTTAATGAAGTCATAAAGAATTCTGAAACTGTCTATAAAACCAGTGTGTGTTTATAACTTTTCTAATGTTAAAGACTACTTTTATGGAAAATTTAGAAATCGCATTATTGTATGAGTAAAATAAAAATCACCTGTAATGTTTTTTAACATTTTCATTCCATCTCATTTAAGGTTGGGTAAATGTTTACAATTTTGGCTTTTCATTTTCTGCTTTTTTAAAAAAATTATGGTGAAATGCACATAATATAAAATTTGCCATTTTAACCATTTTTAAGCATACAGTTCTGTGGCAATAAGTACATCCACATTGTTGTGCATTAGTTATTTTTTTAAACCCACACAATCCTCTCACGTTTTTCATCTCTGTTGGAACAGAGAACAGTTTCAATGGGAGGAAAGCACGTTTCCCTGACTTACGTGTGCGACGCTGGGTTAGAAGGAGGCCTGGCAGGTGGTTCTTCTTGAGGCTCTGATGGGGAGGCTGCCTCCCTTTCATGTCTCCAGCTTCCAGGGGCCCAGCCTCCAGCTTGCTCTCATTTGGTCTCTTGCCTGCCCTCCCACAGTGCCTTTCCAGGCAGCAGCTGTCCCCACCATAGCCGTGATAACTGAAGGCCTAGCGTGGAGGTCTGCTCTGGCTGCTGGAATGTGTCTGGTTAAAGTGTGGTTTGGCGACACCCCGCTCCCCGGATCATTGGGGCAGCTCCTCGGAGGAGCAGACCCCTGCCCACCCACCCGGGCCGCGGGGTGGAGGGTGCAGGGCAGCAGAGAGCCCCTCACCAGACCCAGGCTCACAGCATCCCCGCAGGTCACTTTTGGCTCTCCTCCGTTCTTGCTTCAGATTTCATGGAAAAGCAAAAGAAAGACTTCAGATGTTAGGAGATTCCACAGATAAATAATTTCACACTGTGGCAGATGCATGGGAGGGACAGGCAGCATCTGACTCTCCTGGCAGGTCAGGGAGGGCCTCTCTGAGGAGGTGGCATTTCAACTGGCCCGTGGGGACCAGAAGGAGCACACAGCGGGGGGGACAGTGGGTGCCAGGCCCTGGGAGGCACACTCGCGAATTCGGGACTGGAGTGAGCAGGCGGCCTGTGGGAGTAGAGAGGAAGCACTCGGAAGCTGGGGCGCCACAGGCCTGGCCACCGGCAGGAGAACCCCACTCTGGAGTATGAGAACCAGGCATCACGTGGCCAGAGGAGGTGCAGCTGGGAGCAGAATGGACCTAAAGCTGACTGCAGGGTGTCGTGTTGGGGTCACACAGCAGGAGCAGAGGAGGGCAGGGCCTTGGGCATGCCCACTCCCCGGGCCAGCCAGCAGGTACAGTGGCCTGCCTCCGGGGGTGATTGTGTGGAGGGACAGGTGAGCGTGTGGTGCAGTCACCCCACTCAGGAGCCCCTCAGCCTCCCCCGTTCTGCAGGAACGTGGGCAACAGGCAACCCTCAGCTAGCGGGGCAAAAAGCCACGGCCAGGAGTCCAGCCAGCCTAATCGTGGAGACTGTGCCACTGAGGCCTCCTGCAGGTTTGCAGTTCTGGGAGCCGGGCTGTGGCTGTTTTCTCTCCTCTCTGTGTCATCCAGGGCCCAAGGGAGGCTCTGGCCAAGGTGGAGAGGAGTCCAGGGCTGTGCGAGTGCGTGTGTGTGTGCGCGCACGTGTGTAACAGAATGGCTACTGCAGCTCCCTCTCCAGGTCTGGCTACCCCAGCGGCTTGAATGAGTCTGTACACACCGGCCTACACCACTTGCTCAGTGAAGCGCTGAGGCTGCTCCTGGATACAAATTCTATTCGTTTCTCAGTTATTTTCCTAAAATGCCAGTGTTGCCACTCCCTCTGCTTCATTAATTCTTCGTTTTCTGTCTGGATCCACAGCGGGGCCTCCACGCTCATCGCTGGCGCCATCTTTACTTCTAACTCTCTCAAGATTCTTCTGAGATTCTGTCCCAAAGGCCTGCCAGGTGGCCACGTGGGAAATATTCCTGGAAGCTTAGGATCCCGGCTCGCTGCCTGGTGCATGCACCCAGCCTTCCACAGGTAGCTGGCTTCAGAGCTCAGTGTCAGGGAAACACTGCCTGTCTGATGAGGACTAGGGTGGGTCCCAGTCCTGTCTGTAGGGTGTTTGTCATACACAAAATCAACTACATCTTTGGGTTCTTAACCAGAATGGAATTTCCCAGAAATACTGGGCTGTCTCTGTGCCTCAGGCCCTTGCAGTTATGAACAGATGGTTTAAGGGAGCCAAGGGGTCCCCAGGTTTCACGAGCCTCCCGTGCTGTGAAGTGGCCGCGTGGGGTGGGGCTTCCACTTCCGCACTTGCCAGTGATGGAAACCGTCGTAGCCACCCTGACGTGGCCTCGAGGGGACGGCCTCCTGCCGCCCCTGCCTGGCCATGAAGCTACGGGCTGTTCCCGTGACAGGCATCTCCGCACCAGCCGCGGAGTGATATTTATGGTGCATTGTGCCGTTGCACCCACAAGATATTTCACTGAATCTGAAAACCTCCTTACTATCATTCTCTTAGTTCTCTCCGGCAACGAGATCGGGGGGGAGACAAGGAACCCTAGTGGAGACACGCACAAAGTCACGGCAAGGGACGACAGGGCTGACCGTGTGCTTTGGGGGTGGGCTCAAGCCACTTCCCTCCCAAGTGGCACTTTAGAAATGTGTTTCCCCAGAAAACTCTTTGTTCTAGACAAATATTGCCAATTTCACTGATACTGGTTGTTGACTGGGATGACTTACTGTGGATCTCGTTAACTGCATTTTGGGCACGAGCTTTGAAAGTGGTCCACTACCTTCTGACGCTGAGGAGGAGCCATGCCCCTGCCCCCTGCCTCCATTCGCCTAGGCTGGGCCCCCGTTTGCTTTGGGGACCCACCCACCCACCCACCACTCTGCCGGGGTGGCCATTTGCCGCCTGCCCTTACATCCACTCCTTCTCCTCCCTGCTCTTCCCTCCATCACGAGGAACTACATTTCCCAGCCAGCTGACGTCAGCTAATGGGGCACACAGCTGGAAGAGAGGAAGGAGGGAGGGAGAGAACTAAGCGGGCTTCCCTGCTCTCCCGCAGCCTTGGGAGGGGTCTCAGCACCGGCCCTAGCTCCCACTGGGCAGCCACCCTGCCTTGTTCCCAGCTCCAGCCATGATTCAACCTCAGCAGGATGGCCTTGGCATCTGTGTTCTGGCAATGCCACCTCCTCCTTCCATTTCTTCTTTGTCCTCGGGGTTATTTCACCAGTGATGGAAGAGCAGAGAAGCCAATGGGATCGGGAGGCAACTCAGAGATGAGAAACACAGGAAGCCACTCCCACCTCTTGCTGAACCTACCCAGAATCCGGAAAGCAGGAAGATCTAAGCTGGCTTCTGTTTCCTTGAATGGACCCTGATTAACCATTCATATGGTGTTCATGTGACCCAGGCCTGTCAATCAAAGAGCCACACCCTCCTTAGCAACAATGAAGGAGTGAAGGGTACATGACTTAATGAAGCCAGTCAGAAGCAATAAGACTTAATTCTGAGTCTTTTGCTTGAATTAAGGGGAAGCTGCCTCTCTCTTCCGTACCGAGGGGCCCAGGAGCTGCTTCAGACCAGCATCCCAACATCATCATATGAGCTTGGTCTGTCCTGAAGACAGATCTCCTAAACTTTGCTGAACGCAGGCCAATAGCGTCCTCTTTCAAAGGGGTTGGATTTTATTGCTTGAACAGAAAGAGTCTTTTAACAGCCTCCGTTACACATAGTGGGAGTCACCCAGGCGATGGGACGAGGTGAGAAGAACATGAGATGGCATCAGTTACAGTTGGTCCTGGGCCAAATCTTCTGCTTCCTCCTGGGGACCTCAGCTCCATTCCCTGTCATTTGAGAGGTGGACTGTGCCTCTGGGCCTGGAGTCAACTGCTTTGAAACGTGAGGAATACATTCAGGACTCCGAGGTCGAGGTCGTGGTGCTGGATGCCCCACCACACTGCTCTTCTCAGCCTCCCCCCTTTAAGATGAAAGGCATGTCTTACAAGGAACTCACTCATTTAGGGCTGCCTTCCTTAGCGGCAGGACAACGAGTGTGTATAACAAGCCTGGATTTGAGGGAAGGGAAAGGTGCAAAAAGTTGCCAAAAGGGCTGCTAGATTTGACCAGCATCACATTTTGACAAAAAGTAGGCTCCCCACAGAGGAAGTGCCCACCGCCCGCTAAAAGGCATGGGCTGTTGCTATCAATAAGAATGCACTTGCTTATGCTATCACTTACTGCCAATTCTTAATTCCCATTTACTGTGTTAAGCATTTTATGTACGTTTTTTATTGACTCGGCACAACATCCAACAAGCTGCATAGGTATTTTCCTTGTCCCTGGTTCACAGACAAGCACGTGGAGTCTCAGCTGAGTCAATTTCTCACGGCCAGAGTGGAAGGCCGAGGGAGTTAGTGTAGAAACACCGACACTGGGCCTGTGTTCTCAATTGTACTGTTCTTGGGGATTCTTACTGATTAAAAAAAATTCTCCTCTGCTTCCGGTAGCAACATGAGATTTATCTGCGCCAGTACATAGTGACGATTGTGCTAACACTTCTTGAGTCTTAATCATGGTTGTCAATGCTGCCCGTCAGCATCCCTTCCCCACCTCTGTGCCCACAGCTGCTCCCTGGCCCCTGGAATCCCACCTTCCCACGGCGTGGCCACCATCTGTTTTGGCGTCACTCTGGGTATGAATTCCTTGGGAACTGCTTTAGCAGAACATGCGGGGAGAGCCTTGGAGCCCCGGGGAGCACAAGGTAGTGGAAGGAACCTGGGATTCGGAGGCCGGGTCTAATCCTGGGTCCTGTCCCTGAGTGGCTACTAGCGGCTCGCTGAGGAAAAGCCCCAGCTGCGCCTTCTCATGCAGTTTTAAAAAGGCATCCAAAGGTGGGGCTCTGCTAACGCCTGCAGGTTCTGGAGGTGGAACACTTAGCAGTTTTGAGCACTGACTTCAGAGTCCGGCAGAGCCGAATTCAACTCCTGGCTCCCTGACGAGACCTCACTGCACCTCACTCAGATTCTTCCACTGCAAACTGGTCTCACAAGACCAACAGAGTCACGTAGCTGTGGCCCCCAGTACAGCGCCTGCCACCTGCAAGTGTCCAGAGATAGTAGCGTTATTGTTGCTGCAGCTGCTGTTAGTATTATTGTTATTGCGAGTTTGTGGTTCTGCAAACAGTTTCCTTTCTCTCATTCCTCTAGCACGAGGTGGCTGTGGTCCACCAGCCGCCCTTCAGCAAGTGCTGTTCAAGGGTTCCTGAAGTTGCGGGCAGCCCTCACTCGCCTCGGTTCACTTTGAATTGCTTTTTAATGGGAGAGAGATAAAGTGAAATTACAGCCTTGGGTAGCTGCTTGCTTGGGAGGCCGGGAACAGCCCAGGCCTTTGCCTCATATACTATAGCTGCATTTACAGCCCCAAGAGCAAAGGGACAGATCGCAAATCAGATCATTTATTGCTGCTGCTAGCTCAGCGAGGGGAAAATTCCCGAGGGATGGAGGCGGGGGCTCTGGCTGTGAGTGTAACACTTTGGTCCCAGGGCTGTCGAGGACCAGACTGGCATGCTGGTGATACTGGCTTATGAGAGCAATAAACGGGCGCCAACATGCTGTGTGTGTATGTGTGGGGGGGCATCCATCTATCTTCTGCTCATCAATCAACCTGTGATTCTGTGTGTGAGATGGGGAGGCGCTCTGATCAATAGTCTGCAAAAATGAAGCACAGTTGGCAAAACAAACACATTGAAAGTATATTAAGAGCCCCAGGCCTCCGGCTTTAACTGTGACCTTCAGGGCTCTGCTAGCTTGCTTTCAGGAGCAGATGCCAGGAGAAGCTGAGACCCCAGGGGGCCTGAATCAGGAGGCATTTGGTCCACAGACGGATCTCAGAGTCTTCACAGACCAGCCTATTTTGTTCTTCAAAGTCTCCCTGTTGCCCAGCACGGGGTGTGGCACAATGCACAGGGTGCCTGCTGTAGGTGTATTTACTTCGTAATTTTTGTGAGCCATTGTTGAAAGAGTGATGTGTTCAGAATTCAGAAATCTGTGTAAGTCCCTTTACTCCCCTCCCCTTTGTGTTATAGTTGTCTGATATATTACATGTACATACACTGAAAACCCATCCAAAGCTGTAATAGCTATTTCCAAACCGTAAACATATTTTTTTTAAAAACTCAAGGGAAGAATAGTCTGTTGTATTTACTCAGATGGTTACCATTTTTGTTGTTTTTCCTTCATTCCTGATTCTTTGAGCTTCCTTCTGTTTGAAGAACCTCCATTAGCATTTCTTGTAGTGAAGATCTGCTCACAGTAGGCTCTCTTAGTTTTCCTTCATCTGAGAACATCTTTAATTTGCCTTCGTTCCTAAAAGTTATTTTTTCTGGATATAGAATTCTGGGTTGACAGTTCTTTCCTTTTAGCTCTTTAAAAATGGTGTGCCACCTCCTTCTGGCCTCTGTGGTTTCTGATGAGAAAACTGAAGCCCTTCAGACCATTGTTCCCCTATGGGTCATAGACTGTTTTTTCCTGGCTTTTTCAAGATTTTTTTTCTGTGACTTTAGTTTCAGTGGTTTGATTACAATGTGCCTGGATTTCTTTGGGTTTATCGCTTTTGGAGCTTACTAAGCTTCTTAAATCTGTAGGTTTACATCTTTTGACATATTTGGGAAGTTTTCAGCCATTATTTATCAGATCATTTTTCAGCCCTATATTCTTTCTCCTCTCCTTCTGGCACTCCCATGACACGAGGGCTAGAACTTTTGCTATGTCTCATAGGTCTTGGGGGCTCTTTTCATTTTTTAACTCATTTTTTTCTCTCTGTTGTTCAGATTGGATAACTTCTGTTTATTTATCTGATTTTTCCTCCTGTCATCTCTTACTCTGCTTTTGAGCTCATTCAGTGAGTTTTAAAATTCTAGTTGTATATTTCCAGTTCTAAAAATTCTATCTGCTTCTTCTTTACATTGCCTATTTATTTTTTGAGATTTCCTCATTTATTAATCACTTTTAAATGTTTATTATTGCTTTTTCTGAAGCATCTTTGTATAATAATTGTTTTAAAGTTTTGGTCATAAATTCCAACATCTGCGCCATCTTGGTTTTGGTGCTGTTGATGACCATTTCGCACGGAAGTTAAGATTTTCCTCATTCTTCATGAGCTGAATCATTCCGGATTGTATCCTGGACATTTTGACTATTATGAGACTCTAAGTCTTGGTTATGGAGACTTTTGGAAAATGTTGACATTTTTGTTTTAGCAGGCATTTGAACTGGTTACGTCCAAGCCACAAGTTCCAACCCACCTATGGGCTGTAGTTCCAATCATCAGCTCTGTTTTCAGAGTCTTTACCTGCTTCTGAGAACTGCCCTGTGTGTGACACCCCGGGGCCAGTGGCTAATAGATCAGCTCTCAGATTACTTTGCATGAGGATCCTGGTAGGATCAGGTGCTCCTATGTGCCACTTGGATTCATAAGCATCTTATAGGGCTGCTTCCCCAGCTCCTTCTCTCGGCAATCTCCATGGGGCTTTCTGACTCTCTGGAGATCTTCTTTTCCATCCTTTATCCAGAATGTTGGCATTTCAGTTATCCTGCTCTGCCATATGTTTCTGTAACTGTGCCTGCCCTGGGTCCAAGTGGTGGGAGGACAGAGAGAGAATAAAAAGCAACAGGGGTTCACCCCACACTCCTGGTACCACAGCTCCACAGACTGGATAGGAAGAATCCCACCCTCAGGATTTTGGCTCCTGTGTGCCCCTAATTCTGCCACTGTTGCTTGCTTGGGGGCTGAGAGAATGGAGACAAGAAAAAATTTGCGGGGGAGGGGGGAAGGATTTCTGCAGTCCTTCAGAGCCTGAAGAGTTCCCTGTCCATTCTTTAAGCCAGAATTAAAGGTCTTCTCCAGAGTCCTCTCTGTCTGTGTCCTGACGCCCACTTCCAGGTCTCAGGCTGTGCTGAGGCTGGGGATTCTGAAGGAAAAGGATAGTAGGCTAACTGCTAGCTCTGAGGTACTTCACATTCTGCTCTCCTTCCTGGATTTGCCTACCACTATGTGCTTTTTAGAGCCCTCACATGCAATTTTGTCTAGGTTTCATAGCTGCACAGAACCTGGGAGAGACAGGGTAAAGTGTGCTTTCTCCATCTTTCCTGAAACTGGACCCCAATTCAGTTTTAAATACAAACTTATATATGTTTGTGTAAATTAAATTTCAAATGACACAGAAATATATAGAGTAAAAGGGAAAAAAGAGGTCCTCTCTTCTCCATTGAACCCCCTGAAGGTAAGGGCTGTTGATGTTTTAGTGCGTATGATTTTCCAGATCCTTCTCTCCTGCACACTGTGGCATCCTTGTGGGAGACACTGTGGTCCAGGGGTCAGAGGTGCCAACTCGAGCCTTAGAAGGGGTTCTGATTCAGGTTCCCCACAACGTTTGCAACTTACTGAGCTTCACCAAGTCTCAATTCTCAATGACGTAAAGTAGGACAAATAACACCTGCCCCTCAGGGAAGTTTTGAGGGTGAAACGAGCTAAGTAAGGCATATAGGATTCCCCAAACAGACCTTGGCATGTAGTTAAGTGCCAATAAATGTCTCTACATTATGAAATTTATAAGACATATGTCTATGTTTGAATATCACCCAATGTGATAAAGTCACGGAGGGTTGCTTTGCTCTCTCTTTGCCTTGGACATCTCCTGTGTTAACAGCTATAGATTCACATTATTCTTTGGGACGGCTCCATGCGACTTTGCTGTGTGGACATGCAGTAGCTTATTTTCCCTCCTTCCCCGGAAACCCTGTTTCCTCAGGATCTTGCTCTCCATTTCCCTCTAACAGCAGAGGGGCAACTCCCATCCTCTTGACTGTTTTCATGCTCTTCCATAAACAGTGGTGAGTTGTGATGGAGCCGCAGGAGAAAGGGCTCTAAAACTCCCAAGAGAGAGGTGGCCACCTTCCGTCTTAGTTCACCGAGGTCACTGGCTGACCCTGTCTGGATCTGGGGTGGGGGACTCATCTGAGTGCAGATCAAGGGCTCCAGGGTTTGTGTGTTACATAAACTGCAGGCCAGGTATTCACTGGTTTGCTTCCAAGAGTGCAGCACATTGCTGTTTTCCCGGGCCAGAAATGGCTCCCTATGGAGTGTTCTCGTTCATTCCAGGAGCAGAGTTAAGGTCCCGGGATGGCTTTTCCAGGCAGTGAGTGAGGAGCACGGAGCACCAGGGACATGTTCGGGACTCAGCACTAGATAATGGTGCACACAGGACTAGCTCCCCCTTCAGTTCCATTCAGGCTCTGTGGGAGCATCAGAGAGTGTCGTGGATGGGCCCCAAGTCGTCTTTACCGGCCCTCCAGTCCTATTTCCTCCCCTTCTTCAACAGGGAGAATGGATTTGGGGGCCCAGAGTTGGACAGGCCACAGTATCTAGGCAGAACTTAATAATCTTCATTGGTTTTCATGGTATTTACTATTTTATTATTGCTTTCTATTTGTGGCAAGTTTCACTTGTAGGTGTATTTAAGTTTGAAAAGTGAGATAATTTGAAGAAAAACATGAAACAAAATGGCATAGGTTGTACGTGGAGTTGATGTAATTCACGTAGGGGGTTCCTAGATGCTTTAAGTTTGGGAACCATTGAACTCAGGTGTGAACGACTAATGGCAGGGCTTTCCCTGAGAGCAAACTTGGAAGAGGGAAGGGAAGACCAGTGCAAATGAGTGCAAGAATGCGGTCCAGAGTAACGTGGGAGAACTCCACCCGTTTTCTGTATTTGCTGAGAACTGGCTCTTCCTTTGGGCCCCAGGCTGCCTGCTGAGGGGAGAGAAAAGGAAGGAAGTGGGCCAGCCCAGGGCAGGCAGGTGGACGGGCAGGGCAGGTGACCACAGCCTGCTGGCTGCACTGTGCTGCTGAAACCTGGCTTCACCGGAGAGGAAGTCCTCTCCCTTCTGTGCTCTTGCTCTCTGCTGTCTTATTCCATCCGTTCTCCACTCCCCAGTTCTGCAAGGCCAGCCTCCGTTCTCTCCTGGGGGCGTATCTCTTTTCTGCTGTTCCTCACATGGTGCTCACAGGAGTACCAGCTCTGGCAAACGTACATATTCTCAACTTTTTGACTCAGTGATTGGATCAAGGCTGGGCTTGTTACCCAAGACAGTCCAAGCAGGCTGAATCTGGAGGCTGCTCTCCTGTCCAGTTGGGGTTGCTAAGCTGATGGGGGCAGGCAGGGAGCTCCCTGTGAACACAGGGTCCTGAGACTGAAGCCACCCCCCACGAAAGCACAGCTGAGAGAAGGAGGAAGGCCTGCTCCCGGTGTCCCCATTCGAGCAACTGCATCCACCTGGGACTGGACTTTCACTTGTGAGCCAATAAGCCCCTCCTTTCCCGTTTTATTTGCTGACACCCGTTTGAGCTGGATCTTCGTTATGAGTAACTCAGTCTTAATACACCTCTTTAGTACTTGGCAAAACTCCTGTGCTCTGGACTGTTGTCATTATAGCAAAGAAGTCATGGAAACAGGCCCTGGAGATGGGAGATGGGACCTGGGCTGAAATCCCAGCTCGGGAACAAGTGGGCTGCTTGAGTCTCAGCAAGCCCTTCCATGGGCCGACATCAGGGTGACGCACCCATGCGGAGCACGTGGTGAGATGGTGGCACAGACGTGCTGAGTCAGTGTGGCTGCTGATGGTGATACTGGTGGTTAGGATATAATCTGAATTACAGTGAAACACCTGCTGCCTCCAGTGGTGAACGTTGTTTCACTCCCTCATCTTTGGTGAGGGGTGTGTGCTGTGAGGAGGGGGCTTGGAATTATGGCTTCCACACACTCCAGGGTACGTTTTGATAAAGGCTAAGGCTGTAGCAAGCGTTCAAGGGTAGAGAGACGCCCCTGGTTAGTCCTGCCTGAGTGCCACCCAGGGCTGCGGTGGGCCTTTGGGGAGACAAAAGCTTCATCTCCCTCCAGATGGCGTGCTGTGTTCACTCACGCGGAGCCCAGGTCCTGCAACCACTCTCATCCCTCACAGAAGCCAGCCTGCGGGCTGGACAGACACAAAGAGCCTGGGGACGGCCAGAGCAATCGCAAAGCAGCGAAGCGTCCTGGTCACGCCCTGCTGGAGCCTTCCTTGCACTGTTCCACGTATCAGCAGATCAAACTTCTGGGAGGAATTCAGCCTTCAACAGCTTTTCTCACCAAGTGTCCCCCAGCCTGGCAGCCTTGCTGTGAGGGTCTGTGGAATATTCCATTTGTTGGCATATTCCTGCCGCTTCGTCAGGAGCAACTCAGGTGAATAACAAAGGGAGCAGACCGAGCTGCTGGTCAAATGTCTTGTGCTGTCATCGGGCAGGACGCCACCTCGCGGTCAGGTCCCCACGTGGCTCCCATGCAGGGCCTCTGAAACCCAAATCTAACCCCTGGCTCCCGGGAGCCCTGGTGCTCTGTCCCTCACCAAGTCTGGGCTCTTGTTTGCTTCAGCCCCGGACTTGTGGCCCCGAAAGGCGGAGGGTGGCTGTCTGTGGAATGCAGATGGATGCAACCGATCGCACGTACTGTAAACTTCCCCTTAGAAATCAAATAAGTTATTTACCTGTCAGCGAGACACCATCCCCAAACCAGCTGTTGACACCTCTGCTGTTCACTATGGAGAGGGTGCAGGGTGAAGGGGGGACCGTGGCGCCCTTAATAACTGCTGTGCATTGACTGTGCCACTTGTTAGTCGGCTCAAGAGCTGTGTCCAACCACTACAGTGTTCTGAAAAGACAAGTGGCCACGAGGACCAAGTTGGTGCCTCAGTTCATTAAGGCAACTTGTCCTCTAGGGAAAGGAGGAGGGAAAGGAACCAGCAGCTCCTGGCTGCTTGAGTTTCCTGAAGTTCAGGCACATCGGGTCATCGTCAGTGGTTCACAGATATGGCATAAAATGACATAAATCACACGGCGAGGAAGTCACTCTGTTCAGCTCTTTGTTGACCTGGTGGCGTCACATAAGCCTCGGCTGGTGTTGGGTGATCACCACTCACCCCTTACTCCTTCTTTCTGACACAGAGAGAGGGCCTTGGGGTGGCTGCTTCTGCAGGTGCCTAGACCAAAAATTCAGTAACACTGGTTGTGTTTCATTTGTTTTTAAGGTTATGTATAGTTAAGGAAAGTGGTACTGCTTTTCCATTTATAGGAGTGAATGTTCTTTGGAATTGGCAACTTACTTCCGTTTAATATATCATTTGTTTGTTTATTTTTGGCACATAATACACTCACCTGGCTGAAAATGAAATGCATATGAAAAGGTGCATATTGAAAGTCCTGCCCCCCAGCTCAGTCTCCCACCACCCAGCTCCCACCTACGTGACACCCTGACTCTCGCTTCAGTGCAGCTGTCCAAAGACTTTATGCAAATACGACCTCGTGTGAGTAGACGTTCTCCACACAGTGGTAGCGTACACTGTATACAGGCCTGTCTTCTGCATCCCTCTTTGCATAATAATATAGCCTGGCAATCTTTCCCTATCTGTGTATTTCCTCACTCTGTTCTGCTGCATAAAATTTCATTGTATGGATGTGCTATTGTTCATCAACCATTCCCTCCTGATGGACACTTAAGTTGCTTCTCATCTTGTGATACTGGATGCAGAGCAATTGGAGGTAACTTGCACTTACATCAGCCCACACGTGTGTGAGCCAGTCGGGAAGCAGCAGTGCTAGGCGCTGCCAGCTCAAAGAGAACATTAGCTTGCAGTTTTGATGGACATTGACAAGTCGGGGGTTATAGTTTTGTTCTTAACATTGTTTTATTAATTTTAGATTTTCGGAGAAGATACTGTAGGGAAGCAAAATCTGCCACCCCCCAATGTGTCTCTTTGCCGTGAGGATTTTGGGGGGCTGGTTCTTTTTAAGAAATGTAAGGCTTACTTCTTTTTACCTCTCCCTTAAGTGCCTAAAAGAATGTACATTGTAAAGCAATTATACCCCAATAAAGATGTTAAAACAAAAACAAAAACAAAAACAGAATGTAGATAGAGGGCCTGGTCCAGGAAGAGAGCTCTGACCAGAGGGGACTACAGAGAGCATGAGGTAGGTTTGAGGAGCTGGGGGGCAGGGCCTGGAGATCAGAGTCCTCTCTGTGTCCCACTGTCTCAGCCTGGGGTGGCGAACATTTGTTTACCAAACATTTGCTTTCCCAGTTTCCTGTGAATTGTCTTCCTCCCCTTTGAAGTCCAGACCCCCTTATGTCCTTCTCCTTAGCTCAGAATTGTACATAAGCCTCCACTGCCTGTCTGTGGGTCTCATATTCTTATGGGTACCCCATACATATGTAGTTAAATTTGTTTTTTCTCCTGTTAATCTGTCCTATGTTAATTTGATTATTAGAACAGTGAAATAGCCAAGAAGGGTACAGGGAAAGTTTCTCCTGCCCTGCAGTACGAAGCCAAGGATAGTGCAGATGGGCTGAAATCTGTCATGTCAGCAGGTGGCTGCATCGGCGAGGACTAGCAGGCACTGTCCTTAGCCCCAGAATCACTTGGCTGGGGAACAACCGGACGGGGGGCTTTGGGCACTGCACTGGGGCCCTGGCCTGGCGGGAAGGGTCCCAGGCGCCCAGACAGGGCTGCCCAAGGTCCCAGAGGCCTCCTGTCTCCTGCCTGTCCTGTTGGAGACTGGCCTTTTCTTTGTTCCTGGATTCCATAAGATTCCTCAGAATACGCTCCCTTTTGAGCCAGTTTGAGTGGGCTTCTCTTCCTTCTAAATCAACCCATCCTGAGACATTGCCGCTCCTGCCCCAGTGGAAGCAACCTGATTAGGTGATGTTAGAAATCCCTGTTGCATCCGCTTCTTCTGGTCACATTTTAAAAATTAAAAATCCAAAGTTTGTCTTTGTTTTCTTTTGGAGAAGAATCCGGCTTGGCAAAGTTTCCACTTTTTGGTGCCTGCTTTTGTGGCTGACCCCTAATGGTGAGTATTAAGAATTTCTTCTTACATAGTCCAAGGGGCGAAAAGGAATTTTTCATTCAAAAATCGCAAAACAGATTTATGTTGAAAATAATAAGAACTTTGTTGGTGCCCTGGAAAAACATGTGAGAGAAGCAGAGAGTGATCTCTTTTATTCGACCGGATTGTGGAAGTTAATGCACTGGTCTCAAGGGAAGTAAAAGGTCTTTTATTCACCTTGGCAATTTGTTTTCAACGAAAGATTCAGAATGCCTTTTCTTTCTTTTTTTTTCTTCTATTTTTTTTTTTTTTAATAAAGGAAGGATATAGTTAGTTGACCAAGGATTAGCTAGGGATTAAGGGCTGGTTGACTTTGCAATATTTCCACCTGCCTGCAGTGCATATACTTGAATTAACAATGGTAAATAATCAAAAGGGTATTAAAATGTGAGCCGGGCCTCAGAGGGACAGCCCGGAGTCTGTCTCTTTGTTGTATGGAGCCCTGGGGCCTCACTTTACCTCACTGGAATTCTATGGTTTTGAATTTATAATGTCCAGGGATCTGGGGGTTTCCGCAGGCCCCAGGATCACTCCTGTCACATTGCAAATAGTCCTGATTTGGGGTAATTTTCTTTAATGGCGAAGTTGACTGAGAATCCAGGTTCTATTGAATTGAGAGGTCTGTTTATCACCAGCGTACAATTATTGGCAGAGACACACTGAAATGACACAAAGGGCCGTAAGAGTGGCGGGGCCGGAGGCAGGAAGAAGGCCAGCGCCTGACCCTGACTATCATGACCACAGGACAAAAGATGTAACCCACAGGGAAAGATTCCCACCACAGACACTTTTCACCTGCTTAGTTAAATTTAACTCAGAAGGCTGGGAGGATGATTTGATTAATTCTGTATCTCAGTGGAAATTGGAGCCTTAGAAGATCAAGGCTTCAGAATTCTCCTGGGGGAGGAAAGACATCAGCCACATGGCACAAAGGAAAACCTCCTTTCTGTTTGTCAGAGGAAGACATAATTGTGCTGCTTCCTTACTGAAGAAGTTTACAAACATTTGCCAGTTGTCAGAAATAATTAGTCTAAAATTGTTTCATAAACCATGGAATGAAACAGTACATGCCTTGTTGAGATCAAAGGGCTTCTGTTACCTTCTTGTAAATCCAAATGAAATTCTCTTGAAAGTAAACTCCTGCAATGAGTGGTGGTGTCGGCTGAGTGCTGATGGCAGGGGGAGGGGAGCAGAAGGGTTAGGGCAGGAGCGTCAGACAGGAAGCTGAAGGAGCAGGGCCACGTCCAGGGAAAGTGGAGTGGGTCTCGAACAGCAGCAACCTCAGCGTGACAGACGGAGGACTTTTGCCACTGAAAGCTCAGGCCCTGCATTCCTGCCGGGATCTCGACGCAAGGCTGGTATCATGACCCTGACCTCCCAGGTGGGAGTTAGCGTCAGCTTAGCACCCGGCCCAGATAAGCTCTGCGTAAAGGCAGCTCTATTACTTATTACTGTTATTCATTACTGATGATAGAAACTAGCAGACGTTCATTTCCTGAGGGCTTCATCAGTGCCAGGTGCTGGATGGGGGGTCTGGGAACTAACTCAGAACCGAGGAGGTCTGGCTCCTTTTCTTAATGGGGAGGTCAGATACAAGGCCCCCTCACTGCACACCTGCTGGGCTGTGTCCTGTGTGAATGGTGCCACCTAGAGGCGAGCCATGCAGCTGCCCCATAAACAACTCGAATGACAACCCTGGGAGAGGCACACGGAGAAGTCGTGGAGGGACTGGGGTGGGGTGGGGGGGCATGGGGAAGCCTTCCGGGGAGCCCTGCTTGAAATCAGTGGGCAGAAGGGGGTGAGATGATAAAGATTTGATGGCTGAGAGGAAGCAGATAAAACAGAGCCTAACAATCAGAGTGCTTCCTCCCTCCCTCCCTTGCTCTCCCCCGACACACACACACACACACACACACACACACACACACACACACACACACACACACACACACACACACACACACACACACACACACACACACACACACACACACACACACACACACACACACACACACACACACACACCCCACATCTGCGCTCGATGATCCATCTGTCCTTTTTGGTGATGGTTGTTTGTTGCTATGCTGATCCGAAGTTTGATGTCTGAAGACCCAAACGGTCTCCTTGGAGTCACTTTTCCCTCCTCCTCACTGTCTCCAGCCCCACCCTCTCTGGATTCTCCCGGAGAATGGACCCTCTGCACACACCTTTGCAGCCTCCCTCACCCTGTGCTTGTCGTCTTGTCTGCTTGCTGGAGGGCAGGCAGCCCTGAGACACAGGGAAAGTCACCCGGACAGAGCTGTGGCCTGGAGGCAGCAGGAGCACAAGGTGAGGGCTGACCTCTTGCCTATGCAGACAGGGAGACCATACGGCCTGTGAAGGTGGCCTGATCACTTTGAGGGGCCCCCGGAATTCAGACACAGGAGTTTCTGCTCTAACATTACACATACAGCCTTGAAAAACCTCCTGTTGTGTGAAATCATGCACTGAAAATCAAACCAAAGCAAACAACACTTGAAAACAAATAGGGGTTACGGGTAAAAAAGGTTTAGGGCAGATCACTCAAAACCTATGGATATTTGTAACCAAAGCACTCACAGAAAAATAACAACTGCAGTAAAAACACTAACCCCATTCAATCTAGTTTCATGGTCAGAGAATCCTTCAAGCCTGTGCTTCCTTCTATGAGATGTAGGTCCTGGAGGGTATTCCCTCTGAACAGAGATGATTTTAAAAATGAAAATTGAAAGCCAAGGCAGGGTCTGCCTTTATATATGGATCCATTGTTTTACGGGAGAAATGGCTGCAGCTTCTGCTCACGGATATGCAAATTATCCCAGTAGCTTGACAGGCAGGGAGTGGAGAGGCTCTTGAAGCAACTGAAGCAGGACTGCTTGCATGAAAGGAAGGCATTTCTAGAGCTTTTAAGCATTTTTTTAAATTGATGAGTATCGCTTTTCAAGTGGGAGAAAGCTTGCCCCCGACCGCTTCAGGCCATCGCTGCGCTTGGGGAAATCATGCGTTCGGAACACAGAGGCCCGCCTTACACCCTGTCCCTCCTCCGACAATCGGTCTCTGTGAGCTACTTCTCGCCAGGTACCTGCGTGGTTGCCGAATCCTCCCGCTGCTTAACCCTTGCAGTGAACCAGGGGCTGCCCTCCTGTCTGTGCTCAGAGGGGCCTGGCTTGAGGTTCTCAGGACCTTTTGGACAAGGACCCACATTTTCATTTTGCACTGGGATGGCAAGTTCTGTAGCTGACCCTGCCTCTGACCTGTCCCACTGCCCCTCGCTGGGGAGCGGACAGTACGTAAGGTGAGAGGTGGGGCCTAACAAAGATTGTCCATCTTCAGGGACGGCAGTGAAAGACGGGAGCTGGGCTCCTCCTGCCTGTCTCCCCACGAGCTCAAACCAGTCCACTGCCAAGCTGGGCTGGTTCTCCCACCCAGAACCCTATTCTGGCCTCCGTCATCCCTGCCTGGACCAACTCGGTCCCTCTACCACCCACTACCATCACTACAGCCAGACGGTCCCTTTGTGGTACAAGTATAAGCACAAACTCCTGGCCTAAACCTCCCAGTGGTTTTGCATTTTCCTTACAAGAAATGACAAGATGTTGAGGCATTTGTAAGGCCCACCCGGCTGTGCTTCCTGTCCAGGCTCACGTGTCTCCCTAACTCCCCACGCTCAGGCAAGACGGGCTCACCTAGTTTCTCCAGGTCCCGTCCCTTCTTTTCGGTCCTTCTTTCTTTTCACACATGCAGGTCCTCCTGCTAGGTGGACCTATATCCCTGATGACTCATCCCATCTCAGGCTTTGCCTGGAAACGCCTCCCTTCCAGAAGGCTCCGTGGTCCCACGGGCTGCATGAGCCTCATACGTGTGGCCACAAGGCTCTGCCTCTCTCCACCGCTCCTGACATCTGTCTCCCCGCTGTTTGCCCACTGGGCTCCAGGAGGAGAGAACGGTGACCGACACACTCAGCACTGCTTCCTCAGTGCTTGAACCATAGTAATAAATTATGCTCAGTAAACATCTACACCTTCACTGAGGAATGAGGGATTGGAAGCTCAGTAAGGTAGGGGGTACCCTCTATGTCTTAGAAACATTCAATTCTCAGATAAAAGACACATTCAAAACATATTATGGTGATCATGTGAAAACAGGCAAGAAAAGTGGTACCTCAGTTCACCAGGGACCCTGAGACAGGAAATCCACCCCTCTGGACTGTTAACATCAGCAGGACATGTGAATCCTTGGTGTTAGGGATGGCCATCACATGCATTCTTGAACATTCTGGAGTCAGTCCTCACTCCATGGAGAATCTGCACGAAGACAAAGAGATTTGGGTCTTTGGTGTTTATTTAATACTAGCGTCACAGAGTTACTCATGGTCAAATACCTCCAAATTACGTACTTTGTAATTTCAAATGCCTTTCCTTTTTTTTTTTTGAAGTGTAAAAGCAATACATCCTCATTAAATTTCTGCAGAATTTGAATGTTTATGTATTCTGTAAAGTGAAATCCCCTCCATTTAATCCCCCAAATTCTCCAGCAACCTTTTTCTCAGTAGGCATGTGGTAGCACCTCGTCATTATTTTACAAAATTGAGGGCAAACGAAAACACTCTCCTACGGCTTGCCTCTTTTACTTAACAAATTGTGGACACCTTTCTAGGGAAGTTCATATCAACCTCATTCTTTTCAACTTTTCTCTGTTGTTCGGAAAAATGAAATGACCATAGTTTCATTAAGACTGGTATCGACGGTAGCATAGGTGTTCCCAATTTTTCCCAATTACAAACCATGCTGCAAAGACCATTTTAAAAAATACGTCCTTGCATAACTGGGTGATAGTTTCTTTAGGATAAATTCATTCCTAGAAATAGAATTCATGGGGCACATGGCATGAACATTTTAAATATTAATTGACATTGCCAAATTGCTTTCCACAAAAAGGTTGTGGAAAATGTACACTCTTAACAGTCTGAGGGAACTCATACCAGAGAGGATGCTTTTGGGTGCAAGTGACAGAAAACCCAACTCAAAATGGTGTAAACAAATGAAACGTTTTGGATCATATAATAGGGAAGTTTGCTGTGAGGGCTTCACGGGTATGATCAGTGCCAGGTTGTCTCGGGCTCCTAGCTCAGCTCTGCGGTCCGCTGTGTGTTCGCCTTACTGTCAAGACAGGTCTCTCCTCACGGTCACAGGAAGGCTGCCAGCAACAACTGGGCTACACGGTCCAAGGTCCACATCAGGGGAACAGAACTTCCAGAAAGCACTCTGATCTGTTTCCTACTCGGATCTGGCTCACACGCTCACCGCAGAACCCTTCAGCGTGGCCAGGGCAACGTGATGCAGGGGCCGGTTTAGCACAGGGTCACGTGCTCTAGCCCTAGCGTTGGGTGTGGTCAGTGTGGTGCCCACACCATATGGAGGAAAATGAGTGTGTGGCCTGGGCCCGCCCCGTGCTCAGAAGTGCCCTGTGCTTGTGGTTTCCTGCTCTGCTCTCATTATCTTGAAGTTCCTAAAAACTGTTAAACAAGGGACCCCATATTTACATTTTGCACTGGGACCTACAAATCATGTAGCCAATCATAGATGAAAACTGGGGCTGCTTTTAGAAAACAGAGAGAATGTAGCTGAGTTGACAAAACATAAATGTCCACTGCAACTGTCTGTGCTAAATAATATGATTTAAACTTAATTTTTCCTTGAAGAGCTTTATGACTTGCTGTCTCTAATCCTTTGCCCTGTACATAAAACGACGGGGCTAGGCTAGGTGGTCTCCACCAGTGTTTCAGTTCTGCTATTCTCCAATGGATGTCTGCCTCCTTAGGCTGTGAAAATTAATTTGTACCTTGCACCAAGTTTATGGACACAGTGATATTAAATATGAGTTGTCTCAACTCTACTGGTATTAAAAAGTGGCTGCAAATTAAAAGGAAAAAAAATACTATGTTACAAGAATGAGAAAACTAAATTGATGGGCCCCAGCTTTATTCAGCTCTTAGAAACCACCAGTGTTATGGAAAATTTCCAAAAAGAAAATCCCAAGGTTTAGGGCAAAGCTTTTTGAAGATTCTTGTAAATTAACAGCTTGGTGTAGTGGATTAGACATATTTTCTTGGTCTGCTTTCTTTTCACAAGTAACCGAATTATTTTCCTCTAATTGAGGAGCAAAGCAGACACTTAAATGGCATCTGTGTATTTCTGATGTGCTTCCTTTTCATCCTCATAAATGGTTCCATCTATATAATTCAGTGAAAATTATATTATATGGCCATCTTTCAAAAAAGCAATTAATATTTACTTCAGCTATCAACATGTGAATATATTCTCTTGTAAGAAGAAAAAAACACAGAAAATGGAGCATTCCAGGTGAGGTTAAAGTCCTTTCTGACCAACTCTCCCACCTCCCTTTCCCCGTCACTCATTCTCCAACCTCATCCCTTCTCAGAGGTAATAATCGCTGTTATCGGTTCTGTATCTTCTTCTAGAATGTTCTAAGCATTTAGATATCTATATATCTCCACAGAAAATGTCTAAAATTGTGTTGTTCTGTTTTGACATAAAAGGCATCATGTCTCTTTTGTTTTTGAAACTCAACACAGCTTGGAGAGTTTTCCACGTAATCGTACGCAGACCCACCTCATCCTTTTTTAACTGCAGGAGAGTTTGTGCTGTAGAGATATTCCACATTTTATAAAGCCTCCATGGGCCTTTAGGGTGATTTATGTTTTTCACTATTTCACAAAAAATGCTGCAGTGAACATTCTTGTGTAGGCCTTTGAGGGCAGTGTGCTTGCCCAGCATGGACACCGAGAGGCGCTGGGAGGCCACAGGACTTGTCACTTTCGTAGTCTCCGTGAAGTGGACTCTGAAATGGCTGACTGAAGGCTGGTCCCAGGATCCACCCCTCTGAGGAAGCAGGGGCAGTGAGACTGGGCAGAGGGGCCTTGGGCTGTGATGAAGCTGTACCAAGGCCTCAGTCACCCTGTGGTTGGGGGGTGCTCTGGAGCAGAGATGGCCCTTCAGAGTTATTCCAAGCTGGGGCCATGGGCCAGGGGTCTGCACCCCACATCACTTGGTCACTGGTTGTGGACCGCCTAGGGGAGGGGTGTGACCTTGAAAGGTCTTCAGCAATTCCAGAGATGGGGGAGACAGGGGTGCGGTGCTGGGGGCTTGCCTGTGGCCATCAGCCGGGAACACAAGGGGCAGCGTCTGGAGGGAGAGCTCGGGTCACGAGGGCGGGCTCTGGTCAGAGCCCCACAGGCCCACGGGGCCCTCACATTTAAAGAACAATGTGAGATTGCCTTTCATGGGCTGCGGACTTGCAGGGCGGATGCGGTTTGGAGAGGATGCTTGTCAGATAACCTGAGGCAAGATCGGAGACACCCAGGACAGGTGCCACCAACCTGCAGTTTTGTAGTCATTTCCAGAAACAGCCTTGATCTGCAGCTGCTTAGACGATGTCATTCTGTAATCACTGGGGCAACTTCACCACATCTTCTTCCCCTTCAAGGCAAATGGCTTTGAAGGTGACATCCAGGCTCTGACAGCTTGTCAGAGGCCTCTGACCAGCGCCCCCTTCAGAGCCACTGGGACTCTAAATGTAAATTTTCATCTCGTAACACGTGCTGCTCTTGGGCGGCCACCTCAGTTGGAGGAACGTGAATAAATTGGGGTTTGATAACTTGTTTTTATACCATAAATGTTATTAAACATAAATGGGAATCATTAGATGAAACACTTAATTAAAACCATGGCCAAATTAGATAAATGCTAAGGAGAGTGCTCTAAATTTATCGCCCAATGATCTATAGGCTTGCTCAGTAACATACTCCCGGAAACCTCCTTAATGAAGCTATTAAGTGCATAAATATCGTATGTGCCAACTGGCAAAATCTAGTGATGATCTGTCCCAATTTACTTGCTAAGTAAATACACCCCCTTGAAAGAAGCCACTAATTTATGCTGCTGCTGACCACAGGACAAAATCCCTCACCTGCCTGAAAACAGACCTTTCAAAACAGGTGAGTCATTGTACCCCGAGGCTGGGAAGCGAGGAGCTGCTCGCCACCAGTAGGCCACGGGCTTTTGAAGTTTTGCTCTATTTCTCGAACTTTCCTTCTTGCAAATGCAGAGAGCATACACCACGGGCCACAGACGCAGCCAGGCTTTACTTCTCTATGCTAATCTGCTTGGAGTCTGGTGGAAGCGCCTTCTCTACTGGCAGAGGTGGGTGAGGTCTTGGCTGACCTGGCACCTGGGAGGCCCAGGAGGGCTGCAGGTGTGTGCAGTCTGGAGGTGTGGCCTGGGAGGCACCCAGCCTCCCTGTCCCCACCCTCAGACCCTCACTTATCTGAGCTGCCAACCTTCCCTGCTAACAGATGGATGACCTCCGGCTCCTCATTCAGGAGCTCAGGAGGGACAGTGGGGTGTAAGGATCCCTTGATGGTGATCTTGGCCCAAGGCGGGCACTACGGGACTCGGCCCACCTTCCCTGTAGACCTCACTGACCTCCCCCACAGCTCTTGCGCTGCAGCTGCATCGGCAACTTGACAAGCTGCCTTCCCGCCTCCCCCAGTGTCCTACCCGCCCCCTGCCGCGACTAACCACATGGCTGTTCCCTCTCCCACTGCTGCCCAGGCTGCCAGTTAACCTCTCCTCCCCGCGTCTAAATAGGACTCGCACTCCTGTTGTCCCTCATCCTGCCTTTTGCTTATTTCATAGTGCTTGTCACCACCTGACATATTTTATATTTATCCGTTTATGGTCTGTGTTCCCTCCCATGAATGTAAATGCCAGTGGAGCCGAGGGAGGGAACAGTCACTTTTTTTTATTCACTATGAATCTCTAGCGCCTAATTCAGGGCCTGCCACACAGCAGACGCTCACCAATTTTTTAATAAATGAATAAATGAATGGATGAATGAATGAATAATAAGCAGCAGCCACTTGGAGCCCGCAGTGTGCTGGGACAGGAGCTACAGCTGTCCCCAGAAGGGTTCTCAGCGAGCAGCGATCTGCAGTGAAGTCAACAGGAGATGACAAACAAGCAGGCTGAGTTCTCTCACAGGAAGCGAAGTGCGGGTGGGAAGCAGCACACGGGTGGGGAGAGTGGGGACCGGCCAGGTTCCCTGGAGAAGTGAAGTGGAAGCCAAGTCCAGAAGGGGAGACCCCAGGTGAGCAGGGCTGCGGAGGTGATTGGCTGAATGATGCCAGAGCCAGAGAGCCAGGGCCGGAGGATTGGTCCTGGAGGTGCATGCCTGCTGATGGGAGGGGCAGCCTCGGGGCAGCTCGATCACTCTGAGAACGTGTGCGGCGAGCGGGGAGGCCGAGGATAGACCAGTGATATGCATGGGCCCCAAATGAGACCAACAGCAGCTCCCAGAGGCAGGGCGGAGCCAGGAGCTGAGGGTCCCAGCTGAGAGGAGAGACCAGCCATGGGCTCCATCAACCCAGTCACCTGCTCCTCTGCGGCCAAGAAGGGTCAGGTCAGGAGAAGCATGTTGGCCTGAGCAAGGGGCTGCTGTGGGTGACGGGTGGGTCCAGGCCAATCTGCAGTGAACGGAGGGGAGCATGACAGGGTGAATGGAGATGGGGGGACACTCTTTCCAGAAGTTTGGCTGTTGGATCTGTAACAGTAAATCCCATTGACTGAGGAGAAACCTGAAGCTCAAGGCTGCTCAAGTGGACGCAGGTCCATCTACCTTCACGGCATGGTTGTGGTCATTCTGATAGTGGGTCCCAATGCAGACATGTTTGAGAGATGCTTTCAGGTGGCCCGGGGCCATGGCACCAAGGGACCAGCCACGTGCATACCAGCCCTGGCCTTTCCAGCTCTGTTAGTCCTGAACACAGAAGCAGAAAGGCTCCTGGAGGTGCTAGCTTGTCTCCCACCTGCCAATCTGCCTTTCTCCCCAAGACAGGAGCCTTGGCAGACAGCAACAGCTGCTGGGTGCCTAACACAGACTTTCCCTGAACCGATTTCTAAGATCATCTTATACTGCAGGCGAGGGAGGTTTGTTTTTATTAAGGTGGAGATATCAAGCTTCTTGTAAAACTACATTTAGTAAGAAAGTGAGTCAGTTGAATAAAAAAATAAAACATTAAGTAAATCAGGTAATGTTAACTAACAGGAAAGAAGCAGGGCCATGGGAGGTGGTGCAGGGTGGGACACCCTGGGCCCTATCAGGCCACAAGGACAGTCTGACTTCACATGTTCCAGTGAAGGAGTGTTTTGTGACAATGGGTCTGGGGTTTCTATTTACCATTCTACTAGGTTGAATAGTGTCCCCTAGAAATTCATGTCCACTGGGAACCTCAGAATGTGACCTATTTGGAAGGAGGGCCTTTGCACATATGATTAGTTAAGATGAGGTTGTACTGGACTAGGGTGGATCCTAATACAATGATATCTGTGCTTGTTAGAGGAAAATCTGGACACAGAGACAGCCATACAGGAAAGAAGGCCCTGTGATGACGAAGGCAAAGACTGGAGAGACACAGTCACATGCTGAGCAACGCCAAGGATCGCCAGCAATGCCTAGAAGCCAGAAGAGGCACGGAAGGATTCTTCCCAGGCACTTTGGAGGGAGCATGGTGGTACTGCTAACATTTCATTTCAGACTCACAGCCTCCACAACTGCGAGAGGGTCCCGTGCTGGTGTTTTAAGCCCCCGGTTTACAGTCGTTCGTTACAGCAGCCACGGGAGACCGATACGGCCACTTTCTGAAAATGGATTGTTAAACGATTGATTAATAATTAAGAAAAATGACCTTCCTTCGTATATTGATGAGCATTTTGATATTCATAACATTTCTTTCTTGCAGTTATCATCCTGGGTGAATCCTTCTGAGGCCATAAGGTAAAAACGTAAGATTCTGACCCAAACCATGGAGTCTTCATAATATTAAGTGTATTTTATCTTAAAAAAAATCAGAAAACTACCAACCTTTGCATGAAAAATAGATTTTTGTTGATGTATATTTTTGTTTCCAATAAATTTGATGAAATCAGGCAGTGGGACAGGTGGCCTGGCTTGGAATAATGATCCTTCTGGATATATCCTTGTCTTGTTCTCATTTACAGCCTTAGAGGTATAAAAGCATATTTTCATAAAACCAACCCTTCCATGCAAAAGCAGATTCATCATTTGGATCCTTCATTAATTTCCCAATGATGTTCTCACTGGCCATAAAGAAGACTTAGAGCTCTTTACGAAAGTTTTATTCCGGAGAAAATGGTCTTGGAACATTGTTTGCACCGACCTCTTTTAACCTCTGGTTCCCTGTGTTATTATTATTAAGTAATAATGCTGCTTGCTGCCAACATCATTCTTCCCTCGTTGTACTTCAGAAACCAAGTGATGCCTTTTGGAGTGGAGGACAAGTCAGCACTTAGTCATTGCCTTGTGCTCCTGGCCGGTCCCCATACGCCTGCCTGGATTGCAGTCTTACATCATCTTTTACGAGTACATCAACTTATTTGCAATTAAGTTTAGATTGTCTAATAAAATCTGGTGACATTTTAGCTTACAGTTTATGTCCCAATAAAAGGCTCCAAATGTTATTGCCATAAGAATCCATGTGACAACCCAACATAAACCTTTCCTTTCGGGCTGGACAGCTGACTGTGCAGTTAGAAACAGTCGGCAGGGAGATGTAGGGACCGGGGTTGTGATGTTGACGATTCCTGAGGGCTTCATTTCCACTCTCAAGTTCCCCGTCTAGAGCTCAAAATGGTTCATCTCTTTCTTTCCTTCCTTATTACTGTGGTAAGAATACCTGCCATGAGATCTACCCTTTTAGCCTGTCCACTGGTACTAACTACAGGCACAGTGTTGCTCAGCAGACCTCTAGAACTTCCTCATCGTGCATAACTGAGCTTCATGCCTCTTGAACATCAACTCCCCACTTCTCCCCTGCTCCAGCCCCTGGCAACCACCAATCTCCTCTTTGCTTCTATGAGTCTTGACTGTTTTAGATTCCTCATGGAAGCGGATCATGCAGTATTTGGCTTATTTCAGTGAGGATCATGTCCTCCATGTTCATCCCCGTGGTTGCATACCGCAGGATCTTTTTAAAGGCTGAAAAGTATTCCATTGTGTGGATGCCCCACATTTTCTCTATGTGTCCATCCACGGACACTTAGGTTGTTTCCATGGCTTGGCTACTGTGAACAGTGCTGCAATCAACATGGGGGTGCAGATATCTCTTCAGATCCTCATTTCAAATTCTTTTGGATACATGCTCAGAAGCGGGATTCTGGGTAGAAATGGGTTGAGATGCCTCTGGTCGCGGACTTCAGGTTTGGGCAATAGATGTGAGAGCTGAAGAAATTGCAAAGGAAGTCAGGCTTGCTGGCAGGTTTGTTTCTGGTCCTCAGACTATCGAGCCTCGGAACTCAGCTTAGGAAAGGTTGCTTTCATTACAGTCCTTTAGGAGCTAAATAAACATGGAGCTCAGAGATTCTCAACTAGGAATTACTTCCTCCCAGGGACATCTGTCTGGGGACATTTCGGTTGTCATACTTGGCGTGGTACAGGCATCTAGTGGGTGGGGGCCAGGGATACTGCTGAATATACCACAGTATGCAGGACAGCCCTCCACAGAGAATGACCCAGTCTAAAATGGTGATGGTTACACGGCTGAGAAACCCTGATCTAACTGAACCCTCTTACGACACACAGCCTTGACTTTCAGTCCTTGTCTTTTGTCTTTGAATCATGTTTTGCTCAGTTCCTGAAAGTGATGGGTCTGCTCTGAATGAAATTATGGATAACGCGGGGTGCTGGCTGGCTGCTCTCAGCCCTTGCTTGGTTTGGGAATGCAGTGAACAGCAGCCCAGAGAAGGCTCTCCGTGTTTATGGGAGAGAGGAGACACAAGGGTGGATGTGCAGCCTGGGTTTGGGAAGGAGGAGAAGAGACCCAGTGAGCTGCTTCAGTTTCCTGCTGAAGGAGATACAACTTAGAAGCAGTGACTTCATTTTCAAATAGAAAGTACAACCTATGAGGAAACAAAGCCTCCCAGTGCTCTGGAAGTAGCCTTCCAGAAGCCAGCAGGATCTGTGACCCGGAACTATACTAACGGGTGCTCTGAATGAACCTCTAGGTATAACTCGGATGAAATGTGGACTATTCCATGATTCTTACGCCTTAAAGCTTACAGATTCCAGAAATGAAACCCGTTCATGCATAAAATATCGGCTCTCAGAGCACAGTCATTTTCATGCTTGCCCTTGTGTGGGGATCTGTGTTATAAAGTATTGTGGTTAGACCCGAAAATCCTCCACCATGTGGACAGAGACCCCGCTATTTATAGCTCTCCTCATGGTGACTTACAGCATTAATCTCCGCGTGAATTCTGAGCTCCCAAACGCCTGCCTAAGGAGATATGCTAAAGCCTTTTCCCTGTGGCATTCTTCCAGACAGAATTTAAGAGACACCAGAGGATGGCACATTTATACTGAGTTTGCAGTTTCCTAAACATGAAGAAGATGAACGGCTCTCAGTTAAGGAACACAGGTCAGATAGGAGCTTGAAATTGAGTATTTGAGCTGACACAGGAGAGAAACCAAGAGGCTTCGTGAAGTTTGCTGTGTCTCTAAGCTTCCTAAGACCCTATGATTAGAAACAGATTGAGGTCAGAGAGTGTGGTCCTATTTGAATTAATGAAAGAGCCAAATTGCCCAGAGGGCTGGTTTCCGCACTGCACGTCTGACTGCTGGGTTCTGCGGTGGGGGAGGGAGGCGGCAACCAGGCCCCTCCCGTCCCTTCCGCTCCACTCCTCGGCTGTTTGGTAGTTTGAGATTCCAAATAAGGTTTCTGTGGAGAAAAAGACAAAATGACTCTGCCATTAATTCCAAGGAGTAGGGACTGTTAATGAAGAGATCGAAGTGAACTATTTAAGAAGAAAAAATCAGTTTGTTTACTCCTGAATGCTGGAAAGGCTTGGAGAGCGGGGAGCAGACGGACCTTGTTGTCAAACAGACCCTGGTCAACCTCAGTGCCCATTCGCTAGTCCCGTGACCTTAATGCAGCTGAGTCTCGGTCTCCTCCCCGTCAGTGGGGAGAGGAACTCATGCCTTCCAGGGGCACCATGAGGACGACGGGTAGTCGTACGAGAGCTCATGTGAGCTGCGTCTGCTGCAGAGGGTCTGGGCAGGGGACCTGCCTCAATGCGCACAGGAAGCGGGGTAATGGATGGCAGGGGAGGGGAGGTCTTGGTTTCCCACCTTGGGTACCTGTTGACCGTTGTAAGTCCCGGATCATTTCGAGTTCTTTGGTAGCAAGCAACAGAAACCAACTTTGCTATGTTAAGCAACAGAGGAGTTTCCGGGAAGGCTGTTGGGTGGCTGGT
This sequence comes from Globicephala melas, assembly GCF_963455315.2. Classification (NCBI taxonomy): domain Eukaryota; kingdom Metazoa; phylum Chordata; class Mammalia; order Artiodactyla; family Delphinidae; genus Globicephala; species Globicephala melas. Next base: position 83,612,691 of record NC_083328.1, read on the forward strand.
ACGTAGAGTGGACAGGAATGCTGGAGACTCAGGCTTAGCCACAGGAAAAGCACCAGGGAAGCCCCTTCAGATGCGGCACCAAGCCGAGAGCTGCTAGGCGCTGGTGTTTGCTTTCCTCTCCCGACCAGAGTCCCTCCAGCTTTGTCTGGGTCGCCAGCTGGTTCCTTGCGGGAAGGCAGAGCACCTTCACTGACATGCACTAAGACTGAGCACAGGGAGGGCAGCGATGTCCCCGAGTCAATCCAGGCGCCGGAGCCAACGTGCTAAATGCCCCTCGTGTGACCTGAGCCTCCTGCCCACCCTGCATGCCCAGCGCTGCCTCCTCCCTCTGCCAGCTGGGTAAGAACTCATCGTCAGTGCCAGCTCAGCTGCTGCAGCTTGTCTACCTGAAGTCAGGACTTTGCAGAAGCATCGGTTGCCACTGCAAATATTCCTGTCATCAGGCAGGCAAGTGGCATATCCTACCGTCTGAGGGAGTTTGAGAGTCTTCCTAACGATGCACTCCAAAACTTGGTCTTAGATCTCAAAAGTTTCCGCGTTAACTAATAACCAGAGTCCCCAGAAACAATGCGAGGAAACATTCATTTCCAGTGCCTTTCCAAGGCGGGGCTTGGATGTGTGGGTTTGAACGAATGCAGAATACATTATCGGCACGTGTTACCCCATGTAAATGCCGGGCTCCCCATTTGTTCCCCTGTGCAATGACTTCTTTAGTATTCTGCGGGGAAATTTCTTAGATTTGTTGCAAAAGTATATTATTCTGTAAGATGATATGAAGAAACCTAGGGAAGAAAAAGGAATACAGGCATATAGGCTAATTAAAAAAAGAGGCTGCAAAACTAGTAGAAACAAACAGCCTCTGTGTTTCAGGTTATGAAATATTTATCCAGTGGCAAAGAAGACACTGTAATCGGAAATGAACTTTGCCAAGTAATTACTTTTGATCCCAGCAAGATGCATTCAAAGGCCTTCAGGTAAACATCATCCTTGATAGGGGGGAGGTGAATTGCAAAGCAACATTATGCTTTTAAAGGAAACAAGGAATGAATCAAAGTCAGCAACTTGTCCAAGTCCTGTTGAAAAGTGTTCCTGTGTGAAATTTTCTAGATGATGCTCCGTGAGCGCAGAGTGGAGATGTGAATAGGGGAAGATGAGATATGATCAAATGGTGGATGAGAAAAGCCACAGGCCGCAAAACCAGAGCGGATTTTCCTCCTTCTTAAGGAAACTTTAAATAATGCACATGTATTTAAAAACAGAGTATGTGTGGCTAATTCTGATAAAGATCTTTAAAATGACATTAAAATGGAAATACACTCAAACTAGGCATCTCCTGGGAAAATGTCACTAGTTATGTTACATTTGTTTTCTGTTTTGTTCCCGTGCCCTTGTGAAAACAGCTTTATCTTCAATACTCCCAGAGTGGAAGGAAGAGTTTTCAGGGAGACGGGAGCATTTTTTTTTTGTTTTAAATGAATTCTCTGAGGAGAGTATGCTCTGTGCCATGCACACAAACTTTTCCAAGGATTGATTTTACCCGGTGCTGCTTCCAGGGGTGTGTTTGCCTATATTCTTTCACCTTTAGATTTTAAGCCTCTGTCAGAGCGGGCCCGGGTCCATTCCCGAGCTTATTAAGTATTACGAAATAACACCACTGATCAAAGAACCCTGTAAAAATGACCTTGGTTCCAAGGTAATGCATGGCTCTTCCCCTGTAAGACTTGGTTTTCCTGGGTCCATATAGATCCAGCTGGAGATGATGTGATGACTGCAGAGGATGGAAAGCTTATCGTGGAGCTATTCTTATCCAGGTGCAAGCAACTAACCCTTTTACCATTTCATTCCCCAGGAATGCCAACTTCGGGGTTAGTGGGAACAGGTTCCCTTCTTTGACAGCTGTTATGAGAAGAGAATGTTTTATAAATTCCTCATATGAAAAAAAGAGTAGAAAAATTTGAACCTGTCTCTTTGCTTTCATAAAAACCCCAAAACAATTTCTTATAACCCAAATGTCATTTCTGAAACACTATTCCTAGAACCCTCCTGTTGAAATCTTGGGACACTATTTGAAAAGAAAAGAAGCAAAAAACCTCCCTTCTCCCTAGCTCATAAGTAGAAGTAAAATTCTATGAACATTTTTGAAAGAAAAGCCTGGAACTGGTCTTTTCCCCCTGCTGGATTACAGAGCAGCGGGGAAGGTGAGCAAAGATTCAGAATAGTAATAAAGGTCAGGCCATCCCCCAAAGAGGCTACAGCTAATCTCAGCCTTTGTAACTGGAAAAATTGTGGATGTTTAGGGCGTGCTTTGGAAGATCTGGAAAACAAGCCAGAGGTGTTATCTCTGTGGTTATGTCATGGGGCTGATCCTCACTGCCTAATGAAGTGGGAGGCGTGACTGGGAAGATTCAAGCCTGCAACACAAGCTTACTGAAAGCCAGTGAGAACCCATGCCAGGAGCAGCTGAGTGCCTAGGAGCCCTCCCGGGAGCCTCCAGTGGGGGAGTGGAGAGCAGGATGGGAAAGGCAGGGAGGCCAGGTGGAGAGGCCGGGCGAGGTCCACGGGGTCCGTGGAGGTGACCCTCAGGGGAACTAGGGGGATTTTCAGATTGGGGCTCGCACATCCCACAGTGGTCAGTCATTGGCTGAGGGCTGCCCTGATGGCCATGAACTCCTGGCACTTGTGCTCTTGGCAAGTGTTGGCAATGGGGCTCAGGAGCCAAGCGAAACCTGGAAGGGAGCAGGGGCCTTGCTCAGAAATGATGTGAGGGACCAGAGGGGATCTTGGCGGACCATTCACAGTGCGCTCTGCACCTGGCGCTGCAGGCTGAGAAGGCTCCAGCAGAAGACTGAGCCCTCTGAGTACTACATTCTCTCAGATAACCTCCACGTGATAAGCACGTTGGTGTTATTTGCCCTGTTGATCTCACCCTCTCACAGATGAGCGTGTGAGCTAGGTGGCCGAAGTCATTTGCCCACAGGCACTAAACGCCAGTCGGTCTAACTCCGAAGCCACCCCCCTGCATCCCATTCCCTGACTTTCAACAATCAGTCCAGTGTCCTTATAGGCAATTTGTTGGAAAACCATTTCCTCCCTGAGATCAAATAGATTCCCTTGCTCAGCTTGCTGCTTTGCATGATTTGTGGAATCCTGGCTCGTTTGTCTGCGTACATTCTTCTCTTCCACAAGGAAGACAGGCAAAGGCCCCCTTTTCCCCCAGCAGATGTGACGGTACCGCTGAGTGACAGCGAGGAGTAACTAGCACCCGAGGCCCACTGCCTGCAACCTGAGTGCAGCGTTCCCACGTTCCCTGTCAAATGGGCTCCAAGGCACATGTATAATTCATGGTTACAGCCCACATGCCAGCAGAGAGACTCTGCTCCGGCTGCTGCTGGAAAAAGGAGCTCGGCTTACAGAGGGAGGTGGTTTGCCTTCCGAAAGAGGGTTTCCACTCACGGAACTAACGGGCTGATGACCAGCTCCAAAGGGCTCTTTGGAGCACACAGAGATGCCCCAGCAACTACCCAGAGCAGAACCCTGAGGAGGGCTGAGTTGATTCTGGGGTTCTCCATATCCCCCTTAAACGTTCTGTTTGTAGCTGTTGAGGTTTACTCATTCGCCCAGTGAGTTTTTGGTTTTTTTTGGCTGTGTTGGGTCTTTGTTGCCATGCGGGCTTTCTCTAGTTGTGTGAGCAGGGGCTGCTCTTTGTTGCGGTGCGCGGGCTTCTTATTGCAGTGGCTTCTTGTTGTGGAGCATGGGCCCTAGAGCGCGTGGGCTTCAGTAGTTGCGGCACGTGGGCTCAGCAGTTGTGGCACGTGGGCTCGGTAGTTGCGGCACAAGGGCTCTAGAGTGCAGGCTCAGTAGCTGTGGCGCATGGGCTTAGTTTCTCCGCAGTATGTGGGATCTTCCCAGACCAGGGATCGAACCTGTGTCCCCTGCATTGGCAGGCAGATTCTCAACCACTGCGCCACCAGGGAAGTCCCGCCCAGTAAGTCTTTATGGCGCATCACTGAATGAATGAATGAGCCAGGGGCTTCTGTCTCTTGTCCTCTATAAGGACAAGCAGATGCTGATGGCTTCCTTTGTCACTCTGATGAGGGGGATGGGGGGGCAGGGCATGAAGTCAGCTACACAACGGCTAGGCAAGGGGGGGTTTCAAGAGACAGGACATAAGGAAGAGGACCCCAGAGAGAGCAGCTAGAGCTTACCTGGGGCAACAAGCTTTCTCCTTGTATTTGATATTCAGGATGGAGCTATTTCCTAGTTTCAGGGGCTTACTTACTAACACACTTCCCAGGACAGGGTCTCGGAAAAGAGGCCAAGCTCTCCCCGTGTGTGTTTGTGTGTTTCTATGTGCATGAGTGTGTGTGCACATGAGTGCATGCATATGCATGTTTGTGTATGTGTGTCCATCTGTGTGTGCATGATCAAGTGTGTATGTGTGTGCATATGCAATCTTGTGTGTTTACACACACGTGTAAACATGCGTGCATGCGTTTAAGTGTATGCATGCATATGTGCATGCGTGAATGTTTATGCATGGGTATGCACACTTATATGAGAATAAGTGTGTGTGTGTATTTGAATGACTCATGTTTGAGGGTATATGCATGTGTGAATGCATGAGTGTGTACATGTGAATGCACGAATGTGTCCACACATGGATGTGTGTGCATGTGTGTGCACCCGGCACGTGTGTATGTGTGAGGTGTGTGTGTGTCCGTGTGTGTGTGCATGAAAAATGCCCTCTCTGCTCACTACCATGTCTACACCTGGAACTATAAACCCAACGTACTCCTGGAATAACTACTCCTTTCTCTCAAGTCACCTTCTGCAAGCCTCCCCAGAGGCACGGCGCCCTTGAGGTACCCCTGCTCCTCTGCCTGTCCCGCCCTGACTTCCGGGATTAGCGGAAGCCTCAGTGTCCTCGCTGACTCCCCTCCTCTCTCAGACACAAGCGAAAGATACTAAGCAATGGAGCGCTACCTTCTAGGTCATTCTCCCCTCCTTTGCATTGCTGCTGCTTCTAGCCTAGGTTAGCCCCTCATTGTTTTTTATCTTTTAATGAACTTATTTTGGTTTTTAATTGAAGTAAGCATTCAGAAAAAGAAACCATAACTGTACAGCTTGATGAGTTTTCATGAATAAACACATGCATGTAATCATATCTGGGTCAAGAATTAGATATGGCAGTCCCCCTGATGACCCCTCCCAGTCACTAGACCCCTCTTCCCCAAAGATAACCCATCCAACATGGAACACCCCACATCAGTTGTGTCTGTTTCTGAACTTTGTATAGGGGAAATAATGCAGTAAATTTGCTTTTACATGTGGCTTCTTTTGTTCAACATTTTGTTTGTGAGATCCATCCTTGTTGCTTACAGCAGCATTTCTTTCCTTTTAATTGCTATATAGTATTGCACTGTATGCAAATACCAAATTTATTTATCCATTTTATTACCGATGGGCATTTGAATTGCCTCCAGGTTTTGGCTAGTTTGAATACTTCTTCTATGCATGAATATCCTTATAAATTTCTTTTGGTGAAAGTACACATGCATTGCTGTTGGGTATATACCCAAGAGTGGAATTCTGGGCTCCCTCCTTATTCTTTGCTTGGACTCCTGCAGCAGCCTGGACCGAGTTTGCCTTGTTCTATCCCAGCCTGTAGTCCTCATGCCTTGGGCACATGCAGGAAGCCCAGCTCAGTCTCTCTCAAAGGTTCCCTGAACTGTGCCACACAATAGGCCTTGTAGGGGATGTTTTGGGCAGCCGACTGCCACACAGGACCACACACTCCTCCCAGGTGGATCCATGCCTCTTTGCATTGTGGTGTTGCAGCCCATCCCCGTTTATCACCCCCTTGTATCTGGACTGGCCTCCCGACTGGCTTTGACCAACAGAATGTGGTGGAGACCCTGCAGCTTCCCTTCTCTCCCTGGAGCCCTGAAACCAATCAACGTGCTGTGAAGAAGTCTAGGATGAAGTGTCATGTTGGGGGAGAAGTCGAGGTATCCCAGCTAAACCCAGTTGTGTCCAAGCCATCAACTGGCCCACAGACTCATGAGAAGACGTGGCTGTGATGAACTGTCAGTGTGCTTGGGTTTGTGACACAGCGGGAGGCTGGCTGGTGGGCCCCACACCCCTGCCTTTACCCTTTATGTTCCGTTTCCTGGACAGCCCTTGTCCTCTCTCTGCCTGCCCAGTTCTTGCCCTGACCCCTGGTCCATATTCCAGTTCCCCTGGCCCCTGTGGATTTCCTCCTGGTTCTCCATCTGGATGTCATCTCTTCTTCACTGGGATACCCTTTACTGCTCTTCACTTCTCTGGGGCCCCCTGCTGTACCCTGCCTCTCCTAGAGCAGTCTTCTCCAGAACAGGACCATCATCACCATTCCTGTCACTGCTGCTTCTGATAACAAAGATGCTCTCTCTTCTTGAGCGTCTGCTCTTGGCAGGTCCTCAAGGTGCCTCACAGACATCATCTCATCATTCACTGTGGTCCTCCCGCTGAAGAAGGCATCACCCTCCTGAGTGGTTTAGAAGACTGAGGCCACAGGGGGTACGTGACTCCAAGATGAATCGGGGACTTGGACCCAGGTGGTTAGCCCCACAGCCCTGGCCTGTCCACATGCTTTGCTGTCTTTCTTTGCACAGCATCCTGCCAAGTACAGAGAAGACTCTCAAATACCTACTGAGTATAAACGAATCTGAGTTATTGGACCTCTAAAGGCTAATGTGTTACTCTTTCTAGGTAGGAAGTGATTTAGCCAACAAAGGAAAACAAGAGTAGAAAACGAAGTAGTTTCCCAATAAAAGCAGCCTGACATGAAACACACACTGCACTGTTTTCTGGTTAAATTGGGGGCTCAGACCACTTCCCTGTTACCAAGCACTGAGGTGGCGCACTACAATGCCCACTTTGCAGCCCTCAGCTCAGCTAACCCATGAGGTTATGCTGGTTCCATCATTTCACACATAAGAAAACCAAGGTTCGGGGTGGTGAAGCGGTCCCAGGTCCCACAGTTAATAATAGCAGAACTGGCATTCATCCTATGTCTCCCTTGGGCTGTTCATTTATTTAGCAAATATATACTGAGCTGATACTATATGCTACCTTCAGAGACAATGGGATCAGCTCAGTGTGAACACCTTCATCCTCCCTGAGACGGATGCTCACATTCTGGATGCTCCCTAAGCGTGATATGATAACATTTCCTGCGAAGCTGGTTTTCTAGTTCTAAAATCCACTTTGTTTGAAGGCAGGCCCTTGCTGTGTGATGTGAGTAACAGGTGGTTAGCTGTAGGTCTTATTTCTTAGACTTCTAACCTGTTAACTGGTTGGTACAATTCGAAGACTTGCTTGCAAGTTTACTGTAAAGTTCACCTAGATGAAAATTGAGTTGTTGTAACATATTCCCAATACTTTCCTTTCTGTGGCATCACCTCCAGATAAATCTAATGTCTGAGTTTTCAGCAACTGCCTCTTTTCTTTTTCAACACTGTTTCAATACTGTTTAACCACAAAGAGTATAAGGTAAATGTCCATCCACAGGAAAATGGATAAAGAAGATGTGATACACACACACACACACACACACACACACACACACACACACACACACACACACACACAGGAATACTACTCAGCCATAAAAAAGAATGAAATAATGCCACTTGCAGCAACATAGATAGACCTAGAGATGATTATACTAAGTGAAGTAAGACACAGAAAGACAAGTATCATATGATATTGCTTATATGTGGAACTTAAGAAAAATGATACAAATGAACTTATTTAACAAAACAGAAACAGACTTGCAGACGTAGAAAACAAACTTATGCTTACCAAAGGGGAAAGAGGAGGGATAAATTAGGGGTTTGGGTTTAAGAGATACACACTACTATATATAAAATAAAAATAAACAATACGGACCTATTGTATAGCAGAGGGAACTACTGATATATTCAATATCTTATAGTAACCTATTGTGGAAAAGAATCTTAAAAAGAATACGTATATGTATTCTGAATCACTTTGCTGTACACCTGAAACTAACACAACACTGTAAATCAACTATACTTGAATTTGTTTTAAAAAAGAGTGAAGTAATAATTCAGAGCACGGTTGTTTTATCATTGGAAAGGTTTTATCTTTGTATTCTTTCTTAGATAAACATCAGTAAAAAAATGGGCAGTAAAACATTTCTCCTTAAGCTTTCGCTTGGTTGTATAACATAGGTCACATTCTCAATGAGACTAAATAAAATTTCCTCCACTTAATGTTCTTACTCATTGGTTGTTATTTGGAAGAATAATGAGAATTTGAGAAGTCTTTCAGATGGAACTTAAGAACTCACATTTAATATTTATGGTGTAGAGAGGCTTGAATTGGAATTTCCAAAGTTAGAGTGTAGGGGAATGTAGAAACTCATTCTGGGCACTGCTCAACCTGATATAGATCGATGCTTTGCTTTAATTGCACATTTCATCAGGATACAAGCTGAATGCAGAATACTGTGAATGCTTTGCCCCACTTGCTGATTCCAACGCTGTGTTTCATTTATTTTAAAGATTCTAAAATTCAGGGCACAGAATTACTTATTTATGCTGCCCATTACATCACTTACTATGCATTTTCTAGCTCAGTGTAAAGAGGCTGAGCTCTGAAGTCAGGAGTTCAAATCCTGCTTCACTTCTTTAAAAGCCCTGTGCATTGCTGACCTTCAAGTGCCTGTTTCTTCATTTGTCAAATGGGGACTGTAGCCATATCACACTCATAGCAGTGTTGTGAGGGTTGAAGAGGAGAATTTTCGGGTCATACCTGCATCATGCCCAGCCCTAAGCAGGCCCTAAATCAAATTGCCTTTATTGTTATTTCTGCTTTCATGATTATTTGTAATTTTATGTACATACATAAGACTAGACTTCTATAGGGCAAAGAAAAAGTGGGCCACAAAGTGCTGGATGTGAGGGAGACCGATCAGTGGATGGAAGATTTGGAAGATTATTCCTTAGAGAAGTTGCTGTTCACGGAACTCCTTGAGGAATGGGTGGCATTCCTCAGAAAGCAGAGGAGGTGGGGACTACAGTCACCTCATGCCACGGGTGGTAGACAGGGGAGATGGTAGCAGATTTGCATATACTCTCGTCTGCATTTCTCTATTGTGCAGGATGGCTGATGTGTCTAAATGTGTTTGCGTTGCTTCTGGAGTCACGTAGTCCCCATCCTCCCTGTATTCTGACATGTCTTTCCAGTTATTTGTGTTCAGGATGCAGAGAGACCTAGGTCCAGGGAGAAACACTGTATACTGGTTGCTGGTTCGGGACGTACCAGCGCCTGCCACATGCTGGTGAATGGTCAACCAGGGCTGCGTGGGGCGACCGAAGATGAAGGAGAAACAGCACAGGCGGTGGGTGCAGATGCATGAGGGTCATGTAGGCCGGGCTCTATTCTGGGGGTTGGGGGTGGTGCAGCCTTCAGAGCCTGTTTGTTATTCATGGAGGAAAGCAAAATTCTGCAGAAATAAGAGAAATGTTCCATGCAATTGCATGTTTTTCTTGTCAAATTAAAAACATGAACAGTGTAGCAACAGCTTAAATATTTTCTGCTTTTTTGTGCCACCTCCAGCAAAAATGAAGTAAAGAAACGTGGGGAGAAGTCAGAAAGGGCAGGGGGCAATCCCAGCCCAGGTGAGGCTAGGGGTGTTGGCTTCACAAATCAGCAGATTCTGTTCATAAGCAGCACAGATGGCTGCCAGGAGAGGTGAGACCACTTTTGAAAGTCATCTGTCACAGTTCTAAGAGCATTTTGGCTCTACTGATTTTGTTGTGCTGCTAGAGGGTGAGAAAACTGTGATGAAACTGACTAGCACCCAGCGCTATGCCCATTAGGACATCTGCAGCCTGGCTCTGTCCTGATGTACTTCAGACTGTGAAACAGATGCGAGCATCTTCCCAAGCAGGCGAGGTTTTCCAAGAGGAGAGGCACACCCTGGAATTGTCCCTCCCCCTCCACTCAGCCTGGCGCGTGAGGCATGTGCCAGTCAGGACAGTTCCAGCAGAGAGGGAATTAGGTGCTTACGGCATTGCTGGTACAGTCGAGACATGCAGAAGCCATGGGGTGGGGTTGCTGTCCAGAAATCAGGAAACTGGAGGAACCTGCTTGAATTTGCAGCCTGGAGCGGGAGGCTGACAATGGACTGGGGCGGGGGCGCGGGCGGAAGATCTAGAAGCCCCTGCTGCCGATGCAGGAGAAAGACTGATTGATGCTTATCTTTTGTCTTCCAAATCTCAGTAAGCCCCTCTTACAGATTCCACTGGATTTCTGCTTGAAAGGGATTCTGGAAAATGTAATTCCCAGGCTTCCAGCCCCTGAGATAACATGGCACAGTTGAATGGGGTGGTGCTGAAGGGCAACAGACCATAGCTGGCACAGTCCAGGCGTGCGGTCACTCAGCATCCAAACTCACATTCTACCTGCATGTGATTTCCAAACAGCAATTGTAAAAACATCATCATGCTCCCTCATGCAAAAGGAGTGACGCCCACCCTCACCCCAAAGGAAAGAGACCCACAGTCCCATCAGTCATGACACGTGTCTCTGACTGATGCTCATCCTCCTTGTTCAGTAAGACTCACCCTTAGACAGACCACGGCCTAATGTCTGAATTATTAGCTTAGCCACAATCAGGACATCTTCCATAGATAGTAGGGGGTGAGGAGAGCAGGGAAAGAGGCATCGTTTAATGTACATAAAAACACACATAGGAAAGCAAACAGGAACGTGTGTATAGCTACCAGTGTCCTCATGTCTACAACTGGTCACAAAGCCGTTTGGTATTTATAAATTCCTCGCCATCCCTTCCTTGCATGTTCTTGCTGTTCTCAGCCATCTCTGCAGCTACTATAGTTCCACCCCAAACTTCATTCCTGAGGGACTGAACTCTTAGGGGGCTTGCCTGTTTGAGTTTGCCATGGTTTTCTACGTGGAAGTCCTAGAGGTACCCTAGGGAGTCCCTGGGTTTCAAGTCTCCTCCTCCCTGCCCCACTGTGCCCCAGCAGCCGTAGTCCTCTCCTGTAAGCCGTCCAGGGACCTTAGCCAGTGCAGGAAGCCCCTTCTCTGCCTTGGGAACCATGAGAAGTTTTCAGATGGTCACAGCACAGTCTCAGTTTCTAGTGGGGGAGGCGTGTTGTGTGGGCGTTGTTAGGTGTGTCAGTGAGGGGAGCCACTTGTATCTCGGCCCCTTAGTTCCCAGACCCCTGTATTCTGGCTAGGGGAGAAACAGCACCATGTATGAGTAACAGGTCCAGAGCTTAAATGGCATCTTGTAGGTGCAGACCTTAACCGGCAAGATGCTGTCTCCACTGGCACCATAACCGAGTCTTCAAAAAGCCATTCCTCACAGTACCTGATAATAAGACTTCCCATACAGCTACAGGATCCAGTCAGTGTAGCACTGGCAGAGAAAGATCAGTGGAAAAGAACAGAGAACTCAGTATGCCCCAACGATTTTTGACAAAGGTACAAAAGCAATTCAATGGAGGAAGGACAGTCTTTCAACAAACAGTTCTGGAGCAACTGGACATTCATAGGCAATCCCCCCAAAAAAGAAAAACACACAAAAAAATGAACTTTGACCTGCACCTCACACCTAGCACCAAAATTAACTCAAAATGGACCCTGGACTTAGTGTAAAACTAAACCCATAAAACTTCTAGAACCAAACCACAGAATGAAATCTTTGGCATCTGGGGCTAGGTGAACAGATCTTAGATTTGACACCAAAAGGACAACTGATAAAAGAAAAAATTGGTATTTTGGGCCTCATCAAAATCAAAAACTTTTGCTCTGTGAAAGCCCATGTAAAAAGGATGAAAAGACAAGGTACAGACTGGGAGAAATTTATTTACAAACTCTATTTCTGATAAATTAGTACCTAGAATTTATGAAGAATTCTCAAAACTCAACAGTAAAAAAATCCCAAACAGTCCATCTCAAAAACAGGCAAAAGATATGAAGAGATAGTTTATAGAAAGGATATACACGTGGCAAATAAGCACATGAAAAGATATTCAACATCATTAATCATAATGAAACTGTAAATTAAAACCACAGTGAGGTATCACTATATACCTATCAGAATGGCTAAAACAAAAACAAAATAGTGATAACACCAAATGCTGGCAAGGATGCAGAGAAACTGCATCCCTCTTATGTTGTTGGCAGGAACATAAAATGGTTCAGCTGTGCTGGAAAGCAGCTAGGCAGTTTCTCATAAAACTCAATGTGTGGGAGAGACCCTCAAGATGGCGGAGGAATAAGACGTGGAGATCACCTTCCTCCCCACAGATACACCAGAAATACATCTACACGTGGAACAACTCCTACAGAACACCTACTGAATGCTGGCAGAAGACTTCAGACTTCCCAAAAGGCAAGAAAATCCCCACATACCTGGGTAGGGCAAAAGAAAAAGGAAAAAACAGAGACAAAAGAATAGGGACGGGACCGGCACCAGTGGGAGGGTGCTGTGAAGGAGGAAAGGTTTCCACACACTAGGAGCCCCTTCACTGGCAGGGATGGGAGGTGGGCAGGGGGGAAGCTTTGGAGCCACGGAGCAAAGCGCAGCAACAGGGGTGCGGAGGGCAAAGCGGAGGGATTCCCGCACAGAGGATCGGTGCCGACCGGCACTCACCAGCCCGAGAGGCTTGTCTGCTCACCCACTGGGGCAGGCGGGGCTGGGAGCTGAGGCTCGGGCTTCGGTCGGAGAGCCGGGAGAGGACTGGGGTTGGCGTGAACACAGCCTGCAGGGGGTTAGTGCACCACGGCTGGCCGGGAGGGAGTCCGGGAAAAAGCCTGGACCTGCCGGTGAGGAAAGAGACCATTGTTTCGGGGTGCACGAGGAGAGGGGCCTCCTGTTCCATGTGCCCACAGATGGCAGAGCACCGCCTAAGTGAGCTCCAGAGACAGACATGTGCCGCGGCTGTCAGCTCAGACCCCAGAGATGGGCGTGGACCACTAATGCTGCTGCCACTGCCACCAAGAAGCCTGTGTGGAAGCACAGGTCACTATCCACGCCCCCCAGGAGCCTGTGAAGCCCGCTACTGCCAGGGTCCTGTGATCCAGGGACAACTTCCCCGGGAGAACACATGGTGTGCCTCAGGCTGCTGCAATGTCACACTGGCCTCTGCCGCCGCAGGCTCGCCCCGCATTCCAGTTATGACTACTGTACCCTTCCATCTCCCTGGCCTGAGTGAGCAAGAGAGCCCTAAACAGCCACTGCTTTAACCCCCTCCTGTGTGAGTGAAGAACAGATACCCTCAGGCGACCTACATGCGGAGGCGGGGCCAAATCCAAAGCTGAACCCGGGAGCTGTGCTAACAAAGAAGAGAAAGAGAAATCTCTCCCAGCAGCCTCAGGAGCAGCGGATTAAATCTCCACAATCAACGTGAGGTACCTGCATCTGAAGAATACCTGAATAGACAACGAATCATCCCAAAATTGAGGCGGTGGACTTCGGGAGCAACTGTAGACTTGGGGTTTGCTTTCTGCCTCTGATTTGTTTTTGGTTTTATGTTTATCTTAGTTTAGTTTTTAGCACTTGTTATCATTGGTAGATTTGAGTATTGGTTTGGTTGCTCTCTTCCTTTTTTTTTTTTTTTGTGAGGGTGTGTGTATATGTTGCTTTGCGTGATTTTGTCTGTTTAGGTTTGCTTTTACCATTTGTCCTAGGGTTCTGCCTGCTTTTTTTTTCTTCTTCCTTTTCTTCTGAGCTGTGCGGCTGGCAGGGTCTTGGTGCTCCAGCCAGGTGTCAGGCCTGAAGCGCCGAGGTGGGAGAGCTGAGTACTGGACACTGGACCACCAGAGACCTCCTGGCCTCATGTAATATCAATTAGCGAGAGCTCCCCCAGAGATCTCCGTCTCAACACGAAGACAAAGCTCCACCCAACGGCCAGCAAGCTCCAGTGCTGGACGCCCCAGGCCAAACAACTAGCAAGACAGGAACACAACCCCATCAATTGGCAGAGAGGCTGCCTAAAGTCATACTAAGTTCACAGACACGCCAAAACACATCACTGGATGCAGCCCTGCCCAACAAAAGGACAAGATCCAGCCCCAACCACCAGAACACAGGCACCAGTCCCCCACACCAGGAGGCCTACACAAGCCACTGAACCAATCTCACCCACTGGGGGCAGACACCAAAAACAACAGGAACTACAAACCTACAGGCTGTGAAAAGGAGACCGCAAACACAGTAAGTTAAACAAAATGAGAAGACAGAGAAATATGCAGCAGATGAAGAAGCAAGGTGAAAACCCACCAGACCAAACAAATGAAAGGAAATAGGCAGTGTACCTGAAAAAGAATTCAGAGTAATGATCGTAAAGATGATTGAAAATCTCAGAAATAGAATGGAGAAAATACAAGAAACGTTTAACAAGAAATTAGAAGAATTAAAGAGCAAACAAACAATGACGAACAGCACAATAAATGAAATTAAAAATACTCTAGGGTTTCCCTGGTGGCGCAGTGGTTGAGAGTCCGCCTGCCGATGCAGGTGACATGGGTTCGTGCCTTGGTCCAGGAAGATCCCACATGCTGCGAAGTGGCTGGGCCCATGAGCCATGGCCGCTGAGCCTGCGCATTCGGAGCCTGTGTTCCGCAACGGGAGAGGCCACAACAGTGAGAGGCCCGCGAACCGCAAAAAAACAAAAACAAAAACAAAAAACAACAACAACTCTAGAAGGAATCAATAGCAGAATAACTGAGGCAGAAAACTGGATAAGTGACCTGGAAGATAGAATAGTGGAAATAACTGCCAGGGAATGGAATAAAGAGAAAAGAGTGAAAAGAATTGAGGACAGTCTCAGAGGCCTCTGGGACAACATTAAACGCACAATCATTCGAATTATAGGGGTCCCAGAAGAAGAAGAGAAGAAGAAAGGGTCTGAGAAAATATTTGAAGAGATTATAGTCGAAAACTTTCCTGACACGGGGAAGGAAATAGTCAATCAAGTCCAGGAAGCGCAGAGAGTCCCATACAGGATAAATACAAGGAGAAACATACCAAAACACACATTAATCAAACTATCAAAAATTAAATACAAAGAAAAAATATTAAAAGCAGCAAGGGAAAAGCAGCAAATAACATACAAGGGAATCCCCATAAGGTTAACAGCTGATCTTTTTTTTTTTTTTTTTGTGGTACACGGGCCTCTCACTGCTGTGGCCTCTTCCCGTTGCGGAGCACAGGCTCCGGACACGCAGGCTCAGCGGCCATGGCCCACGGGCCCAGCTACTCCGCGGCATGTGGGATCTTCCCGGACCGGGGCACGAACCTGTGTTCCCTGCATTGGCAGGCGGACTCTCAACCACTGCACAACCAGGGAAGACCCATAACAGCTGATCTTTCAACAGAAACTCTGTAAGCCACAAGGGAGTAGCAGGACATATTTAAAGTGATGAAAGGGAAAAACCTACAACCAAGATTACTCTACCCAGCAAGGATCTCATTCAGATTCGATGGAGAAATTAAAATCTCTCCAGACAAGCAAAAGTTAAGAGAATTCGGCACCATCAAACCAGCTTTACAACAAATGCTAAAGAAACTTCTCTAGGCAGTAAACATAAGAGAAGGAAAAGACCTATAAAAACAAACCCAAAACAATTAAGAAAATGGTAATAGGAACATACATATCAATAATTACCTTAAATATAAATGGATTAACTGCTCCAACCAAAAGATACAGAGTGGCTGAAGGGATACAAAAACAAGACTAGTATATATGCTGTCTACAAGAGACACACTTCAGACTTAAGGATACATACAGACTGAAAGGGAGTGGATGGAAAAACATATTCCATGCAAATGGAAATCAAAAGAAACATGGAGTAGCAATACTCATATCAGACAAAATAGACTTTAAAATAAAGACTATTACAAGAGACAAAGAAGGACACTACATAACGATCAAGGGATCAATACAAGAAGAAGATATAACAATTGTAAATATTTATGCCCCAACATAGGGGCACCTCAATACATAAAGCAAATGGTAACAGCCATGAAAGGGGAAATCGACAGTAACACAATCATAGTAGGGGACTTTTAACATGCCACTTTCACCAATGGACAGATCATCCAAAATGAAAATAAATAAGGAAACATAAGCTTTAAATGACACAATAAACCAGGTAGAATTAATTGATATTTATAGGACATTCCATCCAAAAACAACAGAAAACACTTTCTTCTCAAGTGCACATGGAACATTCTCCAGGATAGATCATATCTTGGGTCACAAATCAAGCCTCAGTAAATTTAAGAAAATTGAAATCATATCAAATATCTTTTCCAACCACAACGCTATGAGATTAGAAATAAATCACAGGAAAAAAACTGTAAAAAATACAAACACATGGAAGCTAAACAATATGCTACTAAATAACCAAGAGATCACTGAAGAAATCAAAGAGGAAATCAAAAAACTTAGAAACAAATGACAATGAAAACACGATGACCCAAAACCTGTGAGATGCAGCAAAAGCAGTTCCAAGAGGGAAGTTTATAGCAATACAATCTTACCTCAAGGAGCAAGAAAAATCTCAGATAAACAACCTAACCTTACACCTAAAGCAGTTAGAGAAAGAAGAACAAAAACCCCCCAAAGTCAGCAGAAGGAAAGAAATCATAAAGATCAGATCAGAAATAAATGAAAAAGAAATGAAGGAAACCATAGCAAAGATCAATAAAAGTAAAAGCTGGTTCTTTGAGAAGATAAACAAAATTGATAAGCCATTAGCGAAACTCATCAAGAAAAAGATGGAGAAGACTCAAATCAACAGAATTAGAAATGAAAAAGAAGTAACAACTGACACGGCAGAAGTACAAAGGATCATGAGAGACTACTACAAGCAACTATATCCCAATAAAATGGACAAGCTGGAAGAAATGGACAAATTCTTAGAAAAGTACAACCTTCCAAGACTGAACCAGGAAGAAATAGAAAATATGAACAGACCAATCACAAGCACTGAAATTGAAACTATGATTAAAAATCTTCCAACAAACAAAACCCAGGATCAGATGGCTCCACAGGTCAATTCTATCAAAGATTTAGAGAAGAGCTAACACCTATCCTTCTCAAACTCTTCCAAAATATAGCAGAGGAAAGAACACTTTCAAACTCATTCTATGAGACCACCATCACCCTGATACCAAAACCAGAAAACAACATCACAAAAAAAGAAAACTACAGGTCAATATCACTGATGAACATAGATGCAAAAATCCTCAACAAAATACTAGCAAACAGAACCCAACAGCACATTATTAGGATCATATGCTATGATCAAGTGGGGTTTATCCCAGGAATGCAAGGATTCTTCAACATATGCAAATCAATCAATGTGATACACCATATTAACAAACTGAAGGATAAAATCCATATGATAATCTCAATAGATGCAGAAAAAGCTTCTGGCAAAATTCAACACCAGTTTATGATTAAAAAAAACTCTCCAGAAAGTGGGCATAGAGGGAACCTACCTCAACATAATAAAGGCCATATATAACAAACCCACAGCCAACATCATTCTCAATGGTGAAAAACTGAAAGCATTTCCTCTAAGATCAGGAACAAGACAAAGGTGACCACTCTCACCACTATTATTCAACATAGTTTTGGAAGTTTTAGCCACAGCAATCAGAGAAGAAAAAGAAATAAACGGAATCCAAATTGGAAAAGAAGAATTAAAACTGTCACTGTTTGCAGATGACATGATACTATACATAGAGAATCCTAAAGATGCTACCAGAAAACTACTAGAGCTAATCAATGAATTTGGTAAAGTAGCAGGATACAAAATTAATGCACAGAAATCTCTGGCATTCCTATACACTAATGACCAAAAATCTGAAAGAGAAATTAAGGAAACACTCCCATTTACCATTTCAGCATAAAGAATAAAATATCTAGGAATAAACCTACCTAAGGAGACAAAAGACCTGTATGCAGAAAACTATAAGACACTGATGAAAGAAATTAAAGATGATACAAACAGATGGAGAGATACACCATGTTCTTGGATTGGAAGAATCAACATTTTGAAAATGGCTATACTATCCAAAGCAATCTACAGATTCAATGAATTCCCTTTCAAACTA
Source organism: Globicephala melas (assembly GCF_963455315.2). Taxonomy (NCBI): domain Eukaryota; kingdom Metazoa; phylum Chordata; class Mammalia; order Artiodactyla; family Delphinidae; genus Globicephala; species Globicephala melas. The sequence continues at coordinate 83,630,860 of NC_083328.1, forward strand.
CCAATGGCATTTTTCACAAAACAGAACAAAAAAGTTTACAATTTGTATGGAAACACAAAAGACCCCGAATAGCCAAAGCAATCTTGAGAAAGAAAAACGGAGCTGGAGGAATCAGGCTCCCTGACTTCAGACTATACTACAAAGCTACAGGAATCAAGATACTATGGTACTGGCATAAAAACAGAAATATGTATCAATGGTACAGGATAGAATGCCCAGAGATAAACCCACATACCTACGGTCACCTAATCTATGACAAAGGAGGCAAGAGTATACAATGGAGAAAAGACAGCCTCTGTCTTCAATGAGTGGTGCTGGGAAAACTGGATAGCTACATGTCAAAGAATGAAATTAGAATACTTCCTAACACCATACACAAAAATAAGCTCAAAATGGATTAAAGACCTAAATGTAAGGCCACACACTATAAAACTCTTAGAGGAAAACATAGGCAGAACACTCTATGACATAAATCACAGCAAGATCCTTTTTGACCCACCTCCAGAGAAATGGAAATAATACATGGGATCTCTCTGCATTATTTCTTACAACTGCATGTAAATCTACAATTACCTCCAAAGAAAAAGTTTAATAAGAAAAATATGGTGAGGAAGCAGTAAAAGCAGGAAACCTCCAGAGAGGCCCCAATGACTCATTTCTCCTGCTGTAAAACAAGTTCCTTGGGCAGAATCAAGGTGTCAGTAGATACCTGTTTGACGTGTGAATGAATAATCATGGCATGCTTGCACCTACCCTGCCCAATGTGTGCCTGAGTCAATCTGATGACCTTGCCTGCAGAGGGATCTTGGTTGGTCTGCCTGAATTCTAAATTTTAAATAATTTAAATTTAAGTTATTTTGACAAAATAAAAACATTTATAAAAGGTTAAAGGTAAAGAATTAATTGTATGTATGAAGTTATTATATGATAATTTTATATCCTGCTACCTTAATGCATTATCTTATGGTTTGCATTTCTTACTTAGATTTTTTTAATAAAAAAAGTTTGTATGAAAATAATAGTGTGGCTAGTGGGGATATAAATTTATATAGTTTTCTTGGGAGGTAACACAGCAACATATATCAAAAAAAGACCTAACACAACAATAAAAACCCTAGTCCAGCATCCAACTTTTATGAATTCACCCTAAGGAAATAATTGGATAAGTGTGCAAAGACATATGTGCAAGATCATTAACTAAAGTATTATTTATAATAGTGAACAAACAGAAACAAGCAAAATGTCCAAAACAACAAAAAAAGACTGTTTAAATAAACTGTGATGTTGCAGTTTGAAACAACTGGCCAGGATCTAGCCATTCAGAATGATGCTGTGCGTCTACATTTACTACAGTGAGAAACTGTGCCAGGTACCTTAGGTTGACGTCAAGGGTTTCGCACCAGCATCCTGCAGTAATCCATGCTTATTTACAAAACACCAAGGCTCTGTGTGGAGGATCACATAACACACAAGCAAGGCATCATCTGGAATGGAAAAGACCCAAAGCTTAACTGTGCTAATCTGTGTGTGGGAAGAGCTCAGCTAATTATATGTTTAAAAGCACTTATCCTTTTGGGCATTTGTAATTATTTTCCATAATGATTACTTATATACATAAAAATAAAGTCTCCTGAGTTACCACATTATGAGAAATTTAAATTTTATCACGTATATTTTCCATTTTTAATAGATATAATTTAATTCATGGGAAATCTGAATAAAAATGGCAACAATTATTCTAGATCTGATTAAGAAAGACAAAGTAGCTCTGATACAGAATGAGCCATGCCGCTAACATCTAGCAGAAAGGATGAAGCATGGGTACTCAGGAGGGCACCGTTGAAAAGACGGGGTTGGCATTTGGTCCTAAACGCTGGACATTCATTGAGGCCATGAAGAAGGGCTTGACCATGAGCTCCTGGGAGGCAGGGAACACTCCCTCATTCATCTCCAGGTTCCCTGTACCTGGCCAATACCTGCCACTCCCAAATATTTGTTAAGCAAATAAAATAAACTGCTTTTGTTAACTCAGGAAGGATTTCTGGCTGCCTGCCTATGCTGGATCTTGTTCTTTGCACTTGGGGAAGCAGTTATGAACTGGGGAGCCCTAGTCTTGGCTTCGAGTGAGGGCAGATAGAGAATAAAGAGGTCAGCAGAGAGGGGAGCACATGAGGAAATTATCAGGTCATGAAAGAGAATGTGAGGCCCCTGCAAGAGAGGGCACATCCAGAGCCAGGCAGGAGTCAGGCCAGTGGGATGACTAGGTGCTTTCCCACCAGGAGGGCAGGTTTCAAAGCCCAGAGGCAGAAGGGAGCCTCAGGGCCCAGGAGCAGAGAAAAGGCAGGCGAGGTGCCAGGATGGGGGACGGAGCAGGATGCAATGATGTGGGGCTTAGAGGGCACAGTGAAGAGCTAAACTTTGTTCCAGGGGCCTTGCGAAGGTATCGCAGGGCTTTTAAAACAAACTCTTAATTCTACCCTCTACTCAGGGTAGAACAGTTCTAGATTTACAGACATGTCTTCAATTTACAGAAAAGAGAGTTCCTTCATATCCCTTTCCCAGGTTGGTCTTTCGCTAATATCTTATATTTCTCTGGTGCATTTGTCACAATTAAGAAACTAACATGGAGTATTGCTGTCAGTTAAACTCAAGTCTGACTCAGATTTCACAGCTTTTGCACTATTGTCCTTTTCCTGGTACAGGACCTCATCCAGGCCGGCACAGCACTTGGAGGCCTCACATCTCTCAAGGCTCCTCTGGGCTGTGATGGTGTCACAGACTTCCCCTGTTTTTGATGACCTGGACAGTTTCTAGGAGCAGTGGCTAGGTGTTTTGTAGGACATCCTTCAGTTTGGACTTGTCTGATGTTTTTCTCATGGTTGGACGGAAGTTATGAGTTTTGGGGGAGAAAACCAGAGCGATGAAGTGTACTTCTCATCACGGGGTGCGTGCTGTCAATATGCCTTGATCACTGATGATGTGAACCCTGGTCACCTGGCCAAATACTGGAGTGATTTAGTATATGGGAGGTGACCTGGTCTGTCACATCATTTCAAAAGGTCACTTGGACCAGATGAATGGGGTCATGTGAGTACAGGCACAGTAGGACGAGAGCCAAGGTGTGCTGGGGGACGGTGTGACCAGCTGATCCTGAGGCAGATCATGTGGGGGGTTGTGGTGAGGCTCTGGGGGTTCTAAATGCCAGGGGAGGGGGGTTGAGCTTTATCCTGGTAGATTTCAAAGGCTGGCCCCCAAGTTCTGCCTTCAAATAGAACTTTATCCAAAAAAAGTGAAAAACAATCTGGAATCTAATAATGAGTACCCTGTGACAAAGGGGACACACTGAGTTCAGAGTCAACGGAGGCCCCTAGGACCCCTGGATGGAGCCCCCTGGGCAGCTGAGGGCAACTCGTCGGCAAAGCACTGCTTTGGGCAAGGTGAGCGAGTGGGGGGTTGGCTTGGGGGTCATCACACGAGCGAGGCTCCTTCCCTTGTCCAGGTGGGAAGCATCTGTAGCTGGGTCAAGTGGCCAGAACAGAAAGGAATGCCCAGCCTCCAGGAGTGAGAGGAAGGAAGCCAGCAAGCAAGGGAGGAAGGCAGAGAGCCTGCATGCCTGCTGATGGGGATGAGGGGCTGGAGGATGCTGACACTGAGGAATCAGAGGCCAGCCCACCCTCTTGGGCAAGAAGGCATTGGGGCTTTTTTTAGAGGCAAAAGTGGGACAACTACTTTCCTGGGGTCCACAGATGTCATTTCCCCTGGCCCTGGTCTCATGGAGTAATTCAGGCAGGACATCCAGACTGCAGAAGACACCATGGATCCAACTTCATTTGGGGTTTGGCCACTGGTGAGCAGAGGTGTCCCTGAGCTTAACTTGAGAGGCTCTTTCCCAGACCCAGGTTTCTCGCTTGCTTGAGGGATTTTGTGATGTGGTAGACAGAGCAGGGTAATGATCACAAATGACTGCCCAAGAGGAAATCTTGTTTAATATTTAATGCGCAATAAGAACTGTTAGCTGTAGTGCCCCTTGTCCTCAGGGGCTGAGGCAGGTTTATTGGTTGGGAAGTTCCAGTCTAGTAATGAGACCATTATAATCCTGGCTTCCTCGGAAGGACCCTTCACACCAGAGAAAGCACTTCTCTGAGCCCTCTCCCACTGTTTCCAGCAGGAATGCCCACGCCCCGTGTTTCTCCCCTGCTCCTCTCTCATCCCACTCCTCTTCCAGAAGCTGCGCCATCCTTCCAGGCTTCCTCACGGTGCCTTCTCTCCATCCCACAGATCCCACAGATCGAAGGCTGAGCACCTGCTGTGTACACACACTTGCTTTGTGGGGTGACGGCATCAGTTCTAGGGTGGCTTCAGCTCATGAGGAGCTCACAGTCGTGCCCTGTCCTCAGAACACCTGAATCAGAAATAGCTGAGTTGCTTGTGAACATGCAGCATGTTCCAGGCTGCACCTCAGACCTTCTGGATCAGAAACTTGGGGTCGGGGGAATTCCCTGATGGTCCAGTTGTTAAGATTCGGCACTCTCACTGCCGTGGGCCTGGGTTTGATCGCTGGTCAGGGAACTAAGATCCCACAAGCTGCGCAGCATGGCCAAATAAATAAATAAGCAACAAGGATATATTGTATAGCACAGTGAGTATATCCAATATTAAAAAAAAAAAGAAAGTTGGGGTCAGAGTCTGGCACTCTCTTAACACACAGTGTGATGGCTGGCATGGCCCAGGGTTCTCTCTGTACTGAACTCCCAGCATGTTTGGTTATTTAACCTCCTTAAAGAATCCAGAACAGAGACTTATTTTGCAGGTGCATTTCCTTTCTCACTAGATTGCTGTGTCTCCTGGGCGGTAGGCACTGGTCTACATTGGCTGGATGGAAGAGTGTGTAGGTGGGTGGTCACACTTTACAGACAGAGTGGGAGGCTTTTCTGGGGTGAGGGGTTAGTGTGTGGGCCACGAGTCTCCAGGGACAACTTTAATGAGACCCCCAGTCTAGCACATGGAGTGGAGTTTGTGTCCAGAAGTGGCAGACAGGCCTGGCTCTCACTGGAGTGATGAAAACCATAATGCCCATATGCCTGTGCGGGGGGTCTGCTGTTTGCCAGACACGGCATGGGCACCTCACATGTTTTATCCTCAGTGCCTTCTGAACCCAGCAGAACAGACTCGGCAGCCCCACTGCACGGGAGACAAATGGAGACCTCAGGAGATGGCAGTCACCTGGAGAGGGACCTGGGAGGCAGGCAATCCCAGTGCTCAGAGCAGGCAGACACCCTCTCCACGGTGCATGAGGTCAGCCTGGGAGGCGCAGTGCAGTCAAAGAGCTAGGATGCCAGCAAACATGATCTCTCAGACCCTGGACTTCCCTTTGTCCCCGTTCTGCTCCAAGTCAAGTCAACCCGCGCTGACTGAGCACCAACAATGAGTCACGTCTGTGAAGGCGGCATGGCCACATTCCTGAGGAGCTCAGAGTCAGCAACTGTCACTTTAACGGGTTTCACAGGGGCAGAGTGAGCGCTGCTCCCGTTACAGTAATTGCCCTGCACTGTACAAGCAGTCAAGGCCCTCGGCGTGTGTGGGCATGTGCGCCCCAATTAGTTATGTCCTCTACCTAATACAATGTTAATATTTGACAGGAGCCCTAAAAATTAAACTTAAATAATTATATAAACTGAATTAAGATAGCATAATATTACCAATTGGAGTAACGTGGCTCCATAATCCAGTGCGATGTCATATGAACCTACCAATCAGGCAGCACATCAGAGTGTAAGACCACATCCTTTATTGCTTTGCCTTAAATAATTTAACACTTCTCTGGTTCATGAGCAAACAGCTGTCTCTCGCGTTTGAGAATGCTCCTTCCCCCCAGACTAGGCTAACTCAATTGCGCTGCCCAGTGTGCCTGCAGGTACCTGGTGCCAGGGCAGAAACACGGGGGATGGCGGGAGGGGAGACCAGCAGTTGCTAAGGAGTTGATGGTCACAGACATAACCTTTCAAGTGCTCTGGGGACAGGTGGGACCAGGATTTGCTGAATGCAGTGCTCTAGTGAGTTCTAAGATGGCACAGAAGATTCTTTCCTCCAGAGGGCCAAGCCCTGTTACCCACTGATCAGCAGCACCTGTGTGCCAGGAGGACAGGTGCGAGCAGATGTGGAGCAGAGTGAACTTAGATGTCTCCAATCTGTGCTGAGTAGGGAAACAAAAGAGCAAAATGAGGAAAATGAGATGATTATCACCAAGATTCATGTCTTAGGTTTTCTGATTCAATTTTTCATGAATTTCATTAAGTAATCAAAATGCTAGGCATGAAGTTTGGGTACGCTGCCACCAAGTGGCAGCATTCACTCTTTCAAAAGTACACTTTGTTCAACACCTACTATGTGAAAGATAGTCTGGGCACAGAGCAGGGATCAAGGCAGAGAGAGTCCCTGGCATTGTGGAGCCAGGAGGCTCATGGGATGGCAGGTTCTTAATCATCTGTGGTGAGGTATAGCTAGCTTTTAATGACATACTGATAGTTAACAGAGAAAGAAACTGCTTAATCTAACTCCAAGCTATAATTTCTTATTACAATAGTTATTAAAGTAACTGGAAAATAAATATTAAAATACTTATTAAGTAAATGAGAAATAATATTATGTTTAGTTATAAAATTAAGTAGAAGTTTTCAAATATCTTTAAGCTTTGAGCAACCAAAATTATATGAGGAAGGAAAAACCATGAGTACAGAAAATAAAAAGAGCTTTTCTGTTTGAAATGGAAATGGGAAGATTGGGGCATCCCTTCCAACAGTGTCAGACGTTGGGGGCTCAACAGAATGTGGCCGGAAAAGCGTGAACCCAGGGCGAGTGCTTCCCTGCCCCACCGCCCACACACCCAGGTTTCTGTTTGCTACGATTCAGTCTCAAGCGCAAACTTCAGAAATCCATCCTGTTCCTTTTTTCTCTTTACTGACATCTGGTCAGACAGTCCCCCCTCACCCACACCCCCTGCTTCAGTTCCCTTGGAGACTATTTTTCAGCACAAGAAAAGGAAGAAGGAAGATAGTCTCGTAATTGCTAATGCAACTGAGAATGAGAAAGCCCTGTGACTACTTGTATTCCCCCCTCAACCAGAAGGAGGCGATCTTCCACTCTCCTCTCTCTTGCTCTAGTATTTTCTATTCTGTTAAGTATTATATACAATAAAATCTTAGAGCATTTAGAAACTAGAGAAAATAAAGAATAAACAGCCACGATCCTCCATCTTAAAGAGAGCACTCTTATTTTGCTGTAATTCCTTCTGGTATTTTTTCCCCAATGTTTACTATTTATTAGATATTTGCAAACATACTTAGTAAAATTTGAGTCATGATTTTTAACATATCTTAAGATTTTTATTTGCAGGTGGCTGAATTTCTTCAGAAAAAAAATTTAAAGGCCACTAACCGCTGCATCATTAGAATCAATTTACATAACCATTTGACATCTATTTTGATTCCACTTGTTTGCAGACGAATGCAGTGGTAAATAGCATTCCCTTTCTATTTAAAACAACATCCGTTAGGACAGATTTCCACATGTCTGACTGCAGAGCCCAATACACAAAAATTTATAATAGCTCCTCAGGTGTGTTAACTGGTACTTTCCAATTCAGATATTATCATATTTATTATTCCCATTTGCTGGTTTACCAGATGCTTCCAGAGATACACAAGAATGCCAATTTCATTACACTGTTGCCAGCACTAGGTATTTCCACTAAATACATTTTAATGTTAGTTTAAGAGGCAAAAGGGACCTGTTGCCTGCTTTAACTTCCATTCCTTTGTAGAACAGTCAGGTGGTACATTCCAGTCCCCTGAAGAGGGCAGAAGCATCGGATCTCCAGGGAGACCCCCCATGGCAGCTGCTCTCCTCCCCAGCTCCTGCAGGAAGCTGCCCCTGGCCTCCTGCTGTTGGAACAGCCTTCCTGTCTGTGAATCAGTCCCAGCATCACACACGTGCCTTTGTCCGGACATGTCTGTTCCACACTCCACTTCTTCACGAGGCTGCCTATGCCCTTTCTCTGCCCTTGCCAGAGACCCAGCTCTGGGGAGGGGGATGGGGACGGAGAGGCTCTCTCTTAACCCCTGACACTGTCCAGCACAGCACCGTGCACGCAGCAGAGGCCGAATCGAACCTTATGACGAAACCAGAAATGAATAAACTAGAAGTATGAATTGAGGAAATAATTCCATCATGAGACCTCAACATTTGGAAGCTTGTTGAGTAGAACCAAGAACTGAAAAACTGGAAACTTAGTTCTAGTTTCCTTCTGTCCCTGAATCATCAATGAAGTGAATCACATGGCCTTTCGGTCCTGGTTTGAAACAGGAGACTGGGTCAGATCCCCTCAGCCCTGTGCTGGGGAGTCAAACCCATGATCCCCGTCACTAGGTTCACAGGAAGGAGACATCATACAGAGTAGGCTGAAAGGATGCCTCCGGATCTCCTCCCTTCCTCGCTGGGTCAGCAAAGTCGACGGAAAGAGCTGTGATCCTTGGGGATGCCTGTACAGGGTTCATTTTATTAACTGATTCACTCATTTGATAGGCAGTTGTTAGCAATCTACTATGTGCCAAACTTTGAGCTGCATCTGAGAAAGTAAAGGGTGCTCAAGAATGACCAGAACACACATGTTTCAAAATGCTGTTGTCTGAACTACTTGGAGATGTTAGAGCTTGATTTGAAGGAAGTCTGTGGATCAGGGTTTCCAAGCCAGGAAGCCCTTGTCAGTGTTTGGCATCACTAGTAATTTCTCAGTCCTCTAAGGCAGCGGTTCTTATACTTTAGCAAGAATCAGCATCACCTGCAAGACTTGTTAAGCCACAGATTACTGGGCCCACCCCCAGAGTTTCTGATTCATTTGGTCTGGGGTGAGGGCTGAGAATTTGCATTTCTAACATGTTCCCAGGTGATGCTGATGGTCTGGGGACCACAATTTGAGAAGTGCTGCTCCTTCTATCCATAGAAAATTTACCATGTGCCAGGTGTTCTGCTAACCACTTAGCTTGCATTATCTCAGTCTTCAGAGCAACCTTATAAAGGAGCTATTGATAGCTAAATTTCTGAGATGAGGCATCTGAGGGTAAAAGAGGGTAAAAACTTTTTTTTTTTTTTTGCGGTACGTGGGCCTCTCACTGTTGCGGCCTCTCCTGTTGTGGAGCACAGGCTCTGGACGCACAGGCTCAGCGGCCATAGCTCACGGGCCCCGCCGCTCCGTGGCATGTTGTATCTTCTCGGATCGGGGCACGAACCCGCGTCCCCTGCATCGGCAGGCGGACTCTCAACCACTGCGCCACCAGGGAAGCCCCAGGAGGTAAAAACTTCTTTAAGCTGCTGTGGTTGATGAATAGCACAGTGGGGTGGGAACTCACATGTCTTTGGCTTCAGAGCTGAGCTCTGAATAACTCTGCCTTCTTGGTTCATCCACTCACAGCATCAGGAACCCTTGTCCTTGATAATTATTGAATCCAAGTCCACCTTCAAATGACACTGCCCCGCTCCACAGACAGCACAGATTCCTTACGTCCGGTTCCTCCCTCACACTCCGGTGACATCATCCCTGCCATTCACTTCACTTCCCCAGGGGCCACAATCACCCAGCACGCTGTTCACATTATTGCTTTAACAGTCATCTTTTGCAGATCAATGTAATAGAAAGACAGAAGATTTTACTTTCATTGATTCCTTCTTGATGCTTTTCCTTTCTTTACATAGATTCATGTTTCTGGTCTCTTCCATCTTCCTTCTGTCTGAATAACTTTTTTTTTTGCAGTATGTGGGCCTCTCACTTTTGTGGCCTCTCCCGTTGTGGAGCACAGGCTCCGGACGCGCAGGCTCAGCGGCCATGGCTCACAGGCCCAGCTGCTCTGCGGCATGTGGCATCCTCCCGGACCGGGGCACGAACCTGCGTCCCCTGCATCGGCAGGCGGACTCTCAACCACTGCGCCACCAGGGAAGCCCTGCCTGAATAACTTTTAACATTACTTGTGGGGCTGGTCTACTGGTGACAGATTTCCTCCATTCTTGTTTGTGGGAGACTTATTTCTCCTTTATTTCCGAAGGACAATTTTTCTGGATATAGAAAGTTTTTTTTTCTTTTAACACTAGACATTTCATTTCCTTCTCTCCCAGCATGGTTTCTGATGAGAAGCCCACTGTGACTCTTACTCTTGCTCTCTTATACGTAAGGGTTTTGTCTTTTGTTTTCCCTCCTCTTTCCGCTCTGTTTTGTTTCAAGACTTTCTGTTTGTCTATGGCTAGGTGTAGGGATTTTTTGGTATTTATCAATTCTCTGTATCTCAGTTTGGTGTTTGTCATTTATTTTGGAAAGTTCTTAGCCATTATTACTTCAAATTCTTCTGCTCTGTTCTCTCTTTTCCAGGTATTCCAATAATGCATATGTCAAAACTTTTGATGTTTTCCCACAGTTCTTAGCTATTCTGTTCTGGGGTTTTTTTTGTTCATTCTTTTTGTCTTTTCAGTGTGGGAAGTTTCTATCAATGTATTTTCAAGTTCCCTGATTCCTTCCTCAGCTCTATCCATCAAAGGCATTCTCCATTTTTTTTTCTTTTTAGTTTTAAAATTTTTAGTGTTTCCTTTTGATCCTTTCTTAGTGTTTCCATCTCTGTTTACATTGCCAATCTGCTCTTGCATGGTGTCTACTTTTTCTATTAGAGACTGTAACATATTAACCAGAGTTGTTTTAAATTCCTGGCCTGATAATGAGGTAAGAGAGACTGGGAGTAGGAAGTCAGGTAAACAGGCTTTAGGGTGAGGGTTTATGTCATCTGCCTCAGTCAGGCTGTGTTTCACGTCTGCAGTAGCCATAGATGTGGAAGGCTGCAAATTTCTCTAAGTGTCCTTGTTTTTGTCTGCTCTCTTGATTTTGAATTTCTCTAAATCCTCCTCCTCAAGGACAGCCTGTGTCTTGCGGCTCCTGAAGCTGTACCCCAGCTATTACACTGGAGCCCTGTTGGCACTGTGGAGATGTGGGGCTGGTGGGAGTGTCCTACAGTCTTCAGGTAAATCCCAGTCTTTTAGTGGGTCTGTGCGTCTGGCACTTCAGAAAGTGTTTCTACTGCACTTTCTTCTCTGGCTACAGCATTCCCAACCCCTTCCTTGAAGCCTGCCCCTGTGCCTGTTTCTTCTCTATCAGGTGACACTGGAAGGTAGAAGGGCTTATCCCTGTGGGGATAAGTCTGGGGCAGAGTCTTTCCCTTGTAGAGTGGACCTTTGTTACGACCCTCGGGTATTTCATGGATTATTCTTCCCCTCCCCCTGCGAGAACTGGGAGGGGACCTTTTTAGGATTTACACCACGAGAACCTGGCAGGGAGTGTTCCTGGAGATAAAGTCCAGGAGTTTCTCCCTCTCAAGCTAGCACACATTCACCTAACAGCTATTTGTCAAAATTGCCATCTAAGCGTGTCTCCCAGTGAGCAGAGCTCAGCTGAGTCTCTCAGGATTCATCTGCCTTTTCAGCTTTCAGGCTGATGGTGTGGGAGAAGAAAAAGTGTTCTTCGACCCTCTTGGCGTCCCCAACTGAGTCTGAAAATTAAACTGATCAAGGAAGATGGACAGGAGACAAGTATACACATTTACTTCATATACGTTTTCGTGACATAGGAGCCTTCATAAGGAAATGAAGACCCTAAAACAGTCAGACCAGTGAAGCTTTGTGCTAGGTGTGATGAAGGGTAGACAGCTGTGGAGGGATCTGAAGGCTCAAAGGGTATGAGGTAAGGGCCTGTTTGTTGGGATTCATCTCGAAGTTCTTAGTCTTTGGAGATAAGGATGCTCCTTTCCTCAGGTATAGGGAGGGAACCTCTCATGAGGGTTTTGTGACCTGATCCAGGGGAGAAGGGCGAGGCGGGGAGGGGGTCAGAGTGACCTTCCTGCTTCTGCCATTTCTTCAAATTCATTTAGCTTTAAATATTCAATATGCTGAAGTGCTGCATTCCGATTCTGGTGGTGTGTCCTGAACCCCACCACTGGTTCACCCTGGGAACTCAGTGCTCTGACAGGTCCAAGAAAAGTCATTAATTTTCAGTTTGTCCAGCTTTTTTCTTGTTGGAAGGATTGAAGTGATGACTTCCAAGGTCTTTATATGTAAAAACTTGAGAAGTCTCTTCTTTATTATTAAAGGGCAAATTCCCACTTTCATGAATATCTCATATCACCCATCATCTCTTTCAGATGATAATTCCATGTGCTCAGAGATATCCAATTTTTAGCATTTTTCAAGTACCTAGAGACTCCTGGTTTTCTCCTAGGAAACACTGCATTACTTCTCCATTACTTGCATAGTGAATGAGAGATGGAATTAATTCATAATAGACTAGTGGGGAGCATTAAGGAACAAGGGTCATAGGAAGCTGGGGAAATCACTTCTTGCTGGGTCATATACTTGAAACACTCTCATGAAGAAGTCCCCAGATACTTTCATATTATTTAAATGATGTATTTCTAGCTACTAGTTTCCATCCTCCCAGGGATGCTGTATTAAAACACATTGATGCAAACATGTTTGTAAATTGATGTATTTCCTCAACACATGGAGATTAAGATACATTATCAAGAATGTGCTAAGGATTTCTTTCCACTCCTCCCCCTTCCCTTCCCCTCACGGCAACCTCATCCCTGGATCTATAATAGAGCCTTTGCCGTGAACAGACCTAAGATCACCAATGCCTGCAATCCACAATTGATGCGAAAGTTGTAGGACGGTGCCTGGAGGCCCTTATCAGCCTGTTAAGGCTTAGGCATGTTTTGTTTGGTTGAGAGGAATAAAGCAATTAAAATCTGGATGAGTTCTGTTTATATTCCATCTATTGTCACAACATGGGTGCTTCCTCAACATGGGACTGTCCAACACTGAGAGAGGAAAGGGGCGGACCCTTCCTGAAACCCCTGCTCCAGGTGAGGGGTGAGACCGTGAATGGAGTTTGGAAGCCTCCCCTCCGGTCTCCCTGAATCATGCTCTGGGAGGCATGAGCCTTCAGCTGATTCACCTAAGCAGCTATGTGCAGTAAGGAGGCAGACTGGATTACAGGGTACTAAAAACCTGGTGTCTGAGGAAGAAAAAGGAGGCAATTCCAGGTGCCGTGGACTTAGTGAAACAGACTCAGATGGTGACAGCAGTATTTTCTTTTTTAAAAAATTTATTTTATCTGTGGCTGCGTCAGTTTTTTTTAATTAATTAATTTATTTATTATTTTTGGCTGTGTTGGGTCTTCGTTTCTGTGCGAGGGCTTTCTCCAGTTGCAGCGAGCGGGGTCCACTCTTCATCGCGGTGCGCGGGCCTCTCACTGTTGCGGCCTCTCGTTGCGGAGCACAGGCTCCAGATGTGCAGGCTCAGTAGTTGTGGCTCACGGGCCAAGTTGCTCCACGGCATGTGGGATCCTCCCAGACCAGGGCTTGAACCCGTGTCCCCTGCATTGGCAGGCAAACTCTCAACCACTGCACCACCAGGGAAGCCCACAGCAGTATTTTCCGATGCACAACTGGCCACTGGGGATGCCCAGGAAACACCTGTCCAGGACTCTGGCTTCCCAGACAGGAAGACTTTGTTTTGACTGTGTTCTCTAATGAAACCCCAAACACATGTCCTCTGGTAAGCCACGTGCATGGCCTTGAAAAAAAAATCCCAAACGCTGGTGCCGACATTCCACCTGGTTGCCCAGGTGTGCCTCCCAGCTTGTTCTCCATGTTGCCCCACACCAAGGTCGCTTGTTCTACACCAGCCAAGCATTATGGCAATGACCCAGACGGGGCAGCCACATACATTTACCTTGGGTATCTGTGATGAATGTGCTTTAGGAGGGAATGAACAGTTTGACTTACTGTGGAATTTTCTGCTCTTTTATTCAACTGTTTAACTGATCTATACATGTGGATGTCACGTGAAGCTCAAATTTACACCCGAAATAGATCGCTGGATATTAATCCCTACAACCAATTTCTCCAGCATTTTCTCCATCTGCTTGCCTACTGTTTCTCTCTCTGCAGTGGGCTTTCCCCAGAGTTTCAAATGACAGTGTCCCTTCCATTCTCCAAGTCTCGCTATAAATATCACCTGCTCATACAGTCTTTTCTTGACCACCTGCTATGGACTGTTGTAAACAAAGGGGGAGTTTGCTCTCTCTGAGTGGGCTGGGAGATCGGTCTTCTCCTACCCGTGGACTCAGACTGGGATTTAAACCACTGGCTCCACGGATTCTCAGGCCATCAGACTTGGACTGGGACTAACCACTGGCTTTCCTGGGTCTCCAGCTTGCTGATGAAAGATTAGAGGACTTCTCAGCCTCCATAATCATGTGAGTCAATTCCTTATAATAAATCTCTTTACATATCTATATATACTAGAGCATCTATCTATCTATCTCTTATTGATTCCTATTCTGACTAATACAGTAATTCAGGTTAAATAAGGTCTTAAAGATGGGGTCCTAATCTGATAGGATTGGTGGCCTCAGAAGAGGAAGAGAGATTTCTCTCTTTCTCTCTCCATGCACATAAACCGAAGAAATGCCACATGAACACACAGGGAGAAGGAGGTTGTCTACGAGCCAGGAAGAGAGATCTACCCAGGAACCAACCCTGCTGGCATCCTGATCTTGAATTTCAAACCTCCAGAACTAGGGGAAAATAAATTTACTTTGTTTAAGCCACCCAGTCTATGGTATTTTGAATGGCAGCCGAGTGGACTAAGAGACCACCTGATATGAAATACCCACTATCTTCCTCATCCTAGCACCTCGTGTCTTCCTTTACGGCATCCACCACAATCTCGGGGTATTCTGCTTATGGTCTGACTAGATCGGTCTCAGGAGGGCAAGGACGGTGGCTCTTCCTTGCTTCATTCATCTCCTAGGACCCCTCCCCTGCCCCTGGAGAGCAGTGCTAGGCTAAAATAGGGAGCAATACATGCTTATTGAAAAAAATAATAATTTGAGAATGTCAATCCAGTTTAGATCATTTTAATGTTAACACTTCCTTATTTGCATAAGGTTGGACAACATTCCAAATGCCCACATGATCTTGGTAGATCCTCTCAGAAGCCCTTTGAAATGGTAGGCAGGGCATCAGGGCATCCACAGTTCTGTCTAATTTTGGGAGGAGAACGTTCAAATCAGCTCAAACTCTCAGTTTTCTGTGTGAAGAGGGAGCTTTCAGGGTCTGTTTCATAATTAATAGACAAAGAAAGAGAAAAACAGGTAGAGAGAAAGAAACAGGTAAAGATACAATGAGCAAGAGGAAAGAAAAGGAAAGATGGTGTTAGAAGTGAGGTAAAACATACAAAATCCAGAAGGCAACTGGCAGAGAGGTAGCGATCGGGATGGAGAGTGAGGATATCAGTGGAGGTGGTGTGGGAAGTTCAGAAACCTGCTGTGGGAGGGAGTGGGGACAGGGCCTCTTATACCAGAATGTCTGGGGCATCAAGCAGAGCACAGCCTCTGGAGGCAATCTCCACACTTGTCCACTCTGCTGCAATGATGGTCTGGGGACCATGGCCTTGGTCGCGTCTTCACCTTGGGCTGGATATTATGTAAGCACTTAATGTTTGTAGAACGGCCAACTGGTGCCATGCCCGGGCCCTGAACTTCACGACCACAAGGATAATTCTGAATTAAACAGCTTTCTCTTCGCACAGTGGACAACTCTGGGAAGAAGACGCTCCAAATCAGTTGGCCTCCTGTGTTTGGGAGCTGAGACACTTAGCTCTGTTCACCCAGCTCACTCACAGACTGAACACAGACATTCAGAAGCTGTGGTGAGCTGCAGGACATCCTCCTGTTTACACACCCATTGCACGTGTTTTAGTCACTCTCTCCATTATCGACAAATACTTTCTACCTGGCTTCACTGGACGATGTGCCCAATCATGGAGATTAAACAGACTCCCTAAATGTTTAATATTCAGTGGGTGCAGGCACGTGCACTCACTGCCTAGATGTATGACTTCACTTTATGAACAGTGACAACACCCATTCTCTTCCCTTAGCTTGACTTCCCAGGGTAATAATTTTGTAAAGCCGACATAGTCCAAAAGTAGCCTTCTAGGGGGATTCCAATGATCCGGATAATTGACATCAAGGTGATCCTTCTGACATTAATTAGGAGGACACTTTAATTTCTAAACCAGGATAAACACTTATTATGAAATCACCCATGTGTGTTCCCACTTCTTTTTGTTTTAAAAAATGAAGAGAATTTGATCTCTCTTTCTTTGGGCATATTTGCAAGTTATCCAAAAACAGAACATCTTCGAAAATTCTCCGTGCCGCCTATTCCCTGTTAGCCATAATTTGCTCAGGAAATGAGTCTGATGATTGGCTCCCACTTGGTATAATGTAGAGGTGGCCAGCAGGAAGGAAAACAAAGCAAAAACAGACCCTCTTTGTTGATGCTGCAACTCCACGGCATCAAGCCATCTAAACTTTCTTTCTGATTTTTAAACCAGAGCTTGAATTAAAGAGTGAAGCAAATGAAAGAAAACCATTAAGCCAGATTAGTATTGAACTCCAGTCAAGACCATCACCCATGGTCATTAGATTTGCCTGTAGGTAGAACGAAAAGTAAAATAAAGTCTGGTTTCTGCTTCTCACGTCTACATTAATCTAAATTACCTGAGAAGATTAAAAACAATCCTTTAAGTGGCGTTAGACAGTGGACCTAAGATGGAAGATATAAAGCAAGAACCATCCACCATGCTATCTCGACAAGATAGAGTCAAGAGCCCCAGATGCCTTTGTTCTGAGGATTGAAAGGGACTTTCAGCTGAGCCGAACTGTCCTTAGAAACCCACACTGGAGGTGGTGTGGCTTAAGCGAGAGGACCATTGGAGAGGGTCACAGGGATCACGATGTTAGAGAGTATGCTGTGACTGCTGAACTAATTAATCATGACAATTGTGAAAGGCTGTGAGTGGAGTATTGAAGAAAAAAGGAAACTAATATTTAAATGCCCCACAATGCGTGATGCTTAATTCCAAGAGCAAAATCCAATCTGTAAGCAATAGATTTCACGCGAAATGAACTCAAATTGGAATAGGACTCAGTGGGTATTTCACTTTGCCTTGGTTTTGGATTAAGTAATTAAAATCAGCATCAGATTCTGCCTGGAAGCTAGGACAGCTGAGCAACAGCTAATTGTTACAGCAGCAAAATTAGCAGATGATCAAAGAAAATTGTAGACTTTTTTGCACAGAATGAACATGCATGAAATTCTATCCTCTAGTCCTAAAAAATGCATACAGGGTAAAATTAAATTTAGCTAATTAAATTAAGTATAAATTAACCCATATTTTTTATTTACTAGGCTGTGTTAACATTTATCGAGGACTTATCCTAAAATTATAGATTATATGAGGACCCTCCTGGCTGGTCTAGACTCCTGTTTAAGTGCCTCACTCTCCCTGCTTTTAACTCCCTGGGCATATCATTAACCAGTCTCTGCTTGAAAACTCCCAGAGACAGGGACCTCACCACTCCTCCTCTCACCCTCCGAAGTAGAGGTGGGAAATACATTATGTTTCACGAGTAAAAAGAGAATGAATGGTAAGTTGTCAAATTCAAGGAAGACATTGGAAGAAGAAAAAAATTACAAAGGGAATTGCAGGATGGGCACGTTCTAGTGATTACAAGTGGGATAAGCTAAGCAAACAGTTGTAATGTGAAAAAAGGGAGTACAGGGTATGGCCACACTTAGAGCATCACTGCCTGGGAAGGGGCTGAAAAGAGGTGGACCTCAATTTTTGAAGGGTTGCTTTTTTAGCAGTGATGGACTTCTTTTCCTTTGCTTTCATCAGAGAGGTTGAACTTATCCCCAATGGTAAGGAGGATGAAAAGCTGAATATCACAGAGTTTGCATTATTGAATGGTTTGTACCACTGTAGCAGTCTCCTACCTTGTCTCCTCCCATCAATTCCACGATCTCTGTCTTAAATTTTATCCACTTAGCACCTAGGGGATAGACATTTTAAAATATTTTTGTAACCAAGGATTACTTTATAAATATAATATGCACAGAGCTCAAGCTCAATGATTTTGTCAGTCGTATACATTCATGTAATTGTCACCCAAAACACAATGTGCAACATTTTCATCACCTTCAGTTGATCCCTTAAAAGGCAAGAACTTTCAGGGACTTCCCTGGTGGTCCAGTGGTTAAGACTTCACCTTCCAATGCAGGGGGCAAGGGTTTGATCCCTGGCCGGGGAGCCAAGATCCCACATGCCTGCTGGCCATAAAACCAAACCATAAAACAGAAGCAATATTGTAACAAATTCAATAAAGACTTTAAAAATGGTCCACATCAAAAAAAAAAACTTAAAAAAAAGGTAAGAACTTTCTGATTTCTGTCAATATAGATTAGTTTAGCTTTATTCTTAGATCTCATATAAATGGAAACACACAGCATGTATTTTTTTGTGTCTGACTTTTTTGTGATTCATTGGTGATGTTTTGTACTAGCAGTAGTTCATTCCTTTTTACTGACAATTAGCATTTCATGTTTTGAATATACTGCTATTTGTTCAGCCATTCACCTGTTAATGAACATTTGCATTGTTTCCAGTTATGGGCTATTATAACTAAGGCCATTATGAACATTCTTGTACAGGTCTTTTTCTAGACACATATTTTCACTTTTCTTGGGTAAATACCTAGGGGCAGAATTGCTGGGTTATAGAGGAGTTGTATATTCAACTTTATACAAAACGGCCAAAAAGTTCTTCAAAGTACTATTCTACATGCCTACCAGCAATGGATGAGCATTCCAGTTGCTCCACATCTTTGCCAACATTGAGCATTGTCAGTCATTTTAACTTCAGTCCTACTAGTGGATGTGAAATTGTATCTTGTTTTAATCTGAATTTTCTTAATGACTAATGATGTTAAACATCTTTCATGTGCTTATTAGCCATTTACTTATTCTCTTTTGTGAATTGTCTGTTCAAGTCATTTCCCCACTATTCTAATTGGAGTATTTTTCTTTTTAGTATTTATTTTATTTTTAATTTTTGCTTTTTACACATTTTATTTTACCTAAAAATCTTGACCTACCTCAAGGTTGTGAAAGTATTGTTTCTTCTGGAAGCTATATGGTTCTGGCTTTTACCTTTAGGTCTAGAATCTATTATTATTATTATCATCATATGGAACAAGGTGGGGTCAAGGGTTCATTCTTCCCTCACCCCACCCTGCACACAGCTATACAGTTGTTTCAGCATTACTTACTGAAAACACTTTCCTTTCCCCACTGAATTGCCTTGGTACCTTTCTCAAAAATCAACAAGAGTGGTCTATTTCTGGACCTTCATTCTACTCCACTGATGTGTGTTATATTCATATAATTTTGGTGCTTTTTTTCCTTATCATTCCATTAATCTGCTTTCTATTTTCCCCTATGATTTATTCTTTGACTCGTTCATTATTTGGAGGTCTTCTGCTTAATTTCCAACCATTTTGGGACATTCTAGATGTCATTGTTTTATTAGTTCATACTATTTTGGTCAGAGAACATATTCTGTATGTTTCAGTCCTTTGAAATTTATGAGACTTGCTTTTATGGCCCATCGTTGCTCTACCTTGGTGAACGTTCAAGGTATACTTGAATACTCCAGGTGATTGGTAGTGTTGAGTGAATGTTGTATGTTCTTATAGGTTTGTTCTTCACTTTTCTAGTAATTACTGAGAGAGAAATGTTAAAATCTCCAACTAAGACTGTGGATTCATCGATTTCTCTCATCTCTCTGACAATTTTTACTTACATTTTCTCAATCTCTTCTTATTTGCATAACATTTAGAATAGTTATATCTACTTCATGAATGATACTTGAATAATTATAAAATAGCCCTCATTGTCTCCAGCAATATCACTTGTCTTAAAGTATTTTTTTCTTAAAGACAATATTACTTGTCTTAAAGATATTAATGTAATTTTCTTGTTATTTTTTTGCCTGTTTTTTTTCCACCTATTTACTTTCAACTTGTCTACTTTTCGAATGTTTCTAGTAAACAGCGTACAGTTGTGTCTTGATTTTTTTCCCCTGAAATTTGACAATCTCTGTCTTCTACATAGAATGTTTAGTCTACTAACCTTTTTTTTTTTTTTTTTTTTTTTTTGCGGTACGTGGGCCTCTCACTGTTGTGGTCTCTCCCATTGCAGAGCACAGGCTCCGGACACGCAGGCTCAGTGGCCATTGGCTCACGGGCCCAGCCGCTCTGCGGCATGTGGGATCTTCCCGGACCGGGGCACGAACCCCTGTCCCCTGCATCGGCAGACGGACTCTCAACCACTGCGCCACCAGGGAAGCCCCTAACTTTTAACATAGTTGTCAATATAGCTGGATTTAAGCTGGCTATTCTGTCAGTTTTTTTCTATTTGCTGCATTTATTCTTTGTTGTTCTCTTACTACTTTCCTACCTTCTCTTGGTTTAACTGAATATTTTTATAGTATTCTTTTTATCCTTTCTTTTTTTGGCTATATCTTTTGTATTATTTTAGCTGTTGCTTTAGATATTATAATATTCATCTTAAAGTTAGCACAGACAGCTTCAAATAATATTTTACTTCATGAACAATGTGAGTATCTTATAACCATGTAATTCCATCTATTCCCAGAACACTCCGTGCTTGCACTGTCAAATATTTTACTTCTATGTATGTTATAAACCCTTCAATACTTTATTATTTGTGTTTTAAACAGCTAAGGGTGGGTATCATTTCCTATAAGCCTGAACAATGTCCTTTCGCATTTTTTCGATAGTGAATATCTGTTGGATATGAATTCTCTGTTTTCGTCTGTCTAAAAAAGTATTTATGTTTCTTAATTTCGAAGTATATTTTAACTGTACAGAACACTCTAGGTTGAGAAGATGTTATTTATTAGTTGTCCTTAGCCCTTTAAAAACTGGACAGCTACACGTAAAAGAATGAAATTAGAACATTCTCTAACACTGTATATAAAAATAAACTCAAAATGGATTAAAGACCTAAATGTAAGACCAGATACTATAAAACTCCTAGAGGAAAACATAGGCATAACACTCTTTGACATAAATCGCAGGAATGTTTTTTTGGATCTGTCTCCTAAAGCAAAGGAAATAAAGCAAAAATAAAGAAACGGGATCTAATTAAACTTAAAAGCTTTTGCACAGCCAAGGAAACCATTGACAAAAGACAACCTAGTGAATGGGAGAAAATGTTTGCCAATGATATGACCAATAAGGGGTTAATATCCAACACATTTAAGTAGCTCATACGACTCAACATCAAAGAAACAAACCACCTGATTAAAAAATGGGCAAAAGAACTGAATAGACATTTTTCCAAAGAGGAAATGCAGATGGCCAACAGGCACGTGAAAAGATGCTCAACATTGCTAACCATCAGGGAAACACAAATCAAACCCACAATGAGGTATCACCTCACACCTGTCAGAATGGCTGTCATCAAAAAGAACACAAATAACAAATACTGGCAAGGATGTGGATAAAAGGGAACCCTCTTATACTGTTGGTGGGAATGTATCGATAAATTGGTGCAGCCACTGCGGAGAAGAGTATGGAGGTTTCTCAAAAAACTAAAAATAGAACTACCATATGTTTCAGCAATTCTACCTTGGATATATACCTGAAAAAAAACCCCACTAATTTGAAAAGATACACACACTCCAATGTTCATAGTAGTATTAGTTACAATTTCCAAGATATGGAATCAACCTAAGTGTCCACCAACAGATGAATGGATGAAGAAGATGTGGTGTATATACACAAAGGGATACTCCTCAGCCGTAAAAAAGAATGAAAATCTGCCATTTGCAACAATGGATGAATCTGGAGGGCATTATACTGAGTGAAATAAGTCAGACAGAGAGGGAAAAATACTATATGCTGTCACTTATATGTGGAATCTAAAAAATACAGCAAATTAGTGAATATAACAAAAAAGAAACAGACACAGAGAACAAACTAGTGGTTACCAGTGGGGAGAGGGAAGGGGGAGGGGCAATAAGGGGGCGGGAATTAAGAGGTACAAACTATTAGGTATAAAATAAGCTAAAAGGATATATTGTATAACATGGGGAATATAACCAATATTTCAAACTATAAATGGAGTATAACCTTTAAAAATTGTGAATCACTACAACTATGATTCACACCTGAACTTATACAGTATCATATATCAATTAAAAAAAAAATGTTGCTCCACTGTTTTGGGCCTCCATAATTTCTGCTGAGATGTCAGCTTATATTCTTTCCAGTGCTGCACTGTACGTAATGTCTTTTCCCCTGTGGCAAAGGGGGAAGAGAAGGAAGAAGAGGAGGGGAAGGAGGAGAAAGAAGGAGATGGAGGGAGGAAGGAAGGGAGGGAGGGAGAGAAAAAAGCTCAATATCCAAACCCCTAAACCAGCTATGTCTGAATACCAACCCCCTGGGCTTCTCAGTTATGAGTTCATGAATCCCCTATTTCCATTTAGCTGGTTTAAGTTTTATTCCCATTTTGCAACTAAATAAATTTTGACTTCAAATTGATAAGCTTTTGCTCAGTGACTGTCTTAATCTATTTTTGTATCTGTTTAAAGCAAAAGTTGACAGGCTGAAACCAATGAGCCATATCTAGTCCAGTGTTTTTGTACAGCTCATGAGCTAAAACTAAGAATGACTATTGCATTTTTAAATGGCTGAAAAATTTAAAAAATAATATTTCATGACATGTGGAAATTGTATGAAATTCAGATTTCCGTGTCCTAAATAAAGTACTATTGGAACACAGCCACTTCCTTCCACTTATGTATTTACTGTCTATGGCTACTTTATGCTTCAATGAGGAAGAGTTGAGAAGTTTGACTGAGAAGACACAGCCCGCACACTTAAAATATTTATTGTCAGGCCCTCTACAGAAAAAGTTTGCCAACCCTGGTCTAAGGCATGCAATGCAGAAGCATTGACATTCAGTGGTCATTAAGGACATGACCTGCACTTAGGGAGGAGAGGGGGCAGGAAGCCCCTATGTTATTCCAGGATTGCCCCTCTAACCCCTGGACAGTTTCTCTGTCCTCCATTTTCCTTCTCCAGTGTGTTCCAGGCTCTTCCAGGCATTCTTGAGTAGAAAGAGCACTTGGCAAAGGGTCCAAAAACTGTTTACCAGCTACGTGGCCCCAGGCAACCCAGCCAACCTCTCTAACCTCTGGTTTCCTCACTAGTGAAGTGGGGTTATTTAATAAAGCCCATTTCTTAGGTTGTGTATGAGAATTAAATGAAATCATGGCACGCGTGCGGTCTGTTGAAATAGCCAACAAATGCTTTCTCACACTTGTTTATTGTGAGAAGCAAATGAGACAGGCTTTGGTAAAGTGCTGGGAAGCACAGCTGAAGGAAAATAAAATGTTTTAACAATGTCCACATGTCCAGTTAGAGCCTAAATGACTCTGGATTCATTATATTTACCACCACCCCTCCACCGCCAGATTAACTAATTTTTAACTTACTCACACCCTTGGGAAAATTTAAAATAGTACAAAAATATAAACAGTGAAAATTAAGGTTCCCCTTGTCTCTTAAACATTCTTCCCAAAGGCAGACATGGTTATCACTTTATATACTTCAGAAGGGGTCTCTGTAAACGTCACTAGTGAATACATGATGTGTGAGTGTGGTGTATGAACCTTTACCCCCATCCCTTTCACCTACATCCCCAGACCAATGTAAATGTACCGTAACACCCTGATCTGTACCTGACTATGACCACTTTGAAAAGACATGTTTTCACATTCATCAGAGATATGCACAAGACTTTTTAAAGCAATACTATTTGTAATAGTTAAAAGTTGGAAAGAACCCAGATGACCATCAATGGGAGAAAGAGTAAATGAACTGTAATGTATTTATACAAAGAATGTTATCCATTAATGAGCACACACGGGCTACAGCTATAAGCAACAAGGTGGAGGGATCTCAGAGACATCAACCCTGGTGGAAAGAATCCAGATGTGAAAGGTGGACGGCTCCAGCACTATCTCTGATGTTGAGGTAGTGGATCCACTGGGTGGGAGACATCGCGAGGGGCTCTGTGGGGTTGTAATGTTGACACTTGACGTGAGTGCTGGTTACCCACGTGTGTGTACACTTTGTGAAACTTATGGTTTTGTGCCTATTTCCATAAGATTTTCTTCAATAAAATTCATGCTAGAAATTTAAAAAACTCTTATCTTGGAAATCGATTTCAGACCACATGGGTTCACCTCCTTCTCTTTCCTAGCTGTGGAAACCTGTGCTGTATGGACGGTCAGCACTTTCCTTTTGCCATTGGCCCTCTAACGCACAATTACATTGTTTCCAGCTGTTATTTTCTGAGATACTTTCTAATCACCTTCTAATGGCAGCAGGTTGTTATGAACACAGACAGATGATAACTTGTTGCAGAATCAATTCTGCCCTGTGGATGCCACGAGGCAGGGGAATGGGTTCCAGACCAGCACACAGGTGTGTGGGGCCCTGACCCATGCTGAACCCACACAGGCATCTTGTGGGAAAACGCGCCGATGGCACTGCCGAGTTGCTGCTAACGGGTATTCCCAAGGCATGGTACTGTTAGTTAAGTTGCATTTTGTCGTTGTCACAACGCCCAAGTGTTCTGAATATTAATGAAATCATTCACAGCCTCCTTTGCAGGCTTAAAATATTCAGCATCGGACATACCGTTTTGTTCCCATTTTAGCCAAGTTTAATTTCTCTTAACCAGCTTTGTTTTTGGAAAGTAAAATTAACGTATAATTTCAGTGTTTAAATCTCAATGCTCAGCAATTCGTGACAGACGGCGAGTGAATATGATTTGTTCGTTAACACCTAATGGGTTGAAATAATTTATTGCACAAACATTCCCAAGAAACCGACGCCACTTGAGCAAAAGCAAATCAGGAAATGTTACTTGTGTATCTAATAAACTACCCTAGGGTGAGTGAGAACATTAGCATTGCACAAACTTTGTGACTTATTCATCATCACTATGTGTTATTAAAGCTTTATCTGTTTCAACTTAGCGAATGGCTGCCTTGGGATACACTGCCTGCAGCAACAACAAAATAAAGTTTATGCAATTTGCATAATGTTGTACAAAGAATATTAGCTCAGAACAATATGAAGCCCCGGATCATTTGCACAGCCCTTTGGTGTTTAATGCTGGTAAATATTTAAATAACAGCAAGCCTGTATAATTATAAAGATTTCTCTTTCTAATCTGCCCAGGATGCACAGCTGCCATAAATCACCTCGATCACATGGTTTAGCTGGGAGAGTGTTAGGGGGATGATGAAGAGACACCTGTTGCTGATGTTGGCAAGAAGGATGGAGACCTGAAGCACGTGCTCAGGAGAGGCGTTTGAGACAAGATGCTGAAGTTTTGCTCTTTCTTCTTTTCTACCCCTTATACCAGCATCCATGTGCTTAGAACAGGCAGGCAGAAGATGCGTCCCTGGACTTCCGGATCCTCTTTCATGAATGGGGTATTTGCACATTAAGAAAAACCTGAGTCATACCTCAGGGCCTTTGCATGTGTGATTTTCTTTCTTTGGGTTGTTCTCCCTCCACATCACCTGCTTGTCTCCCAGATACAGCATACCCATCCTTTGGTCTCAGTGTAAACCTCTATATTCTTCCTGACCACTCCTGGCCCCACCCCATGTAGCTTGGTCTCCCTATCGTGCGCCTTCCTGATGCCTTGCATTTCTCCTCCCCAGCTTCCTTATTCAAATGTCTTTCCTTTCTTCTGGACTCTGAGCCCCACGAGGGGAGGGACCAGTCTGTGATGGAAGTCCTGTGTCCAGGGCGTGGCAAAAGGTAAATGCTGAATTACAGTTTTGTTGAATGAAAGAGTAAATAAATGAATACCTATAGTCATCCATTTAAAGAAATGTCTACAATCAACAATCACATGCTATACTGCCTTTCAAATTAGACAAATTAAAAAATGCATGATAATGCCTAGCGTTGCTGAGAGTTTAGGGATGTGAGAACTCTCAAATACTTCAGGAGAACGATTTAGCTGCAGGAAGTAAAAGTCTTAAAGTGATTATTTTATTTTTTATTTTTTTGGTTCGGCAAATGCATTCATGGGAATTTATCTAAAGCAGTAATTTGGGAACGTTTGCACATATTTGGTCCCAAGTATATTCATCACAGTGTTGTTTAAAACTGTGAAAAATTGTCAACAGCTTAAATGGTCAACAATAGAGGATTAGCTGAGAGAGCTGTAATTCATGTAAGTGACAAAATACCATGAAGGTGCTAAAATAGTGATTTAGAAATATTTTAATGACATGAGAAGAGGTTTACGATATACTCTGGAGTGAACAAAGCAAATGTAAAGCCTTCTGTAACTAGGATTCCATTTTTGTCATAATATTCACGTACACAAACGACAAGAAGCATGTATGTTAAAATGTTAAAGAAGTCATGTGGGTGGTTTGGTGAGATTTTGCTTTTAATGTGACCCTTCCTCAAAATCAAAAGCAAAATGAAAGAAATTAACCTATGCATTGAGTTGTTGGTTTAACCCACACAGAGAGAGAGTAATGTAAGTGACTGTAAAGAACAGTAATTTGGCTGTACATCTTATTGGGATATATGTTAAGGACAAAAAGAATAGCTTTTCTTTTCAGTAACTGCATTGTTAGTTATCACATTGGTATTTCTATTTGGAAGCTACTTAAGTAAATTACAGGAGAAACAACGAACTGTGTTCATGTCATCAGTAAATAAGATATTCAGCTTAAAACAGAGAAAAATATAAAGGAATTTAAATAAAAACACTGCAACCCTATTTTGAATTGGAAATATCAGTATAGACTCACGATGTGTCTTCTCTTAAAACACCCATTTCCTGCATCTGTCCACTGCACAAGCCCAGAAACCAGGAGTAATCTAGTAGCAAGGGACGCTCCTAGCATCCAGACTGTGATCGCTTAACAACACTTCCCACTGAAACAAACCAGATCTCCTTGGATACACGGCTGATTCCAGACGTGTACAGGGAGATACTGGATCATCTTAGCTTACCAAAGGAAACAAAAAAGAAGGCTCTTGGGTCAGGTCAGAGGGCTCAGTGGCTGGCTTGAACAACCTTCCCAGCCAGAGGTGGCACACTCGGAGCATCAATAAGAATGATGGCAATGGTGGATTGAAACACACCAGCTATGTTAAAATACATGCATAAAACAACAACAACAACGATTTGGGTTCTTCTGAAGGATGGAACAACTGTTCTGAAAACTAGCAAGTACAAGTAGAGCAATGAGCACTTTTCCTGCCATTATTTTACAACCGTACCTCAGGGTAACCAAATGATTTACTTGAGAAGGTTTCTCCTTATACTGACGAATTCCAGCTCAGGAAAGATGACAGAATGGTAGAACAGAAATCACAATTTTTCAACCTCAAATGTAGTCATTGAGTCACCTCCAGTGACTGCTGGGATCAAAAAAAGAAACAGCCAGACACTGTGTGCCTCGTGATAGAAATATATGATACCATGTAAGGATTTTTTTTTTGCCAAAATATTGAACCTGAAGACAGGGGAGGGAGAAACAAATATAATGTCATCACAGGGATATGATCAGCAAAATTAAGAATATGGGAAACCCTATGACATCATTCACAAATTAATTGCAAAGAAATTAAGAAGAGAAGGGGAGAAACTATATATAAAGAGATTCCAAGGTACAGCCTTGTGTGGATCTTAATTTGAATAAGCCAGTTGTAAAAAGAAAAAAAATTAGTAAGAGGCCATCTGGGAATTTTTTTTTTTTTGCGGTACACGGGCCTCTCACTGTTGTGGCCTCTCCCGTTGCGGAGCACAGGCTCCGGACGTGCACGCCCAGCGGCCACGGCTCATGGGCCTAGCCACTCCGCGGCATGTGGGATCTTCCCGGACTGGGGCACGAACCCGTGTCCCCTGCATCAGCAGGCGGACTCTCAACCACTGCGCCACCAGGGAAGCCCCCATCTGGGAATTTGTAACACTCACTGGATATTTGGAGATATTAAGAAGTTACTGTCATTTCTTATGTGTGATAATGATATTGTGATTATTTAAAAAAAAGTTTATTTTTTGGAGATATATACTAAATTATTTCCAGAAAAAAGTGAGCTCCCTAGAATGAATAACAGATATAGGCCTCTTTTGTACTTTCACTCATTTTTTTGGAACCCTTTCATTTTGAAGATTCAACATGAGACTTTCGTATTTTCAATGCTCAGAAATGTTCTTCTATTATTTTATTGATTCTTGCCAGAACTTTATTTACTCTTTTCTCAGTTCATAATTCCCTTGGGTATATATGGTAACCTGGACTAACTCTTTATTTCTCTTTTCTTTTCTTCTCCAAATTCATCATTTCAGAATAACTGAATTACTTTGAATTAATTGAAGTTGATCCAAAGCAACTTATATCCAACACGCGATATGCCAGCAACTAGATATTACATCAGCTAGATATTACTACAACTGAGAGGCCTCTTTCAACATGAAAAAAAAATACAACAAACACCTTATATGTTTTAAAGAAGCAGTATGAGCAAAGAGCCTCAGAATCACTGGAGACAATATTAAGTATCTGAATCAATTATATGAAGGCAATAAAGAATAATTCTATTTTCTTGGGCCAACCACTAATTGCACTATCATGTTCTAAACACTTTCATCTGTCATTGCAGGGAAATATTAATGGAATGCTTCAGACCGGGAATTTGAGAGAACTATTGGTTAATGAAGACACAAATCCCCATGCCTACCTAAATGCATGACATAGGAACAGGCTAATTTTAGAATGGGGATGGTGGTTTCAGAACAATACAGATAAATACCTCTACAATGTTTATAACTGTAAGACATCAGACTAAATTGAGTTTGTTAAAAAGGATTGCACCGAAAGAGCCCAAACTGTATCCCTGATCTAATTAGCTTGTTTACAAAGTTTAATTGATTTATTTTCCCTAAAAGACCTTTCTCTGGACTTCCTACAAATACTGTTTCTCGCAAAAGTCTTCCAGTTACCTGTTACTGAAACTCAGCTCAATAAATAGGTTTTCCTTTTAAAAGGGAATATATTGTGTCATTGAATGGAAAAGCCAGAGGCCAGCTCCTTGGGTGTGGCTGACCAGGTGCCCGGCAAGGTCTTCAGGAATCTCTCTCCCGCTCTTGGTCTAGGCCCTGCTGCCTCCTGCATCAGCTTCCCTCTCCGGCAGGCTCTTTCCTTTACCAAAAGGTGGTCACCAGTAGCTTCAGCCACATCTTACCAGTTCAGCAACCCCACTGGCAAGAGCTCGAAGCCTCTCGTTTGCCGGTTTCCCTCACACTGGCATCCCTACGCACACCACGTGGCCTGAGGCACGCTGCCCGTTGGCCAAGCTTGGGTCCTACGTCCAGCTCTGGAGCCACGTTGTGGGTTCAACTCCCACATACACCAAACGGGGGAGGGTGGTTCTTTGATGGGAACTCAGACTCTGCTACTTCGAAAAGGAGGAACAGATGCCTGGCAGCCAAAAACGCCATCCGGCATCTACTGCAGAATTTTAAATAATTTTAGATTTAAAAAATCACTATGTGGTGAGGCTGGCCTGGTCATTTCCAGGTTAAAGGAATGGCAGCAAGGCCGACTTTGGAAGTTTTGCTGTTCTGTACTTGGGGATAGAAGGAGGAAGAGTTTTATGAGAATGCACAATGTCTAACTCTTGATCTCATTTTTCCCTCTAAGGATGCAAAGGCAGTAACTGTCAGATGTATGTTTACTGGCAGATCATCATTTTTTTAAATGTCTTATGAAAAAGAAACGTTTTATTCTTTGAGAATTTAGGAATGATAAGGTAAATCCCTTCTAGATATCTTCTCTGAGGGGAAGTATTTAACAGTTGCTTATTTATTTTTGCTTTAGCATTGTCAAAGGTCACACGATGGAGTAACTTTATTGGAGAACATGAAAAATGCTGTCCAAGAACTTCCTGGTTGGTCAGTGGTGGGACACAGCCACAAACATGTGCTCATCCACCCAGGAAAGGTCACATCTCATGATATTTGGGGACGGATGTTCAAACAGTCAAGGGTCTATACAGGTGGGTAGCTTAAGGCTCACAAAACTTTAGCCCACAGGAATTGAACGCTGATTGTATACTACATGATTTGCTGTGCACTAGAGAAACAAACAGAAATACATGAAGGTGCATTGATGTGATATTGTGATTCATATAATAAGAAATATATATTTCTATGCCATTTCTGGCAAAGCGCTCCTAAAACCCTTGGAACTTCCTAAGAGATGAGAACAATAAAGGCGTCTTTTGTTATGTTAGTGAGTCGACTAGCAGAAAGCTCAGAAAGGTGTGAGATGTGGGCTGGCTGGTAAACATGTGGAGGGGAGGGGAGGGTGGTGCTCCAGAGGACCAGGAAGCCCTGAGCGCTTTCCCCATGGCTTGCCTGTGTACTTCTTCACCTGGCTGTTGATTCGTATCCTTTAATATCCTTTGCAATAAACGGGTAATCTAATAAGTAAAATGTTTCTCTGAGTTCTGTGAGACACTCTAGCAAATCACTTGAACCCGAGGAGGGAGATGCTGGAACCTCCAATTTGCAGAAGCACAGGTTTGGGATGGGCGTCTGAAGTGGGGTGGGGGGTAGTGCAGTCCTGAAGAACTGAGCCATTACCTGTGGAATCTGGTGCTACTGCTGCATATAGTGTCATAATTTAGTTGAATTGTAGGACACCCAGCTGGTGTCCCAGAGAACTGTCTGGTGGTGTGGGGGGAATGCCCCGCACCCCACGCACACCTGCACTGGAAATTGGTCTCAGAACATGCAAATAACTGGGGATACAAATACAAATATATGGCTCCTGGTGTCAAATATATTATGACTTGCTTATAACAGGTGACTCATCAGAATATGTCAAATAAAATGAGGGACAGGGATGAAGTTGTGAAAAGTCAGGAAATATATGTGTTTAAAGAAATGGAGTTTTTATTCCTAGATCTACCAATAGAGTGACTAGAATAAAAATAACATTTGATTTTAAGATTTTTGTCCCAAAGCTCCTTAGTCCCAAGGAGTATAGGTGTAAATCTCTGAAATGGGTGAGTTTATCTTGTTGGATGTCATGTACCATCAGAATACTCTTTAATTGATTGCTGTTTCTTTCTGCTTGACTAAAGACTGAAGTTTGCTGATATTTCTGCATATCTGATATGATTTCCACTTGGTATTTGGCTTGCTTATGTACAGAAATACATATTCAATTGGGTTGAGAAAGACCAGAATGTGACTGTTCAAAACCCTGGGGATGTGGCTTGCGCTTGTTAGCACTTAGCCGTCTCTGGTTCCTATACACCAAGCTCACTGTCAACCTTCAGCATAGAAATCAGCACAAAAATATTTACACAGGTATAAGGACCAGTTGTCTTAACATCTATGGCTGGTGCAGGGGAATCACTCATCAAAAGGATTAGAAGACCAGGGCCAATTTAAAATTCTTTATAAATGCCAGATTCTAATGAGCATACCAACCACTGTGGGTGATAGTAAATGAATGTAAACAAGGTCTTCCTTCTTTTATTTACTCCCTTAAATCTCAGTGGGAGATATTTAGAATTGGTCCCTACTGCTATCACCTCAGGTTCACAGATTTCTGCATGTGTGGGGTGGAGCTGGGGATCTGATGCCTGGGCATTTCAGCCCATCTCAAAGAAAGCAAGTTTCCAAATGTGTGTTTACGAAAACTAAGGCACACTGCATTCCAGCAAGAGAGTTTTCAAGCATGTGGTTTCTGAGCTGACCATCAGTTGCATCAGCACAAACAGGACCTCTCTGTGATGAAGGAAGTCTGGGGTCTCATTCTTGAGGCTCCCAGTATATTGAAAAATGAAAGGATCTTGAATCAAGGTTATAAAATTTGGTATATATTTAAAATATTTGTATTGAACAAATTCATGCTTTTTCCACAGCAAATTGCGATGACTGCATGTATGATCGTCCTTGATAGTGCATCTAGCAATTACTGGTTGGGCATGTGTGAATGTGAGGGTGATGCAATAAAAGGCAGAGGGCACAGAGAGGGAGGCTGGGTTCTTGATGGTGTCACTGAGCCACTGAACCACACCTCACCTGAAATCTTCTGGTAGATGCCCTACTGCCAGACCCTTCACAGTTGAGCCAATAAATTCTTTATTTATTTTCTAAGTCAGGACTAAGTGGGTGTTGGTTCCTTGCAGCTGAAATTATCCTAACTGATGTAGACTTGGTTTTGCCCACTGCTCCCACCCTTTAACTACTCTCAGCTCATACACAATGCTAAGAATGTCTTGATTTAGTTGAAAAGTTAATTACAGGAGGAGGTCTGTTGTATAGTAGGTGGTGATTTTGGTCTCTGTAACAGTAAACACATCTGACAAGTCCTCTTACTGACCCGACAAAATGGATAGATTGTGGATATGACATAATTCTAGCTATTAGCTGTCAATCTTTTCAACCTTAAAGATGCTGTTTTCTCTTTTCTTTACATTGGTTTGACAATTTATATAGTTTGAAATGTATTCCCATGCATTATCTCATCTGATCACAAACCCATGCTTGGGGCTTATAGGATAGCCAATTCCTACTTTGTTACAGAGAAGGAGCTTGAGACAGGAGGCTGCACAAGGCCAGTGTGAGAAAGGGATCCTGGACCCCCCAGGAAGACTGTTTGCTCTCTATAGCTCCATGTGGGTTGACCAATCCTGTTAGTATCCGTGTTGGTTGGTGTGCATTAGGTTCCAAGTGATAGAACACCAAGACTCAGGCCACTCCAAACAACAGGGACATTTATGATGCTGTGCAACAAGAAACCCAGAGGCGAGTGGGATCTAGGTGTGGACATCAGGCTCTGGTGCCTTTATCTGCATTTCTTGAAGCTCCCTTCCCCTGAGGGTTGGCTTCCTCCTCAAGTGGACAGCAAAGTAGCTGTAGCTGCTCAGTTATCAACACTGTCCAGAGGAAGAGGGACCTTCTCTTCCCCCAAACTTTTCCCATAAGTACTCTCAGCAGATATTTCCATTTTGTCCAGCACTGGGTCTATGCCCACCCCTCGGGAGGGGAAAGGGTGTCCATCATCCACTTAGAACAACCAGCTGACTGGAATCGGATGTTGGATAGTGAGCTGCAGACCACTGCATCCATTTAAAACATATCTATTTCAAGTATATAGCAGTTCAAGAGAACTGACCTGGGGTCTGGTGGGTTGTTGCTGTCACGGTCCCTCATTTGTTCATTCCTTCCTGTATCCATGCACAGGCGTAGTCCCTCCCACACTGACTCAGAGCTTGGCCACAGGATTTGTCTTGGCCAATGAGAAAAGAGCGAATGTTACACAGGGAGCTTGCCTTCTGGTTGCTCTTGGGACCTGTTATGGACTGAACTGTGTACCCCCCCAAAATTCAGAGGTTCAAGCCCTAACATCCAGTGTGATTCAATGTGACTATATCTGGAGATGAGGCTTTTAAGGAGGAAATTATGGCTAACTGAGGTGATAAGGGTGGGGTCCTGATCCAATAGGACTTTGTGTCCTTATTAGAAGAGGAAGTGACAACAGAAGTGCTCACACAGTGAGAAGGCAGCTGTCTGCAAGCCAGGAAGGGAGGTCTCACTGGAAACCCACTTAGCCAGCACCTTGATCTTGGACTTCCAGTCTCCAGAACCACGAGAAAATAAATTTCTGTCGTTTAGGCTACCAGTTCGTGTTTTCTGTTACGGTAACCTGAGGAGACTAATAGAGGAGCCCTACCACCACCACCACAGAAACAAGCCTGGGCTAGTGTGCTGGGTGAGAGACACAAAGCTCAGTTACCTTCGTTGTCTCAACCTATAGCCAGCCAACCTGCAGCCACGTGAGTTAGGCCACTGACCACCAGCTGACGACAGATGCATGTATGAGCCTAAGTGAGACCAATACAAGAGCAACCTACCTAAGTCCAACCCAAATTGCTGACCCACAGACGCAGGAGCCAAATAAATGATTGTTTTAAGCCACTGAGTTGTGGGGAGGTTTGTGACACAGCAACAGATAACTGATACATGTGGAATATGTGGGGTTTTCAGTCACAGTCACATTTCAGTCAAGTTACGCTCCCTGGAAGGACTTGATTACATATGCTCCCGTTAGTCAGATCTGGAACGTAACTGGTCTACCCCATGTCGCAGCCATATTTATAGAGATAAGGCAAAGCAAATAAGCAAGGCAGACTAGGTATAAAAGTAATCACAGGCCCTTTCAGCTTGATTTTTATTTTCCATCTTTGATTAAAGACAGAGATACAGAAATACTCTTAGACAATAAGAAAGCAACAGTATAGGTGAGATGCCTTGATGACAGCTGCACACACAATCTCAATGATGGGGACACTATAGGGAGCGGTGGGGCCTGCGAGGAACTGGACATACCCTACTGAAGAGGATCGCCACTATTTGGCACTGGTCCTTGTTGTCATGTCAGCTCAGAGCTCAGTGTTTTGTTAGCAGACCTTCAAATTTTTCAAGACAAACCAGAAATCTGGATTTTTACACAAAATCTCTAATTTTAAAACATTAATTCCATTCAAAATAAAATATCCAGAGGGCAGACAGCAGAAGCAAGAACTACAATCCTGCGGCCTGTGGAACAAAAACCACATTCACAGAAAGACAGACAAGATGAAAAGGCAGAGGGCTATATACCAGATGAAGGAACAAGATAAAACCCCAGAAAAACAACTAAATGAAGTGGAGATAGGCAACCTTCCAGAAAAAGAATTCAGAATAATGATAGTGAAGATGATCCAGGACCTCGGAAAAGAATAGAGGCAAAGATTGAGAAGATGCAAGAAATGTTTAACAAAGACCTAGAAGAATTAAAGATCAAACAAACAGAGATGAACAATACAATAACTGAAATGAAAACTACACTAGAAGGAATCAATAGCAGAAAAACTGAGGCAGAAGAATGGATAAGTGACCTGGAAGACAGAATGGTGAAATTCACTGCTGTGGAAGAGAATAAAGAAAAAAGAATGAAAAGAAATGAAGACAGCCTAAGAGACCTCTGGGACAACATTAAGTGCAACAACATTCGCATTATAGGGGTCCCAGAAGGAGAAGAGGGAGAGAAAGGACCCGAGAAAATATTTGAAGAGATTATAGTTGAAAACTTCCCTAACATGGGAAAGGAAATAGCCACCCAAGTCCAGGAAGCACAGTGAGTCCCATACAGGATAAACCCAAGGAGAAACATTCTGAGACACATAGTAATCAAACTGGCAAAAATTAAAAACAAAGAAAAATTACTGAAAGCAGCAAGGGAAAAATGACAAATAATATACAAGGGAATTCCCATAAGGTTAACAGCTGATTTCTCAGCAGAAACTCTACAAGCCAGAAGGGAGTGGCATGATATACTTAAAGTGATGAAACGGAAGAACCTACAACCAAGATTACTCTACCAGAAAGGATCTCATTCACATTCGATGGAGAAATCAAAAGCTTTACAGACAAGCAAAAGCTAAGAGAATGCAGCACCACCAAACCAGCTGTACAACAAATGCTAAAGGAATTTCCTCTAGGCATGAAACACAAGAGAAGGAAAAGACTTACAATAATAAACCCAAAACAATTAAGAAAATGGTCATACGAACATACATATCAATAATTACCTTAAATGTAAATGGATTAAATGCTCCAACCAAAAGACACAG
Organism: Globicephala melas; assembly: GCF_963455315.2. Classification (NCBI taxonomy): domain Eukaryota; kingdom Metazoa; phylum Chordata; class Mammalia; order Artiodactyla; family Delphinidae; genus Globicephala; species Globicephala melas. The sequence continues at coordinate 83,666,639 of NC_083328.1, forward strand.
GCTTGAAAAAAAAAATAAATAAAAATAAAATAAAATATCCTACAGGTTAAATAAAACTCACTGTAGCCTGACCAGCCTTTCTGGAATGTTCGGTGTGCATACATGGCTAACACAAAAGTTAGAAACCAGTGATGTCACATAACTGGCTTTACAGAGCTTTTGCTTGCCTATTTGTTTGGGATGTGCATATCTGCAGTAGACAGATGCAGATGGATGACTGCAGAAAAGTGGGTCCCGAATCCAAAATATAGTAAGAGAAAATGCAACAATTAAAAAATTACAGTCTGTGATTGCAGGTCTTTCCCCCTTCTAAGCTCAGAAAACAACAGATAAAACACAAAAACCTAATATGGTAAACTCAGCACAAAAAGTTTTTCAAATTCAGAAAACAAATGAATGAGGATTTGATCCTTTGCATTTCAAAATGATTCTCAGCCAGATGGTGAATTTCTTGAAGTAAGGGACCTGATTTCATTTATCTTTGTATCCCTTGCAGCTGGAAGCACCTTATCAAGGATAAGTGAATAAATAAATGAACAAGTGACTAGTCCAAAAGGACTCACAGGTGATTAACATATGGGATGTGTGTTGGGAAGTGGCATAGTATGGGTTACGAGCCTGCAGTTAGGAGCCAGTTGACCTGGCTTTTTTTCGACCTGCTCTTCCATCTTGGAAAAGTAGTTACCTAACTTCTCTGTGTCTCCATTCTTCATGTGTAAAATGAGGATAATAAAAAATGCCTACCCGATACTGTTATAAAGATGAAATGAAACCTGCTTGCAGACTGCACAGCACAGCCTGAAATGTAACACGGGTCTCCTAGACATTGTTACTAGGGTTGATGGCTAGTTACTGTAAACAGTGGATCACCAGGTGAGTCGGTAAGGGGAGAGACAGCATATTTAACTCCTCTCAATGACATAGCTTTTGAATAAAGCAGCATTAAGTAAAATTAAGTAATTTTACTTAATTAAAAGTAAAAGTAGATTTTTAAATTAAGTAAAAGCATTAAGTAGAAGCATTCTTTATATGGCTTCTGTGAGAATCAGCTCAGGTCACATCTTGGGCAGAGGCCTAAGGAATCTGGGGAAAAAAAAAAAAAAAAAGAACAACAACAAAAAAAACCCAATGCTGTTTCCAAAGCATTTTCAGCAGCAATGTGGCCCAGATGCTTCTCCGGGGAATGATTCTTTGCTATAGAATTGGCCATTTTCAGCAGCACACACTGACGTTGTAATGAGGGGGATAAAACAGGCGAGTCCACAGCTGGCTGTTATGGAGTACTCCGTATAGCCTAGTTGTTCTTGGATGAGCAGAGAGAAATTGCCTTCTCTACACCAGCAGAAGCTTGTGGCTTTTTATTTTCTGCCTCTTTTTGGGTATTGTTGCTTTCCTTTTCACTTTGCCCTAATAAGGAATGTTCTCTCTAGAGCAAAAGAGACGCCAATCTTCAGCATTTCTGAAGGAAGAGCTATTGTAGTTGGAAATTACTGAATAATTCTCAGAGTACTATTTCGCCATTATTATGGCACTTTCACTCTTATGCTCCTGATGTTGGCTGGGACTCCCTAGTCCTCTGAAATGTGGGCAAGGACGGTCAGTGCCAGCCCCCATCGCGTACTCCGTCAAAGGAGAGACAAGTCCTCCCGACCTCCTGCGGGGGAGGGGTGGTGAGTCAGCAGTAGGGCCTCCCGTGCCTTTGCATCCTGGGTGGGCGGGGCAGCTTTCGTGAATGTGGGCTGTTCTGCTCCATGTTGTTTCCTTTAGCAGTTAAATTAACTCCTTTAGCAGTCCCATAAATTGATCCTATTCACACATAACTCATGTGAATACAGAAAACTCTTTTCTGTTTTTAAACTGGAGGTGAGAGTGGTGAGAAAGGGGGAAGAAAAACCAACTTGCACTGGAAAAAGGTGAAAAACTAAGAAACAACTTCAAGTGGAAGCGTACATAACAGCGCTCTTTTTTTTTTTTTTTTTGCGGTACGCGGGCTTCTCTCACTGTTGTGGCCTCTCCCGTTGCGGAGCACAGGCTCCAGACGCGCAGGCCCAGCCGCTCCGCGGCACGTGAGATCCTCCCGGACCGGGGCACGAACCCTCGTCCCCTGCATTGATAGGCAGACTCTCAACCACTGCGCCACCAGGGAAGCCTGATAACAGTGCTCTTATTGAGCCCCTTTGAGTCCCCACCCCATCCCTTCACCGGCGACCCTCTGATTCACTCCGTATTTCTTGCCCCTTCCCCAGATGGGTCCTGGAACTCCAGCCTCTGGGAGCATCTGCGTTCTCTGCCGAGGCCACTCTGAGACCTCACAGCGAATCCATCCAGACCCAGGAGGCAGAAAGCCAGCCCCTCTCCCTTAAAAAGCAGTGGAAGTTAAAGAGTGAGCTTTAAAATATCTGTTACGTTTTCCGCGCTCAAACTCCCTGACTTTGATTACCGAGGGGAGCATACGCCCTCTGGCCCCGGTGTCGTTTTAAGGACGCCTCCTTGCCCTGCACAGACTGTGCTGGCGGGATCAGCACAACACACGGTCACCCCGTAAATCCGCTGTCCTCGTGGTCTGTCTAGAGCAAGGCTCCACAGCAGAAAGGGAAGGGCAGCCCCAAGCGTCTCGTACACTTCGCTAGCAGCCCCACCCAAACACAGAGAGGTGAAATTCATCCTAATCACGTATTTTATTAACCCAGCATGTCCAAGTACTATCACTGCAACGTGTAACCGATATAAAAAATGCAATGAGGCGTTACCTTTATCTTGGTCTTCACAACCCGAAGGAGCAGGTTGCCCCGCAGCGCACCTCAGCGTAGGCCAGCGCACCACACAGGACAGGACAGGCCGGGCAGGGGCTGGGGGCCAGGTGGCGGAGGAGGAACTTGGGGGCCAAGGGCAGTGGTCGTGTGCTCAGCACTGAGGTGTCTCCAGGGCTCCCTTGGTGCCCTCCTCAGACCTGCTTTGGCGCCTGGTGGTCAGGTCGCCCCAGCACCTCAGGTCCTCACGGGCTTGCCACGCCGAGAAAGCTGGTCCGTGCACCCCAGGGCGAGAGTCACTCTGATTGGCTGAGCAGGATCATGTGTCCAGAAATGAGCTGAGCTGATTGGCTCATTCTCCGCTCCATCTTGGGAGTGGGCGGAGCTCGGCGGCTGGGAACCCGGGGCCTTCCCGCGGGAAGTTGGAGGCAGGCTCCGGGCGGGAGAACCAGGACTGAGGAAAGACGAGGTCCGCTGCTCCGGATGGGTAGGTGGCGGATTTAACAAGCGAGGAAGCTTCTTTAGGGCTTGTCTGGGGACGAGAGGAGTAGATTTGTGCACCCCGCCCGCCAGAACCGTACAGTTTATGTGGAGGCTTTAACCGGGTTCAGTCAGTCCGCCGTCCACACGGTGCTGCTCTTGAAAATGGTTCCCACCGTGGGGCCAGAGGGCGCGACCCACATTCCAGGGACACGGAGAGTGAGGAGCCTCTGCGTGTCCCGGCCAGCTCGAGGGTCGTCAGCCAGTGGTCGGTGACCTCCTCCATAACAGCTGCACGCAGACTGGACCGGGGTGGGCAGCTAGAGCACAAGTGGAAGTCGGGGTCACCCAGGGGAGGGGAAGTGGGGGGCACGCCGGCGCCGAACGCCCGTCATGCAGGTTGTAGAAGGCATTTGCATCTTAGGTCAGCCTCAGGGTCACATTTCCTTTTGAGCTGTGTTTTCTTTGCGGGATGTTAAGAATATTTTGCTTCTCACAGGGAGAGAGGCGCGAATCGTAAATGTTCTCAGTGCCTCACCTTTCTATCTCTTTAACTAAACTAGTCAATGAGATGAAAAGAGGAGCAGTAGGAACGGGTTTCACATATGAATGACCAGTAATCGAGATGGGTACATGCTTTTTGGGACCCAGTGCAAAACCAAACGTGGAACCTTGTTCAAAATTTATTAAGGTCGTGAAAGAGAATAGACACGTATAGCTGAATCACTTTGCTGTGCAGCAGAAATGAGCACGACCTTGTAAATCAACTATACGCCAATACAGTTTTTTAATTTATTAAGATTATCAAGATGGTGGAAGCGGAGAAGTAAGCCAAGATGGGGGCGGTGTCCAGTGTGTCTGTGCACGTTGCACCCCATGAAGCCCGCCCTGCCAACAGTAGCTATAACAGTGTGCACTCCTTTTCAGGGAGCACCCTAAAATTGCAGGTGCTAAAATATCTGTGCTATGGTTTGACCTTCAGATGATGTATCCCTCGAAATGGCACCGTGTAGTTGTTTAGACCAGATTCTGCTGATGCTTCTGTTTTTTTGCTCGTCCACTAACTAGCTGTGTGGTCTTGGGCCAGTTACTTCATCCCTCCTCACCTCTGTAAAATGGGATCATGACACCATCTACCTCGCGGGATTGTTTTGAGGATTTAGATGAGATGATGAAAATAATGTGCTCAGAATGGGCCTGCAGAGTGGCCACTCAACAGATTCTGACTAGTATCGAGGTTACGAGCATCACTGCAGTTTTACCTACAGCGTAGATGTACAGTGCATCACGCACGCAGACGTACTTCAGCACGGTACTGCCACGTGCCCTGCGAGGTGCTTCCCAGTCTTGCCTGAATGTGGTTGAGAAACACGGCCTAATGTGCTCACTTTTATGATTTTATGTAAGTGGAATGCAAAAATCACTGAATCTTCAGAATTTGCAGTGCAGAGCTTCGGCCTCCTTAGCCAGTGAAACACGTTTAAGGAGATTAAATCTTACACAGAAATTGTGGGGAACTTTATTCCAAGGCCTGCACGCAGTCTAACCTGTGTTCTGATTTGTTATATATGACCTGTAAGAAGGCATGTTGCTCTTTCTAATATGGGGTTTTTTAGGGGAATAGTTAAAATACATTTTAAGAAACAGAAATTTGAATTAACTTGGCAGGTCCCTCAGACTCTGGCTCCTGTCCCTGCAGGGCCTTTTGCTCCTAGGATACTTGGCCTCTGGCAAAAGGCCTCATAAGTGACTTCACTGACAATGGGTAATGGATTTTTGTTATTTAGCGCTTAAAAAAAAACCCTAAAAACAAACACAAAAGCTTGATTGAACAAAGTTTCATCTTAAAAATAATGAAATGAAAATTATGAAGATAATTTTATCTTACATTTATGATTTAGATCACAACTATAAGCTAATTTTAAAATGGAGAAAGAAGGAGTCAAGTGTTGATTTTTCCCATTTTTTTTTATTGTGGTGAAATATACATAACACAAAATTTACCATTTTAACCATTTTTCAGTGTCCTGTTTAGTGGCATTAAGTACATTCACATACTGTGCTACCGTCACCACCATCCATCTCCAGGACTGTTTTCATCTTCCCAAACTGAAACTCTGTCCCCATTAAACCCTAATCCCCCATTCCTCCCCTCCCCCAGCCTTCTGTCTCTATGAATTTGTCTGCTCTAGGTACCTCAGATAAGTGGACTCATACAGTATTCATCTTTTTGTGACTGGCAAGTATTGCTTTTTTTTGGTATAATTTTCCTAACAAGGTTGGATGACAGCGCAATCGAATGTCCTTCACTTTGTGCTTGCTTTCATAGAACCATCAGGAAGAGGACATTTTTGAAGTCATTCAAGGGCTTCATCACTTACACAGAATACGCTCAAAAATTTTTAATTGAAGTATAACTTACAGTAAAGTGCATACGTCTTAAGAATTCAGTTCGATGACCTTTTCTATCTGGCTACATCCAGATCCAGATGTAGAACATTTCCATCAGCCCAGAGTTTTCCCTTGCGCTCTTCAGAGTCAGCAGCTCCTCCCCAGCAGGAGGGCTTCCCTGACCGTAGACAAGTTTTCCCTGCTCCCAAACTTCATGTAAATGAGATCACTATTATGTGTTCTTTCGCATCTGGCTTTTTACTCAACACAGCATCTGCGATGTTTGTACAGATTGCTGTTCTTTGCAGTTCACTTCTAGTTATTACTGTGTACTATTTCTTGCTTTGAATGTACCACAATTTATATACCCTTCCTGACAGACGTTTGGGTTGTTTTAATTGCCCATTATAAATAAAGTTGCTATGACCGCTCTAAGAACATTTCCTAATTTAAACAATTTTTCTTTTAAAATGTCTGTGTTGTCATCATTCTTGTAAATTTTCTTTTCAGTTCTTGACTCTGCCATGTCCTCATTTGTGAATGACTCCACAACAGATTCTGTGTTTTCCAAAATCACATTATGACTTCGTAAAATCCTGCATCATTTGCAAGATTTTCACGTTTCCTTTGAAACCAATTTGTCCTGTCCTTCTAGATTATGCCCGCATCTGCCCATGGAAGGAACTGGCTGATGAAGACATTGGCGTAGTGGGCGAGGGCAGGAGCTGGAGGTAAGTGGACTGGGACGTTTGAAAGGCTAATATTCTGACAGTCACATATAGGGGAGTAGTTTTTTATGACAGCTCTCTCTTCCCTCTGCAACCTTGCAACTGGGGGTTGGGTTAATGTGTACTCGGCTAAGAAGATCCTCTTGTGTTCAGTTGAAGCTGACCGCTGTAGAGAGTCCCTGAACTTGCCACTTTGGAAAATCATCTTCCCATTCTTTGACCCCGTGCCGCAGTCTTTGGTTAGTGGTGCACGAACGTGCGAAGGGGACAGTTGTCACTGAAATTACAGACAGCTGAATGGCAATTTGAATTGCATGAGCATTAAGTTAGTCTTCCTTAAGAGAGATATGCAAAACCTGCGATTACAATGATTTTATTCAAGCGTCAGGAAGTATAGATAAATCCCCCTGACATCAACATAGCGGAGGCACTCTGAGAACCTAATTTTAATGAATATACATTTTGACTTTTCAGCTACAGGGGAAGTAGGGCAGAAGACTTATTTAGATCATCCTAATTAATAGCCCTGTATATTAGGGTTACTGTAGGGCTATTCTCTTTCTCCCCAGAAAAAGAACCAGTAGTTTTTATATACATATACACACATATGTATATGTATACATATGTATACACACATAACAGACTATACATACATATGATATATACACATAATAAATATACATACATAAACATATATATCTTTATATATGTGTGTGTATAAAGATTTACTGTAAGAATTGGCTCATGTGCTTATGGAGGCCCAAACTCCCACAGTCTGCCATCTGCAAGCTGCAGAACCAGGAAACCCTGTGGTGTAATTCAGTCCGAGTCTGAAGGCCTGAGAAGCAGGAGCACCATTGTCCAAGGGGAGGAGAAAACGGATGTCTCAGCAGACACAGGAATTCACCCTTCTCCTGCCTTTTTATTCTATTCAAGCCCTCAGTGGATTGGATGGTGCCCACCTGCCTTGGTGAGGGCCGTTTTATTTACGCAGTCTACTGATTCACATGCTGATCTCTTCCACACACACACACACACTTTTATCTCCTTAAGAGGGACCTGGAAATTGGTTGCATTTTCCACTCTCTGGTCAACGTATCTTCTCTTGGGCACTGGGACTACTAGTGTTCTGGGTGGGGCTGCACTTAGATGCACATCAGATGTGATGGACCCGCATCTGTAATGAAATGGGACAGTGCTCTGTGCTTCGTTCATGGTGTTCATGGTGTTTGGGCAGTGTTTGATCGTTTCGAGGGACTCACTCCCCTTACTTAGCGGGTGTCCATCAGAAATGCGGGGAGGAAGTTGGGCCATCTCAACCGTGTTGGCTTGGAGAAGACTTTGTGTGGGATGTTGAAGGGTTTCCAACAGGAATGAAGCCTCTTGGGAGTGGTCAGAGGTGGCTGGCTGAGGGGACCCTACGGAGCCCTTTGCTGGCTGACAGACTGTGCTCAGTGCTGAGTGAATATTAGGTGAACCCTTATGAAATTGAAATTCTGCAGGTCACAAAAGTTCAATCAAGATTGAACTAATGCTTTGTAGAACGTAAGACGCTCACTCCCAGCTACCCTCACTCTGTCTCCCTCTCAGCTAATGGGTGGTGGCGTCCTGCTCTGCGTGTCCTGCTCTTCCTGGTGTTGCTGCTGCCCTGGGTGCAGAGAGGATTCCTACACGCAAACATGGGGATCTGAGAAATGTCATATTTCTTTATTTTCTTCCAACTGAACTGGATATGAGTCTGAGGCAAAATCCTGGCAGGCTGGAGGGAAATTCAATCACAGACATTTTGGAGACCATTTACTCTCCTTTTGGGGCATAAAAGTTCTGGAGGTTGAGGTGGCATCAGGGGAGACCTCTTCTTCATTCTGGGGTGCTCACTGCTAATATCCTGGAGGGTGATTGCAGATTATCTTTGGGAAGGAACCAAAAAGGCACAGTCCTTCAGCAGCACCTGTTTTCTATTCTATCACAAGTTATTATCTCAAAGGATTATCCTTGTGCAAGTGTTTTTAAATAAACACTTCTTTGTGCTCCACAAGCCTCTCAGGTGGATGGACAAGTGATGGACTCCAGGTAAGATCCTTGAGGGCCATGTCTGTCTTATTCACAGCTTCATCCCAGAGCCCAGAACAGTGCCTGGCGCCTAGTGGGTGTTCATTGACTCTCTTCTGGATGAATGATCGAGATGGGAAAAGCCTTGAGGCTGAACGAATGAGAAAGTAAACCTGCAGTGCATTTGTATGATTTATTACTGAATATATAAGAATGTGATTTCTCTTTTTATAAATGGACTTTATTATAACGTAACATACATACATAGGTGTCTATAAATGACACTTGTAGAGTTAACGAATATGTACCTACGCAGAGCAAGAAGGAGGACGTAATCAGCATCTCAGAAGCACCCCTCCTCCCCCCTCCAATTACTACTTTCTCAGAAAGTGACCCTTCTTAGAAGTCCTGTCATTAGGGTTCACTCTGATTGTTTTGAGGTTTATATAAATAAGCAGAGAGTATGCTTTCTTTTGTGTCCGACTTCTTTCCCTCCTTAGTTTGTTTGGGGAGGCATGCATGTTGGTGTAGTTGCAGTGTGTTCCCTTTCATTGCAGTGGAATATTCCACCATGAGAAGAAACTGATGTATTGTTGATGGACATCTGGGGTGCCTATTATGACTGGCTTTGCTGTGAACATCCTTGCTTGGTGTGGGTGCACGTAGGCACACATTTCTGTGGAGTACTTGTGAGTGGCTTGAGTCGCATGGCCAGAAGCAGAGCCCGAGATGAGTATTGCTGGGCAGGTGATTTACAGAAGGAGCATTCTCTGGAGCAGCCTGCAGTGAGGCGAGGAGGAGCGGGCGGGGAGGGGAGGGAACCAGGCCAGCTAGCACATTTGGCTGGAGTCCAGGCAGCCTGATTCCACGGGGCTCTGGGGGTGAATGGCAGTGTAGAGTTACCCCCCGAGGACTTCAGTAACTTTTAATCAGCCCATCATTGGCCGTGGGCCACCCCGGAGGGTAAGCATAGCATTGGGGGTGTTTCCAGGTGAGGCAGCCCCTATCAACCTTTCCCCATTCTCTGGAGAAGGTGTGACCTCTCAGCAGCCAATGATCACAGAAGCTGGGAAATGAATACCCTGGCCTGTAAAAGTGATCTGGGTGGGTCCCCCAAATCAACTCCTGCACAAGAGCCTGGGGAGGGTACAGCTTCAGTGAGCGTTGCCAGGTAGTTTCCAAAGTGCTTGTGTCAATATACACATCCACCAGCATCGTGGGAGTGTTTCAGTTCCAGATCCTCTCCAACATCAGGCATTGTCCGACTTTTCCATTTTAGCCATTTTAATAGAATTACAGTAGTATCTCGTGTGATTTTAATTTGCATTTTTATGATGACTAATGAGGCTGGGTCCCTATTACGTTTATTGCCACGTGAATATTTTGAGAAGTGTCTCAAGTCCTTTGCCAGTTTTTCCTGGGTTATCTGCCTTTCCTTATTGTGTGAGTGCATTATTTATTCTGGTCAGTAGTCCTTGTCAGATATTTGTATTAGAAATATTATCTCCAGCACTGTGGTTTGCCTTTTTACTCCATAATGTGTCATTTGTTGAATAGAAGTTCTTACTTTAATAAAGTCCAGTAAATCATCTTTCCCCCTTCGTGGTTTGTGCTGTTATGTGTCCTTTTTAAGAAATCATTGTCTGGCCTAAGGCTATGAAGATATTCTCTTATATTGCCATCTAGAAACTTTGTTTTAATTTTCACCTTTTAGATCTACAGATCATTTGGAATTGAGTTTTGTCTATTGTGGGAGGCAATGCCTTTGTCATGAATCAAGGAACCATAGATGTGTGGTCTGTTTCTCATTCTCTATAGTTTCATGGGCTCTATTTGGCTATTCCAGTAGTTCTCGACTGGGGGTGACTTTGCCCCCTCCAGGGGCATTTTGCAATTTCTGGAGACATTTGTTGTTGTCGTGTGTGTGTGTGTGTGTGTGTGTGTGTGTGTGTGTGTGTGTGTGTACTACTGGCATCTAATGACTAGAAGCCAGGGCTACTGCAAAACATCCTACATCACACAGGACAACTCCATAATAAAGAATCATCCATCCCGAATGTCAGTAGTGCCGAGGTGGTGAAACCGGGGCTATCCCCGTGCAGTGCCACACTGCCTTAACTACTTAGTGTCATGATGTCCCTACTTCTGGTCCTGCGAGCCTCCAATTTCCCGCATTTTTCCAAGCCTGCTCTGACTCTTCTTTTGCTTTTTTCCCCACATACATCTTCGAACCAGCTATCAGTCTCAAAAAAAATCTGGGATTTTTATGAGATTGCATAAGACCTATATCGATTTGGGAAAATTGACATCTTTCCAGTAACAAGTCTTATTGATAAAATCCATGAACGTGACATATCCTATTTGTCTAACGCTTTAAAACCTTCTGTAATTTTGTTAATTTTTGTATTTTCCTCCTTAGATGTCTCACATGTCTTTTGTTAGATTTATTCCTAGATATTTGATATTTCTATTGATATTGCAGATATTTCTACTTTTTTCCATTTCAGTTTCTAGTTACTCATTATTGGCATATAAAATGCAGTTGCTTTTTGTATTGACATGTATGTGGCAGTGGTACTGAATTCTTAATAATTCTATTAGATTGTGTATTCTTTTGGATTTTCTATATATCTGTATTAAATATGAGAATTTACTTTTTCTTTTTCAATTGTTGTTGTATTTATTTATTTATTCTTATTGCCTTGGTCAGGACCTCCAGTACATTTTTTTTTTTTCTCGGTACACCGGCCTCTCACCGTTGCGGCCTCTTCCGTTGTGGAGCACAGGCTCCGGACGCGCAGGCTCAGTAGCCATGGCTCATGGGCCCAGCCGCTCTGCGGCATGTGGGATCCTCCCGGACTAGGGCACGAACCTGCGTCCCCTGCATCGGCAGGTGGACTCTCAACCACTGCGCCACCAGGGGAGCCCCAGTCCAATTTTGAATAAAGACTATCATAGTCTTGTTTCCAGCCTTGGTGGAACGTTTTCGCTATTTCACCATTGAGTTATCCCTGATAACCTTCCTTGCTTTGGTGTCTGCTATGTCTGAAATTCATATAGTTGCTCTTGCTTTCTTTGGATTACTATTAGCGTGGTATATTTTTCTTTATATCTAAAGTGGATTTCTTGCAGACATCACAATATTGGGTCTTGTTTTTTGACCCACTGTGACAATCTCTGTCTTTTAATTGGTGCATTCATACCATTGGTGTTCAAAGTGATTATCAATATAGTTGGATTAATACCTACCATACTCGTTACTATTTTCTATTTACTACCCTTGTTCTTTGTTCCTGTCTTTGTCTTCCATTATTTTTCTGTCTTCTGTGGTTTTAATTGAGCATTTTATATGATTCTGTTTCTTTCCTTTCTTAAAATATTAGTTATACTTCCTTTTTTACTTTTGTTAGTGGTTGCCCTAGAGTTTCCAATATATATTTACGACTAAAACAGGTCCACTTTCATAACACTGTATCGCTTCCTGAATAGTGCAAGTATGTTATAATGACAAAAGAAACCCAGTTCTCCGTCCCATCCCTTATATCATTGCTGTCATTTATTTCACTTGTATATAAGCATACATAAGCATATATTCATGTTATGTAAAATGCATACAAATGCATTATTATCAAATACATTGTTGCTATTATTTTGAACAAACTGTTAATCTGTTAGATCAATTAAGAATAAGAAAAATAAAGGTTTTTATTTTACTTTCACCTATTTCTTTTTCAGTGTTCTTCCTTTATGTAGATCTGAGTTTCTGATCTATAAAATTTTCCTTCTCTCTAAAGAACTTCTTTGAACATTTCTTGTAAGGCAGGTCTACTGGCAAAAAATTCCCTCAATCTTGTTTGACTAAGGAAGTCTTTATTTCTCCTTTACTTTTGAAGGACAGTTTCCCAGAGTATAGAATTCGAGGTTCAGACCATTGATGTTTCAGCTCTTTTCTTTCTTGTATACATTTAAAACCATAAATTGTCTTCTAAGCATGGCTTAGGTGCATGACACACATTTTGATATGTGTTTCTATGTATGTATATGTATGTGTGTATATATATATATATATACACACACATATATATAAAATGTTTCATGTATATTTGAAAAGTATGCAAATTCTGCAGTTGTTGGGTGCAGTGTTCATGTAAATTAGGACAAGTTTGTTAATCATAGTGCAAAAAGCTTTTGTATCCTTTTTGGCATTTTGTCTGCTTATTCTATTATTTCCTGAAGAGACACGTTAAAAGCTATCAAAGCAATTGTAGATTTTCTGTTTCCTTTTTTATTTCTATCAAGGTATGCTGTACACATTTTGAATATATGTTAATTAGGTACATGCAAATTTCAAATTGTCACATCTTCCTGATAGATTTTTTTCACCACTACAAGAGATCCCTCTTTATTTCTAGCAATGCTTCTTTCTTTATAATTGACTTTGCTTGGTATTAGTAGAATAAACCTCCAGCCTTTTGATTAGTGCGTGTATGTATATCTTTCCCATTCTTTGATGTTCAACTTGTCTGTATCCTTACGTAGAAAGTGAGTCTCTTTCACAGCACAGATTTTTTTAAAAAAAAAAATCTAATCAGACATTTTTTTAAACTGGAGTATTTAGTCGATTTATATTTTATGTAAGTAGTGACATAATTGAATTTATACCTACAATTTTACTATTTTCTCTTCCAATATTTTACCGTTCTATGCTTCATTTTATCCCCTTTCTTGCTTTCCTTTATATTAATCCATATTTTTTTATTGTATGTTTCCCCCTTTAAGCTTGTCATTCATTCCATTGCTATTGTTTTAATAGTTAAACTAGATGTTATAACATGTAAACCTTAGTCCTTACCGTGTATATATCTAATGTAATTATCACTTTCACCACTTCCAAGACGACTCAATTACCATAGAACACTTCTACTCCATTTAACCTCTCACCTTTCAGGTTACTGGTATATTTTATTTTAAAATATGTTTTAGACACCACTAGACAGTATTATTATTATTCTGTACCCTTAATAATTCTTGAGATTGACCCATTTATTTACACATTTATTTTTATTCCTGAGACTGTGCTTCTGAATGGGATCATTTTTATGATACCTAGAGATATCTCTTTCATATTATTTAGGTCTGCTGATGTTTGTTTGTTTGGGGAAGTCTTTCGTTAGTTCTCACTTTTGAATGATAGTTTCACTGGACAGAGAATTCTAGTTTGGATATTAGTTTTTTTTAACCACTTTACAGGTAGCATTCCTTTTTCTACTGAATTCCACTCTTTCTGTTGAGAAGTCAGCTGCCATTACTATTTGCTCTTTAAGGCAGTACCTCTTAGTTCCAGGCAACTTTTCTCTTTGTTTTAAGAACCTAGATGTGGCTTTCATTTTATTAATCCTGCTTGTCAGACTTACTGTTACTCCTTTGAAATAATATGGTCTATTTTTTCTGGTTGCTTTTAAGTTTTTTTCTTTGTCCTAGATTCTCAATGGTTTCATTAAGATGTTCCTGGGTGTGACTTTCTTTTTATTTAATATTCTAAGGATTCATAAAATTTTTGCATAAATGATTTTATATTTTTATCACTTTTGGAACATTCTTGGTCATTACTTCATCAAATTGGGCTTCACCCTTCCCCCCCTCCCCCCATTCTCTACCTCATCTCTTTTGGGACTTATGCTTAATCTTATAATCATGTATGTAATTTCTATTCATTTTGCCCCCTTTGCACTTCAGTCTGGTGTTTTCTATGCTCTTATCCAGTCCACTTTTCCTCTTTTCAGCTGTGTCAGATCTGCACTCAGACTCAGCTCTTGCATATGTAATTTCAGTGATTGCATTTTGAGTTCTGGAATGTCCAGTTTCAAATGTATTACAGATTCTAATTCTCACTAAAATTCTCCCTTTTGGGTTTTTTTGTTGTTATTTTCTTGAACACATTAATCATAGTTATTTTAAAATCCATAGCTTACAATGATAATAAATGGATCATCTATAGATCTGTTTCCATTGTCTGCATCTTATTTCATAGTATACATGATATTTTTTGAAGCTTTGTTTGAATGATGGAGTAGAGCCTCTCTATGATACTATATTCCTCTAGAATATCATTTTATTTTAGCTCATAGCAGGCAGATACATTAGGGGAAGAACACTGTAAGCCAGTCAGAATTTCTTTTATCATTTCAAGACTTGGTTCCTTCCTCCCTTTGCCCCTTTTCCTAAGGAGCCCTGAGCTCCAGTTTTATTAGCACCATGAATTGGAAGTGATGTTGTTTCTCTGACATGTAGAAGAGTTTTATGCTTGTTTTCTTATTCTTTCTTTCTTATTCTTTCACTATTTCCCACTTAGCCATCAGCAAACATCTCCAGGGGGAAACAGAGAAGAATGTGAACTTGTATCTCTGTGCCTGACTCCAAGGTCCTGGATCTGTGTGTCCTGAGAGCTTGGCATGCTAGGATACCAGCTAATTTCCCAGCCCTCTGACACCACCCAGGGCTCTGCCTAGCTCCCGCCTCCAGCTTGGCTCTGTGCCCATGTTCTCAGCCTGTGTCCATACTCCTTTCAAACTGGCAGAAACTCACGGGGAAAGCAGTGTGGTAGATTGACCTCATCCAACTGTGTTTTCTTTTTCTCTGGGACCTTTGGCCATCCATCTTTGTTTGGTAGTTCTCTAATCTTGAAAAAAAGCATATTTTTGTAAAATTCAGCTTTTCTATATATGTATTTTATCTAGTTTTTCACTAAAAGATTTATCTTGCTGTATACTAGTCCTTTACACCTTTAACCCAATGATGAAATGTATCATCTTAGTCACCTAATAACCCTATTATAAAGTAATATCCTATGTTTAAGTCAAAATTTTTGTTGTTGTAAGCAACAGAAACTGACCCTGGTTAACGTAAACAAATAAAAAATACACCAAAAAAGTACCCTCTGGGATAGACACCACCTTTACTCTCATTGTGCACCTGAAGGTCTGAGACTGTGAAAGGTTAAGTGACAGATTGCACAGATAGTAGGTAGTAGGGTGGGATTCAAACTGATGCTCTCTGGCTCTGAAACACTACTGTGTACAGTGACTCCCTAGTAATAATGTAGATTCACATGCAGTTGTAAGAAATAACACAGGGAATCCTGTATATTCAATTTCCCCCCATGCTAACATCTTGAAAAACTATAGTACAGTGTTAAGATGAGGATATTGACATGGATACAATCAATGGACTTTATTCATACTTCATCAATTTCATATGCACCCATTTGTGTATGTCATCCTATGTAATTTTATTACATGTGTGGATTCATGTGACCTCCACCACAGTCAAGATAAAGAATCTCTATCACAAGGACTCCTATGCCACCCTGTTATAACCACAGACACCTCTCTTCCCCTACCAACCCCTGGCAACCACTAATCTGTTTTCTATCTCTATAATTTTGTCATTTCAAGAATATTATATAAATGGAATCATAGACTATGTAATCTTTTAAGATTGACTTTTATCACTCAACGTAATTCCCTTGAAACCCATCCAGGGTTTTGCGTGCATTAATAATTTGTTCCTTCTTATTGCTGCGTGGTATTCCACATGGGTTTACCTTTAGGATTGAATAAGATACCCTATGTAAAATGCTTAACACAGTGAGTACCACATAGCAAGGGATCCCATATTGGGAGCTAGTGCTATTTCTCTAAGCAGAAACATGATGTAATTTCTAAAAGTTAAGCTCAATTACAGATGCGGCTTTAGAACTTGAAGTGATCCAAGCACACTTACACCATGCTAAGTGTTTGGAGGCTGGATTGAAGCACCCTTCCGGTCCTCCAGGACTTAGAAATACTGGCATAAGTTGGCTTTGGAGAAATAGAACATCACCAAATTCCCTAGAATTGAGAGGCGAAGCCAGCTGAGGAGGCAAACAGGAGACTGGCTCTGCTGGGGCCTGATTGAATCTATTAACATATCTAAGGAGAGCTTTGTTGTTCTAGGAAGGTTTGGTCTGTCAGGAAAGCACAGCTAAGTAGGAATCCTACTGGCAAACACTGGAAAATGATCCGGAGCCTCTCGGAGGGGTAGAGAGAGCTTAGCCATTGGAGCTACTTCTGCCCAGAGCAGCAAAACCTGTTATGTGAGGCTGATGCATCTTCTCAGCCTGATGACATCAACGATTCAGTGCCCCCAACTCTCCCTGTTTCTATTCCAGGCTCCCCAGGTTAGTTGCTGATTATTTTTGATGGCCCCCCTGTCGGTCTGTCTACAATGAGATATTGCAGGAGTCCCGGGAACTGTAAGCCTTCAGTTCTCAGTAGGACTTCCTTCTCATTGTAAAATCAAACAAGTGATATTCTGAATATGATTTGGCTTCTTATGTCTGTGGTGAGGGACAGGCTTGGTCATGCAGAGACAAATTTTCCGATTACCATGATATCAGGCTTCCTGTGGAACCTTTTGTATGCATTGTCTTGTGCTGAACCTCACTTCAGTGCTGTGAGGTCTGATTATCCATGTTTGAGGATCCAGAGCACGGTTAGATTTGTCTGTGAGCATGGCTCCCTCCGTTCAAAGCTAGCAAGTGGCAGAGCTGGGATTTGAACCCTGGGCAGCTTGGCTTCCAGCCTGGGTCCTTATCCACTAAACTACAGAGCTGAATTACCACAAGTCGAAAAGTTGGCATTTGGGTCTTTTGCTTCAGCTGTAAAAGAGGGATCAGCTCTTAATGAGCTGGCAGAATCAGTGTTTGATCTGTAAACCATGGCCACAGCCTGAACCAGGGTGAATTTGTAGGCTGAAGGGGACAATAGGAATAAAGATAATAATCACAGCAGTAATAAGAGTAAGAATAAAATTGCTAATGCTTATCGAGTGACTGTTTGGACCCAGTACTCCTTATTCTTTATACATGTTAACTCATTAATCCTCAAAACAAGCCTTTTAGATAAAATAAGATTTTTAGCTACATTTTACAGATGAGGAAACTGAGGCACAGAGAGATTAGGTAAGTCACCCCAGGTCATACAGTGGTGAGTAACAGAGCCGGGATTCAAACTGGACAGCCTTGGTCCAGAGTGATGCTTGGTCCTTGAGTTGTCCCGTCCTCTCCAAGACCAAGGGCAGCGCTTGGGGATCTCCTGCCACCCTGTGCTGGGTGCTAATCCAGGCATCCTGCAGGGTGGGCACCACAGCCTCTTCTTGCAGAGGAGGGAGATGAGATACCCTGAGGGGTCCCAGAGGACTTCCAGCTGCTTCTTCCCAGGCAGGAAGGAATCCTTTGACCTGGCAGTATGGGTTTGGGGTCATTGAGGGTTAATCAGGTCATTAACTCTGGTTCTGCAGAAGAGGGATCTAGTGGGAGCATGTTTCATGGGCTTAAATACTCAGTGGGGAGGCTGGAGAAGCGGGGGGTGGGTGGAGGGCGAGGGTGTAATGCAGGGCAGAGCTGGGGTCTGGGAATGCACATCATTCCCCTCAGCTGAGCGCACCTGATGTGAATCAGGCTGACTCTTTCCCCATCTTGTGTTGTTCTGGTTACCAGTCAAAGCATGGAGGGAGAGAAAGGGAGAGAGAAAGAGCTAAGATTGTCCCAGCTAGAATTTCAGTCCCCCACCTGCACCCCACCCCACTAGGCAGTGGCAGGGCACCTTGCTTATAGCCAGCCCAGGTTGCAGACAGTGGGAGAGAACTAACTCCCACAGTCTTCAAGGAGAAGGGGGTAGAGGGCGGTGACCTCAAACTCTCCGTGTCCCATGGTCCACAGCCACCATCTTGGATAAAAACGGAGGAGAGGTGAATACTTCAGGTGTGGCTGTAGAAGGACATAGTGGTCTGCAGTGTTGCCACCAATTTATCTAATAAAAGGCTGTGTCTCTTTAGTGAATTCTTACGGTCCCTGGGGAAACTCAATTTTCCATAAATAATTTGAAACAATAAAAGCGCTTGACTAAACTTTGGGCATATAAAATTTGGCTGCTTTTGGGGCTTCCCTGGTGGCACAGTGGTTGAGAATCTGCCTGCTAATGCAGGGGACACGGGTTCAAGCCCTGGTCTGGGAGGATCCCACATGCCGCGGAGCAACTAGGCCCGTGAGCCACAACTACTGAGCCTGTGTGTCTGGAGCCTGTGCTCCGCAACAAGAGAGGCCGCGATAGTGAGAGGCCTGCGCACGGCAATGAAGAGTGGCCCCCGCTTGCCACAACTAGAGAAAGCCCTCGCACAGAAACAAAGACCCAACACAGCAAAAATAAATTAATTAATGTCAGATGCAGGCTTGTGACATCCTCTGTCACATAGGGGAGGACGTGAGTCAGGCACCAGCGGATAAGCAAAGCTTTCACTTAAAAAAAAAAAAAAAGGCTGCTTTTAGAGTGAAGAAAAATCTAGAATTATCTGTTTCCCCTCCTGTTACTTTTACTTTCCATACCATCCTTTGTTTCAAACCAGGTAAAATCCATGAAAAGGTCAGTGGAAATGAATGGGTCCTTGTTGGACAAGTCAGATCAGACAAGGTCCCTTCATGTGGAAATTGCCTTAAAATTTGCCCAAGAATTTACCCTAAAAGTTGGGTTGTCTCTGAAACTTTAAAAAGGTACAGTTTTGCCAAATAGAAAGGTAAAAAGAGATGAAACAAGTTCAAAGATATTTCAGAAGGAAAGGACTTCAAGTAAGATTCCAGATGAGTCCTTTGCGTCCTAAGGAAAGGCTGTTTTGGCGGGCGGTAGTCTGCTGGGGGCACTTGTGCCCTGACTTTGCTGTGTGGAGGTGAAAGGTGGGCACTTAAGGAGAGAGAACGTCACTGTGCGTATTTATATCCACCGAAGACCAGATGTGTTATTGGAGCAGCTGCTTTTAATTTTTATAAGGCTTTGAAATCACCAAAAATGGGATGTTTTTGCTCGCCATGAAATACCCAAACTTTTGCAGGAAAGGTGTTCTCCCAGTAAAGCCCCAAAGAGAATGAGTTAGGGCAACCCCTCTCTGCTATACTCCCCTCCCTACTGGGAGCCCTGACAGGTCTTGGTGGAGACCGCTGGGGCTGCGAGTGGCTGAGAGTTGTAAGAGGTAGAACTTCTAGGAGTCTTGTAAAAGGAACTTCTAGTACACTCGTCCCCTGCATAATGTTTTATTAAAAAAGAGGTGTTCAGTGCTCAGGTAACTCATTTCACCCTCTTGCAGAGTTGCATACATTCATATATTGAGTTCTCTTAGAAACCCTGCACAGAAGATACTTCATCAACTTTGTGAAACCCAGTGTTTTTCAGATTTATTGATCACATACCTTTTGTTCCAAGGAATGTGTTTTGGAGATGCTCTTTCCCTAGATTTTGCATTACTGGTTGGGCCCCCACCAAGGGAAAAGTGCTGGGGTGCTGATGCCTGTGGCAGAAGACTTTCAGCTGAGAGCTCTCACCACTTTGCTGAAAGGAAATATTTCCCCAATGCATTGTGCTTCCTTGAAGGACTGAAGGGCTCCTGAGTCCACTTGGTTTCAAGCAGGATGGTATGGTGTGACATAGCAGTGGTTATTGTACCTATCTTGCTTCCGTTTTGACAGTACCATCAAAGTAAGTACATTTGGCAGGACTTTTTAGATAAAACAAACAAACAAATCCAGCTCAAACAGGATTAGGCAAAGAAAAGAGGAATTAATTTGCCAAAGGCCCCTGACCCAGGGGCCATCATGCTTTTCTTTCTCTCATGCATGACATTGGTTTCATTTCTAAGATGCCTCATACAGTGGGTTCTCTAAGTAAAAACAAAGGTGGCTGCCCACAGCTCCAGGCTCACATCCTACCAGCTGAGCACCCTTATCAGAAAAAGAGCACAGATCTGGCAAACCCCTAGAGAACCATTTAACTCTGAACTAATTACCGTCATTGGCTGTGGGACATGGGACCCATTCGTGGAACTGGGCTGTGGGTCAGTTCCATCCAAAAGACATGGTCTGAGAGTAGAGAAGAGATGGGATCTTCAAACAGGAGGAGGAGGTGCATCCAGAAGAAGGGGAATGCCTGCTTGGTGGTGACAGGGTTGTCCCCTACATTCAGGCTGAGAGGTGGAAGGTGAACGAATGGTGCTCCAGGGAGTTGGAGAAGCAATGATCAAGATAAAGTTTTTCCTACTGTCTATCCGATTGGAATGTCACTGAGGTTGGTGCTTAATAAATCTTTGTTAAATAAATTAAAGGAAAGAAAGACTTGGGAAAAGAGCCGATGGCAAACCACTGGAAAGAGGCACAGGCGCTGACTGCCTTCCACCCCACTGGTTTGAAAATCAGATGCTCTGAAAACTGAGCTCCTTGGAGAGAAAAGGTGCCACAAAGTCTGGGCAGAATTAGGTCAAGTTCCTACAAGACCTGCTGCAGCCCAACACTGAAGCCCCAAGCTGATGCAGCCTTCAGTCCCCTGAGGGCCTGCGGCTCTGCTGGGGGGAGGGCCTGTGTAGACGGGGGCTCCCTGCGGTGCCTGGGTAATCCTGATGAGGAGGGACGGGCACTGCGCGCAGGAGCCTCCTGCCAAGGCACACAGCTGTTCCAGGCAGATAACTGCCGTCGTGACAAGCCTGCCTGCTCGCGAGCCTCTCCAAAGCCAGGGCCTGGGCTGCTGCGGGGACCTGACTTGCGCTGGACAGCCGAGGGCCTTTATCTCAAGTGCTCTGTAGACAGGCAGGCTCTGGGTCTCCCAAACTGTTTTGGCCTGTGGATTGCTCTTTCCTTCTCCCAGGTCCTTTCTTCATCACAATCTTCCACTTAAATGCCTTTGCAGACCCGAATCCCAGCTGGAAGGACTGCGTTCTCCAGCTTTTCCTCTTCTAGGCCTGTAATTAAACAGTAATAGCAGGTGTGGCCCAGCCTGCATGGAATGTGGGCTCTCTGGTCACTGACAGGTGGGTCCGAACCAGGGCTCTGGTTTATGCCAGCTGTGTGTCTTTGGAGGAGAGGGACTTAATTCCTTCCCCCCTTCCTTCCCTCCCTCCTTCCCTTCCTTTCTCTCTCTCCCTCCTTCCTTCCTTCCTTTCTTTTTTTGATAAACTTTTAAGTTTAGAACAGTTTCTTTTAGAGACAAACCACTAAGATACTACAAAGAGCTCTCATATACCCCAAACCCAGTCCCCTGTTGTTAACAAGCTACACCAGTATGATACATTTGGTAGAATCAATGAATCAATATTGATGTATTATCATTTACTGAAGTCCATACTTTATTCAGACTTCACTAATTTTTGCTTCATGTCCTGTTCCAGGGCCCTATCCAGGACTCATGGTTTTTAATCTTTGTGTTTCCTTCAGTTCCTCTGGGCTATGACAGTTTCCCAGACTTGCCTTGTCTTTGATGACCTTGGCAGTTGAGGAGAGCTGGTCAGGGATTTTGCAGAATGCCTTCGGTTGGGATTTGTCTGATGTGTTTCTCCTGATTTCACTGGGGTAATGGGGACACTTTCATTTTTGATCCCCTGTTTCTTTTCCCACTGCGAACACTTCCAGAACATGTCCTGAGCCCGCGCAGTGCTAAGCAGTTTCCCTGATGATCTCACATAATCCTCACAACACCTAACACCAGCTGGGTCCTGTTGTTAACCCATTTTATAGACGTGGAAAGTGAAGCACAGCCAGGACCAGTGACTGAGCCGAGGCTGACAGCTGGGCAGATGTGTGGCTGGGATGGCGTTTACCTCAGATTCAGAGAGAATCAGAGATGGGGTGCTACGTTCTCCTAGGACACCTGCCATGATGGAGAATTTCTCAAAGCAACTTAACACTGCCCTCTGTTCCGGCAAGATTTATGAGCTCTAGTTTTGAATTTATCAACTTCTAAGGTTCATTCAGGATGGTTCACTCGAGGTCTAGAGCTTTGCTTGGTAGCTTGAGCAGCGTCCAAGGCAGGAAGCCTGGAGTTGTGTTGGAAAGACGGGCTGAGTAGGGCAGACCTGGAGCAGTGATGAACTGGCAGTGCCCAGCCCCAGGTGCTGAAGGAGTTCGTGGAAGAGCTGGAATGACAGCGGGTATTGCTTTAAGGAGTGAGGAATGTCTGCCAGCAGGCTGTGTGGGGTGAGCAGGAGGTGGGAGGGGAGAGGGTGAGGAAGACAGCCTGAGGCTATTTCATTCCCAGAGCAGTGTGAGTACTGGCCGGGCTCCAAGCCCACCGTCTACACTTGGCTTTGCCCTGCTGTGGGGCTCTGTAAGCTCCATTTCTCCTCTGCCGGCTCCTTCCTTCGGGCCCTGACAAGCTGGATACTCAAAGCTGGAGGAGGAAAGGACTTGCTCCTTCCTGTTTGCCATTTCTGCCCCCACAGCTGGGGCAGCAGCTGCTGGCTTCAGCTTCTTTCCACACACCAGAACCAGCCTCATGACGTCCCGGCGGAGGTTTCAGCACCCCTTCTCCATCCTCCCAGAGTCTAGGTTCTGGTGGCAACCAAAGAACGTTAGCTTAGTTTAGTGTTGCCCCAAATCCAGGCATTTGTGGACCATCTATGGATTTTTTCCAAATCCTGTACCAACAGGTTATGTATTTATTTACTTAAATAGAACCATTTTAAGTCTATATATATTTATTTTAAAAGAACATTTTGTATTTATTACCGTCAGTAGACGGTGTCATTCCACCGTTAGTAGACAATCTTGCCATCCGTTTTTTAAATGAATGACAGTTTGTCCTTGTAGCACCTAAAATCTCTCTTCTACCATCAATGATGGGTAACAGCCTTTGGGAAACCCTGCGGTGTTCTGTAAATAGTATTTATTGTGTGCCTATTGATGCAAATGCTTTTGTAATTGCTCTGAGGAGGTTCTACAAAGGTGACCTGGACCCAGAGCAGCATTAAATCAGGCTTTCAAACCTTCCTCTCCCACTTCCTTTCCACCCACAATGACCACTAAAACACATGGATTTGGAATCCTTTGAAACACCTCTGGTGGCACTGGCTTTTGTCTCTAATGAGTGTGGCTGGTGGGAAGAACTGGGGGCCCCCAGCGAGAACGAAGAGTTGAACTTGAATTACTCATATCACACATTAGCCGAAAACTCCCAGAAGTTTAAAAGGACATTATTTATTGTAATTTATGGAAATATATTAGAGAATTTCCTGATGTAACTGAAAAGGTCTAAATTATATTCAAAGGAGAATATTTAATGACATGTTAGAAGGTGCTATGTTTGAGAGCTATTTGTTAAAGTGCTCCCAATTTTGACAAACATTTGTAGAAGTGATCATATTTTTTATCTTGAGGGAACAGAAGTAATATATGGGTAAAAACTTTGAGTAATATTCACAAATGACATTGGGAATAATAATTCAGCATCTGACATATTTTCTCTTGCTTGCATAATAAATCAGGCTTCACTGGCTTATGTACATAATTATCAGAACTCATTTTTATAAAACCAATAAAGAATGTTAAATCAGGAATTTTGTTAAGATTTTAAGTTAAACAGATGGTAAAGGACTCCTACTAGTGCTGATTCACCTAATATGAATCTCAGGATAAATTCATCTAATTTCATAAAATTAAGGCAGATAGAGAAACTGATATATATACATATATATGTTTATATAATATATAAATGTACACTAAGTTAAGTACACTCACAATGGTGTACAATCATAACCACTATCCATTTCCAGAATTTTTCTCCATCCCAAATAGGAGTTCTGGGCCTGTTAAACAGTAATTTCCATTCCCTCCTCCTACTCAGCCCTTGGCAACGACCATCTACGTTCTGTCTCTGTGAATTTGACTACTCTAGGAACCTCATATAGGAGGAACCATACAATATTTGTCTTTTTTGTAAAGGTTACATTTTGAGAAAGTCACTTACTCCACTTAGCATAATGTCTTCAGGGTCCATCCATGTTGTCAGAACCCCATTCTTTTTCAGGGCTTAATAATATTCCAGTGCACATATATACATACATATACATACACACACACACACACACACACACACACACATACCACGTTTTGTTTGTCACTTCATCTATTGATGGACATTTGGGTTGTTTCCACCTTTTGGCTATTGTAAACAAGGCAGCCATGCACATTGGTGTACAGGGGTCTGTCTGAGCCCCTGCTTTCTGTTCTTTGGGGTATTTATGTAGGAGTAGAATTGCTGGATCATATGGTGATTCTATGTTTAACTTTTGAGGAATGCTTTTGCCATGTTTTTATGCCCAGTGAATTGTCTGGAAATCAAATTTACCAACAGTTATGAGGGAGACTCCCTTTTTTGTTATTTCATGAAATAACCATTGTTCACTGACAGTGGCCAGCAGGGTGCTAGACATAGGACTGATCAAGAACCAAGAACAAAACGCAGTCTTTGTGCTCAAGGAACTTACATTCTAACGTGCAAGACAGAAAGCAAGCAAATAAGTAGATGAGGGCAGAGAGTAAAGAAGTCCCAGAGGAAAAACAGACCAGGAAGGGGAGCTGGGGAGTTGATGGGAGTTCCTGTTATTGCTGAGTTTGTGTGTGGGGTGTTGGGAAGGGCCCTGCAGGGGTGACATGTGAGCAGAAACCTCCACGGGAGAAGAAGTTGTGCTGGTGAAGGTCGGGGGGAGGGGGTTCTGCGTGTGGGAGCCCTAGGAGAGATCATGGCAGGATGTCTGAGGAACTTTAGGAAGACCAGTGTGTGGCTGCAGCCTTGTGAGGGGTGGGGAGGTGTGGGAGGCTGGAGGGGAGCTGGGGCCAGGTCACGAGGGCTTTGTCAGCCACGTGAGAATGTTGGGTTTCATCTTACAGGTGATGGGAAGGCTTCGTTGGTTTTGGGACTGGGACTGACAGGATCTGGCTCACATTTTGAGAAGGTCTCCCTGCGTGTTGGGTGGGGAATGGCCTTGAGAGGGCAAAGAGTGGGAACGGGGAGCAATCTGCAGTCTGGTCTTGCCTACTGCAGGGCACTTCTTCCAGGCTTAGACAGTGAATGCAGGACGCACATGTTGGAACTGGCATTTTAATCTGGCATTCAGGCTGCTTTCAAAGAAATTATACTCTTTCAATATCTCTATCAGAAGGACTTCTTTCAGTATCTATAGTAGTGGACCATTGACCTTGCATTTTCAATTGCTTGCCAAGGTCATTGCCCAGGATACTCCCATGGTTATGCACCAATGACCAGATAAGAAGCAAATGGCATCATCGTCTTCTTTATCATCCCAACAGCTGGTGTCTGCTTGGTGCCCAAAGATGCTGAGGATGGACGGCTAGGGTGACGAGCCGGGAGAGTAGCTCACAGCTTGCTTTCTGTGAGCTTCTCGTATGCCGTTTGAAGAATGTTGAATGTGAAAGAGGAATTTAATAAGAAATCTGAAAGATTTCCCACACAGAACTCTGTAGGATGGTAACCAAACCCGACTTTTAGGTTTAACATGGAGAATACCTCGGGTTGTGATAACAAAAAAGGACACTTAGGTTTTTAAATACTTTTGTTCAGCAAGGTTTTATAAACTTAGGATCCAGTTATTGTTCCCTACCATTTATTGCTGAAGAAATGAAAGAGAAAAAAAGAGGAAAAAGATTAATTGGTTCATTTTGAGTATGTTTCTTTTTTTTTTTTTTTTTCTGTACGCGGGCCTCTCACTGTTGTGGCCTCTCCCGTCGCGGAGCACAGGCTCCGGACGCGCAGGCTCAGTGGCCATGGCTCACGGGCCCAGCCGCTCCACGGCATGTGGGATCTTCCCGGACGGGGGCATGAACCCGCGTCCCCTGCATCGGCAGGCGAACTCTCAACCACTGCGCCACCAGGGAAGCCCGAGTATGTTTCTTTTGACAGATGAAGAGTTATTGCCAAATTTGATATAAAAAGGTTTTATGACCTGACATTTATCATTTGTATTTATTGAGAGTAACTTATTTCCCCAAATTCAATAATGCCAAGAAGCAGAGGTAAGCTGAGTGATTCCATGGAACGATTTGTACATGTCCTTTAACCCCATTGGGAGAAGCTGACCAGGGACGCCACACTTTGCAGTCAGTGATGATGACTTTGTACATTTTCTCACCTTCCTTACTGATCCTTATTTTTCTTACATGTCAAATCCCATCCCATATCTTATGGAAAGACCAAAAAGATAATAATATTTAAAAAAATACACACAGAATTAAGTGACAGCAGAGGGCCAGAAAGTCTTGAAAGATAGAAAGCAAATAGAATCAGCCTTACAGGGAAACAAAAGTAGAGCCAACACAGGGGAAGGGAGCTGGGAAGGTAGAAATAAGCAGAAGATCCTGAGTTCTGAGTTAAAGAGCTGAGATGCAGGGGTGTGGGGAGGGGAGGCTCATGGGGACAATTAGGGGGTCTTATTTTTTTATTATTTAAAAAAAATTTATTTATTTATTTATTTGGTTGCACTGGGTCTTAGTTTCGGTAGGCAGGCTCCTTAGTTGCAGCTCGCCAGCTCCTTAGTTGCAGCATTTGGGCTCCTTAGTTGTGGCCTGTGAACTCTTAGTTGCGGCATGCGTGTGGGATCTAGTCCCCTGATCAGAGATTGAACCCGAGCACCTGCATTGGGAGCGTGGAGTCTTATCCACTGTGCCACCAGGGAAGTCCCGGGGGTCTTACTAATTTATTAGTGAGGAGGCCCTTCCCCTCTTCCTACTGTGTTGAGTAGGCTGGCATTTCCTGAGGCCAGAGAAGTTGGTGAGGGCTCTCGGGTCACAGGGCCAGGGAGTTAGAGGCCTTGGGAGGGACGGGTAGCCCTGCACCCAGGAAGCAAGATCTGTCAACCTGTCCCAGCAGACCCTGCCCCTCCCCATACCATAAGAGCTCAGACACCCGGGGCAGGGGTGTCCCAGAAAGGTAGACAAATATTTCTACATCAACAAACACTCGAGGAGGGGTAGCACCAGGCATGCTTGACTCCAAATGCGACAAGCGGGAGAATCAAAACCTCGAAAAACGGGTAACACAGCAAAGGGGGAAAAAAGGAATCTAAGGGCACTCCAAGAGGTTCAGAGAGATCCAGAGTCTGCAATGTGACCGACCCAACCAGAGCACTGTTCCTGAAGTAGGAAGCTCCCTCCCTGGGCTGAAGAGCAGAATGGACACAGCTACCGCTCAGGGGATTCTTTGCAAAGATGGGCACGATAGTGAGAGAAAAGGGAAGAGGTGTGGAGGGTGAACCTACAAGTATGACATGTACTTAAAGGTCCTGGAGAAAGAGAAAAGGGCGACTACAGAGAAGGAAACGTAAAAAAACTAAAGCACACAAAGAAAGATGTTGTGGAAACTTCCCAGAGTTGCAAAAAGACATGAGTCGTCATAGAGAAAGGACCCACTGCATAGTGAGCTGGAAAAAGGAGAAGGCCCACTGGCTGACACTTAGGAAAACCAAGGGTGCGCTGAATACTGGGAGCTTCTAGAAAGAAGAATGATGTTTCTGGCTAAGGAGCACAATTCAGATTGGCATTCGACTTCTCATTGCCAATATCAGATGGTAGGAGACAAGGGAGGAACATCTCCACAGATTCCAGGAAGCTCGTTTGCACCTAGAATCCCATGCTCAGCCACGATGGCATGAGGGCATGCACGGGTGAGGGTGAAATGAAGAGGTCTTCAGATATGCAAGGGCTCAGAAAGTTTGCCTTCCAGAGGTACTCACGATGACTTGGGAATGTCCTAGATCAACATGTACAATAAATCCAAAATTAGTACCTGTTTGCAACACAATTCAATTAATACAGAAATGTGGAAAGTAAAATTCCCCCATTGTCCCCTCCTCCCAGGCTAGTCACTGTTAGAAATATACTTGTCCAGATACTTCATATGTATATGCTAACAGTTCAGTTTTAAGTGTTACACTTTATATGAATATATATTTTTGCAAAAAGGCCACATTCTACAGAATGTTGGCAAAATTGCTTTTTGCAACTTGATGTTTTTCTATGGAAACCCGTCCTTGTGTAGTTCTCTTGTTCTTTGTCAAGTCTGTGCTCTAGTTTATTTAGCCAGTCCCTATTAATTTAGGGCCCTAATTATTTAACCAGTCTCTATTAATAAGTATTTAGATTGCTTTTATATTTCAATATGGAACGAATACTGCAGTGATTATTGGACTTTTATCTCTGTGTGTGAGCTGATATTTATACAGGATATGCCCCTAGAATTGGAGTAATTGCTAGATAGAAGGGAATGAGCAATTAAAAATCTGATAGATCTCGCTCACTCTCCCTGCAGCATCATCGCCACTGATTACTCTTTCGATGAGGGGGTCCTGCCTTGGCTTTTCCAGGGTGGTGGTGAGGGCCGCTGGCCCTGGAGCCTTTGAACCCTAAGTGTCTGGGGTTGGGCGGACCTGGGGTGTGAAGTTTCTCCTACAGATGGCGCCATTGCCTCGCTCTGTGTCTCTCCTGCCCCAGGGAAGCATCGTAATTACAAAACAAAAAGAAATTAAGCTGCGCATACAGGCGGACTGCAGGGTTTTTAATGTTTGTGCCCAGACAGTCCAGACCTATGTTTTCTTACCTTCCTGGCTGTAAAACTCAGATAACTTTGTGATCCACTGTTCTTCAGAAGGAAGAAAGAAAAGATTATATTTGACCATCTTTTTTGAAATCTTTAGAATTGTACCCTTTGAAAATAAGTCTGAGAATTTCCAACGATGCGCATCCACTTAGTGCATTTTAGGAGAGAAGAAATAATTTAGGTTTCAGCTTAATATATATATTTTTTAATTCTCTTCCTCCTGAAAGAAAGAATCCTCTTGATCCCAAGGGAACAAATGGAGAGCTATATGATAATCTTGCAGAATTAAGTGTTCCAGGTGGCATTTGCCTGCGCACACTGGCACTTAAATCCCAGGAGATTCAGTGTGTCGGGAAGGGATGGAGTGTCCTGTGAGGAAGAGAGCCTTGTCCCTTAAGAACATATTCCCGGGCTTCTGGGTGTGTCTCCTCAAGGTCCTGGGTGACAGACCCTAGTTGGTAATGAGCCATAGTGCCTCTCCACCCAGTCAGGAATCAGGGAGAAAAGCAGGTGGGAGCTGTGGGCAGTCAGGCTTCCTAGACTGGGCACGGCTCAGAACATGCTCGGGGTTGCGTCACGAGTGTCAGCAGCAAACACAAAGCAAAGATGATCATTGTAATACACAGTGGCCCATTTGTGCCTTGGATTGCCCTCATCCAACTTGAAACAAGCACCAGGCCTCGCTATAGGTTCAGGATTCAGAGCTCTGATGAGCCCCGCTTATTCTGCCGAGGATGAGAGAGAGAAGACATGCACTGGGGGATCAGCAGAGTGTGCTTTGCTTTTAGAGAATTTATTTCATGAATCCTTTTAGAAATGAAATGCACCACCAGGTCCTCTCAGCACGAAAGGTTCAGGGATGCAACAACCTTGATGAATCTCAGTCAAGGCTCTGAATAATTTAGGAGTAATAAAACCAGCCAGAGAGCGCACTCCCAAGCAGTCTGCCGTTTTCCTGGATGTCTCTAAACGGGCAATCCCAGCTTTTTCCTGTCTCTGAGGCTTCTCTTGTCCATGAGAATCAAAAGTAGGGCTCTGTATGTTAGCTAAGAGGCACTGTTAAAAGTTAACATGTTTCTTTGTGTAAGTTGCTCATTCCACTGAAATAGAGGTTTTTTGTTGTTACTGTAGCCTTAACGTACACATAAGGAAGCAAACTGTCAGAGTACTATGGAAACATGATGCTTGATATTTCTGCATGTCTTAAAGGAAAGTCAGAAAATCTGACAGGTATGAAGGTGGGGTGGGAGAGCTGGTGTTTGCAGAGCTTCTGGTGGCTAAGAGAGGCTGAGCAGGGTGGGCCTGTGTTCCAGCTGTGTTTTCAGTACAAGGTCATAGATGGCAAAGGTGGAAACTTAAATACTTGATCTTGGAGTACCGTGCTAGAATGTGAGCTGCAGTGAACTGGGGCTGGGCAGGGGGGACTGGCTGCATCGGAGGAACCTGGGCCTGTGTCAGGAGTGGAGGGCTTGAGGTCACACCCCAGCATGGTGGGAGGTCAGGAGCAAAGTGATGTCCTGGGAGCCCAAAGTTCAAGGCAAAGGATTCTGTAAGTGCTGAATCTCAGCCAGAAGCAAACCCCAGGTTCTGGAGTCAGGAAGTCAGCAAAGCAGGAAGGAATGGGGTGGGGTGAACCCAGGTAGCAAGATTTTGGAGGCAGCCTGGTAACAAAGCCAGAAGATTGGACGGGTGGGAATATGATGGAGATGTCCCTCCTTGTTTGTGGGCCACGCGTCATGGGACACGACCCTTGTTGCTTCACATGTTTTCTAATTTACTCCCCACACCAACAGCCCCATCTGCACTCAGAGCTGGGGAGCTGGACGGCCTTGACAGGGTCTCATAGCTAG
The DNA here is from genome assembly GCF_963455315.2 of Globicephala melas. Classification (NCBI taxonomy): domain Eukaryota; kingdom Metazoa; phylum Chordata; class Mammalia; order Artiodactyla; family Delphinidae; genus Globicephala; species Globicephala melas. The sequence continues at coordinate 83,697,349 of NC_083328.1, forward strand.
GCCGCGGTTGGAATGCAGACACCCCTACTCCAGAGCCTGTGTTCTCCTGCATCTCTGATTCTGCTCAGGGTCAAGCGGCCAGGAGCTGGTGCATCTGCCAAACGCCAGAGCCCATGCCCCTGCTTTGGCCTTGCTCTGCCTCCAAGGCTGGGATCGAGGCTGGGAGACGTGGGTTTGAACCTGCTCCTTCTCTGTGTTCACTGGCTCAGTTAAGGGCCTTCTTTTCTGAGCCCTCCCCCTTTTTCAGTCACTCCAAATCCTTCCCTTCCTACCTGTGAAGTGTCTTCTGGCCTCAGCTTCCATCTCTGCAGTGTTCCTTCCCTGACAGCTCTCATCAGGATGGTCTGGCTCATAGGAGTCCCTTTCTGCTTGTCCTCCCTGTCCTCCACCTCCCTTGTTTTCCCCCGCTTGCTTTAATTTATTCTCTCCATTGACCCCAGAGAGTTTGCAAAGCACTGATGGAAGCTAACCACCCTTCTGCTTAAGCAATGACTTCCACCTGCCCTAACTCCACAGTGTGGTCCCTGCTTCCTTCCCTCTCTGGTTCCAGCTTTTGTGGTGGAGGCTGCCTGGAGCGCCATCTGGAAAGGGAGTTCCACACTGGGTCAGAGCTCCCTGGGGCCCAGACTGTGATCGATTAGTAATGCCTGCCAGGGACCTGGACGTGGTGAGGTGGGGGGTGAGTCTACCCAAATCTCTGGCTGCTTGTGGTCACTTGAACATGCTGTATGTTTTTGGGAGTCTGAGTTTTGCAGATGTTTCTTTCATTTCATGGGATGTTTTTATCCCTTTCAGATCACCTTGCAAGCTCTTAGTTGCCCTTCAGCTTTGTAGAATCATTCCTGTGGGGCTTTCACTGACCCCCACCGGGCATCTTATCCCCAGTTACTGCCATAGCACTTTGCACAGCTACCTCTTGGCCTTCCCTTCGCTGTATTATAACCATCTGTGTATACTGTCCCCACCCCACCCCATAGTTTCCTCTGAGTCCCTGAGAGCAGAGAAGGTTTTAGAAATTGTGTATTCCAGTACCTGGCACGTAATCAGTATTCAAAATTAGTGTTGTGTTTTGGAAATCTACATTCTTTATATCTGCCTTTAAAATCAGCACAGGATAGCATGATTAACAGGAGGTTTTATTTAGCCATATAAACGGAGTCTTTTACCTGACTCAACTTTCATGATAGAGTAAGGGGAAAGAAATTAAAAGAAAAAGATAGAAGGAATTTGGTTAAGGAAAAGAAATTAATTTTCAGTAGATTTTAAAATTAGCTTTGCTCCAGTTCACACCTGGTTACCAAGCACCTACCAAGTGTGGACTCCATGGTGAGTTCTCCTGTACTTTTGCAAGACTCTGTGTCTGCGTCTGTATGAGGGGGTTGGATCAAAATCCTACCTTCTGGAGTTATTGAGAGGGTCACAAGGGTGAACCTGTGTCCAGTGCTTCGCACCGTGCCTGGTAGGCATTCCAGACAGCTGACCTTGCTACTGTATCGAGGTGTGTCTAGCACCACTGGCAATGCCAGACAGCCCATCATCCCCACACCTGGCTGATTCTCACAGTTACTCAGGGGACTTTGACGAGGTACAGACTCTCTAAAATGCAGCCATGAAAACGATGGAACTATATCTCTATATACTAACATGGAACAATATCTAAGATACAAAACTAGGTGACAAAGCAAAGTGCTATGCAGTGTATCGGTGGCTTCTACTGTGAAAATACCAGAGAGATATACAAATACATGCTTATATATGCTCAGATGATTTCTGGAAGGATCCACATGTGACTGTCACAAAAGAGTCCATAAAGAGGAGATAGAGGGCTGGAGACTGGGATTGGAGGGACAACTTTAAATTTATGACAAAAGATTTCATCTAAATACAGATTCCTGGGCCCTGTTTCTAGAATTTTGATCCTATAGCTTTTGAGTGAAATCTGGGAATATGAATTTTACAGAGTTCCCTAAGTGAAGTATCTGATCCACTAGATTTTGGAACCGCTGCTGAAAAGAAAAGACAAGGATCACCTGCTGGTGTTTCTGAATCAACACCACCCTTTCAGGGAGCAGTCCATAATTTTGTGTTTATTGAACTGACTTGAGTTGTGGAAAGGAAACTGAGGCTGATGCTTCGAGTTGACAAATCTAACATCCATTCCTAATCCCCTTCTCTCTTTTCTGTCTCCACTTCAGCGGCTGAAAAGTGAAATATCCACTTTTCTCAGCATCCTGAACACTCAGGAGTGGACATATACAAGCACAAATGTTCTGGGTGGTTGCTGGAAAACTTTGGCTTCGGGAGAGAAAGGATTTATTTAGATGCTTCCCTGTCCTTCTCCCTCTTGCCTTGAACATCTATGTGATGTCTGGAGCTGTGGCAGCCACTTTGTACTCATGAAGGAGGGCCAGGGGAAATTGTGGAGACCCCAGCCCTGACATCATTAGACCCCTGAAATGACATCAGCAGCCACCTTCTCTGACTTCTTGTAATGTAGAAAAAATTAACCTCCCCCCCCTTTTTTTTAAATTAAAGTTGGTTGGGTTTTCTGTTATTTCCAGTTGAAAGGGACCTAAGATAAGGGTACTGACCTAGGGAAGCAATAAACTTGAGTTCTGGCCCTTGTTTTGGATTTGGTAAGTGTTCTCAGGCAGACTTCTCTCTGTCTCTGAACCCCAGTTTAACAGCCTATAAAACGTAGTGATAGGACTTGATGACACCATGCACCGTTTGTGCCTCCTGCTCTTTGTTAATAACACAGGTGTAACGCCTGCTCTTCCTCATCTGAGAAGCACCTTCTAGATCCATTAGGCTCACTTGGTTGCAAGCAAGAGAAAGCTGCTCTGCCATGTTAGGTTGGTTTATTTGAAGAAATCAGGGACTACACTACATTAATCGGAGCTGCAGTTGGAGGACTGACCCTGAAAAGGTCAGGAATCAGCACAGATCCTGAGATCAGGAGCTGAGGTTGGCAGACTCTGGCCTGCAGTCCAGATCCTACACGCCATCTGTTTTGTAAATAAAGTACTATTGTAAGAGAGCCACACCTGTTCACTGACACCTTGCCCACAGCTGCGTTCACAAGGGCAGAGTTCTGACAGAGGCTGCAGGCTACCCAGTGCTGAAAATATTTACCATCTGGCCCTTTACTGACAAAGTTTGCTGCCCCTGACTTTTAGGGGGTTGGAACCACCCATGAGCCTCAACGGGAAGTGAAAAGAGGAATTAAGAGCAGACCACGGCCCCCTGCAGGAGGTTGTCCCTGAAACTTCTTTGAAAATGGTGGTCTGCCAATTCATATTCCCTTCTTATACCTTCTTCTTCTTCTCTTCCTCGTTGTCCTCCTCCTCCTCCACGATACTTATCACTACCTGGTGGCAAATGGCATGTCATTTTTTTTATTTCTATGCCACCCACCTCCTGTGTGGCAGTATGGGATTCCTGAGGGTAGGAGTCTATTTCCCTGTGCCCCCTCAGCACCTAGAACAGTATCTGACACAGAGCAGGTGCTCAGTGAATATTCATTAAAAGGAAAACTGTGAACTGTTCTTTAGATTCACTGTGCCATTTCCAGTGTCCAGGAGACAGTCTTTCTGGTCTAACTTGATTCGTATGTCTCCCTGTCACCTGGGAACTGATGGGCACTTTACTTTACAGAGACAGGCACATCAGGAGGGAGGCAAGTCCCCCAGAAGAAATTGTTATAGTTACAAAGGATAGGAGTGGTATGTGATGGATGTAGAGTATCTACAAAAAACAAAGATCACCTACAGAGAAACAAGGTCTTTTGGAACTGCTTGTGCATTGTGTCCTTGTGACGTTTCTTGTGTTCTTGTATAACCTTCCATACTTGGTCCCTTTTTTCTCCTTCGAGGTCTGAGGTTGCTGAGGGCAGGGAGCCTAGCTACCTACCTAATTCTTCCTTGTCTTTCACTGTCTTCCTGCCAAGCCCCAGTGCCCAGCATGCTGTCTGCCAGAGGTGAGGGGCTGAGCCAGTAGTTTGGGTTTGATGCATTTTAATAGTGGTAGAATTCTGCATGCATTTATGTGCCAACCTTTCAAGCTAGAAGACAGAGGTATGGGGAAAACAACAGGCTGGGACTTCATTATATCCCAAGACATGTCTGGCTGGTACATGAATCCATCTTCAATGACTGCCTGGATAACAATATTCCATATTGGAGGCTCTATTCTATTTAAATGTACAGATTAATCAATACTATATGACTACTGTTTTCAGAAAGCTTCTTGCTGAAATTATGAAATGGTGTGTTTAGGCTTCAGAGCTACAAAACATGATCTTCTAGGTGAAAGAAGATGAATAGCTTCAAAGAAAGGTGTCCCCCTCCCTTCCTGCCCCTGGAAAACATGACCAGATGATGAAGAAAAATGACTCAGGACCTGTCTACACCTCCCATGAAATGTTCCACTTCTTGAGCATTTTATTCAACTAGTGTCAGCCTGGCGCAGTGCATTAACACTGCAAGTTTTTTGTGGTGTTTTGTGACTGATAATATTTTCCTCCCAAGTTCTCTATAAACACTAAAGCAATAACGGTGAAAACCAGGCCCTTTTTTGCTCCTGAAAATGTCTGATTTCTCGCACTGGGTGAGACTTTTCTAGTTCATGTGATATCTCCCAGGGGAGGGGATGGGATGGGGTGTTTTGAAGCTCATCATTCAGACATCTTGAATCTGAAAATTGGGTTGGGGCTCCAGGGCCAGCAACAAGCCAGCATAGCAGGAAGATCAGGGCTCCCACGTGGTTTTTGCTACCCATCAGCCATGGGGCCTTGGGCATCCGTGTCCTGTCCGTTTCCCATCAGTGGAGCAGTAGTAGATGATTCTTTGTTGTGTGTGTGTGGGCAGCATCTCTGGACTCTACACACTGGATGCTGGCAGCAGCCCCCAGCTGTGACAGTGAAAAATGTCTGCAGATCTCACCAAATGTCCCTGGAGGGAGAGGGCAGAATTGCCCCTGGTTAACGAGCTTGCTATGGTCCAGATACTTTGGTGACAAGTACAGAGGAGATAGTTCAGAGCTTGTCATAGCCATGCACTCCACCTTTCATAGCTCCTAGTTATTCCCAGCAGCCCCTTGCCCTCCACCTTATAAGCGTATTCCTTCTAAAAGGGCCCACGGTCAGCCCAGAGCAAAAATGGCTTTACTCAGCTTGGTGAGTTTTAAATTTTCATTGAAGTATAACTCACATTACGGAAAAGCACACGGATCAGAAGTTCACAGCTCAGTGAATTTTCACAGAGCGAACAACCCATGTGACTGCAGCCAGCATCAAATCAGGCAGCAGGTTTGGAACAGGAGCAGCACCGCCCCTCCAGGAAGCCCCTGCGCCCCTCCCCCTCCCCCAATTAGCCACTGTCCCGAGCTCAAGCATCATAGGTTAGTTTTGCCTGGTCTGTTGAACCTTTCATCATGGAGTCATGTGGTGTGCCTTGTTTCTGTGCCTGGCTCCTTTCACTCAACACTGTATTTGTGAAATTCATTCACGGTATTGCGTGCGCCCGGAGCTCCTCGTTCTCCTCGTTGGTTAGCGCTCCGTTATGTGGATTATATGCACTGATTCATTGATCCATGCTGTTGGCCGTGCCCTCTGGGGAGTCTCCAGGTTGGGGATAATAAGGTGCACTACTGTGAACATTTTGTACATGTCTTTTGGTGAATATGCATTCTGTTGGGTGTATATCCAAGAGTGAATGTAACGGGTCATAGGGCACCAGCATGTTCAGTTTAAGGAGATGTTAGCTAGGCAGATATTCCTACAAATTAATGAGAGAAAGACTGACAACCTCATTGAAAAATGGGTGAAAGTCTTGAACAGTCATGTCACAAAAGAGGATATCCATTGTCAAATAAACATAGACCACATTCGTCATCTAGAAATTGCACACAAAACCCACACCACCATTCCACCATGGGCCCACCAGAACAGCTACAGAGAAGGGTAAAACATGCCACATGTGGGTGAGGCTCTGGAGCAACCGGGCCTCTCATATGCCCGTGAGAGGAATGGCAGTAGGGTAGAGCAGCACTCTTAATTTGTAAAAACTAGGTTTTATGTTAAGAGTGAGGAAAACCCAAATGAAGGATTTGTGCTTTGCAAAAGGCTCCAGGTGGGGGTCCTGAGCAGGAAGGTGCGCTTACATAAAGCATTGCCCCTGCCTGGGAGAGCGGGGAGGAAGCGGGGAGGGCGGAGCGGAGGACACTGCAGCTGCGCACTTGCCCGAGAAGGTGGAAGGGGGTTCTGGAAGGAGAGGGGCTGCTTTCCTGCTTCTGGGGTGGAACGCAAGGGCCTCGGGGGCTGGCGTGGTCCCACAGGCAGGGCTCCCAGGTCCCCAGAGCTAGTGCAGGGCTTGAGGAGCATTCTGGAGTTTCTCCAAGTCTTGCAGGTGGGGTGGGCAATAAAAAGGCAGAGAGGGTGGACCAGAACCTCTTTGGGGCTGTCACGGGGAGGGGAGGGAGGCCACGGCAGGGACTGTGGTGGGGGCCACATTATCTGGAGCGAATGCCAGGTTGGGGAGCTTGTGGCCACCAGAGAGATGAGGTCTAGAGCCTGCAGTGGCTGCCAGGGACTGGAGGGGCAGGCGGCCAGTGGACCAAGACCTCACCCCTCACCCCTCACCCCTCGTCCCAACCCAGGGGAAAGAAGGCGGGGCGGGGAAGGGTGAAGCTGTGCCAGACTGTCGCCCAAACAGGACTAGCACGTGAGCTGGAGAGTGAGTAGGATTAAAAAATACTCACTTTCGACTGAAAGCTTGGTAGATTAAGCTGGATAGATGCGTAGGTGATAGAATAAGTGGTCTCCTCTAGGAAGCATGGGGAATTGAGATAAAAGTTGGGTTCAGTTACTGTAGTCAAGAACAATTCCCCCTGCACTGTCAAGCTGTGCCCACATCTCCCTCCTACCTGCACCTGCGGCCTCCCAGACACTACATGGTCCTGCCTCTGTTCCTCCCTCCCATCCTTCTTTATAGCAATGGTGACTGTGGTGGTAGAAGCTGCAGATCCCGCAGTGAGGAACACAAACACAGCTCTCTCCCTCATGGAGCTTCCAGTCTGAGGCAAGAAGCGGGCAGTATGAACATGAGTGACCAAATAAGCAGTAATTTCATCGTTCGGGGTGATGAGTGAAATAGAGAGGGCGTCCGAGGCAGGATGCTTTGGAAGTGGTTGTTATGGAGATGCTTCTCTGAGAAAGCCGAAAGCGTGAGCACACGCCAAGTAGAGGGAGCGACCTGTGCCTCTGCAAGCGGGGGCCTGTCATTTTCCTGAGAGTGAAAGAGGTGACTGTGACTGAAGCTTGGTGGCTGGGGAGGCGTGTGGGCAGGGTTAGACCAGACAGGGCTGTGAAGCTCAGGGAGAAGTTTAGATGGACAACGGGGAAACATCACAGGGCTTTAAGCAAGGGAGGGAGGATCTAATTTGTGTTATAGGCTCATTCCTCTTGCTGCTGTATCTAGACCATATTAAAGGGAGCAGAGTGGGAGTGAGGGGACCATTGGGAGATTGTCTAAGAAGCTGGTGGTGACGGGGGCCTGGACTAGGGTGACGGCAGGGGAAAGAAAGTACATGGATTTAAGATCTATTTTAGAAGTAGAAACATAATCATCATAACAAGCACCATCATCATCATCTTTATTATTTCGTAGCCACTCCTTGTTGGTTACCCACTATGCTAGCAATGTGCTAACAGTCCCATATATAATATTTGAAACAACCGCATGAGGTAGTTACTCTTCTTTTCATCCACATTTGGAGACCAGAAAACGAGGTTCATAGAAATTACGAGATTTATCAAACTGCCACATTTGCCACTGATAGAACTGGTATTGGAATCTAAGGGTGTTGGGCCTGCCAACCAGTGTTCTGAGCCACTGCTGCTGTTGGATCAGAATCACAGGGTCCGGGAGATGCCACAGCCCATGCCCCCCGTCACTTACTAGATGCAAGACCCTGATGGTCACTCTCTCTCAGCCTGATTTCCACTCAGTAAGGCCGGAATTCAATGCAGAACTGTTTTCAGGGTCATATGCAGTTTTTGTAAATACTACAGCAGTACTCAAATTTGCATTGTTGTTACAGATGATAAAGCCCCAGTCCCAACAGCCTTAGTACAGTTTTCTTCTGGAGAAACAGACTTCATGACAGGAGTAGACATTTCCGACAAAGAGCCTCATGCTGGAGAATCACAGAGAGCGTGAAGAGATCCTTTTGTAACCAGTTCCTTTCCCTGACACTTGAAGGAAAGTGGCAGCTTGGGTTTGAGACCCGCTCTGCCCCCAGAAGCATCTCTCTGTTCCCCTACATTATGTTCTCCAGTGTGTTATGGTACCTCAACATTGGTCATGGGGGTACCAGCAATGCCTAGACATGCCGTGCGTTCTACCTTCCCAGGGGGTCTGTCCCCCCACCCCCCGCCGGAATGCCCACTTCTCGCTCCTGCCTTTTCTGCAAACCTCGCCTTATCAGGAGCCAACCCTGATGCCCCCTCCACACTTCCCTGCCTCTCCTGCTCTCCCTGTGCTTTTCCTATGATGATAATCACCAGCAGGTATTACACGCTTACTCTTTGCCAAACACTGTGTAAAGAGCTTTGCAACTCCTGCTTCATCAGACTCTGCAAACCTCCCTAACAAGATAAAATTTGTCGTCACTGTCCATTTATAGATGAGGAAACCGAGGTCTAGAGAGGTTTTAGGGGCTTGGCGGAGGCAGCTGTGCTGGTGAGAGGCGCCCCTGGGCTTTGAGCCTGCATCTCTCTGTCCACCACACTGCTGCTGCCTGTCTGTTCATCTCTCTCCTCCCTGAGGTCGGGGCCCGTTTGTTCTGACACTCGCTAGCACAGTTCTGGGCACATAGTGGCTGAATTGCTGAATTGAACTGAGTGCTAGGGAACATCTGTCTGCAATGGGATGTTCGCGCCGAATGGGAAATGACCCCATGGAATCCCATCGCCATGGACTGCGCCCAGATCTTAGAAAATGCTGCTTCTGCTAATGACAGCAGCAAAGAATTACAGAGCATCTCTTTTGCAGCAAACACTGTGCAAAGCACTATGTAAAGTCATCTTTGCTGTGCAGCATGAGTGTGGATGAGGAAGCTTAGTTAGGTAACTTGCCTGGGAGTGCAGGCTGCACCCTGCCCGGGGCTCAGAGGCACAGCCTCTCAGCCCCGCACCTGTGGGTCTGCAGCACGTGATCCACAGGGGACGGCCACTGACCCAACCACGCGGCAGAGAGGGCTGGATGCTGAGCTGAGGGAAACACAGATCAACTGCAGGTCCATAGTCCACACGCAATCGTTACACTTTCACCTTTGTCCTCTCCGTTTTTCTGTCATCAAAGCAAGCTAAATGGCACCCTGGCCATTTGTTGTCAGATGTTGTATTATCTTTCAGTTTCCTGTGTTTTCTTCTCAAATACAGAAGAGGAGAAAGAGCTAGAGGAAGGGGTAAAATGTGCTCCATGGCCCTAGGTCTCCAAACGTCCTCCTGCTTGTCGCTCACGAGGCTGGCTGGTGGGGAGGCAGGCTGGGGTGGCCCTACGCCGAGGGGTCTGATGTGGGGTCTGCAGGGAACGCTAGTGCACTCAAGTGGATCCCGAGTGTATAAAGGGACTGGGCCAGAGAGTTTGTGAAGGTGGGATGCATGGGCATGTTTGTAGGAGGCACTGGTGAGGTAATGAGCGTGATTGGGTGGTGTCCCTGGTCAGTGGGCCTGAGCTCTGTCTGGACCAGCTGCGCTTTGCAGCTGCGGTTTACAGGAGGGGCCCAGAAGCTCCGTGTTCTCACAGTCCAGCAGACTGGGAGCCGTGAGCACAGGTGACCACGCGGGAAAGAGAGGTCCCAGCTGAGGACGGACTGTGAGAGCTAGCTCTAGGCTGCCCTCAGGCCAGTGACCTCCCAGTGAACAAACAGGACACAGGTAGGGTGAAGAGAAAAGGGCGGTTGGCCTCTAAGCCCCGCCTTCCAGCCAGCCTGGGGCGGCCTCTGGGGGGTGAAGGAGGCTGGGTGCTGCCTGCATCTGTTCTCTTGGGCGCCCTGGGCGTGTCACCTACTATGGGTGGGCCCATGTGAATCCACAAAGCTCTGCGGCTCCACCCCTGGCAGGAAGGAGCCCCAGAAGTAAGGTTGAGGAGGCCCTAGGCTGCACTCGGGGATTTATCCACTCAAAGCTGCCATGCCTACTTTGTAAACTGGGGCTCCCAGCACCTCCTTGCTGCCTCACCAGCTGGTGAACTAGAGCAGCTGGCTGGGGAAGTGGGTGTGGAGGCAGCTTGGCCCAGGAGAAGGACCTTGGACAGCGGCAGACCCGGAGAAATTGGCGACTGACTCCAAACTGTGTAAAACAAACCTTGGTTCTATGCGGCTGCTTCCCACAAGCTACCTATTTTACATTTGGTAGTGTATATAAGTACATGCTACTCTCTCACTTCATCACTTCATCAAACCTTGGGCAAATTACTCAACTTCTCTGAACTGCAGGGCTTGTCTCTACGGATTGGGAGATGCCGCGTTGCTGAATTCATGATGAAGAACATGATGATGATAACGACTCTAACACCGTTTATCTCACACGCACTCTGTGCCAGGAACTGTGTTAAACACCATACAGATATAATCTGAACGAATTCTCAGAACAACCCAGGAAGTGTTATTCTCATTTTCCAGATAAGAATCAGTGCTGAGGGGGGTTGAGTAACTTGCTTGTTGTCACTAAGTACTAGTAGGAGGCTGTAGTGAGTCAAGTGGCAGTCTCTCCAGAAGATATGTCCACCAGGAACCCGTGAATGTGACTTAGTTTGGGGAAAGTTTTTGCAGATGTCATTAAGTTAAGAATCTCTAAATGAGATCATCCTGGGCTATCCAGGTGGGCTCTGAATCCAGTGATGTCTGTCCTGATAATAGACAGAAGAGAAGGCAGAGACGCACAGAGGACAAGGCCATGTGCAGATGGAGGCAGGGACAGGAGCAATGCTGCTGCAAGCCAAGGATGCCTGGAGCCACTGGAAGCTGGGCGAGCAGCAAGAAAAGATTCTCCCTTGGAGTTCTGAGAAGGAACCATGCCTGCCCACACGTTGATTTCAGACGTCTGGCCTCCAGTACTGTGAGAGAACGGAGTCCTATTGTTTTGAGCCACCCAGTCTGTGGTCCTATGTTACAGCAGCCTCAGGAGACTGAGACAGAGGCCCAGCCAGCACTGGAACTCAGACCATCTGTGTCTTGGGAGGTGATGCATGTAGAGTGTCTAACAGACACACAGTAAATGTTCAATTAACGCCACAGTGTCAGTGCCTTATTACCATGATGTGGCCTCTTCTGCTGATAGTCTAGGGAGAGTTCTTCCCTTGAGATGTTCTCTCTGGTGAAACCAGGAGGAACTGGGGACTCTTCCACAATGAGATGAGTCATGTTTGCTGTCCATTCCACACCTGAGGTTTCATCCTTGGGGCACACGAGGTGACACCTGTGTACAGAGGTGCGATGTGGAGTGGGCAGCCAGGAGACCAGTTCTGTTTCTTTATCGCCTGGACACTTAGGTTTGGGAGTTTTTCAGTTGGGTGGTTGGAATGGTGGTGAAGGGCAAGGGTGTGGAAGTCAGTCAGACACTGCCCCTACTTCTGGCAAGTTGTCTGCTATTGCTCAGCCTTGGTCTCCCACCTGGGCAGTGGGCCTTGAGGTCGTGCAGGTAGAGCATTTAGCACAGACCCTAGAATAGGGAGAACATTGTACATATGTATTCAGTACTATGCATATATTTATTATACATTTGTATATTTGTTATTTTTATATATTTTAATGTTTTAACTACATATAACAGTAGATTACTTATTTGAAACATGGATTTAAGAACCGTTTTTAATCACAAGTGTTATATTGTTCATCGTGAAGATTCAAATTTTTGAAACAAGACATATAACTAGGAAAAGAAAGGAGTGCATGTAAAACAAGTTAGCAGCAAATGTGGTGAATGTTTAGTGTATAGCTCATGCACATTTCCTCTTTGCTGATACCTTTCTTTACTTAAAGTTTGGATCTAATTGTACATAATGCTTTGAACTCTCTTCCTTTAACAATACACTGTGCATGTTTTCCCCTGTGGTTAAACATTGCTCCTCAAAGCCGTGTTCAATGACTTATTATATTCTGTATGGGAGTTTCCGTGAGGCGCCCATGGTGTGAATGATGTCTGCAGTCATGGGAAAAGAAGGATGGCTTTTTGATGGTAGAGTGTGCAGAAACTGTCTGCACGGAGATGGTGACAGGAAGCAGGCAGAGTCCCAGTAGCTCCCCAAGATATGCAGCTGTTGGGGTCCTTCTCTCCCTCCAGAGGGGCTGTTCCAGTTCCCCTCCTCTCCCCACCCTCGGCATGGCATAAGACTGCCATTTCCTCAAAATTTTCTGGCAAGTTACTGTCAAAGTACAAATTTTGCCGATCTGAATGTGTAGAAATTCTATCTTGTTTTCATTTGCATTTCCCATATTGCTTGGGAAGTTAAACATATTTTCCATCTGTTTTTCCCATCTCCCCTTTTGTGACTTGCCAATTTTTCCATTGGGTTCAGCGCATTTTTCTTACTAATTTTTAGGAGTTCTCGGTATAGTCTAGATACTATTTCTTTGTCAGCAATATGCATTGCAAGACTTTATTTTAGACAGGACTTGCTTTACTGTGGCTTATGGTGTCTTTTGTCAAAGATTTTGAGGTTTAATATAGTTAAACTTATCAATCTTTTCCTTTATGGTTTGTGCTTTGGGTTTCTTAAGACGTACTTACTACTCCCGTTCTGTAGAGATACTCCTCTGTTTTATAGCAGACTAATATGCTGGTAAGCTGTGATGCTTAGTAACTCTGCAACTTGGGAAAGGGTTCTCTCTGGACCAAGGTCTCTCATTTATAAGATGGGGATAATCATAGTATATGCTTCATTGAATCATTTTGCAAATTTATTGGAATTTACTCATGTAATGTCCTTAAAAGAGCACCTGGCACCTGAAAATCACTCTGGAAATGTTAGATTACTATTATTGTCCTAGAAGTTTTAGTTTTCCTTTTAGCATTTATGCCTTAAATCCATCTGGAATTTATTTGTGTGCTCAGTGTGGATCCAATTAGATTATTTCCTAGCTGTTGTCCCAACGTCAGTTATTCAGTGGTCCATCTTTTCACCACTAGTTTTTAATGCTGCTCCTGTTACATAGCAGGTTCCCAGGTAGTCATTTCTACGCTGTCCTATCCCAAGGTTCTATTTTGCTATCCCTAGGCCAATAGTGTGTATTTATCTAGTGTAACCTTAATTGATGATAACAAAGAGGTCACTACCTGCTCCACATTTATCTCCAAAATTGTCCTGGTCGTTCTTTGCATTTATTCATCTATGTGGATTATAGGGGCAGCTTATCACGTTCCATGAAGAACAGATGGCCACAGTACTTTCTCTCCCAGACATACCACAATCCCATTAGGACATTTTCCTGGTGTTTGTGTTTGTTTAATACATTTGTGATCTAAAAAATATTCAGTTTGCTCAACTTTCCTATGCATCTTACCAGTGTTTCTGGTGTAGGTACCTGGGCTGTGTTGTGAAACCAGGTTGATTGTTTCTTTTAAACAGTTCCTGAAGTTCACCTTAGCCAAGGAATTTCAAAACTTTGGCTTCTCAGAGATGTTCTCCAGATTTTGGAGCTTGTAGGGGACTTCCTTATAGGCCAGGTCAAACATGCCTTTGCCAGCTAGGCAGTTGTCAGCTGTGTTTTTTTGGCCTTGCCCTAATGTGATCACTGGGTCTTTTCCAAACTCAGCCAAATTTCTGGCATCTTTCTTCTTTCCATCTTTTCACTTTCATCTTTTTTGATATTAGTATAGCTCGTTTAAGTGTCCATGGAGGTGGATAAATCCTATTTCAAAATCTCTGTCTTTTAGCTTAGTATTTTATCCATTTACATTTATTGTGATAGCTTATGAATTTAGGTTTAGTTCTACAATGTTATTTTATATTCTCTATTTATTATCTTTTTCTTTGATAATTTTTTCTCTTTTCAGTCTTGTAGTACAGACTGAATAATTAAATTGCATTTTCACTTCCCTGTACTGGTATGGGAGCGCCACATTGAATTGCAGTTCTTTTAATGGCCAACCTTAAATTTTTAACAGGCACACTTGTTTTAATGAACTCTGAAGTTAATGAATATTTCTCCCTCCCCCTCCCCCAAACAACATAAAGACATTTAAACCTTTCTGTTTGATTGCTCATTCTGTTTTCCAAGTATTTTACTTTTACCTTATCTTTTAACCTCCCTAAATTAGTAACCATGCTTATTATTTTTATAGTTAATGACTATTTAGTTCTTCATATATTTTCCAGTATTTTGATCACCACTCTCTTGATTCTCACTCTTTGCTACTCATTTCTTATTAGCCAGCAACTTCTTTTAATAGTTCTTTCATGCTGAGTCTGTGAATAGTAAACTTTTTCAATCTTTATTTGTCTGAAATGTCCTGATTTTACCTTTACTCTTGAACAATAGTTTGTCCTAATACAGAATTTTAGATTTTTTTCCTTATTCTTCCATAAAGGTATCATTCCATTCCCACGTCATCTTTATTACTGTGGAAAATCACTTGCCCCTCTGGCAGCTTTTAAGGTTTTTCTCTTTGTCTTGGATAATCTTCATTTCACTGTGATATATCTAGGAATGGGTGTATCTCACATGTTTTCAATGTAGAATTTTCTGTTCATCCTCAATTTTGGAAAATTCAAAATGACTTTTTTTGAAGATTGCCTCTCTTCCATCTCTACTATCTTCTCCTATAACTTGCTTTAAATATGCATTGGGTCTTCCGATTCTATTATCCATTCCTCTTAATCCCTTGTCATAATTTGTATTTTCTGAATGCGCTGTTAGTGATTTATTTGGCTCTGTTCTCCAGCTACGTCTAATCTTGTTTCATCTCTCTTTTATTTATTTATTTATTTATTTTCTGTGGTACGTGGGCCTCTCACTGTTGTGGCCTCTCCCATTGTGGAGCACAGGCTCTGGATGCGCAGGCTCAGCGGTCATGGCTCACAGGCCTAGTTGCTCCACGGCATGTGGGATCTTCCCGGACTGGGGCACGAACCCATGTCCCCTGCATCGGCAGGCGGACTCTCAACCACTGCGCCACCAGGGAAGCACTCATCTCTCTTTTGACTTTTAGGTATTAGTGACTGTGCTTTTCATTCCTAACAGTTGTGTTTGGTTCTTTTTATTAAGCTCACCATTCCTTTCTTTCATAGTATTTTGTGCTTTCATAATGGCTTATCTTTTATCCCTTTCAGATTCTTTGATTTTTCCAAGTTCTGGGAAAGATAAAAAAATTTTTTGTTGTTGTATATTTATGACTCTCTGTTATGATCCAACTTTCCCTCATGTGGTTTATAACTTTAATTTTGGTTTTATCTTTGGTTGATATGGCCATCTACCATGCCAGTTTTGTGTGACTTTGGTTACCAAAGTATTGCTACAGATCTGCTTCCCCAGCTGGGGTTCAAAAGTTATATTGGTTTGGGATCCTGCATCAAATGAACTGTAAACTTGAACTCTATATCCTGGAGGGTGTAGACTTGGGTTAGAATTTCTAGCAAGGCTTGGTTTCTTGAGGGCCAAATGGTGCAAAGCTCTCTTGCTGTTACCCTGGGCTAGTGGAAGTGAAATTGTGGAGCAAAATGTCTGAAGAAGTTTAACACTTTATTTCACATTGTCACATTATCCTCCAATTAAAATACTACCACAAATGGTTCATAAATGCAATTTTTCAGTTTTCTTGTTAGCCATGGTCCAGTGGTTCTCAACTGGGGGCAGTTTTGGTGCCCAGGAGACATTTTGCAATGTCTGGAGACATTTTTGGTGGTCCCAGCTGGCAAGACGGTTCTACTGGGGTCACATGGGTGGAATCTAGGGATGCTGCTGAATGTCTGCAGTGCACGAGACACTCTCCAGCCAAGGATGACCTGGCCTGTCATGTCAGTTGTACAGAATTGAGAAACCCTGCTCTAGACTGAAAGCCCCTTGAGGGCAGGGACTCAGTTGGACTGGTTCAGGTCTGTATATTCTTTTTCATCCGTGTGAATTTCTTGGCACGTAGCAGTGACTCAGTAAGTTCTGCAAAATATCAAATAATCACTAACTCTTAAAAGTTATTCTTGCCAATATGACAGGTAAAAAATTATCCAAATATCTACAGTTGGGGTTATGAAGACTAATTGTATTAATTGAGAAAAATATCCAGCACCCTGCTCTGTGACACCAGAGTCACCACATGGGTGTCCCTGGAGGGGAGTCTCTCACCTCTGCTACCGTAGCTACTTGGTAGCAGGATATCTGAGCAGCCCTTGATTCTTTTCCCAGAGCCTTCACATATGTAGTTTCTCTGCCACTGCTTACAATACCCTATGCCAGGTGCAAGGAGGTGCTGTGTCTGCAGGTGAGGCTCTAAGTCTGGGAGCACCTCAGGGACACTGGCCATTTCAGAGTGTGAATGAGTTCTCCTACCTGGATGCTGCTTTTGCACACCTGTGCCAGGCTCTTCCCCTGGGCCCAGCATCTGAGGAGCCATGGATAGGACCTCATCTTGGTGAGCTTCCTTTTAGCACCTAGGACTTAAACTTGATGTGGAACAGTGTGGGGGAATTGGTGAGAGGAGACGACTTTTATTACCTCCCAAAAGGTACCAACTTCACCAGATTGTAAGCAAACCTTGGGGAAATACTATGGCTTTCTTTTTTCTTTTCTTTTCTTTTTTTCTTTTCTTTTTTCTTTTCTTTTTTTCCATAAAGTACAACCCAGCAGAGCAAGAATTAACCACACCTATATGACTCCAGGAACCATCCCAGCCCTGGGAGGGATGGCCCCCAAGAATCTGATAAAAGCTGTGAACTAGGAAAACACCTGATTGTATACCCAATTTCAGGGGTTTCAGGACCCCTGGGCTCCAGGAATCCTTGGTTAAAAGCTACAGCCTGCACTAAGTTGGACTTTAATGGTCAACGGATGCGAGAAATCGATGTAAAACCACCCAGGTGGCCAGGGTCCAGCAGATCCCAAGTTTGTGCTCCTCTCACTCCTGCATTTTGCACATGCTGCGCCTTTCAAGGGAAATGCACCTGCTTCCTTTGAAGACTCTTACTGACAGCTCAGAAGACACTGTCTCTAGCGCATGTGCATGTTTCCTCTCCTCCCTGGGGGCAAGGTTGAGCATCACCTTCCAAATCCCCACATTCCCTCCCCCACATCTTTCACTGCACTCACAGAGCTCTGGTTATTTGCTTATGTATTTGTTTTTCCAGGTTGACTGTGGGATGCTTATGAGCAGAGATCATGTCTTAGTTTTCTTAACTTTGTTGGCCCCTCATTGTACAGTGCCCGGACCATAGTAGTAAGTTAATAGATGTTGCAAAACAGCAAAGTGCAATAAAGCATGGGGATTTCGAGAATTCAAAGGAGGAGAGCAGAGGAGATTCACATGAGTGACAGTCTTGTGTCTACATATTGGGGCGAGATAATATGTACGTTTGGGCAGGGGCACAGATGATTTGTGACTCTTTAAAAAATATTTCACCCAAATACCATTGACTTGTCTTGAATTAAAACTCAAGTTCAAGAACCAGGAGCCCATTCCTCCACCATGGGTATAGTTTGAACGTGGAGGACTTCGGCTCCGGTAGAGCCCTGAAAAGGGACAAATTGTCCACGTTGGCGAGAGTACTCGGCATCTGGAGCCGAGTTGTTGCTGCTCTGAAGATTCATCTCAGTGTCTCTGAACTGCGGGGAGGCAATGGCTATGGTGCATGTTGTCTGGTATGAGTTACTGCTACAGATAAATCTGACAAGCCGGCAGCCACGGTGAAATGAATTGCCTCAGATACACACATTGTCTGCCTGCTGTGTTAGCCTCCATCTTTAAGCTGGAAGAGCAGGGCACAGCTAACTGAGAAGGAGAAAGAATCCCTCACCTGAGGCTTCAACCCAAACATGGTGACTCACTGGTTCCTCTCTGACTCACTGCCCTGGGGACCCTGGTAAGGTCCGATTCCCAGAAGAAGAGAAAAATTGAATTCCATCACAAGCCCAGTGTCCCCGGGGGAGGGAAGCTCCTACCTGCCCTGCACCTTCCAAGATTCTGAGGCTAGGGTCACATCCTGCTGCCTCTGTGCTCCCGGGAGTGGGAGGAGAGAAAGTGTCTGTCTCCATCTCTATGTCTGTTACACACAACGGACTCATGTGTATAGCAGGGAGGAAATGAAGAAATATACTTAAATATACACATAGATACATGGACGCGGAGCTGACCGTACATTCAACCATGTGGTGATTAAACAAGCGGTGTCCTGGTAGTCATTCTGGTTAGCTCAGCCCTTCAGTAGAACCACATTGAACGTTTTAGCTGCTTCATCCCAGGTTCTCTCCCTCCCTCCTTCTTTCCCTTCCTCCATGTCTCTCCCTCTCCCCTCCCCCCTCTATCTCATAACTTTGAGGCTGATCTTGTGCATTGATTCTTCTTGATAAACTTTAGAAACATGTTGTCAAGCTTCAGAAATCACCATGTTGGGATTTCAATTGGAATTTCATTAAATTTATAGTTTAATTTTAAAAGTTGTGATATTTTTGCTGCATCTTACCTTTTCATTCAAGAATATGATGCATCTTTCTATTTCTTCATGTTTTGTGTTTCTCAGTAAAGTTTTAAAATATTTTTTATGAAGTCCTGCACATTTCTTGTTGAGATTATCCTGAGATATATTTTTTGTGGCTCTTACACATGGAATCTTTATTATATTTTTCTCACTGGTTATTATGTGGATTTATTTATTAATAGGTCACTTAGTAATCTCTCTTCAGTACCTCAGTAACTTTTTAGATGATTCTCTTTTGTTTTCCAGGTAGACTTTATGGGTTTTTTAAAATATGAAAATAATAATCTTTGTCTTCAACTTTCCAACAGATCATTTTAGAATGTTTAATTACTTTTCATAGAACAATAAGTGCAAAGAAGGTGGGGATTCTTGCCTTTTTATAGACATTAATGAAATACTTTAGTATTTTACTGTTCAGTGTGATATTACATGAAGATAGTTATTCTTTACCATGACAGCAAATTTCCTTCTGATTTGATTTTACTAAGAAATTTTGTCAGAAAATGAACATTGAATTTCATCAGATGCCTTTCCATGCCTACATCCATGTAGGAGGTAATGATAAGATTTTCTCAGTTAACCTCACAAAATACCTTATTCTAAATATATAAGTACTTCTGTAAGTTCTCCTGCATTTAACTTTTTTTCATCACTTTGCTGCTGTGTCTTTTGTAAACATGTTTAGACATGTGTTTACCAATATGAGGTATTTTATCATTTAATAGAAAGTTTAACCCATTTACTTTTTTGTCATAATAGATATGATATGCTTTACCTTCTTTTCTTCATCCCGTTTTCTGTATTTATGCTTCCTGTTATTTTCTTTGCTATATGGATTATATTGTCTTTGATCATTTTTTCTAGGAATCTTGAAGTTTGTGTCCTGCTTTTTATTGCCATTAATAGTTACCTTTAAGTATTCGGTATTAAAAAACACCAAAACATTTATTTCTGGAGTTATCAGTTTTAAGAAGAACAAATATCCATTGTGTCCCCTTCACATAATAAGAGGAATATGCCAGTTAAGAAGAAGTTTGGCTAAAAGAAATAGAAGCCATGCTCACTGGGGCTTAAATAACTCAGGGTTTATTTTTCTTAAAAGATGAGAAGTCTGAGATAGGCAGCTCTCAGCATTGGTTCAGTAGCTCAACAGTGTTGGAGCTAACATTTCTGTCACTCTCCTCTTCATGGTAATAATATGGCTGCCACAGCTCCAGTCATCATATTGACATTCAAGGCAGTAAGAAGAAGGGAAGGTCTGTGCTAGCTGTTTCTGTCTCAGAAGTCCTAACACCTAGAAGACTTCGATTAACATCTCATTGGCCAGAATTCTGACACATGCCCTTACTGCCCAGGCACAAAGGATGTTCAGGGAGAGAGCATCTCTCCTTCCCAGGTAATGTAGGTGGCAGGGGGGAAGGGACATCAGCCTCAACTTAATTTATACACTTTCGTTTCCTCCCATCAATGCCCTCTGTGGGGACCTTCCCACCAAATGAATATTTTCTTTTATAAGTTGCACTGATATCATCAGTTAAAATGAAGGATGATTCAGAAGTTTCCCAGCCCACAGCAGGTGGTTAAAGCTGGGCCATCCTTTTCAGCCTATTCACAAATCACCTTCGTTTAAATGGCTCTTCTTAAGTTGCCGAATTCCATATCCTTTATTCTATGGTATCATTTTTTATCTGCATTTCATTCCAACATTATTGCCTTTTTTATTCCAAGTAATAACAAAATACATTTTCTTTCAAATAATTTGTATTGGGTTATCTATGAAAAAAGGTCCTTCAATGAAAAAAACACACTTAACAAATACTGTCACAAGCATCAGGAATAGAGAGATATTTGTCTCTGCCGGTACTGCTCTCTGATGGTATGATGCCTTCGTGTTTAGATACGTGGTCTGTCTTGGTTAACTGCTTTATGGCTTTAGAGCCTGTCTGGTTTAACACTGAGACTTGAGGCGACGGGGTGTTGACTGCAGATGTCTTTTCCCTCTCTTCAGACCACTTGCCTAATGAACGGGCTTACTTTAAGGCTAGATGTTTGTTTCTCTGCAGAGCCTGGCATGTTTATGTATGTTGCAAAGTTTATGTAATTATTTCCATAGTTGTTACTTAAATGGACACAAATCAGTTGAAGGTTAGTTTACAAAAAAAGAAAACCACAGTTATGCTGCATCTCTGTGGTGCTTTCAAAAGAACTCAGAAGTCAGACCAGCCGGGTTCAAATCCTGGGTCTTCCCACTACCAGCTGCTTGACTTGAGCCACTTAGTGTTGTTGTCTTTGAGCCTCAGTTTATATAGTTTATACATTTTTATAAATTAATTTCTAACATCAGGTTGTTACATTATAAGATTGTTGTGAGGATTAGGGATTATCTGAAAGGGCTCAGAATACGAAATGAATATGTTCATTTTAACCTTGGTAAGTTCCTTCTTTCTTGGTAAATCTTCAACTCAATGTTGCAAAATAAAAAGGGAAACTTCAGCTCAACTCTTGACTACACTTTGTCCAGGTGCTTTTGTACCAAATGGGGCGGTCATAATGTCTATCATATCCCGTCTTCTAGCTGAAAGAGCCTTACCTGGATCACCCCCTCTGGAAGCAGCACTGGCTATGTGTGTGTATGGGTGGGTCACCTGTGAGATCAGGTGTGGACACCTGGTTGAGGACAGTCCATCCTGGGTGGGCTGGTGTGATGTGTTCTGCCCAGCAGAGGGTGGGAAACCTAAATGTGGGATGTGCTCACACTGCCCCTTTAGTGCTTGATGAAACCGACTCGAGATAAGACAAGAAATCCCATGCTTTCCCCAATATCTGTGTCAGTTCCCTGGGGGCTGCCAGTTCTCGTGTCCAACTTTGACTCCAACCTCCAGCTTCTACCCAGTTTTTGAGTCACAGCATGGGCAGCCCATGCTTTGTACCACTTTGAGCCAGGGGTGGATCAGTCTCTTTCCTCCATTACCATAACACTACTCACTCAAAGCTGTCATGACAGCTCAGCATTCTGGTTCTCTATTGCTGAAGACAAACCACTCAAAACTTTATGGCTTAAAACATCAACAGTATGAATCTTCCAAGATGGATCGCTCATCTGGCTAGAAAATTGGTGCTGACTGTTCATTGGGTGGTCAGACAGGACTCTTAGACCTGATTCCTATCTAGGCAGGTCTCTCCATGGGGCTGCTTGGGCTTCCTCACAGCGTGGCGGCTGGGTTCTAAGAATGAGGATTCCAAGAGACAAAATTAGAGTACAAGTGTCTCAAGGCTGGGACCAGACCCAGAAACCAGCAGAACATTACTTGATCTTTCTGCTGTTAATCAAGTAGTCACAGAGCCAGCAACTCATGGGGATCCCATCTCTGAATGAATTTTAAATGAATTTGAGGCCATCTTTAGTTTACTACACTTAGAAAGTTAGAGGAAGGTTTTACAGCTCGTCACCACCAACGACTGCCAACCAAATATTAGACCCTGTTATTCCTAAAGTACTTCAGATGGCCCACCCTGCCATGGGGAGGCTCCCCCAGGCCCACCTTTCCTCAGCTGTATCTTGTCTCTTCTGTCTCTCTCCCTTCCACATTTCTGTTCATTTCTAATGCTTAGGAACTTAATGACCTTGTTCACTTCTGGATCCCTGTTCTAATTTCAGGATCTCACCTAACCGTGTGGCTTCTTAAGACATTTTTCTAAACAAAGACATAGCTCTACTTAAGAAAAGCCAGTGACCAGCTCTGAGAATAACCATGTTTTACGACCCTGCTGCTGAGAAAAGGTGATTAAGTTAATCAGCCTGACTCATGTCCTGCCCCTTGTCCCTCTCCCCCCACTACTTCTCTACCCCTCCTGTCCTGTGTCCACCCCTTCCACCCTCGCTCTGCAGCAGACACATCCATCTCCCTGCTTCCTCACAGACCCAAGCACGCTCTGCTTCCTGGCCTTCCCCCTGCGCGCGCTGTGCTTTCCCCTGCGTGCCCACCAGGCTCCACCCTCCCTGGCTTCTTGATTTTGCTAAAGTGCAAGCGTATTGGTGATGCCTTCGCTGCCCCACCCGAGCTCACCCTTTCCCTGAGCACTTTCACTTTTGTCCCCAGCTCTTCTTACCGCGTAGCCTGCTCCTTAGGCCTGAATCAGTTGCCTCTTGTTTGTCTCCTGTGTGAGCTGGAGCTTTGTCTGTCTTGCTTGCTCCTGAGTCTTCAGCACCTGGAACAGTGCTGAGAACACAGTAGCTGGTCCCTGAATGTTTGCTGAGTGATTATTAAGTGACTGAATAAAACTATGGTGAGGATTAGCCAGTAAGGATTGGGAAGACAACTAAGGTGACCCCCGCCCCAAGTTTGCCCGGGGCTGGGCGATTTCCCAGAGTAAAACTGAGGAAGTCCCAGGCAAACAAGGACGAGTTGGTCACCCTCGTGACAACACGCCCCCACTGTCCTCAGCAAAATCAAGCTGCCATGGCAGTGAGACCATGGGGGCCTTGAGGGAGAGTCCCAGACTGTGTCCTCAGTTCACAGCTATCTGCATCCTGGCCACAGCACCCTATTCCTTAAGGGGGATCGCACAGCCCAACATCACAGCCTAGCAGTGGAGGACGTGGCAGGCTGCTGTCCTGATGGAGGAAGAGCACAGTTTCTAATTTATCTGAGCCGCTTGCAGCCCATGTGCTTTATGACATTGTTCAGAACTGCTGGCGGGGAGCCTGTGAGTTCTCCTTTCCCTCTCTTCCTAAGCGAGCCGCAGTGCTGCCTGCAGGCCTCTGGCTTTGCACGGTGCTGCACGGAGCTCAGGCTCCCGATGAGATGCAAGAGACAAAGCAGGCAGAGGAGCAGCGTGGAAGAGCCTGAGATGAGCTGCAGTTGGGACCACCCATGGTGCCCGGCTGGACTAGGGCACCATCCCTGCCCTTTGAACTTGCAGCAGAGGTGATGCAGCAAGGAAACACTCCTTCTTACTCCTCTCACCTCTGACCCAGAGCTGGGGAGGCCCTGGAGGGCCCTCTTGTCTGTTGGGCAGTGATGTGGGGAACAAGCACAAGTAAACTTGAATGGGAACCACAAAGCCATGGAGGGAAGATGCGAGGAAAGCAAGCCTCTTGAAGACGCCTGAGCAGGGGGACATCTGGTGCCTCTTTGAGGGCTTGGCTTACAGAGATGTGCTTTGGCACCACTGCTGTCAGGCAGAGTGGACTCCCACATCACCTGCTAGGCACGTCCATCCTGGCCCCACAGTTTGGCTCCACAGCCCTGAAGCAGATTTTCAGACCCAGCAATAAAACACAAAGCAACTCCGTCAGTGCCAACCCGGTGTCCGCTCTGAGCCCTGGCAACATCTCTGCTGAGCTGCTTCTCCCACGGCTGCAGCTTTCTCCTGCGTGGCGCTCACGCCTGCTGTCACCAGCTGGCTCCGGGTGACAAACAGTCACACTCCAGTGACTTCCTCCTGTGTTCCCAGGACATCTTCAGAGTGAAAGGGAGTCTCCAATTATGTGCTCCTTTTTTTTCTTTCCCACCAAGACAATGTTCAGTAATTAATTGCATATTTTAAGTATGCCAGGGAGATTTGCATTTTTCTCCAAGGAAGAATGAAGTGACAGCATCTGCTTAAAAACGAGTCCAAATGCAGCCTCCTTCCAGGCCAGTAGTCGGTGGACCTGCTGTAAGGGACGGCAGATTATTTTGCTCCGCTGAGAAAAATCCTTTTTGTTCAGAGTGGGGAAAGTTTGACATTGTGTGCTGCTGCAGAGGCATCTTGGCAAGGTCTTTGTTAAAATTTACTTCTCGTTGGGACTTCCCTGGTGGTCCAGTGGGTAAGACTCTGCGGTCCCAATGCAGGGGGCCCGCATGCATGCCTTAAGTGAGAAGTCTGCATGCCGCAACTAAGACCAGGCACAGCCAAAATAAATAAATAAATAAATATTAAAAGAAGTTATTTCTCATCTTTTGTTAATGAGATTTGGTTCAGAGAGACTGTCTTGTGGGAGTATTAAAACCCTGTCTTGGAAGGCAGTTTTTAAGAGTTGGCTGAGGTTTGGCGACAAGTGACTCAGCAGCTAATATCACGGTCTTCTGGTTGCAGGGACTGCTGGTTGTTGTGGGGAGGGAGCAGCTGGGCAGGTGGTCCTGCAAAGGATGGTTGGCAAGAAACAAAACACCGCACACTCTCACTGGATCTGCTGGGGTCTACCTTCCCCCACGCCATGATTCCCCCCAGAGTCTCCATAGGTGTCCCAAATGAGAACGTAATCTTTGGAGCCAAGCAAGCTTGGGTTTGAGTCCAGTCTCACCTCTTCCTAGCCTGTGACCTCGGGCAAGCCTCAGTCCCCCATCTTTAAAGTGAGGGCATTGTCGCAGGACCGTGGAGGGGATTGGATGGGACGGTCCTGCATGGAGCTTGGCACAAGGCAGTGGCTCGGGGCGGGGCTCAGCACACCGGCTATGGTCCGGCTCAGCATCGGCAGGGTTCCTTTCAGCCCTACGAATCTTTAGTCTTCTTCTGAAGTCTGTCCATGCTGCCCTTCTATCCTGGAATGTAGGATTCCTGGCAGATGCACTTTCTCTCCGTTTGATGAAACTTAACCCATAGAATGTTCATAGGAGCATTAATTAGAATAGCCCAAAGTGGAAACAACAAATGTCCATCAGCTGACAAGTGGATTAACAAAATGTGGTGTATCCACACCGTGGGGGATATTATTGAGCCATGAAAAGGAAGGAAGCACTGGTGAACGGTATATCATGGATGAGTCCCAAAATATGATGCTAAGGGAAAGAAGCCAGTCACACACAAAAGACCACATTTTGTATGATTCCATTTATATAAAATGTTCAGAATAGGCAAGTCCATAGAAACGGAAAGTAGATTAGTGTTTGTCAGGGGCTGGGAGAACGAGGGATAGGCTGTGACTGCTGATAGGTTTCTTTTTGGGGTGATGACAATGATCTAAAATTAGATTATGGTGGTGGCTTTGCGGTTCTGTACAGGGATATCTTTTTTATTGTGCTTTAGTGAGCTTTGCTGATACTGCATTTTTTTTTTTTTTTTACAAATTGAAAGTTTGTGGCAACCCTGTTTCAAGCAAGTTTATCAGTGCCAATTTTGCAACAGTGTTATTTTAAAATTAAGATATGCACATTGTTTTTTTAAGACATAATGTTATTGCACATTTAATAGACTACACTATAGTGTAAACATTACTCTTATATGCACCAGGAAACCAAGAAATTCCTGACTTGCTTTATTGTGATAATCATTTGGTTCTGTAACTGAACCTATATCTCCAAGATATGCCTGTAAATATAAAAAAATTGAATTGCATACTTTAAGTAAGTGAACTGAGTGTTGTATAAATTATATCTTAAAGCTGTTAATTTAACAGAAAATGAATTACTGTCCTTCAGTGTGTGTTTTGTCTGCAGGGTATACCACACATACTTTTGTATACAATGTATACATTTATACCCCTTGTACACAGTGCATATGTTTATGTGCAAGACAGAATATTATCAGAGAGAAACTTGCACCACATCATACTTATTCAAGACAGATTAATGCAGTGGTTCTCAAACTCCGCTTCACGGATTAGTGTTTTTAGTGCTGAAATATTCAAAAAAATAAGACAAAGTAGTTAATAGTACTTTATCAAGGTTATTTTTTTAGTTTTGAGAAATGTACTATGATTATAAGATGTTATCATTGCAGGAAGCTGGGTGAAGGGTGTATAGGAACTCTGCCCTATTTCTGCAACTTTTCTGTAAATATAAAATTCTCCAGAATGGAAGTTTCTACTTAACCCCTCCCCCCAAAACAAACAAACAACAACAAACAACAAAATAAGGATGAAGGTAGTGACTTCAGTAGAAACTCAAAATAAGAGACTCTCTTTTATTCTAAAATTACTTTCTTCCAACATTTTTGGTGTTAAATTGGCCTTTTATGAAGTGGCATTAGATGGAAATTGTATTTATTGCTTCCCACTTGAGGACATAAAAAGTGTCAATTCTATGTTAGTTCTCCAGAGTTGTAGCCGATGCTGTTGGGGTCCTGTCCCCCAACCTCAGCCTTCACTCTTCCCTGCATGGGTGGGATTCTCTGAGGCTCACTGTCTGCGCTGTCCCCTGAGGTCCCTGGTGAGGCTGAGCCCCTGTGGTCCATACAGGTACCCTGCCCTTCGATGTGCACCAGTCACATTGGCTCCTTCCTTCCCTGCCTCACTTCCCCAGCCCCACTGGTGTTTGCTGGGATCACTTTTCAGTAAAGTACGTGCCCTCAGAGCCTTGGTCTGCTCCTGGGGTACCCAAATTAAGACACTTGTGGCTTGTGAATTCCAAATTCTAGGGACCACAGACTAAAAGTAAGGCCGAAATATGGCTGAAGATACGTAGCCACAGGATGGTCATTAGCATCTGCCAAGCTCAGTGATGGACCTGCCTTAGTTTCCCGAGGCTGTCACACCAGGTCCCAACAGTCGAGTGGCTTACACAACTGAAATCTATCGTCTCACGGTTCTGGAGGCTAGAAGTCTGAAATTGAGGTGTTGGCAGGACCTTGCTCTCTCTGAAAGCTTGGGGAGCATCAACCCTTGCCTCTTCCTAGCGTCCCTCAGTGGCTGGCGATCCTTGCCTCTCCTCGGCTGCATCACTGCCATCCCTGTCTCACTGGTGTTTGTTCTCCTGTGTGTCTGTGCTTCCTCTCCTTTTCTCCTAATCCAGTCATGTTGTATTAAGAGCCAACCCTACTCCAGTACAACTTCATTTTAACCAGTTAGATCTGTGGCAACCCTGTATCCAAGTAAGGCCATATCCTGAGATTCCAGGAGGACATGAATCTTTGAGGGACCCTATCCAACCCAGTAGAGGATGCAGAGAAGAAAACAGACGAGGCCCTGCCTCAAGAAGCTTATAATGTGCGTGGGGTAGTGGTGGTGGATTTTAACTAAACAACCATACTAGTCAGTGAATAACTACAGAGATAAGCACTTTCTAAAACAAGACTGAGCTCACACAGGAAGGAAACCTGGGCTGGCCTGGGGAGATGGAGGAGGGAACTCCAAGAACCCAAGTCAGAAGGAGAGCAAAACTGATCCATAGGTGTTCACTCCTGGTGGAGGCCAGAGCGCTGCTCTCAGCAGCTGCACATCACAACTCTTTCCCAGGCCCCAGTGCGGGTGGGAGCCCAGGAGGGAGAAGGGGCAGAGGGCAGGGAGCAGAGAGGGAGTGGGGTTTAGCAGCAGCAGTGAAGAGACATGAGAAATGCTTGATTCACTGGCCTGCATTCAGCAGTCAGCAGCTTTCAGCGAGCTCTCCAAGGAGCTTCCTCCAGACCCCCTCTGCCCCCCCAAGCCCACTCACTGTGGATGGACCTAGTTACATGAGGGCGGGGCCAGAGAGGACCCCCAGCCCCCAGCCCCCAGCCCCTGTGGGCACAAGGGGAACCCTTGATACTCCCGGTTTAGGTCAGTTCAGAGAGGAAATGTCTGGGAGTGGAGAAGGGAAGAGGGAAGAGGTGGGGGAGAGGGATGGGGTGAGACCTGGGGGGAGGACAGAGGGAGAGTGGGGATAAAGGGAGAGCAAAGAGCAAAGGAGAGATGGAGAAGGAAAAAGGAGAGAGGGGGGAGGTGGAGGAGGAGCAGGAGGGAGAGAGAGAGAGAGAGAGGAAGGAGGAGGAGGACGGGGGAGCAGGAGGGGAGGGGAGGAGGGGGAGCAGGAGGAGGAGGGGGAGGGGAGGAGGATGGGGAGGGGGAGGGGAGGGGAGGAGGGGAGGAGGGGGAGGAGGAGCAGGAGGGAGAGAGAGAGGAAGGAGGAGGAGGAGGACTCGGGGTGGAGGGAGAGGAGGAAGAGGGGAGGAGGGGGAGCAGGAGGGGGAGGAGGGGGAGGGGAGGGGGGAGGGGGAGGGGGAGGAGGAGGGAGCTCTTCCAGTGGAGCAGAAGTGCTGTTTCTACCTGGGGCCAGAGGAACAGCCCCCTCCTGCTCCCTCCCTCCTCTTTCTCACCTCTCTTCTCTCTCTGGAACGTTTCCTGAGTTCCCCTTAATGCACTTGGCAATTGCTTTGCAGGCAGGGCCCACACTTGCTGGCTGCAAACCACAGCAGCGGTTTCACCCAGGAAAACCGCATTCAGCTCCCAGTAGTAAGTGGCCTAAGTAATTGCATCTGATGCCCCCTTTGCAGAAAGGGGCTGACTGACAATTCATGCCGTCTCAGACGTTGAGATTGATTGCCTGAGAAGGACGAGGAAATCGCACAGGAAGCCCTGTTATTGGGGCAAACAGTGTTAAGTCGCTGACTGCGCAGCAGCGCACAGAGCAGGGCGTTCGATTCCAGGCTCTCGGGGAAGCATTAGATATGAAATGACTTTCATGATGCAGCTCCGATGTTAAAAGCACAATGCTCAGGACTACGTGATTCAGTGAGAAAATATAAATGGAAAATTACTGGAGCTGAAATTTTATTGCCAAGTTATTTATCTTTGTTATTGCTTTCTGAATCCTTTTGTGCTTTTCGTTCACGGCGATGGATAGAGGCACCCTTACTTACACTTTAAGCAGAGATTAGGAGGGAAAAATATTCCTCACGGCACCACAAAATACCAGATTAAGTCTCAGCCAGGCTTGTGATTTCTCTCATTACAGTGAAATATCTACAAATTGAAGTAATAATAATAGTAAAAAAAAAAAAAATTCCGCAGTTCTTTTCACAGACAGTTCACATGACTTCCTATTGATGCCACTGAACGTTTTTTAATAGAATAATAATGGTAAGAACAGGGGTCCCAAAAAAACATGGCCTAGGATTTGATAATTCCAGCTTCCAGCTCATCAGGCAGGTGTTCTGGACCACTTCCGGGAGGGGATGGATGATGGTGACTTACCAGACCAATAAGATAATACCAGTATTAATGACAGTAATAACCCATCTTTTACTTTCTTATAGCTCTGTTTACTTTTCAGGATCATAGCCTACATTCTTTTATTTAATTAAAAGGTTGCATATAATTTTTATTAAAATGAAACTAACTTTCTTTGTAAAATAAAAAACATTTAAAACGTATGATATACATAAACATACATATTTATATGTATTAGCAAATGTTCGTGTTTTTTACGTTCATTCTTCATGCGATGATTTCCTGTCGCATTCAGAAAGAAAAGAAATGTTTTTTGATTTTACTTCTCTTATTTGATTTTTTACAGTAATGCAGCAAGGGCGATGGGGCAGTGTCACCGTTCTGACACCAGAGTGCAGGGCTATTCACAGTGAGGCCTGTGGTTCAGCAGCACCCAGGGCTGGCACCTGGCGGGAGCTTGTGGGAAATGTTAGACGTGCAAACTCTCAGGCCCTCCCTGGACCTGAGTGTTGGGGCCCAGGAATCTGAGTTAACAAGCACTCCGGGTGACTGAGGAGGGCTGTTGAGATTCAGAGGCCAGTTCATTTACAGCATCACAGCTGGATGGGGGTTAAGACATTGTTGTTTGAGGTTAGGTTGTCTGGGTTCAAGCCCCACGTTCACCACTCCATCCCTTAACTCTAGGACATTAGCCGACTCACTTCTTCACTTGCCCATTTAAAGATGGGAACATTCTTATAGTGAGGGTCAGGTGGGGGAGGCATTTTCATTGGCTTGTATTTTCATTCTTCATTTAACCCAGCCACCCCGCCCAGCCAGACAGATGTGACATACCTTCGAGGAATAAGGAAACCGAGTTTTTGCATGTGGGCAAATCATGTTCACAAGCTGCTGGTCTGACTGTCCATCAGAGTCATGGATGCAGCTTGCAGAGTGAGTCCTGCTGCCCCAGAAACTGGATATAATCTGCAGCTGGGCTGGAGTAAGGGATGGACCGACTACACCATCAGGAATTGAAATGGAGAGAAACTTTAGCTTCTGTGGGAGTGAAGTTCAGGAAGCAGCGAGGGAGCCGGATTATGGCAGTTTTCAAATTCCACAAAAGGCCACAGTGATATTATCCACCATCCCACAAGTTCTTACAGAACTCTTCTCCTGCCCCATCAAAGGTCAGAATCTGTGTCCCCTCCCCTTGAAGCGACGGGCCTCTGTGATAGCCATGATAGGTGGAGGTGGTGGGAGTGAGGCTGCGTGGCTTTGGGGGCTCCGCTGGAAAAGGTGAGGCAGTGTCTTCTTGGCTCCGTCTCTCTGAACAAACCCCTTTTGGAGCTCTGAGCTGCCAGGCTAGGGAGTCCTCTCACCTGCAGTCACCATGTTGTGGACAGGTGCACAGAGAAAGAGAAAGATGTCCCAGGACCCCCAGCTGTTTGGGTCTCCCCAGTGCAGGTGCCAGACACCTGAGGCACCAGCTACCATCTGACTGCAATCTCATGAGAGACCCCAAGTGAAAGCTGCCCAGCTGAGCTGCTCCCACACTCCCTGCCCATAGTGACATGGGACGTAATGAATGGCCATTGGTCTTCAAAGCTACTAAGTTTGGTGATATTTGTTATGCAGCAGAAGTGACTGTAACACAAACTGAACTCATTCCTTCCTGGAGAGAGCTGCCTTTCTGCTGGAGTCAGGAGGTTGCCCACTGGTCTTCCAGCTGGAAAGACACTCATCTGTGCCTGGGGTAGGAGAAAGAGCCATACTCAGAAATTCTCACTTGTCAGCTTCAAACTTGATTCTACATGCAAGCAAATAGCCCTGAAGCTCTGGAAGCACCATACCTTGCTGGAAAAAATACCCCCATACTGCTTCTGTAAAGACATGTCTGAGCCTTTTGCAAGGTTAAACACATTTTGGGAATATGAATGAGTTTTGAACAAATTAATGTTTTTACCGCAACTGCTCTCAGTAAGATTGGGGTTGATATCTGCACCTTTTGAGGAAGTTAAGACACAAAACCATAAAATATTATTTTCGACACTATTTTTCCAAGACCATTTTTCTAGAGGGGTGATCTCAGTTTAAGAAACATTGATGAGTTTTAAATGTTTTTCCTCTCAGAACACTGTTTATGGGGATGAGCAGGCCATGGAGCACAAGAATCCTGATTCTTGGAATTTTAAATGAAATGTATGGGGACAAAGGGCCGTATCTTTGTGCTATCAAATAAGTAATTTGTGTGTGAACACACACACACACACACACACACACACACACACTCCTGTATTCACATGGGTACTTACCTTCTTCTAGGAGGAGAAAAGGAAAAGAAACTCTTATTACCCAAGTCCTTTGATTGATTTATCATTTATTAATTTTAAAAATTGCTCATGATTTAATTGGCCTTCTCACTGTCTTTTGGTGCAGGTTTAACCACAGTCCTCACCCCCTTGGGAAAAGGCCCTAGATGCTACCACGGACTTCGTCTTGCAGAGATGGTTGTCTTTCTGTATTGCTGTCCAGTGCCTTAGATTAGAGTTTTCATTCATTGGCACACTTTTATGAAAGTCTCTTCTCCCTCCATTCCTCTGCTGAGATTTTGGAAACCTATGGTTACATTTAGCAATAAGCATAGAAAGAGCAGGGGTGATAGCAGTAGAGTTGTAGTAACTGATCTAAATGCTGAAAGTTTATTCTGGGCCAAGTGTTTGGTTGTTGTTTTTGCTTCTTTCGCATGTATCATCTCCCTAATTCCGTTAGAAAGTCATTCAGTAGGTGTGAGATGAGGTTAATTGCCCCTTCTCCCCACTGTGGGGAGAATGGGACACCCCCGTTTAGGGTGTAGGGGAGGAAGGTGACCCCAAATGGGCCATATACCTAGACTGTGAGGCTTTCTGTGAGGTCACTGGGGTGGGTGGGGTGAAGGTCTCTTCCTCTGAGATGAGAGCTGTAAGGTTCATGTTGTGCCCCCTGACCCGTCTCGGTCAGGAAGACTGCCACACGTGGAGTGACCCACAGGACAGTGAGGGAGGAGACGGGATGGACACAGATGTGACACTGAGCACGGACCCAGCCACATTCGAGCCCCAAGTGTCTCCTGAACTTCTCACTTATGTGAGCTTGTATTGTTCCGTGACTCAGACTGAGTTCGCTTTTTGTCCTTTGCAGCAGGAAGTCCTGGTAATATAATTACTGTCACCATTTTACCGACAGCTGGCTAAACCTGGGAGAGGCAAGGCCAGTTCTTCCAGGTACCATCCAGTGGCTGAGCCATGATTCAGAGCCAGGTTTGTTCTCCTGGGAAGCCTGTGCTCTTAACCTCCCTGGCTCACATCCAAGTTAGCACCTGAGAGTTATCCGAGGACTTGCTAAAACACAGATGGTGAGACCCATCCCAGAGTTCCTGATTTAGCAGGTGTTGGTGGGGACTGAGAATGTGTATTTCTAACAAGTTCCCAGGCACACTGATACTGCTGGTCCAGGGACACACTCAAGGAACCCTTGCCTCCCCAATAGAATCCTAGAGCTGGACACCCAGCTATGAGATCCTGGACATTGGACCCCTCTCTTTGTAGTGTTTCATTAACATTTTGAAGGGTGGTGAGTAGGCTGACTGTTTCTCCCTCCTATTGAATGAAATATTTCTAAGCCTGGATTTTTCTTGCTGTAAATGACTGAAATCTGACAGCATCAATCAATCAATCAATTGATAAAAATGTTGGTCTAGTGTTCGGGAAGGGCTGAGGCGGAGATAGTGTCAGATGTGGCTGTACCAAGAGTTCAAAGGTTGCTTTCTGGCTGGTACCTCTCTCTCCCTCTCTCTCTCGCTGTCTCTCCCTCTCTCGCTGTCTCTCGCTCTCTCGCTCTCTCTCCCTCTCTCGCTCTCTCTCCCTCTCTCGCTCTCTCTCCCTCTCTCACTCTCTCTCCCTCTTTCTCCCTCTCCCTCACCCTCGCCATCTCTGGGCTCTGCTTCTCTACCATGGAGGGCTCTTTGCACGTGGCAGGGAAGCTGGAGCACCTTCAGTACCACGAGGGAGTCTTCCCTGCAAATGCCAACGGACAAGTGCTGGGGAGATTCTGCAATGACCAGGCCTAGGGCTTGAGCCCACCTTGGCGTTGCTGGAGTGGGGTCAGGCAGGGTCTGCTACCAGAAAATAGAGAGCTGGAAAACATGCGGTAAAGTCAAAAAGCAAAAGTTCTCTTTGGTTACTTCCAAAGAGAACTGTTTTCTGTGAATTTGTGTTCTAACGTGAGAAACAGGGATGGGGGCCTTTATCAAATAGAAGAGAAGAATTGTGTCAGAGAAGAGAGGAATGCATTTCAGGATTATCCCAACAGCTTGGATATTTTGGAAATAGAGCTGAAGGGATGGTAAAGACCTCTAGAGCAGTGCTCTGGGAAGCCCACGGTGTCCAGAGTAATGGCCCCCAAAGATGCCTGCTCTAGTCCTCAGGACCTTAAATAGCTCACCTTACATGGCAAAAGTGATGCTGGAGATGTGATTAAATCAAGGACCTTGAGATGGGAGATTATCCTGGATTAACGGGGCACCCAGTGCAATCTCATGAATCCTTAAACCTGGAAGGAGAAGGTAGAGGAGTGTTCAGAGAGATGAGACAGAAGAGGAAAGATTCAAAATGTGAGAGAGACTCCACCCACCATTGCAGCTCTGAAGGTGCAGGCAGGGAGCCAGGAGCCCAGGAATGTACGTGGTCCCTAGGAGCTGGGAAGAGTCCTCAGCTGACAACCAGCAAGGAAGTGGGGCCTCGGTGCTCCAACAGCAAGGAAGGGCATCCTGCCAACACCATAAATGAGCAGGAACATTCCTCCTCTGAGACCAGTGCAGACTTCTGCCTCCAGAATGAGGAAGTAGTAACTGATGTCTAAGCCACTTCATTTGTGCCCATTTGCTACAGTATCCACAGAAAACTAATACAGAAAAAGACCCACGTTGTATCAAATCAAGAGGGATGAGCTCAGCTGCAAGTTCTGGCTGTCTCAATGGTGTGATGCCTTGACCTCTTAGAGGCTGAGCCTCCCTGCCTCTTACATAGAAAGACTAGTATGACCCACCTCATGAGGTTGTGTGTTAATTGGCTAAGATTATCGTTTAGCGCGGTAAGCATAGTACCTAGCCTGTATGCTCAATGCTCAGTGAGCTGTGAGCATGACTGTGGTGTTGAGAAATGAGGGAAAGGAAGCTCCTGGGTAGTTTTTGGATTTTTTTTAAATAGATAAACTAGGTCAAGAAGAAATATAGCTTGAATATATGTTGCAGGTTAATTCAGTTTTGAAGTCTTTTGAGAGCTTTTGTATTTTCATCACTATACAATTGTAGAGTGCTGAAAATATTCCCAAATACATTGAAATTTCATTAGAAGGTAATGCACAAGGCCACACCTTGATTTTCTTGAAAGAAAAAGGGATGTGAGGGGGAGGAAGCAAGGAACGCATCATTTTAAAATTCCACTTCCAAATGCATCCATTTGGTGACATTTAAGATAGCAATCAGATCCATATACCTCAGTTACAGTGTTGCAGAGAGTTGAAAACCAAGCACATGAACATTATTTCTGTATGAAAAGGTTAATCTTGTAAGAGCTCAAATGTGCATGTTCCCCATTTCATACGGCCTGATGTGGGGTTTCTCTTTCGAACTGCTTTTCCCTTTCACACACACACACCCACACACACTCCTTTACCCAACTCGTTTATTCTTGTCTTTCTGGAAGGACATAGAAGTTTGGCATCCTGGGGTTCAAGTCCTAGCTCCACCACCTGCCAGGGCTTGGGCGCGGGCTGGTTCCTCGCCCCCCGTGTCTCCCAGCCTGTGCCTGTAACAGGAGGACGGGAGGACACGGGCTCCTGCAGTGGGGAGCAGGGGCATTCTTGTGGTGCCCGGTGCACACAGCTGAGGAAGCGCCTCTGGTCTTCAGGCTGTCGCCGTCTTCATTGCCTGCACTCATCCTTTCAGCACAGCGTCTGACCGTGCTCGTGCTTTCCAACTCCAGCATCTCAGAAGTTAATGAAAGCTCCAGGACTGGGCATCTTATCAGCCTGTCCTTTACATTTCAGCTCCTGGGTATTCTGCCCATGAATTTGTTGTTGTTGTTCCGGAAGTGTGTGCACTTAAAAATATTTACCATCCTCTGCCCTGCGCCCCTCCCCTACCTCATGCCCCGAATATCCAGCATGAGCCGTTGCCCTCAAATCACTCAGCCAGGCCGGTCTCACACACATGCAGTTATAGAATCGGTCTTTGCTCATTGGTTTATTAACATAAAATCACTTTCTAACTCACTATTATAATAACAATGATTATTGCAATTGAATTGCAATTCAAGGAGCCTTGCGGTGTTTCAGTGATTATTTTTATCTTGCCATTACCAATGTGGTTAATAACAGTGTTATATTCATCATCCACTCTGATTAGCTTCAAGTCATCTGCAGCGAAAGCAGGAGCTCCTTATTAGCGCCCTGTCCAGGCTGCGGGTGTCCTTGCTGACATCCTCGTCGCTTCTGTTTGACCTCTGGACTGTCCCCTGCTTCCACCTGTCCGGCAGCCTCTGGGGAATACTCAGACATGGTGGCATCTCAGACCTGCCAGCAAGTTCTGTTTGACTTGACATCCCCTTCTATTCTGATGGGCCAAGGTCAGCCCCAGGGTCCGTCTGCTGGAGGTGAGCTGGGTATCTGTGGGTGTGCACAGGAAGACGGCAGCCTGCTCAGGCTCTGTCTCTCCAAGGCTTAGGCCATTTGAGGTGTAGCCACAGAAGGCAGGCAGGAACCTTTCTCAGGGGATGGAAGGTCTCTGAGATAAGATGTGAGTGATGGAAGGAAACACCAGTAAGGGATGTGGGACATGAGACAGGGAAGGCTGGAGGCTGATTAAGAGCAGATCATGGAGCTGGAACCACTGGGCTAACTGAGGATCTAAGGGGGACAGTGTAGAAAGTGTCTCAGTGTGGCCTGGGGGGCGGCGGGGAAAGGTGGTAGTTGTCCACTGAGCCCATCCTTTGTGGCTGAGGTCCGTCCGTCATTGGTCATTGCTTCTCCACTCAGGCAGAGTTGCAGCGCCCTTAGGTCACGGCCCTTGAGGTTTGGAGGGGATGCGGGCGGGACACCAGTAGCATTTGCCACGTGAGCTATGGGCTCCTCTTCCCTCCACCAGGGATCTCCTTCCTCCTGTGTGATTTCTGGTGCTCCCAGCAGCTTGGAGCCTGGCCTGGCTATATTCTTGACAGTGACAGAGAGGGCTTAATGGAATCTCCGTATTGAAAGGAACCTTGGAGGATGAACATGAGTGTGTGAACTGCAGGATGGTTTCCTGTACACCCCAGGTGCACTGATTCAGCATTTCATTGCATCCATTGTTATTCCTGCTGGGAGAGCAGAGAAGTGGGGAGGGGACAGAGCAGGGTGCTGTCTGTGGGGAGCCGGCCCCAGCCTTTCCCTGGGGAGAAGCTGATGGAGTCAGTCCTGGAGGAACCCTGTGCCCCACCCCACCCCCACCCCCAGCCCAAGCGTAAGTTCTTTGAACCCAGATACTGGTTGGGGAGGATTCTCTCCTCACCTCCTCTGGGATCCTGAGCCCTGCTGAAGAAGCTGCCGAGAAAGTGCAGGAATTCACATCCTCATGGGCTGCTGCAGCCCTTCACCCCTTCGGGGCTTCTCCAAGTGGATGCCTGGGCCATCGGCATGGTCAGGTGGGAGCTGAGAAGGAAAGGAAGACTTGCAGGGGATGGGGGCTGCAGCCACAGGCTGGTGGATGGGCACACAGGAAGGACCCCTTTTGGGACTCTCAGAAATTCCTGGGGCGATTTGGGCTTCTCATTCTGTCAGTCAGGCCAGTGGAGGGGTGTCTACACACCGTAATGTGGTCACTAACAGAATCTAGTCATCAGGAAACAACAGAGAAACCCAAATTGATGGACAGTATATAAAAATAACAAGGCTATATTCCAGAAACGTATCAGTGGATTGAAAGACCAAAGCCAAGGAACATTCCAGAGTAAAAGGCAACTAAAAAGACATGACAAAATATCATGAGTGATTTGGACTGGCTCCTGAGTAGGAACAAAAAGTCTATGAAGGGCACCAGTGGGCCGATTGATCAGTAGTTTAGATTAAGATATTGCACTGATGTTAAATTCCGTGAAGGTGGTCAGTGTCCTGTGAACACGTAAGAGAGTAGTTCGTTCTCAGGATACGGACGCTGAGCAGAGTGGGGAGAGGAGCGTGGTGTGCACAGTCTGCTTTGAATGATTTAGAAACAAGCACATACACACATACGTGTACACACATGTACAGTCTGACAGGTGTTAAATACTAGTGAAACTGGGTCAGAGGTGCATGGGGATTCTTTGTACTGTTCTTGCAAACTCCCTTGTAGCTTTAAAAATAATTGCAAGATTAAAAAAAAGAAAAAGGAATCTTGAACTTAGAATCACAAGTCAGTGAGGTCTGGAATAGTGTCGTGCACACATGCGCACACGCACACACCACCGTCCCCCTGCGTTCCTTAGGACCTCCCCACCCCCAGCCTGCTCCCCCTGCCCCACCCTCAGAAGTTCACGGATTGTCCCAGGAGCTCTGTTGCCAACCCCTGGCTTCTGGAGCGTCCACTCAGGGCCGAGGGCTTTGATTGGAGACTCATGTTTGAAACATGATTGCTTTCTGTTTTTCTGCCTCCACATCATCTTAATCCACATGGCCTCATTCCCTGTTAGCTGCCCTGATGTGACTCTTGGTGAGGACCCCCCAGAGGAATCAGGAATGTACACCTTGCCTACCTTTAAGCCAAATTCTCCCAAACGTATTCTCCGAATCAGGTGAGCGTTTGTGTAGTCCTTTTGCAGGATGCCATGACAGAAACTCATTTTCCTGGCCACCGGAGCTGGGCAAGCAGAGGGAGGGCGGGTTTGCCCACAGACCCTGGGGAAGAGCCTCTGTGGGGAGGAGAGCAGACCCCGGGCTGACGCTTGCTTAGGGAAGGGGTGGGCATGGGGCCAGGCACTCACCCCCAGAACCCGCTGGCGCTGCCCAGGGGCCACCTCTGTATTAGAAAAGGGCAGGAAGTAGGACGGCATGGGAAGCGAAGTGCTCTGTCCACTGTGGTCAAATCAGGCGAAAACTGAAAAATGAGAAGATCCTGGGGTGTCGCTGGGAGTCATCCTTTTCAGTGTCTCCTTGAGGCTGAGGTCAAGGAGGGGCTTGGGACACTGTTGGAAGAAGTGTTTGCCTGACGTGGGAAATCTGCACCCCCTGAAGAAAGGGGCACGACTTGTGGGGTGCTGAGTGGTGACGCTGTAGGAGGCCGGGGCTGGTGGGATAAGGCGGCTACACATACAGCAAATGAAGGCGGAACAGAGGCTCCCCGGAGTTCGTCAGTACACCATTGGGGTGTCCTGTGTATGTCAGTCTGCCAGGGTGAGTTTGCAGGGACCACGAGGTAGCCTTGAGCTTGAGTGGATTCATGTACAGTTATCTCCAGGAGCGCTGGGGGAGGCTGAGCAGGGTCCTGGCCCCTGCATATCGGGTTGTTACATTTTTAATAATGTTCCTTTCAGTTTGAAGTCAGTTTTGTCTTTTCTCTGTGTGGGAAGGGCTTTGCTGTAGGGGCCAGCTCAGGCTCCTCTCCTGGCCGAGAGAGCTACAGCCTCTGCGTCACACTCATTGGCTTCCTGGCACACTCTGTAGAACCAAGGTGAAACCCGCAAGCATGTCTGGGTGACCCATACCCTTTTCCAGCCCCAGCGAACTCTGGTCTCTCTTAGTCACCGATCTATTCAGTCAATATTTCTCAGCAGCTTTTTAAGTACCAGGCCGCAGGGCTAGAGCTGTGAGCAGAACGGTGAAGTCCCTGCCCTCTTGGGGCTCACGTTCCAGCCCAGAGACAGGCAGGAGGCACATGAGCAAACAGTCACAGCGTCTGTCCTGGGGGGTTCATGCTGCAAAGTTAAACAAGCTGAGGGCTGGAGAGACGCCTGGAGACTAGGTTGGGAAAGGTCTTCCTGGAAAGATGTGCGGGGAGCAGCTGCAGAAGGAAGTGGGGGAGCAGCCGTGAGAGCTCCCGGCAGGGGTAAGAGCTGTGCTTGGTCTCATGGCGTCTTTGGAGAAGAGCTGGGGGGCCGGTGTATCTGGGGAGGTGGGAAGCCCCAGAGAACCACAGCCTGGGAGCCTGGGGAGGTGTGCTGGTTGTGCTGAGACTGACTTTGTCCCAGCGATGAGTGATACTGGTGGGGATAGCACACACAGGTGGACGGCTAGGCCAGCACTTCTCAACCACGGGTGATTCTGCCTCCAGGGGACACTTGACAATGTCTGGGGATTCTGGTTGTCACCACTGTGTGTGGGTGTACGCTCCTGGCATCTGGTGGGTAGAGGCAGGGCTGCTGCTAAAAGTCCTCAATGCCTGGGACAGACCCCGAAACAGAGACTCACCTGGCCCCAAATGTCAGCAGTGCTGAGGCCGAGAAACCTTGGGCTGTCCATGTACTAAACGCTTCATTTAATCCTACAGGCACCCTGTTAATAATCTGGTCCCTGTTTTGTAGTTGAAACTGAGACCTGGGGGTTGAGGCATTGTCCTACGTGACCCAGCTGGTTAGTGGTGGAGCTGGGATATGGACCAGGTCCAATCCTGCAGTTTGTGCTTGTAATGATGCAGGGCACTCACTCCCGGGCAGGGCATCCCACACATGGTAGAGTAGGCGTTCCGCAGGTGTCAGGCACAAATACGAGAGGAAGCCTCTCTTTATTTGAAATGCAAGTTCTCTGGGACCTGCCAAGTGTCGCTTCCAGTCCTGCTCTGCACCAGGCAACCTCAGGCGATCCCTGCGAGTTGCTCCGTCTCCCCCAGAAATCATTCAGAGCATTTACACGACTGCCCACTGCTCATCAAAAACAAACCTTCTGACAGGCAGGCGGGAGCTACGGCAGCGCCATGTCGGAGTCCAGGAAACTGAGCTTGAGCCGCCAGGTGAGCTGCTCAGACTCACAATTTACCTGGGAACTGTGGGTTCAAAATGTCACAATTGTCTCCCTCCCCAGGGTCTCTGATTGGTAAAATGTGCCCTTGAGTGTCCCTGAGCCTTGGGTCCATAACTTACGAGACCCCAGCAGGCAGTTGGGGGTTCATGGACCGGACGTTCCCGGACCCACCACGTGGCAGGGGAGCCTGATGACACTGATGCAAGAGGATGCCGGCGGGAGTGTGATTTGATTGCCATTTGTGTAGACTCAGTTTGACCGATGTGTGTAGCAGGCTTACTACATGCAATGCCCGTGCTCCACGTGCCCAAGTTCACTTTCAAATGGGCCACCTTGATGGTGACCGCGGGGACACCTTGGCAGGGGGCTCAGGAGGATCCAGCGTGATGTCGTGTGGTTCCTAATAGCACACCCGCCCCTCCTGGCCCGCCCTCACCTTCCAGCTCATCGGCTGTCCAGGGGCTCCTGTCCCTAATGCTCATGGCTGTTCATGGATGGGGTTGATGGGGACCCTGGGGACAAGGAGGCATACAGGTGGCTCATGGGGACCTCTGCTCATTTCTTAAAGTTCATGTTGATAGACCATCACTGAGCCTGGCAGGTCCTGTTTCAGGCACTGGGGTGGGGATACTTACATGACTCCTAAAGGGCCCTGCCCTCCATGAGCGTGTGGTCTATTAAAAGAGACCATATGCAACTGAGTCATTGCAGGGCAGTCTTCCTCCTGTCTGGAGCCCTGCCCACCTGCCCCTCTTCCAGGTACACTCTCCTTCCCTCCCCGTCAGCGGGGTATTGCTGTCAGGTCTGGCACCCCTTCCACCGGGCAGGCTCCCCAGCTTCCAGAGCCCTTTCTGCCCCCCACTTCTCCCCATCACTGCCCATGGAGCCCCCTCCTGGTAAAGGCCTCTGGACTTGCTCTGTCCTGGCTGTTAGCTCCCTCAGGCCCGGCCTTCTGCACCGCAGACGTCGGTGCTGTTCGTTGCGTGAGGGAGGGAAAGTGTGGCCATGGTGTGGAGGGTCCAGCAGAGCTCACCGCAGGGGAAGCCCTGCGTCCGTGCCCTCCGCCTTTCCTGAAGAAAGGGAGAACTCTGAGTGCCCGGCACCAGCCTTACCCACGCTGCAAGGCTCTAAGGCTAGGCCTGCTCACTGTGAGCACGTGCACAGCAGCCAGGGAACTGCTCGAGCTGGCAGAGTGGGCCGGAGGAGGAGGGTTGACTCATGAACAAGGTGAGGTCCCGCCCGCGAGCCACGCTCGGAGCCCACGGCCCATGTTGTTAGGATTTTCAGCTGCCGAACATCCTCCTCCTCCTGCTTTAGAGGAGGAACCCAAGGGTGCTCCCTCCCCACCTCGGGTCCTTCTGGAAGCCACCAGGACCTTGGACAAGGAGGTCGTGAAGATTTCCTGCAGCCACAAAAATGAAACCCAGAAGGAATCTATTTTTACCGCTTCAGGTGTGGGCTCACCTGACCCGTAATTGCAATGTTTGTGCTCGTTTTGCCTCTCGGCCCCCACCTATCAATTTGCTTTGGAAGCTGAATATGCTGTGGCATCAGTGAGAGAGGAATATGCCTCAGAGAGTGGAGGTGGGAGGCGCTCGGAGGGCGCTGAGCGTAATTTTATTCAGTTTTTTACTGGTCTCAGCCTGGCTCTTGTAAGTAATCAAATATACCTGTCCAGAGGACAGACCTTGGCACAATGCGTTTCCATTAACAAATTACTCCTTAATCGACTTTCCCGCCCAGGGCAGCCGAGGTGCTCTTGCCCGTGATTCGGGATGCCTGGAGGGACACAGCCTGACCTTTGGAATGACCTTCCTGTGTGTGGTGGGCACACCTATCCATGACCTTTCACCTGGAGGCCGCTTCTGTGTGTCTCAGTCCCGTGGTTGGGTCCAAAGGCAGAATGGGGATGGGCAGCTCCCCTTTGCATTCTCTTCTCCTCATCTCCTGCTTCAGCCCAGACCCTTCTAGTAAGTGGCTGATGACCACTCACATTCCCACCTGGCTGGGGGGGGCGGTCTTCTTATGGGGAAATCGTTTTCCTTAAATATAGCAGTACTTGATTCTGACAAATTCTGTCCCTCCTGCCAGAAGTCCAGGCCACCTGCTCAGCCATAGTGGCAGATGCGTTATGTGACGTGGGGTCTGGGTGCACCGCCAGTGAGCCTGAAATCATCCCTGTAGCTACACTTACCCAGTCTCCCTGTGAGACCCACCTGCTTTCCTGCCAGCACCCCCAAACATGACCCAGGGGAGGAATAAAAGCTCTTGGTTGTCGTTGCTAAGAATTCTTGTTACCAAGAAAATCCATGCATGTAATATTAACTGCTGGGTTTTTGTTGTTGTTTGTTAGAAGACAAAAATCAGAGTTAAGCCAGGTTTCAGCCACCTACCAAAACGTATTAGAAAAAATGTGAGGCTTTGGTGAAAGGAAACACACACAGGATCACAGGAAAGCCTTAATAGCTTGATTTTACCTGGCAGAGACTGTGACCGCTGTGAGATCAGCTTCTCTCTGTCTCTCCCTGTCTCTCCCTGTCTCCCTCTCTGCATCTCTGCCCCGTTTCCCCTCTTGTAAAGCATTTCTTTGCTTTCCCATCTTGCTCATGGTTCTCACGCAAACAG
The DNA here is from genome assembly GCF_963455315.2 of Globicephala melas. Classification (NCBI taxonomy): domain Eukaryota; kingdom Metazoa; phylum Chordata; class Mammalia; order Artiodactyla; family Delphinidae; genus Globicephala; species Globicephala melas. The sequence continues at coordinate 83,740,492 of NC_083328.1, forward strand.
CAGACCCACTCTAGCTCGTAGGTGGTTTCAACATGAAGGGGATTCGTTAGAGGAACTTGGTGAGCTCATGGAGTCCTAGGAAGGTCCAAGACTTGGGGATTAGAGGCCCCTCTCGGGCCCCCTGGGCTGCTTTCTCAATGGGCCGGCCATGCCCACCGCCCCGGCACCATGGCCTCACTGCTGCTCTTGGTGGAGCCCAGGTCACACATCCTGCAGTGAGGACAGACACGTGACGTGGGCCCTACCTGTGTGAGGTTGAGGGCCTGAGCCCAGGGGTCCTCCACTCACGGCCAGGGTACAGCGATGGGCCAAGAAGGTGTCCAGGCAGCCTGTGGCCAACGGCTACTCGTCCATCTCCCGATCGTTGCTGAAGTCCAGCTGTGAGTCTGCAAACGGGAGCATGGTGGGGGGGGGAGTCTTGTAGGAAAGATGGGCCAAACCAGGTGAACAAACAGCACAGCGATTGTGCTAGAAGGAGAAACAAAGGGAGGACGTGGTAAGCATGTGTCTGGGGCTTCTCCAGATGGGGTCGAGGATGCCTCCCTGTGGACCCCCCTTCTGAGTCGCGCTGAAGCTGATGGACATGACGAGAAGGAGCTGGGTGGGCATGCTGCTCTGCCACCTGGCCGTAGCCCTGTATGCCGGCTCTGCCCACGACATCACGAGGAGGAGGAGGCTCATCCCAGAGGGGCAGGAGGGTGGTGTGCCTGCCTCAGGCTCAGGGGGCTCCTCGGATAAAGTCTGGACGTGCGTGTGTTGGTATCATCCCTGGAATCCGGGAGCTGGGTTCAAGACCTCAGTGTGCCGCTTATTAGCAGTGTGAACCCGGGCAGATTGAACTCTGACCCTTGGCTTTCTCGTCAGGAAAATGTTGCTGGAGAAAACAGTCTTCCCCGTAGGACTGGAGACACTACTTGGAAAGCGCTTATTAGTGCCGGGCCTGGCCCACAGCAAGTGCCTAGTAAATGCCTGGCTGCTAGAATGCGGTTGCTGTGCTTATGAGCGATCAATCAGTCAATCAACAATACGAAAGCCAGACTGTTCCTTAGTGAGTAGCCAGTGCATAGGGAAAGCGGAGAAAAGCATTTGGGATTTTCTTTCAAGAGTCTCTGTCCCATCTTATTTTCATGTATCTCAGTTTTCTTCATTAGTCATTAGCTACTATTTATTGAGTGTTTACTGTATTCTAGGTACTTTTCATAGACTATCCTATTGAATCCTTGGTTCTCTGTGACCTCCCCACCTTTGACTCTGCGTGTGTGTAAATCAAGTGCAATAAAGTATTGATATTAGTGTGTTGCTGAATGTTGCAGCCCCTGGGTGGTGTGGCTGGGATTTGAATCCAAATCTGTCTGACCCCAAGTTCCTTCTCCTGACTGAAACCAGGTGACAGGGCCTCACCACCGAGGTGAGAGTGCTACGGCCTGGGCTTTACGTCCTTCCTGGGTCTCTCCTGAGCTCATTTCTATCGACCAACATAGTAATGACTCTCACGTGCAACGTCCAACAGAGGGCTTCGCCGTGTCCATCCTTTGCCGTTAGACAAAGGATGTTCTTGGTGTTCCCCGAGAACTTTCTTGGAAATAATGTCAGAAGGAAGCAATTCCTTGTGATTCCAACAGTGACCCGAAGTGGAGAGAATAAAGTTTGCAGCAATGTCAAAAAACACCCACCCAATCCATTTTTCTTTGCTTCCAGTTCATTTTGTATTTTCTTCTCCTATCTCCATAATCTTTTTTTCTCCATGTGACAAGATTCTCATCTAATTCTCTAACATATCAATGCTTCTTGCAGAGACAATTATCTATTGTTCCGTAGAGTGTGGGTTCATTAGCCTTTGCTTGAGAGGGGCTGTGTACTGTCACTTCTCTGCCTGCCTTTGTAGGTTTTAGATTAATTCCTGCTGTGGTCGTGTTCGTTGGGATAATTTTATCAAGATTTCCTTTCTCTTGTGTTATTACTTGCTTTCTTGGTTACTATATTAAATTTTAAAATATCTTATTAAGGCCACTTCTTTTCTTCTGACAAAAGTATAACTTTTCCAACTTTGCTCTTAAAAACTTGCAGACCAAACTCTTATTAGGGCCTCCCTAGGAGAGTGGTGTAGGGCTGGGGTGGGAGGGTTGGTGAGAGAAGACTCTTGCCTTTTAGTACAAATGATTCTGTATAACTTTATTTATAACCACCAGAAACTATTTTGTTTAACTGTTTTAGGCAATAAGAGAAGACTCCTAGACCTGAGAATGTTATTTTTTTCCATTATAACCTTTTTTAAAAGCAGTCTTTGCTCTCTAAGATGCAGAAATATGACAAGTCTTTTATGAAATAAATTTTAAGAACTGCTTGTTAAATAATTGACTAATGGCTGTCCCTCCAGTGAAAATAATGTGGATATGAAAGCTGCATGCAATTCATTAATATGCCTTGATAGAGATTTTCAAGGCCACTTGGCCTAACTGCAGTTTGCAGCTCAAATGGGGGTTGTACTAGGTTCTGTGGATTGTCCAAGGGTGCACAGGTGCAGCTGCCAGCTCCCATATTCACAGTGCAGAGTGAGACATTGCGAGCAAATGACTTCCATCTTGGCCATCGCCGAAAACCATATGGATGGGCAATTTATAGAAAAACTGGGAGGTTTTTTGGTGAGTTAGGTGGTGATTGGCCTTTTGAAAAACGACTAACAGAGCAAAGAGACAGAGAAAACCCCATATTTGGTCTTCACCAAGAGTTAAGTCCTTACCTGGGCAGGTGTCTACCTCATGTCTGTGGGCAGGTAAGCGGGTTAGCTGGTCATGGAGGCAGGATGCCTGTGGATGGAAAATGGGCTGGTGTTGGAGAGCGACCCCTGGTGGACGGAGAGCCTCTGTGCACTTCGCAGACATCCTTGGGGAGAAGCAACCTCCTCCCCCGACAGACTTCCTGCAGGGACCTCCTCCCTCACCTCTCCCTGCCTCTCTCCCAGTCAGCCGAATAGAAATGCTTTTCTGAAGCTACAGTAGCCAAAACATTGCTAGCCCTCTCGCTCTCCACCTCCCACCACATACTTCCCCTTTCACACATGAGATGTATAGTTCTCAGATACGGATCTAAAATTAATGTATTCAAGCTTGGTTCTTAAGGGAAAAAGTGGGATAATCAGCAAATGTTAAAATGTTTCCTCCAAATTTCTAAATGAGTGGAAAATAAAACAATATAGTCCCCCTGGGGAATTACCTGGCCACCCTCTTTTTTTTTTTTTTTTTGCAGTACGCGGGCCTCTCACTGTTGTGGCCTCTCCCGTCGCGGAGCACAGGCTCCGGACGCACAGGCCCAGCGGCCACGGCTCACGGGCCCAGCCGCTCCGCGGCATGTGGGATCTTCCCGGACCGGGGCACGAACCTGCGTCCCCTGCACCGGCAGGCGGACTCCCAACCACTGCGCCGCCAGGGAAGCCCCGTTTTTCCATAGACATGATGAGTCTATTTGCTATTCCCTAGAGTGAATTCAGTTGGGAATATTTTGTACTGAAGATCTCAGAGCTCAGAGGGAGACACCATCCCTTTCATAAGGGGGGTCCTGAGTCCCAGGGATCTAAGGTGGCATCCTTGGACTCCAGGCAAATCACTCAGCCACGGTCACATGACTGTCACGTCTCTCTGTAGGTCTAGGAGACCCCGGGCACACACCCAGAGTGGGCTCCTTCTCTGGGTAGCTCCGGTTAACCTCCGGAATCTAGTATAACTGGAAATCTTTATTGGAATTATCCAAGCCATTACCCCGCTCACTGTATTAGCTCTGCCCTGGAGCGCTCTTGACTGCGCGTCATGGGGATGGAGTGCTTTGTCAATTGGAGCTCAAGCCTCCCAGTGTTAATTAGAGATGTGCCAAAGCACCTGAATTCAGTGGAGGAGGCTGGCAGATAGCGCTCTCCGCCCTCCTGCGTTTAATGACTTCATTACTGATTACTGTCCACAGCCATGCAGAAATGAAACATACTCTGCAGAAAGGCACCAAGGTTGACATGCAGCTTCATTGGCATGGTCAGTTCCATGTGGAGCTCTGCACCTCCTGCAAAATGGGGAGGGCCAGATGTCACCATGTCCCCCAGCCCCCCGTCTGTACTCAGCCAAGCAGCCTGGCCTCGCGGGCTCGGGAGGGGCCGTTACCTGAGGTGGGGAGATGCGGTATTCATGGACTAGCTCCCATGCACAGTTAATTCAATATTCTGCTCTCAATAATCTTTTCCAGCGTTATCTGTATTCATCCTCTCGTAAAGAAGGCTGCTAAGTAATTGTTAAATATCTCTCGTGTGCCCTGAATAAATTGGAGATACAGAAAAATAATAGGGATATGATTGCAACATATTCATTTGGCTGTATTTGCCCTGATTTAGTGGGGCAGGCACGGCAGACAGAGCTGCAGCGTTCCAGAACCACCGAGAAGGGCCCAAGCCACACCTCTTCTTCCAACAGAAAGATTTCCTCTGACATCAGCGGTCCTTAGCACTCCCTAATCATACATCATCCTGCCAGGGGGACCAGCTTGTACCAACAGTGGCTTCTTCTCCATTGAAAAACCAGGCAGCGAATATCATGTGGATATTCTGCCAGCCTTATTCTCTTCTTTAAGCTAAACATTTTCATTTGAGACAGGAACATTTTAACCATTACATCCGTATGCTTTGCAGAGTGAATTCGCAGGTTCAGATTTTCCCAGTCCAAGCAACGGCTTGTGAGCACAGTAAATAACAGCTGGAGGAAACTGTTTTTGTAACACTTGGTTGGAAGGAATAAATAGCAATGGGTTCTGAGAAGAAAGGTAAAATGTTCCCAGAGCTTCCACGAGGGGAGAGGAGTAAGGAAAACGGTGACTCGAGTTTCCAGGAAAATCACCAGCACAGAATAGTTGCTGCAGCTTTTACACGGAGAGAAAACACTCAGGGAGGGTGACCTAGGCTGTGGACCGTGGGCTTGATCATCCTTCCTAAGGGAACCAAGTGCTGGCTGGTCAGGTGGTGCATCCCCTTCCTCCGAGCACCAGGGCTCCTAACAGGAAGTAAAGCAGGTGCTTTAAGGGAAGAGCTCTCAAGGAGGCTGTTATGAGCTCCTCTTGCCATTGGCCTTGAGCTGCCCAGATCAGCTCAGGCGCTTGACACTTTGTATACTAAGAGCTGAATCTAAGACCACACGGTCACAGATATTTATTAGCACGTGTCTGTTAAGTCAATACTCGCTGAGGCTAGTCTCTCTTGCTATCAAATCTGCCTTTATATTCCTGGCATTTTGGTCACATTCAACTTGTCATTTGTACACATCCTTCTCCTGTCCATTGGGATGCTGCCCTGTGCTGCCCTCCTTCTCTACTGGGGCAGCTTTGTTTTTCCTGAGGCCTTCTTTCTCCTCCTGGTCTCTGGCCAGAGCTGCTGGCAGGTGCCTCTTCCCTTCCTCTGGTCGCTGCTCACAGCTCGGATTTGCACCCTCCTCTTCAGGGGGGATCACCACCTACTCCCTTGACATCTTGTTTTAGAGCTTGTCACACCAGTCCAGCCCCAAACCTCCAGAAATCTTTGCACAGGTGCGTTGTAGACACCGCAGACTCACATGCCCTAACACAAGGGATCTGCCCGCTGCCAAATTCCTTTCTCCCCCAACTTCTGAGGCCTTTAAATAAAGTCTCGGCTCTCCCACTCACCCTGGCCAGGGGCTGAGGCACACGCTGTGCTGGTTTAAACAGTGCTTCTCAACCAGGGGGATGGTCCTCCCTTCCCCACGGGACATCAAGTGACGTCTGGAGTCATTCTTGTCACTGCTGGTGGTTACTGGCATCTAGTGGGTGGAGGCCAGGGCTGCTGCTGGATGTCCTACAACACAGCACAGCGCCCCAGGGAGCATCGTCCAGGCCTCGATGTCAGCAGCGCCGAGGCTGAGAAACCCTCGCTCCTCACGCAGCCCTGCCTCAGGGTTCACCATCCAGCAGCACGACGTTAACCCCTGTGTGACTCCTCATCTCGTCTGGAAAATAGATACTGGCAGCTCTTACCTTGCCTGGTTCTTAGGGACTAAATGAAATGATGCTTACAAAGTCCTCAGTAGAGTTCCTGGTGCAGGTAAACGTGCACACCTGGATGCCATCATTGTTATTCTGATTTCCTTCCCATTGACTGTACTGGGTCGGCTCTGGGTACAGTGGGGTCCAGTCCCCAGGTCCTCAGGACCCTCTTGCTCTGGTGAATTCCAGCAGGATCCCCCTGATTTCATCTCACCTGTCACCTCCTCCCACGGTCCTAGCTGAGTATCTTACAGAAAGGCACTTTTCCCTAATCACTCCACATCCTATTATTGGGTTCTGGTTAAAATGTCACCATCTGAAAGTACCTCCCTTGTGTCGTCTGGGAGCTCTGCCGTGGGAGCAGGTCTGTGTCTTCTGTTTCTATGTCAGTGTATCCAAAGGACTTTGCTGAGCCCCTGGAAACCAGTAGGTGCTCAATAAATGTTTACTGAATGCAAGGGTGAGTCCATGAATGGGTCAGAGGTTCTCCTCCTGCCCATGGAGTTGGAAGGAGTGGGAAAATGCTGTGAGACGTGGCATCGTGAAGGTTTCCCCTCGGTTCAGGCTGGGACCAGGGCAAGGCTCTCATGGGTGTTTTTTGTATTGTTGGGGTTTCTTTGGTCTGTTTTTTACAGCCATCCATGAAGTGGTCACGGGCACAAACTGGAGGTGCAAAAGGATGCCGCAGGCATGGGGCTGGCTCCTTGTGTGCCCCGCCTACAGCTCCTCTGAGGGACTATTATATGGGCTGCAGGAAAGAACCCCTGTCACTTCTACCACAAGGTGGGGCCCCGCAGGTTACCTGTGGAAACTCTGCCCTGGTAAGAATGTCCAGATCTGCTGTTTGTTCCCGGCCTCCCGACCACCTCAGCCCCTGAGCTGCCCCGGGTCCCTGCCCCACCTCTTTCCCTGCTCTGCACGCTCTGCTCTAGAGCTGAACTTGGGTGCCAGCCGGATGCCCAACCCTGGGTCCTGTCCCAGCCCCTGGTGCCCACACACCCTGCCGTGGGTGTGCAAGCCCCACCCTGCTCTCACAGTCTCCACTGGCTGGGACAGCGATTTTTCAGAAGGAAATTTGTCCACGTGGGATTGTAAACGGGCCTGCACCATCGAGGCCTTTGAACTGCAGTGCTTCTACTCTGTTCTGAAGTGTAGTGTGTTGCTGGCGTTAGCAGGGTTTGGAATCCAGAGCTAAAGGTGTTGTCTGCTGGACAGGCTGTAGACAACACTTCGGAGTGGGCTCACACAGCCCTTGTTTGATGTTGGACCTGCCACTCGCCAGCTCCGTGACCTGGGCCAGTTAGTTCACTTCTCTGAGCTGATGTTTTCACCTATAAGAGGCAGATAAAACCCAGTATGTCACTGGGCCTTTAGGATGCAGACGGTATGCGTGGTGGCTGCTTAGTATTGCTTCCTTGTCTGCTCGCAGGGCCCCCCTTTCCCCTGGGGAATGCATTTAATCCGGGTCAGTCTCCCCATCTTCCCTTAGGGATGATGTGACCTAGGCTTGGCCAAGCGAATCAGCTCAGGATGCTCACATGAGCTGACTAACCAGTCATCTCTGGGACTCTCTCATGACCAGGACTAAACAATCAGGTCAGAGATGCACACATGACCAAGACTAAGGAATCAGCTCAGGGACACTGTCATGACCAGGACTAACCAATCAGCACTGGAATGCACACCTGACCAGGTAGCCCTGGTCCTCCCCTTGAATCATCAGCTGTGTCATCTTAGGAGGGAGGCTGGACTCAAGGGAATTCTTCAAACACATAGACTTAGATGGCCCTGAAGTCTCAGAGCTTTCTGGATACGTGAGAAGTTTATTTCCTCTTTGCCCATGCTAGTTTGATTGGGAGTCCCTGTAACTGGCAGTGGACAAATTGTGCACAGTGCCTGGAACAGAGCAGATGTTTAGCGTTTAACAACAGGAGTTGCACCTCAGGCTCTGGGGAGACGAGCAGGTAGTTCTCGCTCCCGTGCAGGGCCTGGCCGCAGCTGGCTGAGGATGGGCGGAATGGCCCTTCGCTGTCATTGTAAAGGCCACCCACTTCCGTAACATCTGGGACAAACAAAAAGCGCCTGTTTCAAGCCCTCAGCATTCAGCCTTTTAGCAGGATGGAGAGCCCCCATCCTTAGAATGGGTGCTGAATGAAAATGTATTTCTTTAGTGCAGCTCTGAGAGAGATTTCCTTCTCACCCAGTAATTCCCCAGCATCCGATAGAGGCTAATGAAAATGCACTTTCATTCCTAGTTCCTCCTGTAATTCATTCCTTTTCAGCAATGTAGAGTATGGTATTTTATCCATGGATTGCAAGCAAAGAAAAGCGTTGCCTTTCCAGAAAAGAGAATGCAGTACTCTTATGGGTATGATTAAATCTTGATGTAACTTGAGTCAACGTTTTAGGGTCAGAGTATATCGAATCCCTATAAGTTTTGGCCTTCGAGGCAGAAGCTGTCTTTCTGATGAGCTAAACAAAAGTTAAGCTAGTTAAGGCCCTTGTTGAATAAGTGACAATTGGTAATCTCTCAGAATTTCAGGAACCTAAGTAAATCGGGTGAGGCACATAAGGGCTCAGGTGGAGTCTTGTTTCATAGAGCTTGACAGTCAAGCATCACATAACCAGGACTGACAGTACCAAGCCATGAATTATTCCTGCATAATGATGCCCTTCCAGACGAAGACAAAAGCTGTCCTTACTTCATTACTTGGCTGTGTCTTATTTATTTTTGGGATTGCTCTGCAGAATCCATGAGAAAACATTTTATTTTTCCCCCATGGAGGACTGCCTCCATCAGTTGAAAATGGGCTGCTTCCAATCAAAGAGCTCACAAATCAATTATCCTCAGAGCGATGAAAGTTCCTGGAGGTCACTGTAGGCGGAACTGAAGGAAGGAAATCTGACGTGCCTCTCCTTGGTGCATTAGCTCCACGTGTTCACGCTCTCACAGTATCCTTGCTGGAGGGTCTTCAACCTTTTCCCAAGGAGTGACTCCTGATTTCCCTAAAGTCTTATGACTGTTGATGAGAAAAGTCAGAGACCGGCCAACCACGGACACCACTTCTAGTTCATTTTGAGGGGCAGCCAGGGGCACCGCTTCTAGGTCATTTGGGGGCCTTCTAAGAGGAGACTCTGGCAGTGGGGAGCACCTTTGGAGATTCACTTGGTGCAGGTGATGGGCTGCGGGCCCGGCCATGGCAGGGCTGCCTGGCCTACAGGTCTTGCCTTCATGCCCATCCTTCTAGGGCCTCTCAAGGTTGGTTGTGTCGCTTGGCTCCTTGTTCCTTCTGGTGGCCTCAGTATGAGAAAGGGAGGTTGCAGGCATACACCCAGGCTGTGCCTTTTGTCAATGAGACAAATGGAGCATTTCTCAGGGGGAGTGTTTTAGGAAGAACAGTGAAGAGGGCCAGACCCCTTTGTAAGTGAAGAGCAGCACTAAGGAGCACAGTGGCTGCCCCCAGGCTGCCTGGTGCCTGTCTGCTTCTGTTTCTCCCTGGCTAGGGGCTTGATGTCTTGGTCCATTCAGGCTGCTATAGCAAAATACCACAGACTAGGTCATAAAAAACAAACGGCATTTCTAACAGTTCTGAAGTCTGGGAAGTCCAAGATCAAGGTGCCTGCAGATTTGGTGTCTGGTGAGAACCCCCTTCCTGGTTCATAGATGGTTGTCTTTTCACAGTGTCCTCACGGGGAGGAAGGGGTTTGAGAACTCTGTGGGGTCCCTTTTATAGGGCACTAATCCCATTCATGAGGGCTTCACCCTCTTGAACTAATCGCCTCCCAAAGTTCCCACCTCCTAATCCATCACCTTAGGGGTCAGTATTTCAACATATGAATTTCGGGGGAAGATAAACATTCAGACCATAGCCCTTGGAAATATTATCAGCCTTCCCTGTGGATGGGACCATGATACTATCCACATCCTAGGGCTGTTGTGAGGAGCCAGTAATTTAACACATATAAGATGCACAATGCCTGACACAGTCAGAAATGCCGGCCTTTAGTTTTCATTGGTCATTGGGCTGAAATACTGAAGTCTTGACGGAGGAGAATAAAAACACTACTATTTTAGGAACCATCCTATTGTTGCTAGGCACTAAAAATGAATGTGCATTTTACCTCCAGTGATGATGCAACCATGGGAAATTATGACTTGATGTACCCAAATTTTGCACTACCCTCCCCATCTTCAAGGATAATCCATTTGCATACTCTGTGGTCCTCCTCACAAGTGAGCCCTTGCCCTAGAGAGACAGTTACAGCTTAGAAATTCTCAGTCCAGCCTTGTCGTGCTTCTCTCGTGGAGAGTCCAGAGGGTGGAGGGTGAATGAATCTTTTTTTTTTTTTAATGTAGACCATTTTTAAAGTCTTTATTGAATTTGTTACAATATTGTTTCTGTTTTATGTTTTGGTTTTTTGGCGGCAAGGCATGTGGGATCTTAGCTCCCCGACCAGGGATTGAACCCACACCCCCTGCATTGGAAGGCAGAGTCTTAACCACTGGACCGCTAGGGAAGTCCCATGAATCTTGTAATCTTTGTGATGTAGTAAACTCAGTGGTTTCTCAGAATGGTTGCTGCACCAGACTCTAGGATGCTGGGTTTAATTAATGACAGCCATGGCAGGAAAAACCACTGATTTCTTTTAGAGATAGGTTCCAGAATGTCCCTTGAGGGCTGGCTGGTAATGACACACAGAATCGGTTTGCCTCCATTGGGAGAAGGCTGGAGTAGCATTAACTTAAAAACAAACAAACAAACAAACAAAAACAATCCACGTTCAAGAACCAGGATGCCAGCTGGGCATAGTGGAGCATGTGAAGTGTTTCAGTGTTTAGAAGTCAGAGATTTAGGCTGATCTTAGTGAAAACTCACCCAATTCTCATTCCTGCTTGGTGGGACCCTTGAGAAGGTTATACCTTAAGAATTGCTGACAAGGTTATTCTAAATTTCAAAGCTATGGTCATATCCCAGGAACACAGGATTTCAGTGACCTAGATAATTAGGGCTCAAGTACCTGTGAGGCATTACTAAAGGGTGGAGAATGCCAGAACATGGGAGAACTGGAGAGAGAAGCAGGTGCTGAAATGCAGATATGAGAACCTGGTCCAGCTGAGGAAGAAGACAAAAGTGAGTGATTTAGGAGAATTATCAGAGACTAGATCCCAAGGCAAATGAGACATTGGCAATGGTAGGGGATAGAAATCAAGATAATGGTTTACCACTTTCCTGGTGATTCTGTTTGTCACAGAAAAAATGAGATACGGTCATTGCTTGGGCAGTTTGACTGAGGTTGGGCATGTCTGTTCGGGGAGGCAGCACATTTGAAGGATAGGCTGTTGGGAAGGAAAGTAAGGTGGTTTTATTTCTTCCAACATAGCGGCTTTAATCAAGCCAACAATCTCTTGTTTTCGGAACAGATAAGAATGGTTTGTAATTAACATTAATTGTGAGGTGCTTCTGGAATGCTTGAGGATGATGCTTCAGAAAAGGACTTGAGTAGTGTCAGCATAGCAGTGCCTCAATTGCACAGGCTATAAATGGACTTAGCCAGCGCCCCCTTTATACAGAGGTTAACTTCCCGACCTGCAGGGGTGGATTATCACAGGCTGAATGTGGCGGTTTCTGTATAATATTTGCCTCTGGGTGCCCCTGTGAAAACAGCTAAAAATAGGGACCTTTGGAGAGAGAAATCTTCAAGTGCGAGAGCCAAGGACTGGACGTGACCTCGAAACCCGAAAAGATAAGCTTTCCTGTGGGCCGAGGCCGCTGGGAACCTGTGAGGAAACTCCAAGAAGTTAATTCTGCAGAGCTCTTACGTTACCTAGACAGTTATTTATTTAACTGCTGCCGGCCATTAAGAACCATTTCCTTACTGAAAAATCACCAGCATCTGCGATAGCAATCCATAGTGTTCCCGGCCCTTCTGCACACGTGACCCACACACACCCTTACAGGCAGAGAGAGCAGGTTTTATTTTGCTGGAAAACAGAGAGAGGTGGAGCCAGGACTCAGACCCTGGTCTTGTAACTCTGTGCGATGTCTGGACCCCCATTTCTCATGGCATAACTGCTTCCTGTGTTTTCCAGTGTCAACCTAAAGAAAAACACAAGCCATGAGGGTTGCTGGTTTAAGTGTCATTCAGGGTCTTGCTGAGAGCTATAGCCTGGGAGAAGACAGCCACTCAGTAGCTCTGAGTAAACTGCTCTGAAGAGATAGGGGAAGAGCCAGTATATATATGAATTTTTTGGCTGGGAGATACTCAGTCAAGCTTGCATCTTGGTAAAAGATTATTGCTAGTCACAAAGAACAGACATCTCAAGTTAATGATTTTAGTGCTTTTCTCCATATGTGAGTATCTGGAGTCATTGAAATTCTTCCTGAAATGTACATCTTAACTGTCTAGGGACCTGTTAATCCAGAGCACAGGTGCTTCATCCTGTTTCCCATCCTGCATTCCCCTCAGGGTGCACTGTCAGTGGGCGACTGCAATGGGTTGCGGTTTAATTCTTTATAGAACAGGATGATAAGCCACACTCCTTGTTCCTTATTTTTTACACCAGTCACTAGGAATTTTTTACACATTCTGTAGTCCCATGGTCCTCACTGGGGAAAGCTCTAATGTCTGAATCTAGAAAACACAGAATTAAGAGAGCTGTTCACTTAACAGAAAGATTTTCTCCTCTTCTCAAAAGAACTTGCCATGAGTTCCTTTAAGTAAAAATAATATGTTGCACACGGTCTCGACTTACAAAAACGTGGCATAACTTTTCATAGCAAACGAGGCACATCTAAGAGAACCAAACTCAGGGAGAGTTGCTATCTGGCCTCTCAGGCTTCTTGTGTGGGCAGCTTATCTGTCTGGTTACTGACCTGCCCTGACCACTTGAGTGTTTCAGGATCAGCAAACACTTACTCGTAAATCACGTTGTTGGCAAATGCTGACGTGGTCTCACTTGTCCCATCCAGCAGCTCTCTGTTAAAAGGCCAGACAGATGAAGATGCTTCTGAAAATCTGGGCAAAAATGAACTCTCCAGGTTTTAATTTAAGGACCACTTCCTGCCCAACGGCTCTTTCTTTCCTGCGAAGCTCTTCTACAGACACATGCTGGTGAAGTTCTGCACACACACACACACACACGCACACACACGCGCGCGCGCACACGCATGCAGACTTTCCTCAGGTAAACAAACAAACATAAGGCCATCCTCCTAATTGGCTGAACAAATCTGAGATCCTTATGGTGAATCCTTCTGTCAGTAATCCTTTTTGCCACATCAATATTCAGTCTCTTCTCTCTGGATGGTTCTGCTGAGAATCCATCTTTGTTAAATCTACAGTAGTGGTTTTCAACTGGGACGACTTTGCCCCCTTCCCAGGGACACGCTTGGCAACGTCTGGAGACATTTTTGGTTGTCAGACCTGTGGGATGTCTACTGGCATCTAGTGGGTAGAGCCCGGGATGCTGCTAAACACCTTACAATGCACGGGACGGCCCCCACTGTAGAGAATGGTCCATCCCAATGTCAATGGTGCCGACGCTGAGAAACCCTTGTCTGTTCCCAGGGGAACACCGCATGAGGGGGGAATAACCAACAATTAGTCCTTATGAGGGACCCTGCTCCAAAATTTGTAGTTAGCACTGGGGCCTTTCTTTGGGAAATTGGAAAAGAAGAAACCAGCCCACACAGTATGATACACACATATTTTATAAATATTGCCTTATTGAAAACAATGACAATGGCGGCCATGGAAACTTTTCCTTTTAACTAAAAAGTACAGCTAGTAAACATGGCCCCATAGCTTCCAAATTACAGTCCTCAAAGTGGTTCATTCCCCGAGCTGCCAGGCAGGGAAAGGACGCCCCTCTGATATGTCCTGATCGTGGTTGAGTTATAGGTAAGGAGAACAATCCGATCTTTTCTGAAACGCTTTCCCTCCTGTTATTAAGAGATTGCATTGAAAAGAGACACTTGCTGTTTTTGGTGCTGCTAATAATTTTCCATTTGTGACATCACCCAGATCCCCAGGGAAACGCAGCGTTTCAATTACTGCATTACCACCAAACCCTTGCTGGATTGGGTGGGTAGATGGACAAATTCAAATGGAGAGGTCGGAAGTGTCTGCCTGTGCAGGGTGCAGTGAGGAAGGGAGTGCTTTGATTTAACGTCAGGATGGCATTTGAATAGGAGAGAGATTCATCATGGCACGAAGCAAAAGGCTTCTTTGGCTTATGAAAGTATTAAATATAATTCGCCATGGAATGCACAGGCTATATTTAGTGGATATTGGAAAGGGTGGAAGAAGGATGTGTTTAAATAAAGGTTTGGACAGCTTGTCGTATACAAACTCATCACACTCCATGTACACAAACCTTTGCAAGTTAAGAAAAAAAGAGGCTGCCATCTGATGTCTCCCTTCCACGGTAGTTTCTGTGCCTGTTTCGATCTCAGAAACACTGAACACAGCAGTTCTCATTAATGCAGATGTTAATGGGAGATATTTGTCTGCACTGCTCAGTCGTTTCTACTTTCATGAGATTACCATCTACAACAACAAGTAAAAGCATCTTTGAGCTTTTTAATTAAAAATTAATTAGGAGATTTAAGAACAAACTCATTGGGGGTTACTGTACAATAACATGTTTACAAAATTAGGTCTGGGCTTCTTGTTCCAGCCAAGTGTTTCCATCAATTCTCTGTCTATTAAATGTAATTACGTATGATGCTTCCTCAAAATTATAATGTAGCATTTAAAAAGCAGCTGGGAAAAGTCTATAATTTTAAGTTTGGATTTAGGGTAACGATTAAAATGCAAATAAAGGCAACCATGGTTGGTTGGTTGGTTGGGGAGTGGGGGTCAAGAATCTTAAAAACAAAGTTTCAGCCACAGGGTCCATTGGGAATGACTTTTTCTCTGTGGGTCTTGACTTCTTCTTACTTCAGTTAGGATGTTTCCTTGGGGAAAGCCAGAAGAAGCCAGACTGCCTGATGTAGAGTGATGAGAACAATAAGTGGAGAGAATGAATGCTCTTGCACATGTCCTTTGGCATGTATTTTAGCACTTATTGCATTTTTTTTTTTTTTTTTTTTGCGGTACGCAGGCCTCTCACTGCTGTGGCCTCTCCCGTTGAGGAGCACAGGCTCTGGATGCGCAGGCTCAGCGGCCATGGCTCACGGGCCCAGCCGCTCCGTGGCACGTGGGATCTTCCCAGCCCAGGGCACGAACCCGTGTCCCCTGCATCGGCAGGAGGACTCTCAACCACTGTGCCACCAGGGAAGCCCTATTGCTTTTTAATGAGAGACAGTCATTGATTAAATATTTGTCTTGGACTTTGGCCCTTTAAATGTGTGTGCTTCTGGGATACTCTTCAATCTCTGAGTTTGGAAATGGCACTTTTAGTCCCTTCGGGAGCAGGTTCAACATTCTTTTTCTGAGTGCATCTCTTCAGTGGGTAGCCATTGGATGAGAGCATTTTAATGTCTGCTCAGGCAGGCATTTAGGCTTTAGGACATCAAGCTTCTTTCTCCTCCCATTGTTACCAGAGCTCTGAGGCAGGGGCTTCAGTTGGCGTGGCGCACGGACTCCCACGTGCTTGATAACTTTTGTTAAGTGGATGGAACTGTGTTATATCGCAAAATTATATGACATAAGTAAAAAGCAGCTCTTCTCAGAGAAGAACGCCAGGGTCTGGTCCTGCACCAAACTCCATGAGGAGCCTGGGAGCGGTTAGTCCACATCTAACTAGAACAGACATTTAAGAACCTTGCAAAGGTGGGCCTCCCCAGTGGATGGCGAAATAAAACCTGGATCAGAGCAATCTCTGAACCGTTGAGGAAAATAGAGAGGCCCAGGCTCCTGGTGAATACCTGGTGACGCACGGTCTGCTAGTGCTCATGGGAGAGCCATGCCCACGTGGCACCCTTCTCCTTCCCCAGCGGGACCTGTAGCCCAGTGATGCCCTCTGTTTTCAGATGGGGGGGGAAATGCCTTGGTCGGGGGTATCCCCTGGCCTGCATCAAACATCAAACATGCTTCTGTAAATCAAAGACTAACTTTAGTGAATCACCAGAACCCACTTTTAAATGCAATCCTTAGGCAGGTATTCTGTAAATTGAGGACTACAGCTCTTCCCCATGATTTTTCTTTTGTATTTTTGGAGCATGTTTCTTAATGAGAGATGTGCTGGGGCTATGTGAAGTGTATTGGTGTATTACTGCTCTGATATTGATCCTGGTCAGTGATGTGGCCACAAATGGTGTGAGTAAAAGGGAAACGTTTGTGTTTACCGTGATACCGGCCTCCAAGCTGCACTAGTCTCAGTGTTTCCAAGAGAAAGGGTGGTTCCTTTTCCTTCTCCCTTCTCCTGTTCTCTGCAGCAACCACTGAGTCACTGGTTGCTATTTCCCCAAAGGGGGGAAATAGACTATTTCTATTGCTACTTTTAAATAGTACTTGGGGGGTATTAAAAAGGTCTAATTAATTTTCAAGGCTTTGTGGGACCAATTTAGCAGAGTTACCTTCTTTTTGTTTCTTTCCTCAAGAGTAAAGTTAAAAATTCAAATTAAAAATTTTGTGGCATTTCCCCACTGTGTGTCTTGATGACCAGATATCAACTATGAGATTATATTCATCATCTATGCCTGAATATGAGAATACTTTTTCTAAAAATCATTCCTCAGAAAGTGGGAGTCACTTTACGTTTGAGTTTTTAAGTGTCTCTCAGTTTCCGTGGTTCTCTCTTTATTTTGAATAACAAAGTTCTGACTCAGGAAGACCATAAGGCTGGAAGAACCTCATTCAATTACAGTTTGGGATGTTTATAGAGGGCGCGTGTCAGAACTGGACTTGGAGACTTTTCTTTATCTTTCTTTACAGCAGTAAGGAACATGGAGCACAAGTTTGGCAATTATTCCATGGTGTGGGGCTTCACATTTCCAAGCATTGTGGGTTCTTGTACACAGGCCTTGTAGGAACCATCCTGAACAGCGAAACACGGAGTAGTTATTCTGGAGATAACTGATGTACCCCTACAAGAAAAACAAACCATCCTCCTGTTATATAAATGAGTATTTGGATGGGGGAGCAATTTCCAGAAACATATTCATACGTGGAGCCAGTATCTGAAATGAAAGGCAAAATGCCGTCCTCCGAAAACGTGTACTGGTGACTCAGACGGCAGCCTTAGAGGTGGCAAAGTCACAGGTGTCAAAGACGCGCAGTCTAAGTAAAACTCGTCTCAGAAAAGCGAGGGGGGAATGAGGGTTTCCGAATCGGTATTCTCTGCACGATTCAAGTCTGCACGTCTGCCTAAGCTAATTACGTAAATATTGTTGATGGACCTTGGCTTTTTCATCTTGCCCCTAGGAGGTTTTCCACTGAGGCTGACAAAGTATGTTTTGGGATAACCTCTTATTGGAAAAACAGGGAATCCCCTTATATTGGGGGCACACGTGTTTTTCTCTCTGTTGCTTTCCACACCTGGAACCAGGGTTAATGAGGGAAGTGATTGGTGGAGGTGGAAGGAGCTGGTCACCGAACACCTGTGCATGGTGTGGGGCCAGGTAACGTACAGAATTACGATTGAAGTCAACAGATCTTTGACTTGTAGAGCAGTAGTTCTCAATGTTTGGTAAACACCAGGATGGCCTGTGGAGTTTATTAACAATACAGCATTTTTGGTCATCGTCTCCCAGAGGGCTGGAGTGGGATCAGGAATCTGAACTCGGAATATGCATTTCACCTTAATCCTGTTGGAGGGAGACTGAGGAACCCACTTTGAGGAACCTGCGTCCTGGGGTCAGAGGGGTCTGTCTGAGGAAGTAGCCGTCACGCTGAGGCCTGAAGAGGGCTTCCGGAGAGGTGCCATGCATGGGAAGATCCAGCCTCGAGAGGAAGCATGGCTGATGGACGTCACACAGAAGCCAGAGTGCAGGACCTAGACTTGTGTGTGTGGTGAAGATGAACTTCACCCAAAGAGAGGTCTGGCCTTTGACGTCAGATGCAGGAGGTCACCTCCAGGCCCCCAAGACATCCTGCCCAACAGGAGCGTCCTTGT
The DNA here is from genome assembly GCF_963455315.2 of Globicephala melas. NCBI lineage: Eukaryota > Metazoa > Chordata > Mammalia > Artiodactyla > Delphinidae > Globicephala > Globicephala melas. Next base: position 83,758,580 of record NC_083328.1, read on the forward strand.
TTGCTGGGCCTTTGGCCACTGGACAGCCCCACGGTGTGATTCATGGTTTGGCCTTTGGGTGAACCGTATCCGCTCCTACCTCTGGGGGACTGGGGACTGAAGGTGTTGTCCTGAGCGTCCAGGAGGGGCCGAGACTAAAGCCCAGCCATGCGAGTGGTGTGATCAGGCCCCAGCTAGGACGCTGGACCCTGAGGCCGGGGTGACCTTCCCCCCCGTTGGCTGTATTCCGGAGCATTGTCGCACATCAAAGCTGGGAGGAGGTAACTCTGCAGGACTCCTTGGGGAGAAGATGACCAGAAGCTTCCCATGTGGACCCTGCCAGACGTTGCCACTCTCTCTTTAGCTGGTTCTAGTTTGTATCCTTTTGTTATAATAAAACTGCCATTGGAAATACAGTGCTTTCTTGAGTTCTATGAGATATTCTAGTCAATTATCAAACATGAGGAAATCTTGGGAAGCCCGGGACTTGTAGCCAGGTGGTCAGAAGTGAGGGAGGCCCTGGGACCTTGAACCTGACACTGGCATCGGAAGTCATGGGCCAACTTGTCAGTCTGGAGGACCGTGCCTCACCTGAAGCTTGGCCAACTCCCCTGCAATATGTGTCAACCTGAATGAGCCTCAAAAACACAAGATTCAGAGAAGAAAACAAGTTTCACAAAATTCAATACAGTGTGATATCGTTTATGCCATTTTTAAAAAGAATAAAACAATGCCATATATTGTTTATTAAGTTATATGTACATATACACAGAGTCTATAATATATTTACAAGTGTATAAAGTGCATAGGTAAATGCATATGCTATATAGTTTATCTACAAATACATATTTTTATTCATGTCTCTTCATATGCAAAGTATTGCAATATCAAACTGGAAGATACACACCACTTTCATAATAGTGGCTACGTCTGGGGTCAGGATGAGGAAGCCAAAGTGACAAACTGTTAACGTTTGTTGATTGCGGGTCATGATTATTGGGTGCCTGTACTATTACTTTGTATGTTTTCCTGTATTTAAAATTAATGCAGAAAAATAAGAAATTGAGGCAAGGGAGACAGAGGTGCTTTCAGTGCACTGTGAGGAGACCTGGTAGGTGGAGCCTGGGACAGAAACACCTGGAGAACAAGGTGTGTTGGTGCCTTGTGGAGCTCCTCCCACGCGGAGCTCTCCAAGGGTAACCTGAGTAGGAGGAATTCTCTGTCTGACCTGCAGAAGAAAAGGTTCAGGAGTTGCCCATCTTTGGATGGTCGTCAGGGAGGGTGCAGCTGTGGGACTGAAGCTGTCACTTCCGTTTTGGGGAGCTGTCTTAACAGCCTTTCCACCGTCCTTGGCGCTTTTGCCCTGTGACCCAGGGTGCACGTGGGTCTTAGGAATCACCCCGGCCTCCTGTGGTCTGATGGTCTGGCCCTCCAGCTGAGAACATCTGCAAGGCCCCCTCTCCTGGGCCTGGCGGTGATGCCGGCCCTGCCTCTCCAGCCTGCGAACTCTCTCCTCCCGTGGCTGTTGTGTCTTGTTGAGCATCCAGTTATGCTCCACGGTGGCACAGTCAATAAAAACCCCATCTGGCTCTCACATCCCAAAAGACGGTATATGCCTTGAAAGTTCATTTGTGCTGAGCTGAGCACATGCTTCTGAATCCCAGGTGCCAACAGAGTCAAGGTGACATGGCAGGAACAGGAAAAAACCAGCCACCGGAACCGCAGGTGCCGAGGGGCCATATTTCACCCTTCGTCGGGAGGAGAATGAAGGCCACTTTCTGGTCCATTTAGGTGATCAGAGGAATTGAGGAAGCTTTGCAGGCACCCCTGCAGACCTGCGTGGGTCGGGCCATGTGGACATTTCACCCACAATACATCACCGACCGGCAAATTGCACTTAGTACTGTTTGATCTAATTGGGGACCCAGTGAAATAGACCAAACGTCACAGATTCACTATCTCAGAAACAACAGGTGTTTTGAGAGCCCACCCCCAAACCAAAATGCTGCTGGGACAATGTCACACCACAGGTGGACACTGCCCCCTCCCAGCTCCAGAGGGTCCTGGGCACCCTTCCTGACCCAATAAAAGGTTTCCAGGTGAGAGAGCATCCTGGGCTGGATAACGGGGCTGGGAAAGCCCGGGTTTCCAGAGTGGACATGGGCGTGGTGCCTGAGGAGGCACTGTGTCCATTTTGTTTTGTTTAGGGGGTGCACGGACATGCTCTCTTTTTCTTCCTCTCATTTTCTGAGCATCTGTGACACGCCGAGTCCTGAGCTCAACACTGGGGTGGGCTGTGTTAATCAAGACGTGGGCCCTGCTTTCCAGGTTTAGAATATGGCGAGGGGGCAGATGCAAAGCAGTAAACACACAGGTGATTTCCGATGGTGAAAGCTGGTGAAGTGGGGGGCAGTCCCTGAGGATGGAGGTGTGGGGGGTGAGCTGTAGAGGGCACGGCAGGGTGAGGAGAGGCGATGAGGTCCATGGTCAGAGGACGTGGTCACGTGAAGAGCGTGAGAAGCTGCCGAGTGGACACTGGGGAGGGCTGGACGTCAGCCGGTGTGGACAGAGGGGCGGGCAGGAGAGACGGCAGCGGGGAACGGGGCTGGAGAGACGGGCAGTCTTATAGATCAGTAGGGATTCAATTCTCACCAGCGAGGGAGTGCAGGGAGGGAGAGAGAGACAAAGAGAGACAGAGGCAGAGACACACACACAGAGCCAGAGAGGAGAGAAGGAGGAGGCGGAGGAAAGGAGGGTGGAAGAGGGAAAAAGGAAAAGAGAGAGAAAGAAGGAAAAAAGGAAGGAAGGGAATCGCTGACACCATGTTACAGGGCTGTGGTGCAGCAGCCTGTCTTCCTGGTCACTGGCTCCTTAGGTGACCACAGGATTCCAGGAGCCCACAGTGTTTCGAGTGCTGCACCTGGAAACCACTCCCTCACGTCTGTCTGACATGTTATCTCCCTTTGACACCATCTCTATCTCTCTGACTTTCTGCTTCTGTGGCCCCAGCCTGGCTCCCTGCCTCTGTCCCAGGACTTGACATCTAGTTAGACTTTGCATCCAGTGACTGAGCCTTGGCATCTTCCATCAGTGTGTGCCTGGGGTCTCCTCCTGGTCCAGTCCTGTCCTTGCTGCTGGCAGTGTATCCTGCTTCTCCTGCATTCGTCCAGGAGGGGTGGACAGTCGCTGACACAGTCCTCCAGGGGCCGACTTCAGGGGGCCTTGCAGCAGCCCTGCACTCCAGGTCCCTAGAAGTCAGACCTCTCTGTGGAGGTAATACATTTCATAGCAGCCAGAATTGTTGGGCAGCATCTACCCATGCATTGCACGCGATAACGCACCGCCCAACGTCAGGGCAACTGCCTGTGAGTGTGAATGACAGGCTCGTCTGATGACAAATGGGACCCCCGGTTCCACGCCTCTTGCAGAATTCTAATTATGAATTCTGTTGATAATTCTAATAAAAACTTGTGATAATTAAATTAGAATCAGCCTATAGGTTTTTAACATGAAAGGAGAAACAATTTGCCGAGATAAGTCAATTTGGAAAAAAAAAGGAAACGGCTCGTATTATGTACTTATGAAGTAGAAATTCATTTTCTCATCCAATTTTCGCTTGCTAATTCATGTTGGGTAATGGGTCTGTCTGACAACAATAAGAACCTCTGATAGAAATGAGGCCCCCGTCTCACTGTCAAGTTCCCTCAGACCCAGGTCAGTGATTAAACATGGTCATTAAGCTTTGGAAGTCTCATTTGACCGACCCAGGCTAATTATAGCGGGAGTGGGTTTGCCGGTGAATTCCCTGGCTCCCCACCTTTCTGCACCCTCTTTTTTATTCTTTATCATTGTTCCCTAAATGTTACCCGTCCTCTGCACGTGACCTAGAAGCTCCTTCCTCTCAAAAGTGTCCAGCGGTGGTCTCTGGGCGGTGTGACGGTCACCGTGTCCCCTTACGTCCTCTCCCGTGACTGCGATGTTTCCAGCGCTGTCCTCAGGACGGGTCAGGAAGGAAGGGAAAACACCTGCCACGCTGGTCCCCTGCTTGCTTGGCAGTCTGTTTGTGGAACTGACGGGGCCCCTGCCCAGGCTCCAGGGGGTCCTCCACCAGCCTGGCCGCAGCGTGGGTGTAGGAGTCATGCCGGTGGTGGGAAGGCCTGGAAGGAGACAGAGGCTGAATAAGTTACCGTAGTGAACAGTGGGATTGAGGAAGATTTGCTCGTTGGAAAACAAAAGAGAAAGAGGAGCAGAAAAGGGAGGTGGGCACTAGTTTGGGGGAGAATTAGTGAATTATTTGGGATTGGAAGTTGAGCGGGAAATGACGTGAGAGGAAGGGTTTGAGGACAGCGTCTGGCGCAGGAGGGACAGAGTGAGCGGGAGGGCAAGGGCGTTAGAATGGAAGTGTGTGTGCCCGTTGTACGCTGTGTCCTCTTGGAGGAGCTCCAGTAAAAAATGGAAAGGACCTAGTTTTCCTTTGGCTGCTCCGTGTGCCTGTGTGGGCGTGATTCTTCATGTGACCCCAGGCGGGGACCCGGTCACGAGGACCACCCCTTGTCTGGGTTATAAGTTATGGGTCACGTGGCCCCTTTGCACAGGACCTGGAGTCACAGACCTGGGCTTGAATTCCAGCTCTGCCACCTGAAAGCTGGGTGGGAGACTCTGAGCAAGTTGCTTAGCTTCTCTAAGCCTCAGTGTCCTCAACTGTGAAATGGGCACAGCTACTAAGATTGTTTTGAGGTCAAGATGAGATAAATAGAGGTGAAGATGTGGTGCAGGGCTTATCACGTGGTAGGCAGTCGGTGGTTAGCAGATTTGTATTTCTTTGTCCTCTCTCTCCCCGCCTCACGTTTGTGTCTTACACTCCAGCTGTTGTGCCTGCCCTTGTGAAAAGGACCGTGTCTTATGGTTTGTTTGTGCCCCAGAGCCTTCCCAGGTTGGGGTGCACAGTGGGAGCCCAATGAGGCCAGCTGATTGGCGCATCCGTCCAGGCAGGCTCTTTCCTGTGCTGCTCTGGAGCAGTCCTGACACAGACACTCAGAGGGGCGCCGTGTGGTCCGCACATGCGCCCGATGGAGCCCCTCGCTGGTCGTGCTGACCTGCGCCTGAGCTTCCGGACTCTGACTGCAAGAGCCTCACGAGGGGATGAGCATTTGGCCTGCTTTGCTCATCCCCTAGAAACAGCCCAGGCACAGATGGGCTGTCCTGTGAGGAATCACAAATTCATAATCACATTTAATTCTCAACAAAAAAGACACATTTGTCTGAGGGCTAAATACTGAAAAATGCATAGAGCAGGGAAAAAATCGTCAACAAAAGTTTAACTTACAGCCCCATGACTAATGATTTATTTAGGGTGTTGTGTGTTCTGGCTTGATCACAGCTGACCGTGTTTGAAAACAACCAGACTGTGCAGGACGCACAGCAGAGGTGCCCTTGGGGCAGCCTCGGCTGGGCAGGTGGACACAGGCCCATGTTTGTGAGCCCAGGGACTTTGGCAGTTACAGCATCTCCCTGGACCTCAGTTTCCCCACCTGCACAAGAGGAGCTGAGCCGCCGTGTGGGAAAGGACCAGCACCAAAGCCAAGCGCCATTGCACCTTAGCTTCTGTCGCCGTTGTTTCTGTATTTAGGAGCGCGAATACCATTTGTTCTTCCTGAAAAATAATATCTTAATTTTTTTGTACTCTGAAGTGAGATAAATATTTTAATTGACTGATACAGTGTATTCTGCATCTGACGTCCTAATGAACGGTGAACACATTTCCATTTATTTATGAATGGTCTTAAAAGAACCAGAGACTTCGTTTTGCAAAAATGTATCTTTGCCACCGATGGACCTGTCATTCGTTACTGTGGACGTTAGCTCTTTGAATGTGTATATTCACCAAAAAGGCAGAGGGAGTTGTGTGACCTTGAATATTTGCATTAGACTCACAGGTTGCCCATGAACATGAGCTCTTGCACCAAAGCTACGAGCAAAGGTCACATGTAAGACCAGTTCATTCAAGCTTGCACCTTCTCACTTGGAAGAGGTTTTACAGAGAAAAAATAGGGACAGAGACTTGGACCAGAGACCCCACAATCTGTGATGCAGACCCAATACCTCTTCTTTCTGGCTGTTCTAAGATAAATAGCCCCAAAAGTGTAAATGTTGACTGAGCTTGATACAATAATTATGAAAAGAAAATACAGCTCAAAAAATAATCAGCAAAGAGAAAGCAGAGGTTTGCTGATTGGTGGGTGTTTGGCTTTTCCACCTGCTGGTCCCAAAGCCCAGAGCTGAGCATTATCCCTCTATTTCTGCTGCCTCTTAGATCCTGAAGGAGCAGCGAGGGCCACCGTGGTCTCGGTTTCCCTCAGAGTACCAAGAAGTCACTGAGGATTGTAGACAGAGGGGTGAGATGAAGAGGTAGAATTTTGGAAAGTTCACGTTGCCTGCCTGTGTGCGGGGGCTTTTAACAGGCTAGGAGTGCCCGTGAGAAGGTCCCTGAGACTGGGGAGGCAGAAGAGATGGGCGGTGTGTGCGGCGACCGATGGAAGGTTCCGAGGTGCGCCCCTTCTGGTGGCTCTGGCAGATAGCCTTTGAACTGGGGTGGAGCCTTTTGACCAATTTCTCCCTTGAGCAGAAAGGAGCCCAACTAGAACCCTCCAGCTCACCACCTTCTTCCACTGGGAAATCAGGCAGAAAGGTGGGAGCTCGCCTTTGACACACGCAGCCCACCTGCGGCAAAGGTTAAAAAGTAGAGGTAGTGTTTGGACCTGAACTTGCACTCTTTAGAAATGGAAGTTAATGTCAAATGGAGCAGTATTTACTGTAAATGGTGAATGCACCAGTTATGGCAAAATAACTTTTTTGATGTTGGCTCTTTCTTTGAACTTTGAAGGGCCCTCTCCTTCAGCTGGCTTCTTTTAAGCCATCCACCCTTTCCACTGTCACCGTCACATCACAGATTAAAGCCCTCTGCACCTGGCCTTTTTTATCAGTGCTCCCTGCACAGGTGAGATGAAAGTTGATGCAGAAAACAGCATCATGTCCATGAGTAAGATGAGAAATTGATTGAATGAATGGGTGCCAGGGAGAGGGACCCTGATAAACAGGGTCTGTGAGGAGATGCAACTCATGGGGAAAGAATTGGGGTTCAAAGGCTTCCTGTTTGGGACGGAGCACACAGAGTCTCGGGTCAACCTTTCTAGGGCATAGCATTGTCAATTTCTTAAGCTTATTTGTCACACTTGCATGGATGCCATAATCAGTTATTTAATTATGATGTGTAAAACCAGAAAGTAGTGAAGATACAAATGATGAAATTTAATGGTTTTGCTACCCCAAGGTAATGAACTTTCATCCTGACCTCTTGTGTTGGGACTGGAACACAGGTTCCTGTAAAACAACCCTCGGTGGGCAGAGCTCAAGATGTTGGGAGTGTTAATCACACATTTGGCATGTGAGCTGTGAGGGCTGGAGGGAGACAATAAGCCTGGCACATGAGAGTGACCGTAACTAGACACTCGGGCTGGCGCTACTCCAAGGCTTCACTGGGCGCTGGCTCTGTAACTGGCTCCAGCACAGGTGAGGAACCAACCGGAGGCCGAGGATGCCAAGGAGCTTGTCAAGAGGGACACCTCTGGAAGGTGGTGGAGGCAGGTCTTCAATCCGGGTCAAGCCTGTGGGATCACTCTGAATTACTGCCTATAATAGTTCTTCCCAGTCTACATGGAGAAGAGATGGTAGCGGACCCCTGGAATCAGGACGCTAATGGCAAAACCGCACAAATGCTCTCCCTCAGCTCAGTGCCCACGGCCAGGGACGTGCCCCGTCAGCAGCTCTTAACTGTTCTCTGTAAACTACTTACAGATGGTGTTTACTTCATTGTAAACACAATCTAAAATCCTCATTCTTTTAAGATACTGCCATAGATGGTTTGTGTCCCCCAAAATTCAGATGTTGAAACCTAATCCACACTGTGATGGTTTTAGGAGGTGGGCCTTTGGGAGGTGATGAGGTCACGAGGGTGCAGCCTCATGATGGGATTCGTGCCCTTATGAACGAGACGCCACAGAACTCCCTGCCCCTTCCACCATGTGAGGACCCAGTGGGAAGACAGCCTTCTGTGAACCAGGAAGTGGGTCTACAGCAAACACCATATCTACAGCTGGTGCCATTATCTTGGGCTTCCAGCCTTCAAAACTGTAAGAAATTGATTTCTTTTGTTTATAAACCACCCAGTCAATGGTATAGTTACAGCAGCCTGATCTGACTAAGATGGATACTTAGTTCTTTGAGAAAGCAACATGTTGGTGTTTGGGGCTGAGCATGAGATATATATATGGAATATATTTATAACAGGTTTGGAATATGCTGTTTCTTATTCACATCCATGGAAATAGTCAAATGAGATTAGAATAGTTTCCTGTGGCCAATGTAACAATTACCGCAAATTTGATGGCTTAAAGCAACAGCAACTTATTCTCTCACTGTTCTGGAGGCTAGAGGTTCAAAATCAAGGGGGCCACAGCGCCAGGCTCACTCTGAAGGCTCTAGGGAAGGATACTCCCTGCCTCTTCCAGCTTCTCGTGGCTCCAGGCATCCTTGGCTATGACATCACTCTGGCCTCTACCTCATCTTCACATCACCTTCCCCTGTGTGTCTGCGTATTCTCTTCCATCTTTTATAAGGACACTTGTCACTGAAAGTAGGACCCACCTGGGTAATCCAGGATGAGCTCATCTCAAGACCCTTAACATAACTACACCTGCAAAGACCCTTTTCCAAATGAGGTGATGGTCGCAGGTTCTGGGATGTGAACATAATTTGGGGGTACACTATTCAGCCTTGGAATGAATGAGCGATCATTCATTCAAAGCACTTGGAGCAATGCTGGCACCAGTGAGAGGTCCAGGAATGTTAGCTGTTGCTATAATGTTAATAATGATTGTTTCCTGAGGGAGGTCTTGGGGAACCCTCTGGCCCTTTGGTTAAGCTGAACTCATGAGAAAGGAGAGCAGGCATAATGGGGTGGGGGGAAGAGGGCCGGGGGTCTGGCGGCCCCCATTCTCACCCAGCACCACTGCCTGGCTGGCCGAGCACAGGTGGGGGCTCCCTGCCTCGGCCCCCATCATCCTGGGGAGGACTTGTCTCTCAGCAGCTGCTTCTTTGTTCCTTTGGAGCAGGTGTTTTGAGAATTTCACATGTTCTCCATCCTGAGCTCAGCTCTCCTGCCCCAGGCCACAGTGCTCCTGCAGTTCCTAACCTTGGAGCTGCTGGTCACCTGCCCTCACAGGAGTGGCCAGTGGAGCCCAGGAAGATGGTACCACTTAATAAACACCCTCTTCATTGTCCGCCCAAGCTCCTGGTCCATGACCGCTGTCAGAGCCGCTCTGAGCATAGTATTGGAGGAAACGTTCATGAGGCTGTTTGAACCCAGTGGAGTCTTCCTCTTTTCCAAGCCCTTGAATTCATTGAACTCACCACAGGCGGACAGCTGGGCTGCTGCAGGACCAGGGTTGAAGGGCTTGGATCCGACTTGCTGCTGGCGCTCTAAAACGCGCTTTGGTCCTGAGCCCTCATGGACCACCTTCTCACCCGAGTCTCCAGCCTGACCTCATCAATCCCGGGGTCAGCCTGCTGGAGCTGATTCCTGTCCTGTGTTTGTTCACCGTGTATTAATCGCATGCCCACCTTGTGCTAGGAGAATAATACTGCCTTTAGGCCGCCTACTGCCTGGCAGGAAAGACTGATGGGGGAAGAAGTGACCCCTCATCGGCCTCCGTCAGCCGGCTTCTAGGGTTATAGCCTCTCTCCGTTCACAGGAGGCCCACCTCCTGTGCCCACTCCCCAGCGCTTGGGCTTCTCCAAGCTGTGAGTTGTACGCTCACCAAAAGTCGGTTCTAGTTCCCATATCTGTTGATGCCAGTCGTACTAGCTGGCGTAATTATACCGTGCAATTAACTAGTACATAAAACAATGCCATCTGAGTGCAAACAGGAAGAAGGCTGTTGTTTCTATAAAAACAGTTGAATTTTTGGAAAGACTCAAAAAAGGCAAGGTACTAAAATCTTTCCTTCAAATGTTGTTTCTGTGAGACAACAGTAAGGGATTGAAGGAGAAATGTCACAGTTCTGACTGATGGCTGAACCAACTGTCGCTTCAGGTTTCCTGTGAGTTCTTGTGCCGGGTTAAGTAAACAGGAAATGACGTCGTGGCTGTGGTGGCTGCAACACCCCAAACCTGAGGGTGAGGGACTTCTTCCTGGAGGGTCAGTGTGCAGTTGAACACATGTCTGCATGTTTATGTCCTCATGCTTAAGGCATATAGCACTTTAATGGTTTTCTACTTTATGAGACTTTTAAAATTCACTGTTTGGTCCCTATTTTGTCAGATAAGAGGGTATCCGCTGAGTAGGTGTCGTGGTCGAGGGACCAGGCACCCCACAAGAGCCCATGGGAGGCTCAGATCACACTGAGGTCCAGGGCCTTCATCCACAGGCTTCAGGTGCCAGGGGTAGCATTGCCCCCCGGAGCCGTTTGAGGATCGAATGAGACAGTGGCGTGGAAAGGTCTCAGTGGTGCCCGGCTCATACTAAGCATGAAGCACTCCGATTTTAATTGTTATTATTGTTCAGGGAGGAGGAGGTATCCAAAAGGAATAATTATTTACTCCTTTAAGAAATTAAATATATCTGTGTATATGTATTTCTCTCTCCGTTCCTTAGAGGATAACCCCAAGGATGACTTTCCTTTCAGTCTGTTTTTAAAAATAATCCTGAAAACTCACTTCCTGAGAGAGAAAAAGGAAGTGTAGACAGAAAATGAAGTGTAAGAAGCAGTTAGCCTGCCTGTCGAGCCTCTTTAATGTCCCCAGGATGGCCATCAACTGGCCTCTTGGCAAGAAAATGCCATGTCCTACCGATCGGAGTAGCCACCTGGACTCACACAAAGCATCGGTGTGTTTTACTTGCAAAACCTGTCCCACCAGAACTTCCCTGGTGGTGCAGTGGTTAAGAATCCGCCTGCCAGTTCAGGGGACATGCGTTCGAGCTCTGGTCCGTGAAGATCCCACATGCCATAGAGCAACTAAGCCTGCGAGCCACAACTACTGAGCCTGTGCTCTAGAGCCCATGAGCCACAACTACTGAGCCCATGTGCCACAACTACTGAAGCCTGCACGCCTAAAGCCCATACTCCGCAACAAGAGAAGCCACCACAATGAGAAGCCCGCGCACCACAACGAAGAGCAGCCCCCGCTCGCCACAACTAGAGAGAGCCCGCTCACAGCAACGAAGACCCAACGCAGCCAAAATAAATAAATTTTTAAAAAATGAATAAATTAAAAAAAAAAACCTGTCCCACCTGGTGTCTAGTTAGAAGGCAGTACCTTTCAAAAGGTAAAATATAGCTCATGTAGATTATTTAACTATTTTTAGTTCCTTCTATAATAAAAAAAGAAACATATAGCACTGAAATGAATGATTTATGGAAACACATAAAGGAACACATTTTCCCAGCAAGTCACTGAAATTTAATTTAGAGATGTAGACCCAGATGAAGGGATGCATTTTAAAGTTGCTTGTTTCTCCTCTTTTGGATGACTTTGCCTTGCTTTTGTGACAGCACCTGAGTTTGGGAAATGAGCTACAGGGTCTCCAGAATGGCCAGGCCTCCCTTTTGTGTAAAGCGGGGATCACAGTTCAGTCAACAGCTGGGAGCCTGGAGGAGGAGGTCAGAGACAGGGACAGCATTTTTGCTTTTGGAAAAGACGTGTCAGTTGCACAATAATCATTCCTCTTTGGACTTTGGCTTTTTTTTTTTTTGCAGTACTTGGGCCTCTCACTGTCGTGGCCTCTCCCGTTGCGGAGCACAGGCTCCGGACGCGCAGGCTCAGCGGCCATGGCTCACGGGCCCAGCCGCTCCGTGGCACGTGGGGATCTTTCCGGACTGGGGCACGAACCCGTGTCCCCTGCATTGGCAGGCGGACTCTCAATCACTGAGCCACCAGGGAAGCCCTGGACTTTGGCTTTTTATACTGAGCTCTGAAACCATAGATGCATCAACTATTTCATCATCTCTTAGAATCTTCAGAGACACCGGCATCAGTGGTGGGGATGAGTGGTCATCAGAAGCTGCTTGTTACCTTTTCCTGTGCTTTTCTTCTGTGAGCTGGTTGCCTTCCGCTGATCTGGATGAAGGCCACAGACTCAGAGAACAACATGTAAGAACAGAGAAAAACACGTGAGCAATTTTCTCATGCTTTTTCCTGCTATTACATCATCATTACCACTGTCACTGTCAAGAATAATAACAATGTTGACATTTCCTAAGCTTTTCCTAGTTGCCTGGGAGGCAGCATGGAGCTAGGGACTTTGTTTATCATCTCATGTAATCCTCGTTGGGCCCCTGTGGGGAGTGTGTCTTTATTTCCATTGGACGAATAGGGAAAGAGGCATGAAGACATTAAAAACTTACCATGTTCTCAAAGTTGGTCGTCAGGGTGTGGGATTTTACACAGCCTACACGGATGTTCCATAGTTGCTGGGAAGACATGAGACTCCTGGGTCAGAGCCCAAGGGCTCACAGCACATCCAGCAGCAGGAACATCCTGTGCACACTGGTTTCTCACCCAGCCCCAAGTCCAAGGGGGCCTCCTAGGGTGTCCAGGTGGATGCTGCATACTCGGCGGTTTGCATCACAGCTGAGGAACATTGAACTTAGGGAATCCACTGCCTATCTAGTAAGTGCTAAGCAAGCCTGCTCTTTGTTTCAGAGGGGCAAATATCTCATTCCTTGAGGTCGTTCGCTACAGCAAACCCGGAGAAAAGGTCTGGGTAGAGGGCGTCCAAGTCTTTGCATTCTTAGCATCCCCAGCGCGAGTTTCTCCCGTGGAAGAGTTTCTCCCCGTGTGGTATGTTTGGGGGCAGGTGTCCTGACACCAGCGCCTGGGCTGTGGACCGTTCCTTTGCACGTGGCATGGGAGGTGGAAGGTGCAGACCATTGCTGAGTGCAAAGGACACTCAGTCCAATCAGAGTTTGGTGAGACTCTGCGTTTTCAGTCAGCTGTCAAAGCTGAGGGGTCTGTGCACAGCGATTTTAAAGTGAACGCCCCTCTGGAGTGAAATGCGATTTCCATGACTGCACTTGAGTTTGGGTGATACTGAGCGTATTTCATCTACCATGGTGATGATACCCCTTCTTGTCATCCTGAAGAAGGACTCACGTCATCCCATTAACAAGTCCCCCCTTCTGCTAACTGCACGCATCTTTCATGCACACCTGGGACAAGACCTCCCACTACCCCTCCTTGTCATCCATAGACCCCGTGGTCCCTCCTCATTGTTGAAGGTGTTTGCCCACATCTCCCTACGCTCCCTCCACACAGCTCTGGGGATGTTCTTGGGGATTTCTGCATCTTTTAGATGATCTTCCCAAGATCCTGAGCGCTCAGTTCTTCCACCTTTCCTCCAACGATCTTGTATTTGTTTCTACCTCAGACACTCAGTTCTACTGGTCAAACTCTGGACTATTAGTTTTCAACCTTGGGGAACTTTAGAAAATTCCTGTGTGCAGGCTGTGCCCCAGAACTTTTATATCAGAATCTATTCGGATCAGGCCTAGGCAGCAGTATCTTAAAGCTCTCCAGATGATTTCATTGGGTGGCCAAGGTTGAGAACCTCTGCTCTTGACCTTGCACCCCCTATAAGTTCAGTGTCAAGTATCCCACTCATGAAAACTACACATGCCATTTTCCAGCTACCCCAACTCCCATGATTCATCAATTTCATCCTGATCTACATTCCTTCCTTAGTTTCTTTTCAGTTTTCGTATCATCACTTCCCTTCTTATCTCGCTTAGCTTGCACAGTGCTGCATAGGAGCTCGCCCTTAAATACACTCTTGCCTGTTTCCCATTCTCTTGGCTGCATTAATATGGCAAAGCCCAACTACGTGAAATCCAGCCCATCACTTCTTGCTGTGCCAGGCAGGTGAATGTTTCTAAATAAGCAAAGTAGAAACAAACAAACAAAACCACTTGATCAGTGCCCGGTATTTATTTTAAATGAAGGACCGTATGTGTCTCTCTTTCTGCCCCTCAGTCCTATAATGTTTCCGTTGTCTGCTCGCTTATCCAGTATCCGTGATAACTGCCCCACACCTTTTCTTCTTCTCAAGCCACCCACACCTCCTTGGCTGCATCCGTTCCCAGCTCTTGACCTTGTTCCCTATTTCACTGAGAAAACAGAAACACTCCAAGGAGAATTGTCATATTTCCCCGTCGCCATGCGTATCCACCAAACTTATCTGGTACCCAGACTCTGCCTTCTCTCCTGCCACTGCCAACCTCTCCATCTGTCCACGAGAGTCAGCCCCTCATACCTTCTCACACACAGCTCTCCAGCAGCTTTCTCTTTTGCACTGTTCAGCATCACATTTCCTCCATCCATGCAAATATGTTAAAATATGTCCTGTCTCAGACAAACACCAAAAAACCTTTTCCCTTTAGTCATTGTCCTACTTCTCTACACTCCTTTATAATAAAATGCATGCACATGATGTCAATTTCCATTACCTCATCTTCTCTCCTCCCAGACCCTCAGGAATCTCTGTGATCATGCTTTCATTCCCATCCCTCCAAATAAACAGGTTTTATCACCATCTGCATGATCTATGCACTGCTAAATCTAGGGATCTATTCTCAGTTGCATCAGGCATTAAATATTACTTCCTCCTTCTTGAAACACTTTCTTGACTTGGCTTTGGGGACGTTATTTTCTCTTAGTTTTCTTCTAGCTGCATGCCTAGTTCTTCTAAGATGTTACTTTTTGTCGCTGCCTCCTTCTCACCTCCCGGACCTCTAAATATTAGAATGATCTGGTGCGACGTCTGCCGGCCTCTGCTCTATCTACACAAACTCCCTTGCTCATTTCATAGTCTCCGACTTAAATCCCACCCACATTTGCCCTTAGATGACCAGGTGCCGTCGCAAGCTTGACCTGTCTGGAACTCAACTCCTATCCCAAATTTCCTCTCCTACAGTCTTTCCCACCTTAGTAAATTTAAATGTGATCGTTCCAGGTGCTCCAACCAAAACTGTGCGTCCTCCTTCTCTAACACCTCACATGTAATCCATCGGAATGCCCTTCAGCCCTACCTTCAAAATATGTCCAGAATCCAACTACACAGCTTCTAGCCAGCATGGCCACCACCCTGAAGAACTGCACTGGCCTCCTCACTGGATGTCCTGCTCTCTCCCCTCCCCCACCTCACTGTCCACACAGCAGCCGAGGAGCCTATTAGGGGCAGGTGGGGTCATATCCCTCTGCTTCTAACCCTCCAGTGGCTCTTTTCTCACCCAGCGGGTCACGTGGAAGGATGAGGGAGGACCTCATAAACCATGCCAAACTGCAGGCTCTCCCTCGAGACTGGAGAATCTTAGAGCTGGGGAGATCAAAGAGAGCAAAGATAATAACAAGAGGTGCTTAGTTCTGGTCCCATTCCTCAGGTGCAGAGCATGCGCTTACTGTCACGTCACTTTGCTGTCACCAGGGAAGGCTTCCTGGTCTAGGACTGTGGTGCTGCGGGTCTGTACACCATGAAGGAGGGGTGGTCGTAGGGGAGAGAGACTAGCATGGCGGATAAATGAATGTCAGTGAGTCCACTCTGGCGCAGGAAAAACAACACACTAAAAATAAAGGGAGTAGCTGGACTAGTCAAAGGCCGGGAGGGACCTCGTGTTATTATGGTTTTGTGCCCTGACCCTGTGCTCAGCCTTTGTGAGGAGTGGGGGAGGGGGCAGCTGATGCAGACGCTTCCCTGCTTTTAAAGGGCTTATAGTCTGGAGAACCTGCCCAGAATTCCCAAGAGGGCTCTGAACTGGCAGATGGCAGCCTTGCAGCAAAGAGTTTGGTTCAGGACGAAGGTATGTGTCTTGTTGCACAAGGGAACTTACCGATGCCAAATGACGCGTTGGAGGTGACATCTGGGTTCCTTTATGTTCAGTCCAGTCAGACTCATGTGTGACATTCATGTATCTGATTTCCTTCACATCTAAGCGTTAAGCTAGGGGGCCAGATGATTGATTATTGATTGCTTCATTCATTTATCCATGTTAATTGAACACCTATTATATACCAGGCACTGGGCTAGCCATTGAGTGTGGCAGGCCAGACTAGCCTCTGACGTGCAGTGTACTCACCCGTACTGAGAGTGTCCCAACACCAAGACTCCAGAACGGTCCTTCCGATGCTGTGTCTCACTGCCCCTCTTCACAAGGTCCCTGCAGGGCTTACCTCTGCAGCTGCCTCCACGTATGCCCCATCCCTGTGGTGTGCTATCTTCCTGTGGGTGGGGGAGATTTGAGACGGGAGGCATTGAAAGCATCAGGGGTAACCATTCAGAGCAAACAAAATACACAGACGGTCTTTGAGCACTGCAGTTTCCACTGTTCCATCTTGATTGTGACAAATATGAACCATCATTAGATCCATGTTGGTGGAATAATTGCTCACAACTGGATGAAGTACGTGGCTGAAAATGGCAACTCTCGTCATGCGACTGCCCAGCGTTATTTAAAACCACCCCGTTATCCAGAGAAGGAGGAAGAAAGAGCCAATCCGTGGCCGAGATCATTCCTAGATGATCCAGTCTTTTGTGTCTGTTATTAAGCCCGTCAAAAGTACACTGCTTCCCTGGAGAGAAAATATATTTACATAGTTCCCAGCCGCTCCACCAGAGCAGCGGTCCCAAGCCGGGGAGGAGGGTATTATGCACACTGCAACCAAGTCCAATTATATTGAAAACTAACAGCCCGATTTCTCTGCCCCTGCAGTTCCCAGACTGTGAAGAGAGAAGGAACAAACAGACCGAGAAAAAAAAAAAAAAAGCTGACAGCACCTTAATGATGAGAGTGTGAGAGCAGTCCGTCTCGTGTTCTCGCCCTTCCTCTTCCTGTGTGGGCGTCTCTGCGGAGAACAGGCATAGGTGGTGGCTTTTGAGCCCCCTCCCCGCCCCCCCACCCTTATTAAAAGGTGCTCCTAAGTGTCTCCCTGCCTCCCTGCTTGCCTTGAAATGCGTTTTGGAAGAAATGGCCTGGAGAATCGCCAGGTTCCTCATCCTCTTTCTTTTCAGTAATTAACTTTCTCGAGTTCCCCCTCCAAAATGAACAGTAGGGGGCATTCGTTCTGAATAAAAATTGCAGAAGAAGAAAAAACAAAAAGAAAAACAAATGGGAATTGGAATAAATAGCATTGCATTGCTTGATAAATGCATTTGCAGCTGCAACAGAGACTCCCACCTAAGGAGATATAATTAGGAATCTGACCTGGTGAAACCAATGCCGCTGTTGCCACAGAAAAATGAATAGGCTAAGCAGGGCCTGGGGTGGGTTATTTCCATGTATTTGTCCTGGAAAAGTTAATCAAAGTGAAGCAGAGACGGGAGAGCCAGGGTTATTCTGATAGTGTTAAAAAATTCAATTCCTGTTAGCCTTTGCAATCTAGTCACATCTCTCTCTTTCTCTTTCTACCTCTCTGTTGAATCTATGCCTACGTGTATGTTTTCTTTGTGAAACATGATTTCACCCTTTAATTTGTATAAAGGGCCATACAATTCTCTGGAGATGTGCAGAGGTGGGAAAGGTGATTGCAAGGGAAGAGCCAGTGTCTCCTCACCTCCTCAACTTCCATCCTCAGGGCTGCCCAAGACGCACAGCTGGTACCGTTTTACTTGGACCAGGTATGGGCGAGGATGTGGCTCCTGTGGCTGTAATTGGTGGGGCTTTGCCTAGTGGTTGTCTCCAGGAAGCTTAAGAGAGTCCACACCGGAGTTCCCGGGATCGGTGAAAGGACAGGCCAGATGTCGCAATCATCCTGCTCTCCTTGCCCGAGCAGATCACAGGGCTGTGACAGTGCTGTCCTAGATCCCACCTGCCATGCCCGAGGACGAGGGCTAGGCTGTGTTGCTCAGGGTTCAATGACCAGATAGAGACCCCTCTGCGGGTTGAGGCGGGAATGGGTTCAGGGCCGAGGACTCAGATGCTCCCTGGCTGGGCTCTGGCTGGGCCCCGGGATGCCTCCCCCCCCAGCACAGTGTGGTGGGCGGCCAAGGCCAGCACGGACCGGAAGACTAAGATTTTCTGTGTGTGCGGTCGCCGTAGTACCAGGAGATCCGGCAGGGCCTCTACCCCACGCAGGACCCTGATTCTGGTGTGGGGTCCTCGTCCCCTTCTCCCCCACCTCCCTGCACCCATGCACATGAGCACTGGGTCCCAGTTGGTTCACCAGTGGAAGTGTTTACCCAACCTCAGCCATTTCCTTCCCTCCTCCAAGGTTTTGGCCAAATCCAGTTGGTACCATGCTCCACCTTCATGATTTTGTCATATCTTAATATCGCCTCTATTCTTATTCACTTATTTCCTCCTCTTAGTTGACTTTTAAAAAATAGTCTTTATTTATGAGGGAAGTTTTAGATTCACAGCAAAATTGAGAGGAAGGTACAGAGACTTTCCATAGACCCTGTGCCTCACCCTCCAGCAGCCTCCCCCATTATCCACATCCCCACCAGACGGTACATTTGTTACAATGGATGAACCTACATTGACATGTCATATTTACTCAGACTCCATAGTTTACCTTGGGACTCACCCTTGGTGTTGTACATTCTATGGGTTTAGACATGTATCCATCGTTACTGTATCATACAGAGTATTTTCACTGCCCTAAAAATCCTCTGTGTTTCGTCTATCCATCTCTTCTCCTTCTGCCCAAACCCCAGCAACCAATGATCTTTTTACTGCCTCCATAGTCTTGCCTTTCCCAGAATGTCTTATAGTTGGAATCAGGTTGGCTTCTTTCACTTAGAAATATGCATTTAAGTTTCCTTAGTTGACTTTTAAACTGAAATAAATTTATTTTTAAAGGAACCAGTACCATAGATGGAAAACTAGTATCATTTGTATTAAAAGGAGATAACAGAAAGAGTGAATACAGTAAAAAGTGAATACATTTTTGCTAGATGTCATTAGTTATCAAAGAATTGGAGCCCAAGATCTGTTTCCTTTATTGAAAAGATAAATGAGTAAAATGAGGTGTCACGAGCCCAAGATCTGTTTCCTTTATTGAAAAGATAAATGAGTAAAGTGAGGTGTCAGAGATCCACCATCATGAAATGGAGACATCCTTCTTTATCAGAAGAATTGGAAAAACAATTATAAAGGAACAATCCACATTGCCGTGTGTATATCAGCTAAGATGATACCAGTACAACAGTGGCAGTGAGTTCACACTTTTAATTATTTTCTCATTTAATTTTACTCTGGAATGCGTAATCCTATCCCCAGCTTAAAGACGAGGAAATTGAGGCTCAGATAGGTTAAATAATGTGCCAAATCGGGAAGGCGGTGGCGCCAGGATCTGAACCCAGCATCCTGGACCTCAGTTCTCACATCCGTGAATACCGTGGTCTGTCTGGATGGGAGAGGGAGTGGTTTTGTGTAAAGGCTCCCAGTTCCTGGCATTAGACTTGTATGTGGGGTACGTAGTCTTTGCCTCTCCAGGGTTTTGATCAAGAGAGAGGTTTTCTTCGCTGATGCTGTCTCATTCCTGGAGATCTTAGAGCAGTCTGCCCCCAGGTCCAAGGTGCTCGCTCTTGCCCACCTTTGGGTTGGCTCTCCAACATGGAATGTGGACAGACATCTGTGTGAGTGGAGCCTGCACTGCTGGGATTGTAGGTCTCACTGGGAAAAGCACCTCCTTTCGTAAGCATTTTCCTTTCTCAAGTGTCTATGGCAGGGAATCAGAAAGTGACATACGGTGACCTTTCTCTACAAAGCAGAGCTACCCAGCCTGGGGGTGCCTGTCTCCCTTAATGCCCGACACCTGGACAGATTAGGACCCAGACCAGGAATCAGTTTCTCAGAGAGGCTCTTCGGCAGCTCCGAGGTTCCTTTTTTTTTTTTTTTTTTTATTTTTAATTTTTTTTTTTGTTCTGTACGCGGGCCTCTCACTGCCGTGGCCTCTCCCGTTGCGGAACACAGGCTCCGGACGCGCAGGCTCAGCGACCATGGCTCACGGGCCCAGCCGCTCCGCGGCACGTGGGATCCTCCCGGACCAGGGCACGAACCCACATCCCCTGCATCGGCAGGCAGACTCTCCGAGGTTCCTTTTTAATCGCTCAATGGTGAAGGATGTAAACGGGTGAGTAGAATGCTTGCCTTCACAGTTGGATGATTTTCTGACCAGTAACCTGGGGAAGTGGCCTGCTGCTCTCTCCAGAAAGATAAGAGCTGTAAGTCCGTCACCTGTGAGCATCTGGCAGGGTTTATTATGCATGCAAATTTTATGCATGAAATTCAAACATGGAAGGAGGTGCCCCCCAACTTTTACGACTTGCGGATAAGTTATGCTGAGTTATGCATCTGACTAATGTCCTGGCAGTCTGTGAGCCTGTGTTTGGGTTTTCTGGGTTGCCTGTGTCTTTGGTTCTGAGCCAGAGGATTGATGCCATTCCAGGTCCTTGTTCTGAATCCCTCCTTTCTTCCCTTCCTCCATCCCTTCTTTCACTCAACAAATTTTAACAGTGTGACTCCTCTATGCCAGGCACTCTGTCGTGCATGAGAGCTACCACAAGGCTGGCTTCTGCTTCCATCAGGCCACGTGGCAGGTGGTTAGATGTGTAGAACTGGAGTGCAGGCTCTGAGTCCAAGTTCAGCCTCCATGCTTCCTACCTGTGCAAACCTGGGCAGGTTACCTCGCTCGGCCCTGCCCCACCTGGAAGTAGAGGCACTCACCTTCCAGGCTGTGGTTGTGACGACAAGATGTGCATATGTTTCAGGAAAGCAGGCATAATTACAGGGAGGTGGGGAGTGGGCATGCTGGGGTCTTTTTCCTCCCCATTATGGGGCTCTGTGGGAGGGGAAGATGGAAATGGACCCATGTGGAAAACTGGTGGAGGAAGGAGTGTCTCAATGGACATGGCCAAGGGATCCTGGCTTGTTGATCTGAGAAGGTTCTGGAAGCAGTGGGAACCAAAGTCAAATGGGCTATGCCATGATCCTTCGTAATCAGTCTGTTTCTCTGTTCTGTAGCCGGGGGTGGAACATAGGGTGACAGGACGAATCACCAGAGGAAGCAGTTGGCAAGGACCTGGCAGGTGACAGAGCCCCACTCAGGTGGCTGAGCTTTGGGAAGTATCTAGTTCCCATGGAGACTGGAGAGCTACACAGAGATGCCTTAGATATTGACAGCACAACATAGCAGGGGGCAGGGGTGATTTAACTGGTGAGGACCAAAGCCCAGGTGACACCAACCCACCAGGTACAGCATCTCGGTACCTGGCAGAGCAAGACAAGAGCTTGGTCCCATCACCAGCTGGGCTAAAGCTTCTGATTTGCCCTCTGCCCTCTCCTCTTTCAGGTCCACAGTCATCTTATTGGTGAGGGCTTTTCTGGGCACCTGGTCCTCTATTGCTTGCCCCTTACCCTTCTCTTTTCCTCGCTGCCTTTTCCTTGTAGCTGTTATCACCATCAAGCATACCATAGTTTTTAATTTTTTATTGTCCTTTGTGTGGTTTTACCTAGTAATATCGAGGTAGGAGAACTTATCGTCTGGCTCCCCGTGCCGAGCACACCATAAGCCCTGAATAGATCTTTCTTAAATGGATAGCTGGGTAGATGATGAGTAAATGCCTTGATTACCAAGCTTATGGTGTCTGTAAGAAGGCGCATCCCTGGATCTGGTGGGGCAGCAGGGTAACAGAATCTCCTACTCAGTCCCTCTGGATTTTCCTGTAGCAGATTTTCTTAAACTGTAGCCCAAGTAAATGTATTACAGAATTATTTGTGAAATCTTTAGTGCTTTGTAACAGGGACAGAATTACTTTGTGTAAAGCTGGCCTCGGAGTTATCCCTTTTTCCATCTTTTTCTTAGGGAACCATGGACAGAAATGTAAAGTTTTTTTTTTTTTTTAATGTCCATTTTAAAAAAGAGAGACTCCAAATAGTTCCCTCTATTCTATATTAGATACAAAAAATTCAGCCAGGGCCTTATTTTGGGACTTCTCTGTTCATTCCCATCCATGTATGTATTTATTCCTGTGTTTAATCATGAAATCAATCCACAGACACTTATTTGGCACCCACCGAGTTCTGGGTGTGATGTATGATAAAGAAGCCATACTCTTAGCCTAGATGCTTTGAAGGTCAAGGAGGACAATGATGAGAAAATGGGCACTGGCTGTGGACATCAGGGAATTGCTGGTGGTCTTCCAGTGAGCATGTGTGAGTCTGTCCAGAGAGGAAGCAAAGCTGTAGAGAGTGACGGATGTACGAACAGAAAGAATTGAGATAGTGAGTGGGTGCTGTGTTTTTGAGAAGTTTGGAGGTGAAGAGGAAAAATCAAGGGAAATTTTGGGGGTTGACTTTGGGGGTTGTACATATATTTTAAGTGTATGGAGAGTGGGCAAAGGAGAGAAAAGTTGATGATACAGGGAGCAGTGGGCCCACTAAAGGTCTTTCATGCTTACAGGTCCTGCTGAAAGGGCTGACAATGAAGTAAGTGTACCACTGAGGACCTTGGGGGACCCATCTTCCGCTAAACTGTGAGATCACCTTAAATGCTGGTGGGAGAGCCCTGAGCAAGTGTCCAGGGCTACTGGATGGCCTCTTATAAGATGAGGAGGGAGGGTGGTGGTGGTGTCAGGGGTGAGTGGGAATGCTTTTCTCAGGGATTCTTCCTTGGGATCATGGAGAAGTTTGTAGGCATCAACACGCCATCCAGTGGAGACAGCTTCTCCATCTGTGCCCCTAAAAGTCCAAAGCACAAGAAGTCACTTAACAGATACGTATGGGTGCTTGAAATATGCAAAAGAAAAAAGACTTTCACCCCAATGAGCAAGGGTAAGAGATGTATAATCCACATTAGTGGGAACAAGAAGGGAAGGGCAGACATCCCACTGACATTTCCACTCTACTGGAGTTAATAGCTGCAGTCCTCTTGCCGTTACCGGGAGGCACCGGGGCTTCCAGCAGCCATGTGGGCCAATTAGACCTCTCTTTTCCCTGAGTCTCTATCAGCTATAGGTGCTATTACTCCATTAAATTTTTGCCGTTTTGATGAGTGTAAAGTGATAGCTCATTGTGACTTTAATTTGCATTTCCTGATGACTAGTGAGTTTGAGAATGTTTTTTCCTATGTTTGTTGGCCATTGGGATATACTCTTGAGAATTACCTAATTAAGTCCTTTTGTTCATTTCCAAACTACTTTATTGTTTCTTCTTCTTGTCATTTTTATAAGAGGTCTGTGTCTATTATAACTATTAACCCAAGGCCTGTTATCTGTGTTGCAAATATTTATTTTTACAAATCCTTCATTTATCTGTTGACATTGTGCCATAAAAAATTTTTCGGTTTTTACGTAGCCAAGTGTGACTCTCTTCTCTATCTCATTTTAAACAGCATCTGAGTTTCCAGTCTTGGTTACGGATGTGTCCCCTGCCACTAGATTCTAGATGGAATTTTCTAGATTTCCCCTGAGAGAACAGCCACCCCACAACAAATACACCCAGTAGGGCCTTGTCTTTTGTGAAACGCCAGTTAAATTTGACATGGGAGAAATATGAACAGATAGGAGCTTGTTGCTTCAATATTATTTTATAATCCTGTGTCAAGAGCCCTTTGAGACTTGCTGGGAAACGAGCGTTTTGACAGAACTTCTGGCAGGAATTAGTTTGATGTGATTTCAGCAGTGGACAGTTGTTCCTTATCCTTCCAGCACCAATCCCCTCGTCCCTGGCCAGTGGCATCCCCAGTTTCTTTGAGGGGCATTATTGCCTCCTGGCCATCGAGGGCATTCTGAGCTAGATCCACGGCTGTCCTGCCTCCCAGCGGTAGCTACAAGCCAAGTCTGCACACTTGCTCTTCTGAGCTGGATGGAGGCCAAGAGGGAGGGAAAAGGGGCCACATGGCCGGGCTCATTCTTTTCGGGCTCAGATACCTTTTGTTTGGGCCTCCACTGCGTATGTTTCTCAGAAGCAGCTTGGTGAGCCCTATCTGGAGCATCCTCCATTCACACTTTCAGACCATCTCCTGTTCTGGGTGTTTCCATGGCCCTGTCAGTCCCCAGCACGTTGGAGGTGTGTTAATACTTCACATAGTCCATGTTTGCATACCAGGCCTGGGTCCAGGATAAGCACTCAGACAGGCTTTGGCATCCGGGAGGAGCTCATCTGGCTGGAACTTTGGAGAACACAGGTGACCTCCAGACTTAGAGCAGACCCGGAACAGGTAGTATTTTTTTTCTTTTATGAACTAATTTTTAATTTTATTTTTTAATTTTTTTAAACGTCTTTATTGGAGTATAATTGCTTTACCGGAGCAGGTAGTTTGGTTCCTGATGTTCAGCCAGAACCCTGGAGTGTCTCACAGGGAGTGGGGCTGGGCGTTTGCTAAAGAGCTCTTTCTCAGAGCTGCCTGTCTGTGTGGTTGGGCGAGAGCCACTTCCCTAGTGGCCAGGGCGGAGGAATGACATTGGCTGCGGGTGACAGTGGTGCTTTGAAGCTTCGATTCAGGTGTCCAGGGGAAGCGTTCTCAGAAGGTGATGATGAAGTACGTACTCAGGGAGCCGGGGGAGCGCGCAGTCTCTGCACTTGGATGTTGGTTTTCCACATTCAAAGCTGTTTACAAGGCAAGTTCAGTCCAAATATTGTATTATGTTTTATGGATGCAGTGCTGAACTGTTTGGCTTAGTTTACCCAAATTCAATAAAGTTGTTCTAGAAGAGATCGGGAGAGCCCTGAATGCCTGAAAACTGGGATTATGGATATTTTTGTAGGATGATTTAAGGCAGTTTGCCCTCTCCCACCCACCCCTTAGAGTCCAGAGGAAATGCACCCATTGCAGGGCTGGTTAATTCTATCTCCTCTGTGATCTAAGTCTTGGCAACATTCTTTTAGACCATTTCTTCGTTTACACATTTGTCCATTAAAAAATGTTGATATCACTCCTCTTATATAGGTTCCAGGCTGAACAGAACTGGAGGTGGTCCCCACCTGCCTTCAGGGAGTTGGAATCTAATGGAGAAGACAGATAACAGTTGTTTAAATTATATACATACATGTAAAATTCAATACGAATGAATGAGCACCAGGGAGGTGCACGGCCTGGTGCTGTCAGAGCAAATGATGGGAGGATTTGAGCTGGTCTTGGCGAAGCCTTCCTGGAGGAGGTGATTGATTACTCTGAGAGTGGAGAGAAAGAAAAACGTTCCTTCTAGACGGAGAGGACGGCATGAGGAAGGGCCCCATGGCAGGAGGGAGCTTAGAATTCCAGGAACTGGAAGAAGATCTTAGTGGTTGGGAGTCACAGAGTAAGGGGGAAATAGCAAGAAATGAAGCTGGAGTGGTGGGCGGGGCCATACCCACTGGGCTTTGTGGCAGGTACAAGAATCTCAGCTCACCTGTCCAACTGCCCACATGTCTAGGATTCACCGGGAAGGCCGTGTGGACATTGGTCTTATGACTGGTGTTTCCCAGGCCTCCCCTTCACACCCAGCGCCGTCCACCCAACCTGGCTCTCAGGCCGCTGGTGTTTCTACCCCTGGCTTGTTCTCCCAACACCTGCCCGGCACTCATACCTCCAGGGCTTTTTGGTTCCAGGCTCCCCACGTCTCCGCTTCCCACTCCCCGAGTTTGGCCCACTCACACTTCTCTGTAAGCCACCTTCCACCCAGATCCTCCGCTGCTTCCCGAATGAAGTGAGTCAAACGACCATCCCGGATGTGAGCCCCATCACCATGGTGACGGCGACTGGCTCTCTCTAACGTCTATCTTCCTCAAAGACTAAAAGTGTCAACAAGACAGGGCCCTGGTCTGGCTCCTTCCCTGTGGCAGCCCTAGTGCCCCGCACAAAGCGTGCACCAAAAACATAGGTGAAAAAGAGCAGCCCAGGCAGCTGCCTCCCCTCCCCCTCCGCAGACCCCGCCAAGCGTGCCTGGGACAGAGGAGCCTGCCTTTCCTTCAGACTCAGACAGACAGACTGAGGAGCGGAGCGGCTGGCAGCCCGGGAGATGGTGAGAAACAGATTCCAGAAGCTTTCTGGCTGTCAGTACTTAACACCCGGAGCTATTTTCAAATGCTAGTCACAGACATTTTGAACCGCATTAGAATAAACAGAATTCGGAATTATCTTCTCAGCAGTACATGAAATAACTGTCTGTCACCCTAAAGGAAAGAAGAGAATGATGAATTTCTAAGGTAAAAATCCTAGAAGGGGAAAAATCCACAGACCGTTCTGGAATCTTCTGCACACCAAGTGGTTGTCCCTCCCTCTCCAGCCCCAACTCAGGTGCTTTGGGGGAGGGACAGCCATCAGGTCCACTGGGCCCAGGGTGTTGAGCTAGGCTCCTGGAAATGTCTCTGTATGTGCTCGCACCAGGGGGGCAGCAGGTCAGGATAAACGGTGCTGCGGCATCAGGGCAGAGCCTGATAAATGATGCACGAAGGGAAACCCATGCCCAGCACCAAGGGCCCAATCACCGGGCGAGGAGACCACGTGAAATACACAGCAGCCAGCAACATGACTTTTGTGGAAAGCTTGAAAAGCACCTCAAATGCCTTCCCCTTTTATTCCCCAAGTCTCCTGTCAAAGCTGGGCACCTACCGAATGGCATCTCTGTGCAAGGCCCCTGTGGCCTCGCTCGTAGTTACCCGCCTTGCCTGTGTCTCCCTTTAGCTCACCTCCACCCGGTGCTACAGTCACACTGGTCTCCATCCAGATCCTTCAGCAGACGGAGGGCCTTCCCCTCCACACACACACCCCAGGGCCTTTGCACATGCTCCCCCCTCACCCCTGCTTCTGGAAGGTCCTGTGCTGTCCACCTGACTGTTCCTTCTCTTCTTCAGGCCTCAGCTTGGGTGTTGCCTCCCCAGAGAGGCCTTTCCTGCCCCCCTGCCCCCGCCAACAAATTCGTCTTCTCTTAATTCCCTTCCTCTGTCCTGTGTGGACACACTTGCAGGCCCCTCGTCGGCGTGTGTCCAGTGCAAAGCATAGTGCCAGGCCCACGGTGGGGACCCAGTAAGAAGTTCCTTGAGTGAAAGAAGGCCCGTCCTGCAGGCATGGATTGAGCACCCAGAGTCGTGCCTGCCCTGATGGCTCCTCTGCAGGATACACTCTGATCCTGGGATACAATCTTCAGGTTCTCTGTCCATGAGTCTGCCCAAGCCACAGACCAGGCAGTACCCCTTGGCGAACGGGAGTACTTGGGCTTTGTTCCTGATCGATTCTGACTGCAAGGACTGGATCGATGGATGAGAATATGCTTTGTCAGGACCAATAAATACGGATGGATTTCTACCCAATGGAGAGGTGAGGGGCTGTGGCTCTGTGTGGACACCTGTGGGTGGGCAGCCTGCTCCCTTCCCCGTGGCAGTTCCGCCCTCTCAGGACACCTGTCCTGCAGGTCCAAACCCGTCCACAGCTGCGTCTCGCATCCTTGGTCCAGTGGGCCTTGCATTGATCAGCTCAGTTTCTTCCCGCAAATGTTGTGTTGCTCATGGCGATTTGCCTGGATAAGACCGGCAGCTGGACTGGCCATTTGACGTGTGTTGATGCCGTTAGTATGTGCACTCAGAGCTAGAGGGGCACCGGTCAGCCGCCTGTGATGTTCATGTGGTCCTGGGGGAAGCTGTCAGGCGAGTCATGGGCAGCAGACGCTCCGGGCCTGCATTACAGACACCGGAACTTCATCTTTGATCCACAGCACTGTGTGTGCTTTTCTCTGTCTAGGAGCTGGGGTACTGGCTCAGGGCGGTCACTCAACAGTCACTTCCTTCCTGCCACGCGCCGGGTACTGTGTGTGTGTTGGGGGTACTTTGTGCAGAATCAGGCAGCATATGGCTCCCGTCTTCTCGGAGTTCAGGGTCTGTGGGACAGAGACCACGAAGGCCTGGTAACCTGTGCTGTAGCAGATGAACCCAGCGTGTCCGTGGAAGGGCGAGGTGGGCAGAAACTGCAGCTGGACTGCGTGGGGTGTTTCCCCTGCCAGTGTCCTTTTGTGACAGCCACTGTTGAGCTACTATCAGCCCGCTGTTTTCCTCCATGGTCACCACCATGTTATAAAGAGGAACCAAACTCTCCTCTCTGAAGGGTGACTCCACACCTTGGGGGCGGGCCTGCGGGGATGACGTTCCCCCACTGCATGGATGGCGGGCTATTTAGATGACACTTGCCGCACCCTGAGATGCTCAGAGCACATTCTTTCACGTTCAAGCTGCTGGGAAAACAGAAATGTCATATAAATCTCCTTCTCTTGGCCCCTCCGAATAATCGCCCCTTCCAACGAGAATGGTCATTGTGCCTGTTCTCTGAATACCAGACCAGCAAAGGACCTGGGTCCCTGCTTCCAAAGAGAAACAAGAAGCGTGTGAAATTCCTCAGCATAAACATACATACAAAGCGGCTGATTCTGTATCACTCTCCAGAGGAGGGAAAGCCGTGATTTTCATTGGCAGGCTGTGTTTGGAGAAAGACTGGTGTCTCAAAGTTGAAAAAGAATCCACTTGGCTTTGATATTTGGAGGAAGTGTCCAAACCATCACGCGTTTCTGCTTGGTGTTCCGTTCACTGCACCAGCTGGAGTCGACATTAAAGGCTCTGTCTCCCATTTGCTACGAAAGATGTTTAATTGAAAGGCCCTTCCTCTGGCTTCGGCAGGCCTTATCTCTCAGCACCAGGGTTACACAGGAATTCTGTGGTCAAGAAGGGAGTATGTGTGTAGTTAGACCAGGCTGAGGAAGGGCTTGGAAACCTGCAGGAGGAGCACATGGGAGTCCTCATCCCCTTCATCAAGGTCAGGTTCGTGCAGGATCCGTGTGTGCGTGCGGATGTGCCTGCTCTGACCACCAGCACCAGCGGCTCCTGGCAGGGCTCATGAGCTCAGCTCCCCCACCCATCCCTCACTGCCACCTGCCTAACCTGTGGACCCTCTTCCTCTTCCAGGAACACAGCAACTCCCTCCTCCCTCTGACCTCAGGACCTTTGCACATGCTGCTCCCACTTCCTGGAATGCTCCTGTGCAGCTCTTCACCTGTGTGGTCCCTTCCCAACGTTCTCCTTCTTGCTTCAACTCACCTTTTCTGAGGCCTCCTCTGACCACCTTATTTAAAGTAGCCCTCCTCACACCCTGGCCAGTTCCATTCATCCCCCTCTGGCCAGCTCAGTGTGGCCAGAGCTGTAGCTGTCCCATGTATTGTTTACATGTTGACCATCTGTGCCCTCCAGTGGAACATACACTCCAGGAGGGCGAGGACATGCCTTTCTCCTTCCCTGCTGTGCCCCTGGCGCTGTGGTGGGGATTCAGTCAGTATCTGCTGAAGAAATATGTGGATGAATGAATTTTTTCAGATCCAGGTTCTGTAGGGCTCTTATTAAATTTAAAAAGAACACAAAATTCCACACACAACATGAATTAGGAAAGCAGTTTATTTAAATGCTAAAATGTCGCATTTCAAAAAAGTTGCAAAATCTATACAATTATTGAATATTTTTATTAATTAGTTTCCTGATTATATAATATTTTTCTGCCACATATCTTTTGCCTCTTCATGTGACAAAGATTTTGTGGTACTATTTTCCACAGAGAGAATAGAAAGGTAATTCCACGTGTCTTTTAGTGGGGCTGAGTAAAAGTGTTTTGTTTTATTGCATTTTTTAATTATGGATAGTTGACTGCACACAGCATGCAGATTGATACACAGACATACTCACCGTCGTGTTGTATGAGTTTTTGTCCTATAGACACAAGGCTTCTGATGAATTCTGTGTTATCCCATTAACAAAATGAATGGTGTGTTGACACTTGCATACATGCAGCAAGTTCCTGGGAGAACATGCATTTTGACTGTCTGCTGATGAGAACTGAGTCCTCTCCTTATAGTAACTTTTCTGTGATAAGAAGAATTTTCCCCCATCTAGCATCTGGCTCCATGCGTTCTAAGCCTTGTTTCTCCTCCTCTGTCTGCGGGTGTACTTGGGGTGCTGGGCATAGCGGGCATGTTCATATCACGGTGCATCATCTAGCCCCAGACTCCTTGTGTGGGGAGAGCTGGCGTGGAGGGTGGCAGGGCTGCTCCTGGAAGCATCGCTGCTCCAGGGCGGCTGTCACGGTGGAACTCAGCCTGGCAGCGGCTTCGTACAAAGCTACCACCGAGCCCTAAGGGAATGCGTCCCCAAAGTGCCAAAGCTCTTCAAACCATCCAGCTGGAGGGAAACACGATGGAGGGACTTCAGGGTAGAACAGATGGTGGTTTGAACCAAGTGATGTTGAAATATCTTCCCCTTGCAAGTTCCTCAGAGCCTGTGACCACACGACCACATTGCTGGGGTCCCCTAGTTCTTGGGAGGAGCTCATGTAAGTGAGGGGCTCCATGGTGGGCCAGCCTCTAGTCCTATTCATTTGCAGTCCAGGGAAAAGGGACACCCCCTCCCCACTCCCCAGCCCCTACCCCAGAGGGCTCCTGCCTCCACGGGCTGTGCCTACCCCAGACAAGCCGCATCTGAATCCAGCCCCCATTGTCTCCCCACGGTTACTGTCTAGGCTCCTATAGGCATCTCCAGTTAAAACATGATGTGGGAGAGATTTCTTCTCATCGCACGTGGGGAAAACTGGACTTTTAACCCAAACAGGACGTCACCTCACTTGTTGGCTTTGCAGCTGACTCTGTAAGGTCCCTGGCAGGGTGAGCACAGAGAGCCGTCCCAAGCCTGCATTTGGTATTTTCACATAATTTTGAAAAGTAAGCAAATCTCACAGCCCCGGTGGAGGTAAACACGTGTGGCGAGCTGAATCCCTCAGCAGGAAATGGGCAGATGGCATGAGACGCAGCTCCTGATGCTGTCCCGGGGCGGGGAGAGGAGTCCTCCAAGGGGGAGATGGTGGCAGGGCAGTGGGAAGCGGGGAGAAAGAGCTGTGTGCCCAGCATGCAGCTGTGGTGGAATGCATGTGTGACTGCCACCGTGCATTTGTAATTATGGCGAGCAGAACATTCTAAACAGTCAGCTAGTCGAGGGAAACCTCCTGCAAAGCCTGGTCAGGAAGAAACACTCCACAGGTTTGATGATTTTTGGAACTGCAGGAGGGAATTGCCGAGAAATACCAATTTATAAAAGAGAAGGCAACGGAGACCTTGTTTTCCAACCAATCACCAGCTTGCATCTCAGTGACAAATCTTCCGGGGCCAGGGGTGATACATTGTCTGCCGGGCTTTAAACAGTCAGGGAGCAGGGTGGTCCTGAGCAAGGCTCCCTAAACTTCAGACGACATCCAGATTACACAAAATGTCTGAGCAGATGCGGACTGTGCCCAGAGATCCTGACTCAGCAGGTCTGGGATGCAGCCAGGGAGTCTGCATTTCCAACCAGCTCCTAAGTGAGGCGGCTGGTTCTGGAAGTTTGGTAACTTAGATGGCCGGGGCTGGGCAGACCTCAGGCCTCTGCCTCGACTTCCTGTACCCAGTGGAGAGCTGTGTGGGTGGCATGCTTTTCAGATACTCAGGAAGCCGATTGTGACTTGTATAGGTTTGGGGGATGGTTTCTATGACCGTGGGGGAGTCTTGGTCCCAAGCAGTGTCCTGGGTTGGCTTGGAGGGCTGAGGGCCACCAGGGGACAAGACACACGTGAAGGAGGACTCACTGGCCTGGACTGCTCAGGGAAACAGCATCGTACAGACACCCTGCCCACCACACTGGGAGCCCAACCTGCCTCCCGTCTTGCTGCCTGGACCTTGCCCCTCCAACCGTATCAAGCTTTGAGGGGCAGGTGAATCAGTTGACATCTTCCCTGAGAGTTCTCGGGCCACAAAAGCTAATTAACCTTCCTCTTGCCTTCCCAACCAAGTAACAGCCGTCAGAGCCAATCTCCTGGGACGAAACGGGGAGGGGAGAGAAAGCAAGAGGAGTCATCCCTGTTTACAAAGAAAAGATTGGCAGAGGATTTTTAGAATAAAATTCCAAGGGAGGGAGATACGGGAGACACAGCTCCCTGGAGCATTTCCCTCAGCTCAGGGATGCTTTCAGTGGTGGCCGTGCTCATGTTTGCGGTCTGCTTTTCTCCAGCAGCTGAACACGCAGGGATGTTTGTTCTCTGGGAAATCTGGAGGGGAACTTGATGTGGGAGGTTCTGAGGTCACCCTGAATGTGGAGGTGTGGCCCATTGGCAGCACAGGGATGGGCTCATCTGTGCCCTGTGGACTTGACCGTGCAGCTCAAGGTGCGTGGACGTCCTGGACTGACCGACAGAGGATTTGCAGGCCTTCACCTGGGAAGTCACTGTCAATGCACAACGCAAGCATGGCGGGATGAATGGCACCCGCTTTGCCATCCTCTCTGAGAAGCCACGTAGTCAAATAGCTAAAGACACGGGCTGTCTGATAGGACACATTTGAGTGCCAGTGCCGGTTCTGACACTCACTGCCTGTGTGACCTGTGTGACCTGTGTGACCTGGCACTGAGTCCCACTGTGGGGTGGCCATGATGAATTACCACTCACTGGGCGGCTTAAGACACCAGGAATGTACTGTCTCACGGTTCTGGCTGTTGGAAGTCGGAAATCAGGGGTCAGCAGCCCCATCTTCTCTCCGATGGCTCTTGGGAAGAATCCTTCCTTGCCTTGTCCTAGATTCTGGTGGTTGCTTACAGCCCTTGGAGTTCCTTGGCTTCTACTGCATCTCTCCCACCTCTGCCTCCACTTCACCTGGCTTCTCCCTTTTCTGTCTTCACATCATCTTTCCTTTGTGTGCCTTGGTGTCCAAATCTCCCTCTTCTTGTATGGATACCAATCTTTGGATTAGGGCCTTAATTCCATATGACCTCTTCTTACCTTGATTACATCTGCAAAGACTGTTTCCACGTGAGGTCACATTCTGGGTTTCCGGGTGGACAGGATGTGCTGGGGACCATATTCAACCCGGTAGAGGTGCCTTCCAGGTCTTTGCATGGCTTGAGAGAGCTGACTGTGTCATCTCCTCCTGATTCTGCAGTGATGGTGAATTTTAGGTCTGACTGAGCCACAGGGTGCCCAGGAAACAGGTACAGCATTATTCTGGGGTGTCTGTGAGGCTGTTTCCAGAAGAGATTAGCCTTCGAATCTGAAGACTGAATAAAGCAGATGGTTCCGCTCTATGTGGATGGGCCTCATGCAAGCCTTTGAGGGTCTGAATAGAACAAGAAAGCAGAGGGTGAATTTTCTCTCTCTGCCTGACTGAGCTGGGACATTGGTCTTCTGCTCTTGGACTGGAATGTACACTTCAGATCTCCTAGTTCTTAGGCCTTAAGACTCAGGGTAGGATTACAGCACTTACTTTCCTGGGGCTCCAGCTTGAGTGGCAGTCCTGGGACTTCTCAGCCTCCGTACGCGTTGAGCCAATCCCTCATCATAAGTCTTAAATAGGATAAATATAAACATATAATAGGATAAATGAGTAGGATATAAATAGGATACGCATACACACATACGTGTGTGTGTGTGTGCACGTGTGTGTGTGTGTGTGTATCCTGTTGGTCTGTATCGCTGGAGAACCCTAATACATCTGTGTTCAGTGCTATTTGTTCCTCGCTTGAAAAAGATGGGAGCGTTGACCCAAGGGAAATCTGCACGCGCTACAAGCTGGGGCCTTTTTAACCCCCAGGGGGCCCAGTCATTGAACATTCGCCAGCATCACACTGGATGGCTACAATCCTGAGCTACTATTTTCTCAACATTTTCTTCTAAAAAATTCACATTAAAAAAATGAAATAAGTTTATTTTACTTTAGACCAGGGATCAGCAAACTGTAGTCCATGGAACAAAGCTGGCCTATCACCTGTTCTTCTGAATACTGGGTTTTGTGGGGACACAGCCACAGCCACGCCCATTCACTCACAGGATGTCTACGGATGTTGCAGGCTGTAGGCAGAGTTGAGAAGCCACAAAAGCTAAATATTTACTCCAAGGCCCTTGGCAGAAAGTTGCCAACTCCTACTTTAGACAAATGCTTCTCAAATGTTAACGGGCAGATGGATCCCCTGCATCTGGTCCTGGGCCACAACCTTACACCACAAGTGAATGTAAAATCGGCAGTACTGCCGTAAATAGCAGGCGCCGTACAGTAGAGATCAAGGCAAACTAGACAATACTGCAAAATTCTTGTTAGAACCTACTGCTGCCAGACGCTCCGAGTGTTCTCTCTCTTTTTGCTCTGAAGACATCAGCAAGTGTCCGAGACGTGTGACAGACATGCTGGCAGCAAAAGAGACTTTGTCCTGCTTGCAAGAGGAGAGATTAAAAATGCACTAAGACATTATTATTTATTAAGGTGGTAAGGCTGTTGGGCTAACAAATGGTTTTGTGTTGTTTTACATTGTTTCCCCCAAATACCACCTCCTTTTCCATATGTCTTGAGCATCACTGAGGACCTAGCCTGGCTTTATGGGGAAAGTGGAAAAGCAACCAAAAGTGATTGTTTATCGTCTTTTACTAAGTTTCAGCAATTTAAGCTTTAACACCACAGCTCTTGCATTATTTTAAAACCGTCTCTGGCATATCTCTGAAACTAATGGTGCGAACCACCGTGTAATAAATTAAAATACCTTCTGTGCTGTCACACTGCAAACAAGTAGCTACTCCCAAGTCTTTGAAAAAGTACTTTTGAGATAAAATATGTACTTGTAGATTCTGCAGGTTTTAAAAAAAAGTCCTGACTCTTCACAGATCTACTTGGGGGGAGGGGGTGTTTCGTGTAAAATGTGTTTTCCTTGACATTTAGAGGTCTTGCAAAGTGGTTTATTATAGGTCTTGTGGACATCTTGATATTTAATTAAATTTCAGAAATATATTCTCTGGACTCATAAGAGGGATTTGAAGAATGTATTTATTCACTGTCTATTTGTTATTCTTTTTCTGTTTCTAACACAAAATTATCAGTTGGAAGTAAGTCATCAGAGGCACTTAAAATTTTTCGGGGTCAGAAATCTAATTAACCCCGGCAACTGTGCTTAAAATGTTAAATAATATAAGACAAGTCCCTACAGGAGTCTTTGGTAGTGTTCAGTCTGGGTGATATATTTACCACCATTTTTTTGAAACTGACCTTTAATGTCCATTTTCAGCAGGCATGAGGGAATGGAAAGCAGATTGGGGAGCAAGTGCCTTGTGAGGTCTCATCCCATACATCTCAGTAAATTACTGCTACGCGTAAACAGCTGAATTTGTAAACTATTTCATCCCTTTACATTTTTATAGACTGAATTAAGAGTAAGTTCGTAGTGAATGGACCGCTTGTCTGAAAATAGCTCTTTCTCCCCATTTATAGTTGAAACCAGAAAGATGGAACCCAAGTGGTTTCAACCTATGGATTTTGGGGATACATGTATTTTACCACCACCTTATTGGTGGGTTTGCTTAGTGCAATTTAGGCCTTTTGTTGTGTCCCGACAAACTAAGCAGTTCTTGCACGTTCTTGGGAGCTATGTTTTATTTTTCTGTGAGTGGGACTCTAGTTTGCTTTCAAAATACTGTCAGGAGTCAACCTGCGAGACTGTATGTTTTGCCCCTAACTTAACAGAGCAAGAGCTAATGGAAATGGTCAGAATAGGAGCTATTGGAAACTGGGGAGACAATACAGAAGACATGAATGGTTGTTGTGGGAGACTCTTGGGAGCAGTGAAGTATCATGAGCAGACAGTGGGAGGAGCCAGGCAGGTGACCAGGAAAGGCAGGGGACAGGTGAGAGGAACTGGCCACCTCGTAGGTGGTCAGCTCCTTGCCCATTAAGAACTGGAGACCTTAGGGGAGGCAGAAGTGAGAGGGAAGGAGCCTGGGGCAGGCATTGATGTCTAGTGGACAGCCTGGACCAGAAAGGGAGTCAGTGCTGGCTACAGGTGAGGAAGTAGAGGTCAATCTCCAGGGAGAGGGGGAATGGAAAGGGTTATTTTTGCATGGACATAATTATAGTTCAAATGGCATTCTTTATCTGCAATTCTAATGGCATTGGACTATTATTTGTTTCCGCTGGCTGCTGTAGCAAATCACCACAAACTCCGTGGCTTTAAACTACACAGATTTAGTGTCTCGCTGTTCTAGAGGTCGGAAGTCTGAAACAGGCCAAGGTGTTTTCAGGGCTGTGATCCTTCCAGAGGCTCCAGGGGAGAATCCGTTTCCTTACCTTTTCCAGCTCCTAGGGGCTACCCATGTTCCTCAGCTCATGGCACGCTTCTCCACCTTCAAAGTCAACAGCAGTGGTCAGTGCTCAGAGCCCCTCTCAAGGTACCGTCTCTCTGGTTCTTTCCCTTCTGCTTCTGCCTTCTACTTATAAGGACCCTTGTAATTATGCTGGCCACACCCAGATAATCCCGGGTAATCTCTCTGTCTCAAAATCAGTTTGACAGTCTTCAGTCCATCTGTAACCTTTATCCCTCTTTCCATGTAAAGACACATATTCACAGGTTCTGGGCGTCAGGATGTGCACATCCTTGGGTGACTCTTATTCTGCCTATCATAGGCCAGTTCAGAATGAAACTTTGTTATGCAGGAGAAAAGTAACCCGAATTGGTGCCCAGGAGGACACAACCAGAGGCGTGATTGACCCTTGGTTCTGCTGTGTGACACACCACCTCACAATGTAGTTTTGTTCTTCTCACACAGCCTGGGGTCAGAAATTCATTCCAAGCGCATCAGGGCCATCCAGTCTCTGCTCCATGATGTCTGAGGCCTCAGCTGGGAGGATTCAAAAACTGGGAGTGACTCAACGGCTGGGGGTGGGGTCATCTGAAGGCCTCTCACGCATGTGGCTGGCAGCTGTGCTGGCTGTTGCCTGGGACCACGATAGGAATCCTGTCTCTCAGCTGGAGCACCTGCTCGTGGCCTTTCCTCGTGGCCTGGCCTGGGCTTCCTCGCAGTATGGCGGCCTCAGGGTGGTTGAGCTTCTTACACGGCAGTTCAGGGCTCTAAGGGCAAGTGTCCCAGCTGGTGACATGGAATCTACGTGCCTCAGAAGCCACACCGTGGCACTTCTGCCACGTTCTGCTGGTTATAAGCAAGTTACAAGCCCCCCTCCCCCCCCCACCATCTTCAATTCACAGGAAGGGGTGTTAGATTCCGTCTCTTAATGGGGGAGTGACATGAGTGATTGAGATGAGTGTGCAGGATGGGAGAGATGGAGGTGTCCATCCCTGGAACAGTGATCTGCCGCATTCTTCTAGGACCCTCAGCAGGGATGTACTGGTTGTTTCTGGCTGAGCTCCATTTAGGGTTGCCAGATTTAGCAAATAAAAATACAGAAGGTTCACTGAAATCAGAATTTCAGGTAACAACGAATTTTTATGTATAATTATTTCCATGTAATATTTAGGATATACGTATGCTGAAAAATAGTTGTTGTTTTTTCTGAACCTCTAATTTAACTGGGTGCCTTGCGTTTTATCTGGCAACCCTACTCAATTCTGAATGCCCATTGTTGGCTATTTTGAACGTGACCTCTGGATTCTAGGAGGGTGGGAGGAGCAACCAGGGGGCAGATTTTGAGAGAGAGCCCTTGTGGAGGGGAAGAGACCCAGACCTGAGGGGGTTAAGCTTGTTCATTCCTCACCCACGTCTGCAGAGCCAACCTGCCCATCCCCACTTACCACTGCCTGTCAGAACACCCAGCCTCCTGGGAATTAGTGGGAAGTGTGGAACCCATTCTTCTGATGAGCTTTCAATTAGCCTGTGTCTAATTTTCAAATGCTCATGAATAAATGATTAACTCGGATCAGAAAGAAAATCAAAGACCTCACCGCTAATAAACAGGAGGGTTTGAGAGAGTACCTCATCATTACTTCCATCATCCTTCCCATCGTCGCCTCCCCATGGCGGGAACACAAGGAGAACAGCCAGCAGCTACTGACCGTACTCTCTGCTGGACACCACCCTGGATTCTCTTCTCTCCTGGCAAACCTATTGGCTACTTTCTATTAGTATCTGAACCGTGCAAATCAAGACACTGGTGGCCAGCCAGGGGTCGCACAGCTGGAAAGCTGCAGGGCCGGGAGGACCCAGCCCGGGCTCACTCCTGGCCTGGAATTCAGTTCCTCTGTTCCACTCATGGTTGCTGCATTTCTTCAAGAGCAAATATCCTTTTCTCAGAGGACAGGAAAACGAGCTTGTGTACAATAGCTTGTGGTTAATATATCCCTTTGTGGATTGAATATTGTTTCCCAAAATGACATGTCTGAGTCCTAACCCTGGTACTTGTGAAAGTGACCTTATTTGGAAATAGGGTCTTTGCAGATGTAATTCAATGAAGAATCTTGGGATGAGATCATCCTGAGTATAAGGTGGGCGCTAAGTCCAATGACTGGTGTCCTTAGAAGAGAAGAGAGAGGGAGACTTGAGACACAGACACAGGAGGGAAGACGGCCGTGTGAAGACAGAGGCAGAGATTGGAGTGGTGCTTCTACAAGCCAAGGATGCCAGGGCTACAGGCAGCCGCCAGCAACTGGGCAAGAGGCAAGGGATGGGTTCCCCCTTGGAGCCTCCAGAGGGAAACACCCCTGCCGACACCATGATCCGGCACTTGTGGACCACAGAGCAGTGAGACAATGAGTTTCTGCTGTCCCAGCCCACTTCGCCTGTGGCGGTTCCTTACAGCAGCCACAGGAAAGGAGCGCAGCGGTGACCTGAGCGCTGAGAGTGTCTGTTTCTGCGCCCTGTCAGTAGCTCGGCTGCCCCGTCTCATACCCGTGAGTCCGCCAAAGAGGCCACCACGTTGCCTTCCGTCACACCAAGCACAAGGCTATGGTCTCTCCTGTTTGTATGTGAGCCACAGACGGTGACTTGTGGTTCTGAACCTGCCTTGGCCTGCCTGTGTGGCGCTGGATAAAGACAAATCATGTCAGCAAAGCCCCACCGGGGTCTTTACAGGGAAATTTAGAGGAACGTGGAGTCTGTGTGCTTTTCTTAGTCAAAGAATCAAAGTTACGGCTTTTATACCTTGAACTACTAAAGCACTTAAATCAGCTTCAAGAGCGAGCTGGCCAGCCGCTTATGCGTGTGGTCCCTTGACGAGGACGCAAGAGGCTCGCTGAGTGTAAATCAAAACCCAGCACCTCTGGCTGTAAGGCAAACTTTTAAAAGTACTACAGTTCCTACCTTCCTGTGTGCACACACCCCTAGGGAAGGGTCAGAGGCAGAAGTGAAGTTCTCTGGTTTGCTCATCTCTTAGGGCAAATTCCATGGAGTCACCTCCAGCCCTCGCCATGGCTCAGATGCTGTGAAAATAACCCTTGTTATGTATCAACCAGCCAGTTCCCAGCTGTTCTTCCCTCTGTTTGCTGGTGAGAAGCAGGCCTCTGACTGTGGGGCTGTGCTAACTCCCTGTAACACAGCTTTCTGCAGAGCCAGCTGGACTCTCCTTTTCCCCGGAACTTCACAAAGTGCCGGCTTCACCCTGGAATCCCAAGCAGTTGCCCTGTGAAGACATCAAGGCCCCGGGAGAGGATGTAAATGATGTGCTTGAGAGTGGCTTTGAAGACCTCAAACAGGGCGAGAGCCAGCTCAGCACGGAGCTGGCAGAGCGGGGCTGTTTTCTGGAGGGCTTTAATTTGCCAATGTGACCACGGAGGAAGGAACGCTGCCAGACCAGGGCACCGATGAAGTAAAAACACGTTGTTCCCTCCATCGCCTCCACCTCGAGGAGGCCAGAGTTCTTCAAGGTGGACACTCTGTAAGTGAAATCCACGGGGTTTGGGAAACGAGTTGAAACCACTCCAGAATTCAAGGCACATGTTTTGCGATGCTCGAACGGGCTCATGAGCTTCCCAGAGCCAGGCACGGTTGGGAGGCCTTGAGCTTTGATCTTTGGGCTTGATTTTCTTTCTGTCTGCTCCCTGGCCTTGAGCACAGTGCCCTGTGGACAGCGAGGGGATGAGCCCAAGACCCTCTGCTGTGCTGTCGCCAGTTTGTAACCTGAGCAAGCCCCGATCCATTCCAAGCCCCCGTCCCCATCAGTAAAGTGTGGGGGAGGGTCTCTCCTTACCAGCCTCCGGGGGAGCTTGGAAGATCCAGTAAGGGCACAAATGCCGAGGTTGTAGTGTTGACTGATGGGGGTTGCCTGCTACGTGCCAGGAAGGTGCTAAGTGCTTTGCATGCGGAGCGCAGGTTGGCTACCCGTTTTATGTAGAAGGGTAGGGAGACCTAGAGAGGTGAAGGATCCCACCCAAGGCCATGTGGCAAAGTGAGAAGCTAGGATTCCAACCCACGTCAAAGCTATTGCTCTAAATAATTTCCCTACAGGCCTCCTTTTTGTAAAAGACCAGACAGTAAATATTTTTGGCTTGACCGAAAAGATGGGCCATGAGGTCTCTGTTGTATCAACTCAACTCTGCCATTATGGCACAAAGCCAGCCATAGATAATACGTAAACAGAGGGTAAGGCTGTGTGCCAATAAAGCTTAGTTACAAAAACAGGCAGGGGACGGGGAGAAACTGCTTACCGGTATAGGGTTTTTGCTTTGGAGTGACAGAAATGTTTGGAACCAGAGTGGTGGTCACGCAACCTGCGGATTGTCTAAATGCCACAGAATTGTTCATTTTCAGACGGTTAATTTTATGTTAGGTAACTTTCACGTCAATAAATTCTTTTTTCAAATTTAGGTGATGACCAAGTTGGACCGCGGACCATAGTTTACTGACCCCTGCAAACTGTTCCTGGTCCCAAGCCTAGTTAAATGAGGATGTCTGAGAGGAGTCAGGAATCAAGTCTTTTTCAGCTGCCAGCCCCTTACTCTGACTGGACCCGTTCAGAGTAGGGACCGGACTCAGGCAGGCGAGACCGCCAGCGTGGGCGTCGAGGCTCGGAGCATCTTGGCTCTGTCAGGTACCAGCTGAGTCACACGGGCAGGTTGTTCAGTCTCCCCGGCCTCAGTTTGCTCACCCTACAGGATGGGGGTGATGTGGAGTTATGAGGATGGGCTGAGCTAATGCATGTGCTTGACGAGACTCTACAGGTAGGCGCTGGCTACAGTAGTGGGTTTTTTTTGCCAGACGCGGGCCTCTCACTGCTGTGGCCTCTCCCGTTGCGGAGCACAGGCTCCGGACGCACAGGCTCAGCGGCCATGGCTCACGGGCCCAGCCGCTCCGCGGCACGTGGGATCTTCCCGGACCAGGGCATGAACCCGTGTCCCCTGCATCGCCAGGCGGACTCTCAACCACTGCGCCACCAGGGAAGCCCCTACAGTAGTGTTTTAATTTTGACAGATGAGGAACTTTCTTTACCCACCAGCTACTGCTCGCTAGTAAGCAGGAGCTCAACGGGCAGCCCTGTCCCTCCCCCCCGCACCACACAGCTTTACTGAGATATGATAGATGGATACGCTGTGTACATTTAAGGTGTATAGTGTGGAAATTGGGTATACGTGTATATTGTGAAATGACTATCGTGATAAGGTTAGTTAACACATCCGTCACTTCACATTCTTCTTTTTCTGTGGTGAGAACATTTAAGATGTGCTCTCTTAGCACCTCTTAAGTGCAGTATTATAGTGCAGTATTGTTAAGTATAGCCACCATGCTGTACATTAAATCCCCAGAACTTATTCATCTAATAATTGAAGTTTATACTGTTTGATCAAAATCTCCCCATTTTCCCA
Organism: Globicephala melas; assembly: GCF_963455315.2. Classification (NCBI taxonomy): domain Eukaryota; kingdom Metazoa; phylum Chordata; class Mammalia; order Artiodactyla; family Delphinidae; genus Globicephala; species Globicephala melas. The sequence goes on from NC_083328.1 coordinate 83,800,195, forward strand.
GCATCTGGCAACCTATTCTTTGTTTCTGAGTTTGCCTCATTTGGTTTCCATATATAAGTTAAGTCATACAGCATTTTCTTTTTTCTGTCTGACTTGTTTCACTTAGCACAAACGCCCTCAAGGTTCATCCATATTGTCACAATGGCAGAATTTCCTTCTTTTTTTTAAGTAAATAAATTATTTATTTTTATTTATTTATTTTTGGCTGCGTTGGGTCTTCATTGCTGCGCGCAGGCTTTCTGTAGTTGCGGCGAGCGGGGGCTACTCTTCGTTGTGGTGCGCAGGCTTCTCATTGCGGTGGCTTCTCTTGTTGTGGAGCACGGGCTCTAGGTGCACGGGCTTCAGTAGTTGTGGCTTGCGGGCTCTAGGGCGCAGGCTTAGTAGTTGTGGCACAGGGGCTTAGTTGCTTCGCGGCATGTGGGATCTTCCTGGACCAGGGCTCGAACTCATGTCCCTTGCACTGGCAGGCAGATTCTTGACCACTGCGCCACCACGGAAGTTCCTTCCTTCTTTTTTATGGCAGAATATATTCCATTATATATATATCTCACATTTTCTTCATCTTGTTGACAGACACTTAGGTTGTTTCCATGTCTTGGCTGTTGTGAATAATGCTGCAGTGAACACAGGCGTTCCGATATCTTTTCCAGATAGCAATTTCATTTTCTTTTGATATATACCCAGAAATGGAATTGCTGGATCAGATGGAAATACTATTTTTAATATTTGAGGGACCTTCATACTGTTTTCTATAATGGCTGTGCCAACTTTCATTCCCCAAAACAATGTGCCTAGGCTTCCCATTTCTCTGCATCCTCACTGACACTTGTTGTCTCTTATGTATTTGATGATGTTTCTTCTAACAGGTGTGAGGTGATATCTTATTGTGGTTTTGATTTGCATTTTCCTGATGATTAGTGATGTTGAGCAGCTTTTCATGTCCATGTTGGCCATTTGTATACCTTCGGGAAAATATCTATTTAGGTCCTTCACCAATTTTTTTACTATATTATTTGTTTTTGTTTGTTTTTTGTTTTTGCTATTGTGTTGTAGGAATTTCATCTATATTTTGGATATTAACCCCTTATTGAATATATGGTTTGCAAATATTATCTCCCATTCCATAGGTTGCCTTTTCATTTTGTTGATCATTTCTATTGCTGTGCAGAAGTTTTTTAGTTTGCTGTAGTCCCACTTATTTATTTTTGCTTTTGTTGCTGGTGCTTTTGTTGTTGTATCTAAAAAAAATATTGCCAAGACTGATGTCAAGGAGCTTTTTTCCAATGCTTTCTTCTAAAAATTTTATGGTTTCAGGTCTTGTATTTAAATCTTTATAATGCATCTCTGGTTACTTTTTGTGAGTGGTGTGAGACGGGGTCTAATTTTATTCTTTTGCACGTGAATATCCAGCTTTCCCAGCACCATTTATTGAAGAGACTGTCTTTTCCCTATTGAGTATTCTTGGCTGTCTTGTCAAACACTAGGTGATTGTATATGCATGGGTTTATTTCTGGGCTCTCAGTTCTGTTCCATTCGTCCTTGTGTCTGGTTTTGTTTTGTTCTGTTGCCAGTACCATACTGTTTTGATTACTATAACTTTGCAACAAGTGTGATGCTTCTAGGTTTTTTTCTTCTTTCTCAAGATTTCTTTGGCTATTTGTGGTCTTTTGTGGTTCCATACAATTTTAGGATTTTTAAAAATATTCTTGTGAAAAATGCTATTGGAATTTTGATAGGGATTGCAATATATCTATAAATAACTTTAGGTACTATGGCCACTTAAACAAGATTAATTCTTCTGATTTATAAAAATGAGATATCTTTCCATTTATTTATGTCTTTTTCAATTTCTTTCATTAGTATCTTATAGTTTTCACTGTACATGTTTTCACTTCCTTGGTTAAATTTATTCCTAAGTATTTTGTTGTATTTGACCTTATTGTACATGGGCTTTCTTTTTTTCTTTCTTTTTCAGATAGTTTGTTGTCAGTGTATATAAATGCAACTGACTTTTGTATGTTGATTTTGTATACTGCAGCTTTACTGAATTTGTTGATTCGTTCTAACAGTTTGTGTGTGTGTATGTGTGTGTAGTCTTTAAGGTTTTCTATATATAAGATCATGGCATCTGCATAAACAAATTAGCTTCTTATTGTCTGATTTACATGCCTTTTATTTCTTTTTCTTGCCTTATTGCACTGGCTAGAACTTTCAGTACTGTGTTGAATAGAAGGGGTGATAGTGGGCACTCTTATTCCCGATCTTAGAGAAAGAGCTTTCATTTTTTCACCATTGAGTATGTTGTTAGGTGTGTTTTTCATTTATGACCTTTATTATATTGAGGTACATTCCTTCTATACCTAATGTGTTGAGAGTTTTTATCGTAAAAGAATGTTGAATTTTGTCACTTGCTTTATCTGTATCTATTGAGATAATCATATGGTCTTTATTCTGTCACCTTTATCAATTTGCATATGTTGAACCATCCTTGCATCCCAGAGATAAATCCCACTTGATCTTGGTGTATGGCTGAGAGGTACTAGAACCAGGTTATTGGCTACTTCAAGTTCCACAGATGAGACCAAGGTCTGTGGGCTTATTACTCAATGCACAGGTGGGTGTCCCTTGGCATATGGTGCAGAAGACAGAGCCAAGGACTAACAGGTCTGTAGCCGAGACCTCAGGGAAATAGAGCCCTTTCTAGGTCTGTAGTCCAGACCACAGTCACAGCTGCCTGGGTGCAGGCCTGAATTCTCAAGAAACAGCTCTTGGACTGCATGGGGTTTCATAATCTCCTACCTGGAAACCAAAGTGCCCAGAAAGGCACCTTTGTCCATGGATAAATGCCATATTATTGTTGCTGAGAGGACAGATACGAGTAGGGGAACTTCTATTCCGCCATCTTACTGATGTCACTTTCCCAGGCCTGGTTTTTAAGAGGCAGTGCAATCAAGACCTTGGTTAGCATCATAATTAGGACAGTTTAGAGGCAGCTCCAAACAGATGTGGTTTCTTCTCAGGATTCAGGAGGCTTTGTGAGCAAAGACTGGACTTGATAACTTGCATTTATCATGAGTTTAACACAAATGGCTCCAACTTCTCCATTCTTTGGTATCCATCAGAATTCAGGAAGGATACAGACCACAAACTGAGAAAGCAGGAGAATATAATAAAGAGATAATGTCCCGACAGTAGCATGTTGAGAAAATCCTAGGCTGATAAAAGTGGGGAGCTGTTTCCATCCCAGGACTGAAGGAGCAAAGGCAGGGCGCAGTTGCAGAACCCAGAGAGGAGGATCGTACAGGACTCCTGCTGTGCAGAGCGCTCACCTGACAGAAACAGTGGCTTCAGAAGAAGGATGCAGCCCACTTGCAACAATGGAACAGAGACGGAACCAGAAGAATAAATAACTTGGCCATTCTTCATTCTCAGATGGGCTCTCCCTTATGGGACCAAAGCTGACCCTCAGCCCCTCTAAGCTTATGCCATCACTACAGCAACCATCTCAGCCAACATCTGATGGTTTCAGGGAAAGTCCTAGGGAGGGTTCTGATTGGCCAGGATTGAGTCATCACTGTTGCACTGGGATAAAGCATTCTGATTGGCTAAGTCTGATTTGCAAAGGGGTTCAGACGGGAAAGAGAAGTTCTGACACCAGGAGAATGAAGGCAGAGAATAGAGCATGTGAATTCTATCTGGTGATGTCCACTCTACTTGTTCTTCTCGGAACAGTGCTCTGGACTTCCACAGATCATTAGCACTTTGCAATTACCTTCTCCAGAAGGCTGCTGATCTCCCTGTGTCTCTTTATCCTAAATGTAGATTGAACTCCTCCCCTAATTCCTCAAAATGGGATTAAAATCAGACTTTTTTTTTTTTTTTTTTTTTTGCTGTAAGTGGGCCTCTCACTGTTGTGGCCTCTCCCGTTGCGGAGCACAGGCTCCGGACGTGCAGGCTCAGCGGCCGTGGCTCACGGGCCCAGCCGCTCCGTGGCATGTGGGATCTTCCCGGACCGGGGCACGAACCCACATCCCCTGCATTGGCAGGCGGACTCTCAACGATTGCACCACCAGGGAAGCCCCAGACTATTTTTTAATTGGAGTATAGTTGATTTAAAATCAGACTATTTTAACATTTACCAAAACTTCAGTGAAAGCTTGAAGGAACAGGAAGAAGCTGAACAAAGTTTATGATTTTAAGTCAAGTTCCACCATGGGAGTGGGTCCCCACTAGACGTGCTTCTCTTTAACCCTTAACCTGACAGCATGTATTTGCAGCCAGTCCACCAGTCCCAAGACTCCACCTCCCACCTGCCATGAATGGAAGTATTTTGGAACCAAGAGAAGGAAAAACATCCCGCCTCCCTCCACCACACACACACACACACACACACACACACACACACACACACACACACACACACACACACACACACACACACACACACACGATTCCAGGCTCATCTGCCGGGACACACCATCAACTCAGAGGTGAATTCTGTCCAGAATGATGGTATCCCTCACATTGTCACGCAGGGCAATTTCACTACTTCTTGTTGAGAATTTCTCCATTCCCGAAGAGGATTTTGCCTTCTTCTTTGCAAAATCAAAAGGCTTATTGAAATGCTTTGTTTTATTTTGTTTTTCTGAAATAAAAGAGCAGTCTTCCCTTCCAAAGGGGGTTCAGAAAATTGCTAAGGGCTTTAAAATAGCGGCATGTTTCCACTCCCACCCATCAAGTATTCAAAAATATGGGGGTCTAGACTCAGAGTATCCAATTTTCACAAAGATAAATTAAAATCAAAATGCATTATTGCAAAAATCTTATTTCCTGCTGGGAAAAATTGACCTGACATGTATCAAGGGGGGACATTCTAGAAAGACAACTCAATTTTCCCCATCCAGAGAGAATCCTAGCTGGGCCTCAGGGGCCCACAGGTCAGGAGCTCTGTCTGTTTGGGAAAATGCATTCTCTCTTCTTCCACCCACATCTGGTGCTATATTATAATCAATCCCTCCTGGGTCCTGTTCTCACTTTTTCTAATTAAAAAAAAAAAAAAAAGAGGTTTTTAATAGATGAGCTCTCTCTGCCACCCCCAACGAAGTCTTTGCAGTTTCCATAATCACAGAGGTAGGAGATCAGAACAACAGAGGAGGTTTTGTGCTGAGGTTCTGCATGTATCCCTAGTAGTGGGGGACCTTTTGCCCAGCAGGGATTTAAGTGGTACCTCTGCATTCTGAGGATAATGCTACTCCATTATCTGCTGTTGTTATAAACAGTTTAAGATTTTTAGAGAAAACCCTTTTGTTTTTTTTAATGCGTCTCTGCTCACATTGCCTCCTTGTCTCTTTCATCTGGGGAATGTTTACGACTTCTGGCCCGGCTCCTTTTCAGTGAAGAAACCAATTGAGATCAATCTGGGCGTTAAGTATTGATCCAAGAGGCAGGGCGATCCATGGTGGAGCCTGGCCACAGCTGCTGTCTCTATGCTGTGTCTCCTGGGCTCCTGGTTTATCCCCTGGGACGTCAGGACCCCAACCTGGCCCCCTGGAAGCTGGGACAGCTGCAGAGTGTCAGATCCTCACTGGATCTGCCGGATGCACCAGGAGGCCGCTGCTGTGGTGGGGCCACTGCTTACAGCAGGTCTTTCCGAAGCTTGTTTCTCCCGGGAGCCTTGCACACTCTCTTCACAATCATAGGTGTCAGAAGACAGCGAGGCAGAGCTACGGAGCTCACTGCTGACTTGCAGGAAGCGGCTGTGGAAACAAGGACTCTTTGTTGGAAGCTATTGATTGTTTCTGCTCATGTGGCTGAGCTTAGGGTCCATGGGGCCGCTGAGCGCGAGGTGGAGATGGATTCTCAGGTAATCACGATCCAGCAAAACTATCCCCGTGATGGTTTTCACGGCAGGCTGCTGTTTTCGGAGCACAACGGTTTGAAGGCACTGAGAAGGAAACATCCACAGACATGCAAGATTTTCCATGTGATCTCAGAGGAATCTCTGAAAGCTTGCTTTCAGAGCTTCAGAACTCCTGGTCTCTCACATCTGCTGAGAACATGCTCATTCATTCATTCAATAAACATTGATTTGAGAGTTTATATGGTAACAGGCTATAGTGATGCCCAGGTGAACATAGTTCCTATCCTTGGGGGCTTACAGTTGTGTCAGAATTTCCAGAAGGTAAGCAAATAAATGAGCAAATAGAATTACAGATTGTGCAAGTGCTATAAATTAACCCAAATTGTCAGTAATAGAGGTGAACTGTCACGTGTATGTGGTTATCCACTAGAAAGCTGGGCAAGGAAGACCTCTGTGGGGACCTGGCACTTGAGCCTTGTAGGCAAAGTGCTGGAGAGTGTGTTCCAGGCAGGGGTAGGCCATGTGCAAAGGTCCTGAGGTCAGGAGGTACTCAGCCCAGCACAGAATGGAGGCCACCATGATTCAGGCATAGGGAACCAGGGGGAGGGGGAGATAAACAGGACCATCCTGCAGATGTAGTAGGAGAGGTAGGCGTTTGGACTTTTTTTCTAAGTTTAATAGGAAGTTAAAGCACAATTTAGGTTTAAATTCCTCATCAGTTGCAGCAAAGAGAGTGTGCTGGAAGGGGCAGGAGTTGGAGAGGGAGATGGCTAACTAGCATGGTGGTCCATGTGAGAGATGATGACAGCTTGAATTCAGGTGGTCGTGTTGGGGTGTAAGGGGGTGCTGATAAGCCAGCTCTCTGAAAAGAAAACAGACCCGAGGGTTAGGGTTTGCCAGTTTCCGTGGTGTAAATTCTCCCACCGCTGGCTGGTTCCAAGCCACCCCTGTGAGCAGCAGGGAGCTGAGAAGTGATGAATCAGTCAGCTGCAGCCCTGTTGGAGGAGGACCTTGGTCTGTGAGGCTGGGTGGAAGGGGGCACGAGGGAGAGGGGGGCATGCACAGTCTCCCACTTACTGGTTTGGGTGGTGGAGAGGCTGACAGAGCCATAGACGGAGACAGGAAGAGAATGGAAGGGGCACAGATTTGCGGGTGGGGCGGTGCCATGAGAACAGAGCTCACCTGAAGCCCCTCCCCTTCCTCATCCTCACGGACTGGTATCAGTTCTGCATGATTTGTCCCCTCCTGTAAACACATGGCCCTGCTCTGCTAGCATCTGCCCAGCCAGTTCTGCGGGGACCTGTGCAGTAAGTTATGGGAACAAGAGATGGGCTGGAAACCCAGAGATCAGGAAACCAAGGCTCGAGGATGTTAAGCGTGGCGTCATGTGGCTGGAGAACGGGTCAGACCTAGGCCTTCTGACCCGAAAGGGTGAGCCCTCTTCTCTGCGCCCCGTTGCTGGATTTGTTGATTGTTAAAAAGCTATTAAAAACAAAACATAAAAACTAAATACTCTTTTCTTATTTTTTTCTCTGCTTCTGTTTTCCCCGGATTACTATGCATAAGGAGAAGTAGCCCGCACTGTAAAATGGATAGTTAAATATTCCCTCTCTAGTAAAGTGGAAGGGTGAGGGTCCTCAGCATAACCTGCCACCCACAGCAAAGGCAGCACCAGATGTGTTCATTTGGAAGTTACACAGGTGGTGCGCTTTGAGCTGTGTCTGTGTTAATCCCGCAGGCGCTGCTTAACCCAGGCGTGCGCGGGTGAGCCTGCGAGCTGAGCCCTGCTGAGATCAAAGGCTCAATCTGGGAGCTTTCTGCTGCTTTCTTGGGTGTCTCCCCCCATCTCCAGGCGCCCTGAGCACAGCTTGGGAGCGACTGTCAAAGCTGGTGGATGATGTTTATATCAGGATGCTGTGTGTGCTTGTTTATTTAACGCCTGATGGTGGCTGCAGCCTGCCCACTAGGCGGGGTTAACAACATGCACGATGTTAAGGAGCTTGCAGGAGGCTCTTGTTCTCACATGTTCATCCTTTAATCCAGGGTCCACATCCAGGTAAAGCTGTGAAGGTGCAGAAGGAGAGTGAGCTCTGGGGTCCAACAGCTGTGAGTTTGAATCCTCTCTCAGGCTTCATTGCCTGTGTGCTTTGGGCACGTGTCCTAAACTCTGTGAGCCTCAGCATTCCCACTTGTAAAGTGAGAGTAATCTTAAGTCCCACGTCTCGGAGCTGTTCTGAAATTACGTGTCCAGGTTCAGGCACGATAATTATGGTCGTCACCATCGTCATCATCTTCATACTCCTGATCTGAGTCCAAAAGCTCATGGGCCGGGCTTCCCTGGTGGCTCAGTGGTTGAGAGTCCGGCTGCCGATGCAGGGGACACGGGTTTGTGCCCTGGTCTGGGAAGATCCCACGTGCCGCGTAGCGGCTGGGCCCGTGAGCCATGGCCGCTGAGCCTGCGCGTCCGGAGCCTGTGCTCCGCAACGGGAGAGGCCGCGGCAGTGAGAGGCCCGCGTACCGCAAAAAAAAAGCTCATGGGCCGTTCACTCACCCCCCAGCAGTGTACGCGATGCCCCTAAGTGGCCTCCAAGGGTTTTGGGTGTGACTGGGACACCAGCTGAAGCCCTGGCTCCTGGAGACCCTGCAGTTTCTGCACATCCTGGGAACATCTATCCTCAGCGCTTCCTTTCCTGAGCTCACTTGCTCTTTGCTCTGACCAAACCATGACATGACGTCTGGCTCGTTTTCTCTGGTTCACACCCACCAACACATGCATCCCACTCACAGGGGGTCTGTGTGTCTGGGGGCTGGAGGGCTCTTCCATGACAGCATCTACATTTGTGTCCCACCATCAAATTTCCTGCGTCTCTATCCTGAGAAGCCTTGAGCTCCTTCAGCGGTGGCTCCTGTGCATTCACTGCTTCTCCTTCTGCTCTGGCTCCCCTCTCTGCTCGCCCCAACTTCAGGGCCTGTTCCCACGTGGAATTCTGACACCTCTAGAAAGACATGGTGATTCCAGGGCAAGAGCAGGAAGGCTCTGCTCCTGCCCCTTCATCCTTCAGTCTGAGGATCTTTGATACAATATCTCAAAAAAAAAAAAAATCACCCTGAGAAATTCCCTTACCCACCTCTCTATCCTCTCCCTCATGCCCCAGTCCATCCCACAGATAATTTGAAACGTTTAAAGGATGAAAAACAGAGCTGTTAGGAGTCCATTTGAAAGCAGTGCGTTAAAAGGGCTGTTTTCTACATAGCACCATTATGTCCCGGCTGAGAAGGGCTCCCGTTCTAGTTGTTGAATCCATAAAACTATGAAATCCTTTCCTACAAGGACCTCACTGACATGCAGAAATCAAGAACTGGTTCCCACATTAAGAGTTAAGAGGAAAAGGTACTATTAATTTTCCGTTCTTAGCCATGAAATTTGCAGTTGTATGCTTATGAGAGGTTTTTTGTTTTTTGTTTTTTTTTTTTTTTGCGATACGCAAAGAGGCCACTGTTGTGGCCTCTCCCGTGGCGGAGCACAGACTCCGGACGCGCAGGCTCAGTGGCCATGGCTCATGGGCCCAGCCGCTCCGCGGCCTGTGGGATCCTCCCGGACCGGGGCACGAACCCGTGTCCTCTGCATCGGCAGGCGGACTCTCAACCACTGCGCCACCAGGGAAGCCCGAGAGGTATTATTTTAACCTTTGTATTTCTCTTTACATTACTTACTGGAGACAAAATTAAAAGTTAAAAAATTGATACCTGACTTCAAAAGCTCAGCATGCTAAAGGGTATGAGGCAGGAACAAAAATAAGAAGAAATGGTGGCCTTTGAAGACTTTGGGAATCGAAATATATCAAGAAGGGCTTGAATTGTCCATAAAGATAAATGTCGGAGAAATTGCCTATAAAGATAAATGGTGGGGAAAGAGAAAATAAGATTTGAGGACTTTGGAATGAGTCCCTATAATTAAAATAACATAAAACATCTGAAGGGGTTCCAGAAATTAATCAAAACAGTGGACAATAATGTGTATCTGTCAGCTAACCTGGATTTCTTTTCTGTTTACAAGCTGAGCCTTTGTTTTGTTTCTCCAAGACTAATGAGACACTTGGCCTTAGCTCATCTTCCCTGCTGCGGTGGGGACCTCTCCTGTGCTGACTTGCCCACAGGGCGTCCCGGGGGCTTGTCAGTCACATGCTTGTGAAGGACATTCCTGTTCAGCTCTCAGAGCCACTCCATTTCCAAAAAGCCCTAAGATGGAGGGTGAGAAACTTAACCCAAGGATCCTGCACATCCCTTTTCTGATTATAAGAACAGTCTCTGTAAATGAGCCATGAGTATAAAAAATAGAGACCAGATAATTATTGCATTGGGAGAAAGTAGGTCCGTCAAGTCAAAATATAGTAGTAGATCAAATGAAAGAAAATGATAATAACAAACAGTGAAATTGCTAGCATTTATTGAGTACTTATAATGTGTCAGGCACTTAAGCTATTTCTTTTATTTTGTACAATGACCACTTTAAGTAGATATTATTATTATTCCCACTGTATACATGAGAAAATGGAGACCTGGAAAGGTTAGTGGGGTCCAGGGACAATGCAACTGGAGTCCTAGAATCGGGCAGTTGATGCCATGGTGCCTGGCACACGGTGTGTTCAGAAAGGTGGACCCTGATCTCCTCCCTTACCAGCCACCAATTTTATTGAGAGTAACCTTTAAGAATCATTCACTTGTTTATTTTCACCCATCACTTTCCAAAAGGGACTTGGAGTTTTGTTGAAGGGCATCCAAGGGACCTGGCCAAGGTCTCCTGAAGGTTGCTTGGCCTCTGGCCTTCAGTCAAGGCCGAAATGAAGATGCTTCAGCTCCTTCCAGCCTTCTCTTTGTCCATCTAAATAATGAATACTTGTGTCTCTTTATTTTGATAAATCTCCCCTTTGCTATAAAGTGTCTCAGTGCCTCTCAAGTGACGAATTCTTCAAAAATCCCTTGAAACTTTGCCTCTTGTTGCTGCAGCCTCAACCCCCATTTCCCCGGCTCACGTCTGTTTTCCTTAAACATAGCAGACACCCCGGTGAGTCACCAGAGCAAGTGTGGGTGCTTGCTTCCAGAGATGCTCCATCCCACCCTGGGCCCTGGGCTCCTGTCCCGGCTGCCCTGAGCCTCTCCAGGCTGGGCCCCACCAGTGTCTTGACCTCGTCAGCCACACCCTTGTGCCCACCCTGCCTTGGGACCTGGACGCTGCACAGCCACTCTGGCTCCACTTCACTGCTCATCTGTAGTTTTCCTCCTCTTGCCTCATTTCAGCCCAACTCTTTCTCATGCAGCCAGGCTAGCGTTTGTCTCCGTCTCCCAGGACCTGTCTTAGCTGGTACCTGAGACTTTCAACCCTAAGAGCAGGATCTGTTCAGTCAGAAAATACAGCTTGGGATCCAGGGAACTTTCTACATCAGAAGAAAAGGTAGACAGACAAGAAGATGCCTTTAGTTTGACAAAAAAAAAAAAAAAAGAAAAACCTGACAGATCCTTTAAATTGCCCATGTCTACAAACAAAAATGGTTCCTAAATAGAAATGAGAATTGACTTAGAGCAGAGAAGCTCTTCCACTGCCTCCTGTCATTAATACATGAACACATAGGTTCAGCTCCAAATACCTTTTTGAAAATACAAAACAAACAAACAAACAAACAAACCCTTCACAGACATGCACCTCTCTGTGCTTCATGTTTTGGCTAAGAACATGATGGAAAGGTATTGTCAGGCTCTGCAGTCCTTTTTTGGAATCGTTTGAGCAGTTCTGTTGTCGTGAGCTTGTGAAAGGCTTCAGTTCTTTCACCCTGTAGACCATTTGGGTTGAGATGGAACCTTTTCTCCTGTCCTGTGCACCCTGGAGGTCTGGACATTCTACCTGAGGATCTTACACACACACACACACACACACACACACACACACATGCTCAAACATACACATGTGTGCTGGTGTGCACCTGTATCAGGATGACCAACTCATGCCCATTTGCCCAACTTATTCAGTTTTGGCTCTGGAAGTCTTGTGTCCTGGGACACAGTCCGGGCAAATGAGGACCACTGGTCACCTGTTGTATACGCATGTAGAACAGACAGGCTTCTTTTCTCCCCCTCTGGAGGCTGGCACCCCAAAGTCTACAATGCTGGAAGGTGAAGTGTGAGGCTGAGGAAGCAGAGGCTCCGTGACTATAACAGGGAGGGGGAAGAACATGGGGTCCCAGGGTGTTTTACATGTTTTGCCCTGAAGCCTCATCACCAGGGCGGGCCCTTGTGTTCTGAAGTCACTGGCTTTCTGACCCCCACCCAGGAACAGAACCGGGGGCGGGGAGGGAAGATGGGGAATGAGCCAAGTGGGGTCGACTGACTTGCGATTGAGAAGGAGGCTGTTTTATTTCTGTTCTGAATCTCATGGAATGTATCTACTTCTATCTTAATTAAAAAATAAGAAGAGACAATAAAATCTGTTATTACAGATTGGATGGGTAAAACAATTGCCTTAACAGTAATCTAGGAACTTAATTAGAGCCAAACATGCCCGTGTAATACACATGCTCAGGAAGGAAGGGTTGAAGAGGTCCGATAAATCATTGTTTTTAAAAACAGAAGAAGGCTTTGTATTTGTCCGGTTACAGCTGACGAGGCGGTGAAGAAGCTCTAAGCGGGCTGGGTGCCGTGCATCGCGGGCTTTAACGTGCGGGCGTCGCGTTAGAATGGGAAGCTGTCTGGGAAAGAGCTGAACTCTGTGATTATTTGTCTGGAATGGGAAGCCATCACTCAGGGTGGAAGCTGGTTAGTGAAGGACCTTCACGACCAACTGCATGGTCCTGCCGATCTTTGTCTAAAGTACAGGAGGCAGACGGAGGCCGGCCAGAAGCAGCTGCAGCCCCAGTTGCGCAGGCTTCCTGGCAGGCAGGCTCCGGGAGCTCGCCCAACCCAGCCAGACCTGCTGCCCTTCCTCTAGGCTTGGGAGGGCTCGGGGCATCCTTCCGGGGCCTGCGGCCCTGGGGAGGGCGCAGGTGCCCGAGTGGCTCTTCCAGCCTTTCTGCTCTGGCTCCTGCGTCAAGTGCCGGCTCTCAGAGAGGCCTCCCGCCTGTGCACTGAGAACCTGTCACCACCACGCTCCCCTCACCACCGACCCCGTTACCGGTTTAGTCTTCCTCAGAGCATTTATCCACATCGGAAATTGTCCTCTTGAATGGGTTCCTCACACATCACCCGTCTCCCCAGTGGGCTGCAAACTCCAAGAAGGGGAGGGCTTGCTCAGATTTACCGCAGCTCTGCCTCTGGACCCGGAACGTTGCCAGGCCTGCTCCCGGTGTGTCCCGTCCGCGGCAGTGGACAGCTGCGGTTGTGCTTGCCCAGCACCCACGTGTGGGTGCTGGCGCTCAGAATATCCATTCGGGGAACCGCCCTCCTCCCACTCTTAGTCTGGGTGGTCTGGGTGGGGCTCACCTGGCTCCAGGCGTGGAGAGACCACCTGGCCCCAGCTAGACAGCTGGTGTTCTCCACTCTGGGCCGCAGTCACGTGTTCAGGGGTGGGCTTGAGACTCACCTGTCAGTGGGCTCTGGGACTTGTGGTGGGACCCTTGGGAAAGGCTCTTCTCTGCTGAATGGGAGCTGGTAGTGGTGAGCCTGGAGCTGCTGCTGGTCTTCTTTGCCACGCCCCGGGGGAGCTGGCCCTAGAACAAAGTCAGAGGAGACACACATGCATCTGACAGCAGAGTCTGAGCCTCTGTAGTTGGCCTTGTTCCAAGTCCCCCGGTCACAGGAGCCAATGATGCTCTTGTTTTTAATAAGCCAGTTTGCGTCAGGTTTTTGTCACTTACAACCAAAAGGATCCAGACTAATATGTCTGACTCTCACTCCCCAATCCTGGTTTTACAAATTGCTTGTGAGGAGGGCCTGGCACTCTGAGCGGCAGTGGCGTTGGTGAGGGGTAATTGGCCTTCCTGCAGGGTGTTATCCTAGTGACAGTCGGGCCAAGCGAGTCACGCTGCCAAATGTGTCACCCGGGACAGTCACACGCAGGTGGCTGGTTTGTCTCAGCAGATGGTGGCATCAGCTCTTCTGAGCCAAATCCTGAGTACAGGAGGGACCAGTTGGTCTGCCCCATCTCCTGTTGCTTCCTGAGGGTGCAGATAACTCTGCCTGGAGACTCTTCAAGGCCCATTCAGAGGTTCTGCCATTCATTTTCTGCCCATCACGTTGGCCCTGACTCCAGTGAATGGCTGGCCGCATCCTCCACTCACATCCTTTGAAGTGAGGAGCAGGCAGGGACACTGCCTACCTGGGTTTTAATTTCATCTTCCATTTTCAAGAAAAAGCAAATCAAGAAGGTTTCAAGGAATCCCAGTGTGTGACTGATAACATAGGAAACTTCTCTGAAAAGAGATAGTGTTCTGTGGTTCAGATAGGTTGGGGAAACACTGGTTTAAATAAAGTCGAGTCTATCTGGCGCTGCAGGAATGTGCAGAATTTCTAACACGCGTGGCTGTCACTCTCCAAGAGGCAGGTATGGTGGCTGCTTCTGCCAATCTCACATGCCGCAGGACCCTTGTTTGGGGAGCGTCTCTTAGGATTACGTGTTCTGCAGAATGTTCCTTGGAAGTATTTTAAGGATAAAGACGTAAAAGGGTCTTCTCCCTGCCTTGGCGTGAAAGTTCCCTGGGGTGAATTTGTGGGACTGGAAACTGTAGTATCCGGGCAAGATCTCACGGTCCACCTGCTCGTTCAGAAGCTTCCGGAGGGCGGTGCTGGCCTGTCTCCTTCGCCGTTCCACCCCCGGCACCTACCACAGAGCCTGTGCGTGGCTGGACTCCCATGCTTGTTGGGTGAGGGAACAGGGGCTGTATGGCTGAGGGCACACATGCTTAGCCCAGGAGCACGGTAAAGCGGAGCAGCAGGAGAGCTTTCTGGAGCCTCTGGGAGACTTTGCTCTGAAGTTAAGGCTTATTGGTTTTCCTTGTGGCTCTAGAAGGCAGACCTGGGGTCGATGGGTGGCCTTGTCATGGAAGAGGAATCCAGCTCAGGATAAAAGAGGCTTGCCAGGTAGTTGGCAGCAGCTTAACAAACAACAGGCTGCCCCCCTGCAGTGGGAGCAAGTGTGGATTGCCTTAGAAGGATTTACGTCTCAGATTTGGGCTCGCCCTCTATGATTTCCGATGGTAACTCTGAGTCTGCAGTCGTGTTGAAACAACCATATGTTCTCCCTCTGTAACTTCTTTTTCTGTCATCTAAGCTGCTTCCAAAAGCTGTTGGCATTGAACTCCATGTTTACTAAGCTGACTTCAAATATTTGAGGGTATTGGTAAAGTTCATTATTTGCCCCGAGAAGCCCTGAATCCGTACTGCTGGGTATAGTTTGGTTTTCTTTCATAAATCCAACATATATAACAATAAAAGAACAGAATGGAAGAGTTGAGAGGGACGTGCGTCTCCATGTGCATTGTGTAGCGACGGCTTTCTTGGCAATGCTGCATCTTAGGTCGGGTTGCCCGGAAGCACTCCCTGAGGAGAGGATGCTGCGCAGGTGCTTTATTAAGAAAGCACTTTATTAAGATCCTCAGAGAGACTGGCAAGAGGGAGGAAGAGCGTCCGGGAAGGAAAGATGCACGACGCATCTCGGGCAGCTCCGCCTGACCCCGTGGGTGGGCTCTGGAGTGCAAGTGGCAGCTCCTGTGTCACCATCAGAGGCAGGGAAGCTTTGCACTCGCAGGTGACCCGGAAATGCTCCAGCTCTGAGAAGGTACGTGCTTAAGTATTAGAGATAAAGTGGCTTGGTGTCTGAAAGTAGCTTCCCGATGCTTCAGAAAAAAAAGTACATTCATGTTTACACGCACATGAATTATTATTCTGCAAAACAAAACTCCATATGAATATTATATAATTAT
Organism: Globicephala melas; assembly: GCF_963455315.2. Classification (NCBI taxonomy): domain Eukaryota; kingdom Metazoa; phylum Chordata; class Mammalia; order Artiodactyla; family Delphinidae; genus Globicephala; species Globicephala melas. The sequence goes on from NC_083328.1 coordinate 83,815,963, forward strand.
CTAATAAATATCTGTGTGTCATATAGACACATAAAACACATGCGAATGTAGCAAGTGAGTTCTTTGAACTTTTCTATAGGTTTGAAAATTTAAAAGTAAAGTAATCAGTTAACCATGATTCCACCTTCTAAAATAAACACCTTAAGTTCTGTTAATATTTTGGTGTATAGTATGTCCTTCCAGTGTAGGGAGACATGTGTAGGTGGGTGCTCACAAATGTGCTGAAAGTCACTGCTGGGTTGGGGCTATGGTGAAATAGGATTATAATGAGTTTTACGCAGAGGACCCAGGGATGCCCAGATTCTCCTTAGCCCAGGCTCCCCGTCACCACAAAACACAATGCAGAACCCCAGTGAGCTGGTCCAGGCTAGCGGCTGGCTTCTTTACCAAGTCCAGGTCCGCTTGAATGCCCGGTTTCCTCCATGAATATCCCAAGTTGCCAGTGTCATCACCCCCGTGACTCTGGCCAATGACAGCCCTGGAGAGCCCCTAGCAGGAGAGCAGGTTTGTGGCAGAGCCTCAAGTCTTCCCATTGAGGTAGGAGCCCCAGACTACCAATCCCGTGAGGTTGAGCTCACAAAGGAAGAGAGAGGCAGCAAATTTCTTCTCCGTCATTTGGAAGAAAAAGAAGAGACCCAGGCCTGTGACTTCATCTCTTTCTCGTTTCTCTTCTAAAAATGCAGTCCAGGGGCTTCCCTGGTGGCGCAGTGGTTGGGAGTCCGCCTGCCAATGCAGGGGACACGGGTTCGTGCCCCGGTCCGGGAAGATCCCACATGCCGCGGAGCGGCTGGGCCCGTGAGCCATGGCCGCTGAGCCTGCGCGTCCGGAGCCCGTGCTCCGCAACGGGAGAGGCCACAACAGTGAGAGGCCCGCGTACCGCAAAAAAAAAAAAAAAAATTAAATAAATAAATAAATAAATAAAAATGCAGTCCATCCATTGTCCCTGATCTTAGGCAATTACTTCCAACTTAAGGGTGCTGTGTCTGTCCTTAGTCCTGAGTCATCTTGGGGAGGAAGGTGGGAGGGGTTGGGGAGTAGTCTTAATGTCACCAAAATAATGTCAGGATGGTTGTCAGAGCATATGAAGCCTAGTTTATTGATTTATTTCTTAAATTAATGTACTATCTTTTTCAGAGCAGTTTTAGTTTTACAGAAAAACGAGCAGAGAGTAGGGTGCCCGGGTACCTTCTCTCTCCCCGAACCTCAGTTTACCCTCTTAGCACCTTGTACTCCTGTAGTTCATTAGATACAGTTGTTGAGCCAACACTGATACATTGTTATTAACTAAAGCTCTGGGTTTGCACTAGGGTTCATTCTTGGTGTACCATCCGTGGGTTTCCTCAAACGTCTAATGACATGTTTCCACTATTACAATGTCATGCCAAATAGTTTCACTGCCTAAACCCATTCATCCCTTCACCAGAATCCTTGGCAACCCCTGATCATGGGGTTTTTTTCTCATGCCACTAATTATTCTTAAAAAGTAAAGATTTTGGGCTTCCCTGGTGGCGCAGTGGTTGAGAGTCTGCCTGCCGATGCAGGGGACACGGGTTTGTGCCCCGGTCCGGGAGGATCCCGCATGCCGTGGAGCGGCTGAGCCTGTGAGCCATGGCCGCTGAGCCTGTGCGTCCGGAGCCTGTGCTCCGCAACGGGAGAGGCCACAACAGTGAGAGGCCTGCGTATCGCAAAAAAAAAAATTAAAGATTTTAAAGGTAATACTTTTACTTTCTCTATTAAAAATGTTTTAACCAAGTCTCTATGTTGGGACATTTAGGCCATTTCCATTTTTTTCCCTACTATGAAATCATTAGATAAACGTCATTTTACATCAGGATTTCTCAACCTGGTGCGATTGATATTTGGGCAGGATAATCTTTTGTCATGGGTGCTGTCCCATGTATTGTTGGGTATTTAGCAGCACCCTGACCTCTACCCACCAGATTCCAGTTGCACCTACCCCCCAGCTGTGACAATCCCAAAATGTCTCCAGACATTGCCAAGTGTCCCCTGGGGCAAAAAATCGCCCCTGGTCAAGAACCACTGCTCTGTCTCTGTACTTCTGCACACATCCAATTCTTTTCTCAGGCTAAAGTCCCATAAGTGGAATTAGTAGTTTAAATTGTTCCAATATTTTTAATGCTTTTGATAGAGTTTTCCATTGTGCCCTTCACAGAGGTTGTTCATTGGCACCCAGCTAGAAAATATCCTCTTCCACTTCCTGGGACCAGACTTAGATGTGGAACTGGGGGGCGTCTGAGGTCATAGACGGTATAAGCTGTGATGTGGATAAGCTGTGATGTGGAGGCACCTGGGGCCCTCCCTCCAGGTATGGGAGGTAAAGTTCATGATGGAGAAAGTCAAGTTCACCTGTGCATAACTTTGTCCAGAACCGGCTTGAAATCCCCAGGCCTTTGAACATACGCGAGGCTGTGTCATCGAGTTTCTATCTGTTGAGAAACCTACCTTCCCCTCTGGCCATCACGTCCCACCTGGTGGCCTGGAGCCTCACAGACAGGCAAGGAAGCAGGAGGCGACTTCCTACTGCAACCCCACAACCTAGAGCGGGCACTAGGTGAGCATGCTCTGTCACTGCCCAGTGCAAAGGCAAGGATGGGGACGGGAGGCAACCTGCACAGGCAGCTGCCAGATGGACGGGCATCCTTGAGACTAACTAAGTGGAGGAACAGGTCTGCCTGTGGGTGGAGTCTCTTAAGCTTGTGGACCCAGAGGTAATGTGATACTTTCCCCAGAAAACAGCCTGCCTAGTGAATAGCCCTCTCCAAACTCCTCCCTAAAATGCCCCCAAGGTGATCCTACCTGGATTGTGTTTTCATCCGCGCACGTGTGGTTTTACTCAAGATTATATCATTTTCATGAGAGGGGATTTAACCTCCAGGTAACCAAGAACGGAGAAAGCTCAGACCCCACTTGATGGCTCCTGTATCTGCTCTTTGCTCTCCTCTCTCCTTTGGTCTTCAGGTCGTGAGCTCTCTGCAAATTTGCTGCCTACTTCTCCTGATTTTGGTGGTTTCTCTTCAAGGTTCCACTGACCCATCACATTCCTCTAAGTCCACTTACTTAGTCCACTTTACTTCCACCAACCCTGAAGCTTTCCCTCCTCTAGTGAATTAATTCCCATTTTGATAGATGTTTTCCTCCCTGCAAAAGCTTTGTTTGTGTTTCCCTGTTGTAATGCTCTTAGTGCTCGAGGATCTGTGAATATGCATAAATATGAATTATCCGTGTCTATAATCACCTCCCGGATAATATGCTGTCCCACGCTGCTGGCGCATCCACCTCCTCTGTCAGCTCCCACAGTGGAGAGCACCCCCAACGCCCGCGATATAGACTCACAGGGTGGGGGCGTGTGGAGGAATTACCTCCCCACTTTACTCACACCGTCACGTCTTCGCGTGCCTCCAGGAGGGGAGAGTGTGACAGCCTGTCCCACCAACGCTGTGATCTTCCTCCTCTGCTCCCAGGCCCCCTCCTTTGAGCCTTTGCCAGGCCTGGAGCATGTGCCTTCCTCTGCATGTGAGTGGCCTCCCCTGTAGGGCCCACTGAGCATTTGGTCAAGTCCTTGCCCGCCATCTCACGGTGCTCACTGGCACCATCCACAGCTACTTGGGAGCTCTTTGGGGACCAACGTCTCACCCTAAACTTCTTAGTAAACCCCATTTGGCTATTTAGATAGTAGGTGCTCAATAGATGTGTGGATTAATTCGTGAGAGAATACACAGCATCTCCCAAGGGAGTGTCGCCAGTGCCACACGGTGTTTGTTTAACGGGGTCCACTCAATGTCCAGCAGAACAAAGGAATTACTTCTCATTGCCGGAGCAGTGTATTATGACCCCACAAGTCTGAACAAGAGCCTTCTTTTTAAAAAGTGTGAAAACAAATCCTCTGCTGTTTGTGAAAACTATTTTCTAAGTCATATCCGTGTCTCCAAACAGACAGGCATGGGGGCCAAACAGGGTGGCTTTTCAGCGTGACCGTTAAGGAATAGAGGAAGAGGAAGTCAGTTTTCGAGGGGGGGGGGGTCATGGACCAGTGGAACACATATATCTGGGGCCTCATGAAGCAAAATGCAATGAGCAAAATCGAGATTGTAGGATGAAGGGGGATGTTCATAGAGCTGCGTCTTTCTGGCAGCTGTAGCCTGTGGGCCCTGGGGCCGGGCACTTAAGATGGAAACCATTTGGCCAGTAGCCTCTGAGCTGGTTTTATTGCCATATGATGCCTCATACCATGGGGATGGAGCAGTGTCCTGGACAGGCCTGAGCCAGAAAGCAAAACTCTGACAGACGTTTCATGAGTTCCAAAATTATATAAATTCCCATGACCGCTTCTATCAGTTCAGTCCCCCCCTCCACACTGTTTTCTCCCACAGGATGTGGGGAATGATGAGGGAGAGGAACAGAGAGATTTATCAGCAGAGAGATGTGGGTGTCTTCCCAGCTTCTCCAGAGCGGTCTAAGCTTACTCTTTAATCTTGCAAATAAGCCATGTCGAAATCCTTTGGGCTCCATGCTATATCCCCAAATCCTTAATTCTAGATGGGAGAGACCAGTGGTTCTCCAGGTGTGACCCCCAGACCAGAAGGATGACGGGGGAAGTTTACTGGGAATGCAGATGCTCGGCCCCCACCCAGGGCTTCTGAGTCGGGAACGCTGAGGGTGGGTCCCAGCAATTGTGCTTTAACTGCCCCCAAGTGATTCTGGTGCACGATGAAGTTTGAGACCCACCGGGATGCACACACTACAGCACTCTCATCCTTAACCTGGTGTACAGAGAGCTCTACATTTCCTGGTTAGCTGAGAATCAGAAGAGGGAGGGGGGCCCATTGAGCACCTGGAGGCCATTCAAATCTCTGCCTTGAGGAGCCGTGACCAGTGCGGTCCCAGGGCAGGGACCCAGGCCAGACTTCAGGCGCAAATCCAGACTCGGCTGCTCCCAGCGTTGTGATCTACTGGGTAAACCCCTTACCCTCTTTGTATCCCAGGTTCTTCTTTTGTAAAATGGCGATCTATAATACTTTCCTTCTGGAGACGTTGGAGGGGTACATCAGATGAGTCAAGAATTTAGTTGTTCACCTGGAAAAGGCCGCATGCTGGTGGTTGCGGTTTGTATCGTTCATCTAAGTTAACTTTCAGTTCTTTTCCCTAATGTTAGTGTGTCTCTGCAGTGCTCTATCCTCTCCGTAGCAGCGCGTCAAAATACAGATGCATCATGGTCCTTTCTGTTTCAATTAGGAGTGCAGTCCGATTTAGGAGACAGACACTCAGTTTAAACAAATGGGCAGTTATGTGTCCCGTAGGAATCTGAAGACTGGCAGTTGCTGGTATGATGCCCTGACGTAACCCACTTATGAGGCAGCGGATTTTGGATAGGATGTGATTGGTGATTCCCCTCTGTGCTCTGCTACAGCTTCAGTCTCACCATTGTTTTAACTCTGTGATTGTGAGTGTTTTTTTCATTATTAATAGAATTTTCTCTGTGTGTACATATGATAGATAGATAGATAGATAAACTAGATAGATAGATAGACAGATAAACTAGATAACTAGGTATGTAAACTAGATAAACTAGATAACTAGGTATGTAACACAAGAGCAAACTAGCCCAGTTACCATACCCGCTGGCATCCTTTTGGCCAGCAAGGGCTGCTCGGCAACCATCTGCGCTGATCCTCTGTGTTTTGGCCCCGCCTGGGAAGAGGGCCTTGCCTACATGTGGTGTAAGTCCTCAGATGTGGTTGGCCAGGTAGAGCCCAGATTTGCATCCTTCTGTAGGGGTCAAGAGCCCATGATGGGAAAGTACTGACCTAAGCCCTGGGGACACGAAGCGAGCAGGTCCTGGCCTCAGCCTTCATGAATTTTAAATATTAACTGGGAAGATGGGAAGTTCACAGCCAAGTGCATAAGCACAGAATTGCCTTTGTGGTCAGTTCTACAGAAATGGTGTGGGAGCGCTGGAGAGTCGGTGTGGGTAGACATGGCCTGGGGGTCCCGGGAGGCCAGGAAGAGAGGTTAGAGCTGATTTGTAAAGGAAGGATAGGAATTGGCCAGATAACCGTGGAGAGGAGTCATTCGGGGGGAGACGACCAGATTGTGAAGGTCCCCAGCAGGAAGGACGGTGAAGTACCATAAGAACTGGAAGGTGGTTTACTTGTCACTTGTCCCACTTGAGGCCGCCCAGAAGTGGAGCAGTGACTTCCAGTGGCTGCGAAGCCACCCTGTGCCCCTTGTAAGGGGTGGGGTACTGTTTCTCCTGGAACAGCCGGACAAGGCCAGGCTTTGGCTTCCTGTAGTCTAGGAGCTCCGAGAACCTGAGCACCCCAATGCGATATGGAGCTTAGAATTCATCTGGATTAAAGTGGAGGTAGAGGCACCGGTGCCTGCAGGGCAGCCGGGCCTCCCTCGGCTTCCTCCTCTTTCCTGAGCCTGGTTCTCTAGCACAGCCATCAAGCCTGTGGGCTCCCGACAGCCTTGCAGGAACTCCCCTTCTCGTAACTCTGGGAAGCCAGGGAGATGCCTGTGTTGGCAGCCCAGAACTCTGACCATCACAGAGGACCAGAGGGGCCAGGCCGGCAACGAAGGAGGCTGTGCTGGGGCGCTTAGCACGGCCACCACCTCCCCACCACACAGGGCCTTGTGTCACTAGAGGCTTCCAAACCCAGGGGCATGGGACAGGAATTGAACGCCATGTAAAAGTCTCCTTACTTCCCGGGGGATAAAGGGTTTGAAAGACAGGACTAGAAGGAAGATTCTATTTTCTATTTCTTTTGAACATCTGGAACTCTAAAGAGTGTTAATTTTTAAGCTGCCACTAGGAATGGTGAAAGAAACTGGTTATCCATTTGGAGCGTGATCATCAAGTTGCAGCCTGCATGAAATCAATTTTTATAGCCGGCTCCTAACCCCTTGAAATGCAGAGTCTATAATGGCAGTTTGGGTAACGCTTCAAGTTTAGTGGTGTAGCAATAAAGAAACCTAAGTGCAAAGTGCTTCTCCTTCCCAACTAAGTCCTCTCAGCAAAATTTCACTTCAAGTGTCTGTTCATAATAAAATAATTCTGCATTCCAGCTGAGAGCTCCACACACTCCCTTACTCGTCATGTGGCAAGAGCCCGTTTTTTCACTGCTGGGCAGGGCTTGCTAATGGGCACTTTATTGCTAAGTGTGTTGGCCCTTTGGGAGCAAAATAATTTTATCCAGCGTATGTCTCGTCTCCAAGCCTACTGATCAGCGATGCTATTATGCTTGCAAGAGTCATTTGTAAGCTTTTCAAGTGATATGCCAATGTCTTTTTTTTTTAGGTAAAAGAAAGAAAAAACTAAAAGCAAACAGCTATATCTTGGGGGAGGGGGTGTGAGGAGAGTCACTGCAACCAAATCGATGTTTATCTTCCAAGTGCTATATATCATGAAATGACGTGTTTGCTTCTTTTTTGTGCATGTTCCAAAAGCAAGCCTCACTCTTAAATAAGATTGGGAGAGTGGAATCAGAGAGACACTCAAGACCCATCCTGCTCCTTATTAGCTGTCAGACCGAGGACAAAATTGCTGGGAGATTCAGAGCCTTTGTTTTCTCATCTGTGAAAAGGGAACAGTAATGAACTTAGTTCCTAAATGATGGTGAAGATTAAGTGACATGAGAAAGTACAAAAGGCAGGGAGCATGGTTCTGAATGTGTGAGAAACGCTTCTCTTCATTGGTCTTTGCTTTTGCTTTTTTCAGTCAGTGTAATTTTTGCAGATGCCTCAAAACTCCATGGAGAGCCGGTGTTTGAGGCTGTCCCTTCTCACCTTTACTGTTGGTCGCAAGCCAAGTGGGAGCAGAGATAGTGTCAGCATCTTTCTTTTTTCCTCAAAACCTTACAGAGTGCGTTAAAAACCAAACGTCTAGGGCTTCCCTGGTGGTGCAGTGGTTGAGAGTCCCCCTGCCGATGCAGGGGACACGGGTTCGTGCCCCGGTCTGGGAAGATCCCACGTGCCGCGGAGCGGCTGGGCCCGTGAGCCATGGCCGCTGAGCCTGTGCGTCCAGAGCCTGTGCTCTGCAACGGGAGAGGCCGCGGCAGTGAGAGGCCCGCGTACCGCAAAAAAAAAAAAAAAACAACAACAAACGTCTAGGGGGGCGGAGTCAAGATGGCGTACTAGGAGGACGTGGAATTCGCGTCTCCTCACAACTGGGGCACCTACCAGGCACCGGCGGGGGACCGTGGACACCTAAGGGGACGGGAGGAACTACCAGCCACCGGGTAGGACGTGGGGCGTGGGGGTAGTGATGGGGGAGGAGAAGTGGAAGTGGGACGGACTGGCGCCCCTGCGGCATGGCTGGGGGAGGGGAAGGGGGGAAATGGGGGGAACCACTGGGAAGGCAGAGGACCAAAAGGGAGCGTGGCCAGGATTCCCCTGCCCACTTGGGCCCCCGGAAACCTGCTGAGAGCCCGGGCCTGAGCCTCTGCCCATCGAGGCCCCCTCCAGCCACGGGGACCTGAGGGAGTGGGAGGGAGGGAAGGAGGAGCAAAAGTAAAGGCCGGACCTCCGGGGCCTGCACCCCTGAGGGGTGGCTGTGGGAGGGGACGAGTTCCCACACCCAGGGGGACCCACCCATGGTTAGGTGTGCAGCGGGGATGGGGGAGACCCTGGGGGAGACCCCGGGGGAGACGGTGGGGGAGGGGCGCGGAGGACCGGAAGGGCACGCGGCCAACACTTTCCTTCTGCACTCAGGTGTGGGGAGGCTGCTGGGACCTAATCCTCTGCCCTCGGAGCCTCCCTCCTGCCGCGCAGAGCCCAAGTCCCGCCCCTGCACGCCACCCGGGGCCCTACGTCTACCCTCAGAGACACCCTCCACCACGCTGGGCCTAAACCCCACACACACACCCGACTCAGGGCCTTACCCCCAAACACCGGAACCCCACATTCCAGAGGCCCGCCTTTCCACGTGCTGCTGCTCCCCTTCCCCGAGCAGGGAGCCCAGAGATAAACCCACGCACATATGGTCACCTTACCTTTGATAAAGGAGGCAAGAGTAAACAGTGGAGAGAAGACAGTCTCTTCAATAAGTGGTGCTGGGAAAACTGGACAGCTACATGTCAAAGAATGAAGTTAGAACACTTCCTAACACCATACACAAAAATAAGCTCAAAATGGATTAAAGACCTAAATGGAAGGCCAGGCACCATCAAACTCTTAGAGGAAAACATAGGCAGAACACTCTATGACATACATCACAGCAAGATCCTTTTTGACCCACCTCCTAGAGAAATGGAAATAAAAACAAAAATAAACAATGGGACCTAATGAAACTTAAAAGCTTTTGCACAGCAAAGGAAACCACAAACAAGATGAAAAGACAACCCTCAGAATGGGAGAAAATAGTTGCAAACGAAGCAACTGACAAAGGATTAATCTCCAAAATTTACAAGCAGCTCATGCAGCTCAATACCAAAAAAACAAACAACCCAATCCAAAAATGGGCAGAAGACCTAAACAGACATTTCTCCAAAGAAGATGTACAGATTGCCAACAAACACATGAAAGAATGCTCAACATCATTAATCATTGGAGAAATGCAAATCAAAACTACAATGAGGTATCACCTCACACCAGTCAGAATGGCCATCATCAGAAAATCTGCAAACAATAAATGCTGGAGAGGGTGTGGAGAAAAGGGAACCCTCTTGCACTGTTGGTGGGAATGTAAATTGATACAGCCACTATGGAGAACAGTATGGAGGTTCCTTAAAAAACTACAAATAGAACTACCATGTGACCCAGCAATCCCACTACTGGGCATATACCCTGAGAAAACCATAATTCAAAAAGAGTCATGTACCACAATGCTCATTGCAGCACTATTTACAATAGCCAGGACATGGAAGCAACCTAAGTGTCCATCAACAGATGAATGGATAAAGAAGATGTGGCACATATATACAATGAAATATTACTCAGCCATACAAAGAAACGAAACTGAGTTATTTGTAGTGAGGTGGATGGACCTAGAGTCATACAGAGTGAAGTAAGTCAGAAAAAGAAAAACAAATACCGGATGCTAACACATATATATGGAATCTAAAAAATAAGTGGTTCTGATGAACTTAGGGGCAGGACAGGAATAAAGACACAAACGTAGAGAATGGACTTGAGGACACGGGGAGGGGGAAGGGTAAGCTGGGATGAAGTGAGAGAATAGCATTTACATATATCCACTACCAAATGTAAAATAGATAGCTAGTGGGAAGCAGCTGCATGGCACAGGGAGATCAGCTTGGGGCTTTGCGATCCTAGAGGGGTGGGATAAGGAGGGTGGGAGGGAGATGCAAGAGGGAGGAGGGATATGGGGATATATGTATGCATTTAGCTGATTCACTTTGTTATACAGCTGAAACTAACACAACACTGTAAAGCAATTATACTCCAATAAAGATGTTAAAAAAACCCAAAAAACAAACGTCTAAAATTCACATGTTACAGTGCTCAGAGCTGACACCCGTGACAGGGGTGTGTGTGTGTGTGAGTGTGTGCACGTGCACACGCCTGGGGTGTTTCCTATAAACATTTTTGTAGATGAATGAACTGCTATCCAGGAGGTTGAGTAACCTACTCACAGATGCCTCTTAAATGAGAGTCAACTTGGCTATGAATCCAGGTGCTCTTACTCTGGGTCCTGCCACTTCATACTGAGAAAGCCTGTCATCTCCCTTGCCATTCTGTGGAGCTCTCGTGCCGAAAGAAATTAATCCAGTTTTAGAACATGACAGCCTGGAAATCGGTGGTTAGAATGTTCATGAAGCTCATTACCAGGGAGTCCCAAAGCCATGGGTGTGACCATCACACAGGTATTCTGTCCACAGAGTGTGTTTCATATTCAGCTCATGTGGGCTGCAGGGTCCACTTTTCTGCCCCTGCAAAGGGAGTTCAAACCTTGGTGGTGGCTGGGAACGGAGAGAATAAACAGGCAGTGAGCTGCTGTAACTGTTGCCCGGCAACTCCTGTCATCTCCCCAAAGCTACACAGGGATGTCCTTCCCACAGGTGAGGTAGTTGGGTCCCCGAGCTTGACTTGTTTGTACTAGCTGTCGACAGACTAGGGGAACTAAGGAAAAAACATTCTATTTCTACCAGTAAAACACATAATACACAAGTAGATTTTTCTTTTACAAAATCTTTTTTTTTTTTGCGGTATGTGGGCCTCTCACTGTTGTGGCTTATCCCACTGCGGAGCACAGGCTCCGGACGCGCAGGCTCAGTGGCCATGGCTCACGGGCTCAGCCGCTCCGCAGCATGTGGGATCCTCCCGGACCAGGGCACGAACCCGCGTCCTCTGCATTGGCAGGTGGACTCTCAACCACTGCGCCACCAGGGAAGCCCTACAAAATCTTTTACTCGATACTTTTGAGGAACTTAATTCTTAAGAGATTTACAACTCTAGTAGACTTGAATTTGCTCTGGACCAAAGTTTCCAGTTATCTTGCCAGTCACTACTATGCTCTGCAGTTTGGAGGAGTTTCACGGAGGAAGTGTCGCTAGTTCAAGCTCATTCCCAATCCATTTATTATGAAGTTAGGGTGGGGGTCACCACTCCACATGGAAAGACCAGCAGTCTCCTTACTATTTCTGACACTGTCCTTCTAATCTTCGAAATCTGTGACTCTCAAGTGGGGGTGATTCTTCTTCAATTAGGGAATGTTTGGCAACATCTGAAGACATTTTTGGTTGTCGCAGTTAGGAAGAAGGGGTGCTACTGGCATTGAGTGGGTAGAGCCCAGGGACCCTGCTAAACATCTACAGTGCACGGGACAGCTCACAGTGAAGACTTATCTGGCCCCAAATGTCAACATCTCAGAGGCTGAAAAATCCAACTTTAAGTTTAAAAACAGAAAGTTGAACATCAAACATAGAGCAGGACACCAAAAAAGTCAGTTTTACTGTGTAAGTTAAACATACAAAATAAAACATTGTGACAGCAACCTCTGGGTTTAATTGCCGATGTAAAATAAGAAAACTCAGGGGCAGTGGGACATGTTGTATGGCACCTTGAGGATGCAATCTGAAACAAATCTGTAAGGCATGTGACTTCCCCAGACACTGTAAGCAAACAAAACACTTAAGTTATCTATCCATTAATTGCAGTGTACGGACCTTATTTGTAAAAAAGAAAATAAATAGAATATATAACATGATTGGGAAATGAACACCAATGGGGTGTTTTGTGGTGTTAGGAAATTATTTTTTTAGCGCAACATGGTATAAAGAAGCTGAGAGGTACATTTTGATATATCTGTAGATGAAATGATGTTTGAGTTCTGCTTCAGAATAATCTGAGGGAGAAGTGCTCGTGGGTCTAGATGGAACTACGTTGGCATGATTTAGTAACTGTTGATCCCAGTTGATGGATGCGTGAGGCTCATCATTCTTTTCTCTCTACTTGTGTCGACATGTGGAATTTTCCACACTAAAATGTTTTTAAAAACAAACAGTGCCCCAAACCGCAGAGTTACGCCTGCCAGATTCTAATAGCTCAAGTCATGGTGTCTAATACTACAGGCACTTCCCGTGCATCCTCCCTGCAGCATCCACAAGACTGGTGATGGCCTCCCGCTGGCTTGCATCCGGGAGTTTAAGCAGTTGCCTGTGGACGTGAGGAAGTTAGTGGTGGAGCAGGAATTCAAGCTCAGGGCCTTCTAACCCTAGATTGTGGGGTTTTCTGCTCCATCCCACTGGTGTCCACCTCCCCACAGAACACAGGTGTTTAGTGGGTGGGAGGGAGCATGCATGCATCACAGGTGCAGATGCTAATCGGCTCCCTTCCAGATCTGCATAGGAGCGCTCCTTGTCAGCTGGTATTTGGACAGCTGAACCTCTAAGGGACCACAACATAATGCCTGATTCCTACCCTGGGAGTTGTAAACCAATCCCGGGTTAGAAATGTAAACATTTTCCCCATGGGGAAGAGCTGTTTTTAGCTAATTAGAAATGGGAGAGTCTGCCAGCTGTTAATATTGATGGTTATTCCTCGAAAAATGACTTCAAGGTACGACTAATCAATTGTCTCTCAGAATGAAGAATGGAACAGGCTGCTCTCTGGGAATGTCAACGTGTATTTATAAATCTGTGCTTTACAGAACAGTCAGGAAAAATGAGCCAGACCTGTGGCACGGTGATGAGTTACGCAGAGTAACTAAAGCAATTATAAGCATCTGTATTGGACTCAAATTTACAAAATTCCTTTAAAAAAAATTGGTTCTTGCAGCTGTTTTGTGTGTCATTAAATGTGGTTCCATGTAGTGTTTGTCTTGGTACACTGAAGTGTGCTTCTTGGCACTGGATTGAAAGTTAACAAGCGCTGGGATTGTGTTTTCTCACTTGGTAAATAGGGAGCTTTCACTTGGCTGAAAACATGTGGCTGATTAGGCCCTGGCTTGCCACAGTGTTTGCTTTGCTGTGTCTAGAACTGATGTTTGCATGAAAAGTGCATGGCGATGAGCTCCTTTACTGTGGGACGTGTGAGGGGACCCTGGCTGGGGACTGGGGTCTAGATGTATGGTGAGCAGGCTCTAAGGTGACCTCCTGGAGTCCGTGCCTGGGTAACCCCTTCTCCTTGAGTGTGCATGTGATGGTTGGCTTACTTTTACCCAGTTGAATATGGCAAAGGTGATGGAATGTCATGTGTATGATTGCCTTACAAAAGGTGGTACCATCTGTCTTACTAAAGGCGACTCTCTCCCTTGGTGGCTTTGTTAAAGCAAGTGACTACCCTGGAGAACTCAGTCCCCAGTGTAGTCAGACAGCAGAGAGCTGAGACATCAGTCCGACAGCCTTGAGGGGCTGAATTCTGCCAGTAGACGTTCTCCCAGCTTTAAATGTGGTTATCGCTTCCGTAGCCTCCTGATTGACCTTTCTCATAATAAGCACTGTGGGATGACTTCCACATTACAGGTGCCTCTCTCTACAGCGATCGGATGCCCAGCATCCAATATTCTTCTGACTTACAGACCCAGCCTGGTTCTGGGTGTGTCTTCCAGACAGCTGACCTCCAGTTCACCCCCTGGGTTCGTTACAGTCATCACGAACCTTGGAAGGTGAATATGGGAAGAACCACAAGATCCCTCAAAGGAGTCTATTACCAATTCCAGCTCTTCCTCTCTTTCAATTCTATAACCCCTGTATATTTTTTAAAAGAAGAAAAAAATTAGCATTTTTATCAATGTGGTATGAAGAGACCTGGAACTAAACTCAACATCACGATGAGGAAAGCTTCCTGCCTTCCACTCCTGCCCCAGGATCAGGGCTTATAAAAAAGGAGCCTCCAAAGTGCCGGGAGCTTCTTACAATGAAGTGTGAAGCATGGTCCTCCCCACGAAGGTGTCACGGGACCTAGAAACATGAGGTTAACTAAGGCAAAAAGGCAGTTACAAAATTTTTAACATGAGAAATATTTAAGCTACTTAACAGTTGATGAGAATGATCCAGTTAAGAGGGGAAGTTAAATATTTAAGAAAGAAGAGGAAATGAAGTGGCAGGGAAAGGACCTTCGACATTCACTCTAACAACAAAAAAAGTCTGGCAAAAATGATCAGAATAGGGGCTTCCCTGGTGGCGCAGTGGTTGAGAGTCCGCCTGCCGATGCAGGGGACACGGGTTCGTGCCCCGGTCCGGGAGGATCCCACATGCCGCAGAGCGGCTGGGCCCGTGAGCCATGGCTGCTGAGCCTGCGCGTCCGGAGCCTGTGCTCCGCAACGGGAGAGGCCACAGCAGTGAGAGGCCTGCGTACCGCAAAAAAAAAAAAAAAAAAAAAAAAATTATCAGAATAAACTTTTTCAGAACTCTAAAAATTAACCAAAGCCTTCAGCAATGCAAAGAGGGTGTTTTGTTTTTGTTTTACCTTGTTTATTTTTTAGAGAAAAACAGCTGAATCTTGGTAAGAACAATAAGCTTTGTGGCATTTTAACTTTCCCTTGTCTCACCCCAACCTCCAACTCTGTGGTGACCTTGATAAACAGCAGTGCCCATCCCCCATGCAGCCCGAGAGCTACCAGAGGGAGGACAACAGGGCTGCAGCTCATTGAAGCCTCGTTCTCAAAGAATTGTCATCATTTGACATTATGGGTGCCTGGAAGACCCCAGTTACAAATCCATCTGTAATTGACCTGACTTGGAACTCACCTGGTGTGATCAGCCATAGAGGGATGAAGAAAAAGCATTTCAGGTAGAGAGAACAGCCAGTGCAAAGCCCCTGAGATTGGAATGAACTTGGATCTGAGTCGAGGAGGGAAGAGCATCAGGGAGACCTTGGACACGGTGAACATAGAGAGGAAGGTTGGGGAACTGGGGGTTTTATTCCAGGTGCACCTCGGAGCTACTGGATGGTTTTAAGCTGGAGATGGAGTGAAGTTTTCAAAGCCTCACTGTGAGGAGGTGTGTTACTTTGTTTTTGTTCTATGACACCCACTGGACTGTGAGAGATGATGGGATAGGGGCTGCATCTTAATCCCTCATGACAGAATCCTGCAGGCTGTTACAGATGTGGCGCGGGAGCATTTTGGGAAAGAAAGAAACCAACGAAGGGAGGGAGGGAGGGAGGGAGGGAGAGGAAAGAAGAGAGAAAGGAGGAGGGAAGGAAGCAAGCTTGAAGGAACTCAAGCTGTTTCGCCTCTGCCTTTAGCGCGTGGGAGGCTGTGCTTTGATTGGGGATTTAGGGCCTTTCCTGGCTGTTTAGTTTTTGCATCTGCTGCATTTGACATGTCTCTAATTTTGATACTCTTTTCCCCTCGTATTTTATGCCAAATTCCCCTCGTAATTTATGCCTTGGGAATTCTGGGTCTTTCCATCTGGGAAACAGCTGCATGTTTTTGATGCTCTAAAATAAAATTAATGAAGAGGTAAAGAGATCTTTTTCACTCATTACTTACCGCTTCAGTCTTGCATTGCTTCTGTTGATTTTATACTGGAATCTTTCTCTCAGCATTTTTAATTAGAATCAGTCTGCATCCCAGGCATCCCTGGGCTCAGCATGCAGTACTAAGTTGCAAACATGAGCAGGGCCTGCCAGGCCGCACCTGCTCCAGTGTTCAGCCATGCACACACACATTCTCAGAACAGCCCGATTTCTGGCCGTATCTGGCCAGAGCAGCCTTCCATGGCAGTGTCATTTCTTGGCCTCAAAGTGACTGCATTCACCTTGTAATGATTTAGTTACTGCAACTGTTAAATAATGCAATCACTTTTATTAATTCTCAATCCATCTATGTGGGAGAAAATATCATCTGAACAGCCATATGGTCGACTTTTAATGAATGCAAGATACCTGGATGTCACATGAAAGATTCTGGATGGGCACACAAATTAGGCATCATGATTTTCTGTTAATACCAAGCCCAGATAAAGTCCTCTCCTAGGAGACCATTACTATGTGGTTGTATATTTAAAAAAGGCAATGGTTCCCAGAGAAGGCACAAAGCAGCAATGCATACTTAATAGCTTGTACCAAGGAGTAAATTAAGCCTGGAACTGCCGAGGTATTAAAGTTAGCAGAGCGGGTCTTGAGTATTCAAGAGAGAAATTTCTGAGAGAGAGAGAGGAGTTCATTCTTTTACATTGACTCAATAGTGAAATAAAGTGAACTCTGACAGTATGATTTAGCAAAGACTCTAAAACGTAACATGTTGGAATGGCTTTGTATCAAAAGTTATTTTTCTGTTCTATTACCTTTAATGAATCGCTTGGATCACCGAATATATTCGCTGAGCTATGGCTCAGTGCATTTTTGATAAGGAGACAAAATGTGCCACAGGTTTTGGTATAATTTTATTTATGATGGGGTTGCGTGCTCCATGTCATGTATATGCAGAAATACCTGTATCCATGCACAGAATATACATGTTTATTTTCATACATATTCATGTGAATATTTTACCTGTAGGACTTCTAATGAATTAGAATAGATCTGATAATAAAGAGTTCTATTGTATTTTTTCATCTTAAATAAATAGAAGTGCACAAAATCCTTTATTGGAAATTCACTGAAGGAAGACATGTTATCAAATTAGTACCCAAAGGGCCAGCTGGTGATGTGCAGTGATGAATCTATCTCAAATTACTCACTGCTCTGTGAAAATGGCTCAAATCATTCAGCCCATGGCCCTGAAAGCACTAAATGTCTCCCATTCCACAGTTTTAAGCAGAGTTCAAACCAACCCATCCCTTATTTTCAGAGTTAAAATGGGAAGTTTCAATTTGCCTTCTCTGCTAAGTGTCTTCTCTCCTTTGGGGGTGTCTTTTGGGTGCTGGGAGGGGACCCCAGCCCTCTGTCTTCTCCCCACGCTGAGACTCCCCACCAGTCCCACTCCAGCACTTCATCCTGTACCTGGGAATTCTCTCCATGGGAGCTGTGTTGAAGCCCCTGCAGGCTTCTGCCTGAGTTTGGGTTAACATGCCTCAGCTAGAACCACAGCTTTGCTGATCCCTGTGTCACCCTATAGCAGGGCACTCTTAGGTCCCCTCCTGTCCACCTCTGTGGTCTTTTCTCTAACAGTCACACCTCAGTTCTTTTACTATTGCTGAATCTTCCAGCTAGAGCACCCAAACTGACTTGCAAAACCCAAATCTGGTCCACTTGTCCATATCCGTCTAGGAATTTTCTGTCTTCTGAGGCAAGGCACATGCATTCATGAAACACATTTTTATTGATATCCTAGATAAGAGGCAGTGTCCTAGTGCCAGGTATAGGTACAGCTATGAATGAGACCGACTAGGTCCTGGCACTAATGGAGCTTCCTTCTAACTAGGGGAGATGGTAAGCAGTTAACTGGTGGAGAAATTGATGTCATGTGCTGATCTGTCTTGTGGCCAGGGTGAGCCAGGTGTCACCCCAGGTCAGGAGCCCTCGTCCATGACTCCACGTGCTCCTGTCACAGCGTGTACCACTTTCCACTGCAGTGGAAGCTCTCACGGGTAGAGCTGTGCTGCTCTGATCTTTTTTACATAGCATAGTGCCTGCTAGGCAGCTTTTAGAATATAAATTCAGTAATCCAACCCACAAATATTTACTGAACTCTTGCTGCGTGGCTTGCGTTGTTTTGGGCACCAGAGATCAAGATGGGTGAGGCCCCCACACTTGCGGAGGTACCTGGGTGCAGGCCAGGAGGCCCAGTAAAGAAGCAGGACAGCTGGGAAGGGAGGCCCCTGTGGCTGGGCTGCGAGCACATGAACAGAGTAGTGCTTCTTGGACTTGCGTGGGCTTAGCAATCACCTGGGCCCCGCTCACAGAGTTTCTGCTCCGGGAGATCCGGCTGGGGCCTGGGGATGTGCATTTGCAATGAGCTCCCAGGCGCTGCTGCTACTGGTGCGCAGAACGCTCTGTGCTGACGCCTGTTGACGCTGGGAGGGGGAGGAGGAGAGGCGGCAGGGCGATGTCCCCGGTGCCAGGGCAGCCTGGCCTTGGGACGCAAAGGGCCTGAGCCTGGGGTTCGAGAAGCAGGGAGGTTTGGTGTCAGGTGGGTCCCTTCACATGGGGCCACTAACCTTGCAGGGAGCTGAGATTTTCCTGAAAGCAGTGGGGAAAGGGTGTAGCATTTTAAGCAGGTTAGGGTTAGGGTTAGGGTGACATCACTGGGAGTATTGGTTTCCTATCACTGTTCTAACAATTACCACAAACATGGGGGCTTACAACAACACAGGCTTACAGTTCCGGAGGTCAGAAGTCCAGTCTGGTCTCACTGTGCTAACATCAGTGTCAACAGGGCTGTGTCCTCTGGAGGCTCCATGGGGGTACCCACTCCCTTGCCTTTTCCAGCTCCTGGAGGTTGTCTTGTTCCTTGGCTCGTGGCCCCTTCCTTCATCTTTGAAGCCAGCGAGGGGTGTCTGAAACCTCGCTCGCCGTCTCTTTGGTTCACTCTTCCGCTCGGGGATGCTCGGGGTTATGATGGCCCACTTGGGGGATCCAAGCTCATCTCCCCATCTTAGCTGATTAGCAACCTTAATTCCACCTGGAGCTTCAGTTCCTCTTTGCCTTGTAACCTAACAGACTCACGGGATCCAGGGAGCAGGACTTGGGTCTTTCTGAGCTACGTTGCTCTGCTGACCATATCCGGTTTAAAACACACACCGTGATACTGCTCAGAGAACGGCGGGGAGAAGAATGGAATTAGGGAGACCGAAGACAGGGCTGCCACCTTGGTCCAGGTGGAAAGGGGTTTGGCTTGAACTGGGTTGGGGATACAGAGAGGCGGAGATGTGAACACCTTGGGGAGAGGGAGCTGACGGCATGGGTGTGAGGTGAGACGAAGAAAGATGTGAAGGAATGGGGGATGATCCTCTTAACTGAAGGAGAGGAGGCAGAGGGTCAGAGAGAGTCTGGAGTGAGGTTAATGCCGTTTAACCTAACCCACTCACCAGTTACCCGCTGGGCTGTGGAAGCACACTAACAACTTTGTGAACAAGACAGTGAAACTTGGGCTGTAAGCATCTTAAGGACTCTGTCAGTCTGTGGGTTGGCACTTCCTGACCTTATGGGTTAAAATGAATCTGTATCAATTCTGGAAAGTTCCATAGGTGTTTGGAGACCTAACTTAAAAGGCACAGTGGATTTCTGGGATGGGCACAGAGTGACCTGAGTTTGAATCCCAGCTGGGCACGTACTAGTTGAGATGTGCCAAAAACCCCTGAGTCTCTCCATCATCTGTAAAATGGGCCTGAGAAATCTATTTGCAGCGTGTTGTGAAGATTGGACGTTCTGTCTGTAAATGGCTGGCCCTGCTTTTGGGAGTTTATTCCTTATTCCTGTGGTCTCTGTTGGATTATAATGGGCTGGGAAGCATTGGTTCTTCTGAGAGCGCTTGGAGGAAACAACCTTTTAGGGCTGCTATTGAAATTAGTGACCCAATTAATATGGCCCACGTAGAAGCTCCCCAGAGCAGGCAAGAGCTGTGGAAACAAAAGGGTTTTTTTTGTTTTTTTTTTAATTTCAGCATCCTTAAAAAATATTCTTATTATTCACCCTTCTGGCTGGGCCAGTGGACACTTAGATAAGTTTTTCTAATTATGTATCAGAGGATCTCTGTAAACAGGAAGCGACTGTCTTTGAGAGGTAGAAATCATTAAATACGAAAACAATAAGTTATCCGTTGTTTTCCGAACTGACTCTCTCCCATCTCCCAAGAATATTCTCCTCGCCTCTGTGTACTTTCCCATCTGGGTACACAAACAAAAACCTTGTAAAAAGTTAAAGCCATACTAATATGTTTGTGTTTTCGAATGGTTGGCAGTGTGTGGGCAATTAGCAGGTCTGATGTCGGTTTTGAATTCAGCCCTGCATCCTGGGCGGCCACGCATGACAGCCTTCCCAACCTGCAGACACTGGGAATTTATGTTTCCATTTGTATTCATGACATTCATGATCTGAAATGGCCATTCTAATGTCTCCCCACCCCTCTTTGCAGCGAATTAGTGGAGTCAGTTGCTTCTGGCCTGAGGTCTCATCTGTTGTACCAAATGTGACCTGGCCAAGTTCCATTCCAGCGTACGTCTTTATAGCATGCTGGACTTGAAGAGACCCTGCCAGGCCTTCTCCACAGCCTGGGATGGGGTCAGCAGGGCAGCGTCGCGGAGCAGCTGTCCCAGCTCCAATCCCTGAGATACGACGGAAGTGACTTCAGGTGGTCCCTCCCAAAAAGGAGGGAGGACCGGAGGGGAGGGCTCCACGTCAGCACAGGTGATGGGGAGATTATTCTTGGTGTTTGGGAGGGAGGTCAACAAATTTCAAACTCTTCTACTTTCACTGTGATTATTTATGCAGGATCTAAGGTTTTTGTATATGGCTTTTTATTTTTAACACAATTTTAATAATATTATAAAGGTAGTGCACACAATATATGGTTTCTACAAAGTTGAATATAAAGAGAATACAGAATCCAGAGGTACATGCACATATATGGTTTTTCAAAGTGGAATATCGATTATGGAGAGATACAGAAGGGTACATTTCTGTTTTCTTCACTCCCTTCACTTTATGCTCATTTTCTGTAAGTAATATTTTTAGCTGTTTTATTTTGTATGTATTCTTAGAGAGAGACGTATGTGTTTACCACAATGTCATTTATATACTGCTTCTGTACGATATTTATAAGCCATCTCGTTGTATATGTGCACATCTGAGAAGCCTGATGTAGGTGAATGTTCTTCATTCTAAATGCACCTTTTCCTTACTTAACTAGGAAATATTTCACATGTGTGGAATAACGCATGTACTATGTGCATGCTTTAAAGAATGATGGTGAATGGATTCCCCACCCTACTTAGGTAATAAAGACAAGTGAAGGAAGTGTTAGGTCAGTGTTACGAGGTTTAGGATTGACCATGGGATTTAGTAACATGGAGATCATGAGTGATCTGGCTGAGCAGTTGATGTGGGTAGAGGGTGTGAACACGCAACCGTGAAAAGGTTTAAGGGACAGTGAGAGAATGCAAATGGTGAACAATTATAACCATCACTCCTGAGATGTTTTTCTATAAAAGGGAGAAGAGAAATGAGGTCACTGCTGGAGAGAGAAGTGAGCTCAAGTGAAAATTTCTTAAGATGAGAGGAGTTTGGGCATATTTATTTGTGGATGGGAGTGATTCTGTAAAGAGAAGAAAGTTGATGACACAGAAAAAGAAAGATGACAATTGCTGAGTGATGTTCTTGAATCAGGGAGAGTGCCTGGGGTCTAGGATCTAAGCAGAGTCTCTGGCCTTAGGAAGGGGCATGGGGTGTTGACTTGTAGCAATAAGACAGACAGAAGAGACACGTGGGACAGATACAAAGTGAAAGGTGTGCTGGTGAGGATCCTTTCCTCTCTTCTGATTGTGTCTACTTTTCCTCAGTGAACAAGGAAGTGAGCTGAGAGCAAAGACGGGAGGAGGTGTTGGGGGTCTGGAGAGAGAAGAGTGGGGAGGGGGTGGATTGAGAGCCACTGTAGGATAGCCAAGCAGCCCTCAGGGCCCTTGTGAGGTGAGTAGACTTGAGTTTACAGTGAGACCAGTGAACGTGTTTCTCTATTTTTCTCCAACCACATTGAGCTGGGTGAGTGCAGGCCTGAGGAGGCAGAGAGTGGTTTAACCTGAGTTAGAGCCTTCCATGGGGAGAGTGGAAGGGAGTTGAGTATCCAGGAGGATTAATCTGTGCGAGGAGGGAGGTGGAGACATGAGGGAAGGTGGGGGGCAGTGGGCAGGATCCATGGATTTTAAGTCTCTGAGATTTTGAAGAATGGCTGGAGTTTGGCTGTGAAATGATATGATCTGGAAGTTAGGAGTTAGTGGTTGAAGCATGGTGTGCTTAATATTAAGAGTCTGAAAGTATGTGGTTTTATTGGCAACGCCAGGGTCCCGAAGAGGACCATGTGGGTGAGTGGCTGAGATAGGGAGAAAAACAAGCTTATTGGAAGAGAGGTCAAAGGATTGAGAAGCCAGATGTTGTAAAGATCATTTACATAAGTATTGGGATTTTGAGCATGTTGGAGGGAAAGGTGGACTGCTTAGTGCTGTAGGCATCAATTTGCAGGAGTTAATTTCTGTGGGGACTTGGGAATTTTTGTTTTGTTTTGTTTTAATTTTTATTAGAGTATAGTTGACTTACAGCGTTGCATTAGTTTCTGCTGTACAGCAAAGTGTATTGGTTATACATATAAATATATCCAGTCTATTTTAGATTCTTTTCCCATATAGGTTATTACAGAGTATTGAGAAGAGTTTCCTGTGCTACACAGTAGGTCCTTATTAGTTATCTATTTTATATATAGTATTTGTATGTGTCAATCCCAATCTCCCAATTTATCTCCCACCCTGGGACTTGGGTTTTTGGCTGAAGGCGTTGGGGGAGAAATTGTGTGCCCTCGTGTGGAAGATGAAAGGGGGCAGAAATGAGAGCTACAGAGAGATGATAATAGTATCCTCATCATTGTACTGTTCGTTGAAATACATTGCACTGTACTGTATTTAGTCACTTAAATGCATTGGTCTGGCGTTTTCTTTATGACAACCTTATAAGGAAGGCACGGTATTATGTACACTTTGCAGATGATGAAACTGTGGCACAGAGAAGTTAAATAACTTGCCCAAGGTTGAACAGCTAATCAGAAATGGAACTAAGCCCCAAACCAGTAGATCAAATTTTGGCTTGGCATCTCTCCCAAATCTACCTGCCTGATTGGTTTTGCACCCCTCTGAGAGACGATGATGGGCAGGGAGCACAGAGAAGCTTGCCCCCAACCACAGTGCATCTCTGGTGGGCTGAGGGCTGAGCAGAGCCAGCTGTATCTGGCAGAGCCTGATGCAGTGTAGTGTCTTGAACTTGGTATGCACTCAGTTGCTTCTGTTTTCTCTCCAGTCTTTTATTATAAAAAATAAGCATACAGAAAAGCAGACTGGATTTTACAGAGAATACCTGCAGCATCAAGATTTTTCCATTTAGTTTTAACTATTCTTGCTTTATCACATATTCATCCATCCTCTCTCTCCAAGCATCAAACCATCATTTTAAAAATGTATTTCAAAGTAAGTTGCAGGTATTACTGCACATTTCCCTAAATTCTTCAACATGTATGTCATTAACTAGAGTTCAGTATTTATTTACAGTTTTTTTTTCTTTTGAGATAAAATTTGTATAGAATTAAATGCACAAAGGTTAAGTGAATCATTCCATGAGTTCTAACAGATGTATACTCCTGTGTAACCCAAACCCCTGTCAAGATTCCCATCACCATGGAAAGTTTCCTCCTGTTCATTCCACATCAATTCCCACTCCCCATCCAATCCCCGGAGGCAACTACTTTCTGGTTATTTTTTATTATAGATTATTTTTGCTTTTTCTAGAACTTCATATAAATGGAATCACACAGCATGTGCTCCTTTGCTAGGCTTCCCTCAGTCAGCATAATGATTTTGGGATTCATTCATGTCGTGTAGCATGCTGTGTTCCATTAAATTACTGAATACTAGTCCTTGTATAGGTAGACCAGAAATTGGTTTTCCGTTCTCTTGTTGATTAAAATTAGGTTTTTGTTTGTTTGTTTGGTTGGTTGGTTTTACTTTTTGGCTATTGTGAATAAAGCTGCTATGAGCAATTTTGTGTAAGTCTTTTGTGGACAGTTGTTTTAATTTTTCTTGGGAAAGTATCTAGGAGTGGAATTGCTAGGTCATGGTGTAGATAGATATTGAGCTTTATTAGAAAATTCTATAAACAATGTATGAGAGCTCTGGTTCCTCTGCATACTTGTCAGCATTTAACGTTGTCAGTCTTTTCAACTTCAGCCATTTTGATGGAGCCTGGTAATTTTTCTTTTTTTCCTTAACTTCCTTATTTATTTATTTATTTACTTATTTATTTATTTATTTATACAGCAGGTTCTTATTAGTTATCCATTTTATCCACATCAGTATATACATGTCAATCCCAATCTCCCAATTAATCCTACCCCCCCCACCCCCACTTTCCCCCCTTGGTGTCCATACGTTTGTTCTCTACATCTGTGTCTCTATTTCTGCCTTGCAAACCAGTTCATCTGTAGCATTTTTCTAGATTTCACATATATGTGTTAATATACGATATTTGTTTTTCTCTTTCTAACTTACTTCATTCTGTATGACAGTCTCTAGGTCCATCCACTTCTCTACAAATGACCCAATTTCATTCCTTTTTATGGCTGAGAAATAATTCATTGTATATATGTTCCACATCTTCTTTATCCATTTGTCTGTCGATGGGCATTTAGGTTGCTTCTATGACCTAGCTATTGTAGGTAGTGCTGCAATGAACATTGGGATGCATGTATCTTTTTGAATTATGGTTTTCTCTGGGTATATGCCCAGTTATGGGATTGCTGGGTCATATGGTAATTCTATTTTTAGTTTTTTAAGGAAGTTCCATACTGTTCTCCATAGTGGCTGTATCAATTTACATTCCCACCAACACTGCAAGAGGGTTCCCTTCTCTCCACACTCTTTCCAGCATTTGTTGTTTGGAGATTTTCTGACGATGCCCATTATAAGTGATGTGAGGTGATACCTCATTGTAGTTTTGATTTGCATTTCTCTAATAATTAGTGATGTTGAGCAGCTTTTCATGTGCTTCTTGGCCATCTGCATGTCTTCTTTGGAGAAATGGCTATTTAGGTCTTCTGCCCATTTTTGGATTGGATTTTTTTTTAATGTTGGGCTGCGTGAGCTGTTTATATATTTTGGATATTAATCTGTTGTCCATTGTTCGTTTGCAAATATTTTCTCCCATTCTCAGGGTTTTCTTTTCATCTTGTTTATCGTCTCCTTTGCTGTGCAAAAGCTTTTAAGTTTCATTAGGTCCCATTTGTTTATTTTTGTTTTTATTTCCGTTACTCTAGGAAGTGAGTCAAAAAAGATCTTGCTATGATTTATGTCAGAGTGTTCTTCCTATGTTTTCCTCTAAGAGTTTTATAGTGTCCAGCCTTACATTTAGGTCTTTAATCCATTTTGTGTTTATTTTTCTGTATGGTGTTAAGGAGTGTTCTAATTTCATTCTTTTCCATGTAGCTGTCCAGTTTTCCCAGCACCACTTATTGAAGAGACTGTCTTTTCTTTATTGTGTATCATTGCCTCTTTTGTCATAGATTAGTTGACCATAGGTGCATGGGTTTATCCCTGGACTTTCTGTCCTGTTCCATTGATCTATATTTCTGTTTTTTGCCAGTACCATATTGTCTTGATTACTGTAGCTCTGTAGTATAGTCTGAAGTCAGGGAGCCTGATTCCTCCAGCTACGTTTTTCTTTCTCAATATTGCTTTGGCTATTCAGGGTCTTTTGTGTCTCCATAAAAATTTTAAGACTTTTTGTTCTAGTTCTGTGAAAAATGCCAGTGGTAATTTGATAGGGATTGCATTGAATCTGTAGATTGCTTTGGGTAGTATAGTCATTTTTACAATATTGATTCTTCCAATCCAAGAACATAGTATATCTCTCCATCTGTTTGTGTCATCTTTGATTTCTTTCATCAGTGTCTTATAGCTTTCTGAGTACAGGTGTTTTACCTCCTTAGGTAGGCTTATTCCTAGGTATTGTATTCTTTTTGTTGCAGTGGTGAAGGGGATTGTTTCCTTAATTTCTCTTTCTGATCTTTCACTGTTAGTGTATAGGAATGCAAGAAATTTCTGTGCAGTAATTTTGTATCCTGCAACTTTACCAAATTCATTGATTAGCTCTAGTAGTTTCGGGTGGCATCTTTAGGATTCTCTATGTATAGTATCATGTCATCTGCAAACAGTGACAGTTTTACTTCTTTTCTGATTTGTATTCCTTTTATTTCTTTTTCGTCTCTGACTGCCATGGCTAGGACTTTCAGAACTATGTTGAATAATTGTGACGAGAGTAGACATCCTTGTCTTGTTCCTGATCTTAGAGGAAATGCTTTCAGTTTTTCACCATTGAGAATGATGGTTGCTTGGGTGTGTTGTATATGGCTTTTATTATGTTGAAGTGGGTTCACTTTATGCCCACTTTCTGGAGAGTTTTTATCATAATTGAATGCTGAATATTGTCAAAAGCTTTTTCTGCATCTATTGAGATGATCATATGGTTTTTATTCTTCAGTTTGTTAATATGGTGTATCACATTGATTGATTTATGTATATTGAAGAATCCTTGCATCCCTGGGATAAATCCCACTTGATCATGGTGTGTGATCCTTTCAATGTATTGTTGGATTCTGTTTGCTAGTATTTTCTTGAGGATTTTTGCATCTATATTCATGAGTGATATTGGTGTGTAATTTTCTTTTTTTGTGGTATCTTTGTCTGGTTTTGCTATCAGGGTGATGGTGGCCTCATAGAATGAATTTGGGAGTGTTCCTTCCTCTGCAATTTTTTGGAAGAGTTTGAGAAGGATGGTGTTAGCTCTTCTCTAAATGTTTGATAGAATTTACCTGTGAAGCCGTCTGGTCCTGGACTTTTGTTTGTTGAAGATTTTTAATCACAGTTTCAATTTCGTTACTTGTAATTGGTCTGTGCATATTTTTTATTTCTTCCTGGTTCAGTCTTGGAAGGTTATACCTTTCTACAAATTTTTCCATTTCTTCCAGTTTGTCCATTTTATTGACATAGAGTTACTTGTAGTAGTCTCTCATGATGCTTTGTATTTCTGTGGTGTCCTTTGTAACTTCTCCTTTTTCATTTCTAATTTTATTGTATTGCGTACACTCCGTCTTTTTCTTGATGAGTCTGGCTAAAGGTTTATCAATTTTGTTTATCTTCTCAAAGCTTTTAGTTTTATTGATCTTTGATATTGTTTTCTTTGTTTCTATTTCATTTATTTCTGCTCTGATCTTTATGCTTTCTTTCCTTATACTAACTTCGGGTTTTGTTTGTTCTTCTTTCTCTAGTTGCTTTAGGTGTAAGGTTAGATTGTTCATTTGAGATTTTTCTTGTTTCTTGAGGTAGGCTTGTATTGCTATAAACTTCCCTCTTAGAACTGCTTTTGCTGCATCCCATAGGTTTTGCGTCATTGTGTTTTCATTGTCACTTGTCTCTAGGTATTTTTTGTTTTCCTCTTTGATTTCTTCAGTGATCTCTTGGTTATTTAGTAACGCATTGTTTAGCCTCTATGTGTTTGTGTTTTTTACATTTTTTCTGCTCTAATTTATTTCTAATCTCATACCATTGTGGTTGGAAAAGATGCTTGATATGATTTCAGTTTTCTTAAATTTACCAAGGCTTGTTTTGTGACCCAATATGTGATTTATCCTGGAGAATGTTCCATGTGCGCTTGAGAAGAAAGTGTAATCTGCTGTTTTCAGAATGAATGTCCTATAAATACCAGTTAAATCTATCTGGTCTATTGTGTCATTTAAAGCTTGTGTTTCCTAATTAATTTTCTGTTTGGATGATCTGTACATTGGCGTAAGTGAGGTGTTAAAGTCCCCCACTATTATAGTGTTACTGTCAATTTTCTCTTTTATGGCTGTTAGCATTTGCCTTAAGTATTGAGGTGCTCCTATGTTGGGTGCATATATATTTATAATTGTTATATCTTCTTCTTGAATTGACCCCTTGATCATTATGTTGTGTCCTTCCTTGTGTCTTGTAACATTCTTTATTTTAAAGTCGATTTTATCTAATATGAGTATTGCTACTCCAGCTTTCTTTTGATTTTCATTTGCATGGAATATCTTTTTCCATCCCCTCACTTTCAGTCTTTATGTGTCCCTAGGTCTGAAGTGGGTCTCTTGTAGACAGCATATAGATGGGTCTTCTTTTTGTATCCATTCAGCAAGCCTGCGTCTTTTGGTTGGAGCATTTAATCCATTCAGATTTAAAGTAATTATTGATAAGTCTGTTCCTATTACCATTTTCTTAATTGTTTTGGGTTTGTTTTTGTAGGTCCTTTTCTTCTCTTGTGTTTCCCACTTAGAGAAGTTCCTTTAGCATTTGTTGTAGAGCTGGTTTGGTGGTGCTGAATTCTCCTAGCTTTTGCTTGTCTGTAAAGCTTTTGATTTCTTTGTCGAATCCAAATGAAATCTTTGCCAGGTAGAGTAATCTTGGTTGTAGTTTCTTCCCTTTCATCACTTTTAAATATATTGTGCCACTCCCTTCTGGCTTGTAGAGTTTCTGCTGAGAGATCAGCTGTTAACCTTATGGGTGTTCCCTTGTATGTTATATGTTGTTTTTCGCTTGTTGCTTTTAATAATTTTTCTTTGTCTTTAATTTTTGTCAATTTGATTACTATGTGTCTCGATGTGTTTCTCCTTGGGTTTATCCTGCCTGGGACTCTCTGCACTTCCTGGACTTGGGTGGCTATTTCATCTCCCATGTTAAGGAAGGTTTTGACTGTAATCCCTTCACATATTTTCTCAGGTCCTTTCTCTCTCTCTTCTCCTTCTGAGACCTCTATAATGCTAATGTTGGTGTGTTTAATGTTGTCTCAGAGGTCTCTTTGGCTGTCTTCATTTCCTTTTCATTCTTTTTTCTTTATTCTGTTCCATAGCAGTGAATTCCACCATTCTGTCTTCCAGGTCACTTATCTGTTCTTCTGCCTCAGTTCTTCTGCTATTGATTCCTTCTGGTGTATTTTTCATTTCAGTATTGTTCATCTCTGTTTGTTTGTTCTTTAATTCTTCTAGGTGTTTGTTCTTTAATTCTTTTAGGTCTTTGTTAAACATTTCTTGCATCTTCTCGATCTTTGCCTCCATTCTTTTTCCGAGGTCCTGGATCATCTTCACTATCATTATTCTGAATTCTTTTTCTGGAAGGTCGCTTATCTCTACTTCATTTAGTTGTTTTTCTGGGGTTTTATCTTTTTCCTTCATCTGGTACATAGCCCTCTAGTTTTTCATTCTGTCTGTCTTTCTGTGAATATGGCTTTTGTTCCCTAGGCTGCAGGATTGTAGTTCTTCTTGCTTCTGCTGTCTGCCCTCTGGTGGATGAGGCTATCTAAGAAGCTTGTGCAAGCTGCCTGATGGGAGGGACTGGTGGTGGGTAGAGCTAGGTGTTGCTCTGGTGGGCAGAACTCAGTAAAACTTTAATCTGTTTGTGTGCTGATGGGTGGGGCTGGGTCCACTCCCTGTTGGTTGTTTGGCGTGAGGCAAACCAGCACTGGAGCCTACCCTGCTCTTTGGTGGGGCTAATGGTAGACTCTGGGAGTGTGCATGCTGAGTGCTTCCCAGAACTTCTGCTGCTAGTGTTCTTGTCCTCACGGTGAGCCACAGCCACCCTCTGCCTCTGCAGGAGACCCTCCAACACTAGCAGGTAGGTCTGGTTCAGTCTCCTATGGGGTCACTGCTCCTTCCCCTGGGTCCCAGTGTGCACACTACTTTGTGTGTGCCCCCTGAGAGTGGAGTCTCTGTTTCCCCCAGTCCTGTCGAAGTCCTGCAATCGAATCCCAGTAACCTTAAAAGTCTGATTCTCTAGGAATTCCTCCTCCTGTTGCTGGACCCCCAGCTTGGGAAGCCTGACATGGGGCTGAAAACCTTCACTCCAGTGGGTGGATTTCTGTGGTATAATTGTTCTCCAGTTTGTGAGATCTCCAATTGTTCACCCACCCAGCGGCTATGGGATTTGATTTTATTGTGATTGTGCCCCTCCTACCATCTCACTGAGGCTTCTCTTTTGTCTTTGGATGTGGGGTATCTTTTTTGGTGAGTTCCAGTGTCTTCCTGTTGATGATTGCTCAGCAGTTGTGATTCTGGTGCTCTCACAAGAGGCAGTGAGCGCATGTCCTTCTACTCTGCCATCTTGAACCAAACTCCCCTGGTAATTTTTCATTGGAGTTTTAATTTGCCTTTTCTTAACATCTGATGGTGCTGTGCTCATTGGTCATTGATACATCTGCATTTGTGAAGTGTTTTCAAATATGGTGACCAGTTTTTAATTAGGTTGTCTTTTCCTTACTGAGTTTTAGAAGGTCTAGACTCTGTTCTGTCCTTTGGTCTTTGTTTCACTCTTTATGCAGTACTGCATACTTTTGAATATTGGTTCTTTATAGTAAGTCTTGAACTTAGGTGTAAGTCCTCTAATCTTGTTATGATTTTTTTTTTGAGATTGCATTGGGTATTCTAAATCCTTCAAATCTGCATGTATATTTTAAAATAAACTGGTCAGGTTCTGCAAAAAATTCTTACATGATTATAATTGAGATTGTGTTGAATTTATAGATCAATTTGGAAAGAACTGCTATCTTAACATAATCAAGTCTTCCAATCATTGTAGTTGCTATATATTTTTAATTCTTTAGGACTTTAAAAATTTTTTCTCATCTGTATTTGATAGCTGTCAGTGTTCTAGTCTTATACATTTTGTTAAATTTATTTCTAACTATTCTGTTATAAAAAGAATATTGTAAATTTAATATTTAAAAATTTAAATTTAATATTCAGGTTGTTCACTGTTAAACACAATTGATTTTTTTGTATTGACCTTGCAGTCTGTGCTTTTTCTAAGTTGTCTCATTAGTTCTAATAGTCCTTTGTAGATTCCTTAGGATTTTCTATTTAAGTAATCATGGGATCTGCAAATAGAGACGGTTTTACTTGTTCCTTCCTGATCTTACTTTCTTTTATTATTCTTTTTTTGGGTTAGCATTTAATCTCTCCCTGTTAAGTATGATGTTAGCTGTAGCTTAGATGTTCTTTATCAGGGTAAGGAAGTTTCCTTCTGTTTCTAGTTTAGTGCAACTTTTAAATCATAAATGACCATTAGATTTTGTCAATATTTTCTTCTCCATCTATTGAGGTAATCAATGTTTTTTTTTCCTTCTTCCTTCCATTAATAGGTAAATTAAGTTGATTTTTGAATGGTAAAACATACTTGCATTCCTAGGATAAATCAAACACAGTTATGAGGTATTTTCCTATTTATATATTTCTGTATCCAACTTGCTAATATTTGTTAAGGAATATTGTGCTTATGTTCATGAAGGGTATTGGCTTATAATTTTCTTTTTTTATAGTATCTTTATCAGTGTCATGCTGTCCTCATAAAATGATTTGAAAATTGTTCTCTGCCCATTTTCTAAAAATATTATGTAACAAATTGTGCTATATCTTCCTTAAATATTTGATAGATTTCACCAGTGGAACCATCTAGTCCCAAAGTTGTTTTTTGTTTTTTGTTTTCTGTAGAAATGTTTTTGTTAGTAAGTTCAATTCCTTTAATAGATGGAGATCTACTCAGACTTTTTGTTTCATCTTGTCTCAATGTTGGTAAATCATATTTTTCAAGAGATTTGTCCATTTTATCTACATTTTCAAATTCTGTTCATATACAGTTACTCCCGGGTATTTCTTTATTTTCCATCTAAACTGTGTAGGTTATTGGTCAAGGTATTTACTTCTCTCCTGATACTGGGAACGTGTGTCATTTTTTAACCCCCTTTATAATTTCATACAGGGCTATGCCGATTTCATTACTCTTTCCAAAGAGCCGACTTTTGGCTTTGTTACATTTCTCGCTTGCTTGCCTCTTTTCTATTTCATTGATTTTTATCCTCAGCCTCATTATTTTAATGCTTTTACCTAGCTCTTCATTTTCTAGCTTCTACAGGTGGAACATTAAACAATTGATTTTAGGCCTTTCTTCTTTTCTAATATAAACATTAAAGGCTATACATTCCCCTCAAGTACCACCTTAGCTGATAGATTATATTTTTGTTCCCATTTAGTTTGAAATATTTCTTCCTTGACCCATGGATGTATTAGAAGTGTATTGTTGAATTTCCAAATAATTGTTTTTTCCCCTAGATATCTTATTGTTATTTATTTTTAATTTTCACTGTAGTGTGAGAATACACTCTATATGATCTGAGTACTTTTGGATTAATTGATACTTAACTTATGGCCCAGCATAAGGTTATCTCGTTGAACTCACCTGTGCACTTGAAAAGAATGTGCATTCGGCAATTGTTAGGTTAGCTTCCATATCGTCAGTTAAGTCAAGGTGGTTGGTAGCGCTCTCATATCTCCTGTGCATGTGTGTGTTTGTTTACATATTTATTTAGATAGCTCTGTAATTCGCACACATGCACTGAAGACCTCTGGATGCTGCAGTGAATTCACAGGGGCATCCTGGAATATTTAAACACAGTGACATCTGTTGGACACGATGTGAGCTTCTACTAGTGAGTCTTGGGCAGATCTTCCAAATGTCAATATATTCCATTGTACAGTATCAAAAATTCACATTTGTTTATATCATCACTGATCTCATAAGGAGAATCATTAAGTACTGGGAAGCTGTAGAACTCAGGTGGAAAATACAAGCTTTCCAGATTCTAATACTAATTCCAAATACCTAAGTGTGAAAAACCATCCTCTGTCTGCCGTTTTTTTTCAAATAAGAATAGAGTTCCATGAAAAAGTGCTAGTTTAATTTGCAGCTCAAACAATCACACAGTTGTTTCTTAAGACAACCACCGTTGTCTTCTGTGTAGCAGAAGTGCTTTATGAATACTTTATGAATCACACAAAATATCAACATGTTGTGTAATTGAGTTTTGAGATACAATAAAATTTATATGCTCAGTAATCAACAATTTTTACTGCTTTTCCAAGAGCATTTTCAGGTGAAACAGGCTTGTGTTTTGCTGTTGAACTGTGAGTGTGTGACCACGAGGACTGTGATGAGCCCTTGTATATTAGTGGTCAGCACCTTGATCCAGGCTGAAGGCCCAACTGTTTTACCCACCACTGCCTTTGCCCCATCAGTGCACATGTTAACGCAGAGAAAAAGGAAATGAAAACAGTTTTGCCCTTTTAGATCACCTTGTGGACTCCACTAGGGGGAGAAGTCTGTGGGCTCTAGTTTGAGAACAGTTGTGTTGGGGGAACCACTGACCACCCAGCCAGCCAGGGTTTGCATCAAAGCAGCTTTATTTATTAAATGTGTGATTTCAGAGATGTTCCTTAACTTACCTGGGCCTCAGTTTATCCATTGGTAAAGTGAGGACGATCATACCCATTGAACGAGATTGTTGTGAGGGGTTGAAGAGGTAACATTTGTGAATGCTTAGCACAGGGTTGGCCCGTAGCATGTGCCCTGCAAATATTAACTATTGTTAGTAGTAGTAGTAGTAGTATAACCTCATCATACTGTCGTCATCATTGTCATCATCATCATCATCATCATGGTCAGTTAGGGTGACCAGCAGTCCCCACTGGCCTCAGATTCTCCTGATTTTCACACTGAAAGTCTCAGGTTCAGGGAAACCCCTACTGGGAAGGCATTCCGTTGCACCAGAGTCGAGCCCTGCCCTGCACTATGGCAAGAGTCCATTAGCTTTGGTGCTCAACATCCTATTCTCACAATTCAGACTGTGTCCTCACAGAGTGGATGCCGCCAGGCCAGCACATACCCCACCTGCACCCCTGACCCCCTGGGACATAGAGTCTCCGTTCTTCCCTTGGCCATTTCCATGGGACTGGTCATTTGAGGCAACTGAAGAAAAACGTTTCTTCATAGTGAAAACATTTTAGCATGAAAAATGCTTGGAGTCCCAGTTTCCGCTCTGCTCTGGAAGCACCATCGTTTGGAGGGGGCCAAACAGCTGTTAGCTTCACTCTTGCAAACCAATCATTTCTAAATAGAGTGATACCACAATCTTAATTTTCCACTCAATGGTGAAAGCAGTCACATTATTCAGAATTATTCATCAGCACTTAGTAATTCACATTCGCGAGCAATCTCAGAGTGCTTTAATGTATATATTATGGGCGAGATTTATAGTGTGAATTACAGTATGGCAAATCACCCTTTAAAATGGTGCTTAAATCACACGAATTTAAAATACTAATTATGTAAAATATATTCTGAATTTTTAATTCCTACCTTTGTTTAACAATACTCTCATTACCAACTTCAAAAATGGGAGAGCTGTATCTTCAGAAACGCTCAATCTGAATCCGTTCATAATGGGAACAACCCATATTTTTACCAGGTTGCTTTGGCCCCAATGCCCCCATTTAAAAAAAAAGTGAATAATGATCATCTAAAAGTCACAATCATTACAAGATAACGAAGCATGGAATTCCGTTCTGAGACAGTATTCATCTCTGAGAAGCGCTTGAGAAGGCTTTGATGGCCATGAAATAACTAAGTTAAAAGGTAAAATTTAAGAAACATTTTTGCGAACAACATAGCTCTGAAAGAAACATTATCATCATTTGGTTTCTCATGTGTACCCACCAGTGGAGAACCTCTGGGAGAATTTACAACCCCTGCAATTTCTTTACCATTTAAAAAAGGCTGATCTACTTCTCAGAACCCAGGAAGATACTTGTTTTTCTGCTGGAATCTGGCCAGAGGCCATGCAGAAGGGGAAGATCCCTCGTTTACACACCCTCTGTTCCTGAAAGCCATTCTCAGGGCACAGTAAAGACAAGGCTTTATTTTAAAGTAGCTCAAAATAGCTGCGGCATCTCCATGCCAGGCCCACTCTCCTGCCCCTCAAAGGTGGGGTTGCGCATTGATGGGCAGAAAACCTCAAAATCATGTTTCTCGACAGCTAAACATTCAAGCCCTTTTTTCAACAGTAAAGAGAACTTTAATGCTAAAGCATTCACCTGCCCCTGAGGCCTTCGCTGCTGAGTTAGACTGGCTGTGTCTTGAGGCTGGACAACAAATCGTACTCAGGTTTTTATCCTGCATTGCACAGAGCTGAGAACTTAACCACATGGGATGTTTCCGGTGAATATTTGCTGGTTGAATGTGTGAGTTAACTTGTACCCAAACAGTACCAGGAATAGTGCCTTGCTGCAGAGTTGCTCATTGGTAACAGGGCTCCTGGGTGCGGGGCCCGGACTGCTCTAGAAGGTTCTCTGCTCTAGAACTTTCACGGTGGGGTTGTTCTTGACTAACACTTCGGACTCTCTGATGTTACCAGCTTAAAAATGAGCCAAAGCGCCAAATGTGCCCCAAACAATTGTTTCCTTTTAGCTCTTTGGCCCCGCTTCCACCGGGGCAAGACTCTTCAGCACCGGCTCTTGGCTCCCGGGTGGCTGGCCTGGCATTTTCAGTGTTTGATTAAGTCCTTACATTTTCTCTTCTTTGGCAAAATATATCTCCCCTTCTGCCCCTAGTCTAGGCTTCGCGTTTTGCTTTTCCCCATTCGAAGTCTGCCGTTTCCCACATCACCTTTCCTTTTGGATCACGATCACACTGAGCCTTTGAAAAGGGACGTTCAGGGGATGCGCATCGTAGCCTGTTTCCGGCCCCGCAGGTGGGAATGCTGACCCGATTTTTCTTTTCTTTGCAGGAGTAGCTGATTCAGATTAATCAGTTAGCAGCTGGTGCTTTATGCTGACTCTAGGAAGAGTCTCAAAGATTCAGGTTTAAATTGGAGAAGAGGAGGAGAGGAGAGAGACAAATGACAGGAAAAAGGTAAGGAGGAGAAACTACTTTTTTATTACTGTTGTTGTTTTTCCCAGGGAGAGACATTCTATGACTGTGCTCAGCTCTGGGTATTGAAGATTGTCCTGTGACATGTCTACAGCTGAACTTGACCTCCTCACCGGTGTTGGCGGGGAGGGGGCAGCCTCTAAGACGGTCCCTACAGATCCCCCCCTCTTGGTGTTCACACCATGTGTCATCACCAACCTTAAGTGTGGCCAGGCCCCAGTGACTCGTCTCTGGCTGATAGAAGGTGGCTAAGGCTATGGGACGTCACGCCCAAGACAAGGCTCCTGAAAGTCTCCTGTTGCTCACCATCTCATGCTGTCTCTGGCTCCCTCTGTCTCTGTATCTTTCTCCCTCTTCTCTTTTCTTTGTGTTTCTATCTGTCTGTCTCTCATGACCAGCTGCCATGTCTTAAGGACACTCAAACAGCTTATGGAGGTGCCTGTGTGGTGAGGAACCAACGTGCCTGGTCTTGGAGGTGACTCTTCCGAGACCCACCTAGAGACAGGTCGTGAGCTTGGAAGTGGCATCTTTAGCCCAGTTGAGTTCTGAGACGACTGAACCCTTGACTGACAAATTAACTGTAACATCATGAAAGACCCTGAATCAAGGTGACCCAGCTAAACTGTGTTTGGATACCAGAGGCACAGAAACTGTGATATAGTAAATGTTTGAGGTCACCCAATTTGGAATCATTCGTTATGCAGCAGTAGCTAGCTAACACGCTCTCCAGCCTGCTGCTCCATCTCAGGGATGCTCTGGCAGACATAAGCTAGGTCATTCCTGCCTCCTGCTCACTCCTGCCTCGTGTAGCAATCTTGCCGTTTTGGAATGTGTTACATATACCGAATCGTCTAGTATTTGACCTTTCAAGATGGCAGTGTTTTACACTCAGCTCAGTGCCCTTGAGATCCATCAGGTTGTCACGTGGATTAATAGTTGGCTCTTTTTTGTTGCTGTATGGGATTCTGTGATATGGACGTACCACAGTTAGTTTAGCCATTCCCCTACTGAAGGAACCGTTTCTCAGCAAACACCAAGTCTGGTTGACTCCATGCCTTAACGCTTTGCAGATCTGCCCTCTGTCTTCACTCTGAGCTAATGTGCAGGGTCAGATCGTCTCCACCTCCCCCTGCACCACTGAGGCAGTGTCCTAACTCTGCTGCCAGAGGTCCCAGTCGTGGATTTTAAATGGATAGCGCCACACTTTCCAGGAAACACACGGAGAAAAAGCACCTTGCTTTGTAAATAAATCATGAATATTTTGAAAAATGAAAAATTGATAGAAGCGACGTAGTTTAAAGTTAAATATTATGATGCAGTGTCCATTGTGCCAACTCTGTCTCCCTGCCCTTGGCCCTGCCCACCTCGGGTCAACCCTCCCCATGCAGCACGAGAGACTAGCCTAATGTGTCATTCTGTTGCTCCTGCCCCCCAGGGCCACCCCACTGGCCCCGGATGGAGAACAGCCTTTTTTGTTGTTGTTGTTGTTGTTGTTTTTTGGCGGTGCTGCGAGGCTTGCAGGATCTTAGTTGCCCCATCAGGGATTGAACCTCGGACCACGGCAGTTGAAGTACAGGCTTTAGCACGGCAAGTTGGGGCCTTCCCTATAGGGCTCCTGCTTAGTGCTTGGCCTCGTCTCCCGCCGCTTCCCTTCCTTCCCCACCCAGATCTGAGTGTCCTCACACTGGTCATGATCCAGGTTTTCACCTCTGACACATGTCTCAAGTCATTCCTTCCCCTTTCTAAGCGAACATCCCTCAAATGTTAGTACAGGCGTCACCTCTTCCTCCAAGAAGCCTTTCCTACTTGCCCACCCCTCAGAGGTCAGTGCTTCTCTTTGTACTCTTCCAGAAGCCTGGGTGCCTTCTGCCCAAACAGCACTTATCGTTCGAGTGTGGCTCCTGTTTACTTAAATGAGTGAACACTCAGGAATTGCTATTACTACAACTACTATGATATTATTATCAGTATATGGCTACAATGCATTTTCCTGCATTGCATTGGCTCTGATTTGGGCACGTGCCCATTTCTGGACCAGTCACCATGGCCTGGGGAAAGTGATGCTCAATTAGCTCGTCCCTCACCCCACCTTGAGTTTGGAGCCTGGGACCAGGCAGTGTGGGAAACCCTGTCACAGCAGCTTGTTGGACACCTGAGAGTCACCTGGAGCATTGGCTCGGGTGTGCTTCCTGACGCAGGGTGATGGGGGCAGGTGGCAGCCACGGCTGCCACCACGGACATGGAACTATGGAAGGAGAGAGGAAGCATCACATGCTCATTCCCTGTAAGCACCATCACTCCCTAAGGAGGTAAGAACTGTTTCTTTCTGGGCAGAATTAGATGCGTCAGTGAATTGCTTTAAGGAGTAGATTAGTGTCAGTCCTGGGTCAATGAAGATCTGCTGCGTTAAACCGGAGATGATAACTAGCAGCTCCACACCCTGTCTTTGGAAATGCATTTCGGAACTTTCAAATCCGAGAACCCATTTCCCGTGGAAAGCAAACTCATGCAGACGTGGTGGGCGTGAAGCTCAGTTTTCGAAACACTGATATTTTTTGTTGAGTGCTCCAGTATTTTCAAGATGGAGTTTTCTCCTTGCATGGCCTTAACTGCACGTTGAGCACTGCACCTCTGTCCACTCATAGCTCCATGAGCATCTTTATTTTTCTTTCTTC
Source organism: Globicephala melas (assembly GCF_963455315.2). Taxonomy (NCBI): domain Eukaryota; kingdom Metazoa; phylum Chordata; class Mammalia; order Artiodactyla; family Delphinidae; genus Globicephala; species Globicephala melas. The sequence continues at coordinate 83,854,526 of NC_083328.1, forward strand.
CTGGATTTGCTTTTCTTTGGCTTTATTGAGATATAATTGACAAATAAAATTGTAGAATAGACCCTTGGACAACATGAGGGTTGGGGGCGCTGACCCTCCAAGAAGTGGAAAAATCACGTAGAAGTTATAGTTGGCAAATCCAAGGTTCCCCCCCGTACCTGGGGCTCTGCAGCCACAGACTCAAGTAGCTGTGGGTTGTGTAGTACCTGAAGTATTGACTGTTGAAGGAAATCTGTGTATAGTGTTGTTCAGGGGTCAACTGTATATATTTAAATTGTGCAGCATGATGATTTGATATTCATATACATTGAAATATTTACCACAACCAAGTTAAATAACACACCCAGTACCTCACAAAGCTGATGTGTGTGTGTGTGAGTGATGAGAATGTTTAAGATCTACTCTCTTAGCAAATTTCAAGCTGACAGTACAGTAAAATTAACTACAGTCACCCTGCTGTACACCAGATCCCAGAACTTATTTATCTTATAACTGAAAGTTTGTACCCTTTGACCAACATCTCCCCATCTCTCTGCACCCCTTAGCCCGTGGCAACCACCATTGTGCTCTCTGTTTCTGTGACATTATTCACAATCGTTAAGATATGGAAACAACCTAAGTGTTGATGAATGAGTATATAAAGAAGATGTGGTATAAATGTAAAATATTTATTTATATATATAATATTTAATTAAGCACACAGTGGAATATTACCCATAAAAAAAAGAAGGAAGTCCTGCCATTCGGAGGGCATTGTGCTGAGTAAAATAACCCAAGAGAGAAAGACGAGTACTGCGTCATGTCACTACATGTGAAATCTTAAAAAAATCAAGGAGCGTCAGTGGCTCACATCCCTGTAGCTTGTGAGCAAACCTCTGGGTCAGACCTCAACGCAGGACAGGGTGGTTTGTTGGCCTGGCAGGGCTCTGAGGATGAACAAAGTGATCATCTGATGATCGGTGCTGCCCTTGGTTGCCAGAAGCCTAGCACGGGCTGTGCCTCAAGGCTGGCAGAGTGAGAGGCCTAGCTGGAGGCCCCATCACTGTGACACAGGCCACAAGTGTAGTCTTGCTGCAGGAGGGGCCATTCTCCAGGGCACGGAAGCCCTGAGTTAGCATCAAAATGGGTTGAGCGGGAGAAAGAGTGCAGAGCCATGGTACCACGTGCTTTTCCATACTTGGTGAGTGGCCTGATTTCCCACGTTCCTGTTGTAGAATATTAACTCACTTGACAGAGGGACAAAGCGTACATTGTTCATGCCTAAGAGGCCCAGACTGCAGGGAATTCACGCTGACGAGGGGATGAAAACCCGAGTTCCAATATGGGAACAGACGTCACACCTTGTGTTCAAGCTGGTTGTAAATTAAACGCTGGCTACGTCTCGAGTGTGGCTGGAGGCTGTCACTGTGGCAAACCTGCCGACTCCTGCCGAGCTCTGATTGTCACACTCAGGGGTGTAGTGGATCGCATGCTTTGGCCATGTCGTTGTTCCCTGCAGTTGGTGATTAAACAAATATGATTCTTTTCTAAATTGCATGAAATGGATAAAGAAGTGGTGTTCTGACTGAAATTGAATTTGGCTTAATTAAGATGAATCTCTGTGCAGCTCCACAGCCCCTCAGACAGTCAGGACTCTGTTCCCTTTTGACCTTTAGAGGCTCAGGCTCCCTGGGGTCGGAGTGGAAGCTGAGTTCAGAAGCCAGCTGGCCCCTGGTGATGCTGCTGCTTCATTAACTTGGTTGATGAAATTCCTGGCATATTGGGCAGGGGTTTGGGAGAATGTCTGTTATAATGCATCCCTGAGATATGATACTATCTGGCTTTTCCCTTCCAGTTTGTTAATATTACAGGGGCCAAAATAGACCCAAACCAAGGGATGTGTGTGTGTGTGTGTGTGTGTAGAAAAGCACACTGAGCTTAAGTGCACAGATAACTGGATTTTCACAAACTGAACACACCCATGTAAACACCTGAAATCAGGAAAAAATTGAGTACGGAATGACCCCTTGAGACCTAGTCTCTTGCTCGTGGATTAGCCGGCTCTCGGTGCTATAACAAGGTACCACAGATGGGGTGGCTTAAGGCACAGAAATTAGTTTCTCACAGTCCTGGAGACTGGAAGTTTGCGATCAGGGTGCCAGTGTGGCCGGATCTGGTGAGGGCTCTTTTGCTGGTTTGAACGTGGCTGTGTCTTCACGTGGTGTGGGCAGCAGGCAGGGGGCGGGGAGAAACAGAGCTCTCTGGTGTCTCTTCCTGTGAGGGCGCTAATCCCATTCTGGGGGCCCTACCTCATGGAGATCGTAGCTCAGCTACCCCGAGTCTTGCTGCCTCCACACCACTTTGTTTGGACAAATGGCCAGCATGCTGTGTCCTTCCTCCAGAGTCTGTGGGTAATAGACTTCTCTATTGCCGTATTTCTTAGGGTCTTTTGTTGGAACCTGGCTCACCGTCCGTCACCCTAGAGCAGGGGCTCTACTTAACAAACATTAATTTAACACAACCATGACACGTCATGACCTCATGTAAACCTAATCACCTCCCAAGGACCCCCTCTCCAAATATTGTCACATGGTGGGGGGTTAGGGCTTCAATACATATACTGGGGGGCACGATGCAGCCCATAGCACCCCTTTTCTGAGATCTAAACCATAGATTTGTGAATGGGCGTGAATGGAATCCACGTTTAGTATAGCGCGTGGTTCTGTGTCTGCCTTCTTTTGCTCAACATAGTTTGTGAGACTCACACGTGTTATTGCAGGTACTGAGAGTCCCGCATTCTCGTTGCTCCATTGTACTGAATGGTGTGAACACTCTACTGTGGATGGACTTCGGGGTTGTTTCCAGTTCGGGGCTATTTCAAATAGTGCTGCTGTGAGGCGTCTTTCCTATACATTTTGGTAAATGCAGCCCTGCATCTCTAGTGGAAAGATCCGAGGCCTGGACTCCCCTGGTCACTGCAGACATTGCTTTGGAAGATACTGCCAGGCAGTTTTCCAAAGTGACTGTGCCAGTTTACATTCCAGCTGTGGAATCTGAGAGTTTCAGTAGATGCATGCTCTCAGCAATACTCAGAATTGTCAGTCTCTTTCATTTTAGCTCATGGATGGATGTGTGGTGGCATCGCATTATTTAAATTTACATTTCCTGGCTGACTAAGGAAGTTAAGCCCCTCTTCACATTTACTAGACATTTGCATTCCCATAGGTGCCTATTCAGTCTTCTTATCCGGTTGCCCCCTGTTTGCATTGTACTGGTTATTCTTTTTTCCTTTTCACCAATATTCTTTGAGCCTATTTAAGAGATCTTGGACTACTCCAAAGTCAGGAAGACATTCAAATAGTGCCCATACCTAGAAGCACCATTTACGCGAGAGCTGTCACCGTGCTATGGGCACTTGTTGGGAAATAAAAATGAATCCAGCATTTCTAAAAGTTCATCAAGGTGACCCTCATGAGAAAGAATCAGAGCTCTCCGTTAGGCCTCTTATGCTTATTTTATGGTGTATTAGGGACTTGGATTTTGAATTAAGTACAGGGAGGGGACACCGTGATCCTTCCAGTACTTAGAGCCTCTGAAAGTCTTAATGCCTTGTTAATGGAGGAGTTTGGGGAAGGAAGACAGGGGAGAAGAGGGAGGGCCAGACCGGGGTGGATGCAGACAGAGCCCCCGAGAGGGGCTGTGACCAGGCCCGGCCCCTCCTTTCCTCCTGCTCCAGTTTGGCCCCCAGGGATTGAGCTCAGCAGGGTTCAGAGGCGGCATCAACGGGACCCTTCCTGTCCTGGTTCTGCAGGGCCCGTGGCTGCTGTCACCTGCACACTCAGCTCCCGACTCGTGTCCAGGAGCTCCTTGTCCCTCAATTCTGCTGCCATCTGGTCCCATTTCTCACTTCGCTCACGAACTTAGCTCTGGTCGGGACTTAACTTTGAGTGAAGGGAACCCCTGTGCTGGTGGAGGGGCCGTGGTGTGGGCCGTGGCTGCACTGCTTGTAGGGTCACTTGGTTCATGCGTAGTTCATCTGGGGGCACTGAGGATGGAGTCGAGGGCGCGGCCGGCCCAGGTTCTTCCTCCACGGGAGGGACTTTGAAGAGTACGTTAATTTTCTATTGCTGGGTGACAATTACTGGCTGCTTTTAAGGACCAGCACTGCTTATCTGACAGTTACTGTGGGTCAAGCATTGGTGGTTCCCGCTCAGGATCGCTCGGGAGATTGCCTTCGGGACGTTGGCTGGGCTCAACATCTGAAGGCTCCATTCCAGTGGCTCCTTGTAGCAAGGCTGTAGGCAGAGACCCTGCCCCACCACTGGGCTGCTGGAGGTTGTAGAGGGGGGAGGAGGATGGGGGGAGATGGAGACAGAAGAACCCGAAGGAGAGAGTCAGGAGGACATCACACTCTGTCATTTTACCACATTCTATCACATTCTATTTGTTGAAAGTAAGCCACTCAATGCATCCCACACTTATGGGGAGAGGAATTAGCCTCCGCCTTTTAAAGTGAGACTTATTACCGAGGACGTGTGTACATCAAAAGGAGAACAAAGGATCTACAAGAGGAGAGACTCCCTCGTAGAGATTATCTCTTGGTCTCTCTCCCGCGTTCTCTGGACTCTGAACTCTCGAGCTCTCCTGTGAATCGAACACAGACCCTCCCCTCTTCCCAGGTGTGCATTATGCAAATCAAGCAGCCTGGCTTTTGGAGTCAGCCCCGGTGGACCTGAGCTGTGAACTTTCCCTTTGCTGACCGTGGGCAGCCTGGGGCCCTTCAAGCTGCCTGGCAGCGTGTGCACACAGCGCTCACCTGCCCAGAGCTTAGCTGCTGAAATTTAGACAGCTGAGCCCAGGGGCTCCACCTGATATTAAGGTGCACGCGCTAGCCTTTCCAGAAGGAAGCAGGAGGATTTCTCCACCACGCGGGGAGGTCAGCTCCCTGAAGCAGCTTTAAAGCCAAAGTCAAGCTGGATATTTTGCTGGTCTGTTTAGCCAAGGCCTATGTGTCCTCCCAGCTCCCACCAGAACACGCCTTCCTGGACAGCGATTCTGTCCGATGCTGCGGGGATTCTGCCTGACAGTGTTGTCCGAAGGCATGAGCTCATTTGCAGAGTTCCACAAGAGGGCTTAAGGGACTTTGTGAAATTTCATGCAAACTCCGTGTCCATATATGTATTTTTTTAATAGAGTGTCCAAAACTTTTTTCAGATTCTCTGAGTCCCTGACGAATCCCCTCTGCCAGGCCCTCTGTCTCCCACTCAGATGCACATGTGTCAAAAAATATGACAAGCCCTTTACTCTGTAAAGCAGAGGCCATGGCCCTCTCTCCTCACGTTTGTACCCCTGTGAATCTGGCGAGTGGAAAAGGGTTGATGTGACTGGTTGTGGCGCTGCTTCCACCCCCCCCCCCCACGCAATTAACGGAGTTTCGGGACAGAAAGGGCTGCGCCTCGTTCTCACGCTAACCTGCCTTCTTAACGAATGGTTGTGCGCTGACTTTCTGTGTGCTTCCTAGAGCTTGGTTTTCTGAAGCCAATTCTGGGCAATAATTCCTGCTGCCGGTGTGCTGCTCTCGTCCAAAACAGAATCGAGTGTTAGCTAAATGGCTCTCAGTTTGTCGTGTGCAAAATAAGCAAGCTCGAGCACGAGGCAGGTCAAAACAGAAGCTGGGAATAAATGCCAGGCTGTCAGCACCGCCCCCTCTGGCTCCACTGAACCTTGCCTTCTTCCCCGCTCCTCCCCTAGCAAAGCTGTCACTGGGATTGGCCACTGGCCGCCCTTCTCCTGAAGACCGGGACTCTTGAGATGATTGGCGGTCTCGGAGCTTGGAGCTCGCTGTCGAGAAGGGCTGTATTTGTTAATCAGACACCCTTCAGGGCCCAAGAACACCATGGGGGCAGGGACCTCTTCCCCATCCTCCCCGGCAGGCGTCCTCAACACAGCAGCCTGAATGTCCCTTAACGCAGGCCAGACCTGCGTGCCCCATCTGATCAAAGTCCATCCACCGATGGCCTGACTCAGAACAAAAACCAGATCCTTCCCCAGCCTGCAAGGCCACGAGTTGCCCCCACCCCAGGACCTCTTCCCTCTCCATCCTCCGCCTGTCTGCCTCCTTCTGTCCCCTTTCTCGCTCCTGCCCAGCCACACCCTCGTCCAGCCCACGGGCCTTCACAGGGTTCCTCGACACACAAAGTTACGAGCAGCCTGTCTCCAGCCCCAGGGCCTTTGCACTCACTGCTCTCTCTGACCAGAACATTCTTCTCCCATGGCCCCAGGGGTGGCTCTCTCTAGTTATTCCAGTCTCACCTCCAAAGTCACCCCTCATGGAAGGCTTCCTATTTACTCTTTTCCATGGGGCCCACCGCACCCCATCACTCTCTGTGCCTATTAACCTATTGCTGTAGCCATCCTGTCCTTGCAGGTATCCAGCCATCACTGTTTGTGCGTAACTCCTAGAGTGCCGTGCAGGGCGGGGCCCAGTCACCTTGTTCACCAGCGGTCCTGCGGGCCCGGGAGTGCGTGGCAGTGAGCCGGGACTGCTCAGTATCCGAGGGATGGGTGAGGGGGTCCCAGGTCCTTCTGGTTCCAAATCCCTGCTTCTTCTCACCCCCTGCTCTGCCCCTGCCGGGACCTTCCATCTACTACTCGTCATTCCTTCTGAGAGGCGCAGCCAGAGTAAAGCCCCTCACGTTTATGTAGCTCTTTCTTCAGTTTATAGAGGCCATCGAAAAGGCAGTCTCAGCCCCCAGCATCACAGCAGGTGATCAGTGGATAGTTGCGCAATGAACGAATGAAGGAATGGTGTTTAACCACCACTGCTGACTCCACCTGAGGGAGTCGGGGACCTTCCCGGAAGCGTGGAGATAAGCCCTTTCCTGGGGAAGCTCTGAAATCACCCCGGGAGCTGGGACAGTGCAAAGGCATGAGCGCGTCTCCTCCGCGCCGCCGGTTTCCTCTCCACTCTGCCTCGAATAGACCCAGGTTCCCCTGCCTTGAAAACCCCCGGTGCCCCAGCTTTGCCTTCCAGGGGCCTCCTTCCCTCTCTTTTCATGCCAGCGTTCTCAAATGACTGTTCCAGATCCCTCTCCTCCTTCTTCTCCGCCTGTTCCTTCCTGAAACTTTTATAGCATTTCTCATGTGGAGGTATTGTTCTCCTTCGGAAATTGAACTCTGTTGAGTAAAGGTGGGCAAGAAAGCTTAAGATCAAGGAGCCCTGTGAAGAATGAGAGTGATTTTTGAAGACATGAAGGCGGTGGTGGAGGGAGAGATGGCGGGAGCACGCTGTGGTTATTTAGGAAGGTGGAAATGGGCCCCTGAGCCCTGGGGAAGAAGTCGCCGTCTGCATCCCCCAGAGATTGTGCATCTGTGCGCACGCTGTGATGATGAGAAGGAAAGTGTGTAGATAACGTGTATAGATGGATGTACAGACACACAACACACACACACACACAGAGCATAATTATATGCGTCAAACAGTGCTTTAGAGTTGAAGATTTTGGCTACTGTTGCTTTAAGGGTAAAGGTTGAAATGTAAAGGTATCTGCACAATTAGACCCAGAAATTCTACTTCTAGTTATTTGTCCTGAAGAGATACTCACATATGTATACAAAGATGGGTATTTAGTGATATTTATTGTAGCATGGCTGTAATAGCCATTGGCCTGTCCATCCATGGGAGGCTGGGTAAATGGACTCGGGTCAAATGGGGTGAATACATATAAATAAATAAGTTCAGTGAAATTAGGTAAATACATACAGATCAATATGGAAAGCTCACCAAGACCGGTGGCTTTGTGAAAAAGAGCATTCCTATTTTTAAAAAGTTGCTGAGGGGGGCACACCTACGTGTGTGTGTCTGCATCCTTTTGATGTTTAAATTTTCACTACGTTTAATTTTCATAATAATGTAAGGATGTCCAGTTCTATGGGGTAATTTAAAATTGCCTCTCCAGGGCCAAAGACAGCGAGGCTGGTGGGGTCTGCTGTGAAGCTGGGGAGCACCTGCAGTAAGGTGCTGAGACGGATGCTCTTTCTGTCGATGGTAGGTTTTGCAAGCAGGAGCCTTGCAGGCTTTGGGGGCAAAACGAAATGACCCTCTGCTTGTCTGCCACACATTTCAAGGGAGGTGGCTCTCCTTTGAGGGGCCTCCCTCCATGTCACACCCCAAGCTTTGGGTCCAGAAGCCATTTAGCCTCCCCACATTAGTGGCTCAACATGCCTTGTTGCCCAGGGGTCGTTCTGTCTGCTGGTTGTCTGTTCAATGTGTATTTTTGAGCACTTACCCTGAACGAAGCACTGGGCTAGGAAGATAACATGAGCAACCTCAGACGTGGTGCTGCCCTTCTGGGGCCTGCAGTCCAGTGGGACAGGTGGATTTTAATCAAAGGACTTCACATTTAAAATTTCAATTGGTAAATGTGGTGAGCACTGCAAACAGGTGTTCATAGCACATGCAAAAAAAAAAAAGCGTGCTGTGAGGACGAGTCACTGAGGCTCTGAAGGGGGCTGCCTGCACTATTGTGCAGTCTGTGCACTGACCAAGGGCTCCAATAACATGCAGTGAGAGGCGGCTGAAATCTAGACCACACTTCACTGACCAAACTTCACATCCCAGTGAAGGGTTGTGTTCACCTGCTTGGGGCCCACTGCCCCTTCCCCAAGCCATAAGCCCTCAGGGCTCTTTGTCCAGAGGCAGCGTCTTTTCTAATTGTCCACCCAGAAGTGGAGCCACGTATTAAGGATCCCCCTCAGGCTAGAGGTGTCCCTGAGCGTGGCCTCCTCAGGATTATCAGGGAGGGCTTCCTGGAGGAAGTTTCACAGGAGCTAAGAGAGATGAGTAAGAGTCAGTTAGGTGTGGAGGGAGACCCAGGGTGGGGAAGACTGTGGTCAGTGTGGATGGTGGTGAGATAGGGGGGCGCATCTTTGCATCTTCGTCTTTGCACACCTGTGTGACCGTTCTGCATGTAAATGATTAGAAATCAGTTTGCTGGGCCAAGGCTTGAGCCTACCTCTGAATGAAACAAAAGCATATCTGACTCAAGAAGGCCTCATTGGGCATTTGGTGTCATGACTATTTTTAAAATTCTGCCATGTTGATAGGTCTGAAATGATAGCTCAGTATGGTTTTAATTTGCATTTCCCTAATGGAAAGGATGTTGAACATCTTTTCATGTGCTTACCTGACCACTGGGTATCCTCCTTAGTAGATTATCTGTTCATATCTTTTGCTCAATTTTTAATTGGATTTTTTAATGTTGAGTTTTACAGATTCTTTATGTATTTAAAAAATAAGACTTTTATTGGAAATGTAATTTGAAAATATGTTTCCTGGTCTCTTAATTTCTCTTTTATTTTCTTGACAGGTACTTTTCCTTAGCAAAATGATTCATTTTAATTAAGTCCACCAAATTATTTTGGTGTCAAGTCAAAAACATTTTGCTTAACCCTAAATCCCCAAGATTTAACTCTTTGTGAATATATTTTAGTGTTATAGTTTTATGGTTTACATTTCTGTCCCTGATTAATTGTGATTCATTTTTGTATAAATTGTGTGACTGAGGTTAAGGTTCATATTTTGTGCTATTGTTGTCTTATATTTTCCTTCTGCGTATGTTATAAACATGATCCTATGTTGTTGTTTCATTTGTTTAAATAGCTAACTATCTTTTAAAGAGATTTAAATAATAAGGAAATAATGTATTTCTTAAATACTTTCCATTTCCAGTGCTCTTCACTTTGTGTAAATTCATATTTTGATCTACTATCTTTTTTCTTCTCCCGAAGAATGTCCTTCAACATTTCTTCTACCAGCTCTGCTCAGGATGACTTCTTTCAACTTTTTTTTTAATATCTAAAAAGTCTTTATTTCAGCTTCCCTTTTGAAATAAATATATTTTTGTTCAGAACAGAATTCTAGGCTGACAAGTTTGTTTTTGATTTTCCCTCAGTGGAGATGCTGCTCCTCTGTCTTCTCACCTGATTTCTTTCTGATGAGAAAACTGCTATTATACTTATCTTTGTTTCTGGGTATGAAATATTTCTTTGTTCTCTGGCCATTTTTAAGATTTTCTCTCCATCACTGGTTTTGAGAAATTTGGTTACGATGGATGTGACTTCATGTAGTTTCCATGTTCCCTGTGCTTGAGGTTTGTTGAGACTCTTACATTCCATGTATTTATAGTTTTCATCAAATTTAGAAATTATTTTGCCACTGTTTCTTCAAATATTTTTCTCTCTGCCTCTCTTCCCCTTGTAGAGCTCTGATCACATATGTGAGACTACTTAAAGTTGTTACATAGCCCATAAATACCCCGTTTCATTTTCTGAATCTTTTTGCACTCTTGTTTCATTTTGTGTGTCTTCCATTGCTCTGTCTTCTAGTTAACTAATTTTTCCTTCTCTTATAGCTAATCTGACATCCATCCCACCCAGTGCCAGTGTATTTCCATATTAGACTTTGGAGTTTTCATCTCTTGAATTTCAATCTGGTTCTTTTTTTTTTTTTTTTGCCATGCCTTGTGGCTTGTGGGATCTTAGTTCCCTGACCAAGGATTGAAATTGAACCCAGGGCCATGGCAGTGAAAACACTGAGTCCTAACCACTGGACCACCAGGGAACTACTGATCTGATTCTTTTTTCTAATATCTTCTGTTTTCCTCTTAACATGTTTATTCACTCCTCATTGTTGAACATATGGAATACAGTTATACGATCTTAAAACAACGTCTAATGTTCTTTGTTCATTGTAACATCTGTGTTAGTTCTGGATGTGTTTTAATTGATTGATTTTTCAGCATTATGGATCATCTTTTCCTGCTTCTTTGCACACTAGGTGATATTTTCTATGCCAGACATTAAGAATTCTACCTGGTTGGATGGCAGGTATTTTCACCTTCCAGTAAATATTCTTGAACTTTGTTCTGGGGCACAGTTAAAGTGCTTGAAAATAGTTTGCTACTTTCAGGTCTTTAAGATATTTTAGGCAGGACCAGACCATCATTTAGTCCATAGATATTTTTCTCCCTAAAGCTGAGGCAAACCTTTCTGAGTACTCCGCCCAGTACCATCATTTAGTCCATAGACATTTGTCTCCCTGAAGCTGAGGCAAACCCTTCTGAGTACTCCGCCCAGTACCTCTTGAATTATACAGCTTGCTCACTTTTCTGTCAGAATAGCCACTCCTTCCAGCCCTATGTGGGCCATCGTGATTACTCGTATATGCTTCGGTTGTTTCTCCCCTTAGCCTGAGGTAGTTTCCTCACACACACGTGTTTGTCAGTTCTCTGTTGAATACCTGAGGGGGCCCTTTGCAGGTTTCCCTGGTTCTCTTTCATTGCAACGCTTTATTTTCTGGAAAACTCTGGCTTCCTAGGCCTTCTTGGCTTATCAGCATCATCTCCTCACTTCAGGGAGTTTGCAAGGCTCCTACTGGGTTCCCACACCCTGTGCAACAGCCCGAAAGCTGTCACAAGGTGGTAACACAGAGCATTGGGAGCTCACCTCATTTGTTTCCCATCTCTCAGGCTCACTCTCTCTCACTGCCTGGTGTCCAGTGTCTTCAAAACTGTTGTTTTATATAATTTGCCTGGGGTTTTGGGTGGGAGGGTACATCTTGCCCCTGTTACTCTATGTTAGCCAGAAGTAGAAATCCAAGATGAATGTCAACTATCCTTTGACATGATTTAAATGCCTTTTTTTTTTTTTTTTTGCTTACTTATTTAAAATGCCTGGCATTCTTCATTCCCTTTTGTAAATCTACATTTTCATCTAGTGTTGTTTATCTTTTGCCTGAACTACTTCCTTTAATTTGTCTTATTGTCTAGGTCTGCTGGCAGTAAATTCTTTTGTTTAAAACTTTGTCTTCACTTTTGTTTGTCTTCAAACTTTTAATTTCACTTCCATTTTAAAAGGATATTTGTGCTGGGAATAAAATTCTGAGTTGATTTTTTCCCCAGTACTTGACGATATCACTCCAGTTTCCCAACAATAATATCATATAGTATATATTGGCATGGCTTCTTTTTCTGTTGTTTTGCTTGACATTTTTTTGAGTTTCTTAAATCTGAGAGCTTGGGTATTTTAATTTATTTATTAAAATATTTTAAGCTATATCCCACTTTCTGGGACTTTAATTACATGTATATTGGACTTGAAATTATCCCACAGCTTGCCGAAGCCCTCTTTACTTTCCAGCTTTTTTTTTCTTTTCTCGATGCTACATTCTGGATAGTTTCTATTGGTGTTCAAGCTTTATTCTGAGCTTTGAATTCACTGATCTTATCTTCTGTAGTGTGTGATCTTCTTTCAATCTTTTGTAACTTCAAGTATTTCAATTTTCGTCTCTAGAAGTTCTGGTTGGGCCTCCTTATATATTCCATTTTTCTCATCAAGCCCTTCTTCCGCTTTACATATTTAGCATATTGTTAAGATATGAAATGAAATAGTTTTTTTCCAAGGTCTTTGTCAACTAAATCCATCATATCTGTCATTTGTGGGTCTTTCTGTTAATTGATTATTGTATTGTTTGGGGTAATGTGTTTATGTTTCTGTGCCTGCCTCGCAATATTTAATTGGTTGCGAAATCTTGTAAAATTTTGCATTAGTGGGTGATTGGAGTTTGCTCTTGCATGCAGTTGAGTAAGTAGTGGATTAGTTTGAGTCTTTTTTGACTTTCAGTTAAATTTTGTTAGGGTAGGTCTTTGGCAACCCATGTTCTGGAACTACTTTAGTTCCACTGCTAAGATGTGATGCCTTAAGGCCTCTATCTAATACCCTTTGTGTTAGGAGGTCTCTCCTCTGGCTGATACTTTCTGTCCCATGCAGCTCCAGGAATTTCTTATCTTGCTGCTTTCTGTCCTCTTTTGCCCGTCCTCGTGCAGTTTCAGCTCTTGCTCTCAGCTGTTCATTCAGATCAGTCTTCAGCCAAAGACGAAAGCATCACCTCTGCAGGTCCTGGGAGCACTGTATCTGCAGCCCTGTCCTTCCAGCATGCCGCCAGGAGCTCTAGCTGTCTGTGCAGCCCTGCCCTTCCTGCATGCTGCCAGGAGCTCTAGCTGCCTGGGCCTCCCTGAGCTCCAGCCTCTGTCTCCTCCTTTCAGAGTGACTCCCAGCTGTTCCCGTTCCCTCTCCTTTGCTGCAGCCTTGAACCTACCTGTGGGCATTAAACTGATGCAATCATAGGGCTCACATCACATGTTCTCCTCTTGCTGGGGGTTGGGGGAATCACAGTTCTGCACTGTGCGCTGCCCAGTGGCTGAAAACCACAGTTTCATAAACCTTTACAGTTTTCTAGCTATTTAAGATGAAAGACACTTACTGGAGAAGTTAATTTTTCATGAAATTTCATTGTCTTTTAAACCTCAAAACAACCTTATAAGGCAGGTTGAGTTTATTCTGTTTGACAGATGAGAAAACCAAGAAAAAAAGAGTCTAACTCACTTTCATAAGATACCATAGGTGGAAGAATAAGAATCTAAACCCAGGTCTTCTGACTCTGAAATCTGCCTTCTTAACCCTTATCCTTTCCTGACTCCTGCATAGGAAGCCCGATGCTGGGTGTGTGGGGTACACAGGTGCAGAATATTTCCATGAGATCCATAGTCTGGTGAAGGAAACCCAGTTCACTGTCCATTTTCTATCAGAGCTTCCTTTCTTTCTTCCTCCGTAGTCTTCTGAATAAACCTTTAACGTTTTTTATTTCTTAGCATCTTATTGGAGTATAATTGCTTTACAGTGTTGTGTTCATTTCTGCTGTATAACAAAGTGAATCAGCTATATGCATACATAGATCCTCATATGCCCTCCCTCTTGCGTCTCCCTCCCACCCTCCCTATCCCACTCCTCTAGGTGGTCACAAAGCACCAAGCTGATCTCCCTGTGTTATGCGGCTGCTTCCCACTAGCTATCTATTTTACATTTAGTAGTGTGTATATGTCAATGCTACTCTCTCACTTTGTCCCAGCTTATGCTTCCCCCTCCGCGTGTCCTCAAGTTCATTCTCTACATCTGCGTCTTTTTTCCTGTCCTGCCCCTAGGTTCTTCAGAACCATTTTTTTTCTTTTAGATTCCATATATATGTGTTAGCATATGGTATTTGTTTTTCTCTTTCTGACTTACTTCACTCTGTATGACAGACTCTAGGTCCATCCACCTCACTACAAATAATTGTTTCATTTCTTTTTATGGTTGAGTAATATTCCATTGTATATATGTGCCACATCTTCTTTATCCATTCATCTGTCGAGGGACACTTAGGTTGCTTCCATGTCCTGGCTATTGTAAATAGTGCTGCTATGAACACTGGGGTGCATGTATCTTTTTGAATTACAGTTTTCTCTGGATATAAGCCCAGGAGTGGGATTTCTGTGTCATATGGTAGTTCTATTTTTAGTTTTTTAAGGAACCTCCATACTGTTCTCCATAGTGGCTGTATCAATTTACATTCCCACCAACAGTGCAAGAAGGTTCCCTTTTCTCCACACCCTCTCCAGCATTTAGTGTTTGCAGATTTTTTGATGATGGCCATTAGACCGGTGTGAGGTGATACCTTATTGTAGTTTTGATTTGCATTTCTCTAATGATTAGTGATGTTGAGCATCCTTTCATATGTTTGTTGGCAATCTGTATATCTTGTTTGGAGAAATGTCTGTTTAGGTCTTCTGCCCATTTTTGGATTGCGTTGTTTGTTTTTTTGATATTGAGCTCCATGAGCTGCTTGTATATTTTGGAGATTAATCCTTTGTCATTTCCTTCATTTGCAAATATTTTCCCCATTGTGAGGGTTGTCTTCTCGTCTTGTTTGTGGTTTCCTTTGCTGTGCAAAAGCTTTGAAGTTTCATTAGGTCCCATTTGTTTATTTTTGGTTTTATTTCCATTTCTCTAGGAGGTGGGTCAAAAAGGATCTTACTGTGATTTATGTCATAGAGTGTTCTGCCTATGTTTTCCCCTAAGAGTTTTATAGGGTCTGGCCTTACATTTAGGTCTTTAATACATTTTGAGTTTATTTTTGTATATGGTGTTAAGAAGTGTTCTAATTTCATTCTTTGACATGTAGCTGTCCAGTTTTCCCAGCACCATTTATTGAAGAGGCTGTCTTTTCTTCATTGTATATTCTTGTCTCCTTTGTCATAGATTAGGTGACAGTAGGTGCATGGGTTTATCTCTGCACTTTCTGTCCTGTTCCATTGATCTATATTTCTGTTTTTTGCCAGTACCATATTGTCTTGATTACTGTAGCTTTGTAGTATAGTCTGAAGTCAGGGAGCCTGATTCCTCCAGCTCTGTTTTTCTTTCTCAAGATTGCTTTGGCTATTTGGAGTCTTTTGTGTTTCCATACAAATAGTGAAATTTTTTGTTCCACTTCTGTAAAAAATGCCACTGACATTTTGATAGGGATTGCACTGAATCTGTAGATTGCTTTGGGTAGTATAGTCATTTTCACATTGTTCATTCTTCCAATCCAAGAACATGGTATATCTCTCCATCTGTTTTTATCATCTTTAATTTCTTTCATCATGTCTTATAGTTTTCTGCATATAGATTTTTTTGTCTCCTTAGGTTTATTCCTAGGTATTTTATTCTTTTTGTTGCAGTGGTGAGTGGAAGTGTTTCCTTAATTTCTCTTTCAGGTTTTTCATCATTAATGTATAGGAATGCAAGAGATTTCTGTACAGTAATTTTGTATACTGCTACTCTACCAAATTCATTGATTAGCTCTAGTAGTTTTCTGGTAGCATCTTTAGGATTCTCTATGTATAGTATCATGTCATCTGCAAACAGTGACAGTTTTACTTCTTCTTTTCCAATTTGGATTCCTTTTATTTCTTTTTCTTCTCTGACTGCTATGGCTAAAACTTCCAAAACTATGTTGAATAATAGTGGTGAGTGTGGGCAACCTTGTCTTGTTCCTGATCTTAGAGGAAATGGTTTCAGTTTTTCACCATTGAGAATGATGTTGGCTGTGGATTTGTCATATGTGGCCTTTATTATGTTGAGGTAAGTTCCCTCTGTGCCTACTTTCTGGAGAGTTTTTGTCTAAATGGGTGTTGAACTTGGTCAAAAGCTTTTTCTGCATCTATTGAGATGGTCATATGGTTTTTCTCCTCCAATTTGTTACTATGGTGTATCACATTGATAGATTTGTGTATATTGAAGAATCCTTGCATTCCTGGGGTAAATCCCACTTGATCATGGTGTATGATCCTTTTACTGTGCTGTTGGATTCTCTTTGCTAGTATTTTGTTGAGGATTTTTGCATCCCTGTTCATTAGTGATATTGGCCTGTAGTTTTCTTTTTTTGTGAAATCTTTTTCTTGTTTTGGTATCAGGGCGATGGTGGCCTCGAAGAATATGTTTGGGAGTGTTCCTCTCTCTGCTATATTTTGGAAGAGTTAGAGAAGGATAGGTGTTAGCTCTTCTCTAAATGTTTGATAGAATTCGCCTGTGAAGCCATCTGGTCCTGGGCTTTTGTTTGTTGGAAGACTTTTAATCACAGTTTCAATTTCAGTGCTTGTGATTGGTCTGTTTATATTTTCTATTTCTTCCTGGTTCAGTCTCGGAAGGTTGTACTTTTCTAAGAATTTGTCCAGTTCTTCCAGGTTGTCTAGTTTATTGGCATATAGTTGCTTGTGGTAATCTCTCATGATCCTTTGTATTTCTGCAGTGTCAGTTGTTACTTCTCCCTTTTCATTTCTAATTCTGTTGATTTGAGTCTTCTCCCTTTTTATCTTGAGTCTGGCTAGTGGTTTTTCAATTTTGTTTATCTTCTCAAATAACCAGTGTTTAGTTTTATTGCTCTTTGCTATGGTTTCCTTCATTTCTTTTTCATTTATTTCTGATCTAATGTTTATGATTTCTTTCCTTATGCTAACTTTGTTTTTTTTTTGTTCTTCTTTCTCTAGTTGCTTTAGGTGTAAGGTTAGGTTGTTTACTTGAGATTTTTCTTGTTTCTTGAAGTAGGATTGTATTACTATACATTTCCCTCTTAGAACTGCTTTTGCTGCATCCCATAGGTTTTGGGTCATCGTGTTTTCATTCATTATCATTTGTTTCTAGATATTTTTTAATTTCCTCTTTGATTTCTTCAGTAATCTCTTGGTTATGTAGTAGCATATTGTTTAGCCTCCATGTGTTTGTATTTTTTATGTTTTTTTTCCTATTACTGATATCTAGTCTTCTAGCGTTGTGGTTGGAAAAAATACATGATATGATTTCAATTTTCTTAAATTTACCAAGGCTTGATTTGTGACCCAAGATTTGGTCTATCCTGGAGAATGTTCCATGTGCACTTGAGGAGAAAGTGTATTCTGTTGTTTTTGGATGGAATGTCCTATAAATATCAATTAAGTCCATCTTGTTTAAGGTGTCATTTAAAGCTTGTGTTTCCTTATTTATTTTCATTTTGGATGATCTGTCCATTGTGAAGGTGGTGTGTTACAGTCCCCTACTATTATTGTATTACTGTCAATTTCCCCTTCTAAGGCTGTTAGCATTTGCCTTATGTGTTGAGGTGCTCCCTTGTTGGGTACGTAAATATTTACAATTGTTATATCTTCTTCTTGGATTGGTCCCTTAAACACTATGTAGTGTCCTTCTTTGTCTTTTATAATAGTCTTTATTTTAAAGTCTGTTTTTTCTGATATGAGAATTGCTACTCCAGCTTTCTTTTGATTTCCATTTGCATGGAATATCCTTTTCCATCTCCTCACTTTCAGTCTGTATGTGTCCCTATGTCTGAAATGGGTCTCTTGTAGACAACATATATACGGGCCTTGTTTTTGTATTCATTCAGCCAGTCTATGTCTTTCGGTTGGAGCATTTAAATAATCCATTTACATTTAAGGTAATTATTGATATGTATATTCCTATTACCATTTTCTTAATTGGTTTTGGTTTGTTTTTGTGGGTCTTTTCCTTCTCTTGTGTTTCCTGCCTAGAGAAGTTCCTTTAGCATTTGTTGTAAAGTTGGTTTGGTGGTGCTGAATTCTCTTAACTTTTGCTTGTCTGTAAAGGTTTTAATTTCTCCATCGAATCTGAATGAGATCCTTGCTGGGTAGAGTAATCTTGGTTGTAGGTTTTTCCCTTTCATCACTTTAAATATGTCCTGCCACTGCCTTCTGACTTGCAGAGTTTCTGCTGAAAGATCAGCTGTTAGCCTTATGGAGATTCCCTTGTATGTTATTTGTTGCTTTCTCCTGCCTCTTAAAAGATTTTTTCTTTGTATTTAAATTTTGATAGTTTGGTTAATATGTGTCTGGGTGTGTTTCTCTTTGGTTTTATCTTGTATGGGACTCTCTGTGCTTCCAGGACTTGATTGACTATTTCCTTTCCCATGTTCTGTAAGTTTTCCACTATAATTTCTTCAAATATTTTCTCAGATCCTTTCTTTTTCTCTTCTTCTTCTGGGACCCCTAATAATTCGAATGTTGGTGTGTTCAATGTTGTCCCAGAGGTCTCTGACACTGTCCTCAGTTCTTTTCACTCTTTTTTCTTTATTCTGCTCCCTGGAGTTACTTCCATCATTTTATCTTCCAGCTCACTTATCCATTCTGCTGCCTTAGGTATTCTGCTATTGATTCCTTCTAGAGTATTTTTTGTTTTTTTTTTTTTTGGTATGCGGGCCTCTCACTGTTGTGGCCTCTCCCATTGTGGAGCACAGGCTCCAGACGCACAGGCTCAGTGGCCATGGCTCACGGGCCCAGCCACTCCACGGCATGTGGGATCTTCCCGGATCGGGGCACGAACCCGTGTCCCCTGCATCGGTAGGCGGACTCTCAACCACTGTGCCACCAGGAAAGCCCCCTTCTAAAGTATTTTTAATTTCAGTTATTGTGTTGTTCATCACTGTTTGTTTACTCTTTAGTTCTTCTAGATCCTTGTTAAATGTTTCTTGTATTTTCTCCATTTTGTTTCTGAGATTTTGGATCATGTTTACTATGATTACTCTGAATTCTTTTTCAGGTAGGTTGCCTATTTTGTCTTCATGTATTTGGTCTTGTAGGTTTTTACCTTTTTCCTTCGTCTGTAACATATGTTTTTGTCGTTTCTTTTTTTTTTTTTTTCAATGGGTGGTGATGTATTCCTGTCTTACTAGTTGTTTGGCCTGAGGC
Source organism: Globicephala melas (assembly GCF_963455315.2). NCBI lineage: Eukaryota > Metazoa > Chordata > Mammalia > Artiodactyla > Delphinidae > Globicephala > Globicephala melas. The sequence goes on from NC_083328.1 coordinate 83,873,617, forward strand.
GTCCAGCACTGGAGTTTGCAGGCAGTTGGATAGAGCCAAGTCTTGGTGCTGAGATTAGGCCCTCCGGGAGGCCTCCCTCCAATTAATATTCCCTGGGGTCTGAGGTTCTCTGTTAGTCCAGCAGTTTGGACTCGGAGCTTCCACCACAGGAACTCGGGCCGGACCTCCAGCCTGGGAACCAAGATCCTGCAAGCTGGTCACTGGGGGTTCCTCCCCGCCCCCTTAGGTGTCCATGGTCCCCCTCCAGAGCCTGGTAGGTGCCCTAGTTGTGCAGAGACATGAATTCCACATCCTCCTAGTCCGCCCTCTTGACTCCGCCCTCCATACCTTTAACTTTGAAGGCATATTCTCCCCCTTATTTAACCCGCCAGCTGATTCTTCTGAGAATGAGGGAGGGTTTCTTAGTAATACTTTAATAACAGACATGGTAAAAGTATCATTGTTTCTAGATGCAGTGCCTCCCTTCCCACCAGTTACCTGGATCATCTGTGGTGTAGAGGAATTAACCTTTTTCTTTTAATGCCCAAGGCACTAATTTTCAGAAAGATGAAAATGCTTTCATGCATCCACATAGTCAGAATTAAAATTTAGTTACTGGGCTCAGTAATAAGGAGGCATGATGGCCAGACCATTTTTCTTCCCTGTGGTGATCCACTCCAGGATCAGAGGCTGCTCGAACCTTGAGCTGGGGGATCTGGGCACACGGAGTGGCAGCCCTACCCTGACTGCCCGTCGCAGTGTGCAGAGTTCCCCAGTGGGAGACGGGGTGCTCTTCCACGAAGGGAAGGAGAGGATGCTCAGCAGGTGAACACGCAGAGGCTCTGCATCTACAAATATTATGACTGGAAGGATGTTACGGTTTGAAGACTCCCTCTCTCTTGCCCCTACTGGGCACTGAACAAAGTTTGGATAATGCACAGATCTCAGTTTAAACACATCAAATTTGTTGATGTTCACATCTTCTCATCTTCAGTGTGTTCGCAAAGAGGTGTTTAGAGGCAAAAAGAATGCAAATATTCATAATATTTCTAGTTTTTTCTGGCTCTATCTGGTTAATTTCTTCATCCAAATAGGATGAACCTTGAAGCCTTGATTAAAATATGTTAGATGCCAGTCACACGATATTACCTGTGCTTAGCGAGGTAGATTTAAATATCAGAAGCGTGTGAAGTGCCACTGTGCATTATGCAGTGTATGCTGATGTGTTTGCTGTTAAATCTGAACCCCTCATCCTATTGTATTGCTCTGCTATGAAGTGCCCTAGACCTTTGACTTGTGAATGTTTCGTGTGGTACCTAATTTGAACTGCAAACTGCAATAGGACAATTATTTTTACAGAATTTGCAAATAGTTTTGCTTCAAATTGGCTTTGTGACATTCTAACATCATCACATGTGAAGATCACTAAAGCAATTTCCCTTAAAAATGCATTTTAATATTAATAACGATTCCCAAGTAGTAGACAGTTTACCGTGTTAGTCTCTGGGCTCTTGTAATAGCAATTGGCCTTTGTTTTATGTAGTTTTAGATTTCAGTTACTCTGACATTACTGAGCATAAACCATAAATAATGGAGGAACTTCATTATGGGAGCCCAGCATTGCAAGCCTAAGGCGTTCTGACTGGGATTCTGCCCTCAGCCTTCTGCGTCCACCCTGGTCTTTCCTCCACCCCAGGCACTAGCGGACAAGAAAGTAGGCACAGCTTTCTAGTTTTTACTCTTTAGAGAAAATGTACAGTATTTTTTTTTCTTCGCCAAATGCATTCCTTTGAATAAAGTACATTTTTCTACAATTTAAGCTCTTGAGGGCAGGGACCCCTTTCCCTTCACTGCTCTATTCCAGCATCTAAACAATTTCTGACACATAGTAGATGTTCATTGAAATGTTTAAAAATGCATGCTTATGGCCGCCAATACACAACATCTTGCCCCAAAACAATTTTCGTAAAATCCTAGAATAGGACTGTCGTAATGGGCCTGAGCAGTGTCTGTCAGCCTCATTTAGTTTACAACAAAATAATGGGCAAGCTGTACGAGAACGTGGGTTGGTTTGTTGTGTCTGAGACTACGTGTTGAGTTAATGATCGGGTGAGGAATTCAATCTAGTTTTGGTGATTCCAAGTCTAGTATATTTCCAAATATTCCCAAGGGTATATTTTGTTAGTCGCCCAGTAAACCCATTTTATGAGACCAGCATCTCCATTACACCAGAGTCAGACCAGGGCACTGCAAGAAAAGAATATTACAGGCCAGTATCCCAGACCAAAATAGATGCAGAAATCATCCTGTGAACAGAATGTAGCCAGAGTGACTCCCGAGGCTTGGTTAGGAAGGTCCGTAGAGCTTTCCTAGCTCTCTCTAGGGGTTACTCACTCTTGGGTCCAAGCTGCTATCATAGAAGCCGGGCTGTGCAGAGCCCAAGGGTGGATGTTCCAGCAAAGAGCCTTTGTCAAGGTTCTAGTTGAGGACAAGCATACATCCTGATGTGTAAGTGAGGAAGCTTCACTCCATCCCCAGCCACTGTGTGTCTGTAGCCACCCGGAAACCCCAAGCGAGAACCACCCAGCTAGTTCCAAGCAACCCCCAAAGCCATGAGAAATAGTAATAATAGTAAATGATTGGTGTTACTTTACAATACTAAGAGCATTTTTATCATGCGGACAGCCAGCAACTCTGTGCAGTGGACCAAGCGTGGGAGACATCGGAGTATCTTGGGGGCTGCAGGACTCAGAGTGTGGGCTCCTTTGCCCCCTATGGCAATACATTCTGCTGTTCCAGGAGAAACTGGAAATCTAGATTTCTATGTGAAACTTCCTTGTTTGGAAAACACTGAGATGGGCCAAGCAGAGTTTCTGTGTGCTGGATCCAACCCCTGGGCTGTCGGCAGGCAGCTCCCGGGAGGAGGATTAGCCCAAGGATTAGTCTGCTCTGGACTCTGATGCTCCATCACAACAGAGTCCAGGCAGCAGAAGACACGCTGTCTTGCCAGAATCTCCTTTTCCTTGGTGGCCGCTGCTTCTGTTTCGATCTGGTGGCTTCAGAAAAGACAGTTTCCATCCCACAGCTGTACGCGGAGCTGTGAAATGGAGCCAGGCCGACCTTCTCTACAGCCTGGTTGGAAGGAGTGTACCTTGTTTTCAGGAATTATTAATTGCTGACCAGAAAGCCCAAACAAAGGCCATAAATGCTAAATACTGATCCTGCCAGAAGGCTTTCAGGGCCTGGCTCTCAACTGCAAAGGCAATGCTTATTTATTAATTCTGTTTAATACGGTTCAGTAACCTTTAGAAAGACTTTGAAATCCAACATATTCAGTGCCTCCACTGGTGGCAGTATTTAGACCACTCTATTTGGCCAGGCTTTGTAGCATTAATTAAGTCTCTGGAAATGAAGAGCTTTTTATCTCCACTCAGATTTTCAGGGCATTGTCAGAAAGTTAAGCATTTTGGGAAAGGAATTTTTTTAAGGAGCATTTTTGACTCATGTCACAGAGTCTGGGCAATCACTTTTCTGAAAGAATCTTGGTGTCAGGAACAGGGTTGCAGAACCCGCTGACCAGGAAGCCGTAATGTCCCCCCACCCACTTGACTAAGCTTCAGGCAGGCTTCTTCATGACTCCAGGCAGTGACTCTCTTTTCTTAGGGCATTTACTTTAGACAACTTATAAATGTAAATTCTTTCTCTACCCCAATGAGATGAACTTTTTAAAAAAGTATCTTGCCAGTTTTACAACCCGGGAATATCTCTGTCGAGTACCTGCAAGCAATCCCTTTGTAATGGAACCCTTGAGGGGGACAGTACCTCCGTGGCCCAGTTTCTGTGAGAGAGGAGAAGCTTAACCCTGCTGGGCTCCAATTAGCAAACACAGGTGGCTTGATCATAGAGGAAAATGTTTGTGAACCCAGGAGTACCACAATGTGCTGGACCATCCCATTGGCCATCTTCCCTCCCGCCATCACCCTCCAGGACTTTGCACTGGCTCACCCCAAACCCCTCCCACCTTCCGTTTCAGTTCTGTGGAGCTCAGATGAATTCATCTCTCCCCATTTGCAGGAGCCTTGAAGAAAGTCTTCCTCGCCTGTTCAGTGTTGCACAATTTTTGCTTTGAAATACACCACTCATTTGTATTTTTCTTTATTTGTATTTTCGTTTATTATATATTTGAACTCTACTGTTAGAGAACCCATTCTACTTGCGGGAATTATGGGGTAGGGTTTAGAGGGAATGCCTGTCACTGTGTGTTATCACTGATGTGGATTCCACAGCAGGTTGCTTTATGATTGAATTAAATACGGCTACTCAACTTCCAGACCAGCTCTAAGCATTCATTGTTTGTGTGCTTTGCAGGGGTTGGGTGGTCATAGAGGGCGTCCAAGTAAAGTCTGTGGTTTAGAACCCAAGTCATCTCTAACTGAGACTCCATGTCTGCTCTAGACCTGTCCTGCCTGCAAGATAACTGATTTTGACAGTTTTTTTCTGAGTATCCAGTGAAAGGACAGATACTGTGGGTGGACTATACCTAAATGGCGCCCCATGGGTCGGGCTCCCATTGGGTGTGTGCAGCTCAGCCTTCTTTCACCACGTCTAAACTTGCTGGTTGCTACCAGAATTGTGATCTGAGCCACGTGAGTCTTTCTCCTCTCATTGCCTGTTTATTCGTTCTGCTTCTGCTAAAAGATTATAACTCTGCAGCCAGCAGCCACATCTCCCGCTGCCTTTCTGCTGCTCAGCCCGCATAGGGATGGGCACTGAGTAGAAACTCGGCACACATTCTTGTTGCATTGACTGCACCTGTAGCCTACTAACTGCGTTTCCCATAGGCCAGTAATATTTGCATTTGTCTGAGAACCAGTGGGTTTTGGAGAACGTTCCTCTGATTACATATCAACTATAAGATCTTGTCCTTCTTAACAAAGAGATCATCCCCTCCCTTCACAGACATTTACACTGGGCACCTACTGTGTGCCAAGTGCTGTGCCAGACACGGGAGTGAAATGCTTACTTAAAAGGTGGCGCATCACACATTGAACTGAGAGGAGATTTCCTTCATCAATAGATTCTGTCCCCTAAGAAGTGCGGTACTTAGTGAATATAAAATGTGATTTGACTTTTTCAAAGTCAATTTACATGAGAAACTCAGGCACACATCTGCTATGTACAGGTGAGTTCCCAATTTATATACGTGGAAGTGGGAGTGATTTTCCTGTGAATTGGAGAAGAAATACTTATTATCTTATGTATCCTGACTACATGTTAGGCAGTTTGGCAGTGTTCATGTACGTGTCTTCCTATTTCACTCTCACGACAGCTCTCTGAGTTAGGTAGAATGATTTCTGCTTATTTGACTGACAGGAATACTAATGCTTACCGTGATTATCTCACGTAAGGCCACACAGTAGGGAAGCTGATATCTGAACCCAGGTCTGTCTGATGCAGAATTATGACTATTAGTCCTACGAGAAGAACGAGAATTCCATGGATTCTTGGTCAAAGCTCTTTCTTTGAGGCTGTCTTGCCTCTTGTTTCAGTTTTAAGAAAGAAGACCTAATGAAATATTATTCATCCCTAGCACTGATGCACGAATGTAGATGAACCTTGAAAACATTATGCAGTGAAAGGAGCCAGGCACAGATGTCACATGTTGTATGATTCCGTTGATATGAACCGTCAAGAGTAGGCAGATCCACAGAGACAGAAGCTTAGTGGTGGCCACAGGGGCTGGGTGAAGAGAGCGGGAGTGACTGCCGAATGGGCACAGGGGTTGCTATCGGGGTGGTGAACATGTTTGGGAACTAGATAGAGGTGATGCTTACACAACACTGTGAATGTACTAAGTGCCACTGAATTGTGCCACAACTTAAACGGTTAACTTTACATTATGTGAATTTTATCTCAATTGAAAAAAAAAAAAAAAGAAATAAAAAAGGCAGGTCCTCCATCAGCCTGGCATACCAGGAGCAATGGGAGATGCTTCTTGCCCTGCCAAGAGCTATGCCATTTTCTCATGACCCGTGGTTCCGTCCTGTGAGATTTTGACACTGCCAGGTGGCCACACCGTGCTTGACATGGGGTGTGTGAGTTTGCTGCTTGTCCGTGGAAGTGAGGGCAAGGGGGGGATGCTGCTGTTATCACCCCAAGAAGAGCATAGCTGTTGAGAGCTCAGGCTCCTGAGGCAGATGGATCTGGTTTGGACCCTGCTGAGACCTTTCCCAGCTGTGTGACCCCTCCCACGCCCTTCAAGCCTCAGTTTCCTCTTCTGTGCTAGGGTTGAGAGTATCTTCCTGAGAGGGGTGTTGTGAGGGTTTAGGAGGAAGTGTACTGTGCTGACTCGTCCACACGAGCTCTTGGCTGTTGCAGGAATCATCGGGGGTCGGGCCAGGCTCTGCATCTCCAAAGCAAAGAGTGGACTCAAGAAAATGGTCTTGAGAGACCTTCCCAACAGGCCCTGCCTGTGACCTCCCTGTCAGGTGCCCTCTGCCTCCCTGGGGCCTGGTTGACTCTAGGTCAGATAAGGGGCCCCTATGGCAGGACTGATTTTGTTCAGCTGATTTCAGTGGGCCACTTGCATGGGCTACAGAAACCCAGGAGCTGGTGTTCCCATACACACATCCTTGGAGAAGCACTTCCAGCCCCCGGGCAGTGAGATTCACAGGTACCCTTGAGATAATCACACACACAGCATCTTATGGGAAACATGGCAATGACAGTCCCATCCCTGGAGGACAGAAGTGCCTGGTGCTGGTTGCCTCGACCTGGGGAACAAAGCACCCTCCTCTGGGTGCGTGTTTACTTGCATCTGGTGCCCACTTTCAGAATTTCTGAAGCCCCCCTCGGGCCAGAGGCGGCAGCGTGTGGGAGGCCCACAGCTCTCACAGGGCTCTTGACGTTTGGGAGGCGGTACTGCCATTGTTCTCTGCCTCAGAGATATTAAGCTCAAGCCCTTAAGGATGTCTTCTTTTGCTTCAGAGGAGAAAAGCGAACATTTTCCTTCTCTCTTGAACGTGAAGGGGCTGATTCACCAAGAAAACAGCCTACCCATAATCATATGCAGGAGGATTGGTAGAAGTTGTAGAATTCCTTTGCCAGCTTAGGGACAGCTGCAGTAAGCTTTGTCCTGAGCAATTTGAATCCCGAAGAAAAAGTGACTCTCAAGCTCCTTGGCGTTATCCAGCTGAGCACGACCGAATTCCCAGCGTCCTCCTCTCCACTTGAGAAGCTCAGCCTCACGTAGGTGCCTTGAGAGCCAGACATTGTAACGAAGTGGGGGGATGCCACCGAAGGCCAGACTGGGGGCTTGGGACTGATGTTCCCCTTGCACGCCAGCTGGTCCAGCCTCCCGGCCCCAGAGCCCACTGGCTGTCCAGCTGTGGTGCTGGGTGCAGCACACTCTGGGTATGTCTGAGGTTCAGCTCAAATCTGTTCTGAAAGCGGGATAGCAGCTGCCCTTGTGACTGGGAGGCGGCATCAGGAAAGCTTTTGGGGGTGCTGGTAATGTTCTCTTTCTTGGTCTGGGTACTGGCAAATGAGTGTATTCAACTTGAGAAAATTCATCAAGCAGTACCCTACATGTTTGTCATTTCAATAAATAAAAAGTTAGAAATGGTTCCCTGTATTGATCTGGGAATAACTATTTTGCTTTGTTATCCCTGTTTCTTTTGGGGGGGGGGGATTGTACTATACAGTGGGTTAGACACCCTCATGATAAATCCCTGAGCTCATGAGGCCACAAAGAAAGGCTCTTCTTGGGCATTGAAGAGATTCAGGATGATAGAGAATAAACCAGGTAAGGATGAGTGGACCCATGGAAGAGTGCTACAGACAGAGGGAATAGGCACATCATAGCTCAGACCCAAGAGACATGATATTAGAAAAGCTGAAAAGCCCTGCGCGGGGGCGGCATTTACATTTCATCAGTGTGGGGTGGGGGCTCCTGGAGGCTCATAGAGAACCCTCTGCCGCGTGTTTGAACTCAAGCCATCCGACTTTGAGCCTGTGTCCTCCCAGAGCCTCCGTCTGGCCTGCCTCAGGCTCCCTGGGTCCTCCCATTCCTTCAAGGTCAAACTCTCCAACCTGCTTTGTGTCCTCTCTGTGACAGACCCCTCAGCCGGAGTTCTCACCTTTGTTCCCTGGTCTCGATTTCCTGATTCTGACCTTCCCACTTCCTGCACACCGCCCTGACCCTCAGCATCCCCTGGGATTTCTGTTTGCACCAGTTTCCTCGTGGGGGGCTGCCGGTCCCCCGGTCGATGCCAGAATCCACCAGACCACTGTCCTGTCTCTATCAATACTTCCCTTGCCAGCGCTGCCCTTCCCTGCTGCCCAACTGGCAGTGAGAAAACTTTCGAGAACTTTCCCTTTTAAGAAGAAAACCAGCCTGTTGAAATTGAGCCCTTCTTTTTTGCTCCATTTTCAGTGAAACCAGAGGACAGATGGTCATCATCCTCCACGTTGAGGAGAAAAAAATCTCACCAACAATTAAAACTGAAATGACCGGCATGTAAAAATATCATCTCACCAGAATTCCAAAATATAAAATAAATAGCAACATTTCCCGGTTGTAGCAAAGCTCCATGTTAGAGTTCTCTTTTTATTATTTTAGAACAGGCTGAATAGTCTCATAGAACCACCAAACTTTAAGTTAAAAGAAGATAAATGATTTCCTTTATTTTTTTAACCGAGGGTGTTAAGGGCTAATTTACATGACCTCTGTCTTTCTCTGTGCCAAGGGCCTTTTGTGCTGCTGTCTTCAGAAGAGAGCCTCTTGAGGCGCCTGGGCCGCTCGCTCTGAGCCTCACTGCTATTCTGGTGCCAGCAGACAAAGGTGGGAACAAAGCCGGCCCTCATTACAGACGTGCGGGGAAGCACCCTGCTGTCTGAAACTTTAGGAAGCACTCCGAGGATGAACAGTGGCTTCCAGAGGGTATGAACAGAAACACTTCAATTTTGGAAACAAACGCACATGAAACATCATCTTTTAGTGGAGAACATATATTAACTTATCCTCTTTTAAAAAACATAACCAGGAAACAGTGACCTTTCCAATACCTTCATGAGCTGCAGTTTTAGGAGAACATAATAAATGCCGCTAGATACCGTGGAACAGAAAACGTAAGGATTCGACAAATTAAACTTTGTAACACATGTCAAGGACACCCACAATGGACCTCTGTATACAGTCGCTGCTGTTGGATTATTTTTTTCCATCAAAATGTTGACATTCAGAATATTCAAGAAATATGACTGCCCTTTCAGACTTCAGATTCGGATTTATTTCCCGGTGACGCTGTGTTTATTTAGCCTTGTATTAATGTCGTGCATCAGAATTGGATTTCCCTGAAAATAGAATCTCTTACTTGACTTCTCGCTATCAAAATTCAGCACGAATCCCATTAAAAGAATGAAATGTTAGGCTAGGTTTGATGCACTAATAGCTCTTTATATGTAGAATTTTAGCAGCTAAAATCTTTTCTGGTGTGATTTCCTTCAGCCATTTTGTTTATGAGCCTGTATGAATTAATAAGCTACCAGGAGCTAGAAATTAAATTAGATTTCAAATTTAAGAAAATAGTAAAGAGGAGAACAGGCTTACCTATGTATTGGGAAAATGCTCAAATTCTGATGGTTTAGATAAAAGCCAGTTTCCTGTGGTAGAATTTACCCACATTCCAGCTCATATGGGGTACACACAGGTCTATATTGGTTTTCCCAAGTGTTTATTTATGAGTGAGGGTCCCCCTGCCCCGCCCCACCATCAGACTATTTCCAAGTCAAGCATGGGTATTTACTTTTAAATTCTCTTGTCTTCATGCTCCTACACCCACTTTCTCAGATTTCTAGATCTATAGAAAGGATGAAGGACATGCCAGCATGTGCCCACCTCACTGCTAAGATGCCTTATAGGGCATCCAGCTGACCAAGGGGAAAAGCAACTCAGTTTGCAAGTGACAGAGCAATGACAGGGCAATGAATGTCTCCTGGTGCTTGGTACTCAGATATTTAGCTCAAAATATCAAGTAAAGTTAAGCCATTTAATATTCCTTGGGAATGAACTGTTGTGTTGGCCAATAATGAACACGAAAATGATGCTTCTGAAAGTAGAGGATGCCAATCTTGCAAATCTATTTTCTTATCCTTAATGAGCATGAAGTGATTTTTTTTTTAGTCCATGGTCCTGCAAAACCAAAAGATTATGGCATACAATTATCTCGCTGTCAAAAATTATGCTTCTGTTGAAAATGAAGTCAACTTCCTTGAATATTTAGCCCTTCGTTTAATTGATCTCTTTTTAGATTTCACTTAAGCACATTCCTCATTTTTAGGATGTTCAGAAGTCAAGATACAACAATAGACAAGTGTTTATCGGGGTCTGACATGAAGATGCCTGCCCCTGATAACAGCTACAAAGGGAGAGATGCTAACCACACGTGACTCTTGTCAGAGATGTGCTGCACCTGGTGAGAGATGAGGGCGAAGTGGGTCTAGACAAGCGCTCATCAGTCTCGGAAGGGTCTCAGGGTGAAGAAGGGCTCAAGAGAAGACGTGAAGGTCACAGGCTCCAAAGAGACTTAACGAGGTATACACTTTTCCTCTGCCTCTCTTTTCTCCCTCCTCCAGCTAATCTGTTCAAAAGTTTAGATCTCAAGCATCCCTTGACCAACTCCACTTGTCGACACCCTCTTCCACGTCATTGTCCAGCCACTGCCTTGCTCACCCGGGCATTGTAGCCTCCTTCTAGCTGGGCTCCCCTCGTTCCACAAGTGATGCTCTCAAATGCAGTCACCAGGTGGCAGAGATGCAAAACTCCTCCTGCCATTCCCCATCTCAAACCTTGAAGGACTCCCCAGTATCTTTAGGGCAGGTCCCAGTGTCTTCGCCTGATACCCAGAGCCCTTCACACTTGGCCCTGGCCTCCTTCTAACTTCATCTTCAGCTTCACTGCCTCAACTCCCTGGCACTCAAGGGAGCATTGATGGTTTTTGGCTTCTCAAGAGCAAGATGCTCCTCTCTCTCTATTTCTATCTCTATGTATCTCTCACTATCTGTCTCTCTATCTCTGTTTTTCACTGCTCTGTCTCCTGATTCTTTCTCTTCCCCTGGCCTTGCACACACTGTGCTCTCTGCCTAGAATACTGATCCTTTCCTCCTTGCCCGGTTATCTCCTATTCATCCACTAGATATCAGGTTAAATACTGCTTCCTCTGGGAAGCCTTCCTTGACCCTCTTTGAGACCATTAGAGTGTTTCTCATACTTTATTATAATTATTTTACTGTCTCCTTTGTGAGACTATGTACTAGAAACCTGTAATTTATGGACTTTGAGCCAAAGCCTGTCCACTGCTTATTTCTGTAAATAAAGTTGCATTGGGACACAGCCACGGCCATTTGTTGTCGTATTGTCTGTGGCTGCCTTTGCGCTACAATGTCAGAGGCGAGTAGGTGAGGCATATGGCTCACAAATCCTAAAATATTTACTATCTGGCTACTAACAGAATACATTTGCTGACCCCCCGCTATAAACAATTAGGTCGGAGACCCTGGCACTACTGCAACTTCAGAACCTGGGATAGCATTGAGAACAGGCATTCAGTGGACATTTGTTGGATGCATGAATGTTGGGTACAGGGACAGAGAAGCACGGCACTGCAGGAAGTAGCAGAGACAACTGGCGTACCTGTGCAGAAGATTTGATGTGTAGAAGAATACTGAGCATTGGGTTTCTTATTGTGGCTCTTGTTGATGCTACTTCTGCCAGTTATCATGTCTGGACTATTTACTGCATGCGGCATGCAGTGCTAACAGGTTTATCTGGTCTCTATGGTCATATCCATTTTACAGAGAAATAAACCAAGTCTGAGAATATTGAAATGACTTGGCCATGATCCCACAGTAGGAAGTAGTCCATGCAGACCCCGCTACTTTAATCTGTATGCCTCCAAGTGTACTAGCTCATCTGCCTATTTGGGAATTGTGTTTTCAGTTGCATTTCCTCTGGATGGGAAGCATATCTTCTCTTTGAGCGATCGGTTAGGTGTCCAGGTGAATGGTTGTTTTTGTAGGAAGTCAGGCTTCTGTACTGAAGTTGAATTTCCCATAAATTTCATGGCAGCCACAGGTATAAGATACATTTTCAAAATAGTTATATTTGAACTAAAAAAAATGTGAGCCCAAGAATGCGACTGTTAAGAAAGAATTTTCTAAAATCAGGAACTGCATGGGAGGGAATGGTAAAAATCACCACAACCGAGCGACAGTTTCAATGGCAAAACAGAAACAAAAAACATGGGCAGCAAACTGAGAGGAGTTTTAACAGATCAGCACCATCAGGTTATCACCTGTGTTAAAGAATATGGTAGGCAGTGACTGGTTCCAGATGCCAGGGACACATTAGCTTCACCCTGGGTTATGAACAGCACAGGTATTTCAGCATCATGTCTGTGGTACCCAGTAGAATAAATATTGCATTTCATAGTGATATGCAGGATGGAGTGGCGTTTGGAGTGTGATTTTGGCCTTTTTATAGCTGCTAAGCTCTCAAAGTTGGAATTGCATTTTTATTCATTTGCCTTTAATACTGACATTATAAGTGACTCATAATTTTTTTGCCTGTTTTTGCTTAATGAGTTATTGACCCTAAAACTGATCCACAGACAGAGGAGGACTTGAATGTACAATAAAAAGTCAGAGAAAACTTACATTTCCAAAATTTGATGAGCTAGTTGCAAAAAGATTGGGAAATGGCTTGTTTGGTTGAATGAAGAAGTTATCTGTCCAGATGGCAAAATTATATGGCCTTAGTGTCATGGCCAAAGTTAGAAGTGACTGAATTGAACACTTGAAGTAAAATCCTTAATTTATGTCTTGGTATGTTTCTTTAAAAGTTTAACTATTTGAATCATTAATCAAAAACCTACAAACAAACAAAAAGCCCAGGATTAGATGATTCTACCAGTGAGTTCTAACAAACATTTAAAGGAGTCTGTCTCAAACTCTTCCAAAAATAAAAAAGAAAAGAATATTTTCTAATTTATTCTATGAGGCATCCATCATTACCCTGATATCAAAGTCAGTGGAAAACATAAAAAGAACAGAAAAATACAGACCAATAAGCCTTGTGAATAAAGACACAAAAATCCTCACAAGACACTAGCAAACCAAAGCCAGTAGCATGTTAAAAGGAGTATACACCACAACCAAGTGGGATTCCTTTCAGAAATGTGAGTGAGAGTGGCTCACCATACCAGAATCAATCAATGTAGTATAACAATTAATAGAATGAAGGAAGAAAAAATTATCTTAATACATTTGATGAAAAAAAAAAAAAAGAAACGTTTGATGAAATCCAGTACCCTTTCAAGGTAAAAACAAAACAAAACAAAAAATCCAACAAATTAGGAACAAAGGGAACTTCCTCAAGATGATAAACAGAATTAAGGAAAAACCTACTTACGAAAGACTGAAAGCTTTTACCCTAAGATTGAGAATAAAACAAGGATACTCACTTTCACCATCTTCTCAGCTTTGTACTAGAAGTTCTAGCTAGAGCAATTAAGCAAGAAAAAGAAATTTTAAAAAATCCAAATTGGAAAAGAAAAAGCAAAACTATCTCTATTCATCGATGATATAATCAGTTGTATCTCTATACACTAGCAATAAACTGTCTGAAAAAGAAATTAAGAAAGCAATTCCATTTACAAGAGCATCAAAAATAATAAAATACTTAGCGATAACTTTGACCAAGGAGGTGAAAGACTTATACATTGAAAACTACAAAATATTGCTGAAACAAACTTCAAAAGACTTAAATATATAGAAATGTACCCTGTGTTCATGGGATGGAAGACGTAATATTAAGATGGCAGTGCTTCCCAAAGCAATCTAGAGATTCATTTCAATCCCTATCAAGACTCCAGTGACTTTTTGTAAAATTGGAAAAGCTGAGTCTGTTATTCGTAAGAAAATTCAAGAGACAGAATGTAGCCAGCTCTATCTTGAAATGGAAGAACAAAGTTGGACGACTTAAAATTTCTTATTTCAAAACTTACTATTTATGCTGCAGTCATCAAAACAGTATGGCACTGGGTCAATGGAGTAGAATTGAGAGTATAGGGGGAAAAGCATACATCTGTGATCAATTTTTTTAAAGAGAGTTCCAAGATAATTAATGGGGGAAGAATAATCTTTTCAACAAATGGTGCTGGGACAACTGGATTTCACATTCACGAAAGAATGAAGTTCTCAGGTACATACAAACATTAACTCAAAATGGTTCAGAGACATAAATCTAAGGGATAAAATATTGCTGAAAGAAAGCAAACAAGTTCTTCATAAGTAGGAAGATGTCTTGTGTTCATGGGTTGGAAGACATACTATTGTTAAGATAGATTGTTAAACTTAGAAGAAAATGGGTACATTTTCATGACCTTGGATTTGGCGACAGTTGCTGGGATGTGACATCAAAAACATGAGCAAAAAATGTAAAATAGTTACATTGAACTTAACCTCAAAGTCAGACCTTTCTGCATCAAAGGGCACTATTGAGAGTAAAAAGATAATCAAAAGATTGGGGAAAATTTACAAATCATGTATATGATGAGGGTCTAGTATCCAGAATACACAAGGAACATTTACAACTCAACAATAAAAAGACTAAATCCCCAATTAAAAAACTGGAAAAAGAGCTTGAATAAACATTGCTCCAAAGAAGATATACAGATGGTCAATCAGCACATGAGACATGCTCCACGTCAGCTGTCATTGGGGAATGCAAATCAAAACTACAATGAAATAATGCCACTTCATAGCCACTAGGGGTAGGGAGTGAATACTTAATGTGTATGGGATTTCCTTTTGGGGTGATGGAAAGTTCTGGAACTGTATAGTAGTCATGGTTGCACAACAGTATGAAGGTGCTTAATGCCACTGTATTGTGCACATTAAAATGGTTAAAATGATCAATGTTATGTTTTGGTTATTTTACCACAAGAAAAAAACTGTCAGTTTCTCCTAGCAATAAAATCAACCTTTACTATGCAGCTTGGCGATTTTATTATATTTTAAATACCTTTTTTTAATTAGAAAAGCAATATTGGTTTACTATTCAAGGTTTCACACACACAAATGCACTAAGGGAAAAATAAAATATTCCTGTATTCCTATGATTAAAAAGTAGCCACAGTGGATTTTTTAATGTCAGTCCTTCTGGTTTTTGTTATCATGTACATATGGGTGTGTACACGCAAAGAGTTGTTATTTTCATTTTTAACAAAACTGTTATTATGTAGTAGATAATGTTTTGTAATCTGCTTCCCCTCTTAGTATATCATGAGCATTTTCTCATTGTCATTTGGTGTTCTCCCACATCACATTAAATGGCTAGATCATACTCCACCTTACGGTTGTAACATCATTTATTTAGCCAATTTCTATTGTTGGATGGATCGTAACATTTCACAGTTGGAATAGTCTGTAGACATTATTGCATCCAACTTACTTCTTTCCTGAGCTTTATAGCTGCAAGCCTTAAACACATGGCACCCAAAGACCATTCAACATTTTGAAAATCGAGTTAATTTTTCACTTTGCAGCTGGATTTGAGTGTTGCATGGGCTTTGGATTCACCATTCAGGCACCTAAAAGATGGAACTAGTGGAGGAGAAGGTGGAGCGGGGAAGGAGCCAGGTGAAAATAGTGCCCACAGCATCGCAGTTTTATCCTGAGCGGTTTTGTTTTCCTGAAAAATAGGTACACAGACCACAAAATAGGCCCATTGAATCTGTTGATGTCAGTTCCGTCATGTAAGATGGATAATGCCTTGAGAAGCAGCTGCAGGGACTGTGTCTCCTAAGTTCAGGCAGCACGTGGACTCACCCACAGTTCACAGAACGGGGAGCATCCTGTCAGTTGGTCCTGCCGTGCCGAGCATCCCTTATGTTTGCAGAGGCAGGGGAGCTGGGCAGGAGAAGCATCTCCTCTCTCTGTCACTTCCATTGCTGGTGGCAACCAGAGACATTAGGACATCACCTACTGATGTCTTTAAACCCAGATGACTCAGATCAGGGTCTATATAAATATGTTCATTCCTTGAGGTCTACGTATAGCCATTAGCCCTTACATGTCACTAGGTCATTTCCTTCAGCAACTTCCTCTGTTGGCTTAGTTGGACATGGTATGGTGCACGTGAGGTCACATGAAACTGGGTAGATTAACTAGTTTAGCTTAGGTTTTAAGTTCTAATTAGATTGGTCTAAGAGGACCATTCCTAGACCATTTCTTTTCTATTGGGTTGAATGACTTTTTCTTACTGAGTTATAGAAACACTTTATGCATCTCAGGCACTGATTCTATTCTTGTTGTATGTGTTGCAAGTTTTTCCCATATCTTTTGCTTGCCATTCAGTGGTGTTTGTGGTGTGCAGAAATTTAAAAATTTTGTGTAACCAAATATGTCTCTTGCCTCCATGGTTTCTGCACTTCACATTTTAGTCAGCAAGGCCTTCCCTCCCCAGCATCAGTGTTCCTGTTTAGTATTTCTTTGCTTATATAGTGCCCTCCTTCTGTTTAGGTCTCTTAACCACCTGAATTTGATGTGTGTGTGAGTCAGGGGGATGAGGAAGGCTATTTCAAGACCTCTGCTATAAAACCGTATGTTCTCCAACGACAGGTGGGTCCTCAGAATGCATTTTCCCTCCTTGGAAATTAAGCGCAGAAGCAGGTCCTGCTGCTGACAAAGGTAGAGCTTCATTTCAAGTGAACTTCTATTGGTCTTACTCCTCATCGAGGCCAATGCAGAGGCTGGAAGCTTGTTTCAATGGCCTGACGGGCTTCTTTCTAAGGGAAGACGCTGTAAGGTCATTCACAGGTTTATAAAGTGCCTTCTCGTGGCTTGTGCTGCTTACAGAAGAATTTCTAATATGGCCCCAGCATATCTTTTTTTAAAAAAATTTTTAATTTATTTTTGGCTGCGTTGGGTCTTCGTTGCTGCGTGCGAGCTTTCTCTAGTTGCTGCGAGTGGGGGCTTCAGTGAAGCCCTTCATTGCGTGGGCTTCTCATTGCGGTGGCTTCTCTTGCTGCTGAGCACGGGCTCTAGGCGCGTGGGCTCAGTAGTTGTGACTCGCGGGCTCTAGAGCGCAGGCTCAGTATTTGTGGCGCACAGGCTTAGTTGCTCCACGGCATGTGGAATCTTCCTGGACCAGGGCTCGAACCCGCGTCCCCTGGCAGGTGGATTCTTAACCACTGCGCCGCCAGGGAAGCCCCTACCCCAGCATTTCTTGACCAACTTGATGAGCTTTCCGGAATGAATAGATACTTATATGCTGTAAGGTCAAAACCCCTACGTCCAAGTGATTCTCCTGAGAAAGCCTTCTTCTTTGTGCCTGGCCCAGGGATTTGCTCCTTATGCAAATGTTAGCAGGGAACAAGAGAACCATGGGTGGGTAAGGCCTGAAGCAGTGGGGCTTAGAAGCAAGTGGCAGCGCCCCTCCTTTGCAGGGAGGTGTGAGATCCAGGATCTCAGCAGCCATGGCTCCACCCTTCCTCTCTCTTGATACTTTCCGTGCTGAGGGAGAGACAGCAAAAGGCTCACAGTCCAAACTTGCATCTGTCAGCTGGGACACCACATCCCTGTTTCTTTACTAAACCATAGACAACAGTCAAAGAACATCTTATAAACATGTCAGAGCCAGGTTAAGTTAACCAGAGAAGGGAAAAGGCACTGAGAGCTTGGAACACAGTGACAACTGGGTTATTCCGAAAGAACGTGACATCCTCATAGCCTGAACAGCTTACTTTTCCCCTTGCCTTGAATTTCTTCCACCAGCACCTCTTGGTGGAGGCATCACTCACAGAAACTCTGCCACTGTTTCAAGAGCACAGTACACAGGCAGTGTTAGCAAATGATAGCGGTGACTCAGGGACAGGCTGGACTGCCCAGCAGCAGGCTCTAGTTCACAGTGTCGAATGGGTTTGCCTTCCACGGCTTCAAGTCCCTTTGTGCAGCAGGGGGCTCAGGGCCCAATCTGCTTCAGTGTTTACAAAGCAGAGTCTCTGGCCCGGAAGCCTGCCCGGGAGACCCTTTCCGAGAGCCGAGCGAACTTCTACAACTTGTGTCACCAGCTGGCCGCGCAGGAGGCCTCTCTGCCAGGGGCCCTGGAGAAGCCTTTTGGCTGAGCTGGCAGGACGTGGTTCTGGGAGATAGTGACTGCCCCCCCACCCCCCCCCGTAGCCTAAGTGACCGAGGGATGCTCATTGCCTGGGCTTCGGACCAAACGCTTCCCCAGAGACAAGCTACACTACTTAGCACACTTGAAGCACAAACTAGCATAAGGGGTAAGGAAAATCCATGCAAAGGGCATTAGTAACAACAGTTACCTTCCGCTTCGGACTCCCTGTCTACCGGGCCACGTGCTACAGCAGGTGTGTAATGGGCACTCTCCCCGTTCACCTTCAGAGCAGCCCCAGAAGGCCATGACTCTGTCATTGTCGTGCCTATTTGATAGATGAGACTGAGGCTCAGAGAGGCCCAGTCACCTGCCCCTGCGTCACAAGAAGTGAAGGAGACAGGACCCCAACCAAGGCCACCTGACGCAGCCATAACACATAAGTCGCTCAGACCTGTCTCGTGAATAAAGATGCTATTTAAAACGTTCCTAAAAAATAAAGACAGTGAGAAAACAGAAAGACCTCCTCCTGCCCCAGACTCCCCACCCATCTCTCTGTCTTCTCGCCAGCAGCCCAGACCCCATGGCAGACAAATCAAGTTCCCTTTAGCAGAGCGCTGTGTCAGCTGCCACCAAGCCCCGGGGAGCTGCGCTCTTACTCCCTGCAACTGCTCTTGGTATAAAGCCCTAGCTGGTGAAGCTTATCCCGATCCATTTACTCCTCAGTTATCTGGTTTCTTCTCCCGTAGGGTCTGACCCTCACCCTGTCCCCTTCTTCGCACTCAGCATTGCTGGCCACAGATTGGAAATCTAAACGTGTCCTATAATTTCCCTGCCAGTTGTCCAACTGGTGAAAGGGATGGCTGAGTAGGCCCTGCATATATATTGAAAAACCAGGGACAAGTGTCAGTGACAGCCGCTCCTTTGCAAGCGTGACTGAAATTTCCCTCCTCCTCCGCCTGGAGCCTCACTGGGTGGCGTGCTGTTTTCCTAATAACAAGTTAGAGAGAAAACGAGTGTGTGTGTGTGCAGCTTCCTGGTTGCTCGGATACAAAAGATGAAAACGTTCTGTTCGTGGTTTGAAAGTCTTTTTAAAGTTATCTGGCTTTCTTTCCTTTGCTCCCCAGCATACAGCCTACAGGTGTGGGGGAAATCCCAACCGAGGTGCCTACTCAGCCCTGGCCTGCTTCGTGGAAAGGGTGCAGGCGTCTCCTTCAGAAGCGTTAGGTGCTGATTTGCATGTACTTAGCATATTGATTGCTCATTTCCAGTCAAAGTGCTGAACACCAGCCTCCAGGGCTGCCCCTCCCCCTCCAGTCCCCCACCTCTCATCCGTGGAGACCAAGTGGAGTTTTTCGACTGGAAAACCAACATGTATATTTGGAGGCTCCACTCTGAGGTGGGTTGTTCCTTCAGGGTGATGGTGAATACCGCGGACTGCAGGGACCTTCTGTCTTATTTTAGAAAACATAGTGATGAAGTGTCAGGAAAGCCCATTGTCTCAGTACCGTCTGCCATAACAGAATACCACAAACTGGGAGGCTTAAACGACAGAAATTTATTTCTCCCAGTTCTGGAGGCTGGAAGTCCAAGGTCAAGGTGCCGGCGGGGTTGGTTTCTGGTGAGGCAACCCTTCCTGGCTTCTAGGTGACCGTCTTCTCACCGTGTCCTCACGTGGCCTTTTCTCTGCGTGAGCATCCTGCTTCCTCTTCTTTAAGGACACCAGTCCTATTGGATTAGGGCCCCACCCTCATAACCCCAATTAACCTTAATTACCTCCTGAAAGGCTCTGTCTCCAAACACAGTGACACTGGGGATTGCTTCAACCTGTGAACCCTGAGGGGACACAGTTCAGTCCCCAGGACCCACGTTACTAGATTTTCAGTGCAGTTTAAAAGCCAGGATGAACGTGTAGATTTCAGTGAGTTTCAATGTCTTTTTCTTCGTCCAGTGGAAAGAGTGAGCGGTGTACTGAGAAAGCTCACGGTGCAAGAGGTAGAGGTGAGAAGTACCCGAAATCCCGTCTCAGGTTCCCATGTTTCCTTCCTGTTGTTTCCAAGGACGTGGGCATGTCCTTACCTGTTGAGGTGGCCACACGTCGCCCTGGGCCTTCGCTTCGCAGGGAGCCGGCCTCCCCTGGCCCCTGGTTGATGTGTGTCAGGCTCACAGATTTGCTCCTATTTCGCCCAGATACGCAGAGGCCATGTGGTCGCTTCATCTGTTTGTTAATTTTTGTGTACAGCTGCCCCGACCTTACTCCGGGTGCCCTTGTCTGCTATATAGTGGTAATGTCCGGTCTCTTCATTAAAAGATTCAGGCCTTCAGATTTTTGTCACGTTCCTCTGATCCTCTCCAAGACAGAGATTGGGTGTAGACATGGAGTTTGCTGCATGTTTGTGGCAGAGGAGAGAAGGGGACCTTGGGTTACGAGGACGTTCCCGTGTGACCCCCTCTCCGCAGGGTCTCAGCATTGCCCCTCGTCACCTGCTGTCTCTGACGATGCCTTTGCCTTGCTCGGGACATGTCATCTCAAGGTGCTCCCACCACCAGCGGCCCCTCTGGAGGCACGGACTCTCCCTTTCAGATGCCACTTTCCTTCTCAAAGAACCTCTCACTAGTCTGAGCCCCACGAGTGTGCTCATTCTGCAGCTTACCAGAGTGGGTGATACTTCAGGGACAGGGGACCTTCCCCAGTCCTTCCAGTTACACTGTTCCCACTTCGCTAAGGGATGGCGTCTGGGGGAAGGGGGGGCTCACCCGACCCCTGGAGAAGTGAAACTCCCTGACTCAACGTCTAAACTCTTACAGCTTCCCTTGACCCGCAGGCCTTTTCTGTACCCACAGCCTTTTGAAGTAGCTCAGCTGACTTGAAGAGGAGAGATTAAAAGTTGAATTTCTACCACTGTTCATTCGTTCTTGAGATTAAGGAAGGTAGCTCCTCAGCCTGCTTGCTCAAGGCGAGCTCAGGGAGTGGCATGTGAACAGCTTAGGTGACGTCTCGGAGGGGAGGGGAGTAGCCCCGTCGGCTCTCTTCCAGGTGTGGGGAGACTGATACGGAGAGCAGCCACCTCGTTCCCACACCCTCATCCGTTCAGCCACGGGTCACAAGTCTGCAGCATCTCACTACAAATTTAGCAGGAAGGCAATGATCACACGTGATTAAAAAAAAAAAAACGATTAGAAAGAGAGAAAGAGAACTCAGCTGCTGGAAGAAAAACCAAACAGGAATGTGTTCCTCACACGACGAGTAGTGTTTGGGGGTGAGTTAGTCCACGCACGGCCATTCCTACACCTGCAGGGACCCGGCACCACAGCTTACTCCTTGGGTAAGGCAAGCAGTGCTAGGTTTGCTCTCATTTTCTGGGCTTCTGAACACGTAGGTTTAGTTTGGATGTACGATAGCCAGGAGGGTGATTGCTCCGGATGGCAGTTTAAAGCAACAGCTCAAGAGATGGATGGAATACCTCATTCCCTCAGATTCTGGGAGACGTGCAGGGTGCAGGGAGCCTGCCTCCAGCTTGGGTCCAGAGGAGATTCAGCCCAGATGAGTCCTCTCATTGGCTGTTTGAATCCCAGCCTCCTTCATTTGCATGTTAATTATCCAATTAGTTAATGCTCCCTTCTTGAGTTGAGTGGGCTCGTGGGAAAAAAAAATAGTAGGTGGAATCTTAAGGCTATAATAATGGCGTTCTACTCCTTGAGAAGCGTTTGATGGGTGTTGTTCCACAGAACTTAATTCAGTTTTGAATATGAATCAGGATGAAAACAAAACAAATCTAATAGCAATCAATAGAGTTTCTCCATGGCGGATCTCAGGGTAATTTAAGATGAATTGCACAAAGCAAGCTACATCAAACCAACAACTGCTTCATGCCTTTATGAACAAGGTCTCACAAGGGGGTCCTGCAGGACAGACGTTCTTAGCTCGAGGCTCTAGGGGGTCCGTGTGATGGGGTTAGGAAATGGGATTCCAAGGCCAGCTGGTGTGTGCATTTTTTAGGGAAAATGATCAGTATTTTTTCCATTAGGTTCCTTACAGAAGGATCCAGTGGTCCTCACTATCTTAGGCTCCACAAAACGTTTAAAAGATGACTCAGAGAAGGGTTAAAGACTACAGGAGAGATGGCACCAGCCGTGGGTCTTGGAGATGCAAACCACTGTCATGTGTGCAAGGAAGGGGACCCTTGTCTACTAGTGGCAGGTGTGCTGGACACACCAGAGGAGTGAAAATGCAGGGACCCCAGAATCACTACCTATATGTGGACCCTGATTCTGACACCAGCTGTGTGACCTTAGGCAAGCGTCTCAACCTTTCTGTGCCTCGGCCTTCTTATCTGCAAAATGGGGATGGTAGTAGCGTGCATCTTACAGAGAAGCTTTGAAGACTGCGAAAATCCACATGGAGTTTTGCATAGACCCTGACACAGGAAAGATGATCAGTGGCCGCCGGTGCTTCCTGCCGGCACTAAAGGTACTGCTGCCTCTTTCCTTCTAGAGCCTGTACTTTCACGTTTCCAGTTGCTTCTGCACTCGTTAATGGGCGATGGCGTGTGTGGCAGAGTGCTTGGCACCACGTGAGCAGAGTAGATATTCAAGGAATGTTAATTCAGGTCCATTTTTCTTTCCGTCAAACACAGCCTCCCAGTGCAAGAGCCATTTGGGATGCTTGGAGGAGCCCAGATTTCAGATCTGATGAAGGCTGCAGTTCTGTAAATTCCTCCCTCTTTTGTGCTGATGGAAACTACTTATATGTGTTTTCATTGTCTCTCTCTCAAGAGATAAATTTTGTGGCCTGCCACTGAGTCTGCCTTCCAAAATGTAGCTTGGAGATTTTATTTGAGATAGAGATTTTATTTGAGATAAACTATCATGTGAATAAAGACAGATGCTATATTTTAATTGGGGAACATTCCATTCGATACCTTTTTTTTTTTTTAAATCAATATTACTGGTGCCGTCATTCAAAGGATATGGGCATTTGGGGGAAATTTACGTCTGACTGTGACTGTGAACCTTTGCCAGCCCTGGGTAACATTGTCTTTCTCTCTGAAAGTGGCAGTAGCTACAGATGTAACATGATCCCAGATTGCAGTCTCCAGACTGAAAGTCTGTTTCAGCGCATCCCCAGGTCCCCTGTGGTGATGTGGTGAGCCGCGGTGCTGTATCCTTACATGGGAGAGCCTCTGCCTCGGGATGACGTGTACTTAGGTGAGAAAAATAAAGGAGGTTCATTGGTTGATGTGTTGATGGTGTTGAACTTCACAGGGATGAGACAACAGGCTGGCCACTGAGGCACCTGAGAGCCTTCTGTTTAATCTTGTCCCGTTTTGCAAACGACAGAGAGGAAGGTGAGCATGAAGGATGAGCTGAGGGTGGGTGTTGAAGGTACGTGAAATTGTGGTCACTTTGGGGGGTTTCCCACATTGAAACAGACTTGCCTTTTCTCATAACAACAAAGGGGTCAGAAGTCCCGCCGTGTTATTTCTGGTCTGTATAGATCTGGGTGCTGCCATGTGATGAGCATTATCCCGTAGGATGAGATCGGCACCTTTGGGTTAGTGCCACACCAAGACACCCTGAGAATCCAAGCACCCCTTGTCAGTGCATCCTGCAGACGTGCACGGTGACCCCACATGGAGTTGTGGGGCTGGATGATATCAACACACTCAGGAGAGAACACACCTAAACCACACCCTCCCGTACACTGTGTGATGTGCAGTAATGTAATGTGAACGACTCCTGCCCACTGTGTGTGTGGGCGGGGCGGCAGGGGCGGAGCACCCACAATGCACTTGAAATGATGCTTTTCCAGGAAAGTAGCAAAATGCATGACATCAGTGTCTCATCCCTTTCAGTGGCCTCTCCATTCTCCAGGGTAACGGGGGTAAACCAAGGCCTGCACAAGATCACACCAGAGGCGGTTTTATGTCTGGAAATGTTGCGTGCCTCTCTCTCCCCACCCAGGACCCTCCCAACAGACATCCACTCTGTGATTTGTCCAGACCTGCATTGTCCCCCAGTATGGCAGAAACTGACCCAGGATTCAAATTTTCAGGAATTCAATCTGTAAAATGGATTAATTTACACCTTATTAGAACATAAAAGCAAATTCAGGATCACCCATGGGTGGGGAGGGGCTTAGTAACAGAAGGAGAGACTTGGGCTGAAAATACACTTTGAAAAGTGGGGCTGTGTTAATAATAGATATGACAGTAAAGGAGAGGGCTCCATAAACAGGCATCACTGGCTCCATTCAGACCTGGGGCCAGCACTAGGGCCTGCTAAGGAACAAATATGACGTGAGCGTGAACTGCAAGGCACTTGTGATTAACGGGGGAGACGTGCAAACACCACAGGTGATGGGAGCTGGATCGTGTGAGCGAGGAAGCTGCCCATTCACACGTGTGGAGGTCGAACCTCTCTGGTCAGAGGAGCAGGAAGGAAGGAGTGTGGGAACGTGGGCACCAAGAGAAGGTCGGAGGACGTTTCTGGGAGGCAGGAGGGTCCACAGTGTGTGATGCGCGGAGGCACAGAGCATGATGCAGGTGGCAGGGACTGCTGGGAGCAGAAGGGGTCCTGCTCCTTCAGAGACCAGCTTTGGGGACAGTGGACCTGCAGAATGTTCTGTAGGTTACAAGGCAGGGCCACTAATATAGAGTGGTGGCTCCTTTCTTTAAAACCATGGCCAGGTTCCTGATGGTGTTTCTTCAAGGTGAGTGTCAATGGTAGAGACTCAGCTTTGCTGGATACAGAATTAGGCTTCAAAGTGTGCCCATTTCCACTCCCCCGAGGGCGGAGAGGGAAGGAAGGCTCTTCTTCTGGACATCTCCCTGTTTCTCCTTTTCTTTCTCCAAGGGCTTCTCTGAACTTTTTCTGAAAAGTCAGTGCTTCTCTCAAACAAAACAGTGAGGCCCTGTGAGAACAGTTCTAGGAAAACAAACTCTCCAACCCGGCCCCACGTCTCCTCCTGTCCCCAAACCATGGCTCCTCAGAACTCGAATTTTGGTGTAGGAAGCAGAGGGGAGGGTCTGGTAATTAAAACCTCAGTCTTGTTTGCTGAGTGATGACTTTTGAGAGTCTCTGTAGTTCTGTGTAGCACAGTTAATTGTTACTGTTCTTAAATATTGTGACTGAGCATCAAGGCCTGGAGAACAGGGCTGTCTCTCTTTGATGTGCAGTGAGGATGCTGGAGTTGTTTTTGCCAGCGCTGAAGATGCTGGGTGTCTCTGGATGTTATATTTGTCTTGGAAAAAGCCTCCTATGGAACCAGTACAAAGAGAATTTTTTACGCTTCTGTGAGGGGAGGCCAAAAACTGTATAAGAACAACAACAACAAATCCACCATCACATTTACCCCTTAGA
Source organism: Globicephala melas (assembly GCF_963455315.2). Classification (NCBI taxonomy): domain Eukaryota; kingdom Metazoa; phylum Chordata; class Mammalia; order Artiodactyla; family Delphinidae; genus Globicephala; species Globicephala melas. Next base: position 83,899,133 of record NC_083328.1, read on the forward strand.
TTTACTGACAGCCCGTCACAATGAAATAAAACGTTCATGCTCACTTTATGGACTTATTAGCTGAAGGAAGGAGGCGCTTGCTTTGAATCACCGGCAATCCAAACACAAAATCTGACATCAGCGTGTGGAAGGCATCTATTGGGCCGTGCTGATTGCCTGCGCTGCATCTGTTTTCCTTCTTTCTTTCCCAACAGAGCCTCCATCCTGTGTTCGCCCCTCAGCCTTGAGGTCCTTGTGGCTCCAGGGAAGCTGGCCACCCTGCCTTCCCAGGGCTGGGCTGGGTGTGGAAGTGAACTTGGGTCAAACAGTGGCTGACAGGCACGGGGGATTCTGGAGACAAAAAGCCACCTGAATTTTGGCACCGGGAGAGACACGTTCCCTCCCCTCTTTGGGATTGTGTTGCATGTTGGGCTTGGAGGTGCTCCTGCCATCTCGCTGGTGGAGATGGCCAGCCTGGGGGGCTGTGGGAACGGAACCAGCGTGGACACGTGAGTCCTCCTGAAGCTTGCTCTCCTGCTGGACTTCTAGGAAGATGAACCACATAATTCCCTTCATGTTTCAGCCACTTTGAGTTGGGGGGGGGCGTTATTTATCGCCAAGAGAATCCCATGGAGGAAGCTGAGAGCTTGAGAGAATGTTCTTATTATTCACATTAGAGCTGGGACCCAAGTGACCCAAAGGAGGCATGGTCAGCTGTGCTTGGCTTCTAAGACCTCCTTCTTGGGTGGCACCTTCTCCCAGAAGGTGGCATCTCATGGCCGCCTGAGCATTCTCTCCATCTACCCAGGAGAACAGCCTCTGAGGACTGTGTTTCACTCCCCTTCTCCATCCCCCACATTGGAGCTCCTCCAGGTGGGTCCACAGAGAGTGGGAAGGATGGGGGCAGGGGCTGCTGCATCTCCTTGAGGTCTCAGAGCCCTAGTGACGATCGCAACAGCAGCACAGCCAAGGTGCCCCTTCCTGCTGCCCGCGAGCTCTGTGTGCCTGACGCCCTGCCCTGCAGAGCCCTTCCCACCTCCCCTCACCATGCGCTCCTGACCCCCCGTGTATGAACGAGGGTCCTGGGCGCACCTGGCTGCAGAGCGCCCTCGTGCCTCCATCCTGATGCTGCTCTGCTCCCCTCTGCAGCCCCCGCGCCCGCCCGGCCAAGCGTGGGCAGCAGTGCCGAGGACTGGAGGTCTCGCCTCTGAGGTGGCTGCCTCGGCCGGATGCAAGTCCGACTGTGGAAGGTTCTGTGATGTGAACGTATCCTGGACTCAGCCGCTTCTTCAGTGTTATGAGAAATTTTTAATTATGCTTAATTGATGTCTTGTACGGTCAGCAGAGGGTAGGGCACCCAGGAAGTACCTGGGTGCTTTGGGAGAAACCCAGGTTGATGATTATAAGAATTGTGGCAAGAGCTTCCTTTTAGATGGTTTTCCCCTGTGCCCTCAGAGTAATAAGTGCTCTCCCTCTCCCATCTCTCACTCCTCTTGTCAACCCTCTAAAGGAGACATAATTATCTCCATTTTACAAGTGAAGGCACTAAAGATCAGAGAGGTTAAGTGACTGTCCAGGATCACACAGCTTGGATATTGTAGGCTCCAGATTTGAACCCAGCTCTGTCCGAATGCCAGACCCACCCAGACCCTTCACCATTACACTGACCAGCTCCTGCACTCAAGGTCCTTTTTATAATTTGCTCATGTGGGTGAAGTGAGAGAGCCCAAAGGATCTAACTTACCTGGCACGTTAGGACCATACATGTTCAAAGCAGTCCCCCATGCCTCCAGCCACCTCCCGCCTCATCCTTACTCTGCCTGCTGAGATAGTCTGATGCCATTCTAAGGCTGGCAAAACTCTATTATTCTCCCCAGAAAGATGGACCTTAAAACACAGGATAGCCCCACACTCACTGGAGCTAGGGGGATTGTAGAAGAAATAAAACCTCCACATCAGGGAATCCAAACATGCAGACCACAGTCACAGTTCTGCCATTGCATAGTGATATTTTCATCACAATGTATTAATAAAATGCATTCAGATTCTAATCATTTCAAATGATGAATCTTTGCAAAATAAACAGATGTTACTCTTGCGCCATGAAAGAATACAGAGTGTTTCCTCATAAAATCACCTGAAGCTTAACCCTGACCTCACCTGCTTTAATTATGCATAACAGCAAGTCAGACTCCCTTGCAACGAGAAGGCACTCATTACCTATAATTCCTATTTTATAACTTTTTTGTTTGCTCTGTCCCAGAATTCATTCTGAAGAAATTCAGCAGAATAAATGATCATTCCCCCGACCACCTGACTGCTGCTTTGAATATGTAATGTGGCTACACATGTATATTATTTATGAAGAATTGATTGCCGTAACATCTCAATATTCCTTTCATGCTCTGCGAATGTGGACTTAATACATTTCTTGTGAAACCCCATGGCTGGCAGGGACGACGTGCCAATACGTTGAAGAGGCAGACGGGTTTATTGGTTTGGGCTGTGTGTCCTCGGTGAGGAAATCAGGGAATTCCTATGCAAAATCCACTCGTGTCGGCATCTCAGGAGCACGATGGCCGCATTAGCTTACAGGGCAGTCCTCGGTAAATAAGGGCCACGCAAGGCAGAAGTGGTTTCTAACCAGAAACACCAGCCTGTGTTCCTCTGAGGACCTTCTTGAGAGAGAAGCACGTGCCCTGTGGGGAGAACCAGGATGCAGCCTCTCTTCAGCTCGGGTGCTCCCAAGAGCCCAAGAGGGTGTGCTTTCGGGTCCCCCTGACACAGACATTGAAGCGAGGCCTTGCACCCATGGAGTTCACTTAGAAGGCGATTTCAGGCAGAATCAGTAGGGGTGTAGGGAAATGAGACGGGGCAGGTCCGCAGCCAACACGGGATGTGTTAGTTATCAAGAAGGTTATGACCATGGCTGACCCCTGCTGGGAGCTCTGGGACACCCAGGGGCGAGGGAGTGGGGGCACATCCTCCAGCACCCCTTGTCACTGGCTTCATCACTCAGCGTTCCCGGCTGGCCCAGACAGACAACTCAGACTGGACCGTGGAGGGCTCGGGGGACAGTGTCTGTGGCAGCGTCGCTCCTTAGGGTTTACCAGACGCGGGTCCGCATCCCTCCCTGTGCACCTGGAGGCCTGGGAGTCCAGCTGAGGGGCCTCGTGAGGGAAGCCCTGTCTGCTCCACTGTCGTGCCTGTGGATTCCAGGTGAAAAGGCTTGGCACGCAGTGGGGGGAGGATGTGGAGCTCTGGGTCCTGGTGGCCCTGAGGACCAGAGCCACCTGTTGGGCCAACGAGAACCTTCAGAAGAGAACGCTGGTGCTGGGCGAGTGGGAGACTGACCGACCTTGAGTAAGGAGGAGGAGGTGAAAGGCCGCGTGGGGAGCCGCGATAGAAACAGGAGGTGCAGCTGCACGGACAGAGCAGAGAGCCCTGGGCAGTCGGGGGGTTGGGGGCCGCCTGGTGTGAAGTCGCTGCTCCTGGGGGCCTGGGGGTGCTCGGGGCAGAGGGGCCCCAGGTGTCTCTGCCGTGATGCTCAACGTGCGGCCAGAGGGCCGCCAGCATCCACATCAGCTGGGAGTGGAGAGGAATGAGAATCCCTGGTCCAGCCTGGCCTCTGACTCAAAAGCTACCGTCCGACAAGATGCCCGTGCACAGCGATTCCTGTGCACGATGAGATTTGAGAGACTCAGATTCGAGCTCTCTGCTGGGCAGTCCCTTGGTCCCCCGTGGGTCTCTGGGGACTAAGAGGCGCCAACATGGCCTCATTTTTTCCCGGCACCTGGCTCTGCGTTGTCTCATTTCAGTCTCCATGTGAGGATGCTGGTGGGGAACACCGTTGTCCTCCTTGTTCAGATTAGACCCCCAGGCTGCCCCCGACACACCACAGCCCGTGCATCTGGCCTGGACACAGGTCGGCTTTCCCTGGACCCCACACTCCCCAGGCCAGAGGGGCCGTGTGGCCTTCCCCGCCCTCCATCCCACGGGACGTCCAGAAGATCCTGTCCAAAGACCAACCCCAGGCAGCAGAGTAGCCTGATTATGTCTTACTCAGATGATTCTAGGAAGGTTTCCAGACAAGGCAAAATATTTTGCTTGCTTTGAGCCCAAACTGAAGAAGATGGTGAAAGACAAAGTAATGGAGCTGGAGCCAAGATGTTGTGTTTTTTTTCAGCTGAATATTTTTCATCAGGCATCTGATGCTCTTTAAAGGTCAAATATTACTATTGTTCATTTCCTCCTCACATAGCTAATCAAGTATTGTGCATTTGCTTAAGGTCACAAGTGTTAGTTACTGATGAAAATAAAAATCTATTCTTGATTTTGTAAGAGGAAGGCGTGGTTCGAGTACACTCTTGTAGAAACCATTTTGCATTCAGGGCAAGCATGTTCTGCACAGATTTGAATATGGGGAAATAATGGTGTTATCCCAGATAAGGGATCCCGAATCCAGTCTCTGACCACCGTGTGTGGGGCTCCTGCCCACCTGGGTGTTTCCTGTCTGCGCCTAGGACATTGGTACTTGCTGTTTCCTCTGCCAGGGACGCTTCTCCTGCAGTGTCGACCCACTTGCTCTCCTGCCCCCTTCCTGCCCCTGCCCAAAGGAGGCCTCCTCTCCGGGGGCCCTGCTGAGCACTGGGTGTAGGGTCGCACGGCCGGCATCGCTGCTTCTCTTCCAGGCCACCCGTGTGTCACTTACCATGGGACATGGGGAATCTCTGTTTGTGGACTCGTTTGCTTGCCTGCTTGTTCACCTATTCTTTGTCTTCCCACCAGAGCCACGAGGGCAGGAATTTTCACCTCTTTTGTCCACTGCAGTTTTCCAGAGTCTGTCATATACAGAGCGCTTTGCTCTGTAAATACTTGTTGCCTGAATAAAAGCAGGCCTGGCGGAGAGGAGGTGGGTGAAGCCTCAATTTGAAGAACTAGTTTTGTAAGTTATAGAATTTTCTTCCTTTCTATAAAAAAGGAGCGTTCCCAATAAATAAACACGCAGACCACCTTCCCTAGTGGGGCCGGGTCTCCCTCGAGCCCCGGGACATCGGGCATGAGGAGCTGGGCTGGGGGCTGCCGGGGGCAGCAGGAGGTGGAAGCAGTGGGACTGAAATTAAGGTGGGTCTGAGTGTCTTCTTAATGACTGAGGACACTTGCTCAGGCATCACTCACAGATTCAAAACCCCCTGTGTCCTTTGGTGTCTATTTTTATTGAAACCGTTGGGATCCCACTTCTGGGTGAACTCGTTAGTGTAAGGAGCCATCTCCTGGGCCTTGCCGGGGCCTTTCAGGTCAGTGGGCTGCAGAGTGTAAGGGGAGCTCTTTCAAGCCCTCTGTGAGCGAGGGCAGCTCCGGACGAGATAACGGCCACTCGTAATGACCCCAGGCTGGGGGGATTACGGATTGATGAGCAGGTTGTCAGCACATCACTCACTGAGGCAGCAGATGCTCATGAGGGGAATCTGAACTTGGCCGAGAACCAAGGGCGGCATCCTGGGAAGGAGGTGCTGGGGGTTGTGGTTTGAAAGAAGAAGCAGAGGACCACTAAGCCCGCACTTACTTCCTGCCGGGGGCTCGGTCTCTGTCACAGCAGCTCCACGTGCCTGGAAGGCCCTCGGTGGTGGGGGGGGCTCCTCCGTCTTCCCCATCCCCGCCCCACAACCGCCTTCACCGACGCAGGGCCCAGTCATTGAGGTGGGGGGGCACTGCTGGGTCCTGGAGTGACACCCTGGGACCTTGCCCCTGCGAGGGGCTCACGGCGTGACACTGTCCTGCTGATGTGCTCGCCCGCCCCTGCGCCGTCCCTCCGTCTTGGCTTCAGTTTCACTCTCATGTTCTCAAGTCGCCCTCCCTCTTCATTCTCTATCAGGACACCTTGTGCATTTCCTTCAAAGCTCTGACGTCAGGATCCCAGAGATGCCAGGGTCTGTGTGTTTCGGCTGGGCCGTTGCTTCCACGTGGCTGAGGCAGGGTCTGCCTGGTCTTCGTGATTCACCTGCCGAACCCACGGGCCAGCACCTGGGTGCTTTTCCATCTGTGTTGCTGAACAGGAGGGAGGAACGCACAGCCTCGCTGGCATGAGAGCCGAGAAATGGCACCCGTGATTGTTAAGGGAGCCTTCTGACCTCAGGAGGGATGCGTCTGGGGGCTGCAAATGTCCTGTCCCCGATCCGGGCTGGGTCCACGGGAGTGTGCTCAGCGGAGAGCTGATGCCTGTGCTTTTCTGCACGGCTGTTATGCTGGGAAAGCAAGTTAAAGTCAATGACTAGCACCCACTAAGTATCAGATGCTGTGCTAGACACTGGGGTGGGAGTGGAGATAGGGGGAAAGAAGAGCCAGCTCCCCGTTCAGGGCTGGAAGGAGAAAGCCTAAGGTTTTCCCTCTCCGTGGCTGGCACAGAGGTGGTCAGAGGAGGGTGCTACCCCAGCCCTGGGTGCAGGGAGCGGCTCCTGGGAGTGGTGACTTCAGCACGAGTGTCAAGGGCCGTGGGATTGGGAGGAAGGGGACCCCATGGGGGTCCTTCCCTCCTGTGGACTCAGGTAATTTGTGTCCAGTTGCCTAATTTAGTGTCTGGTGAGAAAAAAACAAAAGACTCCATCTGATACACAGGTCAGTTGGCAGCTGAGGTAACACAGCTCAGCACCGACCGTCATGGGGCATTCAGGGGCCTGGGCCACCTTCCCGCTCCAGGTGGCTGTTTGGTTCTGTACACGAGTGAATGTACACGGAGGGGACACGGAACGGCGATGGGGCAGTGCTGTTTGGTGGCTGTGAGTCGTGGCTCTGAGCCAGCCTGTCTGTACTTGACTCTCACTTATCCTCTCTGAGGCGAACGCACCCAGAGGGGTTGCACTGGAGTCTCTGTCTGGAGTAAAGGGACAAAGGGTCAAAGCAAAGGGACAAAGGTCAAAGATTTTGGCCTTTGCTGTGATAATGAGATTCTGCTATTAAAACCATTTTAGGTAAGACTGAATTTGGGAGATATTTTCCTTGGTATAGGTGACTTGCATTCTAAAATGTGGGCATGTTCCCCAGGCTGTCCAGCCTCAAATATGTGTTATGGCCCCAGCGGGAGGTCTGATCTTGCCTTTCCTGTGCGGTCTGTATGTGGGCGCACAACAGTATTTCATGCACGGGTGGTATCGGCACCTCCACCCAGCGCCCTGACGTTCATTTCGACTATAGATTGTTCTCCATCCGCTCCCCCCAGGGCCTTTCTGATTTAAACCACCAAAGGCGGCTGCGCAAATCACACGGCCCCCTGCCCACAGTCCACACACTTCATTCTTCCTCTGGGTGTGGAGAGTCAGTGAGATGCTGCGATTCATTAGTTATCAGTGACTTCTTGGAAATACGCCAGGCTCCCTTCCCCCCCCCCTGAGTCGCAGCCAGAGCTGGGCTCGTCCTGGGCAGGAGATGTCGGCTGCCTTGGAAATCATGGGGTGTAATGAGGGGGTAACATATCAACTGCCCCAAGGAGCCCCCGAGTCATCTTCCGCAAAAGGTCAGCCCACCCTGAGCCTGTGTATAATGACTGCTTCTTCGAGATACTTAGTTACTCTCCTTCAATTAAAATCGGAAAATGCGCAGGGCAGAACATTTGTCTCAGCTAACATTCAGGGAGATGTATCTGCAGACTAATAATTACTCCCCAAACGTGGGAGGGCTGATTTCCGGGCCTATTGACAAGTCGAGTCTGATGTGATTGTTTCTCTGAAAATCAAGGAGGCACGATCCTTCTCACCCTGGATGGGCTAATTTTGATACGGAGAGGGCACGGGAACTTGGTGGGCCTGGAGGAGACCTGTGCAGTCCCCCAGATGCTAACAGCACCCCACGCGGTCTGTGCTGCCCAAGCCAGGGTCTCAGATGTCCATGTGTGATCAGCGGCTGCCTCCTGGCCCCCTGAACACGGCTAACAGCTCGTTATTCAGACAGATGTTTCTGTTTGTTTCAGATTTGGGTTCCAGAGGGAATCTGGGTTTCTTGTTTGCATAATGAAAACTGTACTTCAGTTTGTGCAAGATATTAGGTCCCCCAAATACCTAGACCACTGATGGGGAGGCCAATGGCTCGGGGCCAGGGGTTAGGAGGGAAAATGGTCATTCTCTGAATATTTCTGCGGTCCCCAGCCTGAAGGATATAGGACCCTTCTGTCCACAAGCTAATTTCTACCCTATTACTACCATATATACCTGGTTCACCCCAAAACTCAGTATTTCGTTCTTCTGATTATATAAATAATTCATGTTCATTATTAAAACAACGGAACAATACATAGAAATAAAATGAAGTAAAAATCTCCTGAGTCCCATCACCCTAATCTAACCCCTGCCAGACTTTTGGTGACTGCATGTTCTCATTGCATCTTTAAACACACAGCACACACACACATGCTATTAACATTTCTATCCACTTCGCTGTCATTTTTTTGAGGGATGGACTGAATAGTCTATTCACTTAGAGATCCCTCCGACCCAGTCCCTGCAAGACTCTTTTAAAAATTGGTTGATACCAATTTTGTGTGGATTTTACCATAATCTAGGAAAAACTTTACAACAGTGATGGACATATACTTTGTTTCTAGTCCTTTTTTTCTTATTTTTTTGCCATGCTGCAGTGTGTTTTCATATGTGTATTTTTGCACATCTGGTCGTCACATTTCCAGAGAATACTGGCTCCTAGTTACTGATGAGGAAGGCAGCTGGTTCTCTGTGGAACTTATCTCCTGGTGGCTACACCACCCAGGCAGAAACAGAGGCTGTTTGCAATTCTATTGTATTTTGTCCTGCGAGAGTTTCTTTGTATTGCCCTGAAGAAGAGCCTTTTTTCATTCCCAGAGCTCCATGTGTCCCTGCGGACACTTGAGATCTAGATTATCTCCTCAGATGTTCCAGGCTCTCGCTGCCATCACATTTATACTTTGCTTCCCCATCAGTATCAGCGGTGCCTCCAGCTGTTGGCTGGGGACCCCCGGGGATGAGTAGCTGATGTGCTGGAGGACCGGCAGTAGAAGCCTCTCCAGACCCCTCCTGGGTGCCCAGCCTTGACTGACCGCTGCTGGTCATCCTGGCCCATCCGTGTTCAGTTTCCTAACTCTCAAGCAGTTAACCTTCCACGAGAAGCATGTTCTAGGCTAGGAAGACACAGTAGTCCCATCTGCAGACTCCTGCATAGCCAGCAGAGGGAACAGGGTGGTGATTCTGGGGCTGTGTCCCGAAGGTGGCACTAAGAGTCCAAGTGGGGATTAGAGAAAGAAGATTTCGGTTGGTTAGGGTAAGCACGTGCCTGTCTCCACACTTAGAAAGGGTTTCAGGAACCAGATTCCAATTTCAGACCACAGGCAGAAGGGCTGAGTTCTTCAGGGTTTGGGGGGAAAGTGAAATATGATACAGTCTCAGCACAGCCAGAACAGGTCTTAGGGGCCAGGAGGACGGAATTCCTAGATATGGCCTGTACATCGGAAGTCAGGAAGGTAGAAACTAGATTTTGAACTACGGATCTGGGTAGAATCTAGACAGCCTGCTAGGCAGGAGGTCGGGTTCTGAGCTAGGGTTGCAGGAAATTCGAAGGGCAAATCATGTTCAAGCAAATCTAGACTTTCCCATGAGTTCTGATTGCCTCTGACTCAACACTGTCCTCTTTGCATCCTTACGATAGATTATTTTCCCCTGGTGATCCCCGCCCACCTCAAAGCTGAGAATCATGCTTTCAAGCGGTCAGGAGCAAGTATAGCCGGGGCATTGACCAGCAGATCCATTCACGTGAGGGCAATGGGCAGCTACAAGTTCGGGCAAGAAATGCTGAAAAGGACAGAGTTTTGGTAGGAATGTTGTTTTCTACTTTAAGATGCCTGGAAGGCATTTTAACACTGAGCTCCCGTGGAGCTGTCCTCTGGATGATACATAACTCCATTTACTGCTGTAATCTGGGTAACAAAATGAATACTCCATCATTGTACTATGAATAGTAAATTAACCCAGATAAAAGTGTTCTACATCCAATCAAAACCATTAAGTAACTAGGAGACCAAGATGGGTGAGGATATTTTGGGGGCAATTATGACTAATGAATACATTAACTTCAAGAGGGCGGCCGGTTTTGGAGGCTTTCTGGTCTCTCCATATAAAATGAGGGTAGGTGGGAAGAAAGCTGAACTCATTTTGTAAAAAGGACAGATTTATTGATGTACGAAGGGCCGTTTAGAGGGAAGATGAGTTCTTAGGGGAGACTTCGGCATAATAGACATCAGCGTATTCATTAAAAAGAATGAAAGAAATGCTCCTTTTCTACCACCTTTTACAGTCAGGCTACACGAGACCAGAAGAGCTCTTGCTTTTGTAGCCTTTGTCCTTTTTCATAGATTTCAGTTGGCAAAGTTTTGCTATCTTTTAAGAAATGCCAGTTATTGTATTTTAAATGTGAAATTAATGCCTACTAATTGGGGACAGTATGAAAAACACACAAAAAAGCAAAATAAAAACAAAACCAATCTATAATCCTATCACCCAGAGACAACCATTATTAACATTTTAGGGTAACATAAATTATATGTTTGGGGGTAGTTGTAGTTTATTCCATTTACTTAAGAATAATGGTTTTAATATTCTGCTAAAAATGAAACCTCTTATATAAAATTCAAGCCATACAGAAAAATACAAAGAAAGATACGAAAAGCTATCACCTAATCTCTCAACCATCAGAAGTTAATTATCCCCAGTGCCTGCATCTCTCTCCAGCATATGTGCTGATAAGAGAGAAATAGATCAAGTACCTTCTACAGAAAGGGGATAATTCTGGGCATCCTATTTTAATGCGAAGAAAAGATTTTTTTTTTTTTTTTTTTTGGCCATACCGGCACAGCTTGTGGGCTTTTAGTTCCCCGACCACAGAGTCCTAAGCACTGGACCACCAGCGAATTCCCCCAAAAAAGGTATTTTGTTTTTTTAATAAGGCTCTAGGCAGCACTGTCTTCTCTTGCCTCACTCACTTCCAGCAGATTTCCTTAGCCTGCAGGCTCAAGCCCAGATTCCACAATGACCTGACACTGAAGAGTCTTCAGTCATGGCCATAGGGCTCCTTCATCAGGCCAAGTGGCTAATGGGGCATCTTAGCTTCTGCTACCATCCCACACCTGCAGATCCAAGGGAGAGAGGAGCAAACCGAAATACCAAACAAAGCAAAACTTCCAAGAGCTGAGCAGTAATGCCAATGAATTAAGGGGTCACTTACCTTAAAAGCAGACAAGTAACCCTGAGCATGAACATTCCCATTCAAAGGGGACGCTGGCTTCTTCTTGCCTTATGGGAATTGGACACATGATCACATTTTTCAAGAGGATCCAAAGACCTTCATTTTCACATGTTGGCAGTAAATTTAAGCATTTGAAAAAGTATGTAACGCAAACAAAGCCCATCGATAGGTCAGCCAGATCTCTTCTGCTGATCTAAACATGATTTTGTGCACTTCAGGACATCAGTAAAATTTGAATATCAAACGAGCAATGGGTCAGTTTTAGGGAAACTGTATTCCATGCAATATTTGGGACATATTTCATTGTTCACCTGAGATTCGCGTTTACCTGGGCATCTTGAGTTTTCTCTGGCTGCCCTCAGTGATGAGCTCCTCCAATCCAGTTGCCCCTGCTTGCAGGACATCTGTGGGTCCCAGGGAGGCGTGTGTGGGCCTTCTCTGTCTGCCCCTGTGCCCGGATTTCAGAGGATTTGGCGGCTAAGCATCATGTTTGTGTTTTGGTTCATTTCTTTTTTCACTGATAATATAGTTTTGTTTTCCTCTTGGTATTGTTTATTTATTTTTGTTTGCAGTGGATTTTGAGAAAGTGGTGGCGTGAAAATGCATTTTCTTACATCCTTGACTGGTAGTCTTTGCTTTATCATGTAACATGATATCCTGTAAGTTTCCTCACCATTAAATATTTTTTAAATACATTTTTCTTGGCTGCCTACAGGTCCTCCTATGAATTTTCCAAACCCATCTCAGGTGAAGTTCAATTCTATTGAGTGCCCAGAAACCCTGTGTACAAATATTTGAGCTAGAAACAGAATTTAATGGAAGAAATGATCCATCCTTCTGTTTAGTCAGTGCAGAGACCAGAAGAAAAGGGAAAGAACCATCAGCAAAAGGTCATCTTTGACTGTTCTTAGGAAATTCTAAACATGGCAGATCATCCCAAAGCTCTTCCCAGAATTTCAATAGATTCTCTTATCTTTACCTTAAACATACCGGAGGAAGATTTTTTTTTTTTCCTCCAGGTCATCTGGGAATCCCTTACTATTAACTGTTGTCTGTGGGCTTCCAATGAGCTTGGTAATGATTCATTTTATCTCAAGGTCAACCCTACTAACCAGGTTTGGTGTGATTAAGAAAATTGCTAATTCAAGCTATTACTTTTTTTGTTTTTTTTTCTGGTGGGGGTGATTCTTATGTAATTAAGCCACATTGTAAAGAAAAACTTGATACATTGGCTTATTTGGGTTTTGACATCATGATTTAAAGTACTAGGTTTTCCTTAACAGTTTGCTGCAAAGAATGTTGACATTCCATTTGATATCCCTTGGAATCTGAAGCTACGTAAGAGGCCACAGTAAATTTACAGCTAGCGACGGAAGGGGCTACAGTGTCCTGTCTGATCTGCATGATCCATTTAGGGGGCATCTGCCTCTCAGTAGCTGGTTCAGATTATAAGGTCACCACGGAGACCAGGTACCCTTCCCAGCATAACCACATCCCAAGGTGGATGCTATCTGTCTATTTTAATGGAATGAAACACGCTGATGACTCCATTCTATTTTCTATGTCGTTTTTCCAGATTTGGTCCAACAAGTGTAGTATAATTTGTCATCTGTGTTTTCATTTTTATAACTATTGTTTTAAATTTTGTTAGTGGCTTCTTTAATTGCCATTTTTCTGAACTTAAAACATGAGGCCGTTTGTTTAGCATTTTGGACATCCATAGGCCAGTTTCTCTGTTCCTCAGAGAGAGGATCATATTGGTGTGTCTTTGTTCAGTGTGGGAGGCATCCCTCTGCCAGAACCTGGACGACGCCAGGCCACTCAGTGCCTGCCGGCCGGACTGGAAGATCCATCTTTGTTTTGGCAGTTAATTTCTTAGTCAATCATTTCTGGCTAGGATATTAAGAAATATAGAAAAAGACAGAAAGAAAGGAAGGAAGAGAGGAAGAAAGAGGACGGGAATGGGGGTGGAATAAGGAAAAATCACCGTTTCGTGATAGTCACAAGTACAGAAGGATCAGTGAAGTATTTAGCAGGAGGTTGAGGGTGTAGCAGATTCTCAGAACATCATTTAAAAAATAATAAAGTTTCATTCCAAAGATAAATCAAATAGGTAGTGGCTCTAAAATGCTAACCTACCCAATGACAATTTGTACCTAAGATACCTCTCAGTGTCTGGAGGCAGCAAGACAGAAGACAACTACATGTTTATAGTGTCTCCTGGGGAGAAAGCTACAAAAAAAAAAGAAAGAAAAAAAAATAACCCCGTGTAGTCTCTTCTCTCCAACACATCACAAGCCCCAAAGCTGACAACATTCCGACCCCTGGAGTGTTTATCACTGGCCGGAGCACAACTTGATTCTCAGTTATGACTGAGTCAGCATGGCTGTTGCCAAAAGCTTGTTTTGACTTGTAAACAATACAAGTGTGTGGTAGAACTCAGTGATGGCAGAAGGAGATGGGATACTAAGTTATCATTTCTACAGTCACACTTCAGATTTCTGTAGCTGCTTCTTTGCTCTAATTCTTTGCCAGTGTGTTTCCTGTTATTTTTGCCAACCTGTTGTTTTCAGACCACTTGCCAGTGTGCTGTCTCTCTATTCAAGTAATTCAAGGATTCGCTGTTGGAAAATGGAAGATTGTTTCAGCTCCCACAGACATCTATCCCACGAGATTTGAAATTTCCTTTCCTTTTCTTATTCTTCCCTTCCTTTGTTGAGTCAAATGATGCTGTATTCTTAATGATAGCAGACAGAAGAGTACAAAATTAAAATATATATAATTTTAAAAAATATATAAATGAGATTTATTTTATGTACCATATTTATATCTCATTCCATTTACAAAGGAATCCCCTTTATTCCCCTGATATTTTCTCTCTTAAGTGAAAGCACTTTGTTCACTTTTGCTACTTAGTCCTTTATTTCTAAATCTACGTAGCCTGTATCTGTTTGCTGTCTCAGTTAGAAAACTTCATACTGGAATCCAGATGTGAACTGGCCAGCCTCGAGGAAGCTTATCAAATCTTGAGTAAGTTGGAAAGGGGGAAAAAGCCATTTATTTCTCTGAATGGTATCATTGTTTATGATCAAGACTGTGTTATTTGCGTGGGTTTCTACCTGGTAACCATCGAACACGTTACAGGGCCATTTATGCTGACATATCTCAAAGTTTTCTTCTGTGTGTAAAAGATTGATCCCCCTGTGCTCTATTAAAAACAAACATCTGTTGGAAAGGAAAGCCTCCCGTAGAAGCGAAAGAATTGATTCCGTGTCCTGGATCTGACCGATGTAGTAGGCAGGCTCCAGGGACCTTTATGCACTGTTGAATTCGATACCCAGGAAAACTGCGTAAAGCGTGTTCTCAGTGGTTTTCGTGGTAACAGTTTTCTGAGGCCTCAGTTTTATATCTCTTTTCTTGACTCCATTCTTGATTTATCCTCCTGCATCACACTACCTAGGAGTCCTTGAAATTCCAGAAAATCAGGACGGAGAAGGGTAGATATAAGTACCCCCAGGACACTGCCCGGTGCTTTCCACCTGCACTGCCTAATGCTCATTTTATGAGTGGCTTAAATTACGTTCAAATATCAGTGAGAATATTATTGGGGCTTTATTTACTCTCTCTCCTCTTGGGGCAGCGAGCTGTTGCACCCCTGCTGCTGAAAGGCACTGAGGAAATATGCCGAGAACATAGTAGGCCATCAATAAATATTCATGGACTTGGCAGGAAGAGAGAAATGACATTTTCAAAGGTGACTAATGAACTCTGGAGTCCTAAAAATGTGTATATGGATCGAGTTGTCGTTTTAAAAAGAGAATTGGACGAGGAGAGCAGAATGCTGCAGCATTAAAGCCACGTGAGATCAATTCCTCAATTAAGGCCCGGAACAGCATTTCATGGGTTTCTTTGTGCCTCTGTAGGCATTGCTCTATGGCATGTGCATCAAAGTCCGTGAATTATCTTCTTCCCCTCATTCGCTGATCCATCCCACACATATTTCCTGAGCACCTACTATGTGCCACCACTGATGAACAGAGCAGCGACAGAGAGTGACTGACCCATGGCCACAGGGAGCGTATATTTTAGCCCAGGGGTCAGCAAACTATGACGCAGAGGCCAGATCTAGCCCCCTGACAGTTTTTGTGTGACCTATCAGCTAAGAAAGGGTTTTATACTTTTTTAACGGTTGAAAAAATTTCCAAAGAAGAACCGTATCTGGTGACATGTGAGAATGATTTGGCATTCAAACCTAGTGTCCATCATAAAGGTCTTATTGGACAGAGCCACGCCCACCACCTACCCGTCCTCTGTGGCTGCTTCCAACCAGACACCATGCAGCCCACAAAGCCTAAGCTATGTGCCATCTGACCCTTTACAGAAACATTCACTGACCCCAGTTTTAATGAATGAGAAAAACAAGGTGAATAACTTTCTTTGGACGGAACCTGACTCCAAACCCATTCATTTTCCGACACATATGACAGGGTCTTTCTCTGATCTGTGAAGACCTAAGTGTTCATGTGACTTTTTACTTAACCTGACCAAGCAGCAGATGATGTTGGTTGGTAGCCACGTGACATGGGGAGGCACCTTTCAAGACTGATGTGGCCCTCTGACGTGGAAACCATGAGACTTCTGTCGCAGTTCTCACTGGGCAGTGGCAAAGGATGGACTGAGACAATGGGGGTGAACGGAGGTGGAGACACCAGGGTCTGGGCTCTTTTACAGCCACAGGGGAGGAGTCCTCAGTGACTGAATGATAATAAAGATGAAAGCCCTCCACCCACACTCCAAGTCTCTTCATTATTTTCCTTCTAAACAATATATCTTGCCTGATATGAAAGGTCACCATGATGGTGAAATTTTTCCACATTTATTTCCCATTTGATCCTTAAAGGATTTAAGGCAGTTTTCAAGCAAAATATATGTATATTCTCAAGTTGTTGCAATAGCTAGATAGTTGTTTAATCCCCAAATTCCAATTTTTTTTTTTTTTTTTTGCGGTACGCGGGCCTCTCACTGCTGTGGCCTCTCCCGTTGCGGAGCACAGGCTCCGGACGCGCAGGCTCAGCGGCCATGGCTCACGGGCCCAGCCGCTCCACGGCATGTGGGATCCTCCCGGACCGGGGCACGAACCCGTGTTCCCTGCATCGGCAGGCGGACTCTCAACCACTGCGCCACCAGGGAAGCCCCCCCCCCCAAATTCCAACTTTTTAGTTTGTTTTTAACCATGTTTTTAACCATAATTGAGCAATTTCTGATAGTGTTTTCACTAGTCTGAAGCAATCTTTCTGTAATTTACCACATAAAGATCCTTAGCTGATATTCTCTTTTTGGACAAACACTGAAATATTATGCTCAGGATTATATTTATTACATATGTTCCCAGTCCTTCTGTGTCCTTGCCAAGCCTGAGACCCACTGGGTGGGTGCAGTAGAACTTGACATCTCCAAGGTAGGCTAACTAGCTTCCCCTGATAAGAACTTTGCTTAAAATGCAGAAAATGTCTTATTTTGCTCTACCTCACAATTAAAAAACTCTTCATTTAGGCTCAAATTAACCTTTGTCTCGATGAAGCCTAATATTTTCCCATTTGTGTCTTTGCTCATTGTTTTCTGTGTATCAGAATCACTGAATCATGACTGAGCGAGGTTCGATTTCTGTTGCTGATTAGTCCCAGCATGACCTCATTTGCGTGTCCTGATATCTGTCTATACTGCTGTCAGTGGAGTTGTGTGCTTGGTCATTAACTCCTGGTAGAACTGGGCATCCTGGCTGGTCTGAGCCCAGGGCTGTGGGCTGAGGAAGTGTCTGCAGCCCCTGTTGATTTTGTTCATTTTCTTTGGGGACGTGCACCCGGCGGGTACCCTTCTCCACGTCAAATCATCATTATTACAGTGTGGCCCTGTGGTCAGATGTCCCGAGTTAAAAGGCATCAGTACCTGGAGCAAGTGCTTAATCTTTGTTAAGCTTCAGTTGCCTCATCTGTTAACCCAGGTGATCACAGCATTAAATGCATAATGGGTGTAGAAGTTGTGGTACCTTCAGAAAGGAAGGCGTGGGTGCCGTGCTGTGTGGTTGTCAACAGTATCTTTATTGTCATTCTCTTTCTGAAAAGAACAAAAAGTGACAGTCTTCCAGGTCATTCCTCCCATTTGGTCACATAACTAGGTCTGGCTCTCTTTTTAAAATATATCCTGTTTGGTACATTTTTATCTTTTGTTCATAATGGAAAATAGTGCATTTAAAAATATATATTGCTTTATCTCTATTCCCCCTATTATATGTTTTTTGGACCAATTTGTTCTGCTTTCCATGTAACTGAATCTTAACCCATTTTCTGTCTCCCTTTCTGTGCTGATTTCTGGGTAGTTTCTTTATCTCAATCGCCAGGCTGTTCATTCTTCCAGTTATTTATCTGCTGTTTAACTCATTCATTGGTTGAGCTCCTAATTTCTATGACTGGAATTTTCGTTTGGTTCTCTTTCAATCCTGCCCGTTCTACTTCCACCGTGTCTTATTCTATTCTCATGGCTTTGCTTCTTTCTTTGGGGTCATTTTGAACGTTCTCAATTTGTAATCGAATTTTTCTATCATTTAGAGTGCTTAGGGTTCTAATCTTGCTGTGTGTCCCGCCTGTGAATTCTCACCTGTGATGGAGTATTTCCTCAAGTGGTCCTAATTTGAATCCTGAATCTCTGTTGAGTGGGGTTTAGCTGTGGGAACTTCATGTGCCTCCGTCGAGGGTGTGCTTCCCCACAGCTATTTCGTGCTTGTTTCTGCCAGATGTCCTGGAGCTGTTGCTAGCTTTAGACCAATTTCTATGTTAAATCCTTGGCCCAGAGGTTTGGAGATCATCTGAGAGTTGAATTTTGAACCCCAAACCCAGGTGGGATTCAGGCTCTGGTGATCGGTTCTCAGGAGAGACCTTTTATTTGCCTTTCCAAGGTGAGGCCAGGCAGAAACAGACAAGCTCTGCAGTGTTGTGGGTGGGTGCTGCTCTTCTGGGTTATCTTTTCACTAAGGGGGTGGTTTGTGAGGGTCCCAGCTTAGTGACGGTCTCCATCCTGCCTGCCCTCCTTGCTCTGTCCTTGCCGGGACACACATGTCTAAGTCGGCGTGCTTAAAATGGGTTCCCTAGACCAGCGTGTTCAGCACCATCTGGAAGCTTTTAGAAATGCAGAAGCTATCACCCCGGATAAGACCAACTAAATCAGAAGCTTGGGAGATGGGCTGGGGTGTAGCAGAGTGTGTTTTCATAAGCCCTCCAGGTGATCGTGGTACACCTGGAGAACCACCGCCCCAGGGGAGCTGGGTGACAGCCCTCTGTACACACACCTGGCCTCGTCAGGGCAGCGACAGCTCACCTGGCTGCCTCCTCGGTTTTAAGTTTTTCTTTCTTTCTTGAACCCAGGCATTCTTCATTCTTTCCAGCTCTCTTGACTGTCCCTATAAAATCGTGTTTATTAGTTTTATCAGCATTTCTAAATAATAGCGGGAGTGTTTTCAGTTATCTGCTCTGCTCTGTTGCTGGAGAGTCGATAGTTACAGTGTTTACCTGTGAGCTAGTTAATGGCCATTCCCACCCAGACTGTCAGCTCCCCAAGGGCAGAGACAACGCCCTTCTTTGCTCTCGACTGAATGTTCAGCTCCTACACAGCATGGGAAACTTAGCAGTCACTTGACAAACCTTCGTAGGATGAATAAATAAACGAAAAGGTTAGACTTGAAATTCCTACTACATCTGTATGAGGACATTGTGTCACAGTTAGATTGTTCAGTCCCCACCCCACCCCCTACCCCCACCCCGTATTCTGGCTGTTTGCAGATTCCCATCCCCAACGTGGAACTTCTGCTCTGTTCTTTCTCCCAGTCCACAAACCCTGAAGACAGGAGCCTCCAAAAGCTGCCCCTCCCCCAGCCACACCATCCACCCCCACCTCCCCTTCTGTCTTTTCTGAATCTAGACGTACTGCCCGAGGAATCCTTTCCATCTTTGTAAAGTGCTGTATTTATTGATCATTTCTGTAGCCGGAGGGGAGACAGGCTCTGGAGGCAGAGTGCCCGGCTCCATTTCTTAGCTTCACCTCTTACCTGGACACGCAGCCTTAGTCTCTCCGTCTCCGCGTCCTCACCTGCACACTGGGAATCCGAACAGCACCACCTCATAGTGTTCCCTGAGGACTGAGTGGTCCCCAGAGAGCACCTGACAGAGTGTACCTAACAAACACCCAGAAAGCCCGGCTGTTATTTTATTTCCTGTGTCTTCTCTCCCTGAGCAGCCTGTAAATTTCGTGTCTCCCAAGCACCCGCCGTATTGCGTGGCATAAAGAATGTTTGCAGAATGAAGAAATGAATGAACGAATGAGCATCATTCCAGATAGCAGTAGCTTCCAGCGGGTCATGCAGCTCTGGATCCGTTATGCTCCCTAATATAATGTCCAATCTGTGCACTTAACAATAACATCATATTTAAATACTACTGTATAGTTTTCAGGGTGGTCTCGTAGCAATCGTTTCACTAGAGTAAACTTTAAAAATAATCTGTACAAGTGTTACATGTGTAGGTTCTCTCTGTTAAAAATATCAAACATGGCACACACACAAAAAATTCCCCGACTGTCACAGACAGGCCTGGTCCCCACTCCATCACTGCTAGCGATTTAGTGGTGTTCTTCCAGGCCTTTTTCTGCATGTCTGTACAGTAGGTATGTACTTATAGAAGTACAGAGTCTTTGTGTGTGTGTTAAACATTGGTGCAATTATGCTAAAAATATAGGTCTGCAGCTCAATGATTAGATCTCGGAAATCTTTCCGTGTCAGTCTGTAGAGCTGGCTTATTCCGATGACAGCTGCTTTGTATTCCATTGTGTAAAAATACAATTTTAAGGACAGTTGAATTCTCGACCAGTCTGCTATTAGGTTGTTGCCGTATACTTTTATTAGGAGCAATGTTGCAAGAATATCCTCGAAACTGACGAACATTCTTTGCTTGACTGAACTTTAGGCGGGCTCCCATGAACCCTTTCCCCAGCAAGGCCCATCCCTGTACTTCCTTGTGGAATCCAGATTTAGCAAGAATCGTGCTAAGGCAGTGTAGTGAGAGTCCTCCACCCTGATACCTGATCAACACCCCCCGTCCCCGCTATTACCGCAGGTGATCACCCTGGCCTGCCTTCAACAAGAATCCTGTTAAGTAGGTTTACCTAGAATCCCTCTCCTACCTGATGTGTCCTTTTAGTAATTTTCCATCCACTGATGCCCACCTCCCCACAACTTGCTCCTAGGCTATAAATTCCCACTCCTTCTGCTTGTATTGTGAGAACTGAGCCTGGTTCTATGCTGGAGTCTCTCTTCCCTCACTGCAAGAGTTTCTTGAATAAAAGCTCCCTTCACCGCTTTAACTTCTGTCCGGTTCTGGTTCTCCTTAACTACCTATATATACACACATAATATACACATAAACCACATATATGTAACATTGCATAAATAATACGTTAGATAATTGTATATACACATTATGTACGATGCATACATATTACATAAATTATACATCATATGTAAATCATATACACATATATGCTTTCTCTGTATCAGTGACTAGATCTCATTTTTAATTCTTCTGTAAACGCATCCAGTCTTTGAAGCAGCCCTTGCACATGGCAGAGTAGCAGCATTTCCTGTGCATTTCACACAGATTCAGATTCAACAAACCTTGACTGAGCACTTACTACATACATACATGTTATATGCTGGCGGCCTCATGTCTGGGGCGTGTCTACAGTAGATCTCAGAACGCAGCAGCTCCGCCTATTAATGTCTTCCCATGGGGAGCGGAAGCGGTGGTGCTTTCATTTCTATCCTGGGTACCCGTCCCCAGGTTCCCGCCTCACTGTTCCTTTCTTATGGCTCCCTTTCAAGTGCAGCACCGAGACTCTGCCTCTCAGTTCACGTTGTGCTTCGCTTTTTTCCCCCTGTTCCCTTCCAGCTTAATTTCATTCTGTGAAAGTAGATTAAAGACATTATCATCTACATATGCATTGTGTTTGCTTCACGTTTTTCAACCTAATTACTAAACTGGCTTAAGGCAAAACTCTTCCTTGCCAACGCCACTCCTCCTCACTCAAGCAACCGAGTTTATTTCCTGTCGCATTAGAGTGGGATCTGTTTTAAAAAGGATCCTGAGACTGAACACACACACATACACACAAACGTGTGAGCGCTGTAAGCACGTACACACACACCCTCCCCTGTGAATACAGTAGCCGCAGAACTGCATTGATCCCGCAGTGCTTGAAAGAGCTGCCTGGATAGCTCATCTGTAAGTGACTAGTTACTTCTGAGCTCTGTTCACTACGGCCCTGCCTCCCTCCTCCTCTTCTGTCATGCTCTCCTGCCCAGTGGTCACACTTGGTGCTGCGTGGAAGCCTCCATAACCATG
Organism: Globicephala melas; assembly: GCF_963455315.2. Classification (NCBI taxonomy): domain Eukaryota; kingdom Metazoa; phylum Chordata; class Mammalia; order Artiodactyla; family Delphinidae; genus Globicephala; species Globicephala melas. Next base: position 83,920,816 of record NC_083328.1, read on the forward strand.
CAGTTACTAAGAGAAACAGCAGAATGTCACCACGTTTAATGCCCATGGTTTAATTTAAAACGTGAGAACTGCCTTGAATCCATCAGTGCAAAAGCAGAAAAAGAACAATATACATTTTAACAGTAACTTTTGTTCCTGCTGTGCTTTCTGTGCCTTAGTTCTTTTGTGCGGATGTGTGTATCTGGGGGTGGTGCTGGAAAACAGTCTAAGGCCATGATTAAAAAAAACAAAGAGAAGAAAAGTTATAAAGAGACTTGTCTCTATTAGTTCAGACCAGAATGCCTTGTGTCTCAATCCAGAACCATTCTTTACCAACTCAGTGTAATTCTTCAGATACATGTAGATTTCTTTCTCTGTCTCTTGTATTTAGCAATCATAGGAGAATACAGTGCTCTCTATTTTGCAACTTGCTTTTGGCAGTTAATCCATATTTGGAGATTCTTTTATACTGGCCCTTCTAGAGCTACCTCATTTTTCCCACGGCTATAGAGTATTGCATTGTACAGATTCACTTTGATTTATTTAAAGAGAGCCATATTAAGCTGCTTTTGACTGTTGGTTATAGTGCAATGCTGTAACAAACCAGAAACAATAGCTTCTGCGTGTATCTTTAGTTCATATATGTATATCTACAGGATAAATTCTAAGAAGTGGAATTCTGGGCCACAGGATATGTGCGTTTTTAAAGGAAGAGTTTTACCGAAGTATAGCAGTTGTACAGAAAATGTATAAATCAGAAGTGTACAGATCAATGGCCTTTCATAAATAGAGCACACACATGTGATGTCACCCACATCAAGAAAAGCATATTACTGAAAGGAAAGAAGTCTCCTGGCGCTGCACCCGGACGTGACTCCCTTCGCCCACGAGTACCCACCATCCACTTCCATCACCATAGCTGAGTTTCCTTCTTTGTGAACGCTGAGTAGTGGAAGCACACAGTCGGTGATCTTTTGTACATGATGTTTGTGACATCTGTCCGCGTTATTGTGTGTTTCGCAGTAATCTGTGCATCCCTATTGCTGTGTAATACCTTAAAAGATACGTAGGACCACAGTCCGTTCATTCCACTATTGATGGGTATTTGGGTTGTTTCCATGTTTTGTCTGTTGCAGATAACACTGCCATAAACGTGCTGGATGTGTTTTCAGTGCATAGAAATGTGCGTTTCTGTTGAGCGTCTCCCTAGGAGGTGAACTGTTTGGTCATAGATTATCTGCGTGTTCAGCTTAGAAGACCCTCCCAGAGAGATCTGCACAGTGGTTGTAACATTTAATCTCCCACTAGCAGTGCATGAGATTTCAAGTTTGCTTCCCATCCTCACCCGTATTTGGTATTTTCTGTCTTTAATTTTATCCATTCTGGTTAAGTACGTAGTGACATCACATTTTGCCTTGAATTTGCACTTCCATGATTAATGTTGCTGATTACCTTGTCATAAGTGTAATGGCCACTTAGTTCTTCTTGGTGGAAAAAAAAAGTCTTCTTTTCCCCCTGCTGGGACATGTGTCTTTTTCTTATTGATTTGCAAGAGCTCTTCCTTATATACTGGATCAAAGGCCTTTGTTGGTACAGATCTTGCAGATATCTTCTCCCTCATTGTGTCTTGGCTGTGCACCGTCTTAGGACGTCTTTTGTCAATTTTAAGGTTACATAATTAATCATTCTTTTCTGTATGGTTGGCGCTACTGGTGTCCTGCTTAAAAATATCTGCTACCCCAGGTGATAAGATATTCTGTGCATTCTTCTCAAACACTGACTGTTTTCGCCTTTACGTTTTGACTGCAGTCCTTCCAGTTTTAGTTTAAGTGCGTGGTGTGTGTCAGGATACCTTGTCTTTCCCGGGTGGACATTCGAGTGGCCCCGTGCCGTTTACTGACAAGCCCTCCTCTCCTCTGTGCAGTGCTGTCACCTGCATGGTACCTCCAGCCTCGGCCCCGCTGGGACGGCTTCTCGCCTGCACGCCAGCGAGCTCTGCCCCCTCGGGCTCCTGTAGGAGAGCCGGTGTGGTTGCCAGAGCCCCTCGTCCTTGGCGGCATCTGCATGCATACCTTTTCTTTCCTTAGCCCTAGAGATGGCCGAGAGCACCACCCTCCTTTTCTGCTCTCTTTGTGGCTTCTTGGCCGTTGCCTTGGCCAGTTCAAGGACGAGAGTAAAGAAGATCAGGTTCAACTCTTAATCCTCCTCCTCTTCCAGAGGATCTTGGCCCCTCGCCTCCTGGAGCCTCACACTTCAAGTTTCATCTCCTCAGGGGATGAGAGGGCAGGAAGGTGTGCAGACTGATACCTCTGCCTCCTGACAGATGCTGCTGCCCAGTCCCGCCCCCTCCTCCGTCCCCTTTGCCCCCTAGGGAACTGGGAAGGGCCCACAGAGGCTCTCAGAATGGGGGGAGGGGTCTGGGCTCCACTGGATGCACTGCTTTCAAATAGATGCTCATTGGGTTGTTTTCTCCATTTCTCTTTCTTGTTCTCGGCGGTATTATTGTCTGCTATAAGCTACTCCACCCTAGCCCCAAGCAGAAACCCAGGTATGGGTATTATACATTTTGAAAAATTTAAGAATATCTCTAATTGCTCTTAAAACAGGTCACCCAGTTTATACAGTACATACACATTAGCTAAAACTGTAAGGAGCTGATACTTGAATGGAAATGCAGGGTGATCCCAAGATGGGGAATTGGTACATTTCCAGCTATGCCTTTTGGGTCCATTTATAACGTTTAATCTACCATGATTCATAGGAAATACACTTGCAGCCCACATCAAAGGAACACAAATAAGCCTTTGATGAATTAATAAGAGCTGGGAGGATAAAGACAGGTGGCCTGACCGTCTTCGTGATTTCAGATATGCGGCAAACTTCGTTAATGACATTTACCTTCAGGTTTCCTGTGAAACATGATTCCTGGCCTTAGCTGGGAAGTGTGACCTGAAGGCTCACCCACAGGGGCAGCTGGGCGAGGCCTGGCCTTGGGGCGAAGTTGCAGCTATTTTGGGCAAGTTCAGGGCAGGCAAGAATGATTTCTGGTCTGTTTTTTTTTTTTTTTTTTGGAGGAGGGGGAGCTTTGGATATAGGGGAAGGTTTAATCAGTTGAAATTGAAGACAGGAGTTACTGCATGAGTCACCTCTCAATAGAGTTCAGCAAGTGGACAGAAGCTTATTTTGGAGGTGGGTGGTTGATGGGTGTGTGGTCCCCACCCAGCTCTTCACATGGTAATAAGGATGGGTGTGCCCACGGTCCACTCCTGCTGGCTCTGCCTGCAAACCAGGGTAGCCTCCTTATTTCTGCATTTGCTCTTAACACAGAAGTTCACAAGGGGGTGAATAAAACTAGAAAGAAGCCTCTGGAGTTGGAGAAAGATTATCTGTGATGAAACAGAAATGACACATTCTCCAAGGCAATGAATTTTCACCCAGCTGGATCCTTTCCTCCTGTCCCTTCTCCAATGATGTATTCTCCTGTCTTCCATTTCTGTGGCATATTCCTCCCAGCCTTTGGGGAGTTGTCTGGGATTGACACACAGCCGCTCGACATTACATCTCAGAACGCTTATTCAGTCCCACGTGTGGAGAACTTGACTCCAGGCACGACCTGGCTCAGGTGTGTCTGTCTGCACAGGCACATTCATTAGACTGCAGACCTTGCACCAGATGAGATGTTCGCACCCCTGGTGGCTAATTAGAAGCAACTGAGGAAGCTTTTTTTTTCCTTTTTAAACAAGGAGGTTCTTATTTAGTTAGTTGAAATAGGGCCTGGGCTTAAATATCGTGCCCGAAGCTCATGTGATCGTAATGTGCAGTTACAGTTGGGAACTGCAGGTCTGTCCTCATTTCTCACCACCATCCCCATTGCTTTCTCTGCTCTAGGCACCCTGGCCTCTTGAGATCCTCACATACCTCATGGTCACTTCTGTCTCAGGGCCTTTGCACGTGCTGTCCGCTCAGTTTCAATAATTTTCCTCCTGTGTTCACCTGACCAACTTCAAATGACCCTTCGAGTCTCATCACAAATGATTCATACTTCTGGAAGCCCTCAAGATAGCACTCATTTTTTTCATGACCCTTAACATAATTGAAAGCCTGAAAATTATTTGGAGGATTAGCTGTGAGTAGTTGATTTCCTGCACCAGACTCATCTTCATGAGTGGGTGTTGTGTTCCCTGCCGTAACCTCAAAGCCTAGAGGAGGGCAGCCCAGAGTAAACACCAGCAGTGCTTACCAAGTTCCCCTCCTGTTCCCCCCCTTCTCCCCCTCCCATCACCCAGCGTCCGCTCAGCAGGAAGGGTGCTGTCAGGACAGAGCTGCTCAGCTCTTCCAGGACCATTACCGCCATTTCCAGAGAGCATGGATTCATGGACCAGCATCGCTCAAGTGCCTGCGATGTAATGGAGCTTCAGGTTCCTAGTCACAGGTTGCCTCTGTGGGAGCTAAGACAGTCAGGATTTGAGTTCCTTTTTGTCATTATCTTTATTTTATTGTCTATTTCTCTCTCCATTTTTCTTTCTTTTAGTTGGCACCAATAAAATGCACCAAGTTTAAGCTACAGTTTGATGGGTTTTGACAAACAAATACAGCTGCTTAACTATTGCCGTGACCCTGATGTAGAACATTTCTATCACCTGGAAAAGTCCTCCTGTGCCCCTTTGTAGTTAATCCCTCCCTCAGCCCCCTGGCCCTGGCCACCATGGATGTGCTGTTATCACTATAGTTTGATTCTTTGGAGAACTTCATGTTCATGGAATCAAACAGTATATCATCTTTTATGGCTGGCTACTGTCACTTAATATAATGTTTTTCAGATTCATCCATGATGCTGTGATCTTAGTAGTTCAGTTTCTTTTTATTGCTATACAGTATTCACCTGTACAGGTGTACCACAGGGTGCTAATCCATTCACTGAGTGATGGACAGCTAGGCTATTTCCAGTTACTGGCTTTTATGAGAAAAGTTTCTATGAACACTTGAATACAGGACTTTTTATGCGTTTTTGGTTTCATTGCTCTTAAATAAATAACTGGAAGTAGAATGGCTGGGTCGTATGGTAGGTGGTTGTTTATAAGAAACCATCAAGGGCTTCCCTGGTGGCGCAGTGGTTGAGAGTCCGCCTGCCGATGCAGGGGACACGGGTTCGTGCCCCGGTCCGGGAGGATCCCACATGCCGCGGAGCGGCTGGGCCCGTGAGCCGTGGCCGCTGAGCCTGTGCATCCGGAGCCTGTGCTCCACAACCGGAGAGGCCACAGCAGTGAGAGACCCGCGTACCACAAAAAAAAAAAAAAAAAAAAAACCATCAAAATGTTTTCCAAAGTAGTTGTACCATTTTACTTCCCACCAGGAGTGTCTGAGAGTTCCTGTTGCTCCACATCCTTGCCAACATTTTTCATCTTAGCCATTCTGGTGGGTGTGTAGTGATAGCTCATTGTGGTTTTAATTTGCATTTCCCGGATGTTTAATGATGTTGCATTTTTTTCCATATGCTCATTTGCCACCCACATATTGTCTTTGTTGAACTGAATCATTAAATCTTGCTCATTTAAAAAATTTAATTGCCGTCTTATTATTAAAGTTTAAGTATTCTTTATTAAGAATTAAGGACTTATGTCCAGAATATATCAAGGGTATATAAATACATAAAAAATTGAAATATATTGAAATGTATATATTTCAATTTATTATGGTCTCACTGGCTTGCATTTTGACTTTCTTCACAATGGCTTTGAAGAGCAAAAGTTTTAAATTTTGTTGAGGTCCAAATTATCAAATATTTCTTTTAAGATGTGTGCTTTTGTGTGTCTAATCGAAGAAATCTTTGCATAAGTTAAGGGAAATCTTGCTGTAAGTAAGAAATCATTGCATAAGCTATGTTTTCTCCTTCATCTACGAGTTTTATAGTTGTAGTTCATCTATTTCAACCTGTAATCTATTTTGAGTTAACTTTTATATATACTGTGAGGTCAAGTTTGAGGTTCCTTTTTTTTTAAACCTGGGTATCCAGTTCTTCCAGCATTGTTTGTTGAAAAAAAATCCATCAATTTTACATTCCATTTTCTTTCTTTTCCTGTCTTCTTTTGTGGTATTAGTTGAATATTTTTATGATTCAATTTTATCTTCTTAATTAGCTTATGCACTATACCTCCTTTTTTTTTTGCGGTACACGGGCCTCTCACTGTCGTGGCCTCTCCCGTTGTGGAGCACAGGCTCTGGACGCGCAGGCTCAGCGGCCATGGCTCACGGACCCAGCCGCTCCGCGGCATGTGGGATCTTCCCGGACCGGGGCACGAACCCGTGTCCCCTGCATCGGCAGGCGGACTCTCAACCACTGCGCCACCAGGGAAGCCCTATACCTCCTTTTTAACCAGGATTTCTCTAGGGCTTATAATATATATTTATTAACTTACCATAGTCTGTGTTTAAATATTATACTATTTCACATGCATTATAATGACATTACCATGGTGTACATCCATAGCTACCTTCCTAGCATCTGTGCTATTGTTGTCACCTCTTTTCTTTTCTAATTATTTTAAATCCTAGATTACATTGTTATTATTTGTAATTGAACAGTTATCTTTTAAAGAAATTAAATGACAGTACAAAGTCTATTACATTACTCACACATTTAGCACCTGAGGTGCTCTTCATTCTTTTGTGTAGATCAAAATGTCCATCTAGTCTCATTTTATGTCCACCTGAGGATTTCTTTAACATTTCTTGTAATGCTGGTGTCCCTGCATTGCAGTCTCCTAGCTTCTGTTTGAAAAAGTCTGTTTCACCTTCATTTCAAAATATTTTTTAATTAATTAATTTATTTTTTTGGCTGTGTTGGGTCTTCGTTGCTACACACAGGCTTTTCTCTAGTTGCGGCAAGTGGGGGCTACTCTTTGTTGAGGTGCGTGGGCTTCTCATTGCAGTGGCTTCTCTTTGTTGTGGAGCACGGGCTCTAGGCATGCGGGCTTCAGTAGTCGTGGCTCATGGGCTCAGTAGTATTTTTATTTTCTTCCTTCTTGTCCTTGGTTTATGATATGTCTTGGTATGGTTTTCTTCATGTTTCTTCTGCTTGGGGGTCATTTAGCTTCTGTGATCTCTGACTTTATGGTTTTTATCAAATTTGGAAACATTTTGGCCACTGTTTCTTCAAGTTAGAGATATATAAAGTTATATATTTCCATGCCTGCTTCTCTGGACTCCAGTTATACATATGTTAGACTGCTTCATACTTCCATAACTTCGTGGTGGTTCATTTATTGTTCCACCTTTACTACTCTTTTTTTCAACTATTTGGTTTAATTTTGGATAGTATCTGTTACTCTGACATAAAGTTCACTACTATTTTCTTCTTCACTGTCTAATCTGCTGTAATTCTGAATTATTTTCATTTTTTAATGCTAAAAGTCTGAATTTTTAAAGATAATTTTTATTTTTCTCATCCTGTTCATGCTTTCAACTACTTTATTGAACATAAGTTACATTTACAATAGCTCTTTACCATCTATATTGACTAACCTATTGTCTCTGTCCTTTCAAAATCTATTTCTATTGATTACTTTTTCTCCTCTTTTTCTTTTTCTTTTAATTGATGGGACATATCTTTCTGCTTCTTTATGTGCCTGATAATTTTCGAACAAGTACCAGACTTTGTGAATTTTACTTTTTTTGGTGGTGGAGTATTTTTGTATTTCTTTAAATATCATTGGGCTTTGCTCTGGCATATGGTTAAGTTACTTGGAATCAAGTTGATCCTTTCAAGGCTTGTTTTAGGTGTTGTTAGGGTGAGTCCAGAACAGCCTGAAGTCTAGGGATAATTTCCTGTGCTCAAGCAGTATTTGCTAAACACACAAGCCGATGTCTCATGGTATAGGAGATTTCTCCACTCTATGTGATGAGAACACAAAGTATTTCTGGCCATGAATGAGCTCCCAGGGTTGTCCGACCTGTTGCTTTCTGGGGGTTCTTTCCCTGGCATTGGTAGTTTCCTCACATGTATGCACTATGCAGCTAAGTCTCCAGGGGTTACCTCTGAAATCTCAGAGTATTCTCTCTGTCTCTGTCCATCTGTCTCTGTCTCTGTCTCTCTCTCTCTCTCTCTCTCCCCCTATTCCCTCTCTTTGCAGAACTCTACAATCCCTTTAACATCTGCAAACTCTGAAATCAGTCTCCTCAATTTAGTGATACCACCAGGCTCTGTTTGGGTGTCTCTCCCTGTGCTGTGGCCTGGAACATCTTCTCAGGCAGGGAGGTGGGACACTTACAAAGATGACCTTGTTTATTTCCCTTTCTGGGAGTCACTATCCTACACTTCCTGGTGTCCAATGTCTAATAAACATCGTCTCATATATCTTAACTTGTTTTCTAGTTTTTTAAGGAGAAGTTAAATCTAGTCCCTGTTATTCTATCATGACCATAAGGGGAAGGCTTCCTTCCCTTTTTGGTTGTTAAAACTAGGAAGCAATTTCTTATGTCTCTGTAGGCTCCATCTACTTTTGCCTTGATTTTCCAGGAACACACTGTTGTTTTGGCTAATGGAAAAGGGTGATACTGTTCATTGAGAAAACAATAATTGGCGAATTAGTGAATTGAGGTATACCTTTTGGATACAAGAATGTGTTGTTCTTTTATTTTTCCTTTTTTTAAACTTTTAATCCAAAAAAGGATTTTATGTCTTCCCAAATCAGTTATCTTTCCATGAATATATTGACTAAGCATGGATCTTTGCATTGAAATGTGAGTCGACTAAATAGATAGATATAGATACACACGTGCATATGCATATATATACACGCACACGCGCACATGTATTTCTAAGTTAGTAGGCAGCACTTACAAAATAATTTACTGAAATGTGTAAAGTAAATTGGATATATACAGTTTAAATTACCCCTAAAACACACACAATAATTTATGACAATATTAAAATAGAATTGCCCAAGGAAAAGGTACTTTTAAACTTCTAAATAAAAGGGAACGCTTTTTGAAAAAGCATTCCGTTTTCTGAGACTCTAAAACACAATTTTTTTTATGGCTGATGTAAACTCTCTGTCACTTCAATATTAATTTTTTCCCCTGGGACTAGAATTATGAACATAGGTTGAGAATTTCCTTGGTAAAGTTTTACAATTAACTATGCCTTTCCTTATTTATCTAATGTATCTGGTTTCCAGATTCCTAATGTTATTTTTTCCCTACAAATCACCTAGTCATTAACTAAAAAAATAACTTGATCAACAGCACTAAAGTAAATGCATTAGTATTCATCTTTTTGAGACATGCCGTAATTTAAAGGGCTTAATGCAATACCAGTATAAGTAAACTAGAACTTTGACTGTTAAACTAACAGCGTGAAAATCTCTAACTGCTCCATTTCTTTCAGTTATCCAGAAATGAGCCCCGGGGGGTGGGGGAAATGTATCTTTAATTTGGAAATATAATTCTCAGGGCAAAAGCAATTCCCCAGAAGAGTGAGGAAATGTTACTTAAAATCTGCTTTCTGTAAATAGTCCAGGTGCAAGAGAGAACCGGTTGTATGAGAGTTTCTCCATTTGAAGCAGGTAGCCCTTGTCTGGCATTTTAAATCCACGGAATAAATGGAACGGGGTCTGCCAACTTATTTTCTGTCCTGGGATCAACTGTCACATCCCAGTGGCTCCTGCTTCTGACTGGCACTGCACGTTAAAAGTAATGATTAATGTATTTTCAGATAGAGGTAAGCTCCCATTTCTCAGAGAATTTATCTAAAAAGCCTGACTCTGCATTGAGGGATACAAAACGTCATTAAAATTACCAAGACCACTCCTAGCCAGAAGTGTTCCCATCAGCTTTAAGTCATACCAGAGGTTCCGACCTGCCCAGATACGCTTCAAGAAAACCCAGTGCCGCTCCCTGACCCCAACACCCCCTGCCCTGCTTCTGTTTCCATCGGGCTGTGGTTGGGCCCAAGAATCTGAGCACCTAACAGGCATTCCAGGGTGCCCCATGAGCATTTGGGAGATCACTGTCTCCAGGGAACACCCTTACATGGGCAGGAACTTCCTCGAGGTTCTGCCTGCATCCAGGAATGCACAAATGAGTGATCCAGAGAGCGCCTCTGCCATTCTGTCAGCAGTCAGGAGACCTCAGCTCCGGGCCCCCGGGCTTTCTGGATTAGAGGGTATTTCTCACTGGACCAAAGCCTGCATTTATTGGGAAAAACAATTTTTATTTTAGCTTTTGTCCTGGATGAATGCTGTGGTCCAAGTCGCCAGGCTTAAAGATGCTTTGATGCCCTGAAGGTTAACTCACTCTCCCTGACCAAGCCAATGCCAGTGAGAGTCCACATCTCTGGAGCTGTCAGTCCCTTCTCATTGTGAGATAAGCTGATCTGAAAAGAGAGAACTGGTTACTCAGGGCCTGCAAGGGGTCCACAGAGGTGTCTGTTTACTGGAAAGGTCCTCATCGAGAGAGGGGGGTGTCCCGTGATTACTGTGGCAGTAATGCATTTTCTCTCCCAAACATGACTTTGTAGTAGGGGAATATTTTAACCTCTTTGAAGTTTAGTCAATTCTTTTAGAGAGACACACAATGCAGAACAGATTGAGAAACACTTTCACGCACTATAGGTATCGCAAGAAAAAGACTAGTCTGCATTCAAAAAGAGGAGTAAAAATTTGCAAAGATTAATCGGTGGAGACAAGATATACTGCTAATAAAAGTCAGGTAAATGAAAATTATCAGAAATTCAATTTCCTATTCTGCTTAGAACTCAGCTCAAGGACACAAGAAGACTCCCCAAAATGAGGTGGGTTTTTTTGTTTTTTTGTTTATTTTGCGGTACGCGGGCCTCTCACGTTGTGGCCTCTCCCGTTGCGGAGCACAGGCTCCGGACGCGCAGGCTCAGCGGCCATGGCGCACGGGCCCAGCCGCTCTGCGGCATGTGGGATCCTCCCGGACCGGGGCACGAACCCGTGTCCCCTGCATCGGCAGGCGGACTCTCAACCACTGCGCCACCAGGGAAGCCCCCAAAATGAGTTTTAATAACTTTTTTTTGCTTGTGTTAGTCTGCAGGCAAAATTTTGTAGTTTTAATAATCATCTCCCACAGTAATAAGTTCCTCCAGTGTTTATACCTCTCTAACAATACATGGCTATAATTACTGCAGCAGGGAATTTAATAAGTCACCGAAAGTAGAATAAATATGACATTGTATTTTCTGAAAAATATTAATCCCCTTCTCTTTGTGTTTCTATAATTTGAGTTTTTTGATCAGGAATGTTTTTCTCCAGAGAGTTGTGTTAGTATCTCCTTACCACTTGTGACATTTCTGCTCTATTTCCTCTTTCAGTGAAGAGTTGTTCACCGTCCTCAGGGCCCAGAGTCCTCCAAGAGATTATCAGACTAACTGCACGATGTCTGGCATCTCTGTATATCAGGCTAAATAAAATGTATTATTCACTTTGCCTTTTTCTTAGTCACGTCTAGAAGTTAAAGCCCTTCTCCCCAAGTCCTCCATCACCCCTTCCCGTACACGCCATCTACTCTGTACCAGTCCTCCTGTAACTACTTTCTCATCCTCCTGCCTCACTGGAATCTCCTTGTGTCTCGATTACTAGTTTTTTCTCCTCTGTCCAACCTGAAGTCACTAAACCAGGGGCAAATTTTACCCCAGGGGAAATACAGCAAGGTCTGGGCTATCTGGGGGCTTGGTTGTCACACTGTGGAGTGGAGGGTGGGGAAGATGACTGGCATCTAGTGGGTGGAGGCCAGGGGCGGTGCTGAACCTTCTGTATGCACAGGGTGGTCCCACCACAAGCAAATATTCAGCCCAAACTTGGCTTATTTAACAGGTGCTCTTGGTTACACCAAACGGTCTTCTCTAGTGGCCTTGCCGTCTGTCACCTTATTTGTTTGTTTCTGCACTTATGGTCTTAAGCCCTCTGTGGGAATGCAGACTTCTTCACTGCTGTGTCCTTAAGAGTAACTGGCACGTAGTACGCACTTAAAACATCGGTTTATAAAGCCACTTCCTTGTCAATTGTACCTGAATCCTGGGGAATTTCTTTAGATAGAAATGTGCCTTAAAATAGTTTATGCCATTAAGCCCTTCATAACCATGCTTCTGTCTTTTCCTCAGTTCTCTCCTCAGCTCTTGCTTGCTCTCTCTCCCACCCTGTTTAGTGGCCCCCGTGCTGACCCCAGTGGACTGCAGCAGGCTTGCCCCTGCCTCCTGGGACCTTGTTGGTTTGAGCCAGTGGTGGGGGGCACTAGCAGACCAGAGGGTTGGAGGAGGGCTGGGGCATCCATGCCTCTGGTTCTCTGTAGTCCAGGCCATGGCGGGGTCTGTCCTTCTCTATGAAAGACCAAAGCTCCCATCGGACATTTATCTCCTCCGTCCATCACTCTGTCTGGGTTCCGGGACGTGCTCCCTCCATTTTCCTATTTGGAATTTTTGGTGGAAAAGCTTCCCTGCTGGTGCTTCATCATCCTGTGTGACTTCCCCTTACTTTGCCACATCTTCCTAATGTGTCCCTTCGTCAGCTCTCCTCAGCTGCGCCCTTCGAGTGTCTCCGTCTCAGCTGGTGTCTTGACCGATGTGGTCTTCTTGGCTTGTTCCTTTTTCTTCAGTAGACCCTTGAAGGTTGGTTTTTACCAAGATTTCATCTTCCACCTTTCATATTCCACAGAGTCTCACAAATCGTGACTCTTTCTCTCCCAAAGTTACAATTATCATGGATAAGCTGATGACCTTCAAATGTTTATCCTCATTTCAAAACTCCCTTCTGTCATTCGGTCTCTCATATATAATCGCCAGTTAGGCACACTTCTTTAATGCCTCTTAAAGGCTGGAAATTATAGGAAGACAGACATTTTCTCAAAGTAAGGAAGGAATTTCTAATAGAGATATCTAAAATCAAATGGTCTGTCTCCTGAGACAATGGGTTCCCTATTAAAGGAAATTGCTCAGGATAAAATGCAAGAGATGAGGTGACCTCACAGATTCCTTCTAGATCACATGACAAAAACTTGGAAATATTTCATTGAGAACTTTTCTGGTAGTACAGATGCCACTGACAGAAGAATTGGTTGGTATGGAGAAAATATCTGTGCATTTGCGGGTGTGTATTTAGATGTGTCTGGAAGAGTGTATATGTATAAATAGAGGGAGATATTAATATATACATATCTGACATCTTTTTTAATGCCTGCAACCCAAATAAAAATAAGTTCCATGAAGAATGAATTAGCTGACAGCATGCCGTTCAGTTCTGTAACTGGAGCACGCACAGGAATTTATTACAAGCAGTAGCCAGGATTTTCTCTGGACATGGGATAATCTTTTATTCTGTTTTATGTGAAAGTTAAAAGCTAAAGAATGCCATTTGCAGACCTTCAGCAGCTTCTAGCTTGGCTTTAGAGATTCATCACAGAAGATGGAGAACTTTGATAGAGGGGCAGCACAATGGCATCCAGACCCTGGATCTTAATTTCCAAATGGATTCTTCAACTTGGTCCCTGCTCTGTTTGCAGGAATGAAAGAAGAAACACCCAAAAGTAGATTTCAACTCACAGAAGTAACTGAGAGATGCCAGCTGTGAAAAAAACGAGTGGACCCCACATTCCACACACATCATTTATTATCATTTATTATAATGCCACTTCTATCGTTTTTCATCAAGTCTTCTACACCGACAAAAAATTAACATCAAAAAAGAGCACATTTCAAACTAATCTGACTGTTGAGAAATCCCACAGTGACCTGAATTACTCTGGCAAGGTAAATTCACTAAGATTCCAGGGATCAGTCTAACATTCACCCCATTTGTCAGGCAGGAGTCAGGCAGGAAATGCCAAGCAAGAGAGGTCCTCCCAAACGAGGTGAGCGGGAACATCAATTAGTGTGGAAGCAAACACTGATGATGCGGACAGGAAGGGGGCGTCAAGAGCACAACCGTACCCTTGGCTAGGGAGACGAGACCTTTGCACCCACCCCAGACTCTCAGTGGCAGACTTCACAGGCTTCCCAAAGGTGACACTTGGATGGAGGAACAGAAGAGCTACACAGGTGGCAGAGCTATGCCCCTGGCCGGCTCTGCAGCTGTGCATCTCCAGGAAGAGCGTCCCTCCAGCTCCTGAGCCTCCCATGATCAGGAGGCACGTTTGGATTGGCTGGAGCTTTGGGGAAGGGACGCCAGCGAAGCCTAAGCAGCCCCAAAGGGAGTGGCTATTTCGATCAGGAGAGAGAGAGAGAGAGAGAGAGCACTGAGCTTCTTTTAGACTTCCCCACTAATCTGGCCATCCCCACACTTCAGCTGCTGTCCCTCACCTTCAGAATCAAGTCCCACCTCTTCAGCGTGGCAAACACAGCCCTGAATATTGCCATCCCATCCTGAGGGCCTTTCTGACCTCTGACCACTCTTACCAGGGCCTCCCCTCCTCCGGTTCCTATCTCAGCTGGTGATCCTGCAAGGTCCCCTGCCCTGGGAAGGGAAGGGTTTTGAGGAGCATGGTAGAGAAATCCCGAATGACCTGAGATGATAGTAAGTCCATGTAAATAGACCATTAGCAGAAATAGGGCCGTATGAAATAGATAACCAGTGAGAACCTGCTGTATAGCACAGGTGCTCTGTGGTGACCTAAACGGGAGGGAAATACACAAAAGAGAGGATATATGTATACGTATAGCTGGTTCACTTCGCTGTACAGCAGAAACTGACACAGCAGTATAAAGCAGTTATACTACAATAATAAAAAAAAGTTAAAAAAGAAATAGGGCCATTAGAGGTGCTGCTGGTAAGGGCTTGGGAGAAAGCAAGGAGCACGTGTCACGGGAGAGTGAAGAGGAGGGTGCCAGAGGGGACGTGTCCAGGGAGCAGCCTGGAGACTCGGGGACTTGGGGAACCCTGAGCGGGGGCAGGGCTCCGGCACCAACCTGCTTGCACCCGGGAGCAGCTCGTCCCCAGCCTCCTGGGAGAGCCCAGCGCCCACCTGGATTTCCATCCCATGAGGCTCTGAGCAGAAGCCGCTGGAGCCGCGCTGTGCCCCGACTCTGGACCCGTGGGAACTGCGAGGTGATAAAGGGGTGCTGTTTAAGGTGTTAGGCTTGTGGTGATTTGTTCCTCACTCAGGCTAGGTTCAGTTAACAGGTGAGCTCCGGAATCTCCCTGAAGGGGTCAGTTCCTGGGTCTGCCACCCTCTGCCTGTCACTCATCTCCGGGGCCTCTGTCCTCCTCTGTGAAAGGGGACATTAAATGCCGCGGGCGTCGTGAGGGTTTAACAAGATGTCACACGTACAGCACAGGGCCCGCAGCAAGTGTCAGCTGTTACCCAGCTAAGTTAATGCCAAGCCCTATTTTTTCCCTCTCCCCACGGACCAGCCATGAGAGGATGCAATCTGGTTACTGGTTAAGTACAACCACGTGGCATTTAAGCAAAAGCCAGTGGCCACACTTGCTCTGAAGAAGTCCATCCCGGCTTCCGGGGCCCTGTGTGTTATCTTTATTATCAAATGATCACCGTCATTATCATGGTGATATAGGGCCATAGGAAGGATTCCCGCATGAAGACTGTTTTATATAAATTCATTTTCTTTTTTTACTAGACTCAATTTCATGAGGTTTCTGTAACTTTCAATCACAGCACCCTAAGGCACTACTGAAATACAGATGCAGTAAATTCAAATGAACTATTACGAGACATTGTAAATCGGCTTTGCCCTACTAACCCATCCTCGTAATGCTGAGTCCCTGGGAATATGAGCCTTAATGCATTAGGGTTGCTCTGGCCCCATCTTGCAAGGGGATGAACTTTATCATAGCTGAATCTGCTTCTTACTTCTTTCATTACACAGGATTGCTTCTAAGCCAAGTCATTTTCCCGACTCCATTGTCCAAGCTCTTCGCAAATCTGCATCACAACCTTTGTCTTCACCCACCTGGCAGATACTTAGGGCAAGTCATCCTGTCCACAGGAAACACACATCCTGGTGTGAGACGTGTGTTCTCCACTGAATTTTCACGAGCACTTAGCAGGAGACCCTGTGTTTTAATCCCCCCCCCCCGCCCGAAGTCTAATTATTCCATATGTCTTTTCATATTTTGTCTAATCTACAGTTGTATTTCTCATTATCATTTTGTGGGTTGTGGTACTATTTCCTCCAGTTTCATTCTCCCTCTTTTATGTTTCTCGTGTACAAAAATTAATTACATTGTACCTTCAAGCATAATTTTAACACTGTCTCCATTGCATGTGTCTGCCTTTAATTAATGCTCTTCTAATGTAGATTTTAGAGCCAAATGGTGCAATATTCTGAGCATCAGAGAAACAAAGGGTCTAACAAAACTAAAATGAATGAACAAGACTCAACAGCTGACAATACATTCTCATCTCCAAACGGCACTTTGACTGTACGTGGGGCAGCAGAAGGGATTGCTTGGGGCTTTCTCTTTTTAAAGAAATGACAAGAGTGTTGAATCCAGAGTTGTGGGCTTTGTTTCGACTTACACTAATCAAACATCTGAAGGGGAATTAACCAAACACAGCGTTCTCAGGGCTCAAGGCAAGGGGGGCAGATCCTACAAATCCACTTCTTACATATTTTCAATAGGATTGAAAGACAAACCCCTCCGCCTGAACTACAGTCTATGTTTTTTCGTGTCAAAGACTCTTACGCTGCTTGGTCCCTGGGATGTTCCCACTCCAAAGAGAAACTATCTCTTTGGGTTACTACAAGGAACTTTCACAACAAGGAAAGCCAGACACAGTGGCTCTGTAAGTTAATGAGATGCCCACACAACAGAGCACAGTCTGACGAGTGCCTTCTCACCGCGCTCTCACTCATCAGTCGGACGCGCTTCTACGCAACAGGCCGGAGCGCTTTAAAAACGCGTCGTGGGCTTCCCTGGTGGCGCAGTGGTTGAGAGTCCGCCTGCCCATGCAGGGGACGCGGGTTCGTGCTCCGGCCCGGGAAGATCCCACATGCCGCGGAGCGGCTGGGCCCGTGAGCCATGATGGCTGCTGAGCCTGCGCGTAACGCGTCGTGTGTGAATTCGCAGTAGTAAATGTGCACGCTCTCCAAACAGGCGGTTTATACTGAGTTGGACATCGCTTGTGCAGTTCTGTTTATAGACTTCAGTTACTCAACATACCTTTTCTTAATGAATGATTAAAAAAACAAAACACTCCAGGCTCAGTGGGTAATAATTTGAGTTACAGAGGCTGAGACCCTAGTCTCAGTCCATGTGGGGAAATTTGATTTGACTGAGACAACGTGCTATGAAGCTGTGTAGATTTGTGTGCCGGGTGTGGTGGGGGCAAAGCTTCCTGAGTGGGCGTGAGGCGTCTGGCGGACACCCACTGTCTCCTCCACCTGGCCCTCCTGATTTTCTGGGAACCGTCATTTCCTCTTCCCGCTGTCCCTTCCGCTGGTAGAGTTGGAATATCCTAGGTTTGAAGACTACTGCTCTACGCATAACCAGACAGGCCACTGTAGTGAGCTGAGTTGCGGCTCCCAACAAGGTGTGTCCATATGCCCTATCACCTGGGGCCTGTGAGTGTGAGCTTCTTCGGCAAAAGGGTCTTTACAGATATAATGCAGTCTTGAGATGAGATGGTCCTAGATTATCTGGGTGGGCCCTGAATTCAACAAGTGTCCTTATAACAGAAAGGCAGAGGGAGATTTGACACACATGGTAGAAGCCACCTGACAATGGAGGCTGAGACTACAGTGATGCGGCCACAAGCCAAGGATGCCTGGGGGACCAGGAGCTGGAAGAGGCAGGAAGGATCCTTCCCCGGAGGCTGTACTTCCCCCGGAGGGAGTACAGCTCCGTGGGCACTTTAATTTCAGTGTCCTGGCCTCCAGAATGGTGAGTGAATAAAGTTCTGTTGTAAAAAGCCACCCAGATGATGATAATTTTTTACAGGAGCCCTGGGAAACTAATATGGTCCCTGAAAGCAACGTGACCCAATCCCCAGACAGTTGAGTTGGGCTAAAAATTTGCAGCCACAATCTCACTGCCTGCTTGATCAGAGGACCTGTGAACTTGGAAACTGTTGTCAGTGAACATTTTATGCCATGTAGATGAAAAACGAGAAAAGTCTATTTACAGCAAAAGAGAAGAATGAAGCAGATGTGCAGAGAGAGACAGAGATGACAGATGAAAAAGAATTCTGACATAAAATATGTATAGGACCAGTCAGGAAAACAGAAAACACTAGGGGCTTCACAGAGAATTTAATATAGGGAGCAGGTTATAGGTGATGGGGAAGAACTACCACTCCTATCTGAGGAATCAAATAGATGATAGTGAGGCAGCCCAGTATTTATAGCAACTTCACTGTAACCACCAGACACTGGAAGCAACAGTATGCTTTTCAAGAAATAAATGGACAAAGAATTATAAGAAAAAATCTTAAGGTCATTAGTTTCAAGTGCATCGTAATGGTCAGATACATGGTACGACGGTTACATTGTAACGTAATGTGTGGTGTCCGGAGCAATATTGCGTGGGTTTAAATGTTGGGCTTTTCCATTCAATAAATGTGTGACCTTGCACAAATTAAAATAACAAAACACAATTAAAACTGCAGTACATCCTCCATACAATGGGATGTTATCAGCTATAAAATGAAGTGCAATCTTAAATGACAAGACATAGAGGAAACAAATTTCTAAGTGAGAAAAGCCAGTCTGAAAAGACTGTATACTGTATGTCTCCAATTATACAACGTGATGGAAAAACATAATTGTGGAGATCATAAAAAAACCGTGCTCACCATGGGTTCAGGGTGGAAAGGAAGGATGAATATCGAAAACACAGGGTATTTTTAAGGCAGAGAACTCTTCTCTGTGATCCTGTAATGGTGGATACAAGATGCTATATATTTGCCTAAACCCAAAGAAGCTTATAGCACAGTAGTGAAACAATTTATGCAAATTTTAAAAATTTAGAAGTTTGGGGGATCTGAAGTAGGAAAGGAGACTGAAACTGGAATCTAATTGTATCAAAATACATAAAACAACCTCACTTAAGTGGGAGGGGAAAAGGTGCTTCCTTAAGTGACTGAGAATCAGTGGTGTCTGTACAAACTAAAGCAATTTGCATATAAGCACTGTGCTGTGGTGGATCAAGTTGTTCCCCGGGAAGAGTAGGGGGTACCAGCACGAGCTGGGCTTCTGATACTGCCGCACGTGTGGACTGGAGCCGAACTATTAAGCAAGTGGATAGTGCATGATGGGAGCCAGGTTCCCACCTTTGGGTGGACCTTTACCTCCCTTCAAGCATTGGGAGAAGGCCAGAATGATCTGTGTGGGAATGAGCTAGGGTTGGAGACATCTGTAAGAACTCACGTTGAGTTTAATATAGACACAGAATTATGTTTCGAGACATTCATAGATGCGTGTATCTGTGTGGGGTAGTGTACACGTGTATATTTCTGTGCTCTGGCAGCTGGGAGGGCTGAGAGAAGAGACCTCCAGGCAATGAGCACGCTTAGGGCTCAGATCTTGTTCTCTCACGGTTCTGGAGGCCAGGAGTCTAAAATCAGGGTGATGCCGGGCTGGTTCTTTCTGGAGACTGTGAGGGAGAATCCATCCCCAGCCTCTCTCCTAGTTTCTGGTGGTTGTCAGCATCCTTGGCATCTTTGGCTTGTAAACTAATGGCTCCAGTCTCTGACGCCATTTTTACGTCACCCTCTTCCCCATTTCTCTGTGTGTCTTCTCCCTTCCTGTCTCTTATAAGGACCTTATCATCGCACTTAGAACCACCCTAATCCAGGGTGATCTCATCTCCAGACCGTTACTTTAATTCCGCCTGCAAAGACCCTTATTCCTGATAAGGTCACATTCTGAGATTCTGGGGGGACACAGCTTTTGGGGGGGCCATAGTTTAGTCCACTATAATTATATTGTGGAAAGGGGGAGAAAAGAGTAACTTTACAAAAGAGAAACTTGTCAAATGCTACTTAACTCAAGTGATGAAGGTCGATATCAGCCATGATAAACATTGTTATTAGGACGCACCCTTGATATTATGTGATGAAAATGGCACTTTACCTCTGTGATCTTCCTTCCAAAAATCCATAATCCCAGTTTAATTATGAGAAGAAAATAAGACAAATTTCAACAGAAGGCCTCCCCCAGTACACCTGATCACGGCTCCTCAAAATTGTCAAGGTCCTGGGCTTCCCTGGTGGCGCAGCGGTTGAGAGTCCGCCTGCCGATGCAGGGGACACGGGTTCGTGCCCCGGTCCGGGAGGATCCCACGTGCCGTGGATCGGCTGGGCCCGTGAGCCATGGCCGCTGAGCCTGCGCGTCCGGAGCCTGTGCTCCGCAACGGGAGAGGCCACGGAAGTGAGAGGCCCGCGTACCGCAAAAAAAACAAAAAACAAAAAACAAAAACTGTCAAGGTCCTCAAAAACAAGGAAAATCTAGAAACTGTCACAGCCAGGAGGAGCCTAAGAAGATATGACAACTAAATGCAATGTGATAATCTGGATGGGGTCTTGAACAGAAAAAGAATATTAGGTGAAAAGTAAAGAAAGTTTAATAAACCATGGGTTGAATTTAGTGATAATATGTCAATTTTGGTTCATTAGTTATAACAAAAGCCCCAGACTAATTTAACATGTTATGGAAATTCTATCATCTCAATTCTTCCATAAATCTAAAACTGTTCTAAAAATGATGACAAGGAACTGAATGCAACTTTCTGCAAAGAAGATACACAAATGGTCAATAATTACATAAAATATATTCGTCATTACTCATAGGGAAATGCAAATCAAAACCACAATGAGGTATCCGTTTATACCTACTAGGATGATTAAAACAAAAAAGACACACCAATCAGATGTTGATGAAGGTGTGGAGAAATCTGAACAGACACAGCTGATGGGGTTGTGAAATGGTGCAGTCACTTTACAAAACAGTCTGGCAGTTCCTCAAAATGCAAAACGTAGAGTTATCATTTGATTCAACAGTTCCACCCCTAGGTGGACACCGGACAGATTTGAAAACATACGTCTACACAGACTCTATAGCAGCATTACGTATGATAGCCATTATGCACAATATAATACCGCATTATGTATGTAACCCGTCCATATCAACCCATCAACTGATGAAGTGGTAAGCAAGTGCCTATATCCATCCAATGGGGTGTCATCCAGCCACAGAAAGGAATGAAGCACTGATACATGCTGTAACATGGGTAAACTTTGAAAATAGTGCGCTACGTGAGAGGATCCAGTCATAAGAACCATATATTGTATGATTCCATTTATACAATAAATGAAATCTGCAGACTAGGAAAATCCGTAGAAAGAGAAAATAGATTCGTGGTTGCCAGAGGCTGAGGAGGGAGGAGAGAAGGGGAGTGACTTCTGATGGGCACAGTTCTGTTTTGTTTTGGTGATTTAACTTTTTCTAGAATTAGATAATGATGAAAGTCTGTAACTCTGTAAATATGCTGATTAATTAGGTTTCAATTAATCTGTTATAAAAATATGCACGGTCAGTTGGACGGGGATAGATTTTGGTATATTGAGACACTGCACAGTGCTGAAATGAAATAACCACAGCTCTGTCAACAGAGAATGGATCTCAAACAAAAGGGAGCAATGAGGAAAATCATGGGAGGCCGTATGGAAAGTGCAGTCCCAACAGTAGGTGTGTTTATACTGTTTAGAGACACGAGATGATAAACTTAGAAGAAAAACAGAATGATCAATGCAAGTTTAGGATCGCGACTATCTTGGGTCGGAGGAGTTTATCTAAGATGATAAACTTAGAAGAAAAACAGAATGATCAATGCAACTTTAGGATCGCGACTATCTTGGGTCGGAGGAGGAGCGAAACTGGTGGACAGGCATCTAAAATTTCAGCACTGATCCACCCCACACGTGGGTGGTGGCTACACAGGAGTCTGTGTTACGGACATCCTTTCATCTGTCCATAAACATTTTAGAAACATTTTAGAAACTATAAACTGCACCCTTTACTTTAAAAAGAAGTTCTCTCCTCTTTCTTCTGAGCTGCCACAATACATTAGGTCAAATTCAGGTCCTTCAAATCAGTCTCTTTTGTATTGCAAAAGACAAAAAAAAAATTTTTTTTTACTTGCTAGAGGTTCTCCCCTGCCTTTGATGGCATGTTTTCTTCCCTGTACATTTTCTCTGTGATTCTTTGAGAGGATGTGACTGGGAAGGTGCTGCTTGTTTGTTTGGTGCCAGAGAGGAGCAGATCTTGCCTGAGCTTTGAAGCATTTGTACAGCAGCCAAGCAGCATCCCAGATACCCCACAAAGAGACCCAGGGGGACAACAGCCCTCCCTATCGCCACTCCATTCTTTTTTTAAAAAAAAGGGAGGTTGGCTAACTTGTGAGCTTCCCATGCCTCATGGACATCGCAGGCATGTCTGAGGACTCAGGTGAGCATTTTCTGAGCTGTGGAAATGTCAGGGGAGTTCCATTTCCAAGACTCTGGGCTCTGTAAGCTGTGTCTTCTGAGGAATGTTGCAGACTTCGATTCCAGCCAGAAATAAAATGGAATGTGAGAAATAACAGAGTTGTCGACAGTCCTATTTTTATTTCCCTGCATCGCAACGAAAAGGTAACCTGTTTGGAGCATTCAGTGTGGAGGAAATGATGTTATCCCAGCACAGGGCCACGCAGGCAGGTTGGGTCTGTCTCCGGGGCCCCCAGACACTGTAAGTCACCCTGGAAACAGATTAATAGAAATCTACAGAATAGTGTGGAGGAAACAAATGTGAAGTCTCATATTTGCTTCTGTCACTTGAAAATGAACAGACGCAGAGAAAATCAAGTTGACTTTATATACTTAGCACCCATCACACTTTTGCATTTGAATTGGGCTTTATTTTCTGCTAATATTTGTTCTTTTGACAAGGAATATTTTCTCATAATATGCAGTGTTATATCACTCAAATTCCAGCATACGTTTCCTTGGTTTTAATGTCTCCATTATGATCACGTTCACTAGATGAATTTCATGGGTGAATAGGTTTTATCGTTTGTAGAACAGCCGTTAATGGAGTCCACAGGAAGAATAATGTTATTTGAGTAATATCATCTTCTAGGGTACTCGCTGGGTTGGTTTCCAAATAGATCTCAGGTGGAATATTTTTATGCTTTCTTTTTCCTGAATTCTAGGGGAAGTATGCTAGATTCTTATGTTGATGTCATGAAAATAGCTGTTTTCTAAATCTGGAAAAGTAAAAATTAAACAAGCAAGGGCAAGAAGTAAATGTGTACAGTGTTGGTTATATTATATTTTTTTCTCTTTTATTTACTATTGGTTAATAGAAGCTTTGAGATATCTTGGTTGAGGTGATGGTTAAAATCAGAAACAGAGTATCTGTATTATATAAAATGTTAATATAAAAAAGATAAAGAAAAAGTCGAAGAAAAGGAACATACACGCATAAAAGGTAGCATATCAGTGCTGATTAGACCTCATTTCAAATAAGTATAGCAAAATCTAATTGATGGATGAGTTTGTTTGGTCCCAGCGTTGACTGTGAGCTGTTTTGAAAAACAAAAAGAAAGCAATAGGAATATGATGCTAAGAGCATATATGTCATAAAAATTCAGATTTCTGGAGTTTCACTAAAACTTAGTACATTTGGCAAAATTGTGTTTGAATTTGCATGAAGCGTCAGTTAGCTAGAGGTGAGTCGTGGCTGCCTCTTTGAGAGACTTTCCTCTTGATCTGCTCTAATCCCCACCACTCCCTATTACTCACCAATATTGGAGTCCTCACACTAGCACCATTTCTCATCTCTTTGTGCTTCAAAATAACTCAAGCTCTTTTCTAGTGCATTTTATACCCTTCAGGAACACTCCTTAATTTCTTCTCTCCCCACCCGTTCCCTACCCTCACAGTCACCACTTGTTTCCCCTAATTAAAAAAAGAAAAGTATTCCTCCAACCCCAGATCCTGCCACCAAGGATCAGTGGGTTTGTCCTTTGTTTCCATGGGGCAGTGCTTCTCCAACACTGTTCCATCCTGTGGGCTGAGGTCGGGTTCTCAGCCCAGTGTGGGGCAGTTGGAGGGAGCAAGCATGCGCTTTAGTCAGCCTCAGATATCAAGATTGGACATCATATTTAGTTTGAAAATCAGTTTTCTTGTTAGATGTGAGTTCATCACTATAGGCAATAAGGGATCCCATGAAAACTAACCCTGGTGATCCATTGGCACGGGCGGGCCTGGAGATCTGGAGACCCTGCAGAGCGGGAATCAGCATGAGCCCTGCAGGCACCGTGGGTCACCAGGGACGAAAGAATCGGAAAAGTCTTTAAGAGGTGGAAGCAAGGGGTCTGTAACCACAGAGAACTATAAGAAAGGAATAAATCCTGGACAGGGGTTTGCTGGGAAACAGCATTAGTGAATGTGGCCCTTTCATGCCTGTGGCACACACGTGTAACATGGCATTGAGGCTCTACTGGGAGTGACCTGTTTCTGGATGACGTGTGTGTGTGTGTTCATGCATGCTTATATATGTTGTATACAAATTCACAAACATTACATGTTCCCTTGAGAAAATTTGGACCTCTCTCCAAAAAACAAAAGGCACAAATAAAAGTTGCCCATACTATCCACCTAGAGCTCAATGTAGTTAATATTTTCTGGGGTTTGTTCTTGTTTTACTTCTATGTCTTCTTAAAATGTTTTTCAGAAGACCAAACAGTACTTTTTTACTTGAAAAATACGTAATTCACAAGTCCTATAACCTCATGTCTGTGTCACATTGTATGTTTCTCTGTATTTCAGAGAACCGAAATGTGTATGCATTTCAGTTGACTGGCTCGCTCCCACTTTTTTCTTTTCCGTTATAAATAATGAAGCAATGGACATTTTTGTGCATTCGTCACGTGCTTATGGGGAGCAGAGAAGAACAGAGCTGTTGTCCTGTGCTCTGGCTTCTAGAAGGCCTGGGTTTTTGGATGCCAGCTCTGCACGACTAGCCTCATGCCCTCTCATCCTGCTTGTCACCTTTGCAAGATGATAGTCATGAGTCCCTACTTCACAGAGTTTTGTGGGGATTAAGTGACGCAATCCCAGTAAAGAATTTAAAACAGAGCAAATGCAATAAACGTTTACCTAAGCAAACGAATGAGCAAACAAATAAACCTGTGTTTGATTTCCGGTTCAAATGACATGCAGTATTTTAAAGCTTTTGATAGACAGACCTACTGCCAAGTTGTCTTCCAGGAACATTTTGCCAATTTCAACATTCACCAGTAATGCATTCAACTACTCTTTTTACTGTGTTTGCACCAACTCTTAAAAATGTTTCTTAAATGCTCATATTTTCAGTGTGGCAGCTTAACAAATGATATTCATGGCTGTTTAAACTTTGATTCCTTTGATCATTACTAAGTTTGAACATTTGCCTTTTCTATTCATTAGCTGTTTGTGATTCTTTTGTGGTTGTTTATTCTTGTGAATTGCATATTACTCTGTTTTTGTGAGGATTCATAAATTAGCTATATATATATAAAGAGATTAACATTTTCTGTCTTATAGGGCAATTTTTTGCCAATTATATGGCATACCTTTCAATTTTTGTAGTGTATTTTGTATAGAAAGTATTTTATTTTTTCTACAATTAAATATGAGGTTAATGGAATCATGATTGCTTTTCTGTTTTTGTTTTTGTTTTTTTGCGGTAGGCGGGCCTCTCACTGTTGTCGCCTCTCCCGTTGCGGAGCACAGGCTCCGGACGCGCAGGCTCAGCGGCCATGGCTCACGGGCCCAGCCGCTCCGTGGCATGTGGGATCTTCCCGGACCGGGGCACGAACCCACGTCCCCTGCATCGGCAGGCGGACTCTCAACTGCTGCGCCACCAGGGAGGCCTTGCTTTTCTGTTTTTTAAACTTAGGATTTCCTTGAAGTGTGGAATATATGTGGACACGTGTAATTCTTTGCAGTTTCATTTTTCACATTACCTGAAACCAAATTAGATATTGATCGTTTTCTCTCATCTTAGTATTGGTATACTAGTATTGGTATTGTTTGGTTTGGTTTATTCATGAAGGTGAGAGGTCAGAACATTTCTCAACATTCCAAATGGTAATTAATATCCTTCATAAAAGGTGTTGGGCAATCTCACCTTTTCCCTCTGAATTGATTCACCACTGTTATCATTCTCTAGCTCACTGCATAGTTTCTTTAACGTCTTTAATATTATAATTTTACAATCAATATTTTCTCATCTTAATTTTTAGACTTTTTGTAGCCACTATTATCTATTCAATTCTTCAACATAAGGTTTAAAATATTTTGTCTAATTGAAAAAGAAAAAAATTCTGTTTGCTTTTGATTACAATTCATTAAATTTATAAATCATCACAGTAAAATTTAGAGTATCGTGAATTCCTTCCCAGCAATAGAGGACATAAAACCAACCATTTAATTATTTAGTTTAAACATTAATTTGATAATTATCTTCACATGGAACCTATACATTTCTTACTAAATTGATTTTAAACATTTTACATGTCCATGTCTGCTGTTTATATGATCCTTAATCAGTCATGTTTTTTAACTTCTTTGGCTCATATATAGTAAAACTACTGATCTTTGTTTATCCTTTATGTAACTCAACACATTAGTGGACACTCATTATTTTTATACTTGCAGTTGATCTTATCAGTCTTTCAAGATGGACAATGTCATCAGCAAGAATAATTCGATCTTCTATTTTCTAATAATTATACCATATTGATTTTTTTCTTGTTTTGTTGAATGAGCTAGATTTTCTGAATGTTGTGATGTAATAGTGGTAATAATGGGAATCCTTGTCTTTTCCTTTCATCTCTGAGATTCTCATTCTAATTCCTTCAACTGTGGTCCAAATCACCGAAGCCTGACCTTTGGAGTCAAAGAAGGGCATAATCTGGCTGTGCATCAATATTTAAGTATAAACATATTATTTCAATTTTATTTATGATAATTAGATATAGAAAACAATCTAAATATCAAAAGAGTTTGGTTAAGTTAAATTACTCTGTAGCCATGAGATCACACCACTTACAGTCACTAAAAGTAACTGCTTTAAAGAATATATCTTGGCACGGGAAAGACATAAATGTGTAAGATAAACCGAAGTATCAGGTCACACGAATGTGAGCTGTGCATAGGAACCCCTGGGTTCTAATCCCATCCAGGACCCACGAGCTGAGTGAGCAGAGCAGTCTACCTAAACCTCCATGACCCGTTTCCTCATTTGTTAGATGGGGTCATAATGTACGTCTCTTCTGGGGTTCTCACAGCTATAAGATACTACGTGTCCTCGTGCCTGACACATAAAAGGTGCTCATTAAGCATTGGCTGATACTGTTATTATCCTACACAGCACCCTTCAGGCCTAAGACTTGAAACATGGTGACTTTTTAACAGAGTGTTTTTCTTATTGGTGGAATTCAGGGCAAATTAAAAATGTTTCTTCATATTTCCTTCAGCATTTTTCACAATACTGGCATGTATTTTTTAATAAAATCAGAAAAATAAATAAAGACAAAGGCAGATAATTTTGATGACTTAAGACTCTGTTACAGGACAGGACACAGGAGAAGGATGAGATGGCTTCAAATCCAGAAAGAGGCGCGGAGCTGAGGGACAGAGTGACCAGTGACAAGGGTGTGCGTTAGGGCTCTTCAGAGGAGCACAACCGGTAGGGTGGGGTCATATGTCACATACCTATACGTGATACGTATATGCACACACTATGTATAAAATCTCCATGTATACATATGTGTCTTACACATGTACATATATAACGTATATGTATACATGTGTACCTACATATGTACACATAGATAGATAGGTAGATAGATTTATTACGAAGGATTGGCTCACACAAACATGGAGGCTGACAAGTCCCAGATCTGCCATCTCCAAGTTGGAGATCCAGGAAAGACGGTGGTGCAGTTCATTCCAAGTTTGAAGATCTGGGAACCAGGGGAGCCAGTGGTGTAACTCCCAGGCCAAGATCCAGAGGGGATGAGATGAGAATTCCTGACTCAAGCAGGAAGGAAAAGGGGAGAATTCCTCCTTCCTCCACCTTTTGTTCTATTCATGACCTCAACACATTGGGTGATGCCCACCCACACTGGGGAGGGAAATCTACTGAGTCCTCCGATTCAGATGCTAATATCTTCCAGAAACACCCACGGAGACACACATAGAAATAATGATGAATCTGGGAACCACCCCGTGGCCAGTCAGGTAGACACATAAACTTAACCATCACAGGGTGGACCATCTATACGATGGAGCTGCTCGACCACAGGAGGTGGTGTGTGCACCCAGACTGCAAGCTCCCCAACCTGACTCACTTTACCCTGCAGACACTGAGGGTGCCCAGAGTGGGGTCCAGCAGTCGGCAGGACCTCAGGACACAGGTGGGGCTGCATATGGTGTGATGAAAGCCCCAACACTGAATGCAGTGCCCAGGCTGAGCTTGGAGGGCAGAAGTCGAACTCACCTTAAACCCAGACGCTCCTTTGCTGGACCATGCACTGCGTTTGTCACACTGTTAATGTTTTATGTGTGACAGAACACTCTAGGCTTTTCTGAGAGGTTTTTGTTTGTTTGTTTTGTTTTTTGCATCCTCTACTTGTCCTTTTCTCTACTTTGCAGAGTTTTGCAGAACTCTGTGTACTACGTGGATATACTAAGTAAATTAGCACATGTTCAGTACTTATTCATGTTTGTTCAGATACGGCTGTTTTGGAAACAAAAAGGAAAAGTTGTGATGGATGCCTCAGAAATGCAGTTGGCATCGTTACACTTTATAATTCAGATGTTGTGAAAAATGGGTGGCTACCAACTACAAAACCCAACCAACACATGCAGTGTCGTATCGCTAAAAATACTAGTGCTTTCCAAAGTGAAGAGAGTATCTTATTTTATGTAACATCTTTATTGGAGTATAATTGCTTTACAATGTTGTGTTCATTTCTTCTGTATAACAGAGTGAATCAGCTATATGTATACATATATCCCCATATCCCCCTTCCCTCTTGTGTCTCCCTCCCACCCTCCCTATTCCACCCCTCTAGGTGGTGACAAAGCACCGAGCTGATCTCCCTGTGCTATGCGGCTGCTTCCCACTAGCTATCGATCTTAGATTTGGTAGTGTGTATATGTCAATGCTACTCTCTCACTTCGTCCCAGCTTACCCTTCCCCCTCCCTGTGTCCTCAAGTCCATTCTCTACATCTGCGTCTTTATTCCTGTCCTGTGCCTAGGTTCTTCAGAGCCACCATATATATATGTTAGCTTATGGTATTTGTTTTTCTCTTTCTGACTTCCCTCTGTATGACCGTCTCTAGGTCCATCCACCTCACTACAGATAACTCAATTTCGTTTCTTTTTATGGCTGAGTAATAGTCCATTGTATACATGTGCCACATCTTCTTTATCCATTCATCTGTCAATGGACACTTAGGTTGCTTCCATGTCCTGGCTATTGTAAATAGAGCTGCAGTGAACATTGTGGTATATGACTCTTTTTGAATTATGGTTTTCTCAGGGTATATGCCCAGTAGTGAGATTGCTGGGTCGTACGGTAGCTCTATTTGTAGTTTTTTAAGGAACCTCCATACTGTTCTCCATAGTGGCTGTATCAATTTACATTCCCACCAACAGTGCAAGAGGTTTCCCTTTTCTCCACACCCTCTCCAGCATTTATTGTTTCTAGATTTTTTGATGATGGCCATTCTGACTGGTGTGAGGTGATACCTCATTGTGGTTTTGATTTGCATTTCTCTAATGATTAGTGATGTTGAGCATTCCTTCATGTGTTTGTTGGCAGTCTGTATATCTTCTTGTGGAGAAATGGCTATTTGGGTCTTCTGCCCATTTTTGGATTGGGTTGCTTGTTTTTTTGATATTGAGCTGCATGAGCTGCTTGTATATTTTAGAGATTAATCCTTTGTCAGTTCCTTCGTTTGCAAGTATTTTCTCCCATTCTGAGAGCTTTCTACTCGTCTTGTTTATGGTTCTCTTTGCTGTGCAGAAGCTTTCAAGTTTCATTAGGTCCCATTTGTTTATTTTTATTTCCATTTCTCTAGGAGGTGGGTCAAAAAGGATCTTGCTGTGATTTATGTCATAGAGTGTTCTGCCTATCTTTTCCTCAAAGAGTTTTATAATGTCTGGCCTTACATTTAGGTCTTTAATCCATTTTGAGTTTATTTTTGTGTATAGTGTTAGGAAGTGTTCTAATTTCATTCTTTGACATGTAGCTGTCCAGTTTTCCAGCACCACTACTGAAGAGGCTGTCTTTTCTCCATTGTATACTCTTGCCTCCTTTATCAAAGATAAGGTGACCGTATGTGCATGGGTTTATCTCTGGACTTCCTATCCTGTTGCATTGATGAAGAGAGCATATTAATTGAAGAAAATTTATTATGCACAAAAATGGAAAAATGTCTTATTGTCCCAACATTCAAAGGTAACTACTTGTGATATTTCATAAATTTGTTTTTTCTAAATTTGTTTTTCCCATTCAAAAATCATCTGTATGTCTGTTTGAGATTTTCAGTAATCACAAACCATCCACAGCCTACAGTGAGGTGTGGGAATGCCATAGTGAATGACTGTGTTGAACAGAGTTTAGGTCATAGAAATTTTGGAAGGTGATAGACTGGTTCAAAGAGAGCTGCCCCACCCCCTATTCCTGAATAGAGTAGTGGTTGGCTAATAGTAACATTTAATAAATATTTGATGAAGGAATGAATGAATGAACATGAGACTTAAATCAGTAAAAGCAACACATGCTAGGTATGATGGATAATTTGCCAGTGCTGTCCTAAAGAGAGAGACGGCCCTTCAGAAAAAGCTGCCCTTTCTTTAGGTGAAGGCATTC
Source organism: Globicephala melas (assembly GCF_963455315.2). Classification (NCBI taxonomy): domain Eukaryota; kingdom Metazoa; phylum Chordata; class Mammalia; order Artiodactyla; family Delphinidae; genus Globicephala; species Globicephala melas. The sequence continues at coordinate 83,951,674 of NC_083328.1, forward strand.
GGGTTTACAAACAGTGCTTGGCCTTCAGAACATGCAGGAAAAGACGTATAGGAGTAACTTGCGTCTGGCCTTAAATCAGGAGACTTCCGTAAGGACACAGAGTTCAGAGGTCTGGCCACCACCTTGGAATGAGGAATGGGAAACGTGGGAACAAAACACAAAATAGTATCTCAGTAAATCATCCTGCCGTGAGCAGCTCTCCAAGCCAGTCAGGAGTCTAGGCTTGAGACTGTGGGGAACATCACAGCCTCTAAACACGTGAGGCAGCAGCATTTCTGGAGCTGGGCAGTTTTGTCAGGTGAAATCCCTGGGATGCAGGGATTCCAAAGGAGAGAAATGGGCAAAGTTGACAAATGGCTGGGCCATCCTCTGCTGGAAGAGCTGGTCCCTGGGCAGGGAAGATGAGCACACGCAGACAGAGGTCTTCAGGAGGCTGCTGAGGGGCTTTGGGGTCCTCAGATCTGGGTCACACTCAGTGGCGGGAGATCTTGGACAAGTCCTTTGACTAGTCAGACCTCGGTGTCCCCACCCTCAGGAGGGGACGATTGTGCACTCGTGGCGAGTGAGGATTCCTGGATGACGTGTGGCTTGTCCCCCACACATTGAAGTTGCACAAAGACCAGCCCCCTTCTTTCCTTAGAGCTCAGTTGTGTCATTTCCCAGGTGGCGGCCTGCTGAGAGGCAGTCCCTCCGGAGCCTGTGCCTTGTGATTTAAGCATAAACTCTCGCAGAAATTCAAATGGTTTTGCTTTACACGTTCAAAAATACAGGCATCACCTTGAGCAGCGTCTGAGAATTAGGTTTAATTTTACTTAAAGTAGACGATATGGTGGCATTTTGTATATTTGCGGAAGTTGGGGAGAGCCAGACCCACTTCAGACCACCTGCCAATGGTAGCCCCCATTTAGAGAGTGAGGGAAGTTTTTTCTCTTCTTTTTTAAACAGATTTATTGAGGTACAACTGACGTACAAAAACACTGCACATTTAACGGATACCGTTTAATGAGTTTGGACATATGCATGCCTGCGTGGTCCTCTCATCACAGTCAAGGTAACAAACATATCCAGGACCTCCAAGTTTTGTGTGCGTGCGTGTGTGTGTGTGCGCGTGCGCGCGCGTGTGCGTTAAGAATGCTTAACACAAGATGAGTTGAACAAATGTTTAAGTGCACGACGCTGTTGTTAACTTCAGTCCCAGCAGTGTACAGCCGATCTCTAGGACCTGTTCATCTTGCATAACTAAATCGCCATGCCCGTCGAACAACTCCCCATTCCTATGAAGGAAGACCACCCTGGGGCCCACCCCGAGATGTGCCTGCAGTAGGCATCCTAGAGCAAAGCCCGTATCCAGCATCAGCCAGCGGTTAGGTTCAGAGAGTCCACAGCAGCCCAGCTCTGTCCTTCTGACACTCCATGCCCTGGAAGCACGGAGACGTCCAGAGCCTTCTAAAATATAGCATGCATCGCTTCTTCCAGGAACAAGCCCGCATCCCTCATTCTTGCAACTGTCTCTATCCACCAAGTTCATCCCGACGCATACTTGGACAGCGGCAGAGAGAGTGGACAGCCTGCTGTCCTCCTGGGAAGCCACTCTCACTGGAAGAAGACGTGTGATCCCACCTCTCCTTACTGGAGTCAAGACCGCCTGGAGTTCGGGAGATCCCCACACCTGTGGGGAATGGGGTGCTAATCCTTCCCCAGTAACTTGGGCCGGGAGCCTGCCTCTCTGCCCAGACAAGGCAATGCTGGGTTGCAGGCAGGGCTGAGCCAGTTGTCAGCATTACAGTTATCATCCCTGTCGTCTTCGTCATCATTGCCCTTGGAGCCGCCACGTATGTGACCGACTCTGCATCAGATACCCTAGTGTGGTGCAAACACTCGGGCTCAACAGCCCATCTCAGGTTCAAGTCCCCCTGTCATCACTTGCTGGCTCTGTGACCTCAGGCGAGGTGCTCACCCTCTTTGTGCATCAGCGCCCTCATCTGCAAAATGGGTGTCACACTACTGGTACTTCACTGGGCTGCTGCGGTGGAATGAGTGGTGCAGAGCCCACAGAGGACAGGAAAGGGCGCGTGCACAAAAAAACCATGGTTTCTATCATCTCATGCAATCTGATAACAACCCATGGAAAAAGGAGTGTTTTTATCCTCAGTTTAAAAGTGCATGTTTAACAGACTTGGTTCTGATGACTGGGGATCCATTTATGAACCAGACTGAAAGCACCTTTGCCCCTGTGGAGTTTTCACTCTAGACTTGGAAGGCAACAATAAACAAGAAGGCAAATGAATCAGTCACAAAATTTTAGCTCATAGGAGATGCCAGGAAGGAAACCAGGTGGGGCCACTGCTGGGGAATAAATGGGAAGGTAGACCTAGCAGACAGTGCAGGCAGAGAAGGGCCACTTGAGCTGAGACCTGAGTGCAGAGAAAGGAGGTCAACCATTTGAATATCAGGAGGAATTGAACTGCAGGTGACGGGAATGAGCGTGCAAAGGCTCCGAGGCAGGAAGCAGACATCGTCTTCCAGGTAAGGCAAGGCCGTCGTGGCTGGAGCTCAGTGAGCAGTGGCTTCTGCCCTCCTCTGACCGGCTTTGCTCTTGCCAGAGTTTTTAGACATAGTCCTTGATTGTGAAAGAGTCTTTCTGTAAGCAAACGTTTGGTAATGCCTCCTCTTCATCCTGAAATGAAATCCATAAGTAACACACACTATCTATTACATATATTTTTTTAAGTTCACTATAAAGCCCTACCTGTGGCATAGGGGAGAATAGAGGAGCATAATATTAATAAAATAATAGGTATTCAATATTTACATGCTCAGTACGATGGAACTAGGACCAAAATGCCCCCACAGACTTCAAAATCATCTCCTGGGGACATCATGGCTGTTGGGAGCCTGTGACCTCACAGCAAAGTGGGAGTGCAGCATGGTGCCTCTGAGCAGTGTGTGTGATAAGCTCCTCCTGTGCCCCCCGGGGAGTGCAGAGGACAGGTGGGAAGTGGCTGGGACCTTCTGGAGGTGTTTATTCTCAGTGTCGCTCTGAACATGAGTCCTTTCCCGACCCACACTTGCTGAGTCATCAGCCTCTGCCACTGCCCCTGGAGCCGGCCTGTGCCTGTGCCTGGGGTGAGAAGGAGAGGGTCCGGCACCCGCTTCTGGGTCTGAAGACACAGCCCCATCCATTCCAGCTGGGGAGGCGGCAGTCTGTGAAAGCGTGCCCGAGCCGGGGGTCTCCCTGAGGTCTGTAGAGAGGGCCAGGGGAGGTGTGGTCACCAAGACTCAACCTCAGTGACCCCCTCTGAGCTGCCCACGCAGGAGGAGCGTCTCCCCGAATCCTCCAGTTCAGGAGCCCCCAACCCCTGGGCCGCAGGCCGCTACTGGTCCTCGGCCTGTTAGGAACCGGGCCGCGCGGCGGGAGGTGAGAGGCTTCATCTGCCGCTCCCCGGCGCTCCCCACCGCTCGCATCGCCGCCTGAACGTCCCCCACCCCGTTTGTGGAAAAGTTGTCTTCCACGAAACTGGTCCCTGGCGCCAAAAAGGCTCGGGACCGCTGCTCCAGTTTACCTTCAGCTGTTTGGGTCTTTGTTTTTAAACCTCGCCCTGAGCTTGCCTTCTGTTCTCAGTCAGTTCACGCATGTTTATTCAGGTTCCGGTGTCATTTTGTGGATTGTGTTCCGCTTAGTAAATGTTGACTGCGCCCTCGTTCTGAAAGGATAGGGTAAGCAAGGATCCCGAGCAAATAAGGAGCTGTCTTCTCACTCCAGGAGGCTGAGGGCTCTCCGGGCAGTTGGGCAGGTGCACACGCTTTACAAGGAAGAGTGGCTGAGAGCAGAGGCTGGGCTGCTTCCCCGGATGGGTGTGCCTGTCAGTGAGCAGAGGCGCCCCACGTCGCCCTGGCATGGGGGGACGTCCCCTTAGGTTGGGACTAAGGGAGCTAGTTTTGAACGAAGCAGCCTCATTGTCGTCCACCCCCGCCTCCTTTCTTCCCTCCCTTCCTTCCTTTATGTTTTTCCTTAGACGTAGAGTTGGGTTTATCAGACTCCATCTCATAGCACATCATCTTTATCCATTGTGAAAGTCCCTCCCCCGCCCCCGCCATTGCCCAAGAGCCCCACCTCTATCTGTCTTCTCCCTTTCAGGACTCACTCAGATGTGATAGATGCTTGTCCATAAAATACACATGTATCCTTATAAAATGCAGAGGGTCGTTGTGATGTGGCATTGTGCTCTCATTCTCATTCTGTTTCTCACATCTTTCAATCAACACAACATTTTAAAACAATCTCTGCTCTGCATGCACATCTAGTCTGTTACTTCTAACTGCGTCATAGCCTTGCACGCGTGTATCCACAGCATCACATACCCCAACATACAGAGGCTAGTTTGCTTCCGACCCCCAGTGCCTCAAAGACTGTGCACTGAACACTTCTGGGCATATTTTGGAACAGTCACTTTAAGTCTGGTCCCAGGGCACGGTTCAAGTGGGCAAATGCTACCCTACCTGGAGTGGATGAGCTGGAGGGACTGGGCGTGGATGAAGCTGTTTCCTTCCCAGAACCAGCTGCTGGATACGGAGAAGAGGCTCCATTCCCTTCTCTGTTGACAGGAAAGCGGGAGTCTCAGACAAGGAGGAAGGTGAGAGCAAACTAGGTGCACGTGTGTGGCGTCGGGTGAAGAATTAGAGGACGCCTGTGCATGGTGCCTGCACACCCACTGTCTGTACTTGAAGGAGTGAGTGAGGGGATCTGAGCAACTCTTCTGGAAGAGGAGAGGCCGAGGGCACAGTCAGCTCGTGAGCTCACCTCCTGGGATAACGACGCTGAGCGGCCCAACTCGCCCTCCCCTTCGAGTGTCCACAGAGGGTCTCACTGTGGGCCACCCTGTGCTTGTCCTCCCGCCTTGGCTGGAAGGGCAGCCGGAAAGAGCAGGACGGGGTCATCGCATGTCCTCTGAGGACGTTTCCTAGGCCCCCATCAAGGGAGCAGTTTCCATGATCGCTAGACAACCCGGAACCTGAGGCTGGGGCCAGTTAGCGCCTTGCTGGCTCCACTAAGAAGACTTCAGAAGAGCTATCCTGTTTGCTTTCCAGGCCGTCAGACGCAAAGGTGCCGAGGGCCGCAAGGGACCATTAGGGATGATGGCGCCTGCTGGGCTGCTGGAGTGGCAGGGGCTGGGCTGCTGGGCTGATCTCGAGGCAGGAGCAGTGCCTGCAAACCAAGTGGGGCTTCTGCAAGCAGTGTCCCCAGACGCAGGGCGGCCTGGGCTCCACTGCCCGCCTTTGTCCCAGTGAATTGCTTGGTGAGCCCCTGTCTCTGTGGCTCATGGGCACCAAAAATGCCACCACGTTAGGCCGGGTCTGCTTCCCTGAGGATGAGAGAGGTTGACTCCAGGATCAGTTTCCCCCAAGACTTTCTCGATGTGCTAAGATTCATTAAGGGAACTTGCAGAAAGGAGAAAAAGACAATGAGTGGCCCCTGAAAGTGTGTTCTTGCACCTTGCTATGCAGCCACTCTGCGGAGGGGCCGATTCTGTGTGAAGAAGTGAAATTCATTTTTTCATCCATTGAAACACTCCGAGTCACTGTCTCGCGGAGCTTACGTTTAGTGTCGTGAGGGCAGGTAAACACACAACTCAATACACACAGAACAGAATGAGGCCAAGGGGAGAACTGCTGTGAAGGGAAACAAAGGAGCAGAAGCCTGAAGGAGCCACACACACCTGGGACAAGATTCCTCAGAAAGGGGGACATGCGTGCAAAGGCCGGGAGGTCAGAAGACCCACGAGTAGGCCAGTGCGGCAGCTGGAGGAAGGGAGATGCCGCAGGAGGGCCGAGAGGTGGTCGGCAGCCAGGTTACTCAGAGTGTGTGGACCACGGCTGGCGGGGGGTTCATTTCTCATTCGGCAAGACGAGCAGCCCCTGGGGGGTCCTGAGAAGAGGGCTGACGTTGGTCTAACTGCTGAGTGGTGAACAGACCGGAACAGGACAGACATCAGAGCATGGGAACAATTCAGGGAATGTCCAGGGGCAGACAATGGCCGCTCAGACCAAGGTGGGGAGAAGTGGTTGGATACGGTTGACTTTTGAGAATATGTCATTAAGGAGAGGAAATACATTGTCTTCATTTCTGCAGAATCTGAGCTTTGAGACAAAAAGGAATCCAGTGCTTCTGTAATGTGAAAGGAGAATGCATAGATGACATGGCACGTGACCCAGATCCTCCCATCAGGACCGAGGCCCTCAGCCCCCCGCCCATTGCAGGGCTTGTGGGTGCCTATGGATGCCTCACAGCTCTGTCCCTCTCTGGACACGGCCCCTGCCCACGGCCGCCACCTCGCCCAAGACCCGCCCCTTCCCAGCAGCCTGGGTCCCGTGTCCCCTTGGGGTTCACCTTCTCCCTGTGCCTATTCCTCGTCCCCTCCTCTCAGGTTGTTCCTGAGACCACTCCCCAGTGAACCCGCTAAGGACAGATCTCCACCTCGCATCCTGTTTTCTGGGGACCCCAACTTCCGGCAGTTATCACCTTCTCAGTGGTTGGACTGCACGTAGAGACCCACTTAATTCTACCTTCTAATGGAAGGTTTGGGGTAGGGGAGACTCTTGTTTCAAAGGGCAAGATCTCAAGGCAGTGAGAGAAAGCACTCATGGATGTGAATGACTAATAAGCTCCTAGAGATGAGGTTTACATTGTGAATACAGAGGTAGGTGGAGAAGAACAAGCTATAGAACTTTCCAGAACATGGCAAAATAGGGGCAGATAAATGGGGTGCCTTGTAACAGAGCCGTCCTGAAGTCAGATATTTGGTCACCATGTCTGAATCCTGAAAATCCTAAATGTAATATGGCCAGACGTGCCTCTCCTTCGTCGTTCATTTGCTCCTGGAAACACATCCCTCAGTTCATTTTGTAGTGTTCTTCAGAGATTGATGGGGGGGGGAAAAAAAAAAAAGCATGTCCTCGGTCACCAAACAGTATGGGCGGGGTGACCTCAGTGGAGATTGAGTCCGGGAACGCTCCTTGTTGTCCTGTGAGGAGCTGGGAAGCTCTGGGAGCCTGCTCGGTCCCACAGGCATTTGCACTTGTCAGAGGGAGAAAAGAGCCCAGGCTTGGAAGGCATCTGTTCACAGCGGAGGGAACATCCCCAAGGGCTCCCTGGAGGACCAGGAAGAAGGCTGTGCTCATAGAGATGTTATTTTCCATAACAGAGAAGAGAGAGGGGACAGGATGACAGGTAGACTGAGCACAAGCGAGTGACAAGAGGTGGGTGACCACGGAGAGGGAAGACATCAGAGAACCCAGGATCTGTGACTTAAGACAGGAGTGCTCTGAAACCCGACATCGCCTTCAAGATTCCTGCCCGAGAGCAGGTTAATTCACACCTGTCCTCCAAGCAACGATGGACACAGGTGCCAGAACCTTTTGACTGTGGTTTGTCCAAAGGAAGGCACTGCCATTTGGCTTTCAGTGGAGAACCCCCCAAGTGTCATTTGGAAGGCTGGGCGCGTGGGCTCCATAATTAGCAGAAAGGGCCGCATCCAATTCCAGCGGTTAGAATGAGGCCCAAGGCTGTGGCGATTGATCAGAGGAACCAGCAGCAGGCCTGCTGGAGCAAATTGTACCTGTCAAGGTGTTCTGCAAGAAAGGCGCAGATATGAAGAGAGCTGAGTCAGCAGCAGAGGGCATAGGAGTCTCCTGGGGTCTGGTCCAGGAAGATGCGCTTTAACGAGCTCCCCAGAGGATTCTGGGTCTAGATGAAAGGCCCTTTCCCACCTGTGAGTCCTCACCTCCTTCCAGGAAAAACGAGATTGTTTCGTTCCTCCGTCTCTGCCCCTACCCTGTTACATTTTCCCCCAGCAGTGGATTTTTGCCATAATCTATATACAAGGTACACAACCCCACTGAGAATTTCGCCAACTAATGAAACCTCAGATTCCACTCCACATCTTCCTTATTTATTTGCTTTCGGAAAGCGGGCCCTAACTGGCCATTAAGAAAGTGTGCCGTAGGTTCCTTTATGGGCCCCCTGGATTCATCCAGCTGGGACCCAAGTCAGAGGGAACGAGAGGCTTTCACTCAATGTCACAGAATGTTTAACTAACCGTTTCATTTCTTCCCAGACCTAAAGGAACAAACACATTTATTAAAGCATTTTGATCCTTTGGAGACAGATTAATATGAAGTTTGTGTCAGTTTTGTAGGATAAAATGAGTCAATAAAGAGAAATGCACACTGACAGGAGATCCTCTGAGCCACAGGTGGGACGATGCACGTGTGTGTTGTCACAGAGAAACATTACTTAGGAAGAATAGTCCGCAGTGTTGTATTTCTGTTACTGAGTGGATACTCTAAATCTCAGTTTGCACGTGTGTGTTTGTGTGTGTTTGGGGTGAGTCTATTTTTTTTTTAACTGAATATAGTGAACACATTTGAATAAGGTTTTGAACTCAAGTGTAGCAATGCCACGAGTTTCTGTTTAGCCTCTGCCATGATCTGGGGGGCCATGTGGTCTCCATCGAAACTGCTCATCTGTCACAGTTATTGTGCCAAAGTGAACACAGACATCACTTAAACACACGGTGTGGCTGCATTCCAGTAAAACTTTATAAAGTAACAGGAGGAGACCCACTGAAGCCAGGAAGAGCCCCGTATCTGTGCATCCTGAAGGGGCCGTCTGTTTTCATATCTCATTACTCAAGGATTTATTCATTGGCGATGTGTTCTGACCTTGTATTTGGGAGGTAGTTCAACTCTCAGGAACTAATTCAGGAAGTATGTATGTGTATTATACTTCTTGTAGTTGAAGACTCTTCCTGGCAGATGCTTTATTCTAATTTAAATGAGTTCTCCTTTTAGAACAGGAGTTTAACATGGAAATAATGTAGATTGTATTTTGCAAGCAACACCTTCATATCTAAGAACAGTCATTTGCTTTAAAGACAGTTCAGACCCTGACTTCTTTTACTTTAAAATAAGATTAAATTTGAGTAAAGTTTAATTGTGTTGAAATGGACATTAGCATCATGGTTTAATAATAACTAGGAAAAGGTCTTTCATTTTGACTAGGGAATTCCTGAATTCAGTAAATGACAAAGTTAATTAGACAACAAGGACAAAAGCGTCTGTTTCGTTAATCCTGTAAGCAAAATGAGACTTGATGGGATCACTGGCAAATTGGTGTTTTTGAAGTTCCCAAAAAACACCCCACTTGTGTTCCCAATTTGGGGAAAAAGAAATTCAGAACAAGTGTTACTACAGGAACACCAAATCTCTTTTTTGTTTTGCTAATAATGGATTATTATTCATGCCTCAAAGCCAACATTATTAACCTTTAAAATTACATGCTTAAAAAGGAATGAGTCCATCTAAAACCAGGAGCAAGATTAGATTCAGGTGATGGTATCTGTGGCTGTCTTCTGATAACCTGTTTCCTTCCTAATTAATTAGCCTCTCAGAACCAGGAGTTGCCAAGCAGGAGGGAGTGTGGGGAAGCTTCTCCAGGAACGTGAGACAAACGAGATGCCAGGCCAGTCATGGCTTCCCTCCTGGGAAGCACAGCTGTTCACAGCCCAGACTTGTGTTTAGACAGGGGAGGAGGAGAGGGAGGGGAAGACAGAGACACGGAGAGATTTCAAACTGGGGGATCCATTTCCCTTTCTAGTTGAAAAGAAACACATTCTGAACCTTTCCTCCATCTGTGCAGCAGAAAATTATGACAACAAATATTTGCCAATCACAACGTGATTTCACATATTATCATACCATTTAATGATCACACACGCCTCATCAAGTAAGTGCTAATATGCCTAAATTACAGATAAAGAAACTGAGGCTTAGAGAGTTCAGGAGGTTTCCTGGGATCATAAAGGAGATCCTGGAAAATCTGACTTTTTTCGGTCCAAAGTCACTGGGTGCACTTTCATCACCATTGGTTTTGGCCAAGGGTTCCCTGGATTCAGTGTAAGTAGCAGAGACTGATTATAACCGCTTCAGTAAACGCTGTCTGCCTGCCTGCTCGTTCTCCAGGTAATTGCTTTTGTTGTATCAGCAGCTCATCTGCAGCGGAGGCAGCACACACATCTGTGACTTTCCTTTTCTTCTTGGTCCTTTTCTTCTTGATACCTCACTGTCTCAGGCCATACTGGGGTTCATCAGAAAGAAAGAGGGCCCCAGGTTCTGTACTGAGCCACAGCTGTCATCGTCCCCATGCTGCAGTTCTCACCTGGGCAGTTATCCCTCTGAGCCCTGGATGGATGCCGTTTCTCACAGCAGTTCACCTCCTGACCACACAGGACATCAGTGGGCTCCTCGGCACAAGAGTCGCTTGCCAAATATTGGATAACTGTGTCCTGTTGTAACATTGTACACAGTTGTGTACAGTTACATATATTGTACCACATAAAGGAACATTTACAGGAACACGTTTATTTAGAGATAAACTCATAGAAGAACAGCTCCTGAAAGAAAGCTGAAAGTTTAGCATCAAGCAGACAGAATTTGCCTTTGTAGGGGAATTCAGTGTCTAGCTGAGCCTGAATGGAGGCTGCGAGATTGCCACGGCCCTCGGTTATTCCCGATGGGATCGATTGGCAAACTAAAACTAAGGTGAAAAGGAGTGATTCTGGCACCCTGCTCTCCATCTGTTACTCCTAGCTCAAAAGATTTCCAGGCTGAGATCTGACTTTGGTCAGAACCCAGCCCAGGGAAACATGCTGCCTGCCACATCCCCCCATGGGCAAGGCCACCAAGGATGGAGACCTTGGGTTGAAAGATGCGTTGCTAAGGAGACCAGGATGTGGACGCGGCAGATGAGCCCTGAACCCCAAACGCACTTCCTCTGGAACAGATGATTTGCTCTTTCCAGTCTCAGCTTCCCCATAAATCAGACACAGGCCCTGTGTTAATAATGGGGCAAACTTTGGTTTTGCCACTACGTAAGGACGTTTCCCCCACGACTTTTCTTCCTGCTTGCTACGACAGGACAGCTAAGAAAACAAGATGCCTATTTGGCATTTAATGGTGTGACGACAAAAACACTGGTGATAATCACGTGTTATTCGTGTGCACCGTGAACCATTCGCTTTCACCCGTTCTGCCATGCCATCGGGTATTTGCAGCGACCCTCTGAGGAAGGGGCTGTGTGGTTATTATTAGAATGACCGTATGGCCTGGTTTTCCTGCAGTGGTCCCACTTCCGGTTGCATGGCATAATTATACCTCACCGCCTTTCTATTCTTGAAAGTGTCCCAGCTTGGACAACAGGATGCGTGGTCACCCTAACTTTCAAATCCACACTTTACGAATCTGGAAGTCGAGAGTCGGAGAGGCTAGTTGCCCGGGCGTGCCCAGGGCAAACGGCAGCCTTGGGATCCAAAGTCAGAAGGAAGATTCTGAGCCACTCGGGTCTCCTGAGTCTCACACGATGGCAAGGGGCGTGTCACTGACCACAGCCCTCCTGACCGTTCTGCCACAAGAAGGCTAGTTTATGAGCCGCTGAAGGCAGGCCAGGGGGCCCCCGGGAGCCCAATGTTAGCATAACAACAACAGTCACATTCTGTTAACATAACAACCACAGTCACATTTGGGGAAACTGAGATCGTCAGCCAAACCCTTGCAGCGCCTGCCTGCTTTTCCTTATTCCTGATGTTCAGGCTCAGGCTTCGGGCTGGAATTGTCAATGGACAGGCTACCCCTGCCTGGGCTACCAGCCCAATGGAGAAAGGGGGGGGTTGGCGGAAAAGTGCTTTAAAAGCTGTTTCTATATCATAAAAGCAGAAAGTCTTACTTATGGGAAAATCAAATTTTTGATGGACTTCCTTCACCCTAGTTGGCAGGTCTATTGTTTAAATTTTTAAATGATGGATGCGGGAGTGGGGGCAACATATTTTTTCCTGACGCTGTGGATTCCCCAGGCCTTCATGGGACTCGACCTCTGTCTTGAAGACAGAACGTCCTGCCGAGTAGAATTTGGAAGGTTGTGTCTGTGTCAAGGTGAAGTCCACTGGCAAAGGCCCTCTAGCCATCAACAGCCAGCAGATTAGTATGTGTGCATCCACGGTCTGTCTCAGCAGGAGACGTACCTAATGCCTGTGATCAGCAGGACACCTAGTAGATCAGAGGGTGTTTGGAAGGTCTTGGACTGGACGCTCCAGTGAGAAATGCTCTTAGGACAGGACCCATAAAATAACGGGGCCCTCAGGGGCGACAGTGCATCTCTGCCCCTGCCTTTGAGTCCGTATGTTTGTGTTCAGAACTGGCCTCTTAACAACATGGGGCTTCCTGCTCTTGACCTGAGTTGCCTAATTCAAGGCCCATCCTTCCAGGAGGTGTCAGGGCCTCCTGTTTCCCAGTTAAAGGTTAGGAGTACCCCGTGGTGACCATGCCAACATGGGTTGGAATTCATCAGATTCTACAGCTTTAAAATTATGTGATTCTGAGAATAGATAGAAATTACAGGGAAAAATCTGTAAAAAATACAAACACATGGAGGCTAAACAATACACTACTAAATAACCAAGAGATCACTGAAGAAATCAAAGAGGAAATCAAAAAATACCTAGAGACAAATGACAATGAAAACACAATGACCCAAAACCTATGGGATGCAGCAAAAGCAGTTCTAAGAGGGAAGTTTATAGCAATACAATCCTACCTCAAGAAACAAGAAAAATCTCAAATAAACAATCTAACCTTACACCTAAAGCAACTAGAGAAAGAAGAACAAAATATCCCCAAAGTTAACAGAAGGAAAGAAATTGTAAAGATCAGATCAGATATAAATGAAAAAGAAATGAAGGAAACGATAGCAAAGATCAATAAAACTAAAGCTGGTTCTTCGAGAAGATAAACAAAATGGATAAACCATTAGCCAGACTCATCAAGAAAAAAAGGGAGAAGACTCAAATCAATAGAATTAGAAATGAAAAAGGAAAAGTAACAACTGACACTACAGAAGTACAAAGGATCATGAGAGATTACTACAAGCAACTCTATGCCAATAAAATGGACAACCTGGAAGAAATGGACACATTCTTAGAAAAGCACAACCTTCTGAGACTGAACCAGGTAGAAATAGAAAATATAAACAGACCAATCACAAACATGGAAATTGAAACTGTGATTAAAAATCTTCCAACAAACAAAAGCCCAGGACTAGATGGCTTCACAGGTGAATTCTATCAAACATTTAGAGAAGAGCTAACACCCATCCTTCTCAAACTCTTCCAAAATATAGCAGAGGGAGGAACACTCCCAAACTCATTCTATGAGTCCACCATCACCCTGATACAAAAACCAGACAGAGATGTCATAAAAAAAGAAAATTACAGGCCAATATCTCTGATGAACATAGATGCAAAAATCCTCAACAAAATACAAGCAAACAGAATCGAACAGCCCATTAAAAGGATCATACACCATGATCACGTGGGGTTTATCCCAGGAATGCAAGCATTCTTCAATATATGCAAATCAATCAACATGATACACCATATTAACAAATTGAAGGAGAAAAACCATATGATCATCTCAATAGATGCAGAAAAAGCCTTCGACAAAATTCAACACCCATGTATGATAAAAACCCTCCAGAAAGTAGGCATAGAGGGAACTTACCTCAACATAATAAAGGCCATATATGATAAACCCACAGCCAACATTGTTCTCAGTGGTGAAAAACTGAAACCATTTCCATTAAGATCAGGAACAAGACAAGGTTTCCCACTTTCACCACTATTATTCAACATAGTTTTGGAAGTTTTAGCCACAGCAATCAGAGAAGAAAAAGGAATCCAAATTGGAAAAGAAGAAGTAAAACTGTCACTGTTTGCAGATGACATGATACTATACATAGAGAATCCTAAAGATGCTACCAGAAAACTACTAGAGCCAATCAATGAATATGGTAAAGTAGCAGGACACAAACTTAATGCACAGAAATCTCTTGCACTCCTATACACTAATGATGAAAAGTCTGAAAGAGAAATTAAGGAAACACTCCCATTTACCATTGCAACAAAAAGAATAAAATACCTAGGAATAAACCTCCCTAAGGAGACAAAAGACCTGTATGCAGAAAACGATAAGACACTAATGAAAGAAATTAAAGATGATACAAACAGATGGAGAGATATACCATGTTCTTGGATTGGAAGAATCAACATTGTGAAAATGACTATACTACCCAAAACAATCTACAGATTCAGTGGAATCCCAATCAAACTACTAGTGACATTTTTCACAGAACTAGAACAAAAATTTTCAGAATTTGTATGGAAACACAAAAGACCCCGAATAACCAAAGCAATATTGAGAAAGAAAAACAGAGCTGGAGGAGTCAGGCTCCCTGACTTCAGACTCTACTACAAAGCTACAGTAATCAAGACAGTATGGTACTGGCACAAAAACAGAAATATAGATCAATGGAACAGGATAGAAAGCCCAGAGATAAACCCATGCACATAGGGTCACCTTATCTTTGATAAAGGAGGCAAGAGTATACAATGGAGAAAAGACAGCCTCTTCAATAAGTGGTGCTGGGAAAACTGGACAGCTACATGTCAAAGAATGAAATTAGAACACTTCCTAACACCATACACAAAAATAAGCTCAAAATGGATTAAAGACCTATATGTAAGGCCAGACACTGTAAAACTCTTAGAGGAAAAGATAGGCAGAACACTGTATGAGATAAATCACAGCAAGTTCCTTTTTGACTCACCTCCTAGAGAAATGGAAATAAAACCAAAAATAAACAGATGGGACCTAATGAAACTTAAAAGCATTTGCATAGCAAAGGAAATCATGAACAAGACGAGAAGACAATGGGAGAAAAGCTCATAATGGGAGAAAATATTTGCAAATGAAGGAAATGACAGAGGATTAACCTCCAAAATATACATGCAGCTCATGCAACTCAATATCAAAAAAACAAGCAACCCCATCCAAAAGTGGGCAGAAGGCCTAAATAGCCATTTCTCCAAAGAAGATATACAGACTGCCAACAAACACATGAAAGGATGCTCAACATCACTAATCATTAGAGAAATGCAAATCAAAACTACAATGAGGTGTCACCTCACACCGGTCAGAATGGCCATCATCAAAAAATCTGCAAACAGTAAATGCTGGAGAGGGTGTGGAGAAAAGGGAACCCTCTTGCACTGTTGGTGGGAATGTAAATTGATACAGCCACTATGGAGAACAGTATGGAGGTTCCTTAAAAAACTAAAAATAGAGCTACCGTACGACCCAGCAATCCCACTACTGGGCATATACCCTGAGAAAACCAGAATTCAAAAAGAGTCCACAATAGCCAGGGCATGGAAGCTAACTTTAATTTAATTTTTATTTTATTTGTTTATGTAAAAAGCCCATCTGTGAACCCCTGGCTTATTTTCCTTTGAAAATGACTAATTTCATATAAGTGCACAATGAATGCCGATGAGTCTTCATTTGTCACTGGGTGCCTGTGATTGGAACAGTCATTACCCTAATATATCTTGCAGAAGAGCCAACAGGATCATTGATGCTGGTTGCACAGAAGGGAGGCTTTTTCCTGCCACGTCCCTGTCCATCTGGCTTAGTGACCTCCCTCAGACTGCAGGTGTGTCAGCATGATTTACACACATATGCTGTGTGGTCCTTTGCCAATAGAATTGACTGGCTGTTAAAGAGGAGGAGAGAATTCTGTAGACATCCATACACATCCATTTCAGGATATATGGCCCATCAGCTGCTGGTGGTTAAAGTAATACAGAGGCCTAAAACCATTTTGAATATCAATATCCATCCCCAACTTTGAACTGCATTCTAATTTGGCAGTGCTTGGTGGTGCTTCTGCCTTTCCAGCCAAATGACATTTGTCACACTCAAGTAGGAACAATTATTAATAATTTTCATTTCATTAGAAGCACTACAATAAAATGTCAACAGTCTTAAAAGTGCATCAGAAGTGTACAAATTAATTTTGATTTTCTGAAGTGGAATTACTTTTGTAAGTACTAGACTGTGTAATCACTTCGGGCATTGTTACTTGTGCAATCAATTATACTTAAATGCACTTATCTGTTTTCAAACATGATTTTCAGAGGTCACCTATTGGTGCTTTTTGCTATTATAATAGGAAGTTGCTATAGTTCATATTGTACATGCAGTAACCAAGGCATGGTTAACGTAGTGATGAGATGAATAGAAATATAATAGTAAAAATTGTCTTAGTAAGAGAACAACCCAACCCACAGAAGACTTTGGGGCTTAGTTTTGATTTAATTCTGGCTGGGGGACTACCTAGTGACTACAAAATGTTTTTACAGTGGAAAAATAAAAGTGGTAGTTCATATCTATTTTAGAATGTGGATGTTGAAAACTTGGTTGCCGATAGCTGACTTTCCAACTTGCTAGCTGTGTACCATTGAGTACATTCCTGCACACCTGTTTACTGTTTACTCACCTATAACACGAAGGGGATGGAGCATCGACTCCCATGAAGCTCTGGGCCTGCTTCCATCATTTCATCTTTACTACACAGCCTGGTGCAGAGTAGATGCGAAATTAATAGTTATTGAAGAAGTAAATGAATAAGCATTGATGACAATTCAGTGATAAAACGTAGAACATGATGATTAGCTGTTAGCTAGTATTGTTAATCATCATGATCAATATAGTATTAATAATGATCATTTCAATCTTAGAAAAACCTATTTTTCCATTTATTTTGACCAGGAAATGGAACCAAACTAAATATAGCCATGGAAAGATTCTACACGTCACTAATAATTACATAAATGCAAGATAAAGCATCAATTGAATACCTTTATTGCTTACAAAATGAGATCAATAACATTCAGAGATGGTGGAGTGGTGGAGACACGGGTGCTTTCATATACTGTTGACAGGACTATAAATTGGCTCAACCTTCCTGAAGAGTGATTTGGCTAAATATATCACAATTAAAATGTACACATGTACTTTTGGCATCTAAGTTACAGAAATAACGTTTAAGTAGGCAAAGATACATACACGAATGATTTTTTTGTAGTATTAAATGCATAAAATGGATACACCATGAATGTCCATCAATAAGGTATAGCTGAACAAGTTATGGTTTGCCCAAGAACAAAATTCTATATATACACGTTAAGAAGAAGAATCTTTGTGAATTGGCATGTACATTTTTCTAAATTACTGTGCTAAGCGATACAAGCAAGTTGCAATCCAACATGTATCATAAGCTTATATATATTTTTAAAGAATGGACTAGATTGCATAAAACCTCAGAAGAAACTAGAAGGCGAGTTATGATCATGCGTAAAGAATTACTGTCTTTTGGGGAATGGATTGCATGTGTGTGGCCTTGACTTTTATTTATTATTTCACATATTTTAAGTAGTGGTATTATGTGTGGTTTTAATTAATTTGGCATTGGTAAGAAATTTAAATAAATGCCTCACATTTATTTAAAAATAGATTTAAGCCTATGAGAACACTCTTCGTAAGTAACCAACTGAATCAATAAAAGAAGGATAACCAGACCCATCTGAATCATCCCCCTGCCTGGTCCATTTGGGCTGTGTTCCCAGGCTTATGCCTTAATTGGCTCCCAGCTGGAATTGATTAGCAAGTGTTCCAGTATAAATGGACGCCTCATGAAAAGGGGTTGGTAGATCCCTATAATTTGTACAAAGAATCATTTACTTAAACTTCAACATTCTCAGGACCTTCCAGTAATATAACTCCGAAAGTAGGACTACTGTCAATACTTTCCAGAAATATGGATAAACTCTCAAAATTATGTCTTTGTCCTCAAAATGATTTCCTTAGCTGTTAGCTAAATTCCTGCCAAAACGTCATTATACGAAAATGGTGAGGTCCTGCCTCCATGGAAATGGAAATAACAACTCCAGCTCTTTGTGAACAGGAACCAAAGTGGTGGTTTCTTGTCTTTGTTAGAATCCATTCCATTTGAGGTCCATGAATGGAGTGTCCGCCTCACTTTTAACATGTTGATTTTTAAGAAAGAATCACATTTTAAAACATTGTATTAGTAAGTAAAGTCATAATTACAAGAAAAATGATGAAATAAATAAAATAAGAAAATAACATAAAATGAAAAAGTAAGACCTATTTAAAAAAAAAATCTCCTGCTCTAAATAAAATAAAACCTTGCATTGACCTGAGAACTTGGCTAATGAGGCATTTGCCAAGTTGTTTAGTTTTTATGGCTTGCCAAGTGTGTAATTACTTTGCTTGGCACTTTTAGAAAATGTTATTATGAACCCTTCTTCCAAAGAAAATTATGCAACATAATTATTAACTCTAAAATTACACACACATTTATCTGCTAGTATTTGCTTTCACGCTTCAGCTGTCACTTAAACTTCACCGGCTTGAATCACGCACCTGTTCACAATGATGTTTTCAATGTGTTTCTACTAATTTCCCATTATATGGTAGAAAGCCAAACACTGGGAAAAGGAAAGTAACAAAAACTGGGCTTTAATAGAAAATCACTTCCTGTAACATCTGAGACCCTGATAGCCTTCACGCGGAAAGAGGACCATTGAATCCTTGTCACCGTGATCGTGTTATTCACGGCCTCTGTTGTACATTTTCACCCATTTTGAATATTTCAACCAGAAACAACAGCACTTCTGACTCACACACAAAGGCAGGCTGGATCATGTCAGGGTTAGATTCTATTCTTGCTTTCTCTTGAATGTTGCCTCTGAAAAGAAAGAAAAGAATGCCTTTTTTAATGGACAGAAGTGAAAATGTCCAAGGACAAAGTTTTGTGAATAAAACTTTCATTTCAAGGTGGTCTTCACCCAGATTTCATCTTTGAATTTCCTTTATGTGAGACATCTGCTGTCTGCTAACCAGAAGCTCCCCAAGGGCAGGGCTAGATATCATAACTGCCCAACCTCAGCACCTGCTCAAGCTCGGGGGTCCCCCGATGCTCAGGAATTATTTATTAATAGGCTGTTTTCCTTTTGCTTCAGTTCATCAGTGATCAGAACATGAGAACTATTATGGATTGAATTGTGTCCCCCACTAAATTATATGTTGACATCCTAACCCCCAGGACCTCAGAATGTGACTATATTTGGAGATGGGACATTTAAAGAGGTGTTTAAGTTAAATGAGGTCATGTGGATGGGCGCTCATCCAATGTGGCTGATGTCTTTATAGGAAGAGATTAGACACAGACACATGCTCAGAGGGAAGACATGGGGAGAAGAGACAGCCATCTAAAGGACGAGGAGAGAGGCCTTAGAAGGAACCAGTGCTGTCAACACCACTATCTTGAACTTACAGACTCCAGAAAGGTGAGAAAATAAATTTCTTCTGTTTAAGCCCCCCTGCCCCAGTCTGTGGTCCACTGTTATGGCAGCCCTAGCAAATGCTTAGTAGAGAACTCTTTGTGAGTAGCTATGGAATAACTTGAGCTAATTCCATTGAAGCTTCATTTTGAATTTCAAGACAGAAGAGAAATGGATTCAACAGTGGCAGTGTGGTGGGATCTGTCCGTAGGGAACTGCCGCCCCCCCCCCCCGCCAGAAGCCCTGGGGAGTCAGGAGTCCATGGTTCACTGGGTGACCATGTCCAGGGAGACGGGAAAGTGCAGAGTCAATATATCTGGATGATCGTGGCTTTCTTTGTAAGAGATTGTGCCAGCATTTTCCTGGACAGCAGTGGACAGCTTTACTGTCATATTTTAATCCATTTGCAGCACACAGACTTCCCAAATTGTCAGGTTAAAGATCCACTGTAAATTGCTGGAAATGTCATAGTTACGGTGCAGAGGGGAATTCTGAAAATGCACTAACCTATGCACATGGACACTGGCTTCCCAAGACCTGAGGGGCAGCTGTCATCTTCTTGTAAAGTTATCAAGCTCCAGACGTTGGGTTGGTTGCCCTCTTCTTGTAGAAATGTGATAGTGGATCAAACTCCAGCTCATCTTCATGGGTGCCCCAAGTCAAATGAAGGTCTGATGCTGAATACATTGCTGCTTGCAGGGAAACAGCTTTTATTGAAGCTTTACGTGTTGAACTAGGATGTATATCACTCAAATAATTTTTTAAAAACCTGTGTTTAGAATTCTTGAGACACAGTGCTGGATTATTTCCACTTTTACTGGTCCTACACTTCCAAAATTGATTGCTTCTTTTGCTTCTGGTTTAGCAATAGAGATTAATATTTATTTCTCTGGGGAGAGAAAAAGGACACAAATAAGAAAGCTCTGGGCACCTTTTTTTCCCCTATGAGCCCTGATAGTTTAATCAATATAGACCCACGTGACCATACTCTCTGGTATGTTATCAGGTATTAGTTTGCTTTTTGCTGGACGCCTCCTTAGATGATCCAAGAGAAATCACATGCAAATCTGCATGTTGCATTCTTAGAAAACATTTTTAGGTCCCATTTTAAGGAAAGAGTGAGACATATTTTCACTTTTACACCTTCTGTTCCCAAATGAAAACATTGACTTGAAAGCCAGGCTTGCAAACAGCTTCCCACTTAAACAATAAAAATGCACTGAAATCTTTCCAGTGATACCGAAGTTATGTGTAAGATGCAGAATTCAGGTGTCTATAAGCATATGGAATATATGGAAATTCACCAAGTGAAACCAATGAAGCATATTAGTTTTCAATTCAAAATGATATATTAAAGAAAACTAGCAACAGTTTCTGCTGGAATGTTCACTTAGCCCTCATGGAAATACCAAATTAAGCAACAAAGAGATGGTTCTGCTTATTATGTATTGGATATAAGAAAAGAATACAGCCATCTGAGTTGTATTCACAGGGAGACCCCCACCTTTTTGCAGGAAGAAGTGACTCTCCAAATTGAAGGCAAAGTTTATTATCACAGAGTTATTTGGTTCATGTGAAAAATGGAGAATTCAAATAGGGACTCCTAGACCATTAACAACACAGATCCCACAGTGATTACAACTGTAAACCTGGAATGTGCATTTACCTTTGCCAAATGTATTATTTTTTTTCCTAGTGATTAACAGGAGGAAAAAGGTAAAGTCAGGCACATATTAATTTCCAAATTCAAATAAAGTGGTGTGACACGATACCCGGCCAGCCTCACTTTAATTTCCACTTGGTAAAAGGACATCCTCGTAGATTTGTATCTCACTGTTCTTTTCTATTGTGTCTCAGAAGCTTTGCCATGTGGAGAAAAAATCATGCCGCTCACCAGATAGACTTGCTCTAGTATAATCTCAGCCCTAATCCCTGGAAACGCCTTGCATTAATGCTTCGTAAAGCTCCTCAGTTTTTACTAAGTCAAACCAGGAGCAGAAAGATACACTGTTCCCTTGAGTCCATATGTATTTACCTTAAAGCCTACTGTCTACGATGGACAATGCATATGTTATATAATGTGCTTGTGACTCTAGGAAAGCTTCTTTGTTTAATCAGCGTAATAGCCCGCAAAGTTTATCTGAACAATAAATGGTGTTTTAGGTGCACGAGGAGCATTTGAAGCTACTCTTTCAGAAAAGCCACACTTGCTGGAAGTGTTCTGGTTTCCTGAATCGTGTTGAGATCACAGCGTTTTCAGGTAAGACGCCCAAACTTGCTTTTTACTGGAACTCTTACTTTGGAAGGCACAATTCTAAGCATCACAAATTTGGTGGTAAATTGACGTTTAGACATGGCCACAGTGACTTTTCACGCCATCACAGAGGAGTGTGAGAATATGAGAACCTCTCATGGAAGTGGAGTGAGTGCTTGGGCTTGAAAGCGCTATTTTAACCCAGAGATGGAGAGAAAGTGCTCCAGGGCGGGGCGGAGGGGGCGGGCATGGGTGTGCTATGCTGGGCATCTTGACGTCTGAACTCAGCGTCAGAGGGTCCCTCACCGTGTCCTCCTGGAGGAGACTCCCCATGACATCATCTCTGGACCCAGTGAGCGAGGACCTGTGGGTCATTCGACCTCCAGTGTGGTCCCTTGCTGCCCATTTACGTCTTTGCGCCTCCCACCTTCATAGCGTCATCGGGGGCACCAAGCGAGACCTTCTCAGGTGGCAGGTCAGCCGTGCGCTCACACGAGACCACGAAGTGTGAGTAAAGCGCAGCTTTAAGTTTGCACTGAAGGTATTGAACCTTGCTTATCAGCATATTCCTCCCCACCCCCACCCCCTGCTCAGCCGGAAACAGACTTTCCAGTGAACACTCCCTTGCTTTCCCTGGTCTGACTAGTTGCCCTCGGCTCAGATCACCCCTTCCGTGTGATATCCAGTTTTTCAGGTTCACCTCCTTCCCTCTTCATCTCCCCAGATGGAGATGGTGCCGCGGGGGGAGCTGCTGACGGCAGTGTGTAGAGGGGGCTTCTGAGCGGCGTGTGGACCCTGGACCACCTCTCGGGTCTTGGTTGGCTTCCGTGGAGGTGCTGCCCCTGGTGCCTGGCCAGGCCACTGTCCAGCTCCTACTGGCCTGTGATCCAGCTCGGGTCTCACTGGCCCTTTTGGGTCTGGCTCATATTCCATCCTTGGCCGAATGGTTCCCCTTGTACCTCTCTGTCATATCATCACTTCTGAACACCTCCTGGGACCCATGGAGACCCCAGGGGGGCCTCATCCTGCCACCCTGAAGACGTGCCCTGGAAGTGCTGTCCTCCTAGGCGGCCAAGGGGGAGCCAGATTCCCCACACGAGGCAACCTGCTTTGGTGAAACGGCTCTTGGATTCGTATTCCTGATTGCCTGTATTGGAGTCTGGGCCACCTAGGACCTGTGCGAACTTGGCCCAGTTATCTACATTTCTAATGCTTCAGATTCCTCATCTGCAAATTGCGGATGATGAAAATAGTAGCCTCTACCTCTTGTGGTAATACTCTTGCAGTATTTAGAGCAGAGAATACCATGTCGTTAAGCCTCAGTAATGACTGCCGTTACTGCTAGAACAACCTGAGTCCACGACGGTAGACGAGGTGGAGGGAGAGAGTCAGTGCTTTATTGCTGGGCCAAGGTGATGCTGAGGACACTTCAGGAATGCACCTCTACGGCTACGTAATGCATGGCTGCTTTCTGTGCGCCATGTATCAGAGTGGCTTGAGAATGGCTCTAATTTAGCCCAGTTTAACAGACAAACCAGATCAGAGAAATTATGTTACCTGCTCTAGGTAAAGAAATCTCTTTTTTTTTTTTACATCTTTATTGGAGTATAATTCCTTTACAATGGTGTGTTAGTTTCTGCTTTATAACAAAGTGAACCAGTTATACATACACATACGTCCCCATATCTCTTCCCCCTTGCGTCTCCCTCCCTCCCACTCTCCCTATCTGACCCTTTCAGGCGGTCACAAAGCACCGAACTGATCTCCCTGTGCTATGTGGCTGCTTCCCACTAGCTATCTATTTTACGTTTGGTAGTGTATATATGTCCATGCCACTCTCTCACTTTGTCACAGCTTACCCTTCCCCCTCCCCGTATCCTCAAGTCCATTCTCTATTAGGTCTGTGTCTTTATTCCCGTCTTGCCCCTAGGTTCTTCATGACCATTTTTTTTTTTTTTAGATTCCATATATATGTGTTAGCATACGGTATTTGTTTTCCTCTTTCTGACTTACATCACTCTGTATGACAGACTCTAGGTCCATCCACCTCACTACAAATAGCTCAATTTCGTTTCTTTTATGGCTGAGTAATATTCCATTGTATATATGTGCCACATCTTCTTTATCCATTCATCTGTTGATGGACACTTAGGTTGCTTCCATGTCCTGGCTATTGTAAATAGAGCTGCGATGAACATTGTGGTACATGACTCTTTTTGAATTATGGTTTTCTTAGGTTATATGGCCAGTAGTGGGATTGCTGGGTCATATGGTAGTTCTATTTTTAGTTTTTTAAGGAACCTCCATACTGTTCTCCATAGTGGCTGTATCAATTTACATTCCCACCAACAGTGCAAGAGGGTTCCCTTTTCTCCACACCCTCTCCAGCATTAATTGTTTGCAGATTTTCTGATGATGGCCATTCTGACTGGTGTGAGATGATATCTCATTGTAGTTTTGATTTGCATTTCTCTAATGATTAGTGATGTTGAGCATTCTTTCATGTGTTTGTTGGCAACCTGTATATCTTCTTTGGAGAAATGTCTATTTAGGTCTTCTGCCCATTTTTGGATTGGGTTGTTTGTTTTTTTGATATTGAGCTGCATGAGCTGCTTGTAAATTTTGGAGATTAATCCTTTGTCAGTTGCTTCATTTGCAAATATTTTCTCCCATTCTGAGGACTGTCTTTTCATCTTATTTATGGTTTCCTTTGCTGTGCAAAAGCTTTTAAGTTTCATTAGGTCCATTTGTTTATTTTTGTTTTTATTTCCATTTCTCTAGGAGGTGGGTCAAAAAGGATCTTGCTTTGATTTATATCATAAAGTGTTCTGCCTGTGTTTTCCACTAAGAGTTTTATAGTGTCTGGCCTTACATATAGGTCTTTAATCCATTTTGAGTTTACTTTTGTGTATGGTGTTAGGGAGTGTTCTAATTTCATTCTTTGACATGTAGCTGTCCAGTTTTCCCAGCACCACTTATTGAAGAGGCTGTCTTTTCTCCACTGTATATTCATGCCTTCTTTAACAAAGATAATGTGACCATATGTGCATGGTTTTATCTTTGGGCTTTTCTGTCCTGTTCCATTGATCTATATTTCTGTTTTTGTGCCAGTACCATACTGTCTTGATTACTGTAGCTTTGTAGTAGAGTCTGAAGTCAGGGAGCCTGATGCCTCCAGCTCCGTTTTTCTTTCTCAATATTGCTTTGGCTATTCGGGGTCTTTTGTGTTTCCATACAAATTGTGATTTTTTTGTTCTAGTTCTGTGAAAAATGCCAGTGGTAGTTTGATAGGACTTGCATTGAATCTGTAGATTGCTTTGGGTAATATAGTCATTTTCACAATGTTGATTCTTCCAATCCAAGAACATGGTATATCTCTCCATCTATTTGTATCATCTTTAATTTCTTTCATCAGTGCCCTATAATTTTCTGCATACAGGTCTTTTGTCTCCTTAGGTAGGCTTATTCCTGGATATTTTATTCTTTTTGTTGCAATGGTAAATGGGAGTGTTTTCTTAATTTCACTTTCATATTTTTCTTTAATAGTGTATAGGAATGCAAGAGATTTCTGTGCAGTAATTTTGTATCCTGCTACTTTACCATATTCATTGATTACCTCTAGTAGTT
The DNA here is from genome assembly GCF_963455315.2 of Globicephala melas. Classification (NCBI taxonomy): domain Eukaryota; kingdom Metazoa; phylum Chordata; class Mammalia; order Artiodactyla; family Delphinidae; genus Globicephala; species Globicephala melas. The sequence continues at coordinate 83,976,868 of NC_083328.1, forward strand.
TTCTGGTAGCATCTTTAGGATTCTTTATGAATAGTATCGTGTCATCTGCAAACACTGACAGTTTTACTTCTTCTTTTCCAATTTGGATTCCTTTTATTTCTTTTTCTTCTCTGATTGCTGTGGCTAAAACTTCCAAAACTATGTTGAATAATAGTAGTGAGAGTGGGCAACCTTGTCTTGTTCCTGATCTTAGTGGAAATGGTTTCAGTTTTTCACCATTGAGGATGACATTGGCTGTGCGTTTGTCATACATGGCTTTTATTATGTTGAGGAAAGTTCCCTCTATGCCTACTTTCTGGAGGATTTTTATCATAAATGGGTGTTGAATGTTGTCAAAAGCTTTGTCTGCATCTATTGAGATGATTGTTTGGTTTTTCTCCTTCAATTTGTTAATATGGTGTATCACATCAACTGATTTGCGTATATTGAAGAATGCTTGCATTCCTGGGATAAACCCCACGTGATCATGGTGTATGATCCTTTTAATGTGCTGTTGGATTCTGTTTGCTAGTAGTTTGTTGAGGATTTTTGCATCTATGTTCATCAGTGATATTGGCCAGTAATTTTCTTTCTTTCTGACATCTTTAGTTTTGGTATCAGGGTGATGGTGGACTCATAGAATGTGTTTGGGAGTGTTCCTCCCTCTGCTATATTTTGGAAGAGTTTGAGAAGGATAGGTCTTAGCTCTTCTCTAATTGTTTGATAGAATTTGCCTGTGAAGCCATCTGGTCCTGGGCTTTTGTTTGTTGGAAGATTTTTAATCACAATTTCAACTTCAGTGCTTGTGATTGGTCTGTTCATATTTTGTATTCTCCTGGTTCAATCTCTGAAGGTTGTGCATTTCTAAGAATTTGTCCATTTCTTCCAGGTTGTCCATTTTATTGGCATAGCGTTGCTTGTAGTAATCTCTCGTGATCCTTTGTACTTCTGCAGTGTCAGTTATTACTTCTCTTTTTTCATTTCTAATTCTATTGATTTGAGTCTTCTCCCTTTTTTTCTTGATGAGTATGGCTAATGGTTTATCCATTTTGTTTATCTTCTTAAAGAACCAGCTTTTAGTTTTATTGATCTTTGCTATCGTTTCCTTCATTTCTTTTTCATTTTTTTCTGATCTGATCTTTATGATTTGTTTCCTTCTGCTGACTTTGGGGCTTTTTTGTTCTTCTTTCTCTAATTGCTTTAGGTTTAAGGTTAGGTTGTTTATTTGGGATGTTTCTTGTTTCTTAAGGTAGGATTGTATTGCTATAAACTTACCTCTTAGAACTGATTTTGCTATAATCCCATAGGTTTTGGGTCGTTTTGTTTTCATTGTCATTTGTCTCTAGGTATTTTTTTTATTTCCTCTTTGATTTCTTCAGTGATCTCTTGGATATTAAGTAGTGTATTGTTTAGCTTCCATGTGTTTGTATTTTTTAGAGATTTTTTTCTTGTTATTGGTATCTAGTCTCATGGCGTTGTGGCCGGAAAAGATACTTGATACGATTTCAATTTTCTTACATCTACCAAGGCTTGATTTGTGACCCAAGATATGATCTATCCTGGAGAATGTTCCATGAGCACTTGAGAAGAATGTGTATTCTTTTGTTTTGGGATGGAATGTCCTATAAGTATCAATTAAGTCCATCTTGTTTAATGTATCATTTAAAGCTCGTGTTTCCTTATTTTTTTTCATTTTGGATGATCTGTCCATTGGTGAAAGTGGGGTGTTAAAGTCCCCTACTATGAATGTGTTACTGTCAATTTCCCTTTTTATGGCTGTTAGCATTTGCCTTAAGTATTGAGGTGCTCCTATGTTGGGTGCATAAATATTTACAATTGTTATATCTTCTTGGATTGATCCCTTGATCATTATGTAGTGTCCTTCTTTGTCTATTGTAATAGTCTTTGTTTTAAAGTCTATTTTATGTGATATGAGAATTGCTACTCCAGCTTTCTTTTGGTTTCCATTTGCGTGGAATATCTTTTTCCATCCCCTCACTTTCAGTCTGTATGTGTCCCTAGGTCTGAAGTGCGTCTCTTGTTGACAGCATATATACGGGTCTTGTTTTTGTATCCATTCAGCCAGTCTATGTCTTTTGGTTGGAGCATTTAATCCATTTATATTTAAGGTAATTATCGATAAGTATGTTCCTATTACCATTTTCTTAATTGTTTTGGGTTTGTTATTGTAGGTCTTTTCCTTCTCTTGTGTTTCCTGCCTAGAGAAGTTCCTTTAGCATTTGTTGTAAAGCTGGTTTGGTGGTGCTGAATTCTCTTAGCTTTTGCTTGTCTTTAAAGGTTTTAATTTCTCCGTCAAATCTGAATGAGATCCTTGCTGGGTTGTGTAATCTTGGTTGTAGGCTTTTCTCCTTCGTCACTTTAGATATGTCCTGCCGCTCCCTTCTGCCTTGCAGAGTTTCTGCTGAGAGATCAGCTGTTAACCTTATGGGGATTCCCTTGGGTGTTATTTGTTGTTTTTCCCTTGCTGCTTTTAATATGTTTTCTTTGTATTTAATTTTTGACAGTTTGATTAATATGTGTCTTGGTGTATTTCTCCTTGGATTTATCCTGTATGGGACTCTCTGCGCTTCCTGGACTTGATTAACTATTTCCTTTCCCATATTAGGGAAGTTTTCAACTATAATCTCTTCAAATATTTTCTCAGTCCCTTTCTTTTTCTCTTCTTCTTCTGGAACCCCTATAATTCGAATGTTGGTGCATTTAATGTTGTCCCAGAGGTCTCTGAGACTGTCCTTAGTTCTTTTCATTCTTTTTTCTTTATTCTGCTCTGCAGTAGTTATTTCCACTATTTAATCTTCCAGGTCACTTAACTGTTCTTCTGCCTCAGTTATTCTACTATTGATCCCTTCTAGAGAATTTTTAGTTTCATTTATTGTGTTGTTCATCACTGTTTGTTTGCTCTTTAGTTCTTCTAGGTCCTTGTTAAACGTTTCTTGTATTTTCTCCATTCTATATCCAAGATTTTGGATCATCTTTACTATCATTATTCTGAATTCTTTTTCAGGTAGATTGCCTATTTCCTCTTCACTTGTTAGGTCTGGTGGGTTTTTATCTTGCTCCTTCATCTGTTGTGTGTTTTTCTGTCTTCTCATTTTGCTTATCTTACTGTGTTTGGGGTCTCCTTTTCACAGGCTGCAGGTTCCTAGTTCCCGTTGTTTTTGGTGTCTGTCCGCAGTGCCTAAGGTTGGTTCAGTGGGTTGTGTAGACTTCCTGGTGGAGGGGACTAGTGCCTGTGTTCTGGTGGATGAGGCTGGATCTTATCTTTCTGGTGGGCAGGTCCACGTCTGGTGGTGTGTTTTGGGGTGTCTGTGGCCTTATTATGATTTTAGGCAGCCTCTGTGCTAATGGGTGGGGTTGTGTTCCTGTCTTGCTAGTTGTTTGGCATAGAGTGTCCTGCACATTAGCTTGCTGGTCGTTGAGTGGAGCTGCGTCTTGGCGTTGAGATGGCGATATCTGGGAGATTTTCGCCGTTTGATATTATGTGGAGCTGGGAGGTCTCTTGTGGACCAGTGTCCTGAACTTGGCTCTCCCACCTCAGAGGCACAGCCCCGACGCCTGGCTGGAGCACCAAGAGCCTGTGCTCCACACGGTGAGTGGCAGAGGTGCTGTTAATTTCCTGCGTTGTTCACAAAGAGAGCAGCTTAAATCCTCAGCGGCAGTGGCAGTTGGCGACAGGGAACCTGAATTGCAGAGTGAACATCTGTCTGTGACCATCTGTCTGCAAGCTTGCTGGGGGTCAGTGAAATATAGACCTGACCTGTTGTGTGGTAAAGGGGGCAGGCGGGGAATCTATCTTAATTTTAATTTGTAGTTTGACTTATTGTCTTCAAATTAAGGTGTAACTAATTCAATGCACATGTGTGTACTCAGATATTGAATATACACATATATAGATAGGCATTCAAATTGGCTTTCTGCATTCATTATGCTGATGTGTTGAATATAGATGGGATTTAAAAAATAGCTGTATTTCCAGGAAATAATAAGGTAAAACCTGCCATGTTAAAAGGACAACATGATGTTGGCATCTGTATTATTTCTCTCTTGCCCCCAAACTTAGAAGTTTAAAATGGCAAACGTTTATTATCTCCCCTGGTTTCTGAAAGTCAGGAATCCAAGAGCAGTTTAGCTAGTGGATTCTGGCTAAGGGTCTCCCAGGAGGTTGCATCCCAGCTGTCAGTGGGGCTGCATCTGCCGAAGGCTTGAATATGGCTACAGAACCGGCCTCCAAGGTGGCGCCCTCACCTGGGTGTGGGCGGGAGGCCTGGGTTCCTCACCACCTGGGCTCTGCACAGGGCTGCCTGAGAGCCTCCTGGGATGGCAGCTGACGCCCCCTAGAGACTGATCGGTAAAATACACAGCAAGCAAGAAGCCACCGTTTATCACCTGGTCCCCACCATCACTTCTGTTTTATTCGTTAGAAGTGCATCAGTAAGTCCAGCCATTCTCAAAGGGAGGAGAATCAGGCTCCACCTTTTCAAGAGAGGATTATCAAAGGATCTGTGAATGTTTCAAAACCACCACCGCATCCATTCATACTGCTTTAAACCCTGGTACCCCACTGTGCACCAGGAGAGCCCTGTGCTTTGCCTGTGGCTTCTTCGGGGGTGCTCTGGTTGTGCTTCGGACGGCGTGCATCAGGCATGCACATTGTTGCCTAGAGGCACCACAGATGGGGCACACAGCTGGTCAGCTGCTGAGACAGAGGCATCTGGCTTTCCCCCATCTAGGCAAGGACCCAAAAGCAACATATTTCTAGGTTGTAAGTGCTGCGAAGGTGATTTTGCTCCAAATGTGTACTCAGCACCTAAAACAGTTTTTAGCACATAGTAATTGCTCAGTAAATAATAGTCTATTGAATGAATGAATGAACAAATGAGTGCATGAATCAATGACCATGCCTATTGACATGCAAAGGACTGCATGTCAGTTTCAAAGAAGGAAGAGCCTCTGAAGGGGAAGGAAGGCTTAAGCACAAAAAATCCAAAACAGAGTGTGTGTGTGTGTGTGTGTGTGTGTGTTTTCAGACATTTATACAGATTATAGCTAAGAAAATAGGGAGAAGTCTATGCAGACATTGTCAGCTTCAATCACATATCCCTGAACTTGTAGCTAAAAGATAATAAAATCCAGCATCTCTGTTAGCAGTCAGTTGTTAATTCACAGGCAGGCACTCTGGATGGATTCTGGATGAGAAGATGCATTTTCAGGAGCACAGCAGGAAAATCATCACTTAGCGTAGCTGAGAATAGCTATCCGTGATTAGCATCCCTGTGTTTGATGTGGTAGCTTTTGTGCTACACGCAGCGTGGGGTGAAGTAGCCGACTCTCTAGACGAGTCTCAATGCACTGAAACAAGCATGTATACGGGGCGCAGTGAGCACGGCCAGGCGTTGAGGGCAGAAACAAGAGGCTTCTTCACCTGGGAAAGAAGAGGGCTGTGCTGCTGGCCAGGACTCCACACCCAGGTCAGAACGCGTCCAGCGGGGGATCGAATGGTCCTGGGAAGGAGAATGTGGACAGAGCACATTTCATACCCAGGCTTAGCCTCATGTCTGTGAACAGATGGACATTTAGATCATTTTTCTAGCCTGAGATGATTCCCTGCATGGAGCCAAGATGCGCAGTTGAAAAGTGAGAAGTGGAGCCTCTCAACGTGAAAATTGGCATCCGTGGACTGGAACTGTGGGTAATTGGTACTTGGCTGAGCGTTGACTTTCGGCTGGAGTGTTCAGTGCGTTACCACGAGGGTGTCTCGTGAGCCGGCCTTGCTCCAGGGTGTGTAGCCCTGGGAACTCAACACGTCAATCAAAGTCTCTGCCATCGCGGGGGTTTCTCTTAAAAGACACTGCGGTTGGTGCTGCAATTTCATCTAAAAATGAAGCAACAAGAATCTCTCTCTCCATGTGCACACCTCACATCTTTTGGAGTGTAAGTGGGTGGGCATGTGGATCTGTGTGTAGAGTCCCAGCCTCTCAGAGCTGATAGTAACCTCTCTGTAGGATTAGGGACTTTGGACAGTCTGTTGACTCTTTCCTCAGAGCACAAATGTGGTAAATTATCCTCAGAGAAGACGGGCTGGGGTCCCCGGGGACGGATTATTAAAGAGGAGAGTAGGCATCCGTGACTCACTGGCAGTTGGGCGTTTGAATGGTTGCTAAGCTTTGCTCAGCGCTGATCGTTTATCAGAAAACAAACCCACATGGCTTCTTAAATTGCCTCGTAATCATCCATAAATGGTTTTTTAAATTATTCCATTTCATAAGCGCAGTCAACTTGGTTGCCTCTAAAAATACATGTACCACAGAAATTTATTTGGACAATTGACAGTTTCTCTCAAGCTTGTTCCATTTTAATATTTACTGTGATCTGTAACCAGGTTATAAATAATTATATTCCCGGTAAATTTATTTGCCTCAGTGAAATACAAAATTTAGCTTAAATATCTGGAATCTGTGATTGCTTTTAGGATATAAATATTCTCTCTGCTGTGAAATAGGTATGAATCATCAGGTACCAGTGGAAAACATTACACAGTCGTTATGCACCCTCCAAAGGTGACTGATGGCTGCTTATCACAGTTTCTTCAGAGAGGTATTAGACATCAAATGATTCATCAGTCATATTTCAGGAATCTGTTTGACTAACGGGTGGAATTATCTGAGCATCCTTTCACACTTACATCGCTTCCAGTAAAAACCACTCCTGTCTCTTCTGCGTGCACTTAATGAAGTCTGCAATCTTGCTGGCCTACGACATTTGACATGCTCAAATGAAAGCAAATAACAAAGATGCTAGATGACAGTCCATGTTCTTAATTAAAAGATTTATTGTTCAACACTGTGCGTGGCATTTCTTCACTCTCTTAAAATAGTTTACAAATTTTGAGAGCATCAAACTTAAAATACCAATTAGCTAAATTAACTCAGATAATTGAAGAACAGTATCCTTAGAGTTCTGGGTGTTTAATTTTTATTTTTGATCGTCATTGGATTTGAATTTTCTAAAGTTAAGCACTGTAGAGAAATCTATATCTGCAGGGCACGTTTAGCCTTCTAAGTAACTTCTTTAGAATGGCCCAAACTTGGTTGCCCTAAAAGTATCAGAAAAATTAATTATTAAGAACTCATCACTTAATATAAATAGTAAAGGAGTTTTGGAAGCTGCCACTCTCCTTTTCTTCTCCTTCCATTTCTGTGGTCACTGACGTTCCCTCTGCTGGAAGCACTTTTCCCCACATAACCACCTAACGCACTCCCTCATCTTCCCCAAGTACTTGCAGAGATTTTCACCTTTCAATGTGCTCTGCAGACACCATGCTATTTAAAATGGTAACACGCCCTCCCTACCCGCTCCCCAGCCCTCCTGCTTCCCCTTGCCCTGATTTATGTTTTTCATGGGCCTTATCACTTTCTGACATGTCGTGTTAGTGTTGACTGGCCGTCTTCTCCCACAGACACGGAAGCTCCACGTGGCTGTTTGTTTTGGTCACCACTGGCCCCCCCTAACCCCTAAGATGGTGCTTCTCCCCTTCTGGGCACTCAGTTAATGCCAGCAACCTGGGGTGACCTTTACCTGCCAGTTCATCCAAGCACCTGGCCAGCTGTCTAGAACATCCACCTTTAGCGTAGTGATGCTTACGTCTCTGGACCACGTGGATGTCTTACAAACATTTCTGGATTGAGAACCAAAACGTGAAAGCTGAGTATCTGGTGAGGATTCATCCACTTCTGCATTCTCCATTCCTTGGAGTGTACAGCTGTCTCAAAAATACTGCTTACTAACCTTTCTGTAAACAAATTCCTACCCAACACCAGAAGCTCTTTAATTACACTAAAACATTAGATGTGGGCTTCCCTGGTGGCGCAGTGGTTGGGAGTCCGCCTGCCGATGCAGGGGACGCGGGTTCGTGCCCCGGTCCGGGAAGATCCCACAGGCCACGGAGCGGCTGGGCCCGTGAGCCATGGCCGCTGAGCCTGTGTGTCCGGAGCCTGTGCTCCGCAGCGGGAGAGGCCACAGCAGTGAGAGGCCCGCGTACCGCAAAAAAAAAAAAACAACACAACATTAGATGTGAGTCTAATTAGATGTGATTTTATATTTTAGGTTATAAAAATGGAACTTTGGCACAATACTCAGACCTTTCACAAAGGGGAACATTCTTCCCTCTTATTATTGTAGGCAGATCTGGATCTAGAACTAGTCACTTTCAGGTTGTTCTCATGGCCCTGAAATAAGATTGTCCTTTCCATGCCTGTTTCTGTCATGTGCATCCAGAGAAAAACGTTTCCCCTCAGTTCCTTTCTTCTTCCTGCATTTTGATCTGTAGTCTAACCTCTTAAAATGTATGAATTAACATTGGGATATATACTTAACAGAAAGGCAAGATAAACTCCGTATAAGATGGCTACCTTTAGAAACATTTAAAATATGTTATTATAGAACGTTCTACTTTATGGGGATTTTTCCACTTATAGATAAATTGGTCTATTTGAGGAAGCTAAAATCATGATTTTGCTTTCCCACAAAACTCTCTTTAATCCTGGCGTGACCAGGATGACCTGTAAAGATAATATCCTAAATCTACCTTAAACTTCTTCCATTTTGGTTTAATTCTGATTCCTTTTCCTGCAAGGCAGCATTTGCAGTCTCTAGGGGAAAAAAGTCACGTGGGTTTAAAAATGCTGAGGCAGGCCAGGGTGACCCGTTTGTACATCCTCACCCAGCTCATCTTTCCAGAGGATGTCTCAGGGGTCCCTTGGGGTCTGGACTGGTGGATCCTGGTGTCTGGTGACATGGAGTAAGTCCGCAGTGGAGGGGGAGGTGCCTGATGGGACCTCACTGCCCTAACTTTGTGGTTGCTTCCGAGAGCCTCCTGGTCTTGGCTTGATTTGGGCCACACTTTCGCTCTTATTGTCTCTGAGACATCAACAGGCGTTAGTCAACAAGTAAATGGTGCTACTTAGCGCCAAACACACCTCTACACACTCTGCAAGATGACCTCACTGAAGACCACACGACCCCCCGCCATGGGGTAGGTATTGCTGTGATGCCCATTTTATAGAGGAGTAGATGGAGGCGAAGGCAAGCTTGGTGTCTGGTAGCAACAGGGTTAATTAGGGTCTTGTGGGAAAGCAAAATCATCTAGCCCTGATCACCGCCCCAAGTGCTCTCTCCAAAAGCCATCTCACCGTTAGGGCTTCAACATACGAGTTTGGGAGGGACGCAGACGTTTAGTCCGTAACACAGGCCTCCCAGTCTTAGCACTGCTGACATTTGGGGCCAGATAATTCTCTGCAGTAGGGGCTGTCCTGGGCATTGGAGAATGTTTAGCAGCTTCCCTGGCCTCCACCCTCAAGATGCCAGTAGCTTCCCTCCAGCTATGATACCAAAATGTCTCAGACAGGGACAAATCTCCTCTTGGAGGTAGACTTACTGCCACTTGTGAATCACTGGGCCAACCCACCTCTGAAGCTTGGGCTCTGAGCTCCGATGCCATCCAAGGTCACCTTGAAGATGATCCCATGGCTCCGGTTTTAGTGGCAGGGGTTGAACAAAATGTCTTTAAACTACCCTCTAGCCCTGACATCCACAAGCCTCTAATCAAGAAGCCTGTGACCTTGTAGGGGCTCCCCTGGCGGTCCAAATGGTTAAGAATCCACACTTCCACTGCAGGGGGGACACGGGTTCGACCCCTGGTCAGGGAGCTAAGATCCCGCATGCCTTGGCGCAGGCATTAAAAAAAGTTTACGACCTTGTAGAAGAGGCAAGACATATGCAGAATTAACCTTCAGCACCTTAGTGCTTTGTTTTGATTTTTTTCCCTCCTGAATTGAGAAAGTTGAAGGTGCTCTCTGTCTTGGAGAAGCAGGGGCACACTTTTAAAGGGCCAGTTACCTCTGGCTCTCTTGAATACAGCCCATGAGAGATCTTAGCCAGCTCCACGCCAAACTCCTTGGGGCAGCCTTTTCCTTGTAGGGCTTACAGGACCCTTCGGTCCCGAGCAGGAGTAGGTGATGGCTTCCTAGGAAGGAAGGCCTTTGCACAGGGGCCTGTTCTGGCAGCCACACCTGCGTGCTCAGTAGAGGGACCTCTTGCTGCCTCTCACTGATGGGAGGTGCTCTGAGACCACCTACATACTCAGAAGATGGAACCAAATACGTGAGGATTAAGTACTTCGGTGAACCTGAAATTACAATTGTAATATATTTTTTAACGTAAGTGAACATGTGGTGCTTTAAATCTATCCAAGGTTACCCCGTATTCAACACTTTGAGCACCCGGGCTGCTGTAATAAACATTGTCTAATTATGCATTCTTGGGAGTGCACTTTATGTTGGGTTTTCGAGTTGGAATTTGGATCCAACTGAAGTTATCTACACAGTGCAGTTTTTGTGTATAATAAAGTAGGGATTCAAAATAGTAAGTCTTTTTTGAGGAACTCCACTTTGGGGTCTCCTTGTAGCTTCTCTCTAGAAAGGAATGCAGTGGAGAGCAGTGCTTGCCGGAGTTCAGAGTGGCCTCTCTACCTTTGACATTCTGGTTGCATTCAAGTACATGTTGGTTGGTACAGGGTAGCAGTGCAGTTTGCAGTCCTGGGTTTTCTTAAATTCAGCTTTTTCTCCATGTTCGGCGATATTATTGGAGGTTTCATCATGACCCAGATTCTTCCAGTTTTGATTTTAAACACGGAAGCAGTGCGTTGACATCACTCGAGTAAAGGGTCTGGTCCTTCCTGATTTCTGCTTCAAACTAATGCAGCGTGAGGGTAGGTGGCCCCCAGGTGATAGCAATAGAAGTGACACTTTTGGCAGAGGCAGTAGGATAACCTGATGCCTTACTGGTTCCCACTCTCTTGGGAGATTTCTTAGCTCCACCTCAGGCTGGGCATTGCAACATTTTGAGCCCAGCTCATAAAAAGAATATTTTGATAACTTTTTTTTACGCTTTCCATGACAGCACTTTAATGGCCCCCTTCCAACTTCCTAACAATGCATCTCCTTCCAGGAGCATCCAGAGGGGGATGGGAGAGGCAGCCTGTTGAGATCAATTCCAAGGTCTGATTCCCTGCCCACCCTACCCTGCCACCTCCTGCTCTTGAAATTTAGACACATGGACTCTTAACGTCTATTCTGTACCCTGTGAGAGTTTAACACCCTCCCAGGATTTCTGCAAATGCCCCAGGGCTTACATTCCCATAGTCATGTGGAGATCAGGGCCCTCACTTCCTGGGGGGGGGGCCGGTAAGTTGCTTTAACATTCTGCATGGGGTGTTTCTTTAAACTTCTGACCCAGAAGCCCAAACCAGCCCCTTTCTCTGTTTCTCACCCTCCCCCGCAAAAGAAGCCACTTGAGCTTTGTGTCTGTGGCACACTTGCGTCAGTGTTTGTAGGGACTGAGACAGGGCAGGGCTCAAACTGTAGGATCACACACTCGGTTTTCTTACGCATCGGGTTAATCCGGATTCCTCCCCCAATTTAGCTCCGGGCTGCTCTTGGCACAGGCAAGCCCATCAAGGGCTCAGAGCATAATGGCTTTTTCCTATGAGAAGGGAGACTACTGAGAAGATGGGGAACACACCTTCCCTTGCTGGCCCCAATCTCCTATCCTCCCTATGGGTTCTCAGCTTATAGGACCCACTGTGTCCTCACAGGAGCATCAGAGCTCTTTCACATGTCACAGGAGCTGTTCAGAAAATGACCTTGCCCAACAGCAACCAAGGACAGTTCTTGAACCTTATCACCAGGGACAGCTCTCACGCCCCACCCCCACGCTCAGCCACAGAAACAAGAAAGGTTCCCACATTATATACAATTTGCATATTCAACAGGGAAATATCAAAGGCAAAAATGTTCTAAGGCCAAAGGCAATGCTGTTTGCTTCACATACAGCTGTACCTTGTTTTATTTTGCTTCTCAGATACTGTGTTTTTTCACAAATTGAAGGTTGTGGAAACCCTCCCTGTGTTGTCAGATGATGGTTATAGCATTTTTTAGCAATATAGTTTTTTTTAATGAAGGCATGTACATTGCTCTTTTTAGACATAATGCTATCGCACACTTAATAGACTAGAGTCTAGTGTAAACATAACTTTTATATGCACTGGGACACCAGAAACACTGTGTGCCTCACTTTCTTGTGATCCTCACTTTATTGCGGTGGTCTGGAAGCAAACCGGCAGTCACTCTGAGGTGCGCCTGTATAAGGAAACGCGGGGTATTACAAGATTGTCGTGGTCCTGAAGTTGATGATGAAAGCAGAGCAATGTGGACCAGGTTAAGTTTTAACTTTCAGCCAACCTTGGGCCAGATGCTGGGATTTTCCCCCCAGCTCCATGCCCTGAACCCCATAAAGGTCCCAACATCACCAGGTTACTCCTCTGGGATGGTGAACCCTTTCCCAGTGTGGAACTCTTAGGTTGATGTTTGTGATTCATGAAAGAAATCATGAATAAATATATTTGGTAAATTATGCCCTAAGTGAAGTTATATAACTTTTTTTAAAGAGCAGGTTGCGTGGAGTCTTTAGCATAACAATTGCAGTTGGATTATTCAAGGGAAGTGTGAATATGCATATCTCAAATGTTTTACAAAGAAAATCCTTTTTTTTGTAGGGGGCGGGGATGATGTCTATCACTAACGACCAGAGGTGTAAGGGCACACTTGTGGAGATGCTGAGTTTGGGAAGAAGCACATGCTCTTGGAGGTGAGACTCTGGCTTCTCCAAAATGAGGGAGAGGACTTGGTTTAATCGTGTCCGTCTGGCTCCCATCCACCCAGCAGGTGCCCACACACCCACTCTCTGCATCTTGGCTCTGGACGTCGTTTCTCGTCCCCCTGCCCTTGTGTCTGCTCCATTCCAGGTCTTTCCTCCTATGGCCCTAACCATCCATCACCTGTCTCAGCCTTGGCCCCCCTTCTCTCCCTGGTCCTTGCTCCTTCTAAAGGCCTCAGGCTTGCATTCTCCAAGGCCCTTCGCTCTGCTCCAGCCCCGCACATCCTCACGTGGGGTGTGGGTTAGAGGAGTTCCTGCGAAGAGAACAGACGTTCTCAGCAAGGGGAGCAACTGCATCATTCTGCCTCCTTGATAAGCAAAGGTTCAGCAATGAGAAGATGTTCTGTGGAGGAAAGAATCTTGGGCATTCGCTGGACTCCCGGCTGTCAGTCTGGAATCCCCTTCTTAGTGTCAATAGGAACATAGGTGTGGTGCCCGCAGGTCTGTGTTCATTCGAGTGTCAGCCCTGCCAGGCACTGAGAGTCCGAGAGAGTCTCTTTCAGAAGAGAGGTTAAATGACTTACCCAAAGACTCAACACTTCTGGGAATTAGTGAAGAGTGAGCAAATCTGTGAGTCTCACCCGTAACATTCTTAATCTTGGTGTCGGGCACACAGGAAAGAGGAATACAGATTATCTGACACTATTGTCATTATCAGTGTTGCTATTATCATCCTCGATTGATTCCAGCACTGTAACGCAGAGGACCATCCAGAATCCCAGAGCCTCCACCCTCAGGGCCCCCCGCTCCCTGGTCCAGGCAGTGGAAGGGAATGGACTCCTTCCCTTGGCATCAGAACCTGCCTCTCCCTGGGCGCCTCTTGAAGGGAGCTGCATGTCTCCAGATTAAACGCGGCCATTGCTCTGAAGCGCACAGGTTTATTTGGTTGTCATCTTTGCTGGGTTTGCTCTGCAAGAGCATGATTGCTCCTAATTAACACACCAACACACGAATCACTTCCGGAGCCCTAGCCGCACACGCTGCCCAGCTGCTGGTCGTTTCTTGCAGAAGACAATCAGGGAAAATATAACAAGCCCGCAGCTCTCGCCCCAGCTCGATGCTTCCCCGCCACCGCCCCCGTCTCCCCTGCTGTTCCCGGGAACATGACAGGCGCTGTGGGATGGGGAGGTGTCAGCTGAGAGCAGGCTGGGGGCTGAGGGAATGACTTGGTCTTTCTGATGACAAATGTTCTCAGCTAGGTTGCAGGACTCTAATGGGGGTAGGAGGAAGACTTTACAAGACCATTCTGTCTTGAGGACAGAATTGAGTCTTGTTCAACGGAGGAAGCATTTCGAGGTGTCGAAATCAGAGCATGGGCTCAAGTCTCTCGGTCTCTTCCTAAGTGCGTAAACCAAGTCCTCATCTTGGCCCGGGAAGCACATCTCCACGGGCATCAGACCCAACCGGCACAGCAGGGCTTCCCAAGTCACAAACAGGCTCACGGAGGGGGTTTGGGGGAAGGATGCCTTAACACTGAGCAAGGTGTTCCCCAAGGCAGTTGTATGTCCACCTTGCATCTCAAAATGTGTGTCTGTGTGTTTGATGACAATTAGAAAAAGAAGATGCGTTTGGATGCCCACTCTTAACGTTTAAAAATTCCTCAAGGCCTCTAGTATCACGAGAGACACATTTCCAGCCAAAATCTCATTTAGTTGCAACCACAATCCAAGCACACACTCCTGTATTGATCGTCACAAACAGTTAAGTTTGTGGAGAAGATCACAAGCCAGGCGGCACGGCGGTTTTTCCTGTGTCCGATTCTGTCCAGCGTTCACCCGTTTGCTATTCCTACACACATGCATTGCCATCCCTAGACTCCCACCAGGTTATCCCTTAGGTAAGTCAGTTCTCAACACATCAACCCATGGAGACTTGTCCATGTATAAATGACTATAGATATGTCAGGACGATGATGAGAAACGCATCTGGTGAATTTGGGTGGTATCTTGGTTAACTGCAACTAATGAATCAAAAATCCTCTTGTAACTTTTAAACTATGTTTGTATTGGCCAGTGTATTTTGATTTCTTGTAGACATTGTGTGTTCTATCAGAAGATAAATGATACTTGGCTTCACGATTCCTGTTGCTGTAAACTCTAAGAGGTCCTGAACCATATGTGTTTTTGTTCCTTATCGAGTCTCCAGCACTTACAACAGTGGTTAGTGCATAGCGGGTGACCAACATAGATCAGTTAATCAAATGTTATTTCATGAATGCATGGAGAGGTGGATGGATGTGGCCGTACAGGGGCTTTGAGACAGATGTTGGGTTTTAGTAACTTACACGGCGTCTTTCATCCATCTTTATTGAACACCAAGAGTTTTGGAACACAGGCACCGGGCACCTGCCGGACCTTAGCTAGAGACGACCACATCTGCCATGTTTGATTTAAGCATATCTCAATGAGTGACTTCTTACTTCTGGTCTCAACCCTGAATACACACTGGGATCACCCAGGGGACTTTTGAGATGATGAAAATGTAATCATGGTGATGGTTGCTCTGTAAATACCCTAAGCCCCTTCGGTTGTATGCTTTAAGCAGGTTAGCTTTATGAGATGTAAATTATATCTCAGAAGAGCTGTTAAAGAATAGTGGATCCCTCACCCGGAGGTTCAAGTTCAACTGGTCTGGAGCGTAGCTGGTAAAATCTCCCTGTGTGATTCTAATATGTGGCTAAGGTTGAGAGTTACTGGTTTCCACTCTCTCCAGGACTCTGTGACAAATCAATTTCTGCAGACATCGGGAATCCCGGGCCAACTGTGGAGACCATTGATTATTCTATTTGCATAGACCTGGCTACCCAGGGACCCACATCAAATGTCACGCACTGTCAATAATGTCTTAACTCCACTGTTCCTAAACCTGACCGAGCATCTTACGAAACGGAGATTTTGTAGAAGACAGCTCCCCCTGGCCTACCTGCCGACTTCCTGAATCACCATCCCCTGAGGCAGGGCTTGGAATCCTGCACGGAGCCCGAGACCCTGATCAGCATTCATAGGGCTGCCACTTGCATGTTAAACAGGTGCCCAGGACCCCAGCTAAACAGCATATTTTCCCAGAAGGGTCGTGTGTGACCCCTTGTTGGAAACTGTTCGCACTCACAGCCACCAGGCTGTTGAAACAAATGGCACTTAGTTTACTGAAAGGGACAGGGATGTTTGTGTGAGGCCATCCAGAGAGAGAGGCTGGCCCCTGCCCCGTGCTGGCTGTCCAGCCCCGGGTGGCGTGCTTTCCCCCGGCTCTGCTCCTCCTCTGTCTCGCATACCGTGAGGGCGCTGACTTCTTACACGTGAGATCTGCTCTCCCGTCTCTGGCCTGAATCCCACGCTTGCATAAGACACTTCGGTCCTCAGTGGCACTTCTTTCCTCCCATAGCCTCAGTTTCTCGGTAGCCACCCTCTCTTCAGCTCGTAAACATCCTTCTCTCCCATCTTAACAACAGCAACAAAAGAACCCTCAGTCCCTTCCCGCACATCGCACACCCCACCAGCTATACCCCAGTTCCACCTCCATTTTGCATCCAGACTCACTGCTGAGAATACTTGACTGACAGCCCACTTCCTGCCTGTCCCTCCAGTGTCAGTCCCCTCCCCCCTCCCCCAGCATGGCCCCCAGCTCTCTGACATGCCTTCCTCATCCTCGCCTACTTCACATTCCATCTCAGCATTCTTGAGACGCTGGCCTTTCTCTTTTTTCTTTATTTGTCTTACTCTTCGTTCATCTTGATTTTTATTTGTCTCTTATTCTTCCCTAGAGGTCCTCATCCACTTCAGTGTATCACTGTCTAAAAACTGAAGACACCCAGATGATCACTCGACCCAATCAAAACCTCATCAGTGCTGCATTTCAAATGCTTCTCGAATTCAGTATCACCTGCAGTTTTCCCTACAGATCTCTGTCAGTGGTCCCCGTCTCAGTGCCTAGCACTGCGCTCCATCCAGTGGGTTAACGCAGACTGCAGCCTTGGCATCTTCCTTCTTTATCCTCCTTAATCAGTGTTCTCTACATGTTAAAAGTCAGATCTCTGGTGCTCTTCATCTCTGCAGACTCGCACTATTCCAGATTGTTCTTTCCGAATGCAAGACTCATCACCTCTTACTCCTAAAAGAAATCCACAAATGATTCTCTGTGGCTCATTGGGTAAAGAACAAAATTTCTAACCACTTCATGTAAGACCCTGGAGAGTCTCACCCTGCTGGTGCCTCCAGCGTCTGGCAGGACCCTCTCCCCCCCGCTCACCGCTCCCCAGCCACGCCAGTCTCCACCCTCCATGGGGAGAGAGAGAGCGTTCAGTTTCCTGACGCTGGTGTCTCAGTGCTTAGCGTAGCTGCAGCCTTATGATGGACCCTGGAAGAATATCTGTGGACCAAGTAAGTACTGAACTACCTAAGCCTCAGTCTGCCTGCATGTAAACTGGAGCTGATGACTGTAGCTAACGTTTAGGATGACTTCATGCAGATGCCACGTGATAACACCAGTGAGATACTCACACAGTGTCCAGCACATCATTAGGGCACTGACACTGACGGTGATGATGATGATGATAAACCCACCAGGGGCATCATATGGACAAAACCCAACTCACGCTAGATAGTTAAAGCTATTGCTCTGGAAGCAGGATCTTAGAGGGTGTGTGGGTAGCACCCAATGTGGGCCTCCGTTTCCTCTAATATGAAATGGGTGTGTGGGCCTGGAAAGGTTTTCTCCTTGTTTCCCCAAGACTTTGATGTGGTCGTGTGCCCTGCGGGATGGGCCAAAGTTGAGGGCTGGGGAGCGCCAGGGGCACCCAGCTGCTTGATTCAGAGCAGGGCCCATGTCACGATTTCCATATTGAGCTGTGGCACAAACGGTCTGTGGCCACAGCCCTGATAGTGAGGCCTCACTGTGGGACTGGGGGAGGCTTGATGCAGTCAGGATTCCCTGTGCTATAAGCAAACAAAACCTGTAACCCAAACTGGCCTTGCCATGAAGAAACTATCGACAGCTGGGCTTGCATCCAGACTCACGTCCCCACCTGAGCTCCCTGCCCTGCCTTCTCCCGAGAATGCCTCGTCCCAGCCCGTCTCCCCCTGTCTCTCCCCAGGAGGGGCTGAGGGACCGGCTGACGTCCCAGCGCAAAGGTGCCGCCAGGTGAAGGGCAAGTCTCCAGACACGTCCTGCGGTCCACTCTGATTGGGCTAACCTGGGTCGTCGCGTGCCCACCCCCATTCGTGCCCTTGGGAATACGAGGTGCTGATGACACCCCAACCGAGTTGGGTTCTGCACCCCACTTTGGGGGGTGAGGATAAAACCTCCTGTGGGCGTGTGAGCCAGGACTGTGAGAGGCTTCTCGGGGGGAAATTGCTAGAAGGAGTGCTGAGAGCAAAATGCAAAGCCCAACATTCTGATGCTTAGACAGTTTTAAATCCTCAGAAAAATCTAAATTCACTCAAACCATTTCGGTGAAAATTGCTGCTTCAGCTCCAGCTGCCAAATAAAACTTATTCCTGACCCCCAGCACCTCTGGACTATCTCTCGGACTAAAGAATTTAAACTTCAGTCTCGAGGCCCTGGAAGAAACCAACTGGCCTTCTCTTAACTCCAGCATTGCTAACAGAATAGTCAGGAAATGAACAAAGCTTGCCGGAGTGCTGGTGTCGGCAGAATTCCAACTGTCACATCTTCCTTCCCCGAGCTGTTTGCACGGCTCTTATCCTCTCTGTCTTGAAGATCTTGACAAGTTCCTTACCCATTCGAGAAGCTCCCTCTCCATTACGTCCTTGCTGACCTAGAATATTAGTCTTTTGTGTGCTACTATATCAAACGCCTGCTTGAAGCCCAAGTAAATTATAGCCGGGCTTTCTCCTGTTGATTCTTTGTGCCGTTTCCTTGAAAAATTCTATCAGATTGACCAAGCGTGGTTTTCCTTTGGCGCGTCCACGTGACCACCTGTAATTAAGCTCAGGCGCGTGCGCCCTGCTTGGTGCGTGGGCTCGTGTTCCGCGTTCTGCGCTGGCTCCCTCTGCAGCCAAGGTGGAGCCCAGCAAGGTCCTGAGGAACATAGAGACGCTGTGGCTCTTTCGCAAAGAACCAGTCCAGGGCTCTACTGCCTCCTTTCCTGTGGATATTCCCATCGTGCCTGAGAAGAAGCATCCCCAGGAATGCTCACTTCAGTCCAGGAGGCAGAAGACACCTGGGCTTTGGAGGCTGATGTCTTGGATCCAGATCCAGCTCTGCCTTTTAGTAGCTTTGTCGTCCTGAGCAAGTCACCAGATACCTCTGAATCTGTATCCTCATCTGTCCAGTGGCAATGACAGTGAGCCCCATTTGCAGAGCATCCGTCAGAGGTGTTCTTTCCACAGTAAGCTGTACGGTAGGTGAACAGTGATGGTGTCAGTGGCTTATTCCTGCAAGTTGGCTGCCTCCCCAGTCTATATCTAATCTCATTTCCTACTGTAACTGCTTTCACTGTATATGACTTTAAATATATTTATAATTTAATTTATACATAAAATTTAAATATATTTAAATTTTTATCATGTTTAATAGACTATTTCTTCTACAGTCTTGATGCTTACCTAGGAAAGGGCTTGGCTAGACGCTTGGTTTCTCTCTACCACTTATCCCCGGGGGAGCAGGGAGCTCTGACTGCTGAGTTTGCAGAGGGATCTGGGCATGCTCAGTGAAGTTTTCTTCTCCCTGTGGAATCTGCCTCTCTTCCTGCAGCCAGAAGATTCTGGCCTGTTCTCTGTTTCCCCAGAGCAGTCTGGATTTTCAGTTGTCGTTCCAGTGTAATCCCTAACAGCACCTTTTTCTACTCTCATTATGTCCCACTTGTGGGGGTAAGCTCTGCCGTCACCCCGGATCTCCGTCATGCCCTGAAAGTGTCTCTCCCTATAAAGGGGCTTCAGCTGGTGGTCCAGCCGGGCCTGTGTCCAGACGCGCTTCCTTCAGGCGTGAGCGCCAACAAGCTTGCTAGGCTTCTGTAAGGAAAGGGACCTTTTTTTTTTTCCTTTTCTTTAGCTTCTGTTTGGCTTTTTATTGGCGCGTGATTCAGGAAGGAAGAGAATGCCAAAGTGCTCCTACCACATCTGGAATTCGTGTCCCCGCTCCCCATCTCACCCTACCCCTCAGTCAGACAAAGTTAAGTCTTATCCAAGGCGTCTTTCCTAAGGCATGGCTCTACCCTCCGTGAGTTGGGAGTAACCCCTGCTTCCTCTGAACTCCCAAGGGACCTCCTGTGCACCTCTGCTGGGAGACTTGTCTATTTTTCCTGGTACCCAGTTATGCTGGTGTCTTGCCGTCTGCTTCGTCAGGATCAGTCCTACCCGGGCGCATCTCTGTGTTCTCTCAGTCCTAATGGAAGCTTTGCTGGTAGGGAGCATGGAGTGAGAATGTTTTTCTTTATCAGTTTATCATAAAAGGATATGATAAAGAATACAAATGAGCATCCAGATGGAAGAGATGCAGGGAAAGGACGTGGGAAGGGGACAGAGTTGCCATGCTCCCTCCAAGTGCACTGCTTTCCCACATCTCAGCTTATTCCCCAGCCCAGAAGCTCTCTGAACCCTTCAGAGTGTTTTAAATGAATGTGTGAATGAATAAGTGAATGCACTAGCGCTGTCTTTGCCCTTGGGGTGCATACGGATGCTCCATTCTAGTCCATTCAGGCTTACAATTATACGCACCGATAGAAATGCAAGTTATAAGCACTAGACTTATAAACAGATATCATAGGGACTGATGGTTTAAGATTACTGCCTATGGAAGATGTTTTGAGTGAGCTAAGCCTTTTTAGTTGCAAGTGGCAGTGACCCAGCTCCAAGTAGCTAACTGACGAGGAGAGTGTATAGGTTTACAGTACATCCAGGGAGTGCTGGGAGAGGGAGGATGGGAGAAAACAAATCTGAGGAGCAAATGGACCAGAAGAGTCAGAGGCCGCCTCGACGCCAGCCCTCCCTGGCTTCTCTCTGCTTCGGCTTCAGCCTTTCTCACCACAGACTGGCTTTTTCCAAATGGAGGGGAACGTGGCCACAGGCTGATCTCAGGTATTACTGCACTTGACAGTGAGTCCACGAGAGACACGGTCTCTTCTGAGATTCTCCTGGGAGGAATCTGGTTGTCCCAACTGGTGTCCCACACCTGCTCCCGGGCTAACCACCTGTGGTCTTGGATGGGTGCTGAGGAGGAGGGAAGAGCCGGGAGGGGCCCAGCAGTTGCGTTGGGGAACAAGTAGACCGGAGAGGGTGGGATGCAGAGGAGCGGTTCTAAAAGGAAGGAGGTGCTGGAGCAGTGGGTCCTTCAATGACAGTGGTCCATTGTCCTCTTTTTCTTTTTTTTCTCTTTTTTTTTGCCATACGAGGGCCTCTCACTGTTGTGGCCTCTCCCGTTGCGGAGCACAGGCTCCAGATGCGCGGGCTCAGCGGCCATGGCTCACAGGCCCAGCCGCTCCGCGGCATGTGGGATCTTCCCGGACCGGGGCACGAACCCGCATCCCCTGCATCGGCAGGTGGACTCCCAACCACTGCGCCACCAGGGAAGCCCCGTTGTCCTCTTTGATGCCTGCACTTCAGGCATTTGGACCTGGATGCTGGGGTGGAGGGAAAGTAAGGAAGACTAGAAAGAGTCAGAGGAACATGAAGCTAATGGACTAAGAAGCAGCCTCCACTGAAGGTCGTGACACCTGGCAGCAGTGAGTCTCAGAAAGCACGGGCTACAGAGGACCCGTACTGCGTCCACCTGATGCTGGGCACAGTGCGGTCCTTGTAAGTTTGGGCCACGGCCAGTCCATGAGCTGGGGTAGCAAGGCACTGGGCCTGGAAACCTGAAGGGGTCTTAGCCAAACCACTGCATGCTACTCAGACTCTCCTCTATCCCTTTGCAGAACTTGGGCTAATACTCCAATCACCTGTGAGCCGGGTAACTTTGGACAAGCTTCCAGGCTCCCCCTCCCGGCAAGCCTCTGTCTTCCTAACTAAATGGTGGTGATAACATCTCATCGGCGGGGGTTTGTGGTGTTCAGAGGGCGGATGTCAGGTGCTCAGGTCACGCAGACCCAGTGATAAGTGCCTGCTCTCATAAGCGATGGAGACGGATCAAATTCCACGCCTTCCTCCTGCTGGGCCCCTGCTGCTTCCACTTCACCCCCCCTCCTGCAGGATGTCATTCTGGCAAGCAGCGACAGCACAGCTCTGCTGTGAGGGTCTTGTTGAGGATAAGCCCAGTTCTGGGATGTTGTGTCTGACTCTGCACCCCTGGAAACATCTGACCTCCTCCTAGCAGCCCCTCTACTTCACCTGTCGAGGGACAGGGCAGACACTGAGATCACTCACTTGCTGGCTGAAGGCAGATTTGAGCAGTTGCGGCCATGGTTCATCTTGTTCCCTGGGGATTGCTTGGAAGCTGCCCATGCGTCCAGAGACGCTGGTGCCGTCTTCCTATCATCAGTGTGCAACCTGCTTGAGAGGACACTAGCCCATAGGAAAGCACGGCCTGAAAGTGGAGAGAATAAGATCTAAACTGTGTGACGGTACTGGAGTCACTGAATCCATCTTGACCTGAAGCCAAACCCTTGCTATTTTCTAGGCTTGGAAAAGCCTATAGACCTAAACATGGAAGATGCAAGAAGATGCCCGCTCTTCACTCCTCTTGTTAAAGAATAAATCACTGAGACAGTTGTACTAGATGTGCGGGGTGAAGGTGCCCAAAAGGGAGTGGGTGCCGCAGGCAGAGGAGGGCAACATAGCAATTCCCTAGACCCGGGACAGGAAGGAAGTCCAGGGATGCTGTGAACAAGCTAGGCTCAGGGATGCAGGTGCTTAAGCACAGCATCTCCCAGCTCCAGCCCAGGTATGACATGCAAGCCTTGTACTCAAGGGCTGGAGGCTGACACCAGCTCTGCGGTTCTGAGCCCTGACGGTATGGAAATACAGTTCCTATGCAGCACTTCATTTAATCCTGGCAACAGTTTTCAAAGGAAGTCACTGTTCGGTTTTCCACCTTGATTTTATAGATTGTGTAACTAGTAACTGGCCGAAGTCGGGTTTGAGCCCTGACATTCTACTCAAGTACCTGTATCTTATGCACTCTGCTATTCTGCATCCGAGGACTCTGTGTCCTGAAACAGTGGGCATTTGGGTGGCGAGCAGGGAGGACTGTGCGGATAAAGGGGGGGCTCCTTCTGTGCTTCAGTGCTGGCAGGGTTGGGGGGTGGCAGTGGAGAGCCCTGATGACCTGCCAGGAGGGAGGGGGCAGCTCAGAGTGGCTAAAGTTGAAGTAAAGGCCAAACGCGAAGTTGCTCTTTCTTGCATGGGATTCATGGGCTAAGATCCTTACTCGCTGCGTGTTCCATCTCTTAGCCATCTGAGTTCTGGTTTCTGAACGTGGCCAGAGTCTTTTAACTCCAGCCACTCTGTCTTTGCAACCTTGCAAAGGTCTGTTAATTGAATCTGCAGCTGAAAAGTGTTTAAAATGGGGTATCCTGTTGTAAGAAATTATTTGTAAATAATCCTCACAGTGATAATTTTGGCAAGTGATAAATGCAACTGTTATAAAAATGCACACCTTGTAATATATAAAACGCAGGTTCATAAATACACCTGGAAGGTGCTTAATAAATTACATGCTGAATAAACAGAAGAAGAAATGGATGCTTTGAATTTGCTTATTCAACCCCATCATCTTGCTTCTCCATATCCACCAAGATTTTCATATGTTTTTTTCAAATCTAATGAAAGTTCTGTGTTATGTTTTAAGTAACTGTGTCTTCATTCAAGTGGGGTATGCTGGTGTCTTATAAACGTGTAAGCTTCTTTGGAGCAAAATGAATCTCTCTACTCAGTGTGAACAGTGAGTGTTAATTCACTAGAGCCCAGGAGGGAAGAAAAAATATATATCTCACTAAAATCAGTACTAAGGCTACTTCCGTAAATATGAATTCCACTGCAAGTAGCATCATCGTTGCTTTGTGAATCGGCACCCAGACCTTGGCCGTGGAACAGAGGCGTAGGTTATCTATTGATTGTCGGCATTGTTTATTGTCATGAGAGGAATTCTTCCTACATTGTGGGATTATGACACCTCTTGTTGATTAAAGGTCCAAGACATCATCTGAGAATCATAATGCCATCAGTCAGGCTGAGCTGAATGCATGTAGAAATTCAGTCACCGTCAGACTTGCAACTGTCAATATTTTGAGAAGGGATCGAGAGAAACGAATGCCGCCATTTTTCATTATCTGCGTGAACTAACGTGCCCTGTGTTGCAGAACAAAGTGTGTGGTAAGAGGATTCTAAATGAAGCACGAAGAGCGTGCCTGTTTCATCCTCCACAGTCGTAGTGCAGGAGGTGTTCTGACACAGTGTTCCCAGAGCAGAGGGTTCAGCTTTGGGCCACTCGAGCTGACAGCTGCCCTTTGAGCCCACAGCACGACTGTTTCTCTGAGGCCCGCCCGGGGTTTCTCAGTGTTGGCACGGCTGACACTTAGGGTCAAAGAAGTCTCTGTTGCGGGGGGCTGTCCTAGCACTGCAGGACGTTGGGCAGCATCCCTGGCCTGGCATCTAGCATCACTAGATGCCAGCAGCACCCACCTGGCAGTTGTGACAACCAGAAACGTTCCTGGCCAGTGAAAAATCTGCCTCGGAAGCAGAATCATCCCCAGTTGAGGATGGTCCAGCCTCATGTTCCTTCATAGCCTGTCTTGGTGTCACTGGACATCAGGCCTCAGCACTGGTTGTCCCCAAGTCCACGCGGAGGAGCCTGCAAGGGTAGCTTGTGCATGCACATCCCTGCTCTGTTCCACAAGCTCCGTGTCCTGCTCCGAGCAAAAAGGAGCATTGCATCATCTCCTTCCCTTGCCACCTGTCTCTGAAACAGGGCCATCCTCCTGTCACACGTTTAGCCAGAGATCTCCTGTAGTGTTTCAGCTAACATAGCTTTCGATGCAGCCGGATGGGGTTCCTCACTGTGCATCCCAGCTCCCAGGGCAGAATTCAGACACTCTGTGAATATCCCCTGAATCAATGTGATTCCCACAGGTGGTCAGGGAACTTTGGGGTGCCCCTCCATCTCTCCTCAACCCTGGCCATTGGACAAGTGTGCCACTCCATTAAAAAATATGTCGTATGTACACAATCTTATATAAGCTCTCCGTTCATAATTTAAATGATTGGAATGGAAGAAATTAAGTATGTTCTTTACCTTCTTTGTATTTCATTAAATTATCTGTAACATTATTATATTACTGTATATTTATTTACTCTAATATTTGTAGATTAAGTTATACATATATAATTCAATAGAACTTAAGGAATAGAATGGAAGGAATACACACACCAATATACATACAGACAGCAGTTTTCTTCTATTATTTATATCCAGCGACTTTCTTCATTAAAAATAATTCTTCACTCGCCCCTTCTCCATTGTTTCTGACCACGCCCCGACGTGGGTATGGGATATGGAAAAAACATGCAGAGAAGACATCTAGCTGGTTAGTAAATGTGAACAGATGCAAGGTGGTTGGTCGACTCTGGAAGTCCTCAGAGCTCATGGGTGAAAATGGCCATTTTGGCTGATGTGTTGACAATACAAATTAAATATTGAAACCATCTGGTAGAGGTGAGCATTTGAAGGGGCAGTGTCTCGTACCTTTCATGAGAAGTTAAGTTGGTGCACATGTTTGGGGGACAATTTGTTGATATGTTTCAGAATTTCAAGTGTTGGGATGCTCCGTCCGAGCCATCCAATTGCTAGAAAGCCCTCTAAAAAAATACACTAATTTTTAACAGTGATTACTTGCTGGGAATGAAAGCTGGATAAGAGCAGAGGATGAAGAATGTCAGTTTATTCTCTATTTTTTGTACTGTTTGGATTTTTCATGCCAAGTGTTTATGTATTATTGTGTAAATAGAAAAAAAGCACTGGAAAATGGACTATAGCTAATAATTATAGAAAAGGGCAAATGCCTTTCTTAAATACAAAAATAATCTTCAACACCATTGTTTTAAAATGTATAAAATATTATAAATAAATATAATATTTTAAAATACTATTGTTCTTCATAAAGTATTATTGTCCTAAGACTGAAAAATAAGATATAAGTTTGAGGCAGTTGGCACATAGGAGAAGCACACTTAACAATTATTTGTGAAAGTTTAAGTTGGTCCAACATTCCTGCTGGACCACTTAGAAATACAAATTTAAAATTTTTAAAATAACCAAACCCTTTGACCCAGAAATTTGACTTTGAAGATGAGACTCTAAAATATAATTATAGAAATATAACATGTATTAGAAGATGTTCACTGCATTGTTATTTATAATATAAGCAAATGGAAACAGCATTTATATGTTCTTAACTAAGAAGTTGGTTAACTGCAATAGGACATCGTATTATGATGAAACATACCATAAATCATTAGAAATAATGTTGTGAAAGAAATAAGTATTACATTGAAAATTCACGTGGTGTTTTGCTAAAAAAAAAAAAAAGAAAAGAAAAAAAGATACGGAACTGTGTTTGTAGGATGATCCCTTCCAGTCTCAAGGTCCATAGTAATCTACAGGAGATGAGACTATGGGTGGCTTTTAATTTTACTTTTGGTGTCTGTGTATAACCAAATATTTGTATTCTTGAGGAAAATAATTTCAAAACAGACGTGGCGGCATTCACGTCAGGGATGCCCTCGTTAAACTTCTCCCCGGGAAGTGACATTTCTGCCTTTACCCCCAGTTGAGCTGTGGGGCGGGACGGGGAGGAGGCACAGACTCTGAGAAGCACCACGAGGAGGTGACTCAGCTTCTGAGTCGCCTGGAGTTGGCTTCTTTTTATTTTGCAGTGTGTATGGGGGTGTTGTTTGAAAGTGGGAGCTACAGGCAGATTTACAGTCTGACGTGTTGAACAAGTTTGATGTGTTCAAAGCAGATCAATGACTGAGTCAAGGGCTGGAGGGGAAGAAAATCAATGTTCACATTCGCAGGGGTTTCGGGGATGCAAGAAAGTAAAGATCACAGAGTATGGAGTAACAGGTGAGGGCAGAGGACCTTTCAAAGGGCTCAAGGTCGACCAATTCCCCTCGATGGCCTCGGGCACTTGGGATTTCCATCCCTGAGACCCTCAGCAAGTTCCCTCCAACCCAGGAGTCTTTCCCGCTCTTCTGATGCACAGGGGGTCCCAGGGCTGCCCCCGACCTCCCACCCATCTCTGTCCCCGGCTGTAACAAACTCTTCTTTGGCCTTGCTCTAACAGGATCTTTGGTCATCCCCAACTGAGCATCTTTCCTGTCCATATTTCTTCTTAGTGTGCCTTATACCTTGTTGTTTATCCCCAGTGATGGAGGGGCAGAGGCCAAGCATCTGGTATTAGGACAGGACAGCCTGGGCCTCTTCATGGCTCACCGCTCGCCATGCCCAAGGTGTCAAGACAAGTCAGTCAATGTCTCTGCCACACATTTTCCTCTCCAGGAAAAGGCAGAGGGGATGGCTGCTTTGCAGGACTGATTCAGGAATCAGGAGTGAAGCACATCTGACCCCTAGCTTAGTGTCTGGACCAGATGTGTCTAATAAATGGTTCTTGTTATCATCATTATTTCCAGATAAATTTCCAGCTCAATACGGTGTGCAAGGCTGGAAAAAAGCCTGACTGTATCAACTGCTTCAAGAAGATAGTTCCTCAAATGTGATCCATGGAATATGTTCATGACTGTGGCTTTGGGGCAGTGAGAGGATTATACTTCCAACCTTCACTTTTTAAAAGGTGTTTTTTAGATATCTGTAAAAAGGCAGCAAACAGAATTGTTCCTCTTACTATGTGATAATCTAAGAAAAATAATCTAGTGCTCGTGTGGGGCTTCTTATGTGCTAGGTACAATTCTAATGCTTCATATTTCATCTTTAATCCTGTAAGACTATTATTGTTCCCATTTTAGAGATGAGATAGCTGAGGTTCAGAAACATTAAAGCATTTGCCCTGGCATACAGCTGCTAAGGAGCAGAACCGATATTTGGACCCAGGCATCCAGTTCAAAACACCACACCTGTCCTTTGACAGATACCCAAGGTCAAGCCTCCCAGTGTCCAGGCAGCACTTATCAACTGCCCTTCACATGAATGTTGTCGACTGATTGGCCACTGCTCTGTGCTGTGTATTTTGGCTGAATATTTCAACATATATCGGTGGCATTATTCAACATTTATGGTGCCTGAAATATCTATACTGAGCAAATTGCTTCCCCACAGCTCTGTGGCTGGAAAGGCAGTTTTATCAAAACAGCAGCAAAGTGACAAAACCACACAAATTCATGAGGCTCTCAAACTATCTGGAACTTCTCAAGTGAGAACTTCGAAGAGAAGAGAAGCATATGCAGGTTCGGTTTCTGAAATATCAGGATCAGATCAATGAATAAACAATATCAAGGTGAATGAGCTGAGGAGTAACCTAATTCAGTTGCTCCCACATATCGTGAAAAATGTAGTCTACGTGTTTGTTTCTTTGCCACGTCATTCGTGGAGAAGCAGAATGTTCATATCCCACTCTAACTGAGCAAAAAGTGGAAATAGATTTGATCCTGTACCTCATATGGGGACGAAGCTCTCAGCAACATTATCCCAAATTTTAAGCAGCTGTGTGTTCTCGAATAGATCCCAAAAAGTGTTATTTAATAAAACATTCTTTGGAGCATGTCTTCTTTTATTAAAAAATGCACATGCAGGGGCTTCCCTGGTGGCGCAGTGGTTGAGAGTCCGCCTGCCGATGCAGGGGACGCGGGTTCGTGCCCCGGTCCGGGAAGATCCCACATGCCGTGGAGCGGCTGGGCCCGTGAGCCATGGCCGCTGAGCCTGCGCGTCCGGAGCCTGTGCTCCGCAACGGGAGAGGCCACAACAGTGAGAGGACCGCGTACCGCAAAAAAAAAAAAAAAAAAAAAAAAAAAAAAAAAAAAAAATGCGCATGCAAAAAATTACTTTATGTTGATATATTTTATTCTCATTAACTTATGCCTAAGCGGATTTCTCTAATTTGTTTTTTGTTCTGTGAATATGAATCAAATTTTTATTATTTCTTTAAGTCATTAATTCACCTTTGAAAACTTTTTTTGGTGCTGTCTACTTTAATCTAAGCCTACATTTATATTTCATGAACTCCTCTCGGTGTTCCATCAATATATTATAATTTAAAAATGTTTCATGGTTAGGTAAGTTTAGAAAATGCTGATCTAGAACTATCTAAAAGTGTTTTCTTGTAATGTAGAAAAGAGGTAAGATTTTTGTAGCTGGGAACAATTCCACTATCTGTTTTGATAATCTCTGATTAACAATGGCATGAAATGGACTATAGATATAAAAATGATTAAGAAAAGTTACCTAGAAAGAAAATGGTGCCCTTGAGTTTTACCCTTGGTGAAATCAGAAGCCACTGGAGAGTTTCAGCCAAGAATGGACAGGAACCAGCTTGTGTTCTGAAAGACCCATTCTGGCCATGTTGAAAGAGAAAGTGGAGGGGGGAGAATGGAAGCGGGTGGGGGAAGTCGCTGCAGTAATCAGGCAGGAGAGGATGATGGCTTGGTCTAGGGAGGTGGCGGTGGGGATGGTGAGGAATGGTCAGATTCAGACGTACTCCGCAGTAGGGAATTTGCTACAGATTGGACATAGGATGTACGAGGAAGAAGGAGGTTGAGCCCACCTCAAGAAATTTGGCCTGGGAACCTGGAAAGATGGATTTTCCATTTGCTAAGGTGAAGAAGACTTCGCTTGAATTTTAGGGTGATGGATTAAAAGTCCAGTTGGAACATTTTAAGTGTGAGTTACATCTCAGCCATCTCACTGCAGATGCTGGGTGGGAATCTGGGTTGTCAGGGAGAGGGACTCTCCAGAACTCTGAGATCCGGGCCTTTAGCATATGTATGATTTGGCAATAAGCTGGATGAGGTCCCTTAGGAAAGTGGTTTTCAAACTTGGCTGCACATAGCAATCACCTGGGAAGCTTCGAAAATATACTGATGTTTCCGTTCCACCAAGAAATTCTGATTGAATTCATCTAGGGTGCGTTGAAAGTTTTCAGAACACTCCAGGTGATTCTGATGTGCACAAAATTGAGAACCCACTACCTAGGGAACCTAATAGAATTAAGGAAGTAACAGAACTGAGCCCTGGGCCCTGGGCATCCCAACATTTTGAGGTTAGAGAAATGAGGAGGAACCATCAAGGGAGACTCAGAAGGAGTATCAGTGAAGAAAGTGGAGAATCAAGAAGGAAGTGGAGAATCAGTCCGAAGCCAAGTGAAGACAGGAGGCCGTGCTCTGCTGTGTCAGATGCTGCAGACAAACACGCAAACGTGGGCTTAGCAGCGAGGAGCTTTTAGAGTTCTTCTCGAGGACAGTTTTGGTGAATGGTAGGGATACAAGCTCAATGGGTAGGTTCCACAGACAAGGGAAAGAGAGGAACTTGATACAAGTTTAGACAACTCTTTGCAGAAAATTAACATAAAGGGGAAAGTCGAGTGGACTGGTAAGAGATAGAGGATCAAGAGAGTTCAGATATTGGTGTGTTTCTTGAGTTTAGACAGGAATCATACTACTAATAGATTTTCATGACAAAGATGACCAAGGGTGTGATCAAAGCTGATGAATTGCTGAAGTAAGTCCTGGAATATTTCAGAGGCGAGAAATCCAGTGCCAGAACAGAGAGGATGGACGGCCTTGGGTGAGAGCACAGGCAGTTCACCAGAAGTAGCAACAGGAAGGGCACCAGTCCATCTGCGCACAGGCTAGTGGGTGTGATGGTGGCAGAACGTGGGAGTCTTCTCACTGCTTCCGTGTTCTTCCCGATGAGGTGGGGAGGAAGGTATCGCTCTTTCAAGGAGAAGAAAGAAGGTGCTCAGCAACCCTCCAGGAGGGGAAGGAGGGGAGAGTGAGCCCCAGACTCGAGCACACGTCCAGTTAAAACTGAGAACGCTGGGCCTCCCCTGCAGGGTTTCTGATTCAGTAGGTGATGCTGATGCTGCTGGCTGGGGACCACGTGTTGAGGCCCAGTGGGTCATGGAGCTTAGAGTCCAGCGAGGCTGCCTGGATTTCTCTTGAGGTGAGCTCACAATTTCTGGTTGAGGCCAGGTAGGGTGGTTGCATTTTCCTTTCAGCTCCTTTCAGCTGTGTATGTGCAGGTGTAAACAGAGTTGGATCTGACCAGATGGGACTTGGCTAGGTGAGCACAAGGAAGAAACAAATATCCTCTGTTCCTAGAAAGCCTTTAGAAAGCTTGCTTTAATAACGAAATGAAAATAAGTCACCTTTAATAAGAATTCCACCAAGCAGGGTTGGGTAGGAAATATGCATTGATTTGTGTCTTAAGAAGCGTTATGTGACAGGGACCACCAGATAAAAGAAGTCATGCCAGCATTAGCCAGTAACGATGCCTGGGAATTGCTGCATCTACTTGAGTTTCCGTTGACTTTATCAATGATGTAAAGACCTTGCGTATATATGGGTGTGTTGATGTGCATGTGCATATCACATGGTTGTTCATAGTACGAAAACTTACGGAAGAGTCACATATGACCTCAGATTTACCTCCCTGAGCTTCATCTTCTCCATTGATAAAGTGCAAACAATGATGATGTCTACTTCAAAGGACTGTAATGATCTAAAAGTTAAGTCATTAACTTGTGTTTGTGGAAGTGTATAGCTGAGTACTTGGAAGAACGTTTGTGTATCTTCACATACTTTTAAGCTGTATAGTTTTGATTACCCTACATCATTCTGGGTCGCCCAGTGGTCTCAGAAGGTGGTAAATGTCTTAAGAGTGGGCCCGATGAAAGAAAATCAAAATGGAGTTGGTATTGCTAAGAGAACTCTCTAAAGTGGAGCTGGGAGGCCACAGAAGAAGTGTGACTTGTGCGTGTCTCAGCCTGGATGGGATCTGACCTTTGGACCTGATGAAGTCGTCCAGAACACCTGCTGTAAACTCAAGATACTTATCGGACCCTCACCCTAAAATAACTCGCCACAGTCTAGTTATCAGACGCCTACCCAGAAACAACTTGTGATTCTTTGCTTAAGGACAGATCTTTTCAGACTCGCGTGAGAGCCAGTCACAGTTCTCTGCCGGCAACTTGTAACAACCTTGTGGCCTTTGTCCTTATAAGCCCCTGACTCTGTCTCTCAGAACACTCGCTGTTACCCGCATCTGTGTCTTCCCAGTTGCAGTTCTTAAGACCCCCCGTAAACCACTTTCTTATCCGCATCCTTCTTCCTGCACCGTGTTTTGGTTGACAACCCCAGTTCTCCATCTCCTCTTGCTCCCAACAGAATGGCAGCTGGAGATGAGAAGAGAGGAACTTCTAAGATTAGATGTGTGTGTGTGTGTGTGTGTCTGTATATACTTAAAATTTACATATAAATGTAAATTGTGTCTAAATTACTAATGCTAAAAGCATCTTCCCAGCTTTTAGATGAAAAAAATGGGTATTACGTTCTACCCCAAACATGCAGTCTCTGGTAAGCGAAAAGCTTTTGAGTGAGTTCGGTTTTGGAGCCCTCAGCTCCCGGGTGAATGCTGTAAATGATCAGATGGGAGGGAGTGCAGTCACCGCCTGACTCCTTAATGAGTTTCCCATAAATCTGGGCCACTCAGTAGAGGTCAAATTGATAACCACGAACAATGAATATCAATGCCTTCTAGAGTTCTACACGGAATGCAACTGTAACTACTGAATGGCTTCTTCTTTATCACGCTTTCAGAAAACAATGGTACTTCAAACACTCCTAAGGCTAACTTGAAAATCAGAGATCATTATTGTGTTCATTGTCAGTGAATCAAGACATAAAATCCTGATGATACACTTTAGACGTTGGAGAACCAATTCTTGATTATTTATTGCTTTGGATTTACAATTAAATTATTTCTCCTGAAACCTTTCTGGTGGCTTTTGGTTTTGGACCTGCACTGTTCAGATTTTAAATACTCATGGAAATCTCTCAATTCCCCTTGGGCTATTTCCCCTTAAAGACTGAAGTACAGTGTGCTTAAATTTCTGGTCTTTGTATTGAAGTTTCTAGCTTCTTAGGAGTGTAACTTGGAGGTAGGATTTGAGAAAGTTTGGAATTCTCATTGTGCAAAAAGTGAGCTGAAGCCCCAGGATACTTTGGAACTATCTTGCTTGATTTTTCTTTAAGTAGACAAAACAGATTTGAGAAAACAGTCGCTGGGTAAAGGAGCACATTTTTCTCCATTCCACCCCTTTCCTTCTGAGGCAAACACCGTGACAACCTTGCCATGAAAATACCTTACAATGATCTTCTCTAACATTTTGTCTCAGTGATATGGTTCTTTTAGAAATCAGTTCTAAAATGTTGTGTATCTTCTCTAGCAATGGGATGGAGAAATGCATGCAGAAGAGGAATGTGTTTTATGTAAATTGCAAGTCCTACTAATAAGCCTTAAGGGAAAGGAGGACCCTGTTTAAAGAAAAGTGAAAACAGAATGATCGTATTCTTTTATTCCAAAGCTCCAGTGCTGGGGATTGGCACTCATAAGTATAATACTGATAATATGTAATCATAATGGTTGTGGTAGATTGTATACTGCTCTCAATTATTCACTGCCCTCCCTGTAACAGGATTACATGACCTTGTCCCTGTTAACACCAGGCTTGTCCACTGGACTTGCTTTGGCCAATTAAATGTGAGTGGAAATAGTAAATGCCATTCCACTATCCATGGCATCGGTCCACAACGATGCCCAAATCCTGTGGGAGGTTCTGAGTCTCACTGTGCCTTCTCCACACCACCATAGAAAGGGAACGGGGTCGGGGGGCAGAGCCTCAGAGGACCTTGTCATCGCCAGCCCCTGAGATTCTGGAGGGATTTGTTACCACAGCACAACCAAAAGAAAACTAATACAGTAATAAAGGTCATCTTTATTAAATCAGGTATTATTCCAAGTGCGTTTCTTGTATTAACTTATACAATCATCACAACAAAGCTATTACTCTTCCGATTTTGGAGATGAAGTGAGAGGTTGAGTGACTCGCCCCGTGTGAGCAGGTAGTGAGTGATAGCACCGTTCCTGTAACGCAGGCAGGATGGATGGCCAGCATCCCGCCCTCAGCCACCAGCTGATCTTTGAAGCAGACAGAGCAGCTTCTGGAACAAACTGCAATCTGCCCCTTGGATTCTTCGAAACCCAAGGATGGTCCCCTTAGAGGAGTGAATTCACCCCAAATAAGGGAAGAAATTGGAAACCCCGGGGCCCAGAGCCTGGCATTGGATTTGGGAAGCATTTTGGAGTCTGTACCGTGATCAGCAGAACGTTCCAAAGGAGAAGTTCCTCCCCACTCCCACGCCTCATATTTTCAGAACGTTAACTTTCAACATTAAAGTCCAGTTGATGTATAGGTGGCCAAGAGTTACCAAGTTATACCCAGGTGTTTTTTCTTTTACTAGTTTGTAATAACATTTTTATTCCCAATAAAAAGAGCTCTATTCTTTTGTTGTTGTTGTTGTTACTGTTTTTTTTTAAATTTATTTTATGTATTTATTTTTGGCTGCGTTGGGCCTTCCTTGCTGTGCACCGGCTTTCTCTAGTTGCGGCAGCAGCGGCCGCTCTTCATTGTGGTGCGCAGGCTTCTCATTGCGGTGGCTTCTCTTGTTGCGGAGCACGGGCTCTAGGCACCCGGGCTCAGTAGTTGTGGCTCGCGGGCTCTAGAGCGCAGGCTCAGTAGTTGTGGTGCACGGGCTTAGCTGCTCCACTGCATGTGGGATCTTCCTAGACCAGGGCTCAAATCCGTGTCCCCTGTGTTGGCAGGCAGATTCTTAACTACTGCACCACCAGGGAAGCCCACTGTTTGTTTGTTTTCTTATTGGACTGTTTTTTTAAATTGAACTATAGTTGATTTACAGTGTTGTGTTAGTTTCAGGTATACAGCAAAGTGATTCAGTTTTTTATATATATATATATATATATATATATATACACATATATATGTGTGTATATATATATATATATATATATTCTTTTTCAGATTCTTTTCTCTTATAGGCTATCACAAAATACTGAGTAGAGTTCCCTGTGCTATACAGTAGGTCCTTGTTGGTTATCTATTTTATATATAGTAGTGTGCAGATGTTAATTCCAAACTCCTAATTTATCCCTCCCCCCCTTTCCTCTTCTCTTCTTTTTTAAATTTTTAAAATTTGAAATGATATTAGATTTACAGAAAAATTGCAGTGACAGTACAGAGGGTTCCTGTATGTCCTTCACTCAGTTTTCCTGGCATTAACATCTTACGTAGCCATCATACCTTTGTCGAAACTGAGAACTTAATTTGATACGTACTCTTAACTAAACTCCAGGCTTTAGTCACATGTCACCAGTTTTTCTAGGAATGTCCCTTTCTCCTCCAGGGTCAATCCAGCATCCACCTTATATTAGTGTCATGTCTCCTTCATCTTGCTAGTAAGCCTGCCATACAAGAAATGCTAAAGTAACTTCTTTAGAAAGGATGAAAAAAAAACAGTCATATTCTTTTACTGCAAAGCTCCAGTCCTGTGGATTGGCACTGATACGTATAATACTGATGACATGTCATCATAATGGCTGTGGTAGATTGCCTACTGCTCCCAGTTATTCACTGCCCTCCCTGTAAGAGGCAAGTGGACAGATGCTAAAGATTATGTAGAAGGGTGTCCATCAAATCTGATAACAGCCAAGCACTGGAAACGATGTAGATGTTCACAGATAAGAGGCTGGAGAGACACATTATGGTACAATGACAGATCTGAACGCTCCGTACCACTCGACAGCGTGTAGCTGAGCCCATCAACGTGGACAAACAGCTCGGACAGATTACTAAGTGAAAATTCAGGCTCCACATTGCTGCCTGTTCTCCAGCCCCCGTTACTGTCACTGGAGTGGGTTCCCACGTGAATGTGCGTGCACGGCTGTCTGTGGTAGTTATTTGCAGACACTGTAAACACTTCCAGAACCGCTGAAAGCAATTGCCCACTGCTGGCAGGATTCTAGAGGAATCTTACTTCATGCTTTTCTTCATTGTTCAGATTTTCTAGAATATGTATT
Organism: Globicephala melas; assembly: GCF_963455315.2. Lineage (NCBI taxonomy): Eukaryota > Metazoa > Chordata > Mammalia > Artiodactyla > Delphinidae > Globicephala > Globicephala melas. The sequence goes on from NC_083328.1 coordinate 84,012,691, forward strand.
TAGAGAGGAGCCCGTATTCAGAATGAATGTAGTTAGAGAAAAGCAGTTTTCAGCTTTGAGGTGCGGGAAGGCAAAGCCGAGACTATTTTCATTTCGGGCACAAGTGCCCAGGAGTGGGATGTGTGTTAACAGCAGTGCCGGCCAGCACGTCCCAATTGCTGTAACAGTGCCTGTGACGAATTCAGCAGCCTCCTGGCGTAAAGGGTCCAGAGTCCCATTACAGAATCTCCACTAGTGGTGCAGGCCCTGCTGTCCCCCGTGCAGGGCTTTGCACCTGGGAGCTGGGGCATCGGGCAAGTTATTGAAGTCCTCAGAGCTTCAGTTTCCCCTCCTTAGCCAGAGAGGATCACAAGTCCTCACGGGGTCGTCTGAGGGTTTAATGAAATGACCTGTGTTCATCCCTTGGTGCACCGCCTGGCACAGAGGAAGCACTCAATAAACCAAGGTTACAGTTCATCTTAACCCTCGGCTAAGCCCGTGTGTGGTAAATATGGTCCTCAAGATAGTAGGGTGTGGTCCACTAAAGGATGGGTTTCCTGGCCGGGTTCCCAGCTCGTTCACTGGTGAAAATTTCTGAAAACCCTCCATCAGGGTCTGGCCTGTGCTCATGAAGGTGGCTTTAACCCATCCTGAGGCTGCCGGCACAGCGGTGTGTCCTCCCACCGCTGGCTCAGGGTAGGGGTTGGGGTACAGACTCCTCCTTGGCCGGGGGGGCCCCAAAGAATACCAGGCTGGGGAATAAACACCCTTCATTTCCTCCCTTTAGAAGAGAAAGCGACAGATTCATGCCTGTCCCCAAAAACACATCAATTAAACCCAACAAAACCACTTCAGGAGGCAAAGAGATCATTAACAACATTCGGGCCTGGACCCCTCCACAAAGGCCACTATCCACAGCTACCATGTTGGCAACACAAATGTGGCTGAAAGATGCCATACAGAAGAGACTTGCAGGGCACAGTGAGACCTGGATCGATTTCAGCACCACCCCAGCGTCTTCAGTGCATGGTTTGACCCAGAAACCACGTTTAAGAAAATGAATCACACAAGCCAAGTTTGCAGACGTTGCCCAAACGTGGCCATTTTATTTCTTTTTCCTTTGAAATCCAAACAGCTTGAGGAGACAGCAGCACATGTGGTTGGCTACTTTCTGTGCATACCCTCATGAATTTTTTTAAACCATTATTTTTTTAATAGCTGTATGACTGACATGTAAAAAGCAGTACATATTAAATGTATACGACTCAATGAGTTTGGGGATAAGTATAATCCCATGAGACCATTGCACCATCAAGGCCGTAGATATATCCGTCACCTCCCAAAATTTCCTCCTGCCCCTGTTATTATTATTAGTTTTGTGGTAAGAACACTTAATGTAAGATCTACCCTCTTGGAAAATTTTGAGCATACAATACAGTATTGTTAGCTCTAGGCATTCTGCTGGGTAGAATATCTCCAGAACTTACTTCTCCTGCATAAGTGAAACTTGGCACCCCTTGACCAACATCTCCCAGTTTCCCTCCCCAACCTTGGCAATCACTATTCTACTCTTTGCTTGCGGAGTTTGAGTAGGTTAGATTTCACATATACGTGAGATCATGCAGTATTTATCTTTCTGTGACTGGATTACTTCACTCAGCACAATGTCCTCCAGGCCCATCTATGTTGTTGCAAATGGCAGCCCGTCTTTCTTCTTAAAGGCTGAATAATATTCCACTCCAAATATATCTCACATTTTCTTTATCCATGCATCTGTGGATAGACATTTATGTTGTTTCCATATCTTGCCTACTGTGAATGAACAGGCAAGGCGTGCTGTGAACATGGGGATGCAGGTATCCCTTCCAGATACTGATTTCAGTTCCTTTGGGTAAATATCCAGAAGTGGGATGGCTGAACCATGCGGTGGTTCCATTTTTAGTTTTTAAGGAAGCGGCATACTGTTTTCCACAGTGGCTGCACCAATTTGCATTCCCACCAGCAGTGCTCCAGGGTTTCCCTTTCTGCACATCCTCACCAACATTTGCTGTCTTTTGTTTTTCTTAAAAATAGCCATTCTAAGAGGTGTGCGGAGATAGCTCAGTGGTTTTTGATTTGCATTTCCCTGATGATTAGTGACGCTAAGCACCTTTTCACGTACCTGTTGGCCATCAGGTACGTGTATGTATCTTTGGAAAGGTATCTATTCAACTCGTTTGTCCATTTTTTAACAGGGCCTGGAGCCTAGATCTGCAGAGAAGCTAGACGTTTACATGCATCGCTTGACGTGTGTGTCCTCATCTCTCCTCTCCACTTAGACGCTGGGATCTCTCACTTGGGGTTCAGAGACCCCGTGAAGGTATGTTCATCTGTGGGTGGTTGTTTATATCATATTTTTTCTGTGAGGGGACAGAGCCTGTGACCTCCTATTGTACCACTTGCTGATGTCCTTTTAGTTGATTCTTTCTATAGCCATTGAGTCACTGATCCACCACCTGGAAAGCCCTCACTAAAGCAGGTCAAGGACACAGATCACTTTCCTTTCTGGATTTCTGAGCCCAAAGGATTAGATCAGACCACACAGTTCAGGTGAAAATGTTAACGATTGGACACTCAGTATTTGGGATTCCAACATGAGACAGAGCCAGCACAGTGGGGCGGTGTCTGCTCCCGGCCCAGGGTCGCCTGCACTGGATAACCTCCTTCACCACTAGGTAGCTGTTTGACCTCCAGCACTTGATCCTTTCTGGCCTCAGGTTAAAGTCCTCCTTTGTAAAGTACTTACAACTCCTAACTTGCAGGCTGTGCACTAGTTAGGTGCACAGGCCACGTCGAGTTCTGTGCACGTTCTGTTTGAAGCTGCTTGAAGATGGAAATGAGGGAGGTCACAGTCAGCTTCAGGTCCACATGTGTTTTGGCAGGCCTGGCAGGAGGTAAAGGGACACAACAGCGATGTGGCCTGGAGGTGGGATGGGAACACAAGGCTATTTTCTGGACCCCAGAGGGAGATGGGCAAAGTCGGGGCAGTGAGGCCGGCCTCCCGGGGAAGTTGGGATGGGACTGGAACAGAGGATGTCAGGGTAACGAGTTCGGCCTCTGTCTCTCAGCCCAGGAAATGGGGCCAGGCAGGGGTCAGAGAGCCTGGGCAGGAGTCTGTTAAAATAAATCACAACTAGAGGCTCAGGGGCTGGTCCAGGGCAGTGAGAGGGGAGAGGAGAGGAGGAGTGAAGAGGCAGGTAGGGCAGAAGGGAAAGAATGAACCACAATTCAAAACCCCAGGGACGTGCAATGGCTGAGGAAAGTGTATTTCTCATATTTGATTTGTCCTAAAAACAGATACAAGAGCAATGTGCTTGTCACAAAACAGAGCGTCAATAAAGAAAATACATGCTTGTTTTTTTCTATGGGTGTAGTTCTTCTTGATTTCTTTTTTTTTTTAACATCTTTATTGGAGTATAATTGCTTTACAATGGTGTTTTAGTTTCTGCTGTATAACAAAGTGAATCAACTATACATATACATATATCCCCATATCTCCTCCCTCTTGTGTCTCCCTCTCACCCTCCGTATCCCACCCCTCTAGGTGGTCACAAAGCACCAAACTGATCTCCCTGTGCTATGCGGCTGCTTCCCACTAGCTGTCTATTTTACATTTAGTAGTGTATATATGTCCATGCTACTGTCTCACTTCCCAGCTTACCCTTCCCCCTCCCTATGTCCTCAAGTCCATTCTCTACGTCTGCGTCTTTATTCCTGTCCTGCCCCTAGATTCTTCAGAACCATTTTTTTTATATTCTATATATATGTATTAGCATACGGTATTTGTTTTTATCTTTCTGACTTACTTCACTCTGTATGACAGTCTCTAGGTCCATCCACCTCACTACAAATAACTCAGTTTCATTTCTTTTTATGGCTGAGTAATACTCCATTGTATATATGTGCCACATCTTCTTTATCCATTCATCTGTCGATGGACACTTAGGTTGCTTCCATGTCCTGGCTATTGTAAATAGTGCTGCAATGAGCATTGTGGTACATGACTCTTTTTGAATTATGGTTTTCTCAGGGTATATGCCCAGTAGTGGGATTGCTGGGTCATATGGTAGTTCTATTTTTAGTTTTCTAAGGAACCTCCATACTGTTCTCCACAGTGGCTGTATCAATTTACATTCCCACCAACAGTGCAAGAGGGTTCCCTTTTCTCCACACTCTCTCCAGCATTTATGATTTGTAGATTTTTTGATGATGGCCATTCTGACCGGTGTGGGATGATATCTCATTGTAGTTTTGATTTGCATTTCTCTAATGATTAGTGATGTTGAGCATTCTTTCATGTGTTTGTTGGCACTCTGTATATCTTCTTTGGAGAAATGTCTATTTAGATCTTCTGCCCATTTTTGGATTGGGTTGTTTGTTTTTTTGATATTGAGCTGCATGAGCTGCTTGTAAATTTTGGAGATTAATCCTTTGTCAGTTGCTTCATTTGCAAATATTTTCTCCCATTCTGAGGGTTGTCTTTTGGTCTTGTTTATGGTTTCCTTTGCTGTGCAAAAGCTTTGAAGTTTCATTAGGTCCCATTTGTTTATTTTTGTTTTTATTTCCCTTTCTCTAGGAGGTGGGTCAAAAAGGATCTTGCTGTGATGTATGTCATAGAGTGTTCTGCCTATGTTTTCCTCTAAGAGTTTGATAGTGTCTGGCCTTCCATTTAGGTCTTTAATCCATTTTGAGTTTATTTTTGTGTATGGTGTTAGGGAGTGTTCTAATTTCATTCTTTTACATGTGGCTGTCCAGTTAAGAAAATACATGTTGACTGAAGAAAGGATTCGAGGGGAACCCTCCAGACGGTTGTGTATGTTCAGAACCTTACAACCCTGAACTGGAGTGAATCACAAACATCAGTCAAAATGAAATTATGCAAGATTTCATTTTCCATTAGTTTTTTAAAAAATGCATTTGATCTTAGAAGCGAGTAAAACTTCAAATATTTTAAAATGCTACATCATTTTTTCTTCAATTTTCTTCCATTAGTCCCTTCCAAAAAGTCGTTTGATATAAGTATTTCAAAGACAAAAAATAGTGTTACTTTTAAAAATGTAGAAGAAGAAGAATGGCCATCAGAAACCTCTGTAGCTAATCGGCAATCATGTCGTATGTGAAAACACTGCTGTGTTGCAGGCTGTTCCAGGCATCCAGCCATTTTGATGCCAAACCCCTCTTTCTGTACTGATGAGCCCTCGTTGACAATATCGTAACTGTGTGTGTGTTTTAAGAGAACACCTTGTACTAGCATCTAAAAATCGTTAGGAAAGATGGGATAACAATATGCATTACAGGTGATGAAGAAATTTAGATGAGACCTAAAACAGCCAGGATGAGAAAGCAGCAAATCAAAGAGATCAAAGGTAGGGCTGGCTGCTGTCAGCAGTGACGCCGTGGAAGGAGCCCGTTCAGGTAAGGGCTTAATTAGGGCTGTCAGTCACAGTAATTGCCTGTGATTAAGCAGTGTGAGTCAGCAGGGGCGCGGTTCGCCCAGTGCCAGGCATCACCCCGGAGCTCGGAAGGGCAGTCGGGGACCACGCCTCACTGCAGGGGCAGGCGGCGCTGTTCGTGGATCCTTTCTGTGAGCACCTACCTGGATCATCTGCTTCCTCCAAACACCAAGCACCTTGTTTTATCAGCATCAAATCACGTGCTGGAGGAAGCTTCCAAATAGCCCTTATTTGATTTCCGTGCTTCCGAGGTGGGGCTGAGGGCGTCAGTTATTAGTAAGCAAAGCTTCAGGCATCAACTACGAACCGTCGGCGCCTTGTAATGCTACCAGCTCCCTGTTTCTCTCTTTGGCGTCTTTGGTGTCCTGTCTTCACAGCCCAGGCCCTCTTGCGCTGCCCAGCTGGTGTCTGGGGAGGTGCTTCTCTCTGCAGTACCCCCCCACGTTTGTTCTCCATTCCAAGACCATGGCTGTGCCTTGGCCAAGAAACCGGTCCCACCGCCGCTCTTCTCATCCCCACTGACCTCCTCTTTTCCAAATCTAACCAAGCTTGGCGGGTGGCGGGCGGCGGTCTGCCTCACGTCCTTTTAGGTGACTGCCCCTCCCTCTCCCCACCCCAAGGAGACCCGGCCCTCCTCTGGGTTCCTTCGCACTTGCTGCGGCAGTAACGCACTCTGCCCAGGGCCCATCTGTATCCAGTTGACTGAAGTGCTCCCCGAATGTAAATATTCCCGCTTGGGTCCTCTCTGGGGTTGCCACACTATTTTGAAAGCACTCTGTATTTTCAGAAACTGTTTAAAATCCAGAGTAGATGCTCAGGAGGTGTTTATTGGGTCAAAGGAAGTACATGCTGCTGGACAGAATCAAAAGGCCTGAGGGAGGGAGGCTGCAGAGAATCCCGAAAGGTCTGTTTTCATCTGGGTGGCTTGGCTAGGATACCAAATAAAGCAATAAAAATGTTAATCTTCCCAGCCCTGCCTCCTGCCTCATGGAGCCTCCGAGGCTATGACAGCAATAAAGTAGGTGGAAAAGTTAAAGAGGAAAACATAAATTAGGTCATGAGAGGATAAAGAGACGGATTTTCAATAGGCTTCAACCTTCAGAGTTGGGAGGGCCTAAATTAAGTGGATCATAGGAAATTCAATAAACAAGGATTGTAGACGGCAGATGATTTATCCCATTATAATTTGAATTAAGCTCAAGCATCGGTAACACCCCTGACCCACAGGTTATGAAGAGACAGCTAATAACATGAGCTGAACCAGCACATCTTGTATATCGTTGCTGGGAATTTAGGACTCAGGCATTTAGGACTGAGGAATTGATTGCCAGTGAGGTAAATTTCATCTCTGGTGCCATGGAGCAGACCTCAGGAGAAGAGGCAGCCACCAGTGTGCCCAAGCTACCAGCCTGCAGCCCAGGACTCCCTCAGCCATGACCAAGACAACCTGAACGTTCCCCTCAGCTTGGGGAAACTTCAGACGCATTTCTTCCTAGCTGGAGTTTTCTCACCTCCCCTTCCTTAGAGCACTTCCTTAGAAAACTTGAAATTGTAAATTCTTCCTCTGCCCCTTTGCAGATGTCCTCCCAGCCCCTTGCCTGTTTAACAACCCAGGAAATACCTTTCTCGAGGACCCAAGAGCTGCCTCCTTGAAGTGTGGACAGAGAAGGAGCTAGCGCCTCACCTCTCAGTCTCCCTAGGAGAGCAGCAGCCTGACTTCCACATCACAGAGGAAAACATTCACTCAGTGCGCCACACACACACCACTGGCTACCTCCGCGAAGGTGGCTTCCAGCACTTTCCACTGGCTCCCCAGGGCTTAAACCCCCACCCCTCCCGCCCCCACTGCTGGTTTCAGTGGAGTTGAGTTCGGCCCCGACTGCACTAGGCTTGAGGAATGTCTCGCCTGCCTGTTTAACTCTGTCTGGGGCCAGTCTGACTTTGACACACGTCTGCAGGCATCAGTGAAACCATTTGCTCCAAGCCCGGACTGCCGCTCTTACAAGCACTGGGCTGCCCTATGTATAAACACGTGTGTGCCAGCCAGTTAATCCAGGCCTGTTGCCTCTGTTTGTATCAGCTGATTCAGACTGTGTTCAAACATGGAAAACACACCAAATCAATCTCAGAACTGGGCCCAGCAAATCTCAGGAGAACTGCTGGACGGCCTTTTGCTTCCCAGCGCACTCTCTTCCCCGGGCTAGCCTAAATTTCAAGCTCCCCGACGTCGGCTTTGTATTAGTCACCTACATCATTTGGTGTGATAGGGTTTTTGCCTTTCAGCACCACTTAGGCACAATGTCGGCAGAGTCAAGCTGCACTACACAGCAGGGGCCCTTCTGAGCACGCTCCCAAGCCCCTCCAAGCCCTTTATCCTTTAATCTTACAGGACCCCCAGGAAAACACTGCTAACCCCTCTTCACTGTTGAGGAAACCAGGCTCAGAAAGACTGAGGGTCTCGCCCAAGGTCACATGCACGGGCAGAGCCAGAGCTGGGATGTGAACCCAGGCAGCCTGGCCCCCCAGACCGCACCATTTCACAGTGGAATGTAGCAAGATTTAATTGTGTGGAGTAGGAATCCCAGAGGGAACGTAAACCCAGGGGGGATAGATCTAGATTGCTGGCAGGGCAGCTGGGTCAGAAACCAATCTCCTGAGGGACCAAAGGGGACTCCTGCTGGAAGGAGACCCTTCCTGGCAGAAGCACTGGAGGAGGGGCCGGGCACTGTGTGTCTAGGGCAGGCGGGGTGTTGTCTGGGAAGAAGGGAAGGGATGGGCTACAGCAGGACCCATGAACTCAGCTGTCTCGCTGAGTTCTGCAGGACTCCAGGACCCCTCCGCTTGTGCAACACCAAGGGGACAGAGCCATCCCCCCTTCCCATGACAGGACATCATTGACCCTTGGAAAGTCAAAGGCTTCAGTGCTTCAGCACCTGGGAGAGAACCAGGGCCGCACAAATATGGCGGCACCAGTGGAGGCTCAGTGGATGTGAGGACGGAGCGGTAGCCATCCTGGGGGGCGGAGTCTTGCTCATGAGCACAGGTGAGCGCCCACCACCTGTGGACTTCAGGTACTCTTGTTTTAGGGACTGAAGGGACCACAGGAGCCACTGAGGGTTGCTTTTCTGTTGGCATCATCTCTCCTCCTCTACTTAGTAGCCAGTGAGGGCTGGGGAGGCAGCTCTGCTGTCTCTTTATCAGCAACTTCACCCCCACCTGCCGAGAGTGAGATGCCTCCACGGGAATTTGACTGTGCCTCCCAAAGGTCACGTTAAAACCACTGCGTCTCCGGTGCTGCCTTTGCAGGCGCTGGGTAGGGTGGGATCTGCCGACGGAAGTTGATATCTGCCAGGAGAATTGCGTGTCAGTCAGTGAAACTATTACCTGTTCACTTGATAAGAGAAAATTAAATTATTCAGCTCCCAATAACACAAGCAGCATCCCAGCCATGATAGTGGCGTAATTGTTTTATAATTAAGGCATGCCGAGTCATGTTAATGATGTGTGCATTGAGTCACTTATTTTTTTTCCAAAGAGAGGCAATTCAAATAAGTAATTTAGTGGTAGAAATAAACTATGAATTTAATTTATATGTTCATTAATTGTACAATTAAACAGAATACTAATTGACTGTAGAATTATAGCTAAATGGAACACTGCACCCGGGTAATTAGTTCTCGTCCTGTTTTTCATTGTGAACATAATTTTTGGTGGTCTCATCCTACCCAATTAGGTTTTGTTTGGCTTTATTGGAGCATAAATCATTCTTCTAGCACAGAGATTTAATCCCCCCAATACAGCTGGTGTGTTACTCCCTTGTCGCCAAAGGTTAACTCTTAAAAGAAAGGACATCTGGTTATAGCAGTCGGGATGGGCGGGTGCTGGGCTGTTCTGCAATTTCCAGTGCGTCCTCTGTAGCAGGAAGGGTAGAGGCGAAGAGCGTAGGTCAGTGATGGTAGCATCTTTGTTCTTCCCCTGCATCTGGGAGGGGCTGGGAGTCTGGACGACCTGCTCACCGCTTCTAAGGTTTTCACCTGGAATGGCCATTTTTAAACCATGGTCCCATGAAGCCCACACAGGCTGTGGGCTCCGACACAGAGGAAGCCTGACAGGCAAGGAAGTGTGTATGCAGGAAACGTGGTATCTTTTCATGGAAATGAAATGTCTGCAATAAACTCAGGACCACTTACCTTTCTGGGCTGCTCCTTCGGGAGCTCTCACCTTAAGCAGATGTCATGAACCAGAGCGTCCGGTTATGATCAGCGAATCCCCGGTTCATCCTGAGATACATGGTTGTGTTTTCCCAGCTGCTCAGAAAGAAGAAAAGGAGAAGGGAAGATGTGAAGTGGTGGCTCCCTAATGCCGCTGGGATGTAGCTTCTCCACGTGGACGGGGGAGACTGGGGTTCAGAGCCCCACGCAGGCACCTCTGGAGGCGCCAGGATCTCGCGGGGGTTCGGGTGACTTGTCAAAGTGCACATTCCTGGCAGAGGGGCCCTCCCGGAGCAGTTTAAACTTCAGGGCTTCTCTCGGGCACAGTCCCCGAATGCGGCATAAAGTCAGCCGTGAAGCAGGCTGTTGCCATCACGTTTTCCTTACACAGAGCTTCTGTGGGACCAGGTTTGCTCAAGTCATCCAACAAACAGGGTGCGTCCCAGACATGGTGACGGGTACTGGGGATACAGCGTCGGACAAGGCAGACCCAAATCCCTGCCGCATGGGACCCACGGCCGAGGCCACAGCCACGGGGAACGTGACCCAGGGCCATCGGATGAGTCTCCTCGGCCGGCCCTGACCCAGCTGGAGGGGAATCCAAACAGCGGTCCCCGTATCAGCCTCCTGTGGCAACTGTAACAAATTATCACCAACTTGGCAGCTAAAACAACACAAACTAGCTATGTGACAGTTCTGGGCGCTAGAAGTCTGACATGGATCTCCGGGGGTGAGATCAAGGTGTTGGCAGCGCTGGTCCCCTTTGAGGCTCCAGGGCCGACCTCCTGCCTGGCCTTTTCCAGCTTCTGAAAGCGCCTGCGTTCCCTGGCTTGCAACCCCTTCCTCCATCTTCAAAGTCAGCATTGGCGTCACTCCCACCTCTGCCTCTGTCCTCACATCTCCCATATTGACCCTGCAGCCTCCCTCGTTCACTTAAGGACCCTCGTGAGGACTTTGGGTCCATCCAAACCATCCAGGACACCCTCCCATCTCAAGATCTTTAAATAATCAAATCTGGGAAGTCCCTTTTGCCATGTTGGGTAACCTGGTTCCAGGGATTAAGGTGAGGACGTTTTGGGGGGCCATTATTCTTCCCACCAGTATCCCCGTGGGGAAAAGGCGTGCAGTGGTGCCAGGTCTTAGATTCTGGGAGAAACAGACGTTCCTTCTGAGAGGCTTTAGAAATACTTGGGGTTAACTCTTCATTCCATCCTCCAATCTGCTCCCAGTGACACTGAAATGAGAAATGTGACATTCAGATGGGACAGGAATGCTCAAAGGCAAAAACCCTTCCTGCCCGTGGAGAGGAACTGGGTGGAACCAGTTTTTGGTTTATGTTTTTGTTGCATTATTTATACCACTGAAAGGCAAATGCCCATAGAAACGAATTATGACGGCAATGGAAGTTAGAAGGGTGGCCTCCCAGGTGATTCCATAATCTAGGGAAGGAGAAATTGCTCAGAACATCATTCACTTTACCATAACAGTGTTGACGTAACAGGGCCTTAAACTAGAAAATTTCCCTAGTGACTAGTTTGCATGAAATTTGTAATTATACGTGAAACGTAATCAAAGAGAAGTCAGTGTTGGTTCCTGAGTGTCAATAACTGAACATTTACCAGAGGAGAAGGCAAGCTTACACCTCAGGAGTCTGTTGTATACACACCCTCCCCCGAACCTTAGCTCCTTCCCATCTATTTTGTTCCTAAGTACTTAGCACCTTCTGATACACTCCATAATTTACTTACTTGTTTTTTTATCATCTGCCTCCCCCACGAGATCAGGGATTTTGCGTTTTGTTTTCTCTTCCAAGAACTAGAAAAGCGACTGCTCTGTCAAAGGCAGTTGATAAATATTTATAGAATGAATAAGTAATTTACGCCATACGATTAGTACACTGTATTTTGCATAAGGGAAATAATCTTTCTATTATAGAATTAAACCTGGGTTTTTATCGCTATTTGGAGGATAAGATTTTTTTTTTTTTTTAAGGGTTAAGTCAAGCCAAGATGCTTTAGGACTTTCCCAAGTTCCCAAATCAGTCCACGCAGTGGGGATTGGTCAGCTCCTTCCCCAACCAGGCTCTCTCAAGTTCCCACTGAGCTATTCATAAAGGCACAGAGAAAAATGGAGAATTTGTGAAGCTCTTGCACAATGCTGATGAAGAGAAGAAGAGAGAAGAGAGAAGATGAAATGGTTAATTATAGATAAGAAAACCAATGTGAGGAATTATAGCTATTTCTAAGGAAAATACCAGAACCACTGAAACAGAGTTAATTATCAATGACATCATTACAGAAAAATTGCTGGAAATGTGATAAATATCTCAGAATACAGGCGACAAATGTTCTCCGTATCCCGAGGAAAATCAGTCAGAATGGGCCAAAGTTAGACATATTTCGGCAAGCATTTAAAATGAAAAAATAGAGATAAACGCAAAGACCAGTTTTAGAAGGAGAAGATATGGCCACATAAAAACAAACACAGATGTGTGTGGTCTCGGATCGATCGCTCCCCACCACACTCCTACCAGAAGGAAACAACGGCAGCTGCTGCAGTTCATGAAAAAAAAGTGGAAAATCTGAGAACCTTAGACCCAGGCAGGGACTTTCCATGTGTGTGGCTGACACCAGGCAGTCTCTGACATCCACCGGCTCATGAAATACACCGCCCAGACACGTTTTCTTCAAAGTGTTATAAAATGTCTACTTTAGTCTCAGTAAGAGATTAATTTAACAGTTGAAGATTCCATGGGAGACTTGAAAAACTCCATGATATAAGCACATCACAGGGTCTTGGATGTGCTGCAGAATCTAGCAGGACGGTTCTCATGCTGAGGTCTTCGGGAAGTTTGCCCGCCCCCAGAGATTCTGCTTCTGGTCTGCGGCCCGGCCAGAGAACAACTCTGATAGCCGACGAACCCTTATTTAAATTAAATAACTTCACCCTAAATTGCTCTCTCTCATCCTGAGAGTTGGGCAGCCGATCGCCTCTGCCTTTCAGGAACCTGGGTGAGCCTTCCGCTCTCTCTTCCCCTTTGCATTTTCTAGGTTTTTAAAAGAAAGTCTTTCCAGTGAAAACAAGCAAAAAAACCAACCAAACAAAAAAAGCTTCACAGAAAGAGAAGAGCCAAGTTTCACAGGTCACAGTGACCTGATACCAGTATATTCTAACATTCGGTTCTCTCTGGAACAGAAAACCTTGTATTTTTATCTGGCTTTTACAAACCTCTTCAAATGTGAACTTCCAGATCCTCTCTGAAATTCCCCTTCTGTGCCACACTCAGTCAAATACATCTTTAATAAAAAGACTGAAAGTGAGTTTTTATCTAAGAGACTCCTGGAAACTTTGGGAGTTAATTCGTAGTTGAAAAAAACAAAACAGGCTTTTGGGTTTGTCTGGCTCAGCTGTCTGCTGACCTTGAAATTCAGGGTGGGCTGCTTACCTGCTCTAAGCCCTCGTTTCCCCGTCTTTGAAATGGAGATGATTGTATCTACTTCAAAACAGCAAAGACAGAAATAAGGCGACCTGAGGAAAGGTCAGAGACCCTCCCTCTCACAGTGTAGACTCTGGTGGTTGTAGAGGAACTGTGATGGATGAGGGAACGTGGATCTCCACCTTGGCGTCTGTGGGAGAGGTAACTCTTCATGCTTTGTTACCCTCACATTTCAACAAAACCATCAAACCAACAGACTTTTGTGGGTCAGGAGATCCCAAGACCACCATCAGATCCAACAGTTCACTAGGAGGGCTCAGGAAAGCAGTTAAACTCATGGTTATGGTTTATCACAATGTAAGGATGCAGCGTAAGATCAGCTGATGGAGGACATGCATAGGGCAGGCCTAGGAGAGACCAGGTATGAGCACCCAGGTGTGTTCCCCAAATGGAGTCGTGGAGAACATTTACTTTTCCCTGCAATGATGTCTGACAACATGTGTGAAGCATTGCCTTCCAGGGATGCTCACCCGAGCCTTCGTGTCCAAGGTGTTCACGGTGGTCAGTTACACGCACAGGCAACACTGACCACCCCTGTGGCTGACCTTTAGTCTCTAGTCCCTCCAGGGGTTGAGCTGATACAGCACGGCCCCAGGCCCCCACCACATATCTCGTTGTTGGCATAGAATATCAGGGGTAGCCCAAGGCCTCCGGTAAACAAGGACACTCTCACTTAGCAGGAGGACCCGAGGAGAACTCACCTCTCAGGAACTGGGCACAGGTCACTCCTTTCCGAGGCGAGGTTAATCCTCTACTGCACATCTCCTATCGGAGGTTCACTATTTGAAAGAGTCATGACATAGGTGATAAAGACCCATCATCAAAATGGCAGAAGGGATTCCAGGGCCCTGGGAGAGAGCTGGCTTTGGAGCCAATTGCTAACATGTCTGAGAGGACAGGATATAGGTGAAAACTACTGTGACCACATGCCCTCACTACTTGCTGAGAGGTGACAGCTCGGACTTTGCGGAACTGATGGTCTACCCCAGAGGTCAGCACACTTTTCCTGCTGTAAATATTTGTGGCTTTGCAGGCCTTGTGGTGTCAGCTCTGGGGTAGAGCAAGAGCAGCCATTGACACCATGGAAGCAAACCGGGGAGGCCGGGTTCCAGTAAAACTTTCTTTGTTTGCAGACACTGCAGTTCGAATTCCACGTCATTTTCACAGGTCAGGAAATGTTATGATCCCTTTGGCTTTTGGACTACGTGATGCACAGGGGATATTTGGGGGATTATGGAAATATTCTGTATGAAACTATAATGGTGCATACAGGCCGTTATGTATCTGTCAAAACTATAGAACTATATGACTCAAAGACCGAACCTTAGCATAAAAGGTGGACTTGGGTTAAGGCTCACCATTGTAGAAAATGTACCGCTAATGCAACCTGTTAATAGGGAGAAGTGTGTACCTGGGCTGAGGGGGGAAGGGAGCGGGCATATAGAACTCTATGCACTGTCTGCTCAGTGATTCTGGAAATCTAAAACTATATGAAAAAATAAAGCTTAAAATGTTAAAACATTCTTAGCTCGTAGGTCATAGGAAACCAGAGGCAGGTGGGGTTTGGCCCGTGACACGCCTTTGCTGAGCCACAGACGAGCTAGAAGAAGGGCTCACACATATACATATGTGGCCCCTTGAAATACCAGGACATGGGTGTGTAAACAGCCTGAGAATCCATGCAGTGCACACGAGTGATTTTGGCCTCCGCCGAGCTAGGAGCAGCTACCGTTCATACTTGCTGTCGGCTTAAATAGCTGGATTATCTGCAGCGAGAACTTTGAGACGCGGGCCTAACGGGAAATGTCTTCAGGTACTGCGCCGCCTTTAATAAGCTGCTCGCCCTCCTTGCTTCCTGAAGATGGAACGATCAATACAGCATCCCTTTGAACAGAATAGTGAGCACAATTCATTTGGTAAACATGTATTGAGCACCCATTGTATGCTCGCCGCCTGCCTGGGCTGCCAGAGCTGGTGGCAGTTATGGGGCGATGTCGAAAATGGCTGGACAGCAACTCCAAGTAAGAGAAAGAACAAGTGGGGTCACGTTGATCCTGTGGAATGTTTGCTAATAGATTTTAACGCAACCCTGCGTTCCCATCGTGTGGCTGCCTGGTGCCCGCTTGACTTCCGTCTGTGGCTGTTCAGTCTGCCTGCATCAAATGATGAGAACGCGTTCATCAGCCTCCACTTGACAGGATATATACATTTACTGCTTCTAACATTCTCATTACACCCACCGAGGGCTCAACCTAGTTCGTAAAGGCAGCGATGAAGCGGGTTTCCCACAGGAGAGATGAGGATCGAGGCCCCCTGACTCCCCACTTGGAGATGGTCAGCAGAAACCAAGTCTGATCCTGCAGTCTCGCTCTCCGCAGTCACATGATTCTCTCTCCCTGGGATTCAGAGGGATCGGAGACCTAATTACAATTTCTACTCCCGTGTCGAGCATTTACTCCAAGTACATGGTCAATAACTCATTGCATATGGATTTAAGTACTACTTGGGGACTTCCCATTTTTCTCCATCTCTGAGGCAGTGAGAATTGTGTTTTCGTCCATGGAGACCCCTTCCCTAGAGCCTTCTACCTGCTGGCTTAGCTCCTTCTGTATAAGCCGGTCTTTCAAAGGAAGAACAGGCAGCTTTAGCAAACCGCTGAGAGCACGGCGTCTGAGTGAGACTGCAGGATTCCACCACACATCCCTAGCTCTGAGCACTCACTTCTGGTGCCTCAGTCTCCCCATCTGCAAAATGGGAATAACGTTGATGCCTATTTGAAAAGCCCTTAGGATGATGCCCGATATGAAGTGTGCAATAAAGGGATAATCTGTAAAGAGGACAAAGCAGTGGAAGCTGAGCATTTCCAGAGCAGCTTTGGGAAGAGAAAACAGAGAAAAGATGAGAGGCAGCCTGCTCTAGGTCCTGAATTCAGCAAGGATCTCAGAGCTGAATGCGCAGCCGGACCTCTCAGTCCCGTGTTCAATCACTGCGGGTGTCGAAATGATGATGCCTTCAGTTTACCGACCTCCTCAGGCCACGGAGGCCTGAGGAGGTCGGTAAACAGAGACTCATTGTAGAGACTCATTGCCTTCCAGAATATTAAGAAAATCCCCACCAAAGGGGGCTGGATCTGCTTCTTATGCTCCCAGAATGCACATTCATTAAGAACCAGGCCAAAAAAAAAGAACCAGGCCACTTGGCCGTGACAGTGGGTTGGGGCATGTGGGCTGGTGGGAGCTTTCTGTCGTGGGGAGGGTGTTTTCTCTCTGGCTGACCTGGAGCTCCAGACCTGCAGCCCCATCCCACCCCACTGAGTGGACATCACACCAAGACACCTCAACCTGGCACTCGCAGTCGGTGAGCTCATCCTCTCCGAGACCCGTTTCTGGCTCCAGCACCACTGGGCAGCCTGTCACCTGTGTTGTTCTCATCTCCGGAGAGCATGGCAGACAGCCTGCCACTCGGCCTCGGGGTGAGCTGGGAGGAGGCCCCTCCCACTTCCCTCTTTACCTCCATCTACTTCAGCCCTTGACTTTGCCGACACCCTCCCGAGACTCCAAGGAGTGTTCAGTACGCTGCCATCAGAGGCTTCTCTGGGTGCCCGGTGTGGTTGGCGGGGTTCTCACTGGGTGTGGGGAGGACGACCCTGGAGCAGGTCTCCAAGCAGACGAGTGCAGTGGACCGCCAGGGGGCGCGGAGTGAGTCCCTTCCCTTTGAAGACGGTAACCAACTCGGCCAACACGTGGTTACCCGCTCATGTCCTAAATGAGGATGGGCTCAGGCTGCACTTCAGAGTTGCAGAGCAGCTCATGAGGTCCTGGGAAAACGAGCATATCTGGAGGTCAGGGGACATTCTCTGCTTCTCATCTTCCCTCCCACTGGCCATCACAGCCTCACCTGCCACTGTGCGGAAGGCAAAATAAAAAAAAAAAAAAGGATGGGGTTTGTTTCTACCTTTGAAAACATCACAGAGAGTCAAAGAAAATGTTTCCAGGCTGAACTACACACCCCTGAGTAACACAAGCAATAGGAAAACACATCCAGACCATCAGCAACGGTGTCTGAAAAGCAAGTGTGATCCACGTAGCAGAAGAGTGTCAGCAAGTCTCCATCACTGAAAACAGATGCCCCTTTTAACTAAAGGTCTAGCGAAGGTCAGGCATGGGGAGATCTCGGAGAAAGGATATCCTCGGGGAAAAAAGGCAGAGGAATAATGATTTGAATTCTGACGCGGGTTCAGTGCTCTGCGGACCAGTTAGCAGCCATGCTGGAATGGTGGATTCATTCCTCCTCTCAGTCAGCAGTGGAGACTCTCGTTCAGACACCCATGCTGACCTCTACAACGGTTCAGTGAGGTCTGAGAAAGTGGCTGGAACCAAGAGAGGACAGCGGAGATCAGCGGCGTCCTGCTGGGGAATGGTGTGGAAGCTGGTCAGTTTCACTTCATTCCCACCCTACAGGTAACGGCCATCAGCGGGAAGGGTGACGTGGAACGGATGTGATTCCACGTCGTTCCCTGGCAGTACTCAATCCTTGCTATCCTTTCTTGGTACTCTTTGTATTTTGAGGGTTTGCATTACAAGGTCAGTGTAAAGTGAAGAAGAGAGAAATGTGCTGCAGAAAGATAATAATACTGATGAAAGGGAGGGGCAAGCAGATAGCCATAGCGATAATGTAAGGGCAGGGCCGGGGGCTTCTCAGTCCTGTCACTGCCGCAATCCCCTGTGTGTAAATAGATGACTGTCTTGGGTATGACCGGATTTTGACAAAGGTCCAGGTCCTTCTGGAGGAACACAGGTGTTCCACAGTTTGCCATCAACACAGTGGTCCATGGCGCATCAGTAAGAGCCGCTTCCAGACAGCGCTACGGAAGTTAGCTCCTGGTAGGTGCTTCGTGAGAAAGTCTAAATGAACAAAGGAATGATAAGCTGTCCCTGAAACACATCTCAGACATGGGCTATAAATTCACCCTCTTCTCTGATAAACAATAAATCAGGTGTTGGTGATGACACTGATCTGCCTGTAACTTACATCCTTAGAAGTGTCGTGTGCAATCTTGCTACTTCATTGGTGGTGCCCACTTTTCACTACTAGCCTCACAAAACATGTGACAAACCTCCGGGTGAAAGTGTGTGATCTAAGATAAAACATTTCTCTGCAAGACCTCATTTCTCTATAGATTCAGAAACCTTTTGTACCACAGAGCTTCACTCCTGTGAATGAGGCCCCTGGGCTGGCAGCCTCAGCATCACAGGGGAGCTTGTTAGGAATGCAGAATCTAGGGTCCCACCGGACCTGCTAACCCTCAGACCCCTGGGTGGTTTGTGTGCTCCTTGAAATGTGAACAGCTCTGCTGTTGTGCAGGTCGAGAGAAGCCAGGATGAGCCCTGTGTGGCGTCTGGCCCACATCACGTCACTTCTCATCTAGTGACCTCTGCTTCAGCAGCAAGACACCCAAGCTCGATGCCCCGTGAGCTAATGAGTTAGAAGTCCACAGAGCCCAGTGGTTCCATGAATGGCAAAACGTTGCCTCCAGTCTGTCATTTTGGGGCTCACCTTAGAGCACATTTCCTCATTGTCCAAAGAGCCCCTTGAAGAACGTTGCATTCCAACAGGAAGACGGCAGAAAACCCGGGGAGAACGTGGGCTAGTCCTACTTCGCTCTCCTGCCATCTCCTCCCCATGCCTCCTTGCTGCCGCCTTGCAGTGAGCCGTGTTTTATTTAACATTTTGTAATTGCAGAATGCATTTACGCTTTATTTATTGAGTGTCTCTCCTTCTGTGCTCTCGGCCTGCCGAAGAGTGAATAGGGGTGGTGCAGTGTAGGAAGCAGGGGTAATGAGTTTTCACTTGACATCGGACGCACTGTTTTATTTTACTCTCCTGACATGCACTTGGTTAGGGGCCATTTAGAATTACTAGTTAATATCGATACTTTCTATTAGATAATTCAGGGTGTGCAGCAACTTCTTTGCGATGGGTACGCTTTTGCATTTTATAATCAGAATCTATAGAGGAGAGCATCTCAGCTGTTCTCCTTGTGCTAATGTTTATGCTACCTACAGACAAAAAAAAAGAGAGAGATTTTTGAAAAAGAAAGGCACATTTTTATTCTTTATTGAAACATGTAATCGAGTTCTTTATATATCAGATGAATCTATTCATCTGTACTGAATGGTCATTGAGAGGTTCTGTCTGTTCAAAATTCACACAGCTTCAGTGCAAATGCAGGACGGACTCTTGTGATACCTGAGAAAATATAATTTATTTTCCGAAATATATAAATATATTTAATATATAAAAATATAATTTCCGAAAAAAATTTTCGGAACAGTTTCAACCGATTATAAAGTTGCCGAATGTTTGGACATAATCATTTCTGAAAAGACGATTAACAAAAAGTCAAAAGGATTCTGGCTCCTTTGGACTGACATGAGCATTTTAGATCTAACTTGTGGTTTAGATGGCAATGAAGGGAGGGTCCATGGCTGTCAAGTACCTGTTAACGATGTAGACATACGTAGACATACTTTGAAGTGGGAAGGCATATTCAGTGTAAATTAACTTTAACATTCAAAGGTGACGGTTCGTGATTTATTTTCAAAATAGTATCTGTGAAAAATTAAGAGCCACGAGGATCCAATTATCTCAATGGCAGTCTAATTTATGTGGCATGAAGTACTTAAAGACAAGTCGGGAGGGATGTTAGTAAGGCTAAATTGCTGTCGCCTTGCTGGATCACAGCTTGAAGTCTATCTGAACGACACGGATCTCATTAAACATCATCAACTTCAGTCACGTAGGTGATAAGAAAGATGAAGATGAAGGTCAGCCCGATCAAAGATCCCCTTTTTGTTCATGACGGTACTTCCTCTTGGGAACATCTCTGGCTTCCCCAGGCAAACGGCGCTTTGCCAGACAAGCTGGGAAGGCGGATGGGCTGGGAGCCCATCTTTCTGCCAAGATGCCCAGGTCTGCGGCGGCCCGACTGTTGGAGGGTGGCTCAGACCATCAGCTCCCTCTGTCCCAGAGCCTGAAGTCCTGCCTGCTTGCTGGTATTGATTTTGGAAAGGAGGTTTGAGATTGATCAATGTCTGCTGGCAGCTGAAACCTTCAGATATTTGTTAAAGAAGCAGATCGTCATGTTTCTGTGGGCAGAGAGGGTGGCTGGTGTTCGGTGTTACGTGATTAAATAACCCCTGGTTTAGCTGTTGTTGGTAAGTGACAGGTCGACACAGAAGCGGGCATTTCCTGTGATTAATCTAAACAGGAGCAGCCCACGCTGACCTGTTCCTTTGGCACCCGTGTAAGTGAAGAAAATTTGTCATTTGCTACTTTCTCCCTTCTAATGAGCTCTGCAGACAGATGGGGGTTCCAGTATAAACCTGCCGCAGGGACCACAACTATAAGCAGCTGCAGGAGGTGGAGGACCTTCAGGCAAAGCAGAGCACAGCTCATCTCCCCACGCGCGCTTCCCACACTCTGAAAGGAGTGCAGGAAAGAAAATATCAAAGTCATTAGGCAACCACAGGCTGCAGCCTTTCACAGCAACCGGGAGAGACATCCTTGCCCCATAAGCCTAGTGTCTGGGGTGCATATGTCTCTACAAATTTATCTAACTAGCTCCATCCCCTAGTGGCACAAGGGACGCTGAATTCAGAGCGGGCATTAAAATGTATTTCCCTAGTAAGGAAGAATTCCTAAGCAGGCCACTGTTTACCATTCCATCTTCTGTGGAACGTTTTGGGACACACTGATAAAATACTCCACACTTGGCCATTCCACAGCGTCCGGGATTGTCAGCCTCTTCTAGGGTGACTTGAGGTTGTGGGGTAAGCTGGTGCTTATACGGTCACAGGTGCAAAGGAGGCAATTTAAGATACCCTGAACGTAACCAAGTCAAGTGAGAATATATCCAAGCCCAGGGAAAAAAAGTAAAGATTCAAGAGAATCAAGATAGGATACCCAAAAGTCCACGGCTGTAACCAGAATACTTAGATTTTATGCATAGCTTTCCATCGTTTAAGACTTTTGGGTTCTCTGAAGAGAAGAGAAGAGGGTTTGAATCCTCTTCTGTGTTTGAATCTCTGCTTGGCCGTGTATCAGGTAACAGTGTGTGCTGAGTCTTAGATTCCTTATCTGAAGAGAGAAATGATAATCCCCAGCTTCAAGAGCCCTTGTGTAGAGTAGATGAGATATCAGATACGCTTCCCAGGGAGCAGCTGCGTAATAAATAGTACCTGAAATGGTGTATTCCCCTGATGGGTATCTGCTTATTTACCACATGGCTATGCTACACACACACAGTGAATACACAGGTGCCTTCCTCTCCGTGTGTGTGTGTGTGTGTGTGTGTGTGTGTGTGTGTCCACTCAGAACCTCAGCATCAAACGAGGCGTCCGGGGCTTCCCTGGTGGCGCAGTGGTTGGGAGTCCGCCTGCCGATGCAGGGGACACGGGTTCGTGCCCCAGTCTGGGAGGATCGCACATGCCGCGGAGCGGCTGGGCCCGTGAGCCATGCCACTGAGCCTGCGCTTCCGGAGCCTGCGCGTCCGGAGCCTGTGCTCCGCAGCGGGAGAGGCCTGTGCACCGCAAAAAAAAAAAAAAAAAAAAACAGGCGTCCGTCAGATCTGTGGAGAACTTATCTTTCTTCCTGATCTCCTGATCCGGCATTGACGTCCTCAACCCGGGATTCCATGTGGTCTTATCCCATGGGTCTTGGGACCCATTCATCTTGAGCCAACCCTAAATAATACGTCCTCCAGGACCCCCAAGCAGATGAAGGGGCGGTTGTTACTGCTGGCATTCAGCAAACGCACCCAGCTCATCGATTTACGTGCACCCTCACCCTTGAAGGTATGTGCTCTCCCTGGCAATGGCAGTTTCTACCAAGTTCAGAGCAGACAACACAGTTTGAGCTGAACAATTTACAAAGGGCTTTCACATGTGTGATTCAGCTCAATTGCTTTCTGCCCAGGGGTCAGTGACAAACTGTATCAGGCGTTTTCATAGCTCACCCTCACGATCAGTAAAATGTCTTCGCTCTCATTTTTGCCCAGAACCAAAAGCCACATGGGTCAGATTTTTTCTCACTAGGCCAGAGTCAGAGAATTAACCAATATCCTTTCATGGAGGGCAGGTAGAAAGACACCTTGCAGGGCGATAAGGGAAAGGCGGGATCTCCAGGCATCAGGAGAAGGCAAGACCCTGAGAAGGATCCTTTCGCTGAGACTTCCATGTGTATGGGGTGTACCCTGTGACATACTGAAGGACCTGTGAGTGAAGTATCTTTTATTCATGTGGTGGAGAAGAGGCCCATTACCATCAGGTGTCAGGACAAATTATAGGTCGGCACCAGGAAAAAAAATCCGGTGAGTTCACCACTGGATCCCAAGCCCTGAGCAGCACACCTGGTACCACAGACAGATGCCTGTCACTGAGTGGACAGGAGACAAGGCAGAGAGGGAGGAGAACGGCTGTGTGTAGCTTTCATGGCTTCTGTCATGGCCCCAAACGGAAGGGAACTCAGAAAAGAAGAGAAGATGAAGGAACAGGAGTGAGGGTCCCTGAGCAGCTGCTCCGTGCCAGGCACCCCTCTCAATAACACTGTGGCCTGAGAGGCAGGTGTCATCCCCCGAAGACCAGAGACGGAATCCCGCTCAAGGCTGCTAAGCTGTTGTAACGGGTCAAATCAGGATTCAGCCTCATGGCTTTGCCCAAGCTGATGGACCGCAAGGACGGCCCTGAGTCCTACGGGGAGGAGAGTCGGCGCACAGGTGTGCAGTGTGAGAGTCTGGAAGAGGCACCTGGGTTCCTGGAAGGAAACGTCCAGCTTCACCTTCCTCCCATCATGCACCTGGTGCCACCAGCGTCCCCCAAGCCTAGACACCTAGACGCTGTGCTCCCCAAAGGCGGCAGAGAATGAGGGCTGGTTTTGCTGGGGTTCCTGACCCCCTGCTGCCCAGGGCCCACCTCATCTTCCCTGGTGACCCAAGGGGCTCCACATGTGGACCCTGCCTTTCCTGGCCATGAGCTCAGAAGCATCTTTGTAAAGACTATATGATTAAAAAAGAGATACTTTGCCATCCATGGACACAGCATCGTGCCCGTGATTCTTTAATGAAGAAGACTCTAATCTCTGCCTCTGCTCATTTCTTGTTACCACAGTTATAAATGCTTCTGTGGCTTTGTGGAGAGCTTTCTGGAAGCATAGAGGAGAAAATCTATTTTCATGAAAGCTCTGCCTTTTAAATGAGGCTGTTGTTTCTTGTGGCCCGAATGCCACTCTAATTGCCCCTTCCTGATCGAATGACTCTCTTAATTGCTGCAGGTGTGTCTCTGCAGAAGGCACTTTCGTGGGCTGCCCCTCGGAATGGGTGGTGGCTGGCCGTTCCATCCAAACAGCGTCGGTGGAGCCAGTACCAGAGTTTTATACACGCCTCACCTTGTGGAGGTCTCACAATAACCTTGCGAGATAGATACCATTGTTGCTCCCATTGTACAGATGCAGAAACTAAGGCACAGGGGCCAAACAACTAACCCGAAGGCAGACAAGTAGTCGGTGCAACCAGTAGGTGGCTGAGACAGGGCTTGAGTGTGTGTGGCATGCTGGTAAACCAGCTCTCTGGGGGAATAAAAATGGGAGGGGTGGGTTTTAGCACTTGCCAATTTCTATAGTGTAAATAATCCCATCATTTAAAGCCACGGGTGGTTTAATAGCTGGCTTGCTGAATTCCTAAATATTTAACAACCAGCTCTTGCCAGGCAGGGCGAGTGGGCTTCACTCACCCTTATTACTGGACCTCAGACACCAGCCACTGGGTCCAGCCAAGGCTGGGGGAGGGTCTGTAGCGTAGTTGGGAACAACACCCATTTCTATATTCCCACACCCAGCGTTTAGGGTGAGAGGGAGGTGCCCCTGTGGATGCCATCAGAAATACTATGCATTTTGTGAAATCTTCCGAAACTCCTGGAAGGAAGCTAAGTCTAATTTCAAATCTTGAAGGAGTCCGTAGGAAGGGGTGTGTAGAATTAGGCCTATCGCAGGAAGCTCTGCAACTTTCCAAAGGAAGGAAGTGTCCGACCCAAATCACCTGCTTAGCAGGGTCCTTCTGTCTTTGCTTCTCTTTCTCTCACCTCTGACTTGAGCTGTGGCTACACTGCAGCCTCTGTCTCTTTGGCTCCGTGAGGTCGGGTCAGGGTCCGTTTTGGAGGACCTGGCTCATCTACAGGCCCCTTCTCAGAATGGGCCCTGACCCAGGCCTGCTGAAGGAGCAGGTCTCACTAGGCTGCTGTGTCTGGAGTAGAGCCCCCAAGGAGAAAGCACCAGCCCAGTCCTGATGAGGGACCAGCCCCAGTGGCCGCACCTGACATTGGACCACAGGGGTCCTAACTAGTACTGACCAGCTCATCTCAGTGATGAGCACTCAGACCTGGGGATGGCCTTGCCTGGTGGTGGGCACTGGGATTTCATGCATGTGAACTGCCAGCGGCCACCCGTGGAAGGGCCTTTGCAAATGGAACACAAAGTCTGCATTTATTTTCTAATTGATCAAATGGACTCTAAGGACGTACTGTATCCTGGTCCAGAATTCCACCACAGACTAGAAATTCATTTAAAATCATGTTTAGCCACGTTCCCCAGCATCGCTCTCCAGAGGTTATTCAGTAAGCCCAGATAATTCCCTATGATCCAGTTCCCATGGAGAAATTTTAGACCGGAACTGGAATTTCTTTTCCCTCTCAAATAAAAATGCCAATGTTTTAATCTTTTTTCTTTTCCAGATTGGTATAATAATAAGAGTCTTCCTGACAACATA
This sequence comes from Globicephala melas, assembly GCF_963455315.2. Lineage (NCBI taxonomy): Eukaryota > Metazoa > Chordata > Mammalia > Artiodactyla > Delphinidae > Globicephala > Globicephala melas. The sequence goes on from NC_083328.1 coordinate 84,037,687, forward strand.
ATCCCGTCCAGAGCAGGGACAGATCCTGTCCTGAGACTCATTGGCTAAGTCTAATCCAGACACGGCAGGGCAGGCCCAGGCCCAGAGTCTCGGCTCGAGGAAAAGCAGTGCTTCCAGGAGAGGACAGTGTGGGAAATACGGCAAGGGACTCACGTGTCCTCCCGAGGGATAAGACGGGGCCAAGGTACGTTCCTAAAACGGTCTCAATTCAGGTTGTGGTGACGGTTGCACATCTCTGTGAATTTACTAGATACCATTTAAATATATACTTCAAGTGGGTGAATTTCAGAGTATGTAAATGATATCTTAATAAACATGCTTTAAAAAGGTGCATTGCTGGGCTTCCCTGGTGGCGCAGTGGTTGAGAGTCCGCCTGCCGATGCAGGGGACGCGGGTTCGTGACCCGGTCTGGGAGGATCCCACATGCCGCAGAGCGGCTGGGCCCGTGAGCCATGACCACTGGGCCTGCGCGTCCGGAGCCTGTGCTCCGCAACGGGAGAGGCCACAACAGTGAGAGGCCCGCGTACCGCAAAAAAAAAAAAAAAAAAAAAAAAAGGTACATTGCTGAGGAGGCCACTTCTGTCTTCTATAATGGTTGCATGTTGGTTAAACTCAGGTTGGGTGTATCAAAAAACAAACAAAAAAAAAAACAGAGCAAAACATATTCTTACAAGAAGGGATTGGATTAGCTTAGAACTGGGAGCATCAGACTTGGGAAACTTCAGGCCCAGGTGGATCCGGGGCTCAGAGATGTTATTAGGGCTCACTGTCTCCCCACTGTGCCCCTCAGCTTCCATCTGCACTGGCCTCATCCTGTGGCCAGGGGCCAGGGAGGTGGACCACCGTCTCAGGCGGTGCTTCCCGCTTGGCAGCCATCCAGCCCCGTCAGTGTGCCCTCCTCAGGGCCCACCACTGTGGCCGGGGAAGGGGGCCCATTAATTGCTTGCACCTGGTCAGAAGACCTCCCCCTTGCCATGGCCAGGCTGAGACAGGGTGCCCTGGGCAACGAAGCCCACCAGGACTGAGTAGGATGGGCAGGGGGTGTTTCCCCAAATGGAAGGCAAGGAGCGCACAGTTGCCATAAGACAGACAGACTGCGAAGCAAACTAACAGTGAAAAAGCAGAGCTATCTGAGGTCACCCGCCCCAGAGCTCCTTCCCGCATTGTCTGGTGGTCCCAGAAGCATGGTCCACACAGGCATCAGGCTTGGGCTGAACTCACAGCCTGGACCTGCCCCCCAGTCTGGGTCAGCTAAACTGAGGTTGACCCACAGACACATGAGTGACAAATAAAGGCTGGTTGCTGTAAACTGTCTGGGGATAGGGTAGTTCGTCACACAGCATCATGGCGGCAGTAGCTGACCATATACCCCCTTTGTCTGCAGAGCCAGGAATCAGTGTTTTCTCCTAACCAAGGATCTCCGCTACAATGAAAATAGGGTGAAATCCTTCACATGTTGAACTACCTGGCAGAGCAGTGACCTCCTGCTCTATTCATGGAACCATCTCTCAGCTTTTGAGACCTGGCCTCACAGGGGCTCTGACAAAGACATGGAGCTTATGCCTTTAAATCCCCTTTGCGTCTGTACAACAGGCCTCCAAGCTCACCTGAGCAGCAGAGCAGAACCGTCATCCTTGGAATGGCCTGGGTCCATCCCCAGGGTCTATCTGCGGGGACCACCACAGTGACTGGCATGGACCTCCATCTCCTTCCGCCATTCAGATCTTCACCTTCACCAAGGACACAGGTCAGCATTTATAGTGAACGGGACGCAGAGATCCCAGGTCACAGGAAAGTGTAGTAGCCCTCCCCCCCGCATCTGTTTGGTAATTTATTTATGAGATTTCAGCTGTGCCTGGTGTCATATGTCCTTGGAGCACTGATGATTTCATCATGCCCCAAGGACATATGAGGAATCAAAGAGAAAGGTCAGGAGTCTTCGTGGGTGTAAATTATACCTTCTTGGAAGTGAAGTGAGGACACCTCTGGGCAGTGTTTCTTTCTTTTTTTTTTTTTTCTTTTTTCAAGAGTTACTCTTTTCATTTGGAGAAAATTTTAGACCTAAGAAAAGTTGCAAAAATAATTCAAAGCGTACTCATACGCCCCTCACTCAGCTTCCCCTTATGTTAAGGTCTTAATGTCGTTTTTATCAAAATTAAGAAATTATTCTTGCTGTAATCCTGCTAACTAGAGTATGGACGTTCTAACGTAATAATACTCTAACTATTGAATTTCATAGTTTTTCGTTAACCCTTCTTCTGGTCCAGCGTCCACTGCAGAATCCTGTGTTTGGCAGTCCTGTCTCCTTAGTCTCTTCCAATTTCGGGCAATTCCTCCATCTTTCCATATCTTTTGGGACCTTGACACTTTGGAAGATATTGGGCAGTTATTTTATTGAAAAAACCGGGCTTCCCTGGTGGCGCAGTGGCTGAGAGTCCGCCTGCCGATGCAGGGGACGTGGGTTCGTGCCCCGGCCCGGGAAGATCCCACGCCGCGGAGCGTTTGGGCCCGTGAGCCATGGCCGCTGAGCCTGCGCGTCCGGAGCCTGTGCTCCGCAGTGGGAGGGGCCACAACGGCGAGAGGCCCGCGTACCGCAAAAAAAAAAAAAAAAAAAAAAAGAAAATCCCACATTTTGGGTTTGCTGATGTTTGCTCATGGTGAGACAGAGGCTGTGTGTTATTGGGAGAAACGCCCAGACGCAGCGTCCTCCCCAGTGCATCCTGTCAGGGTGCCAGGCGTCAGTGTGTCCTCCTGGTGGTGCTGAGCCTGATGTGCCTGTGCCAGGTTCTCCCTGAGAACGTACTACTTTCCCTTTTGCAATTATGAAATCTTTGGGAGGGCAGCAATGCAAATATCCTGTTTCTGCGTAAACTCTGAACGGCGCACAGTATATGAAAATAAGCGAATAACCCTTTTGCTCTCGTCTATAAACTCAAGTGACCATGGTTTATGCCAAGGGAACTGGACGTCTGTCCCATGTCAGTCCGTCTCCTTCCATCTCCTCCCAGGCCCTCCCTTCCGACGTTTTCTGGTTTACATGTCCAGCCTGCGCTCCACCCTCCTCCATGCCAACCCTTTCCTTTCAATTCCCAAGAGCATTCTCGGGAGCCTGCACCATGGGAGGCAGTGGCCGTGGCCCGGGCGGGCACGTGGCACAAATCCTTCAGCGAGGAAGGATCCTTCCAGCTTCAGGGAAACAGATCCTGGAACAACTGGGGCAGATGCAGGGTGGTGTCCGGGCATTTCCGGTCCTTAAGCCCATCTCGTACCCACACCAGGCACACACGGTCCGCAGACCCTTGGCCTGGCAGCCCCCTACCCAAGGTGTCCCTACATCCCTGAAGCTGCTCAGCACCACGTCACCCCGTGGGGAAGAGGCACAAGTTTGCAGGTGAGGCCGTCAGAAGATACGAAGAGAGCCTCCCTGGAGTTCTTCCCAAAGCCCGAAACAGACAGTGCCGCCGCTTTCCTGGTAAATGTCACAAGCCGCTGTGTCGGTTTCCTTGGCTAATCTGCAGTGACAAGTACAGTTGGCTGGTTGGATTTCTCTCCTTTCTTTTTTCAACTGAACATAAGGTAAGGTCTCCAAACAGAGACATTGATCCAGGATTTCATTTTCCCCCTCTGCCGTTTCGGCTTTATGAGGACCCAAGTGGTTACTGCAGAAACTTTTGATGGGCCCAGCAGTCTGGCAAATTAAATCTTGCAGCCCAAGCGAATCCTGCCCGGGCATCTCCGCACCATCCCCGGCCTTTCAGTGGACTCATCTGTCTCTTCCGTGACGGGGTATCGGTTTACCCCGCTGTGGGTGCAGGTTAAATAATAAAAAGGCTGAAAACAAAACCAGCCTATATCACAGATTGGAACCTACTGCTACTACTACTTTTTCATTACAGTCCAGACAGAAGGGACCACTAAGGAAAAAGTGTGTTCTGGAGGAAGGGGAAAAATGAAAGATGGTGAGTGAAATGGGAGGGTCTGTGTGGGCAGCGCCGAGCCCTGTTCTGCTGGGGAAAGGGTGCTGACTAACCTGCCGTGAGATCCGCTCAGTTCTGCAGGGTGGGGAGAACACTAGATTTTCCTTACGGATGGGGGAGCAGCCTGGCTAAAACACGAGTCCCTGCTACCCCCGCCGACTCTGACCCCGCGGGCGCACGGCCGGCAGAGTCGATATCCTTCAGGGGGACACGCGTCCTCTCTCCTTCATGTGCGCCTCGCCCGCTCTCAGAAGAGAAACAGAGCAACAGTCTGAAAACAGGCTCTCGCACTGGCCTTGGGGCCCGAGTCAAAGTCAGAAGCGTCTTCCTTGTGACACACTCCAGCCACCTTTGGCCCCAGGTGGAGCGAGACTAGCCTCTTGCTGGGCTGGATACCAGGTTTGAAGCCAAGGGTCGTACGAGAGCAGTTGAGCCAACAGAAGTCCACGGATCTGATTTTCCAAAAGCCCACGTGATGCCAGGCCAGTCGCATTTTTAATTTATTTGTAGTACTTTTTAAAAGTAAGATATTTCATGTGAAAATCTGGATTTCTAGTCTATCTAGAAAAACAGAAAGACGCAGCTTCCTTGGGCCCCTCGCACGGGGAAGCAAGGGGCTGAGCCGGGCAGGGGAGTGGCTTTGTCCCGCTGACCACCCTCCCCACGCCGCCCGTGGTTCCCCACTGTCCATCACTATGTGTCACCTTAAGGGGTGTCTGCTCTGTTCCCTGACGGATGTCCTGCCGGTCCCCAAAGGGATTCACCATGTGACCCTCCGGTGGAGAAGGCCAGGGTGGGCTTGGCTTGGAGAGGAAGGGGCAGAGCCATCCACAGGGCGGATCTGCTCTGAGCCGGTCCCACTTGCTTTGCTGAGGATAATCACAACTTGGAAAAGATTTACTTAAAAAAAAAAAAAAAGGCATTAGAGCAGGTTCAAGGTTCTATCTGCAAAAACATCACTCAAAAGTGAGAAGCAGCGCGGGTGACACCGGAGCCCGTGGGCCCGGAGCCGGGCTGCCTCTGCTCCACGTGCTCGGGAAGCCAGGCTTGGACCCCTCAGTTTCCCCATCTGTGAAACAGGGATGTGATAGAACCGCCCTGAAGCTCGTACAGGGACAGGATGCGAAAATGCAGGCAGAGCAGGGAGAAGACAGAGGGGACCGCCGGTGGGCAGGCACTGGTTTAATTTCCTGACCGGCGGCTCTGAGACGCTTGGATAAACACGAGAGGCAGGGGATTGAGTGGCAGTGAGCCCGTGAAACGTTTTTCCTCAGCTGAGCGTCTGGGAGAGTGAGCGGCAGCCTCGCTGCTGGACGAGTGTCTGAAGAATGGGACTGAGGCAGCTGGTGACCGCTTAGTGGTGGCGTGACCCTCAGGGTGGACAGCGCAGCCCCCAACCCCAATGGCTGCCAGTGGGGAGGCCGCACTGGTCCGGGGCTAAGGGCAGTGCCTTCACTGAGCTGTCAGGGGCCTGCCCGTCCTACCACCCCCGTGCAGAATGTGGGCACCCGCAGGACCTCCCCTTGAGGACCGTCTGTGGGCTTGGCCTGTGGGCGCCCCTGCCCTTTGAGCCTAGAGGGCAGCCCTCACCTCCCCAGCAAGACGCTCGACGCACAAGAGCACATTAGTGTAAGTCGTTGCCCGGCCCGCCATCCCTGCTGCCTGCGAGTCCCGTGAGACCAAGGACACTCTGTCCACACCCATCCCAAGGCTGATCCCAGGACCTGGTGCAGGGCAGACGCTCAGGACTGCTAGTTGAATGAAGGCGCCTGAGACTCTGCCAGACACGGGCAGGCCCCCCGGCCGGCGCCCAGCCCCGGGCATTTGATGGCAGCTCCTCTATAAAATCGGAGCGAAGTTTCAGCGGCACCTAAGGTCTGCTGGACAGTCTGTGCTTAGCGAGTATCGGCCGCTCCCGAGGATGTTAGTGTCACCCGGAGGAGGGCCACAGGTGAGCCCGGCCCGGGAAGCAGTGCTGCGAGCACCGGGTGAGCTGGCCGGCGTCGGCTGTGGACCCAGTGGGTGCAGTGGGTGCAGTCAGGTCCCGTTTTCTCGCATGTCTTTTCCCTCCTGCTCAACCAGTCAGAGCCACGCCGTCCCATTTGTGTTTCAATCGCAAAAATAGGAGGAGCACCCACATTCCCTGTCTTCAAAATTAAGACTTGGTCTAATTCAAGGATTAGACCCTGATTATGGAAAAAACATTCAGAACTTAAAAAAAAAAAATTAGCAGAAGAAGCAATTGTCAGAGATTTTCATTCCTCCCCACCCCACCAAGAGGAAGAAAAGGGGAAAAATCTTTTCTGAAATAACCATTTGAAAGGGGATCTGACTATTTTTACTTATAAGCAGGAAGCAGTGTGACCTTAAAATAGGCCAGAAATACTTGGAAAATGCTAGATGCTTATATTTGACTAAATGGTGATAAGCTTATTGATGAACTGAAGGGATTCCTACATGCAGGTCCATCTGTCTTTGCGTTCTGAGGTCCCCACGGGTGCCCCTCAGATGTGACTTCTTAGTCGTCCAGATTGAAATGTCTAAAACAGCATTTTGCCAAGTCTCATAGGATGTTCCGTGAAAGAAGGTTCTGTAGTTAAGTGTCCATGGAAAACAGACACCTGAATGCCCCTCCCTTCTTAGAGGTTCACGGGGCATGGTGACTTAGTAAAGGCCCTGACAAGTCCTGCAAGAGAGACACTTGTTTTGCTCCATTTAAACCATTTTTCCTGGACTTTTTAGACTAAGGCACTTCTTTGGTAAAGAAACCTTACAACACCCCCTTGTTATACCGGCAACACAGTTTGGGAAAGCCTCATCCTACAAAAGAAGAGACACTCCATTGTGTGCAGAAACCATTGTAAATGAGAAGGAGCACGTGAAAACTTTGTCCAACTTTTAAACAATTGAAAAGAAACAAGGAGCATTTGAGTTGAATTTCTGAGACAAAAATGTCTAAGACATTGGCAGCCAGACGGCACCGTTCCACCCTTCCTTCCCATCCTTCCCTCGGGAGTGCAGGGCATGGAACATTCCATCAGCCTTGGAGCATCCCTGGCTTTGCATGCTCTGGTCGTTGCTGCCTGTAACAAGCTCCTCCATGTTAGATGGCGCCCCTTTAACCCCACTTCTGCCAAATTGGGGGCCACGTCCACTCTGCGTGTGCGTCTCAAATGCAAACCGTCACGCTGTTTGTTCTGAGAGGCTGTCAGAGGACTCTGCTCCTCAGCCGTTGGCATTTTAATAGCAGGGCCTTGGCTGGCCTGCCATGTACTGCAGGGAGCCCGGCCCATCTGGGGCTCACGCCTTTTGGTGTCTGGGACGGAGAGCGCTCACCTCTCACTGGCTAGAAAGGCGGATGTCTCAGGGTGTACAAGGCCAGCTTTGTTGCTCCCGTGGACGAAGGTTGAATCCCACTAGGATTTTCCCATTAGGCACTGGGCTTTCTGAGGTAGGGGTGCTGCAACTAGAGGATGTGCCTCCCAGAAAGGGATTCGACCACTCTCAGCACCGCAAGGGGGCCTGGTTCTGTGTACACGTATGACCCCTGGAAAGTCATCCTTGAGAAACACAACCTTCTGCAATCCCCGGACACCTCACTCCATACCACCCCATCTTCAATGGGATTAACCCGACCAAATGGAGGATACAAATCATCAGGGTTTCCCACTGGGCAGAGAAAGAAGCAGCCTTGTTAGCAGAGCCAGTGCAGAATCAAGTGATCATAGAAAGGTTTCTGGGGCCCCTGCTTCATGCGAGGCTCTGTGTTGGGTGGCAGGGCGCATAAGGCATCGTCTCAGGCTCAGGGAGCTCAGAGTGTGACTGAGGGGCCAGACACGTGTGCCACTCACCACAGCACAAAGTAATCAGAGGTCACGTGCATTAGGATCTCCTGTGTTGGGGCGTTTTGTTTGCTTGTCCAGCTTGCGTTTTCGGGGTGCTGCTCTTCCCCGATTCCATTTGGTTCTCGGGACCATGAATCAGAGCCTCTAGTTCCCCCAGGCCCTGGGGATCCACTCCGGTCAGTGGTACTCCATCCCCAGTACCGCAGGGACTGGTTCAGACAGGAGCATGTGCCCAAAAGCAGGGCCGAGGAAGCTTTGCTGCCGGAGCTGATTTAGAATCTGTGAAGGCTGTGAGAGTGAAGAGCTCTCGCTGCCAGGACTGCTGAGCCGCTGGATCCTGGGCAGGGCTGGGTCTAGAGTGAGGCATGTAGGGCAGCTGGGGCACAAAGTGGGGGTGGTTAAGCTTGCACAACCGTGAGAGTGAACCCCTCCTTAGATTTGAGTCTGAAGCACCTCACCTGCCTCCCCCTCGTCCTGGCCTTGATCCTGCACCCCAAGGCCATCTTTCCTTGCTATGGGAGAAAACCTACTCGGAAGAGGAGAGAAGGATTATATACAGAGGGAAACAGCAGAGACACAGAGAGAGACAGAGCCTCAGTGACTTCATGGGAGCGCCTAGATCCAGTCGTGCCTGAAGCGTGTCTTTCTAGTCACCAAGCTAATACATTGAATTGGCTTTCTGTCCCTAAAAGTGCCAAGATACGACATAAACTGGAACCTTGAAGTGGAGCGTTGCTAGTGATCGAGTATAAAACACAGACTTGACTGAGGTGAGGTGGTGAGGAGGCCAGTGAAAATCATGTGTCCCATGCCGGGCGGCTGGTGAGTTTGGTCCTGCAGTGTAGTGAAGCTGTACGTGAGGATGCTACCAGTTCTGTTTTGGGAGTCAGGGTGTTGAAGAGGATAATAGACTTTGTACGGTGTTCAGGAAGGTTCTAGAACAGAGACCTAGCCTGCCTGTCTGAGAGCAGAACAGGAACAGGGAAGAGCTTGTTTTTTATTATCTTTCAAGACAGGAAAGTGCTGGATCCAGCTGTGTCTGATGACAGCTCATCCTCAATTTCTGAGCTGTGAGAACCAGTGCATTGGTCTTTTCCATGAGTCAGTCCACGGTGGGGAACGCCCACTGAAACTAAAGGACTTCTGATGCGGGCAGGACTGTGATCCCTTCCCCACGTGCACTAAGTTCTAAGCAACTCGGAGGCCAGTGCCTTGATCGCTCAACCCCTGCCACCCGGGTGAGCGTAGAGACTGATGCCTTACAGGCACTTAGTCAGCTGTGGGAGATGAATGAGTAAATGAATGTGTGGTGGAGAGGCGTCCAGGGCTCCCTCTCCTAGGAGGGCTCACTCTGCCCTGGACACCCTACTTGCGATGTAGCCTTTGCTCCCTTGGAATAGCTACTTAGGCAGAGCAGAGGGAAGCTTAGAAGGACCACCTGGGGCCCCAGGGCCTGGGTGCTGACAGTCCCCAGCTCTGAGCAAAAGGCACACGTACAATTCCGCCTTTCTGGGTCTCCTCCAATCCCACTGCCTAGGGAGGGCGTGGCAGACACACCCAAAGGTGACCCACAATGCATCACACCTTGTATAAATCCCCTTCCCTCCAGGGCAGGCAGACCCTGTGACTTGCTTCTGACCAATGGAATATGGCAAAGGGGACAAGAGGTCACTGCCATGACCACATTACATCATATGACAAAGGTAAAGGGATCTCAGGATGCAATGGAAGTCTCTATTTGGTTGACTATGAATTAATCAGACAGATAATCCCAGGTGTGCCTGGCCTAATCAGGCAATGTGGGGCGGGGGGGGGGAGACTTTTCAAGGAGGGTGTCGTCCTTCCCCGAGGTCAGCGTCTCCCCATAGAGAGACACTCCCTTGTTGGACATTCAGAAGCAAAAAGCCACGCTGAGAATGGCTGGGGGAGGTGGATGTCCAGGAGCTGGGCCCTCGGTTACACAGCCGTAAGGAACTGAGCACCCTGGGAAGAGGACGGCAACTCCACAGGAGCACGTCGGTTGCAGCCTTGGAAAACCCTGAGCAGAGGACACAGAGAGGCCCTGCTTGGACACTGCCACCAGAAACTGTGCCATAATAAATGTGTTTTGTTTCAAAGTGCTGTGTTTATGGTAATTTGTTAGGTGACGGCAGGTAACTAATATGGAGCAGAAAGGATCTGGTAGGGGCAGGAGGGCGGTATCCTCCAGGATCCTAGAGTAAACAGTCTTGCCTTGCAATTCAAACCCGAGGCTACGGGCTGGGAGAAGTGCAGAGAACCGCTCGCCCCAGGGTAGACCTCTCCGGGCAAAGCGCTTGGGCCACTGTCTGTGTTCGCTGATCTGATTCCTACTCCGAGCACCAGTGGGCCCTTCACACACGAGCTGCCCAGCCCGTCTCCGGCTTGAACTTATGAAACATTTCCCGTTCGTGCCCTTTGTCCCCAGCATGTGCTCCTGCCTGTTTCCCACTAGGCTCTCGGGGACCCTCAGCCCGGCTCTACCACGCGGCCTCGACTCTCTCCAGAACAGAGTCATTAAATAGAGTGGATGCAACGTTCTAATTCCCTTACTCAATTATGTTAAATTATACATTCCCACAAAATCTCTCCCCTTGCTGCATTATTTAAGGAGAAAGAGCTAAATAAAGAAGCCTGCTAGTTTTCATTCCTAATTCTCAGATAATTATAAATATACTGCTTTGCTTTTTCTCCCCCTTAATCGTGGTTTAACTTTTATGGAGGTGGTTTAGTTCCTTTTGACGGAAACTGGATTCTGAGTGAAGCCCTCAACTTGTAATAAAGCTCAGGCCTAACGTACCTCCCCTTGTGCTCACAAGAATCTCTCACCTGGGCATTTCTATAGCAACCATCACAGCCGAGTGAGAAGCCAAGGAGGAGCTCCCGAGAAGCCCAGCTTTATTGCTGAGCCAGCGTGTCATGGGACCCCGACAAGCCTTCTGAACCCTGGTGGTGCCCCAATGGGAAACACCCTCATCGTTTTACTCAGGGATTTGCAAATGCTCACTGATGGACTTTTTGCAAGTTGAACTCCAGTTTTCCCATTCATTTACATTTTGTGTTCCCAAATGTGTTTCTAGGGGAGGCTGAATGAGTGTTTGACTTTTCCTCACTCTGCTTCCCGTCCTAATTGTGATAAACCAACAAGAGGAGCCCTCACTATTCAGAAATCCTAATCAATCAATGTTTGTGTAGAATGCAAACTCCTTTAAGTAATGCAAATTATCAGACAATATAGGGAAAATACAGTAAAGTGCCTAAGAGCACAGACTCCAGAGACAGATGCCCAGCACTGCCATAGACTAGCTCTGTGACCTTGGACGAGTGACTCAACCTCTCTGTGCCTCAGTTTTCCCATCTTCAAAATGGGATCATAATAGTACTTGACTCATAGGGTTATTGTGAGGATTAAACGAGTCGATGTAGTTAAAGCACTTAGGATGGTGATAAATGTTACATGTACTATTATTATTGTCATTTTCTTTATTTTTATACGACGGATTTCTTTGAATACCACAGGCGATTTACTGATTTGCTCATTCACCCATTCATTCACTCATTCATTCATGCTGCAGGCATTATTTCTGTGCTCCCAGGCTGGTGCTGGGCACTGTTGTGATTTAGATATTCATTTTCTGCCTCACTTTTCTCCTCAGTGGGGAAAAGCTTAGACTCACTCCTCCAGGTTGAGCTGGCTTATTTCTGCCAACACTGAGCCTTCTCCAGCTTGTTCCCTGCCGGTGACCAGAGACTATAATTGTCTTTCACGGGCTCTGGATGCATTTGCAGAGAAAATGTCACACAAATGAGGTCAGTGGGAGAAAATAAGCCGGATACGCTGGTGTAGGCGTTCTCTTGAAGGACTCGCGTCTTCCCATCCGCCAGCTTTCTTGGTTCTTCAGAATCCCGGCAATTCCTGGGTTTTGTGAACTAGATGAGCAACAGATTCAGGCTTGTGTTGTTTCCTTCCGAAACCTTATTTCAGCACTTCCTGATCACAGGTGAGTTTTCCGTGGCCAATAGCCAGCATATAAAGGGAGCGCCTGCACCTGCATCTCATCAGTTGTGCTAACTCTGTTCTGTGGGGCAGAGGTGAGGACAGACGGCTGCTGGGGTCATGCAGGTTAGCACAGACACGTGCCTAAGACATTAAAGCGGGAAAAAGTCGCAACCAGCCATCTTCTCAGGTGGCATCGTTAATTTCTATCACACAGCACTGCCTTCAGCCGGACACTGCTTTGTCTTTTTCTTACTCATGGCAACAATTCTTCCATTTGAGAGGATGAGATTATCTATGCTACAGCCTCCATGCAGATAATCAAATCAGGGGTAACATCTGTCTACCCGAGATGAGACAAACGTGCCTGGTACCACCCTCGAAGCAAAGGTGTCCTCAGCAGGTCACCAAGGGTCTGAGGACCTCAATTAATTACCCCATCCATCCTGACCCATAAACGCTCATAAACGTCAGAGGAATCACATCCAGAGGAAACAGATTGAATGAGAGGAAAGCAAAAGTTTTTAAGAAGTCATTTTTAGACATTTTGATAACATCTCTTTGTTGGGAAAAAATTTTTAATTAAAAACTAAGAGAAACCAAAAATCTATCATAGCATTTAGACCTCACTCCTTCTCAATTTGCAATAATTGATGCACGGCAGTGGTTCTCAATCAGGGGTAAATTTACCCCGCTGGGGGATGTCTGACAATGTTTGGAGACAATTTGGGGTGTTGCATTTAGTGGATGGAGGCCAGGGCTGCTGTCAAACACCCTACAGTGCTCAAGTGAGCCCCTCACAACAGAGAACTGCCTGGCTGCCACTGGTACTGAGGTCTAGAAACCCTGTTACCGGGATTGATGCTAGGATACAACAAGTTTATTTTTATACAACATAAAAGCATCACTTGCTAGGCTAACTTGTGATGTAGAGATAATTTGAGGAGGAACATTTAACAAGGTGACAATCTGCTGGTGAGTACTTGAGTTATCACCTATCTGACTAAAAATCATTCAGCATTTTTTTCCAAGCAATAAAGCTGCCTAAATCCTCATTTTGTCATAAGAGTAATTATCATTATTATAAAAGTAAATATTTATTGAGCAGTTGTTACTTTCCATAAAATGGGGATGTCCGTCTCGTCGTGGGGACTAAGGATGGAATGTGTGTGAAGTGCTTGGTACGGGAACCGTCCAGGCAGTGATGGTGCAGGCACACAGCAAGTGCCCGATAAACGCCGATGGTGGTACTGGGCGCTTGTATTGCAGTCAGAAGTGCTCATCTCACCAGGACCCATGAGTTCATCCAACTGGATGGTTCCAAATCCGAGGCTCGGGCCACGCTTCTACCCTCCTCATCTCCGACACACACACACACACACACACACACACACACACACACACACACACACACACACACACACACACACACACACACACACACACACACACACACACACACACACACACACACACACACACACACACACACACACACACACAGAGTCAGCTCAGCAGTCAGCACCGCCCCCCAAGGAATCCAGAGTGAAGGTGAAGCAGGCCCTGCGGTGGTGCCCGTGCAAGCAGCCTGTCTGGGGTGATGGTTGTTTCTGAGCTGTGTGGTCGCTCATTCATGGGGGCCACGGATCACGCTCACCCAAAGGCAAGCTCCTTGCCAGCTGTAAGGCCCCAAAGGCTGTGGAGAAAGGGGGAGGTTCTACCATTTTGAGAGACTCGGTCCTACTTCACTTCCTGGATCTTCATGGAAGATCTTGACGACTTTGTGTTTTTTCTTGGCCCAGACTCGGTGGTGCAAGGAGACAGGACCAGGGTGCAAAGGCAGAGCCAGGGTCACCCCACGGCCAACCTCATTCACTGGCCGTGAGGCTGTGCTTCAGGCTACCCTGAGTCTCCGAATCCTGCCCTTTGAGCAGTCAGACTTCCGGCAAGAAGTCCCTGCTTCTTCCTGATCTCCTGAAGGGGCCGAGAGGCTCAGGGAGGAGAGGATGCAGGGCAAGGGAAGGAAGGCGCAGAGTTAGACAAGTCACACCACCTCTTGGTCTGGACGGGACCCCCGTGAGGTCAGGGTGGTTCTCCCTGCTGCAGGCAGGAAAGCTGAGGTGCAGAGAGGTTAAGTAGGTCTCCAGGGTCCTTGAACTCATTAGTGGAGAGACCAGGATTTGTCCCAGACTGTCTGACGGCAGATCCCGAATCCTGGGTCACCGGTCAGTGCTGCTTGGGAGCAAGGATGCTGGATTCAAGCGGACCTCAACCACTTCCTAGACTTGTGACATCAGCAGGGCGGCCTCTGAGCCTCCGCTTTCAAGTCTGCGGTTTGCAGATGACAGTAGTCTGTGAGGATCACACGGGGCGTCGCCGCGCAGGGCTCAGCCCAGAGCCCTGCACACAGCAAGGGCGCAGGAAGGATGGCCGCCATCACCATGATTACTGGTCCAGGCATCCAGCGACGTTGGCCGTACAGAGAGCGCCTCGATGTGCAGAGGACAAGAGGCCAGTCCGGTGGTAAAACCAGCTCTGCCTTGGAATGGGCAGAACCAAGCAAAGTTTGACAGTACAGGGGAGACGGCCAGGACTCTCTAGGGTACCTTTTCAGACTGTTTCCTCTGTAAATGTCACCCCACTTCCAGGAGATGGTACAAACGTGCCCCATATGGCCTGCCCTAATACATTTATGTAGTTTTCCCCTGGGTGGCGTTAAACAACACAACCTCTGTTTCTCACCTGAAGTACAATTCTTCAGCCTTTTAGCTTGAGCGCAGTTGTGAAAATTGGGGCATGCTATCTGGCCGCCAATAGAAAGCCAAAACATCCCTTTTCCGTGCGTGGTGAATTCTTACCTAATGTAATAGCAGGGTGACTTGAAGCAGCCTAATCTCTTTAATCATTTTAATTAACTAGAGTGTAGGGTTTTATCTAAATACGCCAGGAAAAAATGCAGTAATGACAGATACGGTAGGCATTTAACAACGCTGCGGTCTCAGAAAGCTGATTGGAAGGCTGCAAGGGCTTTTGTGATTTCTCCTTTCTGAAAATAGACTCTGGCCAAACAAGGGAAGGAGACAACGTAAAGCAAATCAAGGCTGCTTGGCTCTGCGCATTACTGTCAATTTTTCCCCCTGAGATTTATGATTAGATGAAGGCTTCAGGTTCAGTACAAGGTATCGCAAATGATTTCACCACCCCCGCTCCCAGCATGAGTTCACAAAGAGAACAGTTACAATTAAGGCCAAACAGTCGTTCTGCATCTTGATGGCTGAGGAAGGAAGCCCCAAACCTCTGTTAACTCTGCCGGTGAAGGGCAACCTCAAAGCCACTTCCTACATGTGCCAGGCATGGCCTCCGCTTGGACTCGTGTGGCCTTTTGGTCACATGTGCATAAAAGGATCCTGCGGGGGATCCCATTTCCAATTTTCCAGTCCCAATCTCCTGAATTCTACTTTTCTCCTCCAATTTAAGAAACATACAGTGATTTTCTTTTCTTTTTAAACATTTTTTGATACAATTTTTTCTTTTTTTCTTTTTTTTTTTTCTTTTTTGCGGTACGCGGGCCTCTCACTGTCGTGGCCTCTCCCGTCGCGGAGCACAGGCTCCGGACGCACAGGCTCAGCGGCCATGGCTCACGGGCCCAGCCGCTCCGCGGCATGTGGGATCCTCCCGGACCGGGGCACGAACCCGCGTCCCCTGCATCGGCAGGCGGACTCTCAACCACTGCGCCACCAGGGAAGCCCACAATTTTTGTCATATAGTGATTTTCTTGAAACAGGTAAAGGAAAGAAGGCAACCAAGTGCCGATTCTGATCATCTCCTCGTTGGGGTTGAGGCGCTGATGGCCGGGGGTGCTTACTGGACTGCGAACGCTCTGCAGTTGGGTCTCCTGCTGGCCTTGGCAGTGGGCTGTCCACGGTTCTGCTGGGCAGACACTGACCCAGGACACTGAGAGATGAGAGCAGGTGGCTTCCGAGGCCACTGCTGGGCTCCCTCTGCACAGCCCAGTGGTCCTCCGTGCGACAGCCCGTGGGACGTCTCTCTAGAATCCAGAGGCTGTATAGATGCAAGGAGCTTATAGATCCAGGGTCCCGCCACTGGGGTCTGACAACTGCTCTAAATCCAGTGGCCCCAGCCCTTGCTCGGGCAAAAAGGAGAGACCCAGACCTCCATGCATTTGTCCTGAGCGTGGAACGTGGTGATGCTTGCCCAGGGCTTGGCACGTGGTGAGCATTCGTCATTATGATCGAAACTGCCTTCACGACTTTCTTTGGGAAAGCTATTGTCAAAGAGATAGTCAGATGCTAAAACTATGGATAAAAATGAAGCCAAAATGAAATAGTCTAAAAATGCAGTGTTTGGGGGGAATCGGGGACTTCCAAATGGTCTCAGAAGAATAAAACCAAGGTCTGTTGTATTAGCATTCCTGATCATTTAATGGATAAAACATGGGATAAATAAAAAGGCCTTTTGAGCTGAAAAACAATGGGGCACATCATTTCCATAATGATATGTGTTGTGGATATATAAACCCTCTGGTTCCCGGCACGAAGGCTGCTGCGTGGTTGAAGCGTCCTGGGTCAGAGAGTCAGATTCATGTGGCTTCTGGCCTCATCAGCCACTCAGGGGTGTGGTACTTGAGCAGGACACTTCATCTGTCTAAACCTTGGTTTCCCATCTGTGAAGTGGGGACAATGGAATCCACTCTTCAGTGCCCTTGTGAGACTTACTCAAGTGAATGACTCCAAACTGTCCCCACACTCGCCTGCTAAACACGTGCCTCTTCCCCTGTTTGTTACGAGGAAATGTCCCTTTGCTGTACTGGGGGGAGGAAAGGAATGCAGAAGCGCCAGATGAAGAAATCGTAATATTCTAGCGCAGTGGCTGCTTCTCCTTGCTTACTGATTTCCGCTTCTGGGTAAGGCTCTAAGGAAGAACTTTCCCCTTCAGAGGTCAATGCCCATCCTCATTTTTACTCAATCCTTTTTCCCCTGTTTACCACTGAAAATATTAATTCTAGCTCTTATTCCCAAGAAGAAAGACTACGCTATTGCAGTTCCAGGGGTTTAAGTGAGCTCCCTTGTCTAACTTTGCACTAGGCTATTGCAGTTCCAGTGGTTTAACCGGGCTCCCTTGTCTAACTTTGCACTATGCTATTGCAGTTCCAGTGGTTTGAGTGAGCTCCCTTGTCTAACTTTGCTTGCTTTTCTGATGGTACCATGTACTTTCCTGGCTTCGATATGAATGATGGAACCATTCACAGGGTTTGATTACAGCCGTGGGTATGTTAATCAGTGATTCTTCTTTGCTCTGATTTCAATTGCTTTGCAGTAGCAGCAGGTGAATTGGGGGAACAGATAAGGAAAAACAAACAAGGGTAAATAAAGGCAGGATAAAAATACCCAGGAGAGAATAGAGGTTATTTATATGGTGCTTTTCTATTTTAGTATGCCATAAGAAAAGAAAGCTGCACTTGAAAAAATGGATTTGAAGGCTCCAACATTTATGGCTAAACAGAAGGTATATGAAATACTGTAAACTAAAAATCATCCCTTGAATGTGTTTGTCCAGTGTGTATGATGCTCTCGCAACTGTGATCTTATTTTTCCTCTAAATGATTCTCTCTGGTCAGTGTCATTAACTCTTTCATGGATGACAAATCTGAAACTTAAAGACATGAAATAGTTTTCTCCACAGCCAGGTAGCAGTGCTGGCTGGAAACTAGACATTTTCACCTAAATCCAGTGTCCTTTTTAAAACCCATGGCTGCTCTCCAAATGCCAGACCAGTCATTCTCACTCTGCAAGATTTAATGACATGCCTTAGGTCGGGGGCCTGCCTTGGAGGGACACATGAGATGAAAAGGCGCATCCCTGGCTTTGGAGGAAGGAGAACACAGCTTCTCTACAATTACATATCTTCTGGCATCTCTGCAAACCTAGTCAGATCAGCTATTCCTTATTCTCGGTTCCGCAGCCTTGACGCTGTTCATAATTGGCTGACTTGGGGCTGGATGGCTGTTTGTTGTGCGTTGTAGAATGTTTAGCAGCACCCCGGTCTCTATACACGAGATGACGGTAGTATCCCTACCCTGTTGTGACAATCAAAAATGTCTCCAGACCTCACCACCTGTCCCCTCCGGGGAAAAACAGCCCCTAGTTAGAAAACTTTGTCTTATCTCTGTTCAGAATACAACTTGTGATTACACGTTATTCCTTTTACTGTTTAATTATTTGGGTCTTTAATTTTATGAAAAATTGGGAACTTCCTTGCCATCTCTTGAGTCTTCACTCCAAGTACAAGGGAAAAGGAAAACACAAAACTTTTGCAAAATTGGCATGCCGAAAGCAAATAACCATGATGCCATATGGGTACAGAATTTTTACAAACACATTTCAGATTCAAATGTCCAAAAATATCTGTCTAATGATATGTAGTTTCAGAGTAAACACTTCATTTTTCTTCTAAATGAGCATTCCGTTTATAGAAATGGAAAACTAATGTATTTTTTCTGCTGCCAGAAACAATCTCCATGGTGTTCAGAGACCTTTGCTGATTACTTTTTAGCTACATGATGTTTACATTATTCAAACCAAAAACACCAAAGTGATGGGTAGAAGGATTATCTTGGATTTGATTCCTTGTCTGCCTTTAAAATCCAGTTTCACATCTAATCATAAAATAAAAGAGAGGCATCTTTATAAAATGGAGAACTAATTGTAGATCTCTTGTGCCACTAACCAAATTCCTACTGAAAGGAACAAAGGAAAACCTACAACAGCACTGAAAAGGAAAAGTCTCTCTACAGGCCACACAGTTGAGGACTTTCTGCTGGATACAGTGCCCGTGGAACAATGTAAGTACAAGACCGAGGGCTGGACCACAGCCCGGTATCTAGACACGGTGGCGCAGAGCTGTGGGCAGTGGAAAGAGGTGTGCCTGATGAAATTATGTGAGAGCCAACAGTTTATTGGGGCCTGAGCTGAAGCACAATATTGCCCGAGAAAGACAGGCCATGCCAAGGGGTGGTTCTGTGCGGGCTGCAGATATTCGAGATGAGCTGCCGGGATGGTTGGAGGTCAGCCTCCAAATTCGGAGGAGGGGAGAGCTGGGTCCTTACCTGACTCCGTAGTGGTCTCCAAGGAGCCTGAATACATGCTCATGGACCAGGAGTGAAGACCTAACAGACAGAAAATGGGACGTGAAAAGCTGTCTCAAAGAACGTCATCAGGGCTTCCCTGGTGGCACAGTGCTTAAGAATCCGCCTGCCAATGCAGGGGACACGGGTTTGAGCCCTGGTCTGGGAAGATCCCACATGCCACAGAGCAACTAAGCCCAAGCGCCACAACTACTGAGCTTGCGCTCTAGAGCCCGCGAGCCACATGTGGCTCAACTCCCATGTGCCACAACTACTGAAGCCCGCCCACTTAGAGCCTGTGCTCCGCAACAAGTGATGCCACCGCAAGGAGAAGCCCACACACCACCACGAAGTGTAGCCCCCGCTCGCCACACCTAGAGAAAGCCCGCGTGCAGCAACAAAAGACCCAACTCAACCAAAAAAAAGAAAAAGAAGAACATCGTCAGTAAAACCAGAAAAGCAATGGTGCCCAGTTTTCTCATTGAGCTGCCTCTCAGCCTTCTGGATAATTTAGCATGAGATCAGGAAGCAGAACCCCAAGAGAATCCAGGATGAGAGTGCAAAAATGTGGAGGAATTCAGCTATCAACACCGTCTAGGGGAAAATATCCCAGATATGCAGAGAACACCCCTTACTTACAACGTCTTAAAACATAAAGTGAATGCCCTGTGTCTAACACTGTTCTCTTAACACTGTTATGGAAATTCCAGTTCATGCAGTAGTTGACTGACTGATAGATTGATTTGCCTATTCTGAAAAGCCAAGAAAAACATGGAGAAATAAGAAAGATGAGTAAGTTGGGGCTATTTACAAATGATACATACAGTGCCACGGCAGCCAGGCCTTACACACCAGACTCTGTGCTAAATGTTTTACCTCTCTCTTTTAGTTGAATTCTACCCTGTGCTAGCTGTGAAAACGTACACAACTTTATTTAAACTCTCTGGGGTTGTACTTTATTGGTTTTTTTGGTATCTGTGAAGACTTACTTGGTGTCTTAGAATACACCCAGGGCACTTGAAAAGAATGTATTCACTTGTTGGGTTCATGGATCTAGTTTCCACTAGTTGTGACTGGCATGTGTCCGTGTCCTTTCCATATCCTTTCATTGTATTATCCATCATTTGTTGAAACTTGCATTGCTTTTCTCATTATCACTGCCGATTTGGCATCCTCTTGGTTTTCTGTCAATATTTTTTTTAATTCATTTTGAAGCTATGCTGTCTGGTGCACACAAGTTCAGGATTGGGTGTGTGTGTGTGGCAATTCTGGTGAATCATCTCATTTCTCATGATGTAATAACCTCTTCATCCCTAATAATCTCTTTTACCCCAAAGCCCCTCGTGTCAGATTCATATAGCTACCTTAGTTTTCCCTTTTGGTTAGTGTTTGTATGATGTATGTTTTTAAATTCCTTTTACTTTGAATCATTTGGGACCTTACATTTTAAATGTATCTCTTGTGAATAGCATATGGTTGGATTTTTTTTAAATGCAGTCTGAAAACTTCTTACTTTTAACTACGTAGTATAATCTGTTTTTACTTATTGTGTTTTTTAAAATATTTGAATGAGTTTATACGCTCATAGTATCTTTTTTTTTTTTTTTTTTTTGCGGTACGCGGGCCTCTCACTGTTGTGGCCTCTCCCGTTGCGGAGCACAGGCTCCGGACGCACAGGCTCAGCGGCCATGGCTCACGGGCCCAGCCGCTCCGCGGCATGTGGGATCTTCCCGGACCGGGGCACGAACCCGTGTCCCCTGCATCGGCAGGCGGACTTTCAACCACTGCGCCACCAGAGAAGCCCCGATCATAGTATCTTAATGACTTTTCTCCTTCCTGTGGTGTGTTTGATGAACTAGCCTTCATTCTCCTTTTTTTTAGCCTTTCATCAGATTTGTAAGTTTTGCCTTCTATTTCTTTCCCTTTGTTGGTAACTCTTAAAAATTTAACATTAGGTATTTAACTTTCAAAGTCTAAAATTAATCAGTGTGTATATTATCCTTTCAAAGAACACAACTTTGATAATCCCCTGCTAAAATCTCCCATGTTCTTGTCATTGGCATTAAATTTCTGCCTTCTTATAAGCCACCCAAATTAGACAATTTTCCAGAATGCACTACAGGGATTTATAGAGATGAAAAATAGAGGCAGACGTTATGAGACCAAAAAGGTAAAATGAATAGGTTCAAAAATATATCTAGTAGGATTCTCAGCTATGACAATAAAGAGAATGCAGGAGAAGCAATTATCAGAGAGAGAATGCTTCAGGAATTCCCAGCGTTGAAGAACAAGAATCTACACACTCAACAGGCTCAATGAGCTCTGAACAGCATAAACAATATAAAGCCCGGTTAATCTTATTGTGCTGCGACAGCAGGACACCAAAGAAAACGAGGAAATCTCAAAAGCAATCGTGGGGAAGAAATATTTAAAAAGAAATAACAATTAGTTACTAGATTTTTTTCATCAAGTACAAGATAAGCTAGAAGGAAAGACAGTGAAAGCTTCTGATTGCTAAATGATAAGTTTCTAGCAATCTGTACCCAGATACACTATTATTTGAGAATGAAGGTAGATAAAGAACTTCTCAGACATACAGAAACGGCAAGTTTTACATTTGCAGATTCCCACTGAAGGAATGATTGAGGGATTAGATCCTTCAGCATAATCTCCGTATTGCTATGGTTACAAATTACCTCTGACATCTCAACGCATTAAAAACTGCTTCTTTCCCTTGCTCTGATTGCACTGGTGAGTATAAAGCCAATAATATTCATTTTTCTGCTCGCATGACACCTATTGCAGCTGGGGCTGCGCTCACAGTTCACAGAAGGGAAACTCGAAGGAGTAATTTCCAGATATATACCCTCCGCCTTTTTACACTTGCACAAGGAGGCAGTGTATACATGGGCTTAGTGTTGCATTTTTCTGTAATGTAAAATAATGAGAGCGATTTTAAAAACTCATTAAGGGAATGTATACAAATTATGGCCTACAATGGAATACTACAGAGCAGCTGTCAGCAAACTCCCTGTGGCCCAAAAAGCCTAAAAGACCTACCTCCTACCCCTTTAACAGAAAGTTCGCCAACCTCTGCGTTAGAGCACTAACGTGAATCGCTGTAAATACAACTAAAAAATATCAAAATTATAATGTGGCAAGGGAGAAAAAGCAAGGTTCAAAAGGATACATACAATCTGATACACTTTATTTTAGTTACATATGAAACATAAAAAATAATACTAATACTGTATGTCATGGCGCATACACATATAACAAAATAGAAAAAGAAGCGTAAGGAGGAAAGTGTCTATAAATGTCAGAACTCTGGTTACCTGTGGAGAGAGAAGGAAAAGAAATGAGCGGGTGAAGGCGGGAATGTTAGTAACCTCCTTATCAACATTTCTTGTCCTCCCAAATCTAAATGTGAGTAGAGGTTAAAACTCTAGGTCTTGGTACATTTGAGCTGCTCCACAATTTAGAATTTAAAAATTACAAAATAAAGCAGTAATTAAAGAGGATGAGAAAGCAGGCTAAGGATGGCAGTAGAATCATACAAATGTGGGAGAAAATTATATCCTGAATAATAACGACATTAATTTTTAAGAGGAGCATCATTTTCCTGCACGAATGACTCTTCAAGATAATACCTCTAAGTGTCAAGGACGTGGGAAAATGACGGCCGCGGTATTCCGCGTGCTGCGTTGTATGTTGTAACAAACATTTATCTTTGGGACCTCCGTTTCCCCACTACCACACATTCAGACTATAAACTCTTTGTGGGCAAGACCCACATCTTTTTTATATCCTTGTATCTCCAGCACCTGTCACTGTATATGCAGATTGGCTATTTATCATACCTGTTTTGAAATAAAGGCAAGATTCTGTGTTCTCTGTGTTGCGCTTAAAATATTGATTTTGAAAACTGTCAGCTGTGCAGAAAAAAAAATATGCCAACCATCTGGTGCTTTTCATCCCCAAAGTTTAGAACTCGGGTGAACTCTCAAAACAGGCAGACTTGAGTAGAAGGATAGAAATAAGGTCTTCATTTCCCAATATGGGAGCAAGTGTTAGGAGACATTTGAATGGCAAACAGGTTAATCAGCGTATAATTGCGTCTGATAGACACTCTAGAAATCAGAAACATTCTTTACCTAGAGCTGAGTGCCACTTGAAAAGTTGACAACCTTTCCTCCCTTTGAAAACATCAAAGACAATCAAAGCATCAACTTCCAACCTGATCCTCAAGATCGAACGCCCAGCAGACGACGTGGGGATGAAGACAGCAGCCTTGCCAGCAGAAAAACTACATTACAGACCAAAATGTAAGTCACAGAGGAAACAAATCCCACTGCATCTCAGCAGCACCGTTGGCTAGGCAACTGGCTGGTCCAACTCTGCGTGATCCTCAGCAGTCCTTACAGGACAGCGTCTGATGGGGGCGGGTCGGTGGCCAGGACAGTCACCTCTGTGAGGCTCGAGGGGCATCCAAGAAACATCTCCACCTGCTGTGCTTCCACTGAAACTCTCCTTTGGGTTAACTTTAAACTTTCCAACGAAATGCAAAGAGTAGCTGGGAGAGGTAATACTTGACTTCAGATCAAACATTAACACCTCATTTGAATTAACGTTAGCGGTTACTTGGCCCAGAGCAGAGTTGAGAATAAGTGGGACTGTCAAGAAAGAATTTTATATCTCTGGGGAGAACTTGTCATCACTTTTTTTTTTTTTCCTAAAATCCATACAAACGTTTATTCTGCCCCTGCCTGGGGGTGGGGGAGAGGGGATTCAGGAGCTGGGGCGCTGTGGGCCTTTACAGACAGCCCCCGGAGGAGGACGAGGCTCTGGCGGGAAGACAGTGTCCAGAGGCCGACGGGCCCTGGGGCGTCCAGAAGGCAAGGCCCTAGGGTCTGATGGAGGGGCTGGCCTGGTTCCCAGAACTCCCAGGGCCTGGTGGCTGCTGGGGTGCCGACGCTCCACTCCCAGCTCTAGCTCCGTCCCCTGGGAGGGAAGGCAGCACCAGGGCCTTGCTCCTCCGGGTGGGGGAAGCGGTGCGCAGGGGCCACCAAAGGCCTCGAGGCCTCCCCGCCCTCCTCGGCCAGCTGGTCCTCCCCTCCCCCTCCCCCTCCTCCCCCTCCCCCTCCTCCCCTCCTCTCCCCCATCCTCCTCCCCCTTCGTCGCCCCCCTCCTCCTCGCCCCCTCCTCCTCCCCCTCCTCCTCCCCCCTCCTTTCCCCTCCTCCTCCCCCTCTTCCTCCCCCTCCCCCTCCTCCTCCCCCTCCCCCCTCCTCCTCCTCCCTCCCCCTCCTCCTCTCCCCCTCCCCCCTCCTCCTCTCCCCCCTCCTCCTCCCACCCCACCCCATCCTCCTCCTCGGGGGCAGGCTCCGACGTGGACTACTTGTCCCTGGAGAAGGAGGTCGACTTTGGCTCCGACCCCATGGAGGAGTGCCTGCGTATTTTCAATGAGTACACCACTGTCAAGACGGAGGACAAGGGCCGCCTGGCCCGGCAGCCCCCCAAGGAGGAGAAGACCGAGGAACAGGGTCACTCGGGGCTGACCACTCTGTGTCCTGGGCAGAAGAGGAGGATCTCTCACCTCTCCAAGCAAGGCAAGGAGGCGGAGCCCACGAGCAGAGGCCCAATGCCTCCTACCCGTCCCCCGACTGCCCAGGAGGTGTGCTACCACCGGGCCCAGCAGGCACAGAGGGAGTCAGCCAGCCGGCTCCAGACTTCCCAGCCGCTGGTGAGAAGCAGTCGTCCGTGCACATCTCAGCCCCTGGAGAGAAGAGGAGGATTGCCCATGTCATCACTCTTAAGGGCGGGTTTTGGAAGGCTCTTCTGTGGATAAATGCATATTCGATTCCTGGAAACTAAGCTGTTGGGCTTAGTCTACAGTTTGGCTTTTCAATTGTTGTCTGGTAGGAAAATTTGCCATTTCCTTTTAGAAAACAATTTGCCAATGTATTTGTAATTGACTTATTTTGAGATAATTGTGGATCCACATACAGTTGTAAGAAATAACAGAGAGATCCTGCATACCCTTTGTCTAGTTTTCCCTAATGGTAACGAGGAGAAAAACACCTCGTTCTCTACCCATCTTGGGTTCATTGGCTGGGATCCTACAGATTAGAATCATAAAAGACATAACAAAAGAAAACAAACAGAAACTTATTAACCTGTGCGTGGCATATACACAGGGGACTAATCGGTGGTGAGTAACTTGAAAGGGTGGTTAGAAATTGGGCTTGTACAGAATCTTAACAAAAGAACAATACGCTTGGTAAAGAAGTGGCAAGACAAAGGAAAAAGGAATTTGAGTTTCTAGGAGCAGAAAATTGTAGGAAGGTAAATATATAGAGGAACTAGTGGAAGAAAAGGTCTATACAGTAACGTTGGTCATGTACATCCCTCTGCTGCCATCTCTGGGCTAAGGGTCTAGAGTTGTCCCTGCTCATTGCCTTGTGGCCTTCCTGGTGGGGGTGAGCATCTTTACAAATTTATGTCTTGCTTTTAGGCAAATAGAAAGAGGACAGACAGCTTTTATTGTATCTGCTTCTTCTCAGTTGCCTTCGGTTCAAAATAATCCTTATGCCAAAGTGTCATATTTGGGGTGCTATATTCTGTTACCCTTCAGTAACATCTTGCAAAACTATAGTAAAATCTCACCATCAGAATGTAGTCAATATACAATGTAGTCAATATACAAAACATTTCCATCAGCACAGAATTCTCTCCTTGGTCCTTTCAAACCTTCTCTGCCCCTCCCATCCCCAGAAACCACTCCATTTCTAAATGCTATCATTTCAAGAACATTATATAAATGGAACTGTGGAGTCTTATATCTTTGGCATTGGCTTCGTTTCACTGTACATAATTCCCTCCAGCTTCCTCTTAATTCTTGCGCACATCAGTATTCCGTAATACGGATGGACCACTCATTCATCCACTGAAAGACATCTCAATTGTTTCCACTTTTTGGCTATTACACATAAAACTGTCATGAACATTCATGCACAGGATTTTGTATGAATATACATTTTCATTTTTCTGGGGAAAATGTCCAAGAGTGCAATTGATGGGGTGTGTGGTAGTTGCGTGGTCAGTTTTCTAAGAAATTACCAAATATTTTCCAGAGTGGCTGTACCATTTTACATTCCCACGAATAATATTTGTGTGTCAGTGTATTTTAAAGGATTGTAAACCTTCATGCTCATTAGCCTAGGGAATCTATCCTCAGGTGACAGCTCATAATATGGAAAACCAAAAAAAAATTGATATAGGCTACTGTTTTGACTCTGGAAATGCATCAGGCAAGTTAGATGGTTATTTTGTATTTAAGCCTAGGAGAAAACCAAGTTAAAATTATATTTATGGAAAAGTATAATTGAGTGGAAAAACACATTGGCCTGTGTTTCTCAGGCAACAATTCTTCTAATAAGCTATTTGTTTTGAACATATGGTCATATCATTAGTACCACTGTGCCTACATGCTCTCTAGGGAGAAAAGTAAATGTGGAATATTGGGTGAGAAAACCTTAACCATAAAAGGTTAATTGACTGTTGAGAAGTAGGAAACTATTAAGGCCTGGAAAATTCCTTAGACTGGTAGACTGCAGTTACGGGTCACCAAGAGGCTGTGTGTCTGTCAGGGGAAGGGCAGCAGGAGTGGGTGGGAGGGGACCAAGGCAGGAGGATGGGAGGCGGTGGAGGGACCCTCACCCTCTGCATGATGGATGCGAGGACAGCCAGGGTTGAACATTAGCACCCCCGTGTCCCTCAAGGTAAAAACTGAAGCAAAACAAAAACCTTTCTCAGAAATCACATTTTTCAAAAACTGTTTGAAATCGTGAGGTGGTTTTTTATATATATATATAAGATAAAATAGTAACCTAACTAGCTAGCATCAAGGGGGAAAGAATTTAATAACATTTCCTGTATCTTTAGGGTCTTTGGAGTGTGTTGCTGGGAAACATTCCAGAAACCCAATATACAAAGAGATCAGAAGCAGTGAACACCTGGGTCTTGTGTGATGGATCTGGGAGCCGTATCACAGAAATGTCAAGCCAATCAAATCTTAACACAGAATTCAGTCCACTGTTAAAAAAATCGCAGATATGAAATGATGCCTCTGTTAGATCCATTTCCTATGGAAACAGCACCGCCAGCAGAGTCTGGTGTTCCTCAGGGGCTGCTGTTTCGGATGCTGGTAGAGGGAGTTGGGTGGCGTCCTCTAGAGCTCCCTGGGGCATGTGTCCCCAGAACCTGTAGGACGCCTGGAACCCTGTGGCCGTTTTACGGGAAGGGATGGCGACACAAAAGCAATTAAGCCCGTGGAAAGCATTCCAGAAACCATGAGAATCTGTTAAAATCTTCCCTCCCTAGGTGGAGAAGGGAAAGCTACCAGCTTGTATTTTGGAATTACATGGACCTGGAAGGAAATCTCGTTGCTGCTACACGCTGCACCGCGGGGTCTCGGGAGGTCACAAGTCACATCACCCGATGAGCTTTCATTTGCGCACCTGGAAAAGACGACACTCATACCTGCTCATGGGGCTGTCCTGCGGACCAGGTAAAGTTAAAAACGTGAACCGTGTTGACTGAGGCATGTCTTAACGACATCTGTTGCTGCATTGGTGGTGGTGATGTGCTGGCTGCATTCCTCTTGTTGCTGGACTTACAATCACATTTTCTTTAGGATTAATTTATTGGCTCAACGGGTGTTTGTTGAAAGCCCACTGGGCACCAGGCAGGGTTCTCGGAGCTGCGGACACAGCGCCCAGGTGCAAGGAGGCCAGGTTCTCAGGGAGCTTACATTCTGGGAGAGGGGAAGAAACTAAACAATGAGTCACGCAGCCCAGTCATGATAGATGCTAAGAAGAAAAATAACGTGGGACCAAGGGCTAGAGCGTGAACGTGTGGGTGGAGAGGATGCCATGCTCAAGGTTGGTCAGGAAGCACCTCTGTGACAGGGTGGTGTTTGAACAGAGACCTGGAAACAGCAAGGTTTCGAGGGGAATAGTCGTGACGGTGATGTGATGGCCAAGCACGCTTTACTGAGTTACTTCCTGGTGTGAGTTCTTGATGATTCCTTTTGATGCAGTGGTACCCAAGACTGATCTGGAAAGAGTTTCTGTTATATTTCGGCAGTGCGACGTGGTCTCTTTGTTTGTTTAGTGGCCATCAGACTGTCTCTCCAGGACGTTTGGGCCTGGCTTCTCCCCAGGGATCACCCCCATGCCCGGGCGTCTCGGGCCCCTCTGCCCACGGTGGCTCACACGCGAGCTCCATGCTACCACGGTGCCTTGTCTTCCCGTCCGTCTCCGCCAAGCGGACTGCAGGCTGCGGGGGCGGGGAACTTACCCATCTTCTTTCTCCGGTGTCTAACGTAGCATTTATTTCAGAGCAGAACCTTTTTCAGCCAAAGTCAGGGGAATCACTGAGAAAAAAGGAAAACTAAATGAGTTTGACTTTAAAAATGCATATACTGAATTTTTATGCAGCACAGCAGCAGTGACAGAGTTTTTTCTAAGATTGTTGATCTATAGGTAAGACGGAAATCCGCCCTAACTAGTTCAGGAAAAAGGAAGGAAGGCAGGTGGTCTACAGACCGGAAACAGCCTCCAGCCAGGCCCCAGCGACGGCCTTAGAGGAATGTTGGGAAGTCTGCCTCCACCCCTGCCCTCTCCCCACAGCCCCAGGTCGCTCCTCCCTGCTTCCTTCATGAATTCTCCCTCTGCCATAGCGTCCTTCCTGCATGTGTGTGGCGTTGCCTGGCCAGGGCAGTGGCCCGAGCCGCAAAGCTCTGCGACCAGCCTCTTCAAGCCTCTCTGGTCTCACCTTCCCGGTTTTCCATTCGGGAGGCAGACTTTGGCTGGTGCAGGGTCTGGGGTCTGCCCTGGGCCACTCAGCTGCGGGCCTGGGATGGAGTCTGCAGCCCCAGATTCGCCCTTGTTCGCATCGGGTGATTTTTTCACGAGCTTCTTCTACTAGTCAGCTCCGTGCTGGTAGGAGCTGATGCTTAAAGCAGAGGTACCCACCGTGCCTCTCAAAGGATCTAGGGTAGAGTAATGGCTCCGTCTACATTTGTTAAGTGTTGAGTTAATGTTGAATTTGGGAGAAAGGCAGTGATTAGCATGTCTTCCATAACCATGCGCTTTTCTGAGAAATTTAAAGTATGCTTTTGTTTCCTTAACAACGGCCCATTCTGTGCCTAACTACCTCCACACCGGCATGATCCTTCTTTCCCCTCTGGATTTCTGCAAGATAACGAACCCCAGTCAGGAGCCTCCACGTCCTAAATGGAGGAATATTACATTTAGGACTAAAAATAATAACTTTCTAAACATTCTAGGTGAAGGCCAGCATTTGTGACGTCCACATCCTGAGGTGTAGTACGTTGTGTGTGTGTCCGTTCACTGAGCCTACTTTTCTTATCTATTCAATGGAGGTATTACTACTACTACTACTAATAGTAATAATAGGAGGATATGCTTCATATGGCTCTTGTGAGGATTAGAGGAAGTATGTGTACAGAGTGACCAGCATGGTACCTAGGAAAACATTCAGCCCTCGATATGCAGGTGCTGCAAGTTTTATCAACACTGTCAGCATCAGCATCATCGTCATCATCCTCATGAACTTCACCATCAGCCTCATCGTCATCGTTGCCATGAACTTCACCATCCCCACCAGCATCAGCATCATTGTCATCATCGTCATGAACTTCACCATCCCCACCAGCAGCAGCGTCATCATTGCCATGAACTTCACCATCCCCACCAGCATCAGCATCATTGTCATCATCATCATGACCTTCACCATCAGCGTCACCAGCAGCAGCAGCAGCCATGACACCAGCATGACCATCATCCCCATCGTCACTCCCACCAGGTGGGTCATGACGATGGACAGGAGTAGGGCCATCATTTGTGGTTTTCTGATGCAGACAAAAGGACTCAACAAGCTCTATTTCTATTTTTTGAGAGGCAATATGAGGAAAGAACAAGCAGAACACAAATCATTTGGAAAAAAGTTTGATTTATGCCTGCAGTGACATACAGTCACTTTTCAACTCTGTTCATTAGCTTGTGGAATCTCTTGAACCCTCAGCTCTTAAGACATGGTTCTGAACCCGGTGAAGGCTTCAGCTCAGCTTGGAAAAGAAATGTGAAGCATGAGAAAGATGAAAGACAGTTTGCAAGACGCCTGAGCCTGGAACTTGTCTGCAATTTAGCCATTCTTCATTCTGTGTGACTGGAAGCGCTGGCCCACTTACAAATGACAATCGAATAAAGAGTTTTAAACAAGCATTTTTTAGAATGTTAATTTACTGGGGGAGGAAAAAAATTGTTGTATCCTGCCAAATGATTGCAGCACCTATAAAATGGTAAGGTCATTTTTTTTTGCAGAAATGGCACAGTGAGATTTTTAAAATAGATTCCTGGTGCAGTTTTAATAATGTCGAGCTTAAAGATAAGGGGGAAAAATACTTAACAATGAAAGGGAAGCGAAAATATTGATGTTTAAAGTGGATTTTAGGAGTAGCCTTTTAGTATGTCGGTGTAAAATATTACCTTGTATCCTGCGAATACTTTTATAATTGTTTTATTCGTAATTAATAGCCATCCGCTCCACAGCTCCAGGCTATTGATCCCTGCTCTGACTCTCCTGTCGAATATCATAAAATCAGTCCCTGGAGAGGCTGGAAGGAGGGAAAGGAAATGGGGAGTGTATGAGGCCTTGCAAAGCACTCAATTAAAATCTGAGTCAGGTCTGCAGTGGACATTTCTTGGAGTGTCCATCCAAACTCTCCTCTCTTGAACTGACACCCATGATTCAAAGCCTCCAGTGGTCAGGGTTGTGCTAAGTAACCCAGATCCATCCATTCCTTTGTGCCTAGAATTTGTGCTGGGAAAAGAGCCAGAGAGATGGGCATAGAACATATTATTAGTACAGTGCCCGATACTTACTCCCCAGTGGAGGTCTCCAGTTGTTCAGTGTTACTTGGATTCCATAGGTATCTTGGTAACTGTGTGACAAATGACCCCTATCTAAAGAAAACGTATTAATTAGATGGCTTATCATAATGAAAACAATCAATAGAGAGGTTTAATTCTCTTACTGAAGATGTATGGAAGGAGGGGGCCCCAGGGTTAGTTGAGGAACTTCCTGCAGTCTCTCTCATTCTCTTGGCCTTCACTTCAGTGTCACAGAATGGCTGCTGAAGCTCCAAAATCACATCTAGAGTTTAGCCAAGAAGGCAGGAGAAATGTTTTCTCCCTGCCTCCTGCCTCTCCTAGACGTGCCCAGCAGCTTTGCTCTGTGGCCAGTTCTGAATCCTCCGGCGATCTCTAGGTGCACAGAAGGCTGGGAAAGCTTTTTTTTTTTTTGATCTCCCTAATGGAAGGTGTGCAAGAAGGGGGTTGAGAGCAGCTGTTGGGTTAGCGGTGACAGTGTGGGCCCCTCTGCCTTGAGTGGCTTTGTGTTAGCAACTAAAGAGCCCAAATACAACGCTGTGAGCTGAGGGATGAGGGGGCCTTCAGACTCTAGGCTCACATCCCAATATTTGCTCTACCTGAGCCTACAGGAAGGAGGGATGTGGGGTTCAGCCTCAACCCCACCTTCCCTCTCAGACCACGTGGGCAGCTCCACGTGCTGAGTAAGATCCCATACAACTGCGTGCAGCCACCCAGGACACGGGATCTTTACTTCAGTTCCCCATTTGGAACCATTATTCCATCCTGCCTCCTCCTCTGTCTCCCCAGAGGTCCTGGCTATCATGAATCGGGCTATCACATCCATTCGTGGTTTTTAAATATATTTTCCATAAACGTAAGTGTTCGTAACAATATATAGCATCACATTTTATATGATTCTATAGTATTACACAGATGCTGTCTTACTGCTTATTTGATCCATCAGCTTTCTCTTTGTTTCACTCAACGTTTAATTTCTGAGATTTATCCATGTTGGCATATGTAGCTCCAGTTCATATTAGCTACTATGTTCTCTTCTATTGTGTGAATAAATCATTATTTATTTATCTCCCTACTCGTGGACTATTAAATTGTTTCTACCTTATCGTCATTACAAGCAATGCCTGAAGGTACATATGTCTTCTTGAGTTTAGGAACAAGCACTGTTCTAGCTCTATGCCGAGGAGTGGAGTTTATGAAATAAATACACTGAGGCACGAGCATCCTTTACCAGATTTCACCAGACCGTTCTCCACCTCCAGCCACACCCCCACCAGCCATGGCCAGAGGTTCTACTTCTGATGGCTGAGTGAGAAAGGGCACCTCTGCGGTTTTAATTTGCACTTTCTTAGTTACTAGTGAGTCTGAGCATCGTGTCCCCTGTCTACTGCTCATTTGAGTTTCCTCTTCTATAAATTGTCTATTTTCCACCAGTGGTTTGTTTTGTTCTTATGATTCCGTAGGACCTTGCTCCGCATACCCGGGTATTCCTCTCCCATCAGTTACGTGCTGTCTTTGTTTTGTTTAAGGTATCTTGTATTTTACAGATACTTTAAATTTAAACGTGATTAAATGTGGTATCACTTGTTTTGAGTGTGGTCTGTGCCTTTTTAGTCCAAATCAAGAAATCTGTCTCCATTCAAAATTATAAAATAGTCTGTTATAACTTACCTTAAGGGGTTTGTTTTGCTTTGTTTGAAATGGTTTCAGGGACTTCCCTGGTGGCGCAGTGGTTAAGAATCCGCCTGCCAATTCAGGGGATGCGGGTTCAAGCCCTGGTCCGGGAAGATCCCACATGTCACAGAGCAACTAAGCCCATGCACCACAACTACTGAGCCTGCGCTGTAGAGCCCACGAGCCACAACTACTGAAGCCCGCACACCTAGAGCCCATGCTCCACAACAAGAGAAGCCACCGCAATGAGAAGCCCGCGCACCACAATGAACAGTAGCCCCTGCCCGCCTCAACTAGAGAAAGCCCGCGCACAGCAACGAAGACCCAACACAGCCAAAAATAAATAAATTAATTAATTAAATTACAAAAAAAAGAAATGGTTTCACTTTTTCATATTTAAGTTTACAGTCAACTTTGAATTTACGTTTGAGTATGATGGAAGGAAGGATATAATGGTCCACATTTCAGCCAGGTAGGCGAAGATGCTGACGCCATTTGTAGAACGCCCATCCCTTCTCTCTGACTTATAGGGCACCCCGTCTCATTCCAGTGCCCCATACGTCTGGGTTCTTTCTGGGCTCCCTATTTTGTTCCAGTGGCCAGTTTGTTTGACCCTGAACTAATCCTTCATGGGTTTTGATTTTTACGTAATAAATAATCAGGCAATTTTTCCTTGACATTGACTGTAATCATTTCAAAACAGTCTGATATTTGCGTGTGGTTTTATCATGTTAAGGATATTCCCTTTTATTCCTAATCTGCTTGTCTTTTAAAAAATCATCTTTGGATGTTGAATTATATTACCTAATTTTGTGTATCTATTGATACGACTGTTCTTTAAAAATGCGTTAGTAAGTTGAATTGCATTCATAGGTTTCTTTATATTAAAATAACAAACGGTAAATGAACACCTGCCTTATGATTTAATAGTGTGTACAGGTGTGTGCATAAGTGTGTGTGTCCGTGCGCATACACACAGGCATTCAGTTTGCTGACGTTTGATCTAGGATTCTGTATCTGTGCTCAAAAGTAAGAGAACATATTTCTTGTCAATGCCATAAATAATTCCATCCTTTCCTTTTGATTCTTTTGTGTTAGGAAGTTGGTTGTGGGGTGGGGGTGGTTGATCCAATCTGAAACTTTCTGTCTTTTCAAAGAGGTTATGATGTTTTGGTAGGAACACAGTGAGGTTTCCTGGGACTTTCATCTACTCTTATTTTGGCTGTTGGTTTTCCTTTACCAGGCACGACCAGCACCAAGTTTGTGGGGGAACTGGGGTCCATCACTCCAGGTGGTGCCCACCACAGCCCTAGTGGGCGGGCTCACCTTTACACAGGATCGAGTCTGTGGCCCTTATGCAGGGCCACTTCTGCTAAGAATGTTTGCCTGTGTTTCTGCAAATGTCCATCCAACGCTAGAACTGACCAGCAGCTTAAAGGGAGGCAGGTGTCCTCTTGAGGCTCGAGATGAAATGTACACCCCCCAAGCCGAGCAGATGGTGAATACATTGCAGACTCAGATTTTCAGGCAGGATTTTCAAATGCGTACAAAGGAAAAAAATAAACCACCAACGAAACCTATTAAAATATCCTTAGAAAGCACAGCTAAAGTCAAGTCAAAAGATCTAAAAGAAAAGATGGTCACCGTCAGCAACTCTTGTCTCGGTACCGGATAGCCTTCCGGCGATCGTAAAAGTTCTTAGCGATTCCTTAGCCTTGATCACTTGGTAGCAGGAGGCTTATTGTGGCAGTATTTTGCAAACAGTGTTTTAATTTTATTTAAAGTCCAATTCCAGGAGATACATAAGAGACATGGTGAAGTTAGGTATGCAGAAAGAAGCTCAGAGTCTGGACACTTGAATAAAAGATGTGCTCTAAAATAATAACTCTGATTTGTCTAAAGTTATTTGTTCTAAGGATAAAAATGACTTGGAAGAGTTGGAAAACATTCCAAGCTAACATCTTTTAGGCCAGCATTATTCATTTTTATGTGCATTTTGGCAGGATCTTTTTTAAAAAAATATTATTCCATTTCTGTATAATCACAGCCCATGACTACAAGCCAACTGAGAAAGTGATCAAAGGGGATTTAAGACATTTCCAGGAAAAATGAAATCTCATTGAAATCTTAGCGTTAGCACCTAACTCTACCAGCGTGTACTCTGATGAGACAAGAATGCTGATCTCGTCTTGGGACTTACACCTGGTTGAATGATGGCCCCCAAAAGATATATCCACAGTGTAACCCCTGGGACCTGTGATTGTTGCCTTATTTGGAAAAGGGTTCTTTGCAGAAGTAATTCAGTTAATGCTCTCGAGGTGAGATCCTCCTGGATTATCCGAGTGGGCCCGCAATCCAGCGACAAATGTCCTTAGAGAAGACAAAAGAGGAGAAGATGTGGACACGGGAGGAGAGGAGAGGCCACGTGAAGACAGAGGCAGAGACTGGAGTGATATGGCCACAGACCAAGGAACACCCGGACCCCCTAGCAGCTGGGAGTGGTAAGGAGGGATTCTTCTCTAGATCCTTCAGAAGGAGCACAGACCTGCTGATAGCTGCACTTCAGACCTCTGCCCTCCAGACCAGTCAGAGAGTACGTTCCTGTTTCTGTTGTTTGAAGCCACCAAGTTTTGGTTATTTGTTATGGCAGCCATAGGGCACTATTCCAGCTCCCACCTTGTTCCATGTTGTTACCCATGGGTGACCCGAAGCCAGGAAGAGCAGTGAGGACTTTCATTGATAGATGGTGAACAAAAGAAAAACCTACTGAAGCCTACAGTCTGAATTGTTGGGATGGCTTTAACAAGGAGACTTAGTAAGGGCATGTAGAATTATAAAAGCCAGCATGACAAAACCACATATGCACAGGACAAGCAACCGTGAAAACCTTTGAGGGTAACCTTGAAGCAAAGGTGATGCAAATTTGTGAAAGGGTCCGCACGAAGGCCAACATGACCCCGAGGGACTTTGATATGAGTCCGGCTTCTAGAATCAGGGACACCTGCCCAGCTCTGACCCCACGTGCAGTGCCCCCCGCCCAGTCCTCATGGCCACTCTCCAAGGTGGACACATGGACGTGGGCAGAAAAGGTACCAGGATGGAAAAATGGCTTAAATCCCACTAAAACAGGATGTTAGCAGATATGAGCAATTCCTTCCAAGATCCACAAGCCACAGAACGTATTCATCTCACTTGGGGGCTGCCAGAGGGAGGTTCTGAAACCTGAGACCCACACCATCCGGGTGTCAGGTCAAGGTGCGGATGCCCACTTGTCTGAATGCTGGGCGTCCTGGTGGAACCAGAGGCTTCTTCCCGCTGCTGGTGTTTTCAGAAGTGGATAGAAAACCACTCTGCCGGAGGCTGATTGCTACCCCAGGATCTGAATGACTCTAAGGAAAGTGTAAATTTCCACAGGAAAGGAGAGGGTGTGTGGGGGAGGAGCACGGAACGGGGAGGGGCCTTAGCATCGGACCCCCCGGGGCTCCTGAAAACAGAACCCCATTTCCTCATTCTCATCAACAACGAAGCACTTGGATACTCACTTCATGTTTGTTAAACTGAATTCTTTTAGGAGTTTAATGTTAGTTTTCCGACCCGATTACCCTGTAAGGATGCCAGTAAGAAACTGGTATTTTTAGAACCCAGGGAGTAGAAATGTCAAAGCTTCAATTGGGAAACTTTGTGTAATTGGCATGATTCAGGGAAGGAGTTTTAAAACTCGTTTGACCAGTATTTTACTTGGAATATAGCTTTTGAATGGATACTGTTCATTCATGGATCAACAAACGCATAATAAGTGCTCATTGCATACCAGGCACGGCGCGGCAAACTCCACTCATTGTGTGCGGGGGGCGGGGGGGCGGGGGTGGTTATCTAGGCGATTTCTAGTTGTTAACTCACTTAATGCCCGTAACAAGCCTAGGAGGTAGATCCTTGTTTCCATTTTGCAGGTGAGAAAACTGAAATGTTGAAATAATGAAATAATTGGGCATAATTAGAATTTATTTGAAATAAGGAAATAATTTGAAATAAAATGAAACACTGCAAGTTGGAATAATTTCCTCCAAGTATGTGGCGGTGGTGGTGCCCGGTGTGGACCAGTCCAAGCAGTCTGGCTCCAGCCAGATCCTGGGCTCCTAACCAGGTCTCCACACTCCTGGGCATGTGATGGTGAACTACAGTGTCACCAAGCCCATCCTTGTGTCACTAACAGCTCCAGAGGGAGTGAGACTTTACCAAAAATACAGAAGTAAATATTCAATCACAGTTGCAATTAGCCCTAGAGAGTGAGGTTCAAAGTGCTCTGAGCTGCATAAAGAGGAATTTTCTACAGTCACGTCTGCACAGGCTCCCGAGAAGAACGTGACACTCAAGCCGATACACGAGGGATAACTGTAAACTTGGTTAAGAGGGTGGTCGGCGGGCGTTTCAGGCTGACAGGAGCCACATGCACAAACATTAATCTAGGTTTTGTTCAAGATCCAGACGTGTCCTCAGTGGATTCCTGTTGCAGATCCTTGGGCTTCCGTGTGATCCCTGAAGCACCAGCACCTCCTGGAAGCTTGTTAGGAAGGCGAGGTCCTGGGTTCCACCCCACAGCTACTGAGGGGGAAATCCTGGACGTGGGCCCAGCACACTGTTCTCAGAAGCCCTCCTGGAGATTCTGATGCTCACTGAAGTTTGGAAACAGCTGTCATAGAAGATGCAGTGGGGGCCCTGCCCAGAGCCCTTCCCCAGCGATGTACCTGTGCGGCAGCTGCTGTGAGTGCGGGACGCTGACAGCTCACAGCTGCTGCCACTGATTCTGGAGAGTTTCCCTCGGCCTCATGGGAGCTCTGGTCCACGCAAAGTCCCCTGTGCAGTCAAGTTAAGGTCCACTCCCTACAAGGGGGCAAGACTTCTTCACATGGGTCCATCCTTGGTCTCATCCACGGCCCTTGAGAAGGTACTGTCTCCACTTCTGATCTCTCCCAATATGTCTGTCCTAAGTATGTTTGTGCCCAGGCTTCCATCATTCCCTGCACTTCCCTCTCTCCATCACCAGTCAGTGAATGTCCAAACATCCTCAGGGCCCAAACCAAATACCAATTTTCCGTAAACTTTCCCCAGATGTCACCCTCCAGCCTCACCAAAAAGTATTAGTTTTCCACTCCCTTTGGCCTCATGGCATTGACTAAAGGAATGAATTAGTGAAGAATAAATGAATGGAGTGATCTCCTTGTGTAGAGTCAGGTTCCACCTGACTGCGTTTCAACTCCAGAGTTAAATTTAAGTTGTCTATATGCGTCGTAGACTGTGGAATTTACGTGTGTTTTAAAATATCGAAGATGTGCCAATTCAAGTAATCTTCCTCTGAAGCAAAATATATTGACAGCTAGATCTCACTTTAAAATCCTCAAAAACAATACCTGCTTGTCTGTAGTAGCAAGTGGAAAGAAGGACGATCTCTGTGGAGTTTGGGCAATTGCTTTTGCATCTCCGAGGGCTAATCATCCCATCAGGATTTTGGGGGACACCTACACCTTTGCCCTCACAGTTACGCCCCTGCTTCATTCAGAATGTACTTAAGGAAGATTTCATAGCTCAGGAACTTGGGCAAGTGAAATCTCTCTCACAGACAACATTACCTTCTAGAAAAATGGCATCAGCAGAAGAAGGGCACATACAGGACTGCTTTTTCTAAATGCACGTGGGTTTTTATGGCCCACACTAAATAGAGGCTGGGAGAAATACGAATTTCAAAACAGAAACAATGACACCTCTCTTCTTGTTGTAAGCGTATCTAGATGCTGCACCTCTGTTGGCATAGAAACGAGTGCCTTGAGCTCCAGTTTAGGGATGACAGTGGTATTTGTTTCTTTCCCACCCTCTTCTCCTGGAAGGTGAAGGGGCTGAATGGGTTGCCAAAGCAGTCACACAGTAAGCTTTTCTGATGGGAGTATCACTCGAGTTAACCATGTCAGCCCAGGACCGCACGATGGAGGATGAAGAGTCTTATGACTCATTTGGGCAGATCCATGGAGCCAATTACTTCATAAGGTGGCATTTCATCACGGCTGCCTTCGATCCACCGTGACTGGGTCATTGATTAGCATTTGCCAAGGAAAGCTAGTAGAACGGCCTGGGCCCCAAAACTGCTGACAGTCGTGTCTGGACTTTACGAAGGGCATTTCCCGCAGTGTGCCTGTGATTCCCTTGGGCTGGCTTGATTATCCTGCCATGTGATAAGGTGTGGCAGTTTGATAGAAAGTGGGAGAAAATCCCTGGTAATATTAGGCAGAATCCGTAACTCTTCGCTTCCGGTAGGACTCAACTGGAACAGCCTCCCCACGTCCCCTCCCTTTTTACTGAAGAATTTGAACATTGAATCTAGACACATGTTCATGCCTCGTTTGCTCAGCTTGGAGAAATCGATTAAATTAAAATTTTCAGCTGAAAAAAATATATATACATTAGCTCTTCCTTTTGATTTTTTTAGCTTAAATACAATAGAATTATGTTTTGGTACACTTTCATTGATGTACTGTAGGGCTGTGAACAAGAGGAAGCAATTTGTAAGTAGCAAATGCCGTGTGATTCCAAGCACATACGTAATTGGAAAATTAGGTGCCAATAAAAATATTTTTTGCAAATGATGTATTTTTGCAGTTTGCTCTCTTTCATTCTCGTGCAGATGCATAATTGATAGAGTTTTGCGTTCACTCAGCTACCGACTTCTGGAGGCTGCCCGCAGGTGTCTATTCCATCTCAGAGACCCAATGCAGTGTGACACCCAGTGACGTTTCTTTAAATAAATGTTTTTCTTTTATGCTAAGAGTTTTAGAATTACGGACAAAACGTGAAGATGGAACACAGAGTTTCCCCGTGTCCCACACCCAGTTTCCCCTATCATTTTTAAACATCTTACTGAGATGTAATTCACATACCGTACAATTCGCCCATGCATAACACAGTTCAGTGGTTTTTAGTGTGTTCAGAACAGTGCAACCATCACCACGATCAATAGCAGAAAGTTTCATTGCCTCAGAAAGAAACCCTGTTCCTCATATCAGTCGTTCTCTTTTTATCTCACATCTCCCAGCCCTAGGCAACCACTGATGTACCTTCTGTCACTATAGATTTGCCTACTCTGGACATTTTATATAAATGGGGTCATACAACATATGGTTACAGTAACCGTCTTCTTTCACTTAGCATAATGTTTGCAAGGTTCAGCTATGTTTCTTCTTGGAGAATTGATTGCTTTATCATTATATAATGGTTCTATTTATCCCTAATAACCTCCCTACTCTGAACTCTGGCATTAATACAGCTGCTCCAAATGTCTTTTATTGGTGTTAGCAGGCATATCTTTCTCCATCTCTTTACTTTGAACATACCCTAGTGTTTCTCTCTAAAGTAGGTATCTTATAGACAGTATGTACTCTGGTCTTGGTTTTTATTTTTTTAATACCCCCTAATAACCTTTTCCTTTTAATTAGTGTATTTAGACCATTCACATTTAAAATGACTGATAGAGTTGGATTCATATCTACCATATTTGAATGTGTTTCCCTTTTGTTGCCATTGTTCTTTACTTCTTTACATCCCCTCCATTTTTCTTTCTTCTCTGGCTGAATTGAGAATTTTATACGATTATATTTTATCTGATCTCTTAAATTATCAGTTATACTTCTTTTAAAAAATTTTTTCAAAGATATTTAAAGGACTTACAATATGCATGTTTAACTAATCTACACCCGCCTTCAAATAACACTGGACTACAGGTATCTTATATCACGGGATTCCCAGTTTCTCCCTCACATCCTTCATGACACTATTGTTATTTATTTCACTGTCCATATGCTGTAATCACCCAATATTTTTGTTACTAGTATTAATTTAACACTTAATTTAAACACAGTTATCTGTTAGATCAACTTAGAATAAGAAACATAATATTTTGTTTTCATTTATACTTTCTCTGAAGTGTGCTCATTCTGTATGTAACCTGAGGTTTGGATCTTTTTCATTTTCTTTTTCTTGGAGAGTTTCTTTTACCATTTCAAGTAGGGAAGGTCTGTTGGCAATGAATTCCTACAGTTTTTGTTTTTCTGAGAAAGTCTTTATTTCTACTTTACTTTTGAAGGATAATTTTGCTGGGTATAGAATTCTAGGTGGGTAGGTATTTTCTGTCAACCTTTAAAATATTTCACTACATTCCTATTGCGTGCTTTCTGTTGAGAAA
The DNA here is from genome assembly GCF_963455315.2 of Globicephala melas. NCBI lineage: Eukaryota > Metazoa > Chordata > Mammalia > Artiodactyla > Delphinidae > Globicephala > Globicephala melas. The sequence goes on from NC_083328.1 coordinate 84,078,542, forward strand.
TCCACCATTTTTCTTAGCTGCTTTTGATTTTTTTCTTTGCCTTTGGTTTTCTACCATTTGAATATGTTATGCCTGGGTGTAGATTTATTGATTATTATTATGCTTGGCGTTATCTGAGCTTTATGGATCTGTGTTTTGGTGTCTGTCTTTAATTTTGGAAATTTCTCAATAATTAGTACTTCAAAATTTCTTTTGATCAGTTCTCTCTTTCTGGTTTTCCAAATATTCACATTTTATACCTTTTGAAATTATCCCAGCAATCTTACATGTTCCATTCTTGGTGGTGTTCCTATCGTTTCTGTTCTTTTTCTCTCATTCCATTTCAGTCTGGGAAGTTCTCTTCTAACATGTCTTCAAGCTCACTGACTCTTTCCTCCACTTTTCCAGTCTGCTTCTGAGCCCATCAAAGGCATTCTTTATTTCTGTTTTGGTATTTTTGAGTTCTATCATTTTCTTTAGAGATTTTCTCAGAGTTTCCATCTCTCTGCTTACATTACCCATCTATTCTTGCATACTGTCTATTTTATCCACAGATTCCCTTGACTTACTAGTTATAGTTATTTTAAATTCCCAGTCAGATAATTGCAACGTCTGTGTCATAACCTAAATCCGGTCAGCTGTCTGCCACTTTATCAGCGTTTTGGACCCTGTGGTTTAGCTCTGCCAGCATTTCCTAAAGTGAGCCGAATGGAACATGAGTCCTGTAAAATGACTGACCTGGGAAAATAAGACTATTGGGAATGACACAAACTATCCTTTCCCTATTAGAGACTCACACTAGATATTAGTCTGTTGGACACTTATTCAATAATGAATTAATTTTAGAGTTCTACAGGAAAGAAGCTAGTTCAAATCTGTCTGACAAAAAGATTCCTAAACTTATTTAAGGATAAAGCCATTTGTGGATACTGGTTAACACTACCTGAATCTTGCTTTCCCTGGGATATGTTCTGGTAAATAATACCATAACCTAAAATGTGCTTCTCTACTTTTTTACATTATTCTTTTCTAGATGTCATTAGACTATATGTATTTTTTGAACATCAGAAGTTAAAATAGTTTGCTTGATATTCATTATGAAATTCCCCATGTAATTTTCCAGATCTTAGATGTTCATTAAGACTCTTATTTGTATATTTTTAGTTATGTATTTTTAAAAACTTAGGTGACAAAATAAAAGTGTAGGATATCTTTACCTAGTCAGCATATGTGAAGGCTCTAGTTCCCAAAGAAAACAAATGCCCATCAAATGCTCCTTCATTCTTTCATACACCAAACATCATCTGGTGCCCAAGTTGTGCAATATAGAGTCGAGTTCTCTGTTCCAGCGGAGGCAGCAAAAGATCCTTACTCTGAGGAAGCTTATATTCCAGGTATGTGCCTGTGAAGCATTAGCTCTTTTCTTAGAGACACACAGGTAATGACTTTGGCTTTTTCCTTACTTTAAGGCCTATGAGTCATAATAATAAAGGTGTCATGAGAAGGCTTGACAATTCTAATTTTTGCTTAGAACAAGTTGCATTTAAGTTTGGAAAAAAAACTATATATATATACACCTCGGAGCACTAATCCCATAGACTGTTAATATATGTAATGCAAAACCCATTCCAAGTTCAAACGTTCCATAGTACTTCGTATTTAGGGAAATTTAACATCCTTCCTTACTGAAGGTGCTCTTACCTCCTTTCATTTGCTGTTGTGTCCAGTGAATCTGTGTGTGTGTGGCTGGCAGGGCAGTCACAGAGGTTCCAAAACTTGTTTCTCAGGAAGCGTCTCATGAATGTGGTGTTTCGTAATTCACATTTGGGGAGATGCTTTTCTATTCCCTGTCTACATCAGAGTGCCAAGTACCCAGATAAGACATTTGTAAATATGCCAGTTTTAGATGCCCAAAAACTATGGAAGAAGAAAGGAATCTCAGTGGGGAAAATGTCAGAGTAAGAATTCTGAGTGATTTGAAGCCGCAGATGCTTTACAGAGTCAAAAAAAGTAAATCACAAAGGGGAAAAGAGTCAACCTACAAGCTGAGAACAAGCTGAAACAAACGAACCTAATTTTATATCAAAGTGGCAACATAATAACACAGAGAAAAATTATTCTTTGCAACCTCTGAAAACAGCAACCTGAATCTAAATCCTTGGTGATTATAATTCTAAGGATAAAAAGAACTACAGAGAAATCTTAAAATTCACTCAGCGTTTTTTTATAATAATTTTTATATCATAATTTTGACACCATTTAATGAACCTTTTAGAATAAATGTTAATATTATTAGTGCAAATGTATACAAACATATAAAAATATAAAATAAAAAACAACAAGAAAATAAATTCTGTCATGCTAAATTGGAGTAGAAAATGGTAATAAAAACTCATGATTTAACACACGCACACATCCTAGCTCTCTCCAGTGAGAGGGTTTAGAAGCAGTAATATCCTGGGGCAATAGCACACAAGCTCAGATCTAATCACTTCCATTAGAAGGAAGTAGGGTTCAAAGACATATTGCCATGTGTCAAAGGCAATTCCAGTGGTTAAATGTGGGATTATTTGAGCATCGCCACAAACGCATTTTTATTGTAATATATAGAATATAAAATACGTGAGTCCCTCATGTTATTAAAATACAAAACAAAGCAGAACAAACCCAAAATAAAAAACCCAGAGAGGGTGGCACATGAGGAAGGAGAGGCTCTCGCCAGCTTCCTTTTCAGAAAAGGGTTTGAGAGCCCATTGCAGGGACTGCAGTCAGCAGAGGGCACTCAGCTGTCAGCTCCTCCAGGACTGCCTCAAGTTCAGGCAGCCGCCTGGCTCAAGGTTATGCTCTGTGGGTGGCAGGAGGACTGAGTGAGGCGGGGCTGTATAGGTCCAGCCACTTCAATCCAGCTGGGGTGGGTTGGGCAGTTCCCTATTCTGAAGGGCTGGGCTGGTCCCAGAGTCCCCTTGACGTTGGCCGAGGCTTCATCAGGCTGTGCTGTGGTTTAACCTCTTCCTCTGCCCATTCCCACCCCCCTTCCCTTCACAGGGGCTGATCTCTAATGAGCATCCTGCACCCCAAAATCCATCTCAGCATTAGATTGTGGGGAACCCAAATCGTGACATGATAAAAGAATAAAACGTGCCACTACTGAAAGTGACAACTACAAGCACTTCTTACCTTGAAAATTGGTACCTAATGGGAAAGCATTAAGCATTTACCCAGAACCAGTTTATCCGCAGTTAATAAGAAAAACTACTCTTTACAGAAAACTGGCAGGAGATAGATGCGGAAGGAATGGTAGAATTAGGAAATGGCGGCTTTGCAGTCCCCGGTCACATCATTCACCCAAGAGTGTCAGGTCGGCTATGATCATTAGGAAGAAGCTTATCAGAGAAAGGATTTGCTCGATTCCAAAGTACATGTCATAACTTTCTTTGTTATTTGTGAAAAAGAAATATACATTCACATGGATAAATCTTGAGGTCACAGGCTTAACCAAGTGGTAAAATCTATCATGACTATTGGTAGGATAGACCTCTATTCTATGTTTCCTAAAGAAAATCAGTAAGAAGTAGGGACTTCCATGGTGGTCCAGTGGTTAAGACTTCGCCTTCCAATGCAGGGGGTGCGGGTTTGATCCCTGGTCAGGGAGCTAAGATCCCACATGCCTCGCGGCCAAAAAACCAAAACGTAAAACAGAAGCAATATTGTAACAAATTCAATAAAGACTTTAAAAATGGTCCACATCAAAAAATCTTAAAAAAAAAAAAAAAAGTAAACAGCATCACCCATGAAGTGTTCTTGCTGAAAAACCATTTAATCTAAAGTTAATCAATACTTTACACCTACCCATAATGTAGGGAATCCAGGGATAAAGGATTAAATGTCCCAACAAGAATGCAATCAAATATTCCACAATGGAGGACATTCTGTAAGCTATCTGACAAAGTATCAGAAAAATCATTTAAACATGCAGCGAAGAGTTGGGGGAGGGGGTTTAGAATAAAGGAGACAAATTAAATACAACAGCCTCCAAAACCATGTGTAAATGTCGACTGGTTCCCGGAAAGCGGAAAGCCTGGAACACCAAACCCCTCTTAAGCTGTAGGCGTAATACACCAGAGTTTAACATGCAGATACCTGACGATGGTATGTTTTTCATCCTTACGCCCTCGTGCTCAGGGAAGTGGCTGGGACTAGAGATTTTTTAAGGGACATTTGCTACTGTGGCCTGTCCCCCGCATCCCTTTTCCCTTTTGAGGGTAAGGGGACCTCTGTGTTCCTTTGCTGAATCAACCATCACCCACTCACCATCCTTAGCTTTGGGAAAAAGGAGACACAAGCCCAACACCAAGGATGATGTCAACTCATACCTGGCCATGCCAGACTCGCAGTGACTGGAAAGGAGTGGTCATGTGACCTAGGGAGCCCAGTACGTTTTTTTCTGTTTTGAACTACTGGGAAAGAGTTTTACTCTTTATCAAAAGTTTAGTAAATGAGCAGGCTATCAGCCTGGAGATACTGTGCCCGTCTACACAACAAGAGGGGGTCCTGCCAGAGAACAGTGCAGCAGAGCCAGAGAAGGAGGAAGAATTGAGAGGGACATCATCTGGGTCACTAGATCCAACCATGCTTGAAGGTGACACCCAGGGCTTTCCAGAAATGGGAGCCAGTAAACTCCCTGTTTGGCTAAAGCCCATTGGGTTGTGTGTGTTGCTCCTGCATCCCTGCAAGTGCTGAATAAAACAGATGTGACAGTTAAAAATGTGAACAAATTTAGGTGTATGTGTGTGGGAATCTTTTTGAAAGAACTTAGTAGGCAAAAGATGTGATATTTTATTTTTAAATTTTAATTATGAAACGTTTCAAATAAGCATGAAAGTGCAGAAGATAATAGAACAGATCATCCATGCACCCACCTCTGAACAGAGATTAACATTTTGTCATATTTGCTGCAAATGTCTTTACTGAAGCATCTGCGTGGTTTAAAACGCAAGAGAGGAAAGAGTATATGGCGTCCTATCTATCGCTGTCCCTTCTTCCAGGCACCGTGTCCTTTTCCCTAGAGGCAACCAGGACGAACAGTTTTCAGCGTACGCTCTCAGAAACATTCAAATGCAGACACTGGGAATGCATTTGATCACAAACATTGACTTATCTTTGCCTATTCTCAAAGAATATACATTGGAGATTGTTCATATCAGGAGATATAAGGCTACCTCATTCCCCTTAAAAGCTGTGAAAGTTTCCATGGAAGCAGACCTATTGATTTATGTTTAGATCGTGTTCAATATTTTGCTGTAGTGCAGGAGAGCGCCACGGATGACCTTGTGCGTAGGTCATTTCACACAGGTGGGGCTCCACTTTAGCACACATTTCTAGGAGTGAGAATTCTAAGTCAAAGGTTTTGTATAATTGTAATTTTGATAGATTTGCCAAATGCTCAACGTAGAGGTCATATCAATTTGTGCTTCCACTGGTAATGTGTGAAAGAATCTAATCCACAAATTCTGGTCAAGTTGCCAACGTGATCACTAAAAAAATTTCATTTCAAGGTTGTCTGAAGTTGTATTTCATGTCAAGCAAAATTTTATACATTTAAGAGCCACTTGTCTTTCATTTTCTCTGGAGTCCCTGTATTTTGTGTCCATTTATCCACCGGACTTTTTTTTTTAAAACTGGCCAGAACTATCTATCAGTCTGTCTATCATCCCTCTCCCTCTGTCACTTTTTTTAAATGGCCCTTTGTGGCATAAATAGCAAGTGTGTTCCACATTTTCTCATTTGTCTTTTTACTTTTTGTAATGGTGATTTTTATCATGTAGAATTTTTTAAAATTTATTTTCAAGTAATCAAATTTATCAGTCTATTTTAGGGTTTTGTGCCATTATAGAAAGGTATTATGGGATAAATTGTATCCTCTTCAACTTCATGTGATGAAGCCCGCACCCCCAGGACCTCAGAATGTGACTGTATTTGGAGACAGGGTCTTCAAAGAGGTGATTAAGGTAAAATGGGGTGATGGGTTTTTATTCAGTATGACTGGTGTCCTCATAAGGGGAGGAGATTAAGACCCAGAAAGACCCGGAGGAAAGACCATGTGGAGACACAGAGAGAAGACAGCCATCTGCAAGCCAAGGAGAGGGGCCTGGGGCAGAACCTACCCTCATGGCCCTTAGAATAAACCAACCCTGCTGACACCTTGATCTTGGACTTCCAGCTTCCAGAATGAAAGGAAACAAATGCCGGCTGTGTAAGCCACCCCATCTGTGGTCCTGCTTTAGGGCAGCCTGAGCTGACTAATACAAAAGGATTTCTCACAATAGGATTTTTTTAAAAAGCAAAATGTCCCATGTATCTTCCAGACATGTAGGTTATTTTATTGCTAATTTTTAAACTGTATTTCTTCCCTTCCAAATCTTCAGTGGATAAAGTCGGTCTCAGAAGGATGCTACTCCTTTTTCAAAGAAGGGCGAGGAGAGGAGGTGCCAGTGCTCGCTGGGTAACTGAATTTCCCTGAGTGCACATCTGTTGGCCTATCTGTGCCACCTGCTCAGAGGGCACTGACCCCTGACAGAAGGCATGGGCAGCATCTACGTGAGCATGTCGTTTAGCCCAAGAGAAAATAAAGTGGGTTGGAGATCTGGTCATTCAGTTGCACATCATAAGAATATGTGCAGTAACGATCACCTCCTAGACGTGGCAAAAGAACGCTTTTTCAAACTCTGTTCAGCAGCATGTCTGCAGCATCCCAGGACCGTGGGCCCTCCACCAGACCCCCTCCCCACTGGCTGAGGAGTAGTGGACGCTTAGTGGCTTCTCACCAAGGCCATGTGCGCAGATCCCAGGGAGCGAGCACGTCAGAAAAACTCAGCTTGAAGAGACTTGTGTGGACAGCTCTGGCTCCTGCAGCACTGACTTTGTTTTCTAATCAAGCTCCTGGGCTGAATTTGCTCACTTTGTCCTGCTCATAAACTCATCGTGTAGCTTTTAAGCGGAGGCAAATGTCCCCATTCATTGTGAGTTGATACGGAAAGTGATAAAAGAGCCAATTTGTCCTTTTCCGCACTGGATATAGATTTGAGCTAACAAAAAGTTACCACTGAAGTAGCTGGTCGTACATCAAAGAGTTTAGATCTAATGGGCCTTTGAAGAGATAGTGTAAACACGTGGGAATAAAGTTCTAAGGGAGCAGTGTTGCTTTAGAACGCTACGGGGCTCTTATGACTATCAGCAGTGTTTAAATTTTAAATAGTTCTCCAATAAGTTCTTTCAACTTCTCCCTTCCTCTCCTCTCCCCACAATTAGACCATAAGTAGGACTAGTCGGGGTTGGACAAACCGTGGTTACTGTGGTTGGTGTGCTGTGTTGCCAGAGGAGGGGATGAGAAGATGTAGTTCACTTTCCCTGCCAAACACTTGAGATCACATGAACAGTACTCTCGTCTGTGCGTTTGCAGCAAGATACCCCAGCACCCTTCTAAGACTGTTCATGGTGACAGATCAGTGGGGCACCATGATATTTTCTGGATTCATTTCAAATCTCCTCTTATGAGGTGCTATGGGGACAAAGGTCAGTAATTAACCTTGGACACTGGACAACTAATTTCACATGGCAAGACTTCTTTTTCTCTCTCTGGCTCACCACTGGGTAGCCAGAATCTGATGTAGTGCCTGGCACATAGTAGGACTCAACAGATATTTATTTGATGAATAAAGGAACAGTTTTTAAATGGAAGATTAAATAAAGGCCAACCCTCAAAATGAGGACAGCTAGAAAAAGCATACAACATATTAAAAATTCTCCAAGAGGACAGCAGAAAGCTAACAAGGTAGTGAAGAATTAGTGGGATAAGTTAAAGGAAATTCAGCTAAAATTAAGAGATGCTTTTCATCTAAGATCACTGAAGTAAACTAGAAACCAACAGGCCATTACAGCCTCTCCAGATCTAATTGTCTCAGTCATTTGAAATTAGATTGAGGTGATCCCAAACATAAATTGAATCAAATAAGACCTGAGTCATTTACAAACAATTGTAAATGTACAATGACTGGCACACTGTATACAACAACCAGGCACGTTGAGATGGCAAGGCAACATGTACAAAAAGCAGTAGAAAATACAGGTAATAGAAACAGACACAGGGGATCCAGAAATGAGAGTTGTTGGACTTGCAAAAAACTATGATTATCATGTTCAAGGAGGTAGAAGCCATTGAGAATTTCTACAAAGAATCTGCAAACTACTAAAAGAAGAATCATTTGGAAATTACAGAAAAATGCATAAAAATTTTAGAACAAGTCAATGAATTTAACATAGGTTGGATGCAGAAAGAATAGTGAAATAAGAGATCAGATGTCAATGTCAATAGTTAATCATCAACTGACAAATTATGGGACAAACAGAATAGGGTGGAAGAGACACTGAGGATGCTGAGAGGAGGACCAGCACATGTATAACTGGAACCCCAGAAGAGCGGAGAGAGAAAACTGGACCGAAGTAACATTACGTTGCTGGGAACTTTTCAAAGCTAATAAAACACAAAACTAACAGATCTAAGAAGCTTTACTAACCCAAATATAGTAAATTTTTCAAAATTACATGCTAAGGTACTCTATAGTGCCTTATAGTATAGTTATAGTATAACTTCTGAAAACTAAAAGTGAAGGGAATTTTTTAAATTCTTAAGGTCAGAAAAAAAAGAGGCAAGTTTCCTTCAAAAAAACCCTAGTTAACTGAAACTGACAACTCTCTTCTCAACAGTAGAAACAGAAGTCAGAAGACAGTGAGATAAAAAGTGTTAAAGAGCTAGCAGAAAATAACTGCCAAGCTAGAATTCTATACCCAGCACAATAATAACCTGTAGTGATACTGATGCAATAAAGGCATCTTCAAGCAAACGTAAACTGTGCAATCCCATCGTCACCAAGCCAGCACTAAGGGAAGTTCTGCAGTTGTTCATCAAGTAGAAGAAGCCAGACTCAAAAGAATATGAACGATGCTACTGCTTGTATCTAATATTTTAAAAACAAAACTGTAATAGATACAGTTGTATATTTGTGTGCTTAAAACTATAAAGAAAAGGAAGAAAGGGATTATCATGAAAGATGGGAAATCCAATTACTTCCTGCAAGTGGGGAGAAAGCGATTTGGTGGGACAGGAAGGGGCTTCTGCAGTGAAGCAATATTCCATTCTTTGGTCTGGATGGTGGTGTCCTGGGTGTGCATTTTGTGACCAACCATTAAGATGTACATTTAAAAATTTTACTCTTTTCTGTATGTGTCATATTCATAATAGCAAAAATGTTTTAAAAATGAAAGAGATGGAAAAACAACCTAGCATTTGACTTAAATATTCTTTTAGGCAAATAGCTCCGTCAAGAACAGGTCTTAGATAAGACCAAGCAAGTCAAGTGTGCATCACAAGAAGGCAGAGCAGAGCACAAGTATCTTAGGTCAGTTTCCATCATGTTTCCAGGACAAATTCAGGTTGTGGAATGTGCTGGAAGATGCTGATATGGAATCCTATTAGATCCTCTTGTAATGAGAGAGGGAGAGAGAGAGAGACAAAGAGATTTTAAATTTATTTGAAAAGCAATATATTTCTTTTTAAAAATTTCAAAAGGAAATACAGTTTATCAAATGTTTATCAAATGAAAGGAGTAAACGCTTGTAATCCCACCATTTAGATAGGCACCTAACGACACGGTGTGTATTTGTATCTCTATATGTCAGGATATTTCATCTATGTCAACATAATGCAAGGCATATAAGAGGTGTTCAGTAAGTGCTATTTTCCTCCTTACCTTCATCATAGGAAATTACTTTTATTATTCAGTTTGGAACATGTGATTCTGACCCAGTGCTATAATATAAAGGAAGAATAAGTTCTTTTTTTGTATTCTAAAACTTTGACATTATGGAATTGAATAGCTGCTGCTATTACAGCAGTGCTGTTTTAGTGAGGCACACAATTATCATCATCTAACATTACTGAGCACCCACTGAGGAACAGACGTTGCACCAGATACAGTATGAACAATATTTAAAAGAAAGAGGCAACCACCGCAGCCTGCAGAAAAGGAATTATTGATATAAAAAAGTAACTCGACTTTCCTTGGGAAATATTTATTTACACATGGACATATTTGCATGTTTTCTTTGTGACATACTTATTGAAAAGCAAGGAGAGATATATTAAAGTATCACAGGCTGGAGGGAAAGTAAGAAATCTAGTTGTTTCCAGTTTAGGGAAAAATACAAAGGAGCAAATACTATTTTCTATTCTTTACCTACCCAACTCTCTCTGGGTCATCTTCTGTAATTTTACAACAATGATAGAAACCTCAATTTTGTTGGTTCCCACATTTATATCTTGCGAGATAGCAGTTTTTTTTTTTTTTAAACTACTAACACTTCTTTCTAACCAGCCACTGGTCACATCTGTCTGGGTCTCGCACAGGAACTTCAGAAGCCTCTGGGAAAACCCAAACTCATCATCCACCCTCCCCCTCCAAAAACGTTTCTCTTCTAATTTCCTACCTGGGATTGCAACATCACCAGTCTTTTTAGCTTGAGTCCTCTGAGAAAACTTTTGACAATCCCTTTTCTCAGGCCACATCTTATGAATCATCAAGCCGTGTAGTTTATGACCCTGAAGTATGTTGATTCCATGTCACCTCCCTACTTCTTTACCCATTGGCTCAGCCTCTTCCACCCTGGCTATTGTAAGAGCCTCCTAAATGGTCTCATGTTCATTTAGTCTTTCCTCTACAATGGCCGTGCATTATTCTTTTAGACACACTGATCGTATCGTGTCATATCCAAGATCAAACACCTTTACGATCCCCCAGTGCCTCCAGGACAATGTCAAATTCCCTAAGCAAGACAGCCAAGCCATCTCCTTACCTGCCTCAGTCCAGACTAAACACCAGCTTCTCCCTTGTTTGTTGCAAATTTCTGTAACCTGGGGTCCTTATAACCCCCTTTCATACTGTTTAATTTCATGTCTCCCTGTCTTTATTTATGGTGTCCCCATTTGCCTGAAATATACCCCTTTTTCATTTCAGTTATAGCAAACTTCTGTCTGTTCTCTAAGATCTAACACAAATTTGATCCATGGTTTCCATCCATTCCTGCAAAATTAATTATATGTTTTCCTGTTACAGTCCTGAGTAGAACCTAGTCTATTTAGTCACCCTCATTTATCATTCTCCCTGCACAGAGCTCATTCATCCTTTCAATAAGTCATTGAGTATTGATTGATTGTGTTTGCTATAGCAGGCACTGTTCCAGGCACTAGGGGCACAAGCTAAAAGATCAGTTGAGTCTGATCCCTTTGGAGCTTATGTCCTATTGGTGGGAAGTAGAGCTGAAATAAATACGCAAGATCATTTCAGAAAGTTGTTTGGAAGAAAGTAAAACAAAGTAGTGGGATGGAAATGACTAGATGGGGTCTATTTAGATGGTGTTGCTTGCGACGTCCTCTCTAATGAGATGAAATGTGATAGCATGCCTGAATTATGAGAGGTAACCAGGCATGTGAAGAAGCAATAAAGTTTGCTCCAGGGAGAGGAAGAGAATTTGAAAACACCTGAGTTAAGTGTTACTTAATGGTGGTGTTTACAGGGATTCTTTCTAGAAGACCAATTCACCTGGGGTATGAATAGCAAAGACACCAGGGCTGTACACATAGTCTTTACGTTATAACTCTTTTTATAAAAGTCCTACTGGCTGTCCTAAGGGCTACAACATACACCTTTGATTAATTAGTCTACCTTCTAATAATATTGAATTGCTTCACACATTATGTAAGAAACTTACAACTACATAATATTTGTTGTACATTTTACTTGTATATATGCTATAAACCCATGATAAATTGATACTCTTTTTATTTTTGGTAGTAAATTATCTTTTAAAGTGATTAAAAATAGTCTTTCATATTTACTTTCATTTTAACGAGTTCTGGAGTTCTTCATTCCTTTCTGTAAAGCCAAGTATCTGTGCCATACTCCTTTCATCTGAAGAACTTCCTGTAACACATATTTTACTGCAAGATAGCTGATAATAAATTTTCTAAGTTTTGTTTGTTTGTTCATTTGGAAGAAAAAGGGGTTTTTTCTTTCATTACAAATAGCTATCTATAATTGGTATAGAATTCTGGGTTGACAGTTTTTTCCAACTCTTTGAAGATTTCATTCTATTATTTCCCAGCTTGCATAGTTTCTTAAGAGAAGTCATCTGAATTCTTTTTTTTTTTTTCCTCTCTATATAATGTGCTCTTTTTCTTTGGATTCCTTCAAGATTTTCTTTGTTTCTTTGGTTTTCCAACAGTTTGAGTATGATGTGTCCAGGGCTTCCTTTTTTGTGATTTTTTTTTTTTATGGTTGGCATTCTCTGAGCTTCTTGAATCTGTAGTTTTATGTATTTCATTATGTTTTTGAAAATCACAGGCATTATCTCTTCAAGTAGTTCTCTGATCTTGCCCCTCAGCTCTGAGGTGTTCTGTACTTTTCTTTTCCTACTCTTTTTTCTCTTTGTGTTTCAGTTTAGGCAGTTTCTCTTGATCTGTCTTCAAATTTACTCATTTTCCCCTTCATGTGTTTTGAGTCTATTGATAAATTTATCCAAGAAGCTCTTCATCTCTTTTACCATGATTTTTATTTACATTTATATCTTCCCTGCTGAAATTACCCATCTGTCCTTGCACACTGTCCTCTTTTTCCATTAAAGCCTTTGACTTATCAGTCATGGTTACTTTAAGTCACCTTTATGATATTTACAACATCTGAGTCATTCCTGAGCCTATTTCAGTTGATTGTTTTGTCTCTTGGCAGTCTTTTTATCTCATAACTTTTGGTTTATACTCATGTTTGGACACAGCAAGACCATTCTCCTGCTGGGCTGTTCATGTTGGGGCACTGAACCAGTCCAGCCAGGAGCTGAGCTTGTCTGGGCCTTTGTTATTACTATGGTTCCTGGCTTCACATTCTTTGAGCATTACCTTGTGCTTCAGGTGGGGACTGGTTTGCCAGAGGGCTTTTCTTAGTGCTACTGCTCTACCTGCAGCTTTAGGACCTCCCCTGGGTGCCTGTGCCTTGGAAAGTGTCCCCTCCATTCATTTCCCCCTGTCCCATCTTGCACTGCTGTTGCTTATTCCTCTGTGCTTGCTAGCCTGGGGGTGGAGGGTATTGCTCTGCTGTTCTGATTCAGCAACAGTCTTAGAAAGGCAGAAACCTGGGTTTGGAGGTTGGGACTTTCTCAGAGACCCTGCCCCTCTCAGGATCAGGAGACCTGTTCTGTATGGTCTGTGCCTGGGATGGATTCCTGAGGCTTCCCCAGGGACAAAGTCTTCTTTTTCTTCCTTCTAGCCACAAGTCTGTGTCTGTACTCAAGAGGCACCAGGGTCTGCTACCCTGCCCCCAATATCTTAAGATCTTTATTCTTTAGGGGAGGAGAGCTCAGACAGGACTTTGTGCCATCCCATGGTGTCGACTTCACCTCTGCAGACCTGCACCACTGAGGAAGGATCCCACCGTCAACTTTCTCCTGAGTTCCTGGTGGAGGTCAGTGGAAAAGAGTCTGCTAGTGGGAGTATGTCCCTGTGTCTGCAGCCACTGGGGACTCTGAACCCTGAGACTCTTCCACACTCAGTCTTTAGCAATTCACTAAACATTTTGGACTCAATTCTACGTGCCTTCCTGTGTGGCAACCCCTCTGACTCCTGGTAAGCCAGTGTCCATGTTCCACCTCCCCTGGACTTGCCTTTTCATCCCCTGGAATTCAGGCCAGTTGGTGCCCTGCAATCTCAGTTCTCTGAGGGGTTTAAGAAGAGTTATGACTTTGTAGACAATGTGCAAACAAATGGGTATGGCTGTGTTCTAATAAAACTTTATTCACAAAAATGTTAGGCCAGATGTGGTCCACAGGCTGCAGTTTCCAGGTCCCTGCTTTGTAGGATTACTGCCCACCTCCTTTAGGTGCTATCTCAGAGACCCCATATTTGTCTTTATGTATCTTGTGGCTTCTATTTTAGCCCAGACGTTCCAAATAGCCATCTGAAATTTTGGGAAAATGAGTTCAGATGGACAGAAACCTAATTTCACTCTTAAAATGCAGTTTGTTGAATTGTGACTACGTGCCAGGTCCTGAGTGGCCCAGTTTGTGTGCATTCTCTCACTTGATCTCCTGGGAACCTTGCATGTGAGCATCATTCATCGTATCTGGCAGTGAAAACCGGTCTCTAGGTTACTGTGGTTAGTCATGGTGCTTACAGGGAGTGGGCTGTGGATGGCACAGTGGTTCCCTAACATTTCTGTCCCCCACAGCTTGCTTGTTCCTCAGCTCATGCTAAATGAGTCTTTCCCAAATCCAACGGAGGTGGACATTTATGTGTTGACATAAATGACACAGTGCTCTGTCATTCAAAACTGATCCACTTCTGGACCTGCCAACCCTGGGGCCAGTGACTTTCCACCCCTGCTGCTGCATCAGACTAGGGACCCCCCAGCAGAGTCCACTCCTGGGAAGGAAAGCACAGCACTCTGTGAGGACCTTGGCCTGAGGAGTCCATCCAAGGACAGGCTCTTATATTTATAAAGAAGATAATGAAGGAACACACCTGCCCAAGCAGCTTTGGGCTTAAGCCAAATAGTTACTAGATCTCCTGTTGATCCAGTTGCCAATGCTAGAGCTGATTGTATCATGTAGATAAGAAATTAGAAAAATAGCCTTATTTGTCTCTGAAAGGAGATGCACAAGCTAATTCGAAAACTGTCATCAGATTTCTGAATGGTGTCATGTGGAAATGAGTGCATTTGTTCCATGTAATCACTGGATTGAAGAAGCGTGCAAGTGAGGAGAAGTTACCATAGTCACCTTTCATCGTCATTCATTTCAAGTTAATAGAGCGAATTGAGCATTAGCTGGCTGCGTGGTGAAGTTAACGATCGCCGATATTCTAGGAAATTCAGGTTGACTACTTGTATTAGTCAGGGTTCTCTAGAGGAGCAGAACCAATAGGAGATAGATAGATAGATAGATAGATAGATAGATAGATAGATAGATAGATAGATAGATAGATAGATAGATTAGATAGATAGATAGACAGACAGACAGACAGGAGAGGTAGATATGAGGATACATTTTTTTTTTTTTTTTTTTTTTTTTTTTTTTTTTTGCGGTACGCGGGCCTCTCACTGCCGTGCCGCTCCACGGCACGTGGGATCCTCCCGGACCGGGGCACGAACCTGCATCAACCGCATCAGCAGGTGGACTCCCAACAACTGCGCCACCAGGGAAGCCCGAGGATACATATTTTTATAAGAATGGCTCACATAATTGTGGAGGCTGAGAAGTCCCACAGTTTGCCATCTGCACGCTGGAGAACCAGGAAGGCTGATGGTGTAATTCAGTCCAAGTCCAAAGGCCCGTGAGTTAGGTTGGGGGGTGGGGGGGAGAGGCAGGCAATGATGTAAGTATTGGTCCAAGTCCAAAGGTCTGAGAATCAGGGGTTCTGATGCTCAAGGGCAGGAGAAGTGGGTATCTCAGCTCAAGCCAAGAGAGCAAATTTGTCCTTTGCCTTTTTGTTCTATTCAGGCCCTCAGAGGATTGGATGGTGCCCACCTGCACTGGTGAGCACCATCTTCTTTAACTGGTCTAGTGGCTCAGACGCTCACCTCCTCTGGAGACACCCTCACAAACAGACCCAGAAATAGTGTTCTACCAGCTCCCTGGGCATCCCTCCGCCCAGTCAAGTTGACACATCAAATTAACCATCCCACTGCCCATCCAGGACATTCTAGACAACACTCTAGTGATGTGCGGAGAGCAGTTCTAGGCTCCTTTAAGTTGCCTTCCTGATACAAGGCTGTAGTATTCTGTTAGGACTGGGATTTCATGCAGAGAAACAGGCCCCGCTCAGAAACGCCAGTTGAGGAGGACAGCTGGCAGAAAGAGGCACCTGCCCAATCCACAGCAGCCCAGACGTCCCTGCCCCTGGTACCTGGGTCCCTCCGGCGATCTCCGGCATTTTTATTTACATCTACACAGTGTTCCTTATTGTTTTGTATGAAGCACGGAGGGTCCCACCTGTACAAACAACATGTTTGCTTTCCAAGCCCACTGGGGCACTTTCCTGGCCCTGGTTGGATGCATCACGTTTGAAGACATTGGGTTTGTAAACACGGAACCATCCACATGGTGAGGCGGGAGTCCGAGTAATTAGCAGTAATCGAGCTGATCAGAAAGCCTCAGCTCGTGAAAGGTTTGCTTTGCTGACCAGATGCTGGTTGGGAAAGGAACCTTGCGGGAGGAGACAGTCTGGCTCAGGGTGGATGGAAGGGCAAGAGCGCGTGGTTCACTTTTGCGCCTCCAAAAGCAATATTATCCCATCGGTGCAGCTCGGAGCGACAGCAGGAGTTGGGCGGAGAAAATGGCTTTCCACTGACTGGAGCTATTGAGAAATCAATTTCTGTGCTATGCATAGGCCCCTGGGGATTGTGTTCCCCAACCCAGCCAGTCCTTACAAGGGCTTCTCCCACCACTGGAGGAGCAGCAAAACCTTAACCTGCTTTTGGACCCTACTTGGAAGGCAGGCTGACAAACAGCTCTGCTGAATAAAGAGAGCTCCACAGGATCAAGGTGTATGTCTGGGAACCCGAGAAGCCACTCTTACCTCTTCTAAATTAGATCTGTGGGATCACGAGCTTTCTTCCGGGTTGGAATCGGTCCTTAGGCAGCTCTGAAAGCATGCCTCTTTCCCTTTCTGTCCTAAATTGTAAACAGGATTTGGAAAGGCATATTAACCAGAAGAGTAAAAACATTCTCAAACAGCTGTGATGTGAGGGATGAATTCATAAAATGTTGAGGGCCATTGAAGAAATATTTATGACATATGGACCTGTGTTGCTCTTGGGATTTTCGGAAACAGTTTTCATTTCAGACATTCTGTCTCATTGACCATATGTAAGTAAACTTATACATACAAGGGCGTATTTCCTGATGCTGATTTCTGGAATACAGTCCCTGCCAGTTTAAGGGATACGCAGACTTGAATCCAAGTTCTTGTCCTCAAAAGCGTCCTGTCTGGTTGGAGAAGCACATGTCAGACATCAGTATGAGGTGCATTTATCAGGGCCGTGGGACTGACACAGGAAATGGACCCCAGGCAGCGCCCTCACCTGCTCGTTTCTGATGCTTGGTCTGCACTGGGGTGCATCTCATCTCATGGGGCAAGAACGCACAGCTCAGCTTGTGGCCGTTCACTGAAGGCCAATTTGGGCTTTGCCCACAGAACGTCACCCACGTGGACCAGCTTAGATTCCGCTTGTTTTACTGGTGCCAAACATTGCAGCTGGAAGGCTTATCTGCTCCCTGGTGAATGGTCGTAAAATAAACCCTCATCTCCTGTCCCAGCCAGTCTAATTTGGGTAGCATGGCTGCTGCCTCCACTTGGGGATGACATATATGTTAATCCCTTTATCCACTTTCACCGAGGGCTGTGTTCATGCTCGAATTACATGTCCCTACACTATTGCTTATTGCTTAATAAGGACCGTGCCATTTTATTCTGCTGCTCAGGAGGACTGTCTAAACCATTTCCTCTGGGGTGGAGTCGCCCACTCCCAGATGTACAACAATGTAGGTCCCTCCAAGTCGTTTCCTCTCCATCTTCAACTGTTTATCGTTTTGCTGCACCTTGATGTTAATCACTGAAATGCACAAACCAGCCTTGATGCCTCAGCTGCACAGAGCAGCCAGTCCTCCTTCACCCACGTAAATAGCAACAACAATCAAGGAATAACTTGGATTTCCCAACGTCCTGGGACCACAACTTCCTGTAATTTCAGACCGATTTCATTCACCGTTGGTGAAGTGATCTTCCCTGTCGACAACTCAGACTTCTTCTACTTGAACCTCTGTGACTAAGGAGAATGTTGCCCAGAATTACAAGTTCCTGGAGAGCAAAGGCACCTTCTAAATAAAAACAATCATGGCTTCCACTTACTCTGCAGATGCCAGTAACTGCCCTGTACCTTCGTTTCCCCTTACAGGCTTCATTATAGCCTGATGAGGTGGGTTTATTATTACACTCAACCCGAAGATCAGAGAACTGAACCTTGAGGGGGTTAAATCATACACCTTGTCACTCTCAGTTAGTAAGAGACAGAGCTGGGATCAAAGCCCAGGACTATCAACTTACACCCCATCCTTTTTATCACAATACAAAATAGTGTCCTGTAAGTTTCCCCAGGATAACCTCAGGCCTGATGCTCAAATACTCCCTACAATGTTCCTGTCAAAGGATCATCATGCCTCTATGGAAACAATTGTGAAGATGGGAAATTCATTATTTCCTGAAGCTCTCATTGCTTCATGAGTAAAGTTTTCATCACTCTCCCATTGTGTTTCTTGGACCGCTACAGATTCTTTGGGATATTAATACAGGTTCCTATATAAAAACATCTATTAAGGACTCAAATGTATTTGCACAACACCAAATTAAACAAAGTTAGATGAATATCCCATGTAGGACTTCCCAGAGCCTTTAACATGCCGTCGTGGGTTGTGAATTTTCAAGAAGGAGATATATGTTCAGAATTTGCCAAGAGTGTTTCACTTGGACTGTTTGTTTCTGAGGCAACTTATAGAACTAGAGGAGGTTACGCTTTAAAAAACTGGTGCTGCAGAAAAACAGAATAGGTGGTAGTTGGTTTTCCTTATTAATAGTAGCAGGTTTCTATAAATTCCCTGCAAACGCTGCAGTAGTGAATACCGACCTATTGCTACTAGGGGATTATATATAGATAGAATATTCTACCTCTCTGTGTTATATTATCATCTTAAATCTTAAAAACAATTCATCCTGGTACATTCTGTTTTCTTTATTTGTAAAAGAGGAACAAATTTCAGAAGTCTTAAGTGACTCGCCTGAGGCTGCCCCACTAACAGGTGCCAGAATCGGGATTTGAATCCCGACCAGCTGGTCCCAGAGCTGGAGCCTCCTGAACTTGTCCGCACCGCCGGCTCCGGTCTCCATCCTCTGGTCGGTCTCTGAGGGTCTCCTTTTGCTGCATCTCTGCCATGAACACGCCCTCTGATGACTTACATTTATCACTGCCCTGCACGTGTGTGCAGATGACTGTCAAGATGCCGTGAGTGTTGATTTGGGGGATCACAAGTTAAATGTAATGGGTAGGCAAATTCACCAATAGAGAATGCACGAATAATGAGGATCAGCTGTAACTCACTGCCCTGTCTTCAAGCAACTTCATTATTGGGCAAAACACTATGTACGCACACATGCCCATCTCCAACTTAATTTGCTCCAGTTATGAGAGAAAAGTATCACAGGAAGAAACTGGTCCCATTTAGTTCAGTGAGAAATATTTTGTGTTAAGACCTCCAAAAGTCACACTCATCTTTCACATAGATTTTTTTAAGTATGTAAAAGAAACGCATAGTATGACTACAGAAAACATTGGAGTGCATATCTTATTAAAACAGCAGTTATTTATGAAAAGCAATTATAGTTACTTGGTTTGGTGAAAATAAAAGTTTATGCAACCCAAGATTATGCGGAGGAAAATTACTGGATTCCTCGTCTCTCTCTTCCTCGCCTCTTGAACAGTTGACTGTGAGTCTTCTGACTGCGGAGGTCCATTGAAGCCTTGCTGTTTGGGATCCCCTCTCACTGGCCCCCACAAGGGCAAGGACCGCCTGCGGGATTCTGCTGTGGCCTGGCCTGGCCTTCTCACACGCCCTTCTCTCAAAGCGGTTACTTGGTCCACACTTGCTATTTTCCAGGAATGTCTGGGGAGTGAAGGGGGAAAGAGAAAGGTGAGTCTACGTCCCTGTGAAAGAAAGAGAGAAGGAAAGAAGTGAAGCTGGACACTCCTCTGATGACTTTGCCTGGCACCTAAGTGGGACACCACCTAGGAGTGGCTCTCAGCATGGTGATGGTTTAGAGAGGGCTTGGCTTGGGGGATTAATTGTGCTAGAGTGCTATCGATTTGGGCTAGACTACCTGAAATGCTTCCTCAGGGCAGGACTCTTCAAACCCAGATTGAGAAGGAAGTGCCCTGCAGGGCTACTCAACGTGTGGTCTGAAGACCACAGTGTCAGCATCGCCTGCCAGCTTGTGAGAAACATACAGTCCCAGGCTGCACCCAGGCTGCTGGCTTGGATTCCATGTTGTACCAAGGTCCCCATGTGATTTCGTGGAACAATAAGTACCAGGAAGCACCTGCTGGGGGTGATGCTGAGAGCAAAACTCTGTGCCTCCCAGGTGGGCTGTTCAGTGCACATTGGAGATCAGAGTGGCTTCTTCTGCATCAATACAAAGAGCCAGTTGTTGATAGCAAAAATCAGCATTAATTCTTCTAAGGTGGTATTATAGGAAAAAACCGTATTGATGATGCTGTTCCTTTATCAATGGACATCCATAGGTGTTGGCACACAGGCACCCCGTCTCCTTTCCTCCTGGGATGCCCACTGCTGGTGGTGCATATGGACTCACTCTCAAACGCCACTGCACAGTAGAGCCTTGAAAAATGAAGATGTCTGGGCCCTACCCAAGAGCAACGCAGTCAGAATCTCCTAGCGTGAGGCCCAAGCACTGGTGTGTTTTTAAAATTCCCCCAAGTGATGCCAAGGTACACACAGAACTGAGAACCCCTGGTCAGGATTTGGATTCGGGAGAAAGAGGCTGACTTTCCTAAAACCCTCAAATGGACCAAGGTCTTTTACAATTGTGTGGTTTTCATCAGAGTCCTGGCTGTGATCGGCGGTTAGAAGACACCTGAGCCTTTAGAAGTGTCTCTCCTTTACACATATATAAATATACACACATATATATAAGACAATGTCAATCTCCACCCAGCCCTTAACCTTTTTGCAGTTTAAGGACACAAGTACAATTATAGAAACTACCTGAACTGGCCACCCCAGAATTACAATATTCATGAAAGACTGTCTGACTGATTCCATTAAAGCATTTTTTAGAACTCCGTTAGGCATGCTTAATTTTAAAACACATGCATATTTAATTTTCTCTTCACTGGGAATGTATTTATAAAAATAATAATAAGCAACAGCCTGTCAGGACAGAGAAAATAAGACAGATGGGCAGGGGAACATCAAAACTGTTGTGTCTTTATAACCCCCAATCATGTGTTCTCCACCAAAATACAGAGGAGACCCTATATCCTCACCGGGAATTTACCAACACCCCAGAAGCAGATGTAGCATATCTAGGACTAGGCGTCCTCCCAACATACCAGCAACAGCAGTAAACTTCTATAAAATACCAGTGGGAACCCAAGCATGGGGTAATACTGAGTCTGTTGTCATCTGGACAGTGTGGATATATGTATGAAATGAGTGACAGCAATGGTATCAGAGACAGAAGGAAGGAATTAGTATTATTTTGTTATGTTAATGTACTCACACTACCTGTGAAGTGCTGTGGTGTTATTTGAAAACGAAATCACATAAACTGTTCACTGAAAACCACAAAAGGCAGGAAAAGAGTGGAAGACAAAAATAGGAACAAACAACCAGGGCAACAAATAGAAAACAGTAATGAGCATGGTAGACATTAATCTAACTATATCACAAGTCACTTTGAATTGGTGGTCTAAATGCACCAATTCAAAGACAGAGATTGTCAGAGTGGATCAAAATACACAACCCAACTCTATGTTGTCTACAAGAAACTCACTTTAAATATAAAGGCACATGTAGATTAAAAATTAAGGGTTGGAGAAAAAAATACCATGCCAACACTAATCAGAAGAAAGCAGGAGTAGCTACGTTAATGTCAGACAGAGAGGACTTCAGATCAGGGAGAGTTATCAGGGATAAAGAGGGGCTTTACATAATGGTAAAGGGATCAATTCTTACAGGAGACATAGCCATCCTTAACATTATGTGCCTAACAACAGAGCATCAAACTACTTGAAGCAAAAGCTGGAAGAACTGCAAGGAGAAACAGATGAATCCACTGTTACAACTGGAGACTTCAACACCCCTCTATTACAAATGGACAGATCTAGCCGGCGGAAGATCAGTGAAGACATAGCTGAACTCAACAGCACCGTCAATCAGCTGGATGTAACTGACATCTATAGACAACTTCATCCAACAAGAGCAGATTACACATTCTTCTCAAGCTCACCAAGACAGACCACATGCTGGGCTATGAAACGCACCTTAACAAATCTAAAAGAATAGAAATCATACCATGTCTGCTGTCAGACCACAATGAAATTAAACTAGAAATCAGTAACAGAAAGATAACGGACAAAAAAGATCTCCAAATATGTGGAGAAAAAACAACACACTTCTAAAAAACGCATAGGCCAAAGGAAAAAAGTCTCAAGGGAAATTTTAAAATATGGTTAGCTAAATGAAAATGGAAACACAACTTATTAAAAAGTTTGGGATGCAGTAAAGGCAGTGCTTAGAGGGAAATTTATAGCATTGAATGCATGGATTAGAAAAGAAAAAAGATCTAACATCAACAATCTAAGTTTCCACCTTAGCAAACTAGAAAAAGAAGAGCAGATTAAATCCAAAGTAAGCAGAAAAAAAGGAATAAAAAGAATTTAGAGCAGAAATCAATAAAATTGAAAACAGGAAATCAGTAGAGAAAACCAACAAAGCCAAAAGCTGGTTCTTGGAAGAGCTCAGTAAAATTGATAAGCCTCTAGCCAGGCTAACTAAGCAAAAAGGACATAAAGAGGGTGGGTTGTTAATTCAGAAACTGCATTGAGCAAGTCATCTGTACCAGGCACTGTGCCAGGATGCCCTTGTGAGTAGAACAGACGTCACCCCTGCTCTGCCAGACTGTATGTTGCAGTGGGGGGCGGGGCATAGATAATTTGAGTAACCATCTAAATGAGACCACTTCAGGTCAGTTAAGTGTATTAAGGACAGTAAGTCAGGGTGTTATAGAGAATGACAGGTCAAGTGGGGAGCTTCTTTAGCTGGAGGGGTCAAGGGGGGGCTTCTCAGAGGAGGTGATATTTGAGCAGAGGCTGAGTGAGCAGGAGGTACCTGGGCAAAACGTGGGAGCAGAGTCACAGTTACTGGCAGCAGGGGAGTCTAGAAGCCTGGGCAGGAGCATGTTTAGTGCGTCTGAGACCTGGCATGGCCAGAGGGTGGTAGGCAGGACAGGGGTGGACAGAAGCCCAGTCAGGCCGGCGTGGTGGGTGGGCCATGCCGAGGAGGCTGGGTTTTGTTCCCAGTACTAAGTGGAGCCATTGGAGGGTTTTAAACAGGGGGTGATGTTTTAAAGGGTCTCCCTGGAAACACCCTAAGGATGGGTTGGTAAAACAAGTAGGAGTCAGGGAGACCCGTGAGGAGGCTCTCAGCATCGTCCCGGAAGAGGTGACGTCAGCCCTGATCAGGACGGCAGCGTGGAGCTGCGACACGTGGACAGACGTGGGGGAACCTGGTGGTGGAGCCACCAGGATGCGCCGATGGCTTGGATGTGGGCAGTGAGTGAAGGAGAGGGACAGAGGAGATGCCGAGGCCTTTGGCCCGAGCGAGGGTGGGCGGTGGCATCTTCTCCTGCACTAGGGGAGGTGCTGGGCGACTTTGCACGTGGGCTGCTCCAGGAGGGAAAGGGTCAGCGGAAGGTGACTCAGGAGCTACTCCAGGTGAGACAGGACGGGGAGGTGGCAACGGCCTGGTAGGGTCGTTTAAAAGAACTAGATATGGGCTGTCCACAGTCCCGTATTTGACCCAGACTGGTGACAGTCTGTATGTTACAGCATCATTTTAATCCTGCCTTGCTGCTGAGGGGCTCCGATCTCCTCGGGCATCTTTCTCCCCTGATGAGAACCAGCGGCCCAGCCCTCCCAGGCTTGGTCCAGCATCCTCCCTCCCCTCCATCAGGCCGCAGATTTGGGAACAAAGCCCGCAGGACGTGCTTTGGACCCGTGAAACCTAACCTGCTCTGGGAACAGAAGTGGGGCTCAGACCCGAAGGGCGCCTCTCTGAAAGGCTCGCTGAGCTCAATTCAGAGGCACGTCTGCACCCCCGGTCAGTGCGTCTGTTGACAGAGGCAAAGATATTTCAGACAAAAGTAAATGATACGCCCTCAAAGCAGCTGAAGAACAGAAGGTGGGTTTATTGGGAAGATACAGGCTGGTGTCCCCGAAGCCATGGGCGTGGCTGGACGTGCAGTGGGTTTACAGATACAGGCTGGTGTCCCCGAAGCCATGTGCTGGACGTGCAGTGGGTGAGGGGCAGACGTGGAGGGCTTTGCTGCCGAGTGGCCTCCTCTGGGCCACAGGGTCTGCACCAGCTTTGCTCCACGCCTCTGCCTCTGTCTCCTGGCATCCGTGTAACTTCTCTCCCTCTGATGCTCTGTTGGCTCGTGTGTGGGTGTACAGGCCGCCCACGTCTCTGTGTGTGCCTGGGGGTCTCTCCCTTTTCTCTGTCCCTGTGCGCCTCTCTGTCCGTCTTCCCCACTCGCCACGACCATGTTCTCCCACGTGGCTGATGATGGCCGGGCTGACATGCACCCTCCCTTCCCGACTAAGCGTCTGCAGTGGCCAGTTCCAACCTGATTGGATGAGCAAGGATCTGTTCTCCACCCTGCTCCCATCAGCAATTCCCAGTGGGAGGGATGATGCCATCCCGACTTGACTCCAGGCCAGCCCTGTGTCTGGAATGGGGTGGGGTTCCTGCCTGATGGGAGGACGGTGGGCTGGGCAGAATCTCCACCAAAAGGTCCTGCTGGGATGGTACCACAGGACGCAGAGTGACCAGCGTGGACGCGTGAAGCCCTGTGTTCGGTTCTTGGTCACGTGGTTCTCTCTGAGCTGCTCTGCTTGGCTGTTTTACCCAGCACCTGAGCCAAAGGAGATTTCCCCAAAGGGAAGATTACAGTGGTGGCAGATGCATTACAATCCTTCCCACTTGCAGACTCTCAGCACATTCTTTCTCCTGTTCTCAAACCACAGGGGACAAAGAGAAAGAAAACACACAACCTCACTAGAAGCAGCTGCATCGTGAGTCTGCAGAGCGCCGATCATGGCATCTTTGGACACCGGCGGGGAGGGGGTTGTGCCCCGTTAGGACCCACGCCGACGCCCACGCACCTGTCACCGCCTTCTCCACCCGACACCCAGGGGCTGGGCTGCAATTGTTTCTCAGGGCTGGTGCTTATTTGCATGAGCAGATGGCTGGTTAGTGTAAGTGGAACAAAATATTTTTAAAATAATATTTAACAGACGGGAAGAAGGAGGCCTCACCGCAGTCAAACACCCATCATTATCACTTGAATTCCATGAATCCTCCTTTAGCTTGAAGGCTGCTCCCCACTCTCTCTTGTGATGAGTATGGGGTTCCGTGTGTTTTGCTAAATTGGAAGAGAGGAAAACCTTGGGAGCATCTTTCGAACTATGACTCCTGCCGCCTTGGTCCCCTGCCCCATGCCTCTCCGACACGCACTGTTGCTCCAGACCCCCTTCCTGATACACACCGCGCCCCACCCGCCGCCCTTTTCCTTTTATTTTTACATTTTTTCTCATTCTACTCTTTGGGCCATTTCCACCTTTGCCTTTTGATTCTGTCTTTGAGCCTCATTCTGTAGCTACTTAATTCCTTTGTATAAGGAATTGTGTAGATATCATTTATTTTTCAATATTGGCTGAAACACCTCCTTTCCCTTGTTCAGAATCTGTCTCCTCGTGTCATGAGTTCCCTGTCACTCCAGCCTCCAGGCCAAAGGAAAAGGCTGAACTTTCAAGTGAGTTGTTCCCATGAAAGAAAGTGGGAGCTCCCAATACGTCTCCCATTCTGCTTACCTTTTCTGAAACAGAAGGAAAAGAAAGTAAAAACTCCCACATAGCACTGGCCCAAATTTGGCCACTTATTTCATATTGTTTTTCTTTAAACAAATCACCTCCCTATTCTTAAAAAAAAAATTATGTGAACAAGGGACTTTCTATCATCACCGTAAGTGGCAAAGCAGCGCCCCTTGCCATGGGGAGAAAATCAGCCTGAAACTCCATCCGATGGACGTGAGGAATTCTATTGACATCGTTCGCTCACAGCCTGCAAAGCAGAAGGAGAGCAGCCCCCTCGCCCCTGGGGCCTCCAGGCTCCTGGCTAAAAGGAGCATTATTGATGCCAGAAAGCCGCTGAGGCCACACACATGGACTGGAACTTTCTTCCCAGGTAATCAGAGGTTTCTCCAGTGCAGCTGGGCTGATATTTCACGCCATGTCCGTGTAACTCTGAGACCTTCTCTGACTTGCCCTGTCACTCAGAGACCAGCCGGGAACAGACCCTGAATCATGGACGTTCATTTCTGGAAAGGGCTTCAGTCACCCCCCTCATCCCTTCATCTCATGCCTGAGCCATTAAGGTGCAGAGAGGTTAAGTGCCTTTTGCAGGTGTTGCAGCTCGTTGGTGGCTGACCTGCATGAGGCCCAGGTTCCTTAACGCTGGCATCCTCCTGGGCAAAGGGCAATCAGTCACGCTTTCAGGCGCAGGGTTCTTCTGAAGCAGCGTGTTAGGGTCTAATTTTCAAGGGACGGGGCTTTCAATACAGCCTGCTGTCCACACCCAGGAGGCTGAGTCTGAATTTAAACGCGGGGGCAGGACGACGCCTCCCCAGCAGGTCCAGACGGCCTCTGGGCTGGGATTTCCTGAGTGCTTCGCACCAGCTCAGCTTCTCTCTTAAGGAGCGAGAAAGAAGAGCCAGAGACGTTGCATCGGGTTCCGCAGAGCCTCGCCGGCCTGGGTTGGTGCGGCTCTGGACCCCAGCAACCCCAGGATATTGAAAATGAAAACCCCAACGTAACCCAGGATCTTTGCATTCAAGGGATCGTCCGGGCTTGAGCATCAGAAGAAGGAAAGGTCGATGGAGGCCAGGGAGGCAGTGAAGACCAGTGCTCTCCGGGCCCAGCTCTGGGGGCCTGGGCGTCTGGTTATCAAATCGGAAACAGAGCAGCTCCTGGGCATGAGCGCAGCTCACCGAGGCGACGCCCAGCCACCGGATCGACTGATTTGACAGTGTGGCCTCGAGGATCAGTTAGGGGTTTGCTGTCCCACAAGAGGGCCCAGTGCGCACCTTCACATCCTCTGCCCGGGCCCCCTGCCTGCCCGCCTTTCCTCTCTGTTTCCTCCCCTGTGAAGCTCCCTTTGCCGGGATCAGCTGTGCAGTAGGTGCAGAGTCAGTGCTGTGAGGATGCTCCGCGCAGAGCAACGAGGTGCCCTGGGCTCCGGGAAGGCTGGGAGTAGGAGCCAGCCCGAGCGGCCGGGGTTGTTATTCAAGGCCCTCGGCCGCTAATGCCTTGTGCTCTTCTCAAAAAGTCTGTTGATGAGCACAGTGTCCCCCCAGCATGAGGCCGGGGACTCCCGCAGCGTATTTATTTATTTAAATCTATTTATTTATTTATTTTTGGCTGTGTTGGGTCTTCGTTGCTGCAGGTGGGCTTTCTCTAGTTGCGGCAAGCGGAGGCTACTCTTCGTTGTGGTGTGCCGGCTTCTCATTGCGGTGGCTTCTCTTATTGCAGAGCATGGGCTCTAGGAGTGCAGGCTCAGTAGTTGTGGCACGTGGGCTCAGAAGCTGTGGCTCCCGGGCTCTAGTTGTGGTGCAGGGGTTTAGTTGCTCCTTGGCATCTGTGATCTTCCTGGCCCAGGGCTCAAACCCATATCCCCTGCATTGGTAAGCAGATTCTTAACCACTGCGCCACCAGGGAAGTCCTGTACAGCGGATTTAGTTGAATATATAAGGTAAATGTATATGGAAGATGCATGGAGAATGAATGCAGGGATGAAGGGATGAATGAACACATTAAATGGAAGAGGACGTTGTAATAACTTGGACCAGATGACAGTCAGGCACTTTCTGGTCTCTGTTTCAGGATTTTGAGGAAAGCAGGAAAAGAAATATTTTCGAATCAGCCAGCAGACAGAGGGCTGACGGGAGAGAGCATCTCGCTCTATGAAAGCCCCATGAGTGGAAAATTTAAGGTCTCTTAACCTTCTTCAACATCTCCCACTAAGCAAAGCCCCTTGGGCACCAGGAGGATAAGACTCCTTACCTTAACCCCAGCCCGAATTGCTTGTCGCCCCAGAGTCTAACAACCGCGTTTTGTTTTCTTTTTTTCTTTCTTTCTTTTTTATTTTACAGCGGGGCTTGGAAATTAACCTTTATTATAGAAGGATTTTTTACGGTGTGTGGATTTGACCGAGGATTAAGCTTTGCAGCAATTCTGTACCCTTTTGTCACATCATAAAATGTGCTTTACAGTTTCCTAATGGATCGGCTGTCTGAGCCACGTGCTTGGCTCTCCTGTCACCCTCACTATCATGTTCTCATGATGAGTACAAGGCCAGGAACCTCACGGTCCCGCCCCAGGTGGCCTCATCCTGCTAAGTGCCCCCAGGGGGCTGGCATCTTCATCCTCAAATGGCGACAGAGACTGTGGCTTTCCATCCTTCCCTCTCCTTGGGCATTTCAGAGCCACCGGATCCCTGCACCTGGCACACTGGAATATTCATATTTTAGATAGGGTAGGTTAAAAAAATTGTTGACCAAAAGTCAGTTCATCATCTTTAGATCAATTTCAACATTTCGATGAAGATACGTGAATAAGGCAGTTCTCAATCTTTAGATCAATTTCAACACTTCGATGAAGATACGTGAATAAGGCAGTTCTCAATCTTTAGATCAATTTCAACACCTCGATGAAGATACGTGAATAAGGCAGTTCTCAATCTTTAGATCAATTTCAACACCTCGATGAAGGTGCGTGAATAAGGCAGTTCTCGATCTTTAGATCAGGTCCAACACCGCGATGAAGGTGCGCGACCAAGGCAGTTCTCGATCTTTAGATCAGGTCCAACACCGCGATGAAGGTGCGCGACCAAGGCAGTTCTCGATCTTTAGATCAGGTCCAACACCGCGATGAAGGTGCGCGACCAAGGCAGTTCTCGATCTTTAGATCAGGTCCAACACCGCGATGAAGGTGCGCGACCAAGGCAGTTCTCGATCTTTAGATCAGGTCCAACACCGCGATGAAGGTGCGCGACCAAGGCAGTTCTCGATCTTTAGATCAGGTCCAACACCGCGATGAAGGTGCGCGACCAAGGCAGTTCTCGATCTTTAGATCAGGTCCAACACCGCGATGAAGGTGCGCGACCAAGGCAGTTCTCGATCTTTAGATCAGGTCCAACACCGCGATGAAGGTGCGCGACCAAGGCAGTTCTCGATCTTTAGATCAGGTCCAACACCGCGATGAAGGTGCGCGACCAAGGCAGTTCTCGATCTTTAGATCAGGTCCAACACCGCGATGAAGGTGCGCGACCAAGGCAGTTCTCGATCTTTAGATCAGGTCCAACACCGCGATGAAGGTGCGCGACCAAGGCAGTTCTCGATCTTTAGATCAGGTCCAACACCGCGATGAAGGTGCGCGACCAAGGCAGTTCTCGATCTTTAGATCAGGTCCAACACCGCGATGAAGGTGCGCGACCAAGGCAGTTCTCGATCTTTAGATCAGGTCCAACACCGCGATGAAGGTGCGCGACCAAGGCAGTTCTCGATCTTTAGATCAGGTCCAACACCGCGATGAAGGTGCGCGACCAAGGCAGTTCTTCTCACAGATGAGGCCAGTTTTGCCAGCTCTTTCCCCACCCCCGAATTCTAAACTAACAACTTTTAAGGAGACGGTTACAGAAAACTCAGCACTTCTGAAACTGAGGATTCCCATGCTAACCCCATCTCTACCCTGCAGGAGGCTGGGAGGCAACCCAGCCAAGCTCCTTCCTTTATGACTCCCCACCACCTTGGGAAGAAGCCAACGCACCCCTGACTCGCCATTCACATCCTGATGGTTTACTCAGACCCCATCAGTTTCAGTGCTGTCTGCGTGGCGGCCACCCAGTGGATGGCAACGTGGAAGGCCTTGGCCTCCCTGCAAATAACGATCCAGGGCTTCGCCCAGCAGTGTCGGGGAGATAACAACTCCTGCTCACTCGAGATCCACGGCTCCCTCCCCGCTGGTTGTCAGTTCTCATCACCATGATGTTTGGGGCTGGAAGAATCCCACAGCCCACGGGTGAGTGACCGGTGAAGGCCGAAGGGCCCCAGGCTATGGATAAGGACATGTGCCTTAGCTGTGGGCGGAGCTTCAGCCCTGACCCTCTCGGCCTGAAGTCTGTGGTTGTGTCTGACAGGAAGTGGGCAGAGCGAGGCATAAAATGGGCCACACACTTGAGAAAAGGCAGCCCTGAGGAGCTGGGGCCTCGGGCCTCATAGGATTTTGAATGTGCTGAGGTGCTGAATCGGGTAACACGGAGGGGCACTGTGCTCTGAATATACGTGTATAGAGACAAGTCAATGAACGCAGCAAAGGGCTGGGGCGGTGGTCCTGGAGCGTCACAGGGCGCTTACAACCCATCTGTGTCATCCCACTGCTTTAAGAGGACAAAGCCCTCCCTCAGGGTGGCTTGTGCAACCCCAGTGTCCTCCTGCCCTCCTCCCATCACACGCCCGCCTCACATCTGAGTACCAGAACCCTGACCTGCTCTCGGGGCCTTGGTCTCCAGCCACAGGGCATCTGCACCTGCCTTTCTCTTTGTCTGGGGCACCTTCGCGCTTCCCCACCCCACTTCAGCTGGTTAACAGCGAGGAAACCTTTAAACCGGTGGTTCTCGGCCAGGGGATTATTTGCCCCAGGAGACAGCTGGCAGTGTCTGGAGAGGTTTTCGGTCGTCACAGTCAGACGATGGGTGCTACTGGCATCCAGAGGGGAGAAGCAGGGATGTTGCACGGCATCCTACATGCACTGGACAGCCCACCCCAACGAACAGCCCCGCCCCAAAGCCAATAGTGCGGAATAAGGGAAGCCTGGATTCAGATCTCAGTTCCAATGTCCCTTCCTCCGAGAAGCTGTTTCTGACCTTTCTGACCAGTAAATCCTCATTCTATAGCTCCCCAAACTGCTCCTGTGTGACAGTTGTTGCAGTTGTGATTGTATGTGAATATGCGATTAGCATCTGTCTTCCCAGCGCAGTTCCGAGAGGGCAGGTGCTATGGTTTTCCTCCCCACTGAATGCGGTGCCTGGCCCTACAGCCCAGGCTCAGTACATATTTGCTGAGAGTAGGAATTAATAAACAGGACTCTAGGTTCTATGGACTTCCATAGGAGCCAATATAAGCACTCAGACTTGGGGATTATGGGACGTGTTTTCAATCAAAGAGTGCTTTGTGGCTGCCCAGACTGTGAGCTGAGACTGGCCCTTGTCCAGAGGGTGCCCTGGGACTCTAGAGTGAGTTAGGATAGGAAGGTGTCCAAGGAGAGGAGGGTGTCACACAGAACACGAGGTGAGGGATCCTCAAACAGATGGCAGAGAAGGGCCTGGCGTAGCCCCCTGGGTTTGGGCACTTGTGAGACCAAAATGAGTTCTTGTCACAAAATCTCACTGACAGTGAGGGGACAGTGGCTCTCCCCACGCAGGGCTGCCCCGCTGTGCACAGACATGCAGGAACCCTGGAAAGTGTCCTTAAGTTCCTCCATGTCTTTAGAGCCTAATAAAAGCTGTTATCTTTTCCAGGGAGGGTATTAGAGGTAGCAGCCTCAGATCAGAGGACGAGCAGTCAATAGCGGCAATTACAGTGTCATCGTCACCTCCCCAGAGTAGATAGAAGGATGCCGCTCTGCCTGTGGAAGGGTCCTTCAAGGATTATCAACCTTACGTCCTTCCTTGTTTATTCATGTGACCCACCTCTGCTCAGTACCCAAGTACAGCACAGACTTCACCCACAATCTGGTCCAGAATTAACACATAAAATGCCAGGTACCTCACCCAATTATCAGTATCAGTTGGAAACACGTTTAGCTATGAGTAAAAGAAATCCTAATGAATAGTGGCTAAAATAAACAGGAGTTTGTTGTCACACATCGTAAGTTGTCAAGAGGTCGTTGGCTGTCAGTTTAAGTTCACTGGTTTACCAATGCCACCAAATACCCAGGCTCATTCTCTCTTACTACCCTGTTATTCCCCTCCTTGTGGACTGACTTTTGGCACATCTGTTGAACGTCGTCACAGGATGGCTGCCATCACGCCATCCATCAAATCCATGTTTAGTGGGAAAGGGGGCAGCACCAGCAACATGCTGGTTTCTTTTACAAGAAAGTGAAAAACTTTCCTGGAAACCCCCTAACCTACTTCTGCCTTCTTCTTATCTGTCAGAACTTTGTCTCGTGGTCAGCCCTGGATGTAGTGGAGTGAGAAAATAAGTATTTAATTTTCAAGTCCTTATGACATCTAGGGAGAAAGGAGACGGAGCTGATTGTTTTATCAGCCAAGGAACATTTGACGCGATACTGGCGACTTGTTAATCCACATTGCCTCTTTGGCCATTTTTTGGCCAATTTGTTATACCCTGAGGGCATGATAACACCATTCATTCATGCATGCAAGTATTCCTTTATTCATATCACAGATGTTTATGGGTGACCCCGTACATGTCAAGCCCCATCCCGGGCAATGAGAACACTGCAACAAACAAGACATAATGCCTCCCGCTTGAATGTGGCAGCTGGCCCCCAGCACAGAGGCTCTGGTCAGCTATTTACCAAGGTGAGGAGGTCTACAGAGGAGAAAGATGGGTGATGTGGGCTCCAGGGGTGCAGGCACATCTAGACTGAGTCATGTCAGAGTTTCTCAACACAGCTCAGGTTTAAGCTGAGACCCATGAAGAAGGACATCAGACAGGGTGACGTGGAGAGTTCCCTCTGCCCCAGGCCGTGAGGAGGACTCGTGGGGATACGAGAACGCAGGGTAACTTCCCAGGACTTGAAGTCCAGCGCAGCTGGAGACTGGAGCCCGAGAGCAGAAGTTGGTGTAGGGCAAGTCAGAGGGAAGAAGCTGCAGGAAGCCTTCCCTGTGCCACCTTCTTCCCGACATCCCTGCTGAGATTCAGCTAAGAGATTGGCTTCTCAGGGCACCCGATTCCCCACCACACCCTCAGGCAGCCAAGCATCCTGAGGTGACTCTTCATTCCCAGCTCCCTCTTTGCATCTCCTGCTGGAGAGGAAGCTGTGAGAACACAGGCTGCCTCCAGGTTTCACCATGCTTCTCTCCTGTGTCCCGCAGAGGATAGATGCTCATTAGTATTTGTGGACCTGGTTTGAATTGCGTGCAAACTCCCTTAGAACAGGATCCCTGGCTTATTATCTTATTGATCTCTGTATCCTCATCCCTTCAGTTCAAAGCCTTGAGGATGTGGGTGCTGCATGCAGGGAAGGATGAATGAAACAGTCCTCCACCCCTGGGCAGCCACCAGACGCACAGGGGAGCCGTTCAGCCCGTTTCCCCCTGAAGCCCGTGTTTATGTATAGCTGCGTCATAATACAGACCCCTCTGAAGAACCCATTTTAAAGGAGTTCTGATTAACGAATGTCATATACCGTGGAGCAGAGCCATCCCCCCGCTATGTCAACCGCCCTGCCATCCCATTTGTTCTAAATAACCCAGCTCCAAGCTGCAGTTAATGAAAAGGCCATTTCGGAGGCTGTGTTTCTGGCAGCAATACTTTCAGAAGCAAATTGCACGTGTAACGGTGCCTCCACGGTGGTATTTCACACAACCTCATTTCAAACCTGTGAGGGAATCTTATAGATTCGCTGCAGACTTTGGGCAATCGTGAAGGATATGCTAGAAAGCCCTGGGTGACAGAGAAATCCTGAAATATTGCCCTGCTCCGGCTGAGCAGGGAGGGGGCGAGGTCAGCGTGTCTCCTGTCCATCTCTGCTTCTGGCCTTCGCCCCCTGTCCTCCCTCGGACACGTAGGAAAGTGAATGCTAATTTAAAATGAGAAAATAGAACACGAGAAAACTATTGGAGCCTTTGGCGTTCAGACCTTTACTTCTAAAGATTCCTCTAGAAGCCTGTGATTCCTGGCTGCCGCCTGGCTTCCTCTCCCCAGCTAGAACCCTCTGTAACTTCCTGCAACTCCCAGCCTCTGGGGGCCCCGGGGAGTGACAGGTGACATCTCAGGTTGTTGGCTTCAGGCTAAATCCTTCTCTGCCCATTCTTCCCTGGAAACTACTCTCCATTGGAGGTGATTTTCCTCAGACAGCACCCAGTGACACAAGCAGGGAGAGCAGGGCGCTCTGCAGGAAGTCTTCACACACACACACACCCCACGTACCACACAGACACATACATACAAACACATAGACCAATACACATACACACAAACAAAAACACACTGCACACAGACCAATACACACACAAACACACACCACAGACAACACACCAAATGCCACACATATACACACAAACACAGACACACCACACACACACACACATCACCCAACCACCATACACATACAGACACACCTCACAACACATACACACACACACACACACACACACACATCAGGATGCAGTGAAGCCTCCAGATCTAACTTTCAGTTCACAAGTTGGCAGAAAATACAGGGGATAGAGAAACCGTGTTAAATGACACCAGGGGTATTTAATCCACAAAATACAGAAGGCAGGGAATTCTACAGAATGAAAGACCCATTCTCCTCAATAAATAAATGTCAGGAGTGAAGGGGAGGGCAGGGCACGAGAGAGGAAAAGGGACCTGAGAGAAGGAGAGAGCAAAGGCGGGGTGCACGGAGTTTGGATCTTGACTGGAACAAAGTAACTGTGAACATGTATTTACGAAAGTCCAGGAAAATTGATTACTCAATAAATATCTGATAGTATTAGGAAGTGACTAATAGTTTCAGGTGTGATATTATTGTTAGGTTACATTTTAAAAGGGCTGTAATCTTTTAGAGATGCGGATGGAAAGATTGAAGGGTGGAAACATGGTGACGTATGGATTTTGGAGGGGATGATCCATCAGGAGTTGGGGGCAGGAAGTGAGGGGTCGCTATAGATGCCACAGATGAGACAGGACTCGCCACCTGCAGCGTTGACCCTGGCTAGTGGTTACAGGAGGGTTCATTGAGCCCTTCTCCCTTGTTTGTACCTGCTTGAAAACTTTCATAGCAAAATAAATAAAACAAAAGTGAGAGCTATGGCCTCAGGTCCCTCAGAAGCAGATGCGGAGACAAAGGTTCGCCCACCAGGAACATGGCCCCAGAGAGTAGGGCTGAGGGACCAGGGAGGGAGTCAGGGACGTGGGCTCAATTTGGCTGCCCCGCTGTGGCCAGCGCTCCCTCCTAGGGGCCTGCTTTGGAGTTTAATTCAATTCGTCTCACAACTTTTTCCCAGGAGTCAAAAGGGGAGCATTTGTAGTTCAGCTACTGGCCCCATTGGTCAAGGGAGACCCGTGGATGGTAATTCCTGGTACTTCTATCACACGTGGGTGAGTGCCCAGGTTTCCACAGACATCCCACACAGTCGTGAAACCTCAGAGCAGGAAGCAGGCAGGACGGGTATGGAACCCAGACACAGGTGGGAACCAAGGCAAGGATGCTCACGTCACATCTGCAAGAAGCTGCTTGGAGCCTGCGTGCAGCTGGGGACGGCAGCAGGGCTAGAGTTTGACCCGTGACAGAGGGGACACAGGCTTACAAAAGAGACGTGTGACGTGGGGAGGGGGCAAGAAAGAGGCTCGGGGATCAGGGCACTGATATTTTTGAACAAGGGATCTGTAGGCACTCTTCCTTTGTCGTTGCTTTTTTATTTTTGTTTATTATTATTATTTTATTTTTTTTGCGGTATGTGGGCCTGTCACCAGTGTGGCCTCTCCCGTTGCGGAGCACAGGCTCCCAACGCACAGGCTCAGCGGCCATGGCTCACGGGCCCAGCCGCTCCGCGGCATGTGGGATCTTCCCGGACCGGGGCACGAACCCGCATCCCCCGCATCGGCGGGCGGACTCCCAACCACTGCGCCACCAGAGAAGCCCCCCATCACTTTTTTTAAACTATTATTTTCTTATTCCGAATATTCTGGGTATCAAACATTGCCCCTGGCGCATGTTACAAATACTTTCTCCCAATTTGTGAAATTGGCTTTCATCATTCAAGTATTTAAAATTCTGTTGTCATCAAATGTATCAATCTTTTTTCATCAGAAAAAATTTTTTGACTATCCCAGTGAGATAAAGATATTATCCTATATTTTCTTTTTAAACATTTGCTTTTCACATGTAGGCCTTTAATCCATCTGGAATATATTTTTGTATATGGTGTTATGTAGGGACCTAAATAAATCTTTTTCCATATGTCCAGCCAGTTGTCTCCACACCAGTTATTAAAAAGCCCATCTTTTCCCATTGATTTGAGATGCCGCTTCTCTTATACACAAATCTCCTACAGCCCTTGTGATTTCTACGGAGCTTAATCCTGCCTGAGTCGTTCTCACAATCGTCTTTTCCATCCCTGGCCCTTTACTCTGTTATATAACTTTTAGAATCAGCTGTCAGGCTCTGTTAACTCCTGAGATTTTGTTTGGGATTTTGCGCTGAATCCGTGCATTTATCCGGGGAGAATTTTCATCTTCCTCGTATTACCTCACCTGCTTTCCTTCTCAGTCTCCTTGGCTGTGGTACTTTCTTCTCTCCCTGCCCTGCTGTCTGAGCCTCAACAGGACCCAAGCCTCAGTGCCTGGAACAGGCATCCCTCTATCCAGGCAGAATCCCGAGAGCAACGAGCCCAGCATCCTTCTGAACCGCCTAGAGGCTTATTAAACACAGATCTCAGACCTGTGGAGTTTCTGATTCAGTAGCTCTTAGAAGGCCCCGGATATCTGGGGTTGGGCCCAAGAATTTGCAATCTAACAAGTTTCCAAGTTCTGCAGGTCCTGTGACCACTCTTTAGAACCTAATCTCATGGAGTGTCTTTTTAAAATACCATCAGATATTGATGAATTCCCAATTTTCATTTCCAGCCTAAACTTCTGTCACTTTCTTCTCAATTCCAGAATTTCACATGCAAATAACAGTGTGATAATTCAATCATCAACTGAAACTGCAGAATCCAAAGCAAACCCCTGATACCTTCCCCCTATACCAGTGATCCGTGGTCTTGTCCATTTCAGGCAATGAAAACATCTGTTTCCAGTGTTTCTGGGCAAAGCCTGGAGTCATCGCTTTCTCTCATACTCCATGCACAATTCACTCCCACATCCTATTGGTTCTACCTTCAAAATGTATCTAGAATTTGACCAGTTCCGGCCACCTCCATCGTAACTCCCTGGAGGCCTGTCACTTGGATTCTAGCAACAGCCCCAAACCTGGCTGCAGATGTCCACCGTTGCTCCCTTTCAATTTACTGACACAAGAAGACAGATGAGCCAATGAGACTTTTAGATCGTGCCACCTCTTAGTGTGAACACCATCTGATGGATTCCCATCTCACGAGTGATAAACAAAACTCCTTACAATAGCCAACAGGGCCCTGCCCGCCCTGCACCTGCCTTGAATCCCAGCATTTCCCCCACTACACACACCCACATTCTCGCCACACCTGCTTGTTATCCTTCAACGCACCGAGCACCTTTGTGGGCCATTAGCATCATTTCATCTTCTGCCTGAAACAAGTTTCCCCAGATGTCCTCCTGGCATACTTACTTCCTTCTGAGCTCCGCTCAAATGTTGCGTTATCAGGATTCTTTATCAGAATGTCCTTCCGCAAATGTTCTCTGTAATATAGCAACCCCCCCATCCCTCCATTCCAATCTCCTTTACTTTGCTCTATTTTTCCCTCCATGTGATTTATTGGCGTCTGATATACTGAACCTTTCATAATAAACTCCTTTAGGTAGGAAATTAGTTTGCATTATAGCACCGGCCCCTGGAGGTTGTTTAATACGTATTTGTTGAGTGATTTAAGATACCAAGCCATTTGTCCATGGACAGGGTATACCTGGTAATATACTTGGATCTTCTTTTATTTTTTTTATTGAAAAGTTATTATATTCTCTATGAAGGACTTGGTTATTTCTTGATAGCTTTATTCTTTTTTTAACCATTTTTATTGAAGTATAGTTAATTTACAATGTGTTAGTTTCAAGTGTACAGCAAAGTGGTTCAGTTAATATATGTGTGTGTGTGTGTGTGTGTGTATTCTTTTTCAGATTCGATAGCTTTATGTAATGTTATCTTCTACTGTTTAAGAATACAATTTATTTTTCTTAATTGTTCTTGTATCTGCCTCCCTTGTTTAACTCTTTTATTAGTTCCCCTAGTTTTACGTTGATTCTTTTGGCTTGCTATGTAGACAGTCATACCATTTGCCGTTAATGACTATTGATTTCTTCCTTTCCGATACCTTTCGTTTTTATTTCTTTTTCTCGTCTTGCTACATTGGCTAGGGCGTCCACCGTAATGCTGAATAATGTAGTGATAATCAACATCCTTGTTCGCTTCTGACTTTAATATGGAAATTAAAACCCAAATCGACCTGCTGCATATTAGAATCACCTGGGAGAACTTATAAAAGCCGATAGATGAACCCCATCCACACAGGAGCAAGACTGGGCACTAATGTGGTTTAAAATCTCCCCAGACGATTCTAATTTGGAGCTGGTATTGAGGACCCCTGCCCAAGATTACTGAGACCGTCACCCTTCTTCCACTGTCACGAAGCGTTGGAATGCAGTTTGCTCTTCAGTTCTCTGTTTTTACTGAACCTAGGCGTTTTATTTTCTTTCCTGCAAAAGCAGCTATATATTTAAAAGCACATTTATCATATTTTATTTTCTACTTCTCAGTTTTGTAGAAGGGTGTGAGACTACCTACGCCATCAGATGTTCCTAATCAAAAATCCCTTCACCAGCCCCTTTGCACACTCAACACCACAACAGGTGTCAGTGCTGGGCTGCTGCCTCCTTAAGGGACCATACAAACCACCTGGGACACTGGTTAAGTCCACAGCCGTGGTTCTCAAACTTCTCTGCGTATTAGAATCACTCAGAAAATTAAAAAACACAAACAAAAAACCTTATGCCAAATTCATACCCCATATCAACTTAATTAGAGTCCTTGATATTGGGGCCTAGGTATCGGTGTTTTAAAAACTCTCCAGGTGGGCTTCCCTGGTGGCGCAGTGGTTGCGAGTCCGCCTCCCGATGCAGGGGACACGGGTTCGTGCCCCGGTCCGGGAAGATCCCACGTGCCGCGGAGCGGCTGGGCCCGTGAGCCATGGCCGCTGAGCCTGCGCGTCCGGAGCCTGTGCTCCGCGACGGGAGAGTCCACAGCAGTGAGAGGCCTGCGTACGGCAAAAAAAAAAAAAACTCTCTAGGTGATACCGATGTGTGGCCAAGTTTGAGAACTAAAGGTCCCATCCCAGACTCAAGCAGAATCTCCAGGGGAGGGTGCAGAAATCATTACGTCTTACAAGCATATCAGATAATAAGTAAAGCTTGGGGCGGGCTCTGCCCTTCCCTGGGTGGCTGTCTCCTTGTCAGCTAGCTGGGTACTAGAATCAGCATTGCAGAAACAACACGCTTTCCTCACAGCTTAAACATGCTAGGTCGTCCTTGGCTGTTTGATCAAACAGCCAGAAGTCCAGAAATGCACAATTATGGAGGACCACTTGTTTTTCCTGTGCGTCGGTTCGTTCAGCCGCCCTCATGCGTCGGACTGTTATGGGGCTCCTCCTATGTGTCATAACCTGCTCCCTTATTTTGTTTGCCAAGAATTTGCCTTGCTAAGAATGGTTGAATCATTGATGTTTGACTCCCCCTATCTGAAGCCTCCACATCCACAACAAGAAAAAAAAAGGTTGAATTTCAAGTCAAATTGGGATTTTTCAAATATATATGAGTAAAGAAAAAGGTCGGGAACCCATTCCCCTGCCTTCCATGGTGATGCCTTCTGAGTTGTAATCCAACAAATAACGTTGTCTTTTTGGATCTCGCTGCCTGTGCGCAGGGGCAAGATGAAAGATAGATGGTTCTCATCAACAGAGTAACAGCTCCCCAGGCAACATCAAGGAAGCTGCTCTGGAATGCGACACCTCATCCTGTACACAACTGTTCCAAGCGCTCTGTTTGCAGTGACGACTCTGCTGGAATCTGACATTTCTAAAGGGGAACTAAAACATTCATTTCACCCTTGCAAGCGCCAGCGGATGTGTAGAAATCCACACCCACTGCCCCCTTCTTAGAGCCCCATAGAATTCTAGAATTCCATAGCCGGTAGAAACCCTGGTGAGCATCTCATCTGTCGTCTTCCACTGCGGAGGAAAAAGCAGCAAATCTCAGAGAGGAGAAGAGATGTGCTTCACATCACACTGTGACCAGTGGCGCAGCTGAGCCCGGAGCAAGACAGCCTGTTCTCTCCCTCAACCTCACCATGAAATATTGAGGAGAGTGCATGCTACCAAGGAGACGATTCATGCAATTCCTACCACACCATCCATTTCAAGTAGATGTGGTGAAAAGGCAAATACAAGCTGTTTGAGTTCAGCCAGAAACTTCGCTTGCAAGCAGTGAGAATGTACACCGCATGGAGACGATCATCTCATGATTTGTAGTTTTCGATACACCATCCAGTGGAGTTGAATTTACAGACTATTGATACTAGTGCCTGAGGTGCCTGCTTCAAGATGGATCACTCATCACCCACTTTTAGTTTTCTTCATTTTCCAAATTTGTAGGACTGTATTCCAAAATATAATTTAAAAGTAGGGACATATGTATATCAGAGAAGGGTGCGTCTACCTGTCTGAAATGTCAAAGAATTTACATAAGATATAGGACAGGAAAGACCGGATCGGCTGGGTAAATCACCAAAAGCGATGGGGAAACAGGAACTGTGACCACGTGCAGGAAACGGTAGCACCCGATGCTCAGGACGGCGGGAGGCCCTGAGGCTGTGTGCTGGATGTGAGGAGGTAAAGCCAGTACGAGAATTCCACAGCCAGCAGGGATCCCTGTGACCTCTGCACTCTTCAGCTTACAGCTCTCTTGAGTAGAAAGTCCCCAGTGCCAGGACCATTTCCCCCAGAATCATCATCCCCTGAGCAGCGTGCTCCCAGGGCTTCTCCCAAGGACAGCCCGTACCAAAACTGGATGATGGAAACACAGCTTTTCAACTCAACTAACACTCGGTGAGGTCCCACCCCGTTTCCAGCCCTGTCTGGGCACTGAGGGAGAAAGAGAATAATAGGTCACAGGCTCTGCTCTCAACAGGCTCGTGGCTGGTCAAGAAGATGGAGAAACCACGAGGAATATCAGTGCCCCACAAGTACCGCCATGATGGGGCAATTCAGGTGTTCATCGGACGGAGGGTCCACCGCTGTCAGAGGAAGTGGAGCTGGAGGCTGAGTGACCACCCAGCGGAAGTGGTCAGCCCTGACACTGCCGCTGCCCTGGGAGAGTGGGAAAGCTAGAAAAGTGACTGAATGCCCTGGGGGAGTTGCCCACAGAAACTGCTCCCTGCATCCTAAGATTCTGCGTGTCGCATCACCCTCATTTTACTCTTTACTTAGCTCACTTTATCACTAGAAAATCCAATGAGGACGTTTATGAAGACATACACATAATTAATAGGGATAACTCATTAATTTACAAGCTAGCTAATCGGTAATCAGCTTAATCTACACAGGCATCTGAAGAAGCGCGGAGTATCTCTATTCATATTGCTCTTCACCCTTGTTCCACATCGTCAGTTTATTGGGACCGCTATTAAGCTGACAGTGTTGGTCACCATGTAGAAAGCTGACAGATTAGTTTCTGCTAACCTGATATTCTTCTAGGACACGAATGGCGTGTTAATAGCCCACGATCAGATGATGGCTTTTTCCCCATCAGGAGAGAAGATGTATTTCTCTCTATTTCGAAAGTTCTAATCAATCTTCTTTTTTTCACTCCACCTATTTAATTTTCTTGCTTGTTTTTATGTGTTCCAAACATAAGGGGAAAAACTACTTGTTTTTTAAAACTAATTTGTTATTATTTAAATAATTTATTATACCATTCTGAGACTACTAAGAAAAAATAAACAAAACACAGAGAGAGGAGACTGAATATCTTGAGCTTCCGGTGACTATCATTTTAGAGACCCTGTGGTTTTAGGGAAGGTGCAGCTCCAGTGCCGATGGAAACCACACAAGTAAAGAGACGAGTGAACTGGGCCAGGGGTTTGCAGGGCTGATTGGCCAGCACGTGGCTCTTCTCACTGACGCCACCTCCTTGTGGCTCAGGTGGCCACTGCCGCTAAAGATTTTCAAAGGTTTCCAAGAGAAGCCAAACCTCTATCAGACAGAATTCCTAGTTGTGGGCAACAGAATCCAATAGGGCCAGTTTAAGTGGAAACAAATTTATTAGAGGACCGAGGTAGTGGATGGCATTTCCAGCAAAAGCAGGGCATCAGGTTGTGTGATTCCGCGTAGCCAGGGCAATGCCGTCAGGGGAGGGACTCACCCGCCGAGGGGCTGTGCTAGCATGTGCCTTGCTGCTGCCCGGTGACACTAGGGGCTGGCCGTGAATGTCCATCGCACCACAACTGCACTGTCCTCCGTCCTGCAGGACTTGGGGATTGTCTGCTCTCAGCATCTGGGCTGCCTGCAGCACCAGCTACAGAAGAATCTGGAAAACGTGCATTTCAGCAGTCCGGGCTCTGCAGTAGCTTGGGAGGGGGTTGAAGTTGCCTGAGTGAACAACATTCAGTACTTGTCTCAGCAACTAACCAAAAATAAAAAAAATAAAACTGTGCTGCTGAAACAGTGCAGCTCTGTGGACCACAGTTGGCCACAGATGCTGCCGTTCAGTAAATGGCTTGCAAACAGGGATCTTATTTCCTGCATCCCTGTGCCCTTCACAGCACCCAGCCGGGGGCTCGGCGTTCAGAAGGCGCACAGGAGCTCCGAGCAGAGCAAAGGTGGCCTGGGTGAGGCCGGTGCTCCCCGGCCCCGTCTCCTGCGGACCCTCAGCCGACCCTCCCCCGCAGCGGTCTAGGCTGCAGGCCGTTCTTGCCCACAGCCTTACCTGTGCTCGGTAAGCACAGCAGTGCTCTGCAGAGTCTTTTTTATGCTAAATCAGTAAGTTTAAACTGACCTGACTCATCTGGGGAGCTATTTAGAAAATAATTCTGTTGTTCTTAATGATATACTTTGCAGCATCTAGAAGCAGGGGTGACCGACATTGCCTGGTATTCAGTCAGGAGAGAGAGACTGCCATTATCCAGAATTTTCCCGTGACTCCAACCTGGCCTGGTTTTGTTGTAACCCCAGGAAGGATCCCAGTGTCCCCAAAATACTAGGTGCCTGGGCAACTTTGAATAGATGAGGGAATGAATGACGAATGACTGCAGGGGCTCATGGTGATGCCCACCCCCCCCACCCCCCCGCTCATCATCCCACAGCTTCCCCAGGAGGGCCCCTTGGTCTCTCTTCTTCTTAGGTTTAGTGAAATAGGAATGCTGCAGGTTGAATTCCTGTCCACAAAACTCAGGTGTACAAGAAAACACCTTGCCTTATTTCTAACTCAATTTCTGTGCCAATCCTTCATTTCTGCAGGAGGCAGAGAGTAAATCCCAGTTGGTCCGGGGTCCCGCACTGTCCCCCAACCTGCAGCTGGTCTGGGTCTTACACGGAGCCACTGAATCAAGGCTCAGCTCCCTCTGCACCCCTCAGGGACACACTGCCGTGGCACATTGAGACACCGACCCATTGAGGCCCATTGGGGTACGATGCCCCCTGAAGTTGAGGTAAATGGTCTGCTGCTTCCCACCACACATTAGGGACACAGGCATCTAAGGGGCTGCCCAGAGCCCACTGGCTTCAACCCATGTCCAAGGCCACGTCTGAGCCACCCGCTCCATGGGCGGGTCCTGTGGGGTTAGGGCAGTTTCCTAGGTCCCACCTGAAGTTGGTGCAGGTCCTCTGCATGTCATCTCTAAAACTGTTCTGTGATTCCTTTCATCCTCAGCCCAGGGTCAGGGTCCAGGGCTTCCCACCCTTGGGAAAACTCAGTTTCCCCTTTTTCCTAGCTTCCTCTCCGTCTCTCCCCTGATCCCAAATGGGTTCTCCCTATTATCTGGAGGCAATGATGCATCCTTCATGTCATTGATTCATTCAAGCACTACATATGGAAGGGCTAGCCTAGATGTGCCTGGTGCCCGGGCATGGAGATTGTGGTGATGAAATGGACCGGGAGCCCATGCTCGTGGGGCTGCAGTGAAATGGAGCTGCAGACACAACATATAGACAAAGACCCAGCAGACATGCCAGACACTTGTTGATTCTGGGCAGAACATTTAGATCAGGCCATGGGGCGGTGAAGACGGGGTGGCTGCATTAGTATGAGTGTCAAGGGAAGAACTGTCTGCTGAGAAGACCCACCAGTCAAGAAGGCCCCAGAGGCTGGGTGCATGGGGTGGGGGGGCCCTGGTAGAAGACGGTGGCACAGAGCTCTGAGGGGCCCCATGGATTTCGTTTTAAGTGTGAAAAGAAGCCGTTGTAGAGTTTGAGGACAGAGTGTGACATGGTTTGAATCACGTAGGACCAACTTTACTGAGATACCTTTTCATAAGATAAGAGGCATGGATGTTAAGAGTACAGTTTGATGAGTTTTGACAAATGTATGCGCCAGTGTAATTGCTACTCCCATCAAGATAAAGGGATGTCCATCACTCCAAAATATCCCCTTGTGCCCCTTTGCAGTCGATATCTGCCCTCCACAACCTTGGCAACCTTGGTCTGCTTTTATCACCACAAATTAGTTTTGCCTGTTCTCGAACTTTCTATGAATGGAATGATACAGTATGTACTTTCCTGAGTCCAGCTTCTTCCACTCACTGTCTCTGGTTTTCGTCTATGTCCTTACATGGATCAGTAGCTTGTGCTTTTCACAGCTGTGGAGACTCCACAATTTGTATATCTAACACCTGCTGATGGACCTTTTCTTCTAGCTTTTTAC
Organism: Globicephala melas; assembly: GCF_963455315.2. Taxonomy (NCBI): domain Eukaryota; kingdom Metazoa; phylum Chordata; class Mammalia; order Artiodactyla; family Delphinidae; genus Globicephala; species Globicephala melas. The sequence continues at coordinate 84,123,384 of NC_083328.1, forward strand.
TGTTATGCATAAAACTGTAAATATTGGATGCAAGTCTTTGTGAGGTTATATGTTTTTATGTGTCTTGGTAAATATGAGAATGAATTGCCGAGGCCAAGAATACGATATGTTTAATTTAAGAAGCAGCCAGCCAGCTTTCCCAAGTGGTTGCACTGCCTTAGACCTCTACCTGCAATAGTGAGAGTCTGGAGACCCACCCGCCAGTCCGATTCTGGGTGTTCGGGCCCTGGGCCCCATTGCTGTTGGACCGAGTCACACTGTTCAGTTCTGAGATGACCACAAAGGACATTACAGTGACCCCCTCCATCAGTCTCTGTGAGTCCCCCTCAACCAGGTTTCCCAAAGTGTGGGCCAAGCACAACCGCCGTCTGCCAAAATGATCTTATTTGGTACCAGAAGGGCATGGAATGTGATGGAACCATGCCATGAGGAAGTAACCCTCTTTGAGTTCTTTCTGAGACTGTGCTACTCCCTGACATCTCTGTAACCCTTGAAATGGAGCAGGACCCTGTGGTCTATGTCCCCCATGTCCTCAGCCTGACTTTCGTCTGTGGAAAAACTTTAGCCAAAGAATAAGTTTAGTCAGAGAAGTGAGTAAATGCAGAAACAAAGGGAAATAGTCAAAGGAGACCAAATAATAGTAGTTTAGTCATTAAGCATAGTCAAGGACGTTTAGTTCCTTCTCAAGGGCTATAGATAATATTCTGAGCCGTATCCTGTGAGCTCTCTTATAGATACTGAAACCCACACCAGGTGGAAGAAGTTAACTACATGACGACCAGACTGTAGCCGGGACATAAGCTGCCACAATTCTGAGAACTGGCCTCAAGGAAATGGGAAAAAACCGACCCTGGAACTGAAGCCTAACTGTACTTAAAACAATCAAGGTGACGCTGATCAGACCACCTCATGATTAATTTCAGGACGACAGTCAGAGCTGACTGTGCTGTTTCTGCGTGCAGCCCCTCCCTCAGCCTATAAAACCTCTTGCCCACTGATGGTCGGGGAAGCGGGGAGCCGGCCTTTGGACGGGCATCCGCCCTCCACACCCCCCAACCCCAGTTGCCAGCAACCAAAATAAAGCAAACTTTCCTTCCCACCAACCTGGCCTCTTTAATGGCTTTTGAGCGGCGAGCAGCCGGATCCCACTTTCGGTTATACCCTTGCTAATCTCCTTAAACATTAAGCTTTCTATTGATGTAGGTATAGATTCACATGCACTTGTAAGAACTAATACAGACAAATCCCATGTCCTCCTCACCTGGTTCCTCCCAATGGTAGCACCTTGCGAATAATACTCATTCAGAACTGATTTCCTTTGATGACAAAGACAGACCGCCGGCCTTAAGCTCAGAGCCTTCACTAGGCTGCTAGGATTTAATACATGTTTTATCTTATTACATTTGTTTTGAAGGGTTATGTTCTACTTACAACAAATGATACTGGCTTTCCATTTACGATAAGGACAAAAGTTTTATTACTAAGTAAATGATTTAGGTTTAAAATTGAATTATTTTAAAGAATATACTATATAAATGATGGTGCTAGTGGTATGCAGATATGGAAAATCATGAGAATGAATAATACATAATTGAATTTAGGGAGACACTGAAACTGTGCTAGCAAATAGAATCGTCTCCAGGTCCTACTTTCTCTACAGTGAGCAAGTGCTATGATCTAACACATCCAGAGCAAACCCACTTATTCATTCACTGTATTCATTCATGCAACAAATATTTACTCTCCCTTGGAACTTAACTTCCCGATAGACCGATAGCATCTTGAGAGCAGACCTGGGTCTGTCCATCACCATGTCCTCAAGTGATGCTTCGCGACAGGTGCTGTCATGGACTGCATACCTGGTACCTCCAGAATTCACATGTTGGAGCTCTAACCCCAATGGGATTGTATTAGGAGGTGGGGCCTTTGGGAGGTGATTAGGTTTAGATGAGATCACGAGGGTGGTGCCTCTGTGATAGGAATAGTGCCCTTCTAAGAAAAGAAAGGGATACCACCTTCCCTTCTTCACCATGTGAAGACACAGTGAGGAGACCGTCTGCAGGCCAGGAAGTGGGCCCTCACCCAGAACTGAATCTGGAGACTTCCAGCCTCCAGAACTATGAAAAATAAATGTCTGTTGTTGAAGCCCCTCCTTCTATGGCATCTTGTTATAGCAGCCTGAGCTGACTAAGATGGGAGCTAGTTAATGGAAGGCTGGGTGGTGAGTCCAGGACCCTGTGCCCCTGTACACAGGCAGAACCGGAAACCACCTGCAAACAATGGGGACAGATAGCAAGGCTGCTGGACCCATCAGTATCTCTTACGTCACAAAACCATAACCTTATACCATTCCTAATTCCTGAACATTTCACCAGGCCTAGGCTGAATTGCCAGTGAGTGTTAACAGAACTTCTTGAAGCAGATGATTTCTTGGTTCGAAAGTAAAATATACCAGCATACCCCCGTTAATTTTACAAGGACAGGACAACCTTGAAATGCAAACAGGATAAAAATGCATCAAGAAAAGGAAGATTTAGCTAAATCTCACTTATGAATGCAGATGCAAAATGTATTAATAAAATACCCATCATTCCATTAAGTATTAAAATGGGTAAAACACACACTGACCAATAAACTTCATTCCAGAAGTGAAATCATATCTACAAGATATCTGCAAAAATCCTATTAATAGGCTAGAAGAGTGCAGAGCTGTGATTTTTGTGATAGAAACCAAAAATGGATGTGATAAAAGCAGATGAAATGAGACATCCATTCCTATTGAAGTCATTTAGTAAAACAGCAATTTTTTAAAAAGTAGGGCTTCCCCGGTGGCGCAGCAGTCGAGAGTCTGCCTGCCGATGCAGGGGACGCAGGTTCGTGCCCCGGTCCGGGAAGATCCCACATGCCGCGGAGCGGCTGGGCCCGTGAGCCGTGGCCGCTGAGCCTGCGCGTCCGGAGCCTGTGCTCCGCAACGGGAGAGGCCACAACAGTGAGAGGCCCACGTACCGCAAAAAAAACAAAAACAAAAAAATAAAATAAAAAAGTAAACCTTTATAATGTGTCAAAAACAACTATCTCAAAACGTCATCTAGATAGAGTCAGACTGATAAATGCCTGGAAATCACGAGAGTCCCCAAGTCAACATAAATCACATTTTCCCAGCAACGTTAATGCAGAAAAATAAACAGAAAAATTAGAAAAATGTCAGATGTATAAATATTGTAGATATATAGATAAGTTGACTTCATTAGAAAATCAACTTTGAACTAATGTAATCATTAAGTAAGAATTTAGGGAGGTGAGCATGTATGAACTTTGTGTGTGTGTGTGTGTGCGTGTGTACAGGCATGCCTGGCAGTCCTGGGTGTGCCAGGACACTCCAAGCCCTGACGGCCTGGCTACCTGGGTAAGTGCCGAGTCTGCTCCCAGTCGGACCTGTGGGAAGACTCCCCGTGCTCGTTCCTCTGGGACAGCTCCAGCTCTGGACACAGGCAGGTCCCAGCTGCTGCTCTTTATCCCCTGGGACCCACAGACCAAAGAGCCCGCTCTTCTCTGGATAGATATGAAAGGGCTCTGTGCTGTGTTGATGCTTGTCTTTACCTACTTGTTTTTTTTGGCTGTTGTGAGAAACTGAAATGCTGAAGTCTCTCTCTAGCCAGGGGAGCTCTCTTTTCCTCCCCCAAGGTCTTGAGGAGAAGAAGAAGTGTCAAATTCAGAGTCAGTTCTACACAGATTCTAGGAGTCTGTGCCACCTTGTAAAGGGAAGAGGACCTAGTCCAACTCAACTCATGTCCTGGGATCTCACTCGTATCCGGGAATGTGCCAGGGGTCCAGCATAGGTGGTGGGTCCTGAGCAGGTGAGATCTTACAGGCTGCAGCATGGAGCTTGTACCAATATTACCAATGGGACAGGAAGAGGGGGAGCCAGGGGGTACAGATTCTATAGTTAATTCACCATTTTGTTGTTTCTGTCTCTCTTTACCTCTCATTCACACACACACACACACACACACACACGCAAAATACAAACACACCAACACCCCACACTTGTTACCCCATGGCCTGGAACCCACTTCCCCAGATCTTTAGATGAAGATCTCCTTTTTATCACTTAGATTTCAGCTTTAAAGCTTCCCCTCAAATATTTCCTAGCCACATTTTCCAGCAGTTCCCCTGACACTACCACCAACCTCTATCCCAACTCTCCTGTTTCGTATCTGTTGTAAACCATACCCTCTCTGTTGTAGCAGCATCTATTATATCCACCCTTTCCTGACTGCTTCATTGGAGCCTGGGCCACAGGCTCCATCATGTATACCGAGATACAGTTTGTACTTTCAGCACCTCGGACAGCGTCGGTGAGTGTGTGTAGTCTGTTAAGTATTGGTTGAATGAATGAATATGATAGGCAAATTTATAAATGTATAATTCTACTCAGCATGTGCTGGGAAATTTGAAGACCACAGAGAACAAATTAGAAGTTTCTTTAGAAGATGTTATTAGAAATCCATACAGCTATTAAAGCAAAAATGCAACATTTAACTGAAGTCCAAATCTTAATTATAATGCTTCCATTCTTCATGGTGCCTCTTTCTTCAATCAGAAGACTCTGCTTGATGCCCCTCTGTGTAATGGGAAGTGTATGTAGGTATATATTAGTATTTATTGATGGTATAATCTCCTTCTGTAGAGATATGGAACTTTGTTTCAAATTTTGCTGATTAAGACATCATAAGGTGTGATTCTTGGGACAAAAGGGCCAAAGAAAATATGGTCAAATATAATCATTTGATTAAAGGTAAGGTGAGAAAAGTTCCTTATGTCACCTGATCGTCAGCCTGCAGAGAATTGTAGAATTTTCAAAGGAATAAATCAAAGCCTAAAGTGAAAGCCCCACATTCTGAAGATTACAAAAGCAATAATAAAAAGTTGTCATGTTCTGAGTACTTACTGTGTGTCACACACAGTCTAAGCCACTTGTAGGTATTAATTCATTTAATTTTGATAATAACCCAGTAGGTCAATTCTGTTAATAACTGCACTTTACAGATGAGGAAATTAAAGCACCAAAATGCTCCATGACTCTTCCGAGTTCCCACAATTAGTAAGATGTGGACCTGAAATTCAACCCCAGACAACCTGGCCCCAGAGCTGCCTCAGCTGTAATGCAGTGAGGTTCACCAGGGACTCTCAGAATGGAGCAAGCAAAGAAAGGCATAAGGAATATTTTGAGAGCAGAAAAATTGTTTGGACAAAGCAAGGCAGCTATGTTTTTTATTGCCAAAACACTTGGATGAAAAGGAAAAGTGAAAAGGGGAGACTGCATCTGGACACAACATTGATGTTTATCATAACACCTGTATTTTATGCAGATGTGCATGGCTCTCAGGTGCCATAGAGACAGAGCTCCCAAGGAGAGAGATTCATGAGCCCTGCTTTCCTCACCTGGATCTAAAAACGGCCCCAAAGTTAAAGCTTACCAAGCCAACCGTCCCAAGAACATCATCAGGAACGTTAGGGAGTGCCCTTAGGAATCTGTTGTAATGTTTAAGGTCGTTCTTAGCTTTCTAAGTTGAAAATGAATTAAGCTTTCTCAGTTGTACGGACATTTAAAAACTTTCGGAAAGTCAGGTGCGGGGGTTGAAATTTGACTTGAAAGAAATAAAACTTGTATGTATAGGAGTTCAATGAGAAATCAGTTATTCTAACCAGGGAAAAGTGATGCTTGACATGCCTTAGCATCACTGATGGTTGTGGGATATTTTTACAGACGTTGAATCTAAAAGCTGGAAGGAATTTGAACATTGAACTGTTCATCTAGGAGGATCAAACTGATTTCTTCTGACTTTTCACTAAGGTGCCATGGAAATATGATTTATCAGGCTGTCACTTTTGTTATTTCTGGAAGGCATTTCAAAACATCCTACAAGGATCTGAATTAATTTTGTGATAATGAGATCATATCAGAATATATATATCTGATATTTTAGATAACACTGCCCAGTGCTTTTGGTTATGTGGTCAATTTTGGCTCGATACTAACATGCATTAGTAAGATCATAATGTCAATACATTTAACAGAAACACACATTCTCAGCCCTGCTCCTCCAGCTTAGAATAATTTTCATCTCAGTGGGATATTGGCCATGACTTTGATTCTAAAACAAGTAGTAAAATTGAAAGCTATTTCCCCTTCCCCCCTCCCATTCTTTATTTCTTTGTTAAAAAACTGCTTAAATCTTTTCTTTGGAAACACTTTTCCCAAGAGGTCTCATTTACTACTAAGAAAATTTAACTTAGTTTTAGAGCTGAAGGAAATGTCAACACAAGCAATATTTTAATGATCATCTAGTTGCATTTAACATTCACAAAAAAGTCTCTTGTTTGAGAAACTCACAATAATTGAAAATATATAGTTTTTAAATTATGCATGTGCTTCTGATGCTGATGCTGTGAGGATAAAAAGCATCCACTGAGATGTTCTTCCTAAGTTGAAGTTGGAAACATTTGAATTTCTAGACAATTACAGACTGTTGTGCAGTGTACAAGCATGAGCAGTTGTGCTCCAGCTGATGGGGTTGGTTCCTCAATGTGGTGAAAAAGCTCACAAATGCTGAGTGGGACCTCCAGAGGAAGGAAGGGTCTTTGGCTCCATTCTAGTAGAAACATTATCCAGGAAAGTCCCATCCTCTGCCTTAACATGAAGCACATGTGCTCATCCTTCTAGCAGGACCAGAAAAGTCAGTGAAAATAAGGCCATTCAAAGTCATCTCAAACAATGCCTACGAGACAGGACCATACCAAAATTTCAAAATAGACTTATGATTCTAAATCTTGGCTTCAAGGGCCATCCCTGGTTCGCATTCATGTTCCCAAACTCCATGAGCTTGTCACTCTTACCTTTATCGTGGATGTAACCACTAATTCACTGAGCTACGATGATTGGTGAGATTGCATATGCTTAACCAATTGTAAAGCATTCAATAATAATAATAATAAAATAATAACAATATGGTTATTATAACTATTAACAAAAATAATATTTATTATTATTTTATTCACATTCATTCACATTTATTGTGTGTCAGCGTCTTAGCTCAGGCTGCTAAATCAAAATACCATAAGCTTGATGGCTTTTAAACAGTGGGCATTTATTCCTCACAGTTCTGGGAGCTGGAGGTCTGAGATCAGCTTGCCAGGGTGGCCAGATTCTAATGAGGTCTCCTTTCTGGGTTGCAGACTGATGCCTTCACCTTTTATCCCCATCTGGTGGAAAGAGAAGGTCCTAGCTCTCTGGCCTCTTCCTACAAGGGCACTAATCCCAATCCTGGGGGTTCCACCCTCATGACCTCCCAAAGGCCTCACGTCCAGAAACCATCCCATTGGAGATTTGGTCTCAACATGTGAGTTCCAGAGAGACACAGACATTCAGTCCGTAACAGCCACTGTGCTAAGTGCTTTACCCGGAGTCTCCCATTCAACCCCACAGGGCAGCAAAGAGGCAGAACTATTACTTTGATCTTACAGAAATGGGAGCTAAGCTAATCTGGGTGAGTGAGGGGTCAGTTGTCCAGACCACCCTTCCCAACAGCTGCTGGGGTGCTGTGGGCAGAAGACCTTTGGCCATCAGCCCATTCAGGGACTGCCTCAGAGGCTGAGAGCTTCCTCAGTCAAGCACCCCTCCCCACACAGTGCCATCCAATGACCGATGGATGCAGAGCTATACAGGCCCAGCCATCTCAGCTGCATGAGGTGGAACTTTAATGGGCTGATTTAGCTCCAGAGCTTTGAGCAGTGGCTGTGAGCCCATCATAGCAGGGCTCCTTAAACTGCTTAAGTCTTCCTCTCCCTCTTAAGGGCACACCCTAATAATCACTCTTCTATACCCCAAACTCCATCTCAGCATCCTCTCCTCCAGAACTTGGTCCATGGTTAGGAAACGTGACCAGCTCAACTGGATTAGTGATGGGGCCAAGATCCTCCCCTGTTCTACTGGTTCCCGTGACTCCACTGGCAATCTTCATGACTTTTCCTTACTCTTTCATCACTTCCTCCCTAAAACTTCCAGAGAAACAGAAATTCACCTTCACCTCTATCATGCTCACGACTATTATAATTTTTTCCAGAATCGCACAGCCACTACACATCTAAATAAAAGTTTAGAATCCTTTGAAGAAAAATATCCATGCAATAAAATTTCACTAAATTAAAAGATCAGCGTTAATTAATGAAACACTCCGGATATGAAATGCTTTTAGATGTGTGTTATTTTATTCTTCTTGAGTAAATATGTCAAGAAACTAGCGACTAAGGAGAGGAACTCAAAATAGAATTCTTATTTGTTCTCTTCTGATTCGTCTGCTTGTGACCACAGTAACCTTGAGAGCAATTTGTTCTCCTATGGAAGCCAACGTATACCTTCTATAATCACCCTGGCTTCACAATTCATTTGCTGAACAATTTTGACTAAGAAAAAAGGAGTCTTCCTTCTGACCTACTTTTGAATGTTCACAAATTTCAGGTCACCAGACTGAGAATTAATGAGCTTTTACGACTCTCCCTCATTTGCTGTTTTTCTCCTGCTTTCAGTTTCTTCTTTCCTCCGCATTAAAAGAAATAATAATACGCTTTTGGTGATATGTCTAACCGTCATTTCATCTCAAAGCCCTGGAGATCTGCAATCATTCTGGGAAAAGAACGAACCTTGTACCAACCTGAGCTGTTTCAGCGACAGCATGCTAGAATGTTTTAAGATCGACACCATTGGATCCAACAGAATGTCATCAGTTCTTCATGTTCAAACACTTCATCTTCAGAATATCATCTGGGTGCCTTAGGGAGAAGCCCACGTGTTCCTAGGGACACAGATAGTCCCTCTGGGAGGTGCCTTTCCTAGGAAGGGGCTCAAATTCTCTGGCAAGGTCTTCAGCCCTCCTGGACCCTCTCTCACGATGTAGCCTTGCACATAACTCCAGCTCTTCTGCGTTGTTCTAATTGATCTCTTTGTATATTAATTTTAATGGGATGAGTAGAAATTGTAATTCATTATACTGATAGGTGGTATTTTTTAGTGAATATGGAATCCATCTGTGCCCCAGTCTGGGTCAGGGGGGGAAAAAAGGAGCAAATGATTCAGGATCTCTGACCCAGGGGACTCAGAGTGAAGGAAAGTGAAATTTACTGAGCACCTATCCTGTGCTAATGCAAGTCCAAGTGCTGTCCATCTACTGTCTCAGCATAGCACACACCAATCCTGGGAGGAGGTACCCGATCACGCCCATTTTACAGATTAGGACAGTTATGCATGCGTCACAGATACCTCCAGTGCAAGAACATAGTAGATACTCAGTGGATCATTGACAAGTGGATGAATGAGTGCGTGAACTTGGGAGACAGTTTTCACAATGGAAAGAGCACAGTTTGGAAAGGACAGGTCCCGTGTCTGCTGAGCTGAATCTTCAGCAGTTCATCAAACTCTGCGCTTCTAGTAACTTTTCCACGTGTGGTGGGGATCGTATCCCTCAAAGTTGTTGTACAGAACAACTGGGATTCATGCCTTCACTCAGCAGGTATTTATTGCTGATTAGGACCCGGCCTTGCAGGAGGACCTGGGGACACCGAGGTCCCCACCCTCACAGGGGTTATGGATTTGGCAGTTTAGTGGAACATAGTAGATGCTCAATAAATGAGCCTCAACAAAGGCCAACTCAAGTGACAGGAGGAAGTCCCCTTGGGACTGGGGAATAAGGAGGAAGTAGCATTTGAACTTGACCTTCAAACTGGGCAGCATTTTGACTGAGGGAAATCGATGCTGAGAGCTTGCCAGGAAGAAAACACAGTGAACAGTGGAGGTATGAGTAGAAATTTTAAGACGCTGCCTGTATCTAAGGGGTGATGGAAGTGAAGTAGGGAAGGCTGCTTCTGGTTGGCCAAGGGGGTCCAGCTCCCCCCCGGAGAGTAATTGTGTCCCCCGTGTGCCCACTGAGGACCCCGAGGGCTTTTCAGCGGTAAGGACATAACTGAAGCCACTTGTGGGCGGGAACGCTTCTCTTTTCGTCTTTCAGCTCCGCCTTCCCCAGCTTTGCGTCACTTACAGGTGTCCTCAGGTGGTGGCCTCAGCAGCTCCAAGTATATCTCCCAGGAGCTCAGCAAACCCAGGGGGAAAGTGCCTTAAACAACTGCTCTGGCAGAAACGTCAGACAAGCTTACGGGGTCCCCACTTGACCAAGCCCGGTGGCCCAGAGAAGGCAGTGGTCTGGCTGGCCAGGCCTGAGTCACGGGTCCACACTCTGAGCTGGGGGAGGGTCAAACTCCCTCTAACCTCACGGACTGAGTAGGGAAGGGTGTCACTGAGAGTCGGAAGGGTCTTACCAAGAGGCGTGTCACTAGAAGGAAGAGCTGTTGTCAGGACAGGGAGGGATGGTTTCTAAGCAGTGAACAGTATCAGCTCCAATAACACAAGTAGAAGCCTCCCTTCCTTCCTCTGGGCCAGGCCGGGGCTTTCCTGTCTCTGGCCTACAGGAGCATCATTCTCCACCTTTCATGTTATTTTATTTTTATTTCGGGCAGGATCCTTTTGCTGACCCTCAAACACTAAACCAGGGGAAGAGGAGATGGGCTGTAAGGAGGAGAGTCTCAGCGTCCTCTGTCTGCACACGACCCAGGTGGGAGGGAAAGCATCTCCCTGGGGGATGTCAGAGCTGGAGGACAAGCCCCCACCTCTGTAAGGGCAGCAAAACTCGGTTCCCATCGGCCTGGGTTTGGGTGGCTCCTTCTGTCCACAAGTGCCTGTTCTGAGGTGGGGAGGGACACACAGAACGGGGGATGGTCAGAGTCCCGACGGCCTGTGAGACCCCGGTCCAGCTTGACCAGAAGTCAGCCCTGCTCACCCTCCCCCGATTACACACCCTTTCCTTTGGGCCTGGTTATCACTGAAAGTGTCCTGACTGGAGGCGTCTGTAGTTGTGAATCACCAAAACACTCCTGCTAACCTCGTTTTCTGAGCAGCAGAACCCGTGTATCAGTGGACGGAGGTTAACGCTGATTGGTCTGCAGAGTGGTGACTTGAATGTCTCGATTGTCACTATATGGGTGGTCCTAGGTCGTTTCGTGATACCCGATGGGTGCTCCGTGGTTCTCTAATGACTTATGCTCTGGAATACCCTTGCGGGCCCCCCAGCGCTGGCTGCGAAGGACCCCGACCTTCCCAGGGCTCCGATGAGGCAGTTGGGAAACTACAGCTGGTATTATTCACTCCACAGTTAAACATGATTGCTTTGGTGAAGCCCTTCCCTAGTCATTTTCTTTTTAACTTTGCTTAACTTTTCCCAAGAGGCCTCCTTTCCTCTGCACGGAGATTAGACAGGACTCACATGACACAGCACAGCCCCCAGCCTGGTGCAGCAGGCTCCACAGATACGTGGGTTAATAGGAAAGTGATAACCGTACTTACTTTTGTCAAGTGAATCTCCCTCCAAGCTTTACCCCACCGGCGATCTTGCCAACAACCTACGGTCATCTACGTTTTAGCTGAAAGGAAAGCCATGTGCAGGCACCCCTCACAGGTAGAACTGCGGCTCTAAACTAAGCCTCTGCACTGCACGTTGTGCAGCAGCAAATAACTTAAGAAACGCTTCTGTATCTCAGCGAATCTGTGCGTTCATGCATCCACTTCTCATGTGTATTGAATAAGTAGGTGTATTAGTTTCTTATTGCTACTATAACAAATTACTACAAGCTCAGTGGCTTTAAAGAATACAAATTCATTAGCTTACTGTTCTGGAGGTCGGAAATCTGAACTGGGTCTCACTGGGCTAAAATCAGGGTGTCGGCAGGGCTGCTTTCTGTCTGGAGCGTGATGGTCAATGTTGTGTGGACTTGACTGGGCTGAGGGATGCCCAGTAGCTAACAGGACATTCATTCTGGGTGTGTCTGGAACTGGGTGGGGGTGGGTTCTCTGGAAGTAGACTGATTACAGGAGATGGCGCTGGCCAACGCAGTGGGCATCGACCAATCCACTGAAGGCCTGAGTAGCATAAAAAGGTAGAGGAAGGGAAGATTCCCCCTCTCTTCATGAGCTGCGACATCCAGTTACCCTGTCCTCAGACATCAGAGCTCTTGGTTCTCGGGCTTTTGGACTCAGACGAGGACTGACGTCATCAGGTCCCTGATTCTTGGGATCTTTGGACTCAGGCTGAATCATGCCACTGGCTCTCCTGCTTCTCCAACTTGCAGAGGGTGGATTACGGGGCTTCTCAGCCTCCGTAAATATATGAGCCAATTTCTCTAATAAGTCTCTTCTTACATCTATCTGTCTATCATCTATCTATCATCCATCGGTATCCGTATCTATACACCCTATCAGTTCTTTTTCTCTGGGGACCCCGACTGATACGTAGCGATTCTAGGAAGAATCCCGTTCCTTGCGTTTTCCAGCGTCTGGAGGCTGCCCACATTTCTTGGACCATGGCTCCCTTCCATCTCAAAGCCCCACAGTGGCCTCTCAGGTCTCTCTCATGCTGCGTTACTCTGCCTCTGAGCCTCCTGCCTCCCTCCTCTGCCCACCTGGGCCTACGTGGGTAGTCCAGGAGAGCCAGCCCCCATCTCAAAATCCTTAATTTAATCTCACCTGAAATTTCCCTTTTCCAGGTGAGGTGCCATGCGCACAGGCACTGGGGATTAGGGTGTGGGCGTCTCTCGGAGGCCATTTTTCTGCCCACCTCAGTGGTCTTTTGTCCACTTAAAGGGAACTGAGCATCCTGTCGTTGTGCTGGGATAGAAGACAGTCCCGTGCTGACGTTGCAGCATCCTGCAGACATGATAAGGGTGATCAAATGAAGCCCATCTTGGAAAAGAACCCCGGCCTTCCTTGCTGCGTTGCTCACAGGTTGCCAAGGGTTACAGGTTGAACCATCCCCAGGGCCCTTGCCCATCACTGGACAGCCTCCTTCCCACGCTGCAGTCCTCACCCTGACATCAGCAGTCACTCGCTGGGCCAAGAGGGGAAGCCGGTGCGCGTGAGGGACCAGCATCCTCCCGCCTTCTGCATCTCACGAATCTTGAGCCCATTATAAGAGCCTCCTGACTCCTTGGAATTCACTTTATCAATCCCGATGATAAAGAGCATTGCTAAAGGGTAAGAACATTCTGGTTTAATTTTTCATGACAGCGAATATAAAATATTCAAGCCAATACAAACCAAAGTGAGCATTCAGGATGCCAGCAAGCCCTGACACCTGCCTCTCACAACAAACTCCAGTGTTTCCTGAGTCCACCCCCGAAAGCTGCCTCAGCCCGATTTGGAGCCAAGACTGCTTCTGCCAGCGAACCTGGGGACGTTGGGGCGAGGCCCATACCTCCCTGCATGAGGGCTGGTGGGTCTAGGCGTCTGTTTATCAGAAGGTCACTCCTAACAGTTTTAATTTAATTTTTTTTGTTTTCCTTCATGAAAAATTTAAAAATTCTATATTAAGGGTCACGTTAAAGAAGTTCAGGTTGAAGAACAACCCCGAACTGCCTTGAGGACCCAGACAGTGTCTGCAGCATTCGTCTCTGCGGGACAGCACGTGACAGGAGACCCACTGATCCATTTCACCTGCCGGCGGTGCTGCCGAGACGCCGGACCGTCACCCCGCACCTGCCGAGCTGCCCTGAGTAGGGGAAGGTGGGCTGCTCTGCGTGTTTCCTCACAGATCTTGCCAAACGGAGCAATGTCTAATTTTCCTTCCTAGAAAGTCCCTGTCCCTAGGAGCTGCCACATCCCCTAAGTGGCAGGGGTGGCACCTGGCACACGGGAGTCTTGCTGGGACCTCCACCTGGGAGCCGGTGGCTGGCGTGTGTCACATGGCCAGTCAAGATGTTGGTTCTACGTGACGAGGCTAAACTGACAGCAAGCCAACGGGGTTTAGCCGGATGGTGTTTGAGACGCGCTCGTGGAGGATGGGGACAGAGCACAATGGTGTCTCGAAATCAGGACTCCAGGCAAGGCCTCCAGAACACCAGCAGTCAGGTCGGGGGAGACAGGGGCCGGGAGCAGGGCCAAGGTCACAGGTGTAAGTGGCTTCTCCTGCGGACGGACTCCGAGAGGTTGCCTCATGGCCTTGATTTCTTCATTGAACTAGTGACCGTTCCAGGGGGCCCTGCACTGTGCTGGGCTCTAGGGGCACAACCTGGGGAAGGACACAGCCCCGTCCATCAGGAAGCGAGTCAGAACCCTGCGCTCTGAGCGCTGGCAGGATCCCACTGCATCACCGCCTCTTGAGGTCTCAAGGGGCCCGGGTGAGAGGCAGCTTCCTGCAAGAGGTGATGTCTAAGCACAAACCCCAGGACAAACAAGAGGTGGCCGAAGAGGGCAGGGGAGGCCGTTCCAGGCACAGGCAAAACCTGCGGAAAGGCCAGAGGGAGAGTCAGCGTGGGTGTCCCGGGACTTTCTGGGTTTGGAGGAAAATGGAAGATGCAAGGTGGGTACCAGGGCAGGGGCCAGGTCATGGCGCTGTGCACACTTACTAGAGAATCTGGGTCTATTCTCAGAGGAGTGTGGAGCCCTGGAGGATTTTTGTTTGTTTTTGTTGGTTTTTTTTATTGTTTTCACATGCAATATAAAGCATCCATTTTAAGTGTTCGCTTCCCTAAATTTTTACAAATGTACACACCCAAGTAACCGGCACCACAATCAATACACAGGGCATTTCCATGGCCCCCAAAGTTCCCCTGTGCCCCATCCATCCAGTGGCACCCCTTCCCCCACCCCAGGCAGTAGCCACTCTGCTTCGGTCTCTGTAGATCAGATGTGTTTTCTCAAGGACGTCACATGTGGGATATGTTCACACTTCTGTGACAGGCAGCTTTCCCACCGTGTGAACCTCCAGATTCACGGCTGTGTTCATTCATTCTTCTCAGTGCCAAGCTGTGTCCCATTGTGTGGAAGCTTTTTTATCCATCCCCCGGCTTGTGGGTTCTTTCTATTTTGGTGCTATAATGAGTATGGCTGCTAGGAACACACGTGTACAAATCTCTTTGTGGACATAGGTTTGTCTTTGTGTGGAAGTACGTTTGTGCTTCTGTTGGGTAATGGCAGGAGTGGAATGGCTGCTAGAGATGCTTGTTTAACTTTGTGAGAAATTAACATCCTGCCTAAGGGCGGTTACGCAGGGGCCTGAGATGATGTTTCTGAAGAGCGTTCCGGCTGCAGTGCAGAGGGAGGATGGGCGAGGGGAGAATGTGGAATCAGACTGTGCGCTTGGAGATTGCAACCTGCCGTCAGGAGAAGTGTTGGGGACCTGGGGAAGGGAAGGAGGGCAGATGGCAGAGATGGGCCAGGGGAGGGGCCAGAGGAGCTGGAGTCACAGGACTGGTGCTGGTGGGAGGGGGGATGGAGGGAGAGAGCTGGGATGTTTCTGTCTGTGGGTGGCTGGGGCGGGGGGTTGGGTCATCTGCCAGTTTAGAGGCAGCAGGATGACTGCGCGTGGGGAGACGGTGAGCTCAGCCTTGGATGCGGTACTCCTGAGATGGCCGTGGGAAATCCAGCAATAACGGGATGTACCCATGGGAGACTCTGGGGAAGGCTCTGGACACGAAGGGCACACTTGTGAGTCACCAGCACTCAGCTGGCTGTGAAGCTGCTGGAGAAATGTGTACTGCCCGAGAGTTCCGGGAGAGACAAGAGTGTGATTTGGCAAATCTGCAGTGAATTTGATTCTCTGGAGACGGACGGGAACACGGTTAGAATTTGAGAATGACCCTCAAAGTAAGTTAATTGACATACAATTCAAAGTAAGTTAATTGACATACAGGTATCAGTTAGGGAAGAGAGGCCACTTGCATACATCGATGTGTGATGGAATTAATTTAAAATCCAGACGAAACCCAAACATCTTCCAGTTTTCCTCATTACCACCTCCTAACAGTTGCTGGAGGGTTGACACCCATGCACAGCTGGCTATAAAGAAAAATGCGCTTGGAATGCCAGCAACGTAGGACACACAAGGGCTTTCTTCCCTCTGCTTGGTCAGGTTCTTGGTAAGAAGAGGTTTGCTTTTCTCTTGGCGTCATAGTTCAGCTCAGAGAATGACTGCCTCATTCCATGGTATTTATCCAAGTCCCCAAGGGAGGCAATGATCTGCCCGCGTGTTGAAAATGACCCCCTACAAAACAATAGAACCACACAGCTCCCCAACATGCCCGGGCAGGTGAGTATCCTGGGTGGGCTGATCGTCTGTTCAGAGAAAGAGGTGAACATGATTTATTTATTTTAAGGTATGTGAGAAAGCATATGGCTGAGATGCAGAAAGGCAAGACTCACAGGCTCTCCGAAGAGGAAATCTTCCAGGGCCACGGATGCAAACAGTGCGTCCGCGACAGAGACCACACGTGTGTCCACCAAGAGGGCCTCCCCTAGAGACTAGACAATCACACAGTGAGACAGAGCATGAAAAAGTGAGTTAGAGCCACACATAGGAAAACACCACTTGTGAATAAATTATAAGATATTTAAGGCCTAACAGAAGAGAACGAGGAACGATACAGCAAGAACCTGGGTACCCACAGCCAACTTACAACTTTGGGCAATGCCTTTAAAGATGCTCTCTGCGTCTGTGAAATTTAATAAGTTGCACGGGTATTGAGTAAACGGTAACTTTGGGATTTGCTCTCGGTTTTGCCTCTTTTCTCTGGGTTTTTCTTTCTAGTGCTCACCCCCTGCTTCTCCTCTAGACCCAGGCCAGATCAGAGGTGTGAGACCTGGGCATTCACACACAGGGGCCCGTGCCCAGGTGGGCCCTGTGCTGGACTCAGTGCTTTGCTGCCACCATCTTGAAATTCTTCATGAGTCTTAGACAAGGGGCCCCACCAGTTGTGTCCTGTCCAGACCCCTGTCCAAATGCATCCCCCAGCCAACCAAGCCCCCTCTGGCCCAGGATGCCATCTGGTATGGGTTGAATTTTGTCCCCTCAAATTCATAGTTCTGATGCTGGTGTACATGTATCCTGGAGATGAGTAATTAAGTGGATGGTGGAGGGGGGGCTGGGTTTCTCGTTATTGAAGTGAACGTTTGCAACAAAGCAGGGAGGGGGCTAGAATGATCCACATGAAAAAGGATCAGGGTTGGAGACATCAGTGTGGACTCACGTTTAGGGTAATATAAACAGTGATGCTCACACAGAAAAATACTTACGGATATGTGTATATACAGGGCTTGGATACATACATATATTTCCCTGCTCTGCCAGGTGAGAAGGCCAAGAGCAGTAACACCCAGTAACAAGGAGCAAACCCAGTACGAGATCTTGGTTCCTAATACCATTCTCCAATCAAAAGATTGACTGGTTGAATGAATCAATAAGTAAATAAGAATAGACAAATCTCTCATGCAGAAGAATCCCAAGTCATTTATGGATTCACTCTGCTCTTAAAGAAGTGGATCCTACTTTCTTCTGAAGTGTGGGCTGCATGTAATTATTTCCTTCCAAAGAGCACAGACTATCAGGAGGGAAAAACAATAAGTTTACAATGCAGACGCCAAATAGACAGGACCTCAGCCAGAAGATCAAGGTCAACATCAACAATGATGTCATGTTGGTAGTATGTACCCTTGATAAGATATGATGAAAATGGCACCTTAGTCCCAGTGATGGTCCTCCCCAAACCCATGACCCCAGTCTAACAATGAGAAAAACATCAGACAAATCCCAGTTGAGAGACATTCGACAAAAAACCTGACCAATCCTCCCCAAAATGGTCAACATCACCAAAAACAAGGAAAGTCTGAGACATTCTCATGGCAAGAGGGGCCCAAGGAGAAATGGGAGAAATGTTGAGGTCCTGACTCCCAATGTGGCTGTGTTTGGAGATGAGGCCTTTATGGATGTAATTAAGGTTACATGAGGTCAGGAGGGTGGGGCCCTGATCTGATAGGATTAGTGCCCTCATAAGAAGAGACAGCAGAGCTGCTCCATTATGTGAGGACATAGGGAGGAGGCTGCCATCTGCAATCCTGGAAGAGAACCTTCACTAGAAACCAACCCTGCAGGACCTTGATCTGGGACTTCCAGCCTCCAGAACTGTGAGAAATAAATGCCCAGCCTGTGGTATTTGTTAGGGCAGCCCGAGCTGACAAATAGAACATCTAACTGTCATGTGAATACTGGATGGTATGCTGGGACAGAAAACAGAACATTAAGTAAGAACTAAGGAAATCTGAGAGAGTATGGACTTCCATTAATAATAATCTCTCAGTATTGATTATTGATTGTGACAAATGTACCATATTTAATATAGGGTATTAATAACATGGGAGACTGCTTGGAGTGTGTGGGAACTCTCTGTATTATCTTCATGATTTTTCTGCAAAGTTAAAACTGTCTTAAGATATAAAAAGTTCATTAAAACATAGATTTGTTGCTGAGATATGAATAAAGACATATAAAACGTCGTATTTGGCCAAGGGGTTTAACTAGCTCTATTTTAAATAGAGCTAAAATAAAACGTAGATAACTCCATTTAAAGCCATAGGTCCTTCTACCAGTTGGTAAATCTATATGCTCACTTCTTTAATGAGATGAGTGAGTGACTTGAAAGCCCTCATCTCTGGATGTCTTGGGGCATCCACAGCAGGACTCAGGGAAACTGTTCCCAGGTAAGTATTTGACCTGGGCTGTTCCCCACAGGCCACCTGCATCCCTGATGCTGCATTTGGCAGACATCACTTCAAGGCTTCCATTTTCACAGTGTCGGTGCACATCTGAAACAGCAGTTCTGATCCTCCACACTTCTTACTAAGATTTCCAGTTGTCATCTTGATAATGCCGTCTCCATCTCTCTAAGAGTGTTCGTTATGCCTGGAGGGATCTCTTCAAATATTAGAATCTCAGACTTGAATTTTCTGGAACACACAATTTATTTCTTTTTTATCCCTCCTTTATTCTTTATTCCAGTGCTCCTGAGCCCTCCTGACATTCAGCAAGAATATGCATTTTATCTAATATGGAGCAGGCACTCTGCTAGGTTAGAGACACAAGATCAAGGAGGAAGTGTGCTGCCCTTCCTCGAGACCCAGTTGGGAAAACAAATGGACAAAATTAACCATCACACAATAGGATGTGTGCAAAATTCAGGATTTCACAGAGGGCTGCAGGAATTTGGAGAGGTTGGCCTTGAAGTGTGGGAACTCAGCGGCTGTGTGCCGGCCTCTAATTGCTGGGCTAGGGGAATGTCTCTTGTCGGATTCACATAATTACTCTGAGGACCTGCTTCTTCCACCATCAGGATCATCATACCCTCCGTACCAGCCAATCAGAGCATGTTCAGCCCTTGAACATGGTGACTGGTCCAGGTGTGGACACATGATAAACAGGGTCGATCCTACCCAAACAGGTCAAGTCCTGTTGGGAGATTAATACAGATCCTGGGAAGAGAGATGTTGCTGCTTCTAGAACTGTCAGTGCTCAGCTGCACGGAAGCCCAGAGCAGCCAGGGCTCATCTTTGCTTCTTTTTGGAAACAATCTACCAGGGAATGAAGCCAACAGAGAAGAAAGCAGAACCAAGAGAGACAGAAACAAATGCCCTGTGGTGTTTGAGCTCCTGGATCCAACCACACCTGAAGTGAGCACCATTTCTTAAGCATTCCCAATCCGATGAGTCAATAAGCTACCTTCTTTACTTAGGCAACTGCAAAGAAGCAAAAGTGGGGGCCAGCCCTCCTAGTCTATAGAATGGGCTTCCGGCTGGCCGACGCCCTCCTAGCCCATTTTTCTACAGTAAGCTGCTAAAGAATTATATAATTATTCAGAATTGTAAAAATGCTGTATAACTGTAAGGAATTGTTAGTGTATTTGTTCCAAGGTTATTAGTAAAAGATTGAAATTTAAAAATAATTATATAATTAATCAACTTAAAGAAACATTCAGATTATTGTCACACACACACAAAAGAAATAGTCAGAAAACTTTTAAGGCTACTGAATAAAATCTAACCATCTCAGCCTGGTAATCAAGGCCTCTAGGAACTAACTAAACCTTCTGCTTTCTCATGCCTTATGCTCCCACAGAAATGGAAATACTCATCATTTACCCGAACACGGCCCATTCTTCCTTACCCAGGAGCCATTGTTCCTGCGGTCCCTACATTCAAGTAGGCCCTCCCACCTGCTTCTGCATAGCCCACATCAACCTGACTCCCACCTGAAGTGTGCCCCCCCCACGTCACGGACCTTTCCTCTGCATTTCTCCGCACACAGTTCTACCTCCTTTGTGTTATGTTTGTGCATTCTCTTCTCCACTGAACTGTGATCGTCTCAAGGACAGGATTTCAACGCAATCCTGAGTCATCTTTGTAGTCCTGGAAAAATCTAGAATACTGCCTTGTATTCCGTAGAACCTCAATAAATGCCCAATGAATTAATGAACAAAAGCATGGTTATTTTTGATGCAGATCAACGATAGCAACTGGCCTGATAAGGAAACAGCTTCCTGCCTGTTCCCACTCTTCCTCTATGTTCCCTTCCTTGTCCACGTAACCATAAGAAGTGTGAGGTCTTTCTTCACCTCCTTTTTTTTTGGAGCTGAAGTTGTTAAAAGTGTTAAAATTTTCAGCCTAGGCTGCCAGGGGAATGGCAACATAATCTTTTCAGTGTGGTTGAAGACGCAGTTGGCTGGTCCTGTAGTTTACACAAAACCCGGATGTTTCTGTGATGCCTGGTGATGATTTTGTGTTTTGGGATGTGAGCGTTGCTTAGTGATGTCGGCGTGCGGCATGGGTAGGCATGCAGGGCAGGCCTTTCCAGTTCCAGGACAAGATCCGGGCCTTTGTCATGAAAGGTTTAGTGGGTTATAACTGGCCATCCCTGCTCAGCGTCTTCGTGCTTACTTTTGTTTTCTGTGTCATCTCTGGCCCTCCACTTCCTCATCTGTAAAATGGGGATAGTCACTGTAACCACCACGTAGGGTCACTTGAGGATTAAATGAGTTAATACGTATAAAGACTTAGCACAGTGGCTGACACCCAGTAAGTGCACAGCAATGGCTAAGATGACGCTAATCATTGCCAATGCACGAGTGAGGACATAAGACGTCCCTCCTAGTAGGTACCCAATAGCTATTGGCTGAAGGAGAGGACGTTTGCTAGATAAAAGGAGTGAGGCCTACAGAGGGTGGCGGCTGTGGCAGTAGTGGAGGTGGCGGTACGGAGACGGGCTCGGAAGGAGGTGGACACGCTGCTCCTGGGCCACGTCTCTGCCTCACTGCAGCTTTCTGGCAGCCCTGCGTCCCGCCAAGGCCAGGTGGGCGGGTCCCGCCACAGCGTGAAAGACACACGGACTGACCAAGACACAGCAGAGCAAGGCCTCTGGAAAGGGCCAGACCAGAGCCCGGAGGACCTTTCCCGTCCCTACGTCTCTCCACACAGTAGCTTCTTTCTTTCCCTGGACACTGGTTCCGGCCGTATGTCACCTCCTCCGCGGCTCAGAGGCCAGCTCTTTGCCTCCCACTCTACATTTCAAATTCCTGGAGGGCCGGGATGTGACTTGCGATGCTGGGACTCCTAAGCTCTGCTTGTCCCTAAGCTTCCTCTGCGTTTCTGGGCGCCAGGGCTGGGATTTCACTTCTCAGAAGCATCTTGGAGTCATGAGGCAGAGACAACTTCACCCCGACCCAAGCCAGGACAAGCTGCTGAAGACACACGGTTTCTGGGGACCGGAGGGTGTCCTGCTGGCTAATGTATATACCGCCTGGAGGGGACAGGCCTGGAGAAGGTAGAATGCAAGCTGGCCACTCCCTTCCGCTGAGCTGATTAGAGCAGACGGTCAGCTGCTGTCTGCTGGAATTTATTGTTTTGCACCCTTGCACCTAAAACTTGGTTTTGTACTTGCAAATCCAGACCCCACCATGACATTGCAAAACCCAGCCCCTGAAACCTGAAATGTCAACAGGATTAAGGACAAGTGGCACCAGCTCGCTCGCTTTTGCATTCCCGGCCCACTCTGAGGAGAATGTGAGATCTGGAAATGGGTTCACACAGATGGGGCCACAGTCTCCTTTAGGGATCATGGTCGGTCCTGGAGTGTGCGATGGACACTCAGGGTCAAGCCTGAAGCCTTAGAATTAATTAACTTTCCCTGGACTCAACCTACACGTTTGGCATTGGTGTTTCTCCAACAACAGGAAATATGGTATCTTGAGGGGGGTGTGAAGGTGTACCGATTTAAAGAATTAAAATTTGGAGCTCTGTATGACTCTGCGATGAGTCGTCATTTATTTTAGAAGATAAGAAACGTGTCTGTTCTCTCCGCTAAGGGCCACCTGGATTCCTCTATCGAGCTGGCTGCTTTGTCCACGCTTCCCACCCTCATGGTGCTGAGCTGAGTCAGAACTCTGCGCTGGGAAGGGGGGGTGGAGATGCGTGAAGTAAGAGGTTAGTCAGGAAGGTTTCTGTTTCTTTTGTGGTTTTCTGGGGGGTAAAACAAATTACATTGCCATAGAAACTTCATCTTCTATCTGTTTTTCAAGAAGTTTCTCAGCAGATTTAGAACCTGGACCGAGATAGGATCAGGCACATGAGCACAACTTAAACCGGGTTCATAGAGTCCGAATTACAGTCCCAATCCCATAGACTAGGCTGCGTGTTGATAAACGATCTCGGGGGTACCTCGGTTAGCATTCCCAGACTTATCCCAGGTTGAATCGCCCACTGTACATCCTGGGACATTAAAATTCCCCACAGCTCTCCGGGCTGCAGATTTGCTTTGCAGAGAGTCGGTTCATATCAAGTCTGCTGGCTCAGTTCTCTGTGGGCGAAGCTGCAGACACCACACGATGTCTCTGGGCTGAAAAAACAGCGAGACGTACTGCTGGTTGCCAGGCTGCTGTTGCCTGAAGAAATGACGGGGGTTATCTCGCCTCTTCCCCGCGGCAGCCGCCACCACCAGCAGTGATGGTAAACGGTCGTCTCTGATGCTGCCTGTGCGGTACACCCGTGAGCATCACATCATTTGATGACCTTGCACACAGCAATTTCTGCAATTGTCCAATACTATCATTCCCACGTACTGAGTCTGTTTTTTAATAGCTCAGTAAGACAGATGTCAAGAACAATGTTCAATTCCACACAGTCATACAGTTGATCTCAACACACCCTGTAATTCCTGGGTCCCCAACCCCCAAGCCGCGGACCGATACCGGTCCTCGGTCTGTTAGGAACCGGGCCGCACGGCGGGAGGTGAGCGGCGGGCGGGCGAGCGAAGCTTCATCTGCCGCTCCCCATTGCTCCGCATCGCTTGTGTTATGGCCTGAGCCATCCCCCGCTTCCCCTGTCCGTGGAAAAACTGTCTTCCATGGAACCGGTCCCTGGTGCCAAAAAGGCTGGGGACCGTGGCTGTAATTGATTCATCGTCACACGCATTTTTCCTGCTGCGGTTGAAGGGGCTGAGACGTGCATCACGGCAAAGGTGAGGGCCCGTTTGAAGGAGAGAAAAGCTTCTATTTCCTCTTTAAATGATTCACTCTTCTTCAAAGAGATGATTATGTTAATTGAAATGATCTCGGGGCCAACAGTGCAAGTAGAATCCATTCCTGTTTTCTCACATAGCACGAGGGTGGCCTTGACCTTCCCAAGCCTCAGTCTTTTCACGTGTCGGATACAGATCATCATATTAAAAACTTTCAAGGAAAGAAGGCTGCCGAGAACTAGCCTTGACGGTCATGAAACGTCATCCTCTCAGCTCTCCCCCTCCGCAAAATGGGCATGATCTCAAAATAAAAAGCAGTTATTTCATTTGAATATATTTCTATTAGGATAATCTAACGGCATCCCTCAAAACTTTCCACGTTGTGTTTTTTAAATACGTTTTTTGTTTTAGAATAGCTTTAAGTTTGTAGGAGTATCGCGAAGATGACACAAAGAACTCCCATATACCACACACCCGGTTTCCACTGTTACTAACATCTCACGTTAGGATGGCGCTTTGGTCCATGAGCCAATGCCGACCTGTCCTCGTTAGCTGAAGCCCATGCTGTATTCAGATTCCCTTAGTGTTTACCGAAGGTCTTCTTCCAATCCGGGGTCTGATCCAGGACACCCAATCATGTTTAGTTGTCACGCGTACTTAGGCACCTCTCGGCTCTGAAAGATTTCCTTGTTTCTGACAGCTTTGAGGAGTACTGGTTAGACATTTTGGGGAATGTCCCTCAAGTGGGGTGTGTCTGATGTTTTTGTCATAGTTGGGCTAACCATGCTGTTGGCTTTGAAGACCCCAGAGGTGAAGCGCCCTTCTCACCACATCACGTCAAGGGTCCACGCTCTCAACATGACTCATCACTGCTGACCTTGACCTTGATCACCTGGCCTGATGTCATGTTGGTCTGGGTTCTCCAGTGTAGTCACTCAAGCTTTCCCCTTTCCACGCTGTCCTCTTTGCCCACACGTAGGAGTACACCAGGACTTATGCTCCAACTCCTTGAGACTAATGCGTCACCTAAATACATTATTCGGAATTCTTCTGCACAGGAGATGTGTCTATCCTCTCCCACTTAGTTATTCAACGTCTATTTGTATCCGTATAGACTCATGGATATTTATTTCATATTTTGGGTGTAGTCCCACACTACCGTACCACTTGCTTTATTTATTTTGCTCAAATCGTGGCAGCTTTGGCCACTGGGTGATCTTTCAGCCTCTGCCTCTGTGTCTGCCTCTGTGTCTCTCGACATATCATGGAAGGGTTCTCTTTTACTTCGTTGGTTTGGGGATTTTTTTGAAGTGCTCCAGGCTCATCTTGTGTATATCTTGCCCCAGTCCCAGGATCAGCCACTTCTCCAAGGAGCCCTGGAGAATAATAGTAGAAATGCTTGGAGAATGGTATTCAAGTCCAAGTTGTGCTTTACTCTGGGGAAACCTCACAGTTTCCAGGCTTTAGCCCACCTGGCATTCCGGTGAATTCTCACTCCGGGTTCAGGAGGAGAGAGGCGCTTCATTGCCCTCCGGCTACAGATGAGCCTGCTGGGTGAGCTGGTTCAGATCCAGGGAGGCAAGGATGAGACCCGGGGGTGTCACGCTCCAAACCCACGCTCCTCATCACCTAGCCCGTGACATTCAGGTGCCCTCCCTGCGGGCTCCCCGTTGCCACATCGCATGCTGTGCTCTGTGGCTCAGACCTCAGGACTAGCAGCTGCGTCTGAGGGCCCAGTGTCCATGCGGTGACCGGTACGGCCGGGCATCGTCGTCTGCTTGCTGTCCTGCCCTGGCTGCCTCGGTCCCCGTGAGCCTGAGCGCCATATGATGTGCCTTCCACACTTGACACTCGGTCCCAGCAGAAGCTTCCCCAACCCCAAGGGCCTGGGGTGTTTGCCCAGTGCCCTCGCCGACCCTCACGGCTCCCGGTGGAGTGGCCCCTGCGCAAGCCCTCGCTCGGCTTCAGACTTTTTTTCCCATGTTCAGTTACATTAACTGAGCTGATGACAGGCGGTTGGATGAGAGTCATTTCCATTAGCCCTAAATGAGGCCCTGAAGGAAAATTTAATTCACATCCCCAAACACCGCTGAACTTAGAGCGTGATTCAAGGCAAAGGTGAGAGAGATGAGGTGGTTGAAAATAAGTCCATTTCCTCCTGAGATAAGACACCGCTCTCGGCCTCTCTGAGTGAAGATGCTCTAACCACACCTTTAAGTGGGAGTAGTTGTTTCAACTTGAAAAAAAAATACAAAGAGTTTAAAAAATAATCTGTGAAGCTCTGATATTTATATTTGAGTCCCCTCCTTCCCTTGCTCCTTACTTGGAAATACAGAGCCGCATCCCCTGTCCAGGTAGATGTCTGTGCCTGGGTCCTGGGGTCTCTTGCATGCTTAGAAACTGCTCTGGACACATCACAGGGGCACGGGGGTGTCCCCGAACCATACTCAGTTAACTAAAGCCTCAGCGGGCAGCAGCCCAACGACATGTTTTGAGGGAAGTAGCTAGAATGTGCTTTGGAATATCTACTTTATTGTGAAATGGAGTCATTTCTTTCTTCTCTGCTTCTGTTGAAATAAAGGAAAAGGGGGCCCAGGAATTGCCGAGGGCCATGCAGAGCCAGCTGTAGGAGGACTTCCTTTGTGTCAGTAACTTCCCTGTGACTCGCGTCCTATTCGGGATTTTTAAGACAATAAAAGGCGTGGCGTCATTGTTCTCCTGTTGCTTTGCTTATGTTGAAACAAAAGTTTAGAATTGAGAAAGGGGAACAGAACGACAAACCGAAAGATCTCCCCAAAATGAAGAAGAGACAAAATACAGCGAAACATTACTTATTCTTGACTTAAATAAATGTGGCACCTGCATAAGCTTTGAGGTGTGACGAGTCAGCCAGGATGAAAAAACAAACCTCAGAACTTGGAAGACCAACGCAGAAACAGGCCAACTGCTATTAGTAATGATGGATTTCTGTTTATTAGTCTCTCCAAATGTGAAAGAAGCTGGAACTGATGCTTGGTCCACAGAAGCCCAAGTAGGGAAGGTCCATGAAAAAACATCTAAATACAGAGTGTTTTTCCTACTTAGATCTTCTCACTCAGGTTTCACTCAGTGGGGCGGCTCACAGGCCTCTAAGGAAGATGCCCTAAACGCTGAGACGCTCCTGCCAAAGCTGGGGATGCTCAAGCCCAGAGCTGGAAGAAGTGGGGATGCATCCCTGCAGCTGGGGTGAAAGGCCTTCCTTGCTACACCTGTCTCTGCAGAGAAAGCGGCACCCCTGCATCAGCCATCTGTGATGTGAAACAAATTTCTACAGACCTGTTGCGCTAAAACAGCACCTGCTAGGACCATGGTTCCCACGGCTCAGAAGTTCCAGCACAGCTTAGCTGTCCCTCTGTTCAGGGTCCCATCTGGCTAAAATCAACCTGTTGGCTGGGGCACTTCTAAACTTGGACGGTTGTGGGCAGACCCACTTCCTCCCAGCTGTAGACTTCCTGGCTGCTTGCTTCTTCAGGGGAGGCAGGTGAGCATCTCTGATGCTTCAGATCTCTTCGATTTCTTTCCACTCTGACCTCCAGATCCTTTTCTAAAACGTTCACCTGATTATACCAGGCCTGCCCAGGATTAGCTGCCTTTGGTTAACTCAGAGTCCCTTGATTGGGAACCTTAATTCCATCATCTGCAAAATTCCTTCACCTTTGCAAATTAATGTAACCTAATCACGGGAGTGACAGCCCATCATGCTAACGGGTCCCGCCTCCACTCAAAAGGAGGAATCATCAGACACATGCGCCAGGGGCGGGAATCTTTGCCGCCGTCTCAGAATTCTGCCGACCACAGCTGTCTCCGTGAGACCAGCTTCTGAGGTCATTGCTAAAAGCACAAATATTCACTTCTAGAAAGAAAGCACCAACGGGGCCGTGATCACCCAGACCAGGACTGCAGTGATTGATTGGTACACGGGCTGTTACAGTCAGGGCCTCGCTCATAGCCCCAATTCCTCCACGTGAAAACCCCCGGGAGCTGATGGGCTGTAAGTGCACTTGGGAGGTGAGGACGGCTCTCCAGGAACAGGAGGGAAATTCACTGTCCCATCCTCCCTGGGTGCTCTGTCTCCTAGAATTCTCTTGTCACTTTTTTCCTTTTTAAGCACAGAATGCATATTAGAGGCCCTTGACAGTTTTCAGATGTCCTGCTGAGGGTTGAAAAAGAGGCCTTACTGAGATTCTGTTTTCCCATCTCTGTGCTATGAAACCAAGAAAGGAGTATGAGGGGCCCTGGACAGTCGTGCGGCTCGGCTGTGGGGCAGTAGAATAGGAGAGACCAATGCAATCTGGCCTCTGGATCGGACTCAGAGCCTCTGAGGCCAGACCTCACGCCCTACTAACAGAATAAGACTGCATCGACCCTAAACGTGTAGCGAACAAAAACTCCTCCGAAAACATCCTCAGTTAACGTGTTTCTCCCACTGTGTCCCCCAGGCCTGGAATTCTGGTAACTGGGGTGGCAGACACAAAGGGCTTCAACCAGCGTTTCTAAACCAGTGGCAGAAACTGGCTTCCACGGAGGGTCCCGTATCAACCAAACTTGATGTCATAGAAGCTCAATATCTTATAATAATCTATCATGGCAAAGAATCTCAAAAAGAATAAATATATATTGTATATGAATAACTGAATCACTGTGCTGTACACCTGAAACCAACACCATGTTGTAAATCAACTTTATTTCAATAAAAATATTTTAAATAAGGCAATTATTGATTAAAAAATGAGAAACTCACAAGTGGGGCTGCACCTTCTATTGATAGGATGCTGCTCTCTAACCCTCAGGGGAAGGGATGCACCGGTCTATTTTACTCTGTTTTAATTTTTTCACATTTTATTAGCAGCCGTCATCCATATTGTGCAAAAAGAAAGTCACCCGCAATCTCAAGGTTAAACACATGGGATTTACACACGTGCGTATGTGTGTGTTTGTCTGTTTTCACAACCATGAGATCACAAGTTACACATTGCTTTGTCATCTATTATTTTGTTATTCCACCAGGAACTTTTCAGAACTTTGTGCTGTGTTTCCAGGACAAAACATACTGCTGGCATGTAGTAATTCCTCAGTAACATCCGTGGACTAAACTTGTCTCTGTTAATAAAACTCCAGCATCGTCTCAATGACTATAAAGTGACACATTGGATGTTGTCTGAGTCAGTATTTCCCAGCACGTGATATTTTCCTACTGCTAATTTCCAGGGGGATCTTAGGTAGTACCTGGGTGACTATGTGTTTATCTTAATCATTATGTATTTTAATTTGTACTTGAAACAATTATATAAGTAGCATATCAAGCCAATGAGTTCATAATATTTTAGGATTAGACCTAAGCACTATTTAAGTTAAAATAAGAAGACTGAAAGAAAAAATCCTTAGTACGTAATAACTCAGGAGGTTTTGGGATTCCACAAAAATGATTTTTAAAACGGTGCCCAGTGATGGTAGTTTATAACGCAGAAACATGATTCATTTAACAATCTACCTCTTTGTCTACCTTACAGACTCTTGATCATTTGCTTTGTGTTTTTTCTGTTATAAAAACACTGTGAGGAACATCTTCCTACAGATACCTTTCTATGCCTTGTTGCTTATTTCCCAAGGGAAAAAGTGCTAGGAATGGAAATACTGTGTCTCGTGGTTTGCAAGTTTTAAAAGCTGTTGGTTTATAACGCAGAAAATCGTCCGTGGAACCTGAGCTCGTGTCCATGTACTCGCCCCAGCCAGGTGCCAGAGGACAGAGTTGTTTTGTATTTTTAGAAGGGTCTGTACCAGGGGGGAGGGAAAGCTTGGTAAGTGTGCCCGGGGAGGAGTGGGCAGCGTGTGCGGTCTGTGCCCCCCCCCAGACCCCCTCTCTCTTCCTCTGGATTTTTCCTCCCTTCCTTCCTACCCTTAGAGAGAGCTGTGTGTAAATTTTAAATGTAGAAAACAATAAACTGTTTGATATTTTAAAGTTTATCGTTCAAATTAAAAGACATGTGGGCTGATAGTTATATTACTCATGAGGCATTTCAAAAAACGGTTTGTCTTTTAGCTTAGAAACCACCACTAAGAAGGGGGGCCTAGGTGGACGCTCTCCAGGAAACCCCACGGCCGTCCCCTGACAACCCCCGCATTTACCCTCCAACCGCTGTGCCCTCAGGCAGGAGGCAGGCCATTCTGGCATCTCCGCCCAGGCCCTCTTCCCTCGTGGACAGCGTCCCGCTGTCCAGCTGGGCCGCTGCCAGGGTGCTTGTCTCTCACCTTAGCCCTGGGACCTCTCTGGAGTGAGGATTGAACCCACACTGGAACCAATGGGCTGGCAGCCCCGAGGGGAGATACTTGCATTCTGTATTCACAAACACTGTCATCATTTACTGAACTCTTTCTGATTGTATCACCTTTATCACTTGCAACATTTGTTTTAAAAGTATATATATCTACTCTAAGTTAAAATCATTATTACTTGTAATAAGAACATAACCACACTTAATAAAAACAATGAAAATAATGTTCTCACAATCTTGCATGATGCCAAAGCTGTGGAAGGCCCAAGCCTGCAGCCCTTCTGTCCGTCGCAAAGGGGATTAGCGGGAAGGCCTGCTGAAGATGCGTCGGTGCCCAGCGGTGGCCCCCATGCCCAGCCCAGCACCCCCAGGGCCCCAATCCCGTCACATCTGCTCATCCCGTGACATCCCACGTTGTATCAACTCCTCCCTGACATCCTCTTCCCTCCCCACTCCGCCGCCCAAGTTCAGGTTTCTCTTGACTAATTTCTATTTAAATTTGGAGGTTTGACCATAGCCTGTCCCAGGCCTAAGCCCAGCAACAGGGTCAGAGCAGATGCTTGGCCTGTGTATGCTAAAAAAAAAAAAAAAGGAAATGAATAAAGTCAAATCCATCAATTTAGGTATTGGCAAGTGTACACAGACCTTGCAACCGAGAGAACTGCTGGCATCGGCAAGCTTTCTGGCTTTTCTTCCTGGAGCTGAGTATAAGAGCAAGAGGTGGAAATGGCCAGGCTCAAGCTAACTGCTCAATACTCATAAATGAATTGCTGATTTTGGCTACACTCAGCCTCATGTGAAGCCCTGGGCTGCCCGGTCCAGTTTCTGGAGAACAACCCCAACTCTCCCCGTGCTTCCCAAATTCTCTGACCCCAGGCCCGCCTAGATCTCACTGAATGATTCATGGGGGCTCCCAGGAGACAGTTGCTGCTACCCATGAAAGAGAATCAGCAGACAGCGCTTGGAGAAAAAGAAAGACATATGGATATTTCTGTCCATGTATCCCGGCTCGAACAGGAGGAAGATAAACTCATTTTAATCCACCTCAGGGTGTGCAATAAAGTACCGAAGCATCTAGGTTCATCCTTCAGGGCACGATTAAAAAAAATCACATTCTGCCTCCTTCGTGTCATTTTTCCTTAAAGTTTGCTGGGGAGAAGCAGGGGCCCCCCGTGATCAAATTACCTCATCTTGTGCTCTTCATCTGTGTTAAAATGTTTTCTTCCTTCAGCTCATTCTGATCTAGAGAGCAGCACAAGTGAGAAAGGGGATCTTGGAAAACAAAGAAATCCACTGCAGGTGAAAATATGGAGTTTCTTTTTAAGAAAACATACATTTGTCTCAAACACATATGTGTGTGTGTCGTTTCAACATGTGTTGTTTGCCTTTCTGTGTAAAGCCATTACTACGTGGGGAGAGGGGGAGATGGAAAATGAAAAATATTAAAGTGACTTCCATTTTCTTTTTGTCCTCATGAATATGAAATTCTCCTCTTGATCAAGAGAAGAATAATTAGATGGGGTCTCGGGAGACCTGAATCCTCAGCCTGGTTCTCTCTCTTAAATAGCTGCTTTGCCTGAAGCAATCACTTAATTGTTCTGAATTTTTGTTAAATAGTACAGAACAACTTAATATATGGACCAAAATAGACTTGTTACTCTTTCACTTAGAATCAAAATACATTTATTCATTCACATGAAAACATTATTTTTATTACATTTTCATATAACCATTTCAATAATAAAGAATTTTAATAAGAAAAACAGTACTGCTCTCTGGACCCCGCAAGGTTAATATCTAGTCAATGCTAGATTTTAGATTTCAGCACAAAGATTTCTAGTCCTTTTTCCAGAAAATGGACTTAGAGCTTCAGTGTCCCTTGGGGGACCACCCAGGTCCTGTGTCCTAAGAACTGGATGTTCTTAAAGCCCCTCCCATTTTAACTGTGTGTCTCTGATTTACCTGTCGTGTATGGGTCTGTTTGGAAATGTGACTATCTGTTCTACTTTCAAGTTTTAGAAACAGTCTCTTGCTGTCAGTAATGCTTGTCAACTTCAATTTAAGGGCGCTGAAATTCACAACCTGATTCTGGATAATAATGGGTCAGAAATTGAAAGCGGAGAAGTCACATTATTAATGTGTAATCATTGCCACGCACACACACACGCACACACACACACATGCTCAAAAGGGCAGGTACAGGCTTCAATTTTCCAAACAGAAACCACTGCCTTATTCCTCTGTATCCTGAGACTTTTCATTTATTCATGATCAGACATCAGGTAAGGGAGTCTCTCTCCCCAACAATTGTTTGTTTCCAAGAGTTGCAGAAGCCCTGATGCAGACCACTGGGTGTTTGCTTTCCAGGGCTGTGAGCTGAAATGAAAGCAAGAGAAAGGGAGAAGCATGATCTTGCTGGAATATTTATGTTGTTGAAGATGACCTTAAGACTCTTGAAAACCCCAGGACGTGACCCACCTTCCGTCCCCGCTTCTGAAAGGAGAAGCAAGAAGATGAGCTTGGGAAGAGAGACGGCGTGATTAGTGCCTCCTGCTTGGAATCAAGGCTACAAAGAAGCTTTATTTCCGTATCTCCCCTCAAGGCCAAGCGTCCTTCCCCTCTTCCCGCCTGCCCTCCTCTAGGCTGAGGCCTTAACATTGAAAATTCTGTTTCGTGTTTGATTCCAGGGGAACAGAGCCGAATCTGCAGCAACTCACCCCCACGTTCTTTGCAACTTTGCGAGATACAAAATAGTGCAAGCAAAGTCCCCGGAACTATAATTTCCTTCTGTGTGAGAAACAACCACCGAAAAGAAACTACAAAATCTCACTCCAGCCCATCTCTACCTTTATTTTATATAAATATGTTTACAGAAAGATATTTGCTCTCTATGTGCATGTTAATCTGAAGCCAGTTTTCTAATATCCCCCTGGAATACCAACTTTCTTTTTATTATTTTTAGAGCAAAGATGTGAATGTTCCCCGTATGTTTCCAGGAATCGTTGCTTCCCAAGGGAAGGTATCCGGTGCAAGCTGGTGGTCACCTCGGTGGCTGATGAAGTTTTCCCCACGTGCGGAGGTGGCTCTGGCCCAGCGAATGTGTGGTCGGGAAGAGGGGAAGGATCACGGCTGTGCTGGACCAGCTACACAGGCCCTTGCTGGGGAGGGGAGCGGTGTCACGTGGGTTCACCTGCTCAGACACGTATGGAGGCACGTTGAGTTCACCCAGAAGCTGTCTCCTGCCCAGACTGGAGCCTTCACTCCTGTTTCTTCATTTGGACTTTATTCCATAGTCATCCTTTGAGCGTCTCCTACGTGCTAGGCATTGAGGGATGCACGGGACACGCAATGGGAGGTAACACAGGGGCCGTGGTGTCCGGAGACTCACAGATGGGACAGACACCAATGCGCAGAAGGACTGAGAATGGACAGCCTCGGAGTCACCACGATGAGGATGCCCATACGAGAGCAGGCAGCCTGCCCGGGCGTCTCCTCCACGCCACGCCTGGTCCTGAGACGTTACCTGTGTTAACTCCCCTGGGGCCCACAGCAGACACCAGGTGGGAGACCCAGCTCCTGACACCTGCTCTGCCTACATTAGAGACCAAACGCTAACCCCTGGGCCTTCTTCCCTGGACTTCATGCTGCACTGAGAGGAAATCCAGGAAGCAGGGGTTTTAACCTTGTGTTTTCATCTCCATTAGCCACATATGCTCATTTTCTTCCTAAAAAAATTAATGAGGAACCTACCAAGAGAGAGGCTGTTAGGGGTACCTGGACGTAAAAGTGCACACACTTAACTATACATGTGACGACCCCAGTGGTGTCCATGAACACTACATCTACTAAATAAAAGTGGGGGAGACACAGTCAATATCTCACTCTGGTTTATAGATTTATCTTGAAAAAAGAACTGTTTCCAGGCACGTGTGGACAAAGCATAGTTCTATGGCCTAGACCAGTGGCTCCCAAACAATGGGGGCAGCTTTGCCCCCAGGAGATATTTGCCAATGTCTGCAGACATTTTTCGTTGTCACGATTAGGGTAGGGAGAGAGACCAGAAGTACAGCTAAACATCCCACAGGGCCCAGAACGACCCCCCCCCCCCACCAAGCAAAGAATCATCCCATCCAAGTGTCCATGGTGTTTATCTTTGGATGGAGGTCATCCAACACAACAGAACCAAGTTGCAAGCACACCTCTATGCCGTGTGTGAGTATGGATTGACCAGACTGACCTGTTCATTCCAGTTTTGCATGAGATTTTTTTTCCCTTCATCAGACTTGAGATCAAAGGAGCAAATAAGCTGCTTGTTCCCTCACATTTTATTTATTATTTTTTAACATCTTTATGGAGTATAATTGCTTTACAATTCTGTGTTAGCATCTGCTGTATAACAAAGTGAATCAGCTTTATGTATACATATATCCCCATATCCCCTCCCTCTTGCGTCTCCCTCCCACCCTCCCTATCCCACCCCTCTAGGTGGTCACAAAGCACTGAGCTGATCTCCTGTGCTATGCAGCTGCTTCCCACTAGCTATCTATTTTACATTTGGTTGTGTATATATGTCAGTGCCACTCTCTCACTTCATCCCAGCTTACCCTTCTCCCTCCCCATGTCCTCAAGTCCATTCTCTACATCTGCGTCTTTATTCCTGTCCTGACCCTAGGTTCATCAGAACCTTTTTTTTTTTTTAGGTTCTATATATATGTGTTAGCATACGGTATTTGTTTTTCTCTTTTTGACTTACTTCACTCTGTATGACAGACTCTAGGTCCATCCACCTCACTACAAATAACTCAATTTTGTTTCTTTTTATGGCTGAGTAATATTCCCTTGTATATATGTGCCACATCTTCTTTATCCATTCATCTGTCGATGGACACTTAGGTTGCTTCCATGTCCTGGCTATTGTAAACAGAGCTGCAGTGAACATTGTGGTACATGACTCTTTTTGAATTATGGTTTTCTCAGGGTATATGCCCAGTAGTGGGATTGCTGGGTCATATGGTAGTTCTATTTTTAGTTTTTTAAGGAACCTCCATACTGTTCTCCATAGTGGCTGTATCAATTTACATTCCCACCAACAGTGCAAGAGGGTTCCCTTTTCTCCACACCCTCTCTAGCATTTATTGTTTGTAGATTTTTTGATGATGGCCATTCTGACCTGTGTGAGGTGATACCTCATTGTGGTTTTGCTTTGCATTCTCTAATGATTAATGATGTTGAGCATTCTTTCATGTGTTTGTTGGCAATCTGTATGTCTTCTTTGGAGAAATGTCTATTTAGGTCTTCTGCCCATTTTTGGATTGGGTTGTTTGTTTTTTTGGTATTGAGCTGCATGAGCTGCTTGTATATTTTGGAGATCAATCTTTTGTCAGTTGCTTCATTTGCAAATATTTTCGCCATTCTGAGGGTTGTCTTTTCATCTTGTTTATTGTTTCCTTTGCTGTGCAAAAGATTTTAAGTTTCATTAGGTCCCATTTGTTTATTTTTGTTTTTATTTCCATTACTCTAGGAGGTGGGTCAAAAAGGATCTTGCTGTGATTTATGTCATAGAGTGTTCTTCCTATGTTTTCCTCTAAGAGTTTTGTAGTGTCTGGCCATACATTTAGGTCTTTAATCCATTTTGAGTTTATTTTTGTGTATGGTGTTAGGAAGTGTTCTAATTTCATTCTTTTACATGTAGCTGTCCAGTTTTCCCAGCACCACTTATTGAAGAGGCTGTCTTTTCTCCATTGTATATTTTTGCCTCCTTTGTCAAAGGTACAATGACCATATGTGCATGGGTTTATCTCTGGGCTTTCTATCCTGTTCCATTGATCTGTCTTTCTGTTTTTGTGCCAGTACCATACTGTCTTGATTACTGTAGCTTTGTAGTATAGTCTGAAGCCAGGGAGCCTGATTCCTCCAGCTCCACTTTTCTTTCTCAAGATTGCTTTGGCTATTCGGGGTCTTTTGTGTTTCCATACAAATTCTGAAATTTTTTGTTCTAGTTCTGTGAAAAATGCCATTGGTAGTTTGATAGGGATTGCATTGAATCTGTAGATTGCTTTGGGTAGTAGAGTCATTTTCACAATGTTGATTCTTCCAATCCAAGAACATGGTATATCTCTCCATCTGTTTGTATCATCTTTAATTTCTTTCATTGGTGTCTTATAGTTTTCTGCATACAGGTCTTTTGTCTCCTTAGGTAGGTTTATTCCTAGGTATTTATTCTTTTTGTTGCAATGGTAAATAGCAGTATTTCTTTAATTTCTCTTGCAGATTTTTCATCATTAGTGTAGAGGAATTCAAGAGACTTCTGTGCATTAATTTTGTATCCTGCTACTTTACCAGATCCATTGATTACCTCTAGTAGTTTTCAGGTAGCAGCTTTAGGATTCTTTATGTATAGCATCATGTCATCTGCAAACAGTGAGTTTTACTTCTTCTTTTCCGATTTGGATTCCTTTTATTTCTTTTCCTTCTCTGATTGCTGTGGCTAAAACTTCCAAAACTATGTTGAAGAATAGCAGTGAGAGTGGGCAACCTTGTCTTGTTCCTGATCTTAGAGGAAATGGTTTCAGTTTTTCACCATTGAGAATGATGTTGGCTGTGGGTTTGTCATATATGGCCTTTATCATGTTGAGGTAGGTTCCCTCTATGGCCACATTCTGGAAAGTTTTTATCATAAATGGATGTTGAATTTTGTCAAAAGCTTTTTCTGAAAAAAAAAAAAAAAAAGCTTTTTCTGTGTCTATTGAGATGATCATACGGTTTTTCTCCTTCAGTTTGTTAATCTGGTGTATCACATTGATTGATTTGCATATATTGAAGAATCCTTGCATTCCTGGGATAAACCTCACTGGATCATGGTGTATGATCTTTTTAATGTGCTGTTGGATTCTGTTTGTTAGTATTTTGTTGAGGATTTTTGCATCTATGTTCATCAGAGATATTGGCCTGCAGTTTTCTTTTTTTGTGACATCTTTGTCTGGTTTTTGTATCAGGGTGATGGAGGCCTTGTAGAATGAGTTTGGGAGTGTTCCTCCCTGTGCTATATTTTGGAAGAGTTTGAGAAGGATAGGTCTTAGCTCTTCTCTTCTCTAAATGTTTGATAGAATTCGCCTGTGAAGCCATCTGGTCCTGGGCTTTTGTTTGTTGGAAGATTTTATTCACAGTTTCAATTTCCGTGCTTGTGATTGGTCTGTTTATATTTTCTGTTTCTTCCTGGTTCAGTCTCGGAAGGTTGTGCCTTTCTAAGAATTTGTTCATTTCTTCCAGGTTGTCCATTTTATTGGCATAGAGTTGCTTGTAGTAATCTCTCATGATCCTTTGTATTTCTGCAGTGTCAGTTGTTACTTCTCCTTTTTCATTTCTAATTCTGTTGATTTGAGTCTTCTTTTTTTTTCTTGATGAGTCTCACTAATGGTTTATCAATTTTGTTTATCTTCTCAAAGAATCAGCTTTTAGTTTTATTCATCTTTGCTATGGTCTCCTTCATTTCTTTTTCATTTATTTCTGATCTGATCTTTATGATTTCTTTCCTTCTGCTAACTTTGGGGTATTTTTGTTCTTCTTTCTCTAGTTGCTTTAGCTGTAAGGTTAGGTTGTTTATTTGAGATTTTTCTTGTTTCTTGAGGTGGGATTGTATTGCTGTTAACTTCCCTCTTAGAACTGCTTCTGCTGCATCCCATAGGTTTTGGGTCACTGTGTTTTCATTGTCATTTTTTTCTAGGTATTTTTTGATTTTCTCTTTGATTTCTTCAGTGATCTCTTGGTTATTTAGTAGTATATTGTTTATCCTCCATGTGGTTGTAATTTTTACAGTTTTTTATCCTGTAACTGATATCTAGACTCATAGCGTTGTGGTCAGAAAAGATACTTATACGATTTCAATTTTCTTAAATTTAGCAAGGCTTGATTTGTGACCCATGCTATGATCTATCCTGGAGAATGTTCCTTGAGCACTTGAGAAGAAAGTGTATTCTGTTTTTTTGGTTGGAATATCCTGTAAATATCAATTAAGTCCACCTTGTTTAATGTGCCATTTAAAGATTTTTTTCCTTATTTATTTTCATTTTGGATGATGTGTCCATTGGTGAAAGTGGGGTGTTAAAATCCCGTACTATGATTGTGTTACTGTCGATTTCCCCTTTTATGGCTGTTAGCATTTGCCTTATATATTGAGATGCTCCTATGTTGGGTGCATGAATAATTACAATTGTTATGTCTTCTTCTTGGATTGATCTTTTGATCTTTTGTAGTGTCCTTCTTTGGCTCTTGTAATATTCTTTCTATTAAAGTCTATTTTGTCTGATATGAGAATTGCTATTCCAGCTTTCTTTTGATTTCCATTTGCATGGAATATCTTTTTCCATCCCCTCACTTTGAGTCTGTATGTGACCCTAGGTCTGAAGTGGGTCTCTTGTAGATAGCATATATACAGGTCTTGTTTTTGTATCCATTCAGCCAGTCCATGTCTTTTGGTTGGAGCATTTTAATCCATTTACATTTAAGGTAATTACCGCTATGTATGTTCCTATTACCATTTTCTTAATTGTTTTGGGTTTGTTATTGTAGGTCTTTCCTTCTCTTGTGTTTCCTGCCTAGAGAAGTTCCTTTAGCATTTGTTGTAAAGCGGGTTTGGTGGTGCTGAATTCTCTTAGCTTTCACTTGTCTGTAAAGGTTTTAATTTCTTGGTTGAATCTGAATGAGATCCCTTGCTGGGTAGAGTAATCTTGGTTGTAGGTTTTCCCCTTTCATCACTTTAAAAATGTCTTGCCACTCCCTTCTGGCTTGCAGAGTTTCTGCTGAAAATCAGCTGTTAGTTAACCTTATGGGGATTCCCTTGTATTTTATTTGTTGCTTTTCCCTTGCTGCTTTTAATATTTTTCTTTGTATTTAATTTTTGATAGTTTGATTAATATGTGTCTTGGCGTGTTTCTCCTTGGATTTGTCCTGTATGGGACTCTCTGCACTTCCTGGACTTGACTGACTATTTCCTTTCCATGTTAGGGAAGTTTGCAACTATAATCTCTTCAAATATTTTCTTGGACCCTTTCTTTTTCTCTTCTTCTTCTGGGACCCCTATAATTCGAGGTGCATTTAATGTTGTCCCAGAAATCTCTGAGACTGTCCTCAAGTCTTTTCACTCTTTTTTCTTTATTCTGCTCTGCAGTAGTTATTTCCAGTATTTTATCTTCCAGATCACTTATCTGTTCTTCTGCCTCAGTTATTCTAC
Organism: Globicephala melas; assembly: GCF_963455315.2. NCBI lineage: Eukaryota > Metazoa > Chordata > Mammalia > Artiodactyla > Delphinidae > Globicephala > Globicephala melas. The sequence goes on from NC_083328.1 coordinate 84,162,359, forward strand.
TATTGATTCCTTCTAGAGAATTTTAAATTTCATGTATTGTATTGTTCATCATCGTTTGTTCTTTAGTTCTTCTAGTTCCTTGTTAAACGTTTCTTGTATTTTCTCCATTCTATTTCTGAGATTTTGGATCATCTTTACTCTCATTATTCTGAATTCTTTTTCAGGTAGACTGCCTATTTCCTCTTCATTTGTTTGGTCTGGTGGGGTTTTGCCTTGCTCCTTCATCTTGTGTGTATTTCTTTGTCTTCTCATTTTGCTTAACTTTCTGTGTTCGGGGTCTCTTTTTTGCAGGCTGCAGGTTCGTAGTTCCCGTTGTTTTTGGTGTCTGCCCCCAGTGGGTAAGGTTGGTTCAGTGGGTTGTGTAGGCTTCGCGGTGGAGGGGACTGGTGCCTGTGTTCTGGTGGATGAGGCTGGATCTTGTCTTTCTGGTGGGCGGGGCCGCATCTGGTGGTGTGTTTTGAGGTGTCTGTGAATTTAGTATGACTTTAGGCAGCCTCTCTGCTAATGGGTGGGGTTGTGTTCCTGTCTTGCTAGTTGTTTGGCATGGGGCGTCCAGCACGGAGCTTGCTGTCCACTGGGTGGAGCTGGGTCTTAACATTGAGACAGAGATCTCTGAGAGAACTCTCGCTGATTGATATAATGTGGGGCTGGGAGGTCTCTGGTGGTCCAATGTCCTGAACTCAGCTCTCCCATCTCAGAGGCTGAGGCCTGACACCAGGCCAGAATACCAAGACCCTGTCAGCCACACGGCTCAGAAGAAAAGGGAGAAAAAAAGAAAGAAGAAACAGATTAAAAAATTTTTTTAATTATTAAAATAAAATAATAATTGTAAAAAGAAGAGGGCAACCAAACCAATTAACAAATCCACCAATGATAACAAGTGCTAAAAACTAAACTTAGATAAACATAAAAATCAGAAACAAACCAGATGCAGAAAGCAAACCCCAAGTCTACAGCTGCCCCCAAAGTCTACTGCCTTAATTTTGGGAACGTTCGTTGTCTCTTCAGACTTTCCACAGATGCAGGGTTTATCAAGTTGATTGTGGGATTTAATCCGCTGCTCCTGAGGCTGCTGGGAGAGATTTCCCTTCCTCTTCTTTGTTCGCACAGCTCCTCTGTGTGTAGGTCGCCTGAGGGCACCTGTTCTTCACTCACACAGGAGGGGGTTAAAGCAACAGCTGCTCAGGGGGCTCTGGCTCACTCAGGCCGGGGGAAAGGAGGGGTACAGTAGTCAAAATTGGAATGTAGGGTGAGCTTGTGGCGGCCGAGGCCAGTGTGACGTTGCACCAGCCTGAGGCGCGCCGTGTGTTCTCCCGGGGAAGTTGTCCCTGGATCACGGGACCCTGGCAGTGGCGGGCTGCACAGCCTCCTGGGGGGCTGGGCGTGGATAGTGACCTGTGCTCGCACACAGGCTTCTTGGTGGCTGCAGCAGCAGTGTTAGCGTTTCATGCCTGTCTCAGGGGTCCGAGCTTATAGCCGCAGTTCACACCTCTTTCTGGAGCTCGCTTAGGCAGTGCTCTCCCTTCTGTGGGCACACAGGGAAGGAATCTCCTCTCCTCACACACCCCGAAACAATGGTCTCTTGCCTCTTAGGCAGGTCCAGACTATTTCCCGGACTCCCTTCCGGCTAGCCGTGGTGCACTAGCCCCCTTCAGCCTGTGTTCACGCCACCAAGCCCAGTCCTCTCCCTGGGGTCTGACCTCCAAGTCCTGAGCCTCAGCTCCCAGCCCCGCCCGCCCCGGCGGGTGAGCAGACAAGCCTCTCGGGCTGGTGAGTGCTGGTCGACACTGATCCTCTGTACAGGAATGTCTCTGCTTTGCCCTCTGCTCCCCTGTGGCTGTGCTCTCCTCCGCGGCTCCGAACCTTTCCCCCTCTGCCACCCGCAGTCTCCGCCCGCGAAGGGGCTTCCTAGTGTGTGGACACCTTTCCTCTTTCACAGCTCCCTCCCACTTGTGCAGGTCCCATCCCCATTCTTTTGTCTCTGTTATTCTTTTTTCTTTTGCCCTACCCAGGTACGTGGGGAGTCTCTTGCCTTTTGGGAGGTCTGAGGTCTTCTGCCAGCGCTCAGTAGGTGTTCTGTAGGAGTTGTTCCACGTGTAGATGTATTTCTGATGTATTTGTGGGGAGGAAGGTGATCTCCACATCTTACTCCTCCACCATCTTGAAGGTCCCCCGCCCCTCACATTTTAAAGTTTAGAAATCCAACTGACGATTCTTCCAGTGCCCTTAGAAAAGACCTCCTTCCTTCCAAGCCCTAAGCTCCCGCTCCCCGTCCATCGACCCACAGCAAACAGACACATTCCCCAAAGCACAGTTAAAGAGAATGACTGCCTGTTAGTGCAAGGCACCCCGGTATCAGCTAATCTGAAATTAAGTGGGAGATAGTTTTTTAGGGCTGTGTTTTGTTAAGCAAGCAAAATGCAAAACCTTCCCATCCTTAGTGATTGATTAATGACCTTTTAAAGGACCTGCTAAGTGGAATGACTGAAGACTATGGGAGCAATTAAGGAGCTTGTGCTCGGCCGTTCACTTATCAAAATGACTTAGACAAGATTTCAGCTGGATCATTGCCCCTTGTACCTTAACCACTGTCAAATCACATCCAACAACCCCAAGAAGACTATTTTAGGCACATCAGCGAAATGCCACCCTGAACTTTTAGCAGCAATTATAGGTGTAACGGATATTGGCCTCAGGGAGAGTTGGACTGAACTTCTCCGTGAGCTTCGATCCGCCATCCGCACGCCCAGTGCCCAGAGATCCCTTGCTCGCCTCGAGTTACAGGTATTTGCCGGTCCCATTAGCATTTCCCAGATAAAAGGCACTCTCTGGAAAGGGTAAAAACTAGGCTAGTTCGAGCAATGAGACACTTTGTTCCAGGAAGGTTTCCTTTGAAACAGCAATTACTAACTTGCACCAGGTAACTTAGGGAAGCAGAGCTGAAACCATCACAGTGCTCTGAACAGAAATCCCACCCCAAGCATTCTGTTACCCCTCCTTTTTCTTCCTCCACCTTTTCTGTGTGATGAAAATACACCGGTTCCTCCCGAGGCTGCGGGCCCTTTCTGTTGCTTGTGGAGAAGGATGTTTACTGGGTGTCAGTCCAGGCAGAGCAGGTGTCCCACGCTCCGGGCTCTGCTTGGACAGAAATATCCTCTTCCTTGCTGGACCCAACCCTGCTCCCTGGCCCACAGCAGAAGAAAGAGAAGATTAAACATTCATTCAGACTCATTTGCCTTAGAGATCTGTTTTTAAAAGCACCACGTGCCAAGGACATCACAGAATTTGATCTCTCCCCTCGGTATGATAAACGTGAGTGAATGGACTTCTGATTGCTTGTGATGGCAAGATTTTCATTTTCTAAATTCATGGACCACTTGGGAGGATTGAGAATTGGGCTGTGTTCCAATATTTATCCTCACTGATGGCCTCTGAGTCTGTATCAGTCAGACAGGAATGGTAAACGCCAATCTCCCTTCTTTTGCCCCCAATCCAGGGCCGTCCTCTGTTCCAGATTAAGCACATGGAGTCCTTCATTGATGTGCTGACTTCCTTTCCCAGGAACTTTTCAAGAGCAAGGGCGAATGGTGGGACTCAGAGCTCTCACTGTGCCCGTAGATTGTTTTGACTATTTCCCTCTTCTCTCATCCAGAACTTGCTGGTTCCCCATGACCCCTTCCCCATATTTTGCAGTTTTCCAAGTCCATTGGATAACTGGGATCTTTAACAAGTGAGGGGAAGAGCTTCATGACACTGGTCTTGGCAATGATTTCATGGGCTTGACACCAAAATCATAGGCAACAAAGGCAAAAGTAGATGTGTGACTACATCAAACTCAAAAGCTTCTGCACAGCAAAAAACTTTTATATTTATATATAAAAGTTATATATTTGACTTTTTGTATTTTAATATATATATTTGACTTTTGTATTTTAATCTAATCTCATGTCCTATGACCTTTCCATACTCCCTTGTTAGTTCCAGGGTTTGTGGGGAGGTGGTCCATTTTTAAGGATTTTCCACACAGACAGTCATGGCATCTGTGAGCAGAAACAGTTTTACGTCTCCATTCACCATTTGTACATATTCTCCTTCCTTTCCTCCTGTCATTGCACTGGCCAGGATTTCCAGAACAATGTTGGGTCACATTGTTCTCAGTGGTGAGAGTGCATGTCCTTGCTTTGTTCCTAATCATAATAAGGAAAGTTTCTAGGTTCTAACCATTAAGTATGATGTCTGGAGAGATAATTCCTTTATTTATGGGTTTTAAAGATGTTTTCTGGCCACCATGATTTCTGATGAAAAACCCCTGTCCTCAAACTGTTTTCTTGATTTTTTTCTTTGTCTTTATTTTTCTTTCAGTACTTTGATTAAGGTGTGTCTGTGATTTTTTTTTTTTAACTTGTTTGGGTTTTTTAGTTTCTTTGATCTATAAATTTATGTCTTTCACCAAATTTAAGATATCTTCAGCTATTTTTTTTTTTCTGCATTAATCTCTTTCTCCTCTCCTTCTGATACAGGCAAAAAAAAGTTAGAACTTGTGATATCACCCAATAGATGCTATTCATTTTCATTAATTTTTTTCTGGGTTCTTCAGATTGGAATTTTTTTCTTGGTCTAGCTTCAAATCCAATAATTCTTTATGTATCTGCATTTTAAAATTGCACTCATCCAGTGAGTTTAATGTCAGATATTAAATGCTCGCTTCTAAAATTTCCATTTGCTTCTTTTTTAAACCATTTGTTTTCCTTCTGAGAAATTGTATATTTCTATTCATTTCAAGCGTGTTTACCTTTACTTTATGGAACATAGTTCGAACAATTGCTTAAATGTCTTTACCTGATCATTTCAAAATTTGACTCATGGTGGGGTCGGAATTTTGCTGATTGTCTTTTCCTTGACAATTGATCACATTTCTCTTGGCTTTGTATGTTGGGCTGTTCTGGATTGTATTCTGAACATTTTGAGTTTTATGCTATGACTCCTGTTACACCCTCTTGGTAAGGTTTATTGTGGTTTGTGTTGTTTTGCCAGGCAGTCAACCCACTTATGTTCAGACCAGATAACTGTCATTTGTACTTTCTCTAGAGCTTTAAATTTAAGCAGTGGGAGAGTGGCTGTAGTGCGGGTTTATTCTGTGAAACTCTTTCCTTCCTAACGTGGGTCTTTTAAAATATAATACAGAGTTATTTAAACACCCCAAGATCTACACCATTAATAGGCTAGTGATCTGCCTCCAGGATTAAAGGTGATAAAGAAAATTTGATAAATGCAATTGGGTGAGAGCTGAATTTTTAATGGAAACAGTGTAAAAGAGCCATCAGCTGACTCTGTTTTTCTTGAGGGATGCTCACACCCAGATTGTGTGTGCTTAGGAGAGCCAAGGAAAATATGCATCCCTAAATACGTCTTCAGGGAAAATCTTCTTGGTCACTGGGCATTCCTCCCAGATCTCCATATGACACGCATTAAAGCAAGGATACATACTTTTTTAATAAATAAATCTATTTATTTTATTTATTTTTGGCTGCGTTGGGTCTTTGTTGCTGTGCACAGACTTTCTCTAGTTGCGGTGAGCGGGGACTACTCTTCGTTGTGGTGCGCTGGCTTCTCATTGCGGTGGCTTCTCTTGTTGCAGAGCACGGGCTCTAAGCGTGCAGGCTTCAGTAGTTGTGGTTCACGGGCTCTAGAGCACAGTCTCAGTAGTTGTGACGCATGGGCTTAGTTGCTCCACGGCATGTGGGATCTTCCTGGACCAGGGCTCGAACCCGTGTCCCCTGCATTGGCAGGCGGATTCCTATCCACTGTGCCACCAGGGAAGCCCCAAAGTGAGGATACAAACTTAACTTGTACGACATTGCCTGCGTACTGCCAAAGTATCACTCAATTTAAAATATCTTTTCAAAGTGACCAAATTGCCCTGAGGACATGTAAAAGCTAATGTAATAAGAAAACAGTAAATCTGGAAGGGTAAAGAAGGTCGTTGGATTTTGGACTGGAAGAAAGTATGTCGCCAATCCCCGATTTTTCGAGGTTTAATTGTTGGTAGTGGATCAGTTGCTGCTAGATAAATCTATGCACACACACACACACACACACACACACACACACACACAGTCACTCATAAAACCCATTCAGTACAAAACGTTTCTAAATAAGATGTTAATAAAGCGCAGAATTCGGTGGATTGCGCACATAATTATTCCATTCAAGAGATAATAAAAAGCAATTAACCAACAGAGACAAATAAGTCAATAATGAACAAAGGATCCTGCCTTGAATTTCCCATTTCAAAGCTAAGGCTGGAACGAGGGAATGGAAAGACAGAGCAGACCTCAGCAAATCTGGAACCAGAAGACTTAAGCTTCTCTTGCCCCTGTGAATTCTCCCTAACCCCCTAGGCTTAGACCCCCAAGCCCCGTAGAAAGCCACGGAAATGGCCATGCTCTGGAGACCGAATGACTAGCAAACTGAAATATTTTCCTGACACGCTGGAAGAATACAAACGCAGCACACGTACACCACCCACAATTTAAATCATCATTCCACAGCCCATACTAAAAAGCTGCCAGTTAGTAAGAAATAAACATCTCACTTTCTTCTTTCTGAGATTTTAGGCCCTTATGTACCAAATTGTTTTAGAGAAGGTATATGGTCAAAACTCTCTGATGAGTTTTGAGAAAATAGGCCCTGAGATCTGAAAGCGAGGCTGCCTGCCCTCTTCATCTTGATGTTGGGAAACTTTGGGGGAGAAAAGTGCTTTTCTGTGTTAACTCAGGGGCCCCACTGATAAGCTGCCCCTTGAACATGCTAATGAATGTCAAGGGCTGGGCTGAGAATGGAAATCCACGGAGAGGCAGGTTAGCACCGCAGCTTCAACTCTCTGCCCTTTGAAAACTTTAACTTAAACTGCTCAAAAGAAGAAAAATTATCTAATTCTCATTTTTCCTTTATTCCAACAGCTCATTATTCCAGCAATAAAATTTATAAATTACTTATTAGGTGTCTGGTCCGAGGGATTCAGTAACATCAGAATGAATCTCTGGGCTTGGGGAATCTAACAGGAGAGACAGTTATTAAAAAATAATTAGACAATAATTATCTAATTACAGTGGTGAGAGGTCACCAGCAAAAGAATGCCACCGAATTGGAAAAGAAGACCCTTAACAGGGTTCTTACCCTAGTTCGGAGGTCAGGAAGTCTTCCTTGAAGAGTTAAGTCAAGAACTAAGGATGTGGGGACAAGATCCAGTTCAAGGGGTGTGGGGAGGTGAGAACAACCCAGGTAGAGTGTAGCTTGTCACGGGGAAGCCAGCACGCATGCACGTAATAAGGCCAAATGCGAGAAATGCTTGGGAGACCATACTGGAGCTTTAAGGAACAGCCAAAAGAAAAATATTTACTTTTTATTCATTTATATTAATTAGTTTTTTTACACCATTGACCAAGTAACTTCTATTTTCCAGGCATTACTGTGGATCCTATGCTACTCCCCAGCCAGCCATGGTCCTGCTATTTCAGGGTTCCCATTCTAGCTTCAAGTTTTCAAGTGACAAAAGTCCTAGATTAGTAGCTTCCTTGACCAAGTAGAATCTTTTTTTTTTTTTTTTGTGGTACGCGGGCCTCTCACTGCCGCGGCCTCTCCCGTTGCGGAGCACAGGCTCCGGACGCGCAGGCTCAGCGGCCATGGCTCACGGGCCCAGCCGCTCCGCGGCATGTGGGATCTTCCCGGACCGGGGCATGAACCCGCGTCCCCTGCATCAGCAGGCGGACTCCCAACCACTGCGCCACCAGGGAAGCCCCAAGTAGAATCTGAAAAGTAAAAGAAAACTCTCCAGATTCTTTGTGTGAAGAATACCATCAATCAGAGCGCCTGGTGCGTTATTGTTCGTATAAACCTTCTGCTTCCTTGTGCCCCATACTTGGCTCCTGTCCACTCCACCACGCAGGTAGCACCTCCTACATTTCACAGGTATCTTTTTGCCTGAGGGCATTCTTGGAGAATGCACATTGGTATTTTGTCACTCCTCCGCGGCTTGCATTATTTACTCAGCTCCATATTTACAGATCTAACCATTTAGCAAGACGTGCATCTCCTCTTTCATGGTGGGTGGTGTGCAGCCCACGTTTTCCCTCTCCACTCCTGGGTGTGTCCTATTGGGAACCTGTGTGAGGGCTGCGTGGGCAAACATAACCATGAAAGGCGTGGCCGGTTCGGAGCACGTTCATGTGACTTGTGTGACTAAGTGATGGCTGGCTGACTGTCAGGAGCTTTGCCTCAGTAGTTCCTGGTGATGTCAACATTCCCCACATCCTTGTCAACACGTGGTACTACCAGATTTAAAAAATTTTCCCCAGCTCATTCAGTGCGACCTTATTTTATTTTTCATGGATCTGATTACTAAGTAATGTGATGTCCTCGTATGCTTGGATGATAGAGACTCGTCTTCTGTAAATCATCGCAAATCCATTCTTCAAGTGGAGCTGCTTTTTATTCCATGCTGTTTTGTAGGAGTCAGTTTTATTCTACCCAGGAAAAGCCAAGATCCCCACACACAGTGTCCCACAAGGTTCTGCAACGTCTGACCACATACCCACCCTCTCTCTGGCTCACCCCCAACCACTTCCCTCCGGCCCACTTCCTCTCAGACACCTCTTGTCTATCTCCGTAAAATGTAGGTTCTAGGAGGATGGAGGCCGGCATTCTCTAGTCCATCCGCAGCACCCACCGTGCCCTGCACGCGGCAGACACTCAGCCAGTCTTTGTGAGATGAATGGATGGATGGAGAACACTTGATATATGCCTGCCACGCGGTCAGCACTCAGTCAACGCATCGTATGTACTTGTTTTTATCTTTCCCAGCATCGCTGGAAAGAGAAAGGAAAGGGTACCATTGGCTCTGTATGGGGCTGCTTCCCGCCCTTCCTACCCCCCCCAAACCGTGAAAATGATATGATATTAATAACCATTGTGCTTTATCCGCAAAGTCGCTGCAGGTGGGCGACGCTAAAAGAAAATCTTGGACTAAGGCCTCCGTGGGTGTCAAGCTACAGTTCTTAGCAGGCTACTGACTAAATAAAACGTTGGCTCTTAGGCCAATATTCAAACTAAAAATCCTTCATCAGGAGCCATTGTGTTCCCAATCTCATCTTATCTCCAAAGAAGGAATGTTACAATTAGCAATTCAGGAACTCTTTTACATCTTAGTAACCATGCATAAAAATTAATTCAAGCAAAACCTAATTTAGAATAATAATAACATGACTTCCTAATGTTTCCTATATTAATCATGGTTAAGACAGTTACTATAGCAGCACTGTTGGAACTTATTGAAAGTAACGGTAATTCGCTTCAGCGCAAGTTCTCTTCTGAGAATGTTACTATTTGTTTAAGCAAAGGAGAAAGAAATAGGAGAACACCCTGTTTCCTTTTAACTAATTTAAGGTTCAGTAGCGGACACAATCAAAAGTAATAAAGTGCTGTTTGCTCTGAGGGGAGGTGGTGGTGACCTCTGATTTTTATGGTTAGATTACTTCTAAATGTTTTCTCTCCGGCTCATCATTTTTTCCCCCTTAGTCTCATCTTTTTGCTCAAACTCAGGGGAAAAATATGGGATGAAGGAATTGAGTTGAGGGGGGAGAGAAATACATTGTGGGGGGCTACTCCCATCGAGGGGCCAGAATGAAGTCCATCTCACTTCTGTCCCTGGAGATCTTCCAGAGCCCAAACCAGACTTAAAGATCACAGTGAGGGGTCAGAGGCCAGCAGAAGTCAAGGTCGGAAGTTGGGGAGAAGTCTGGGAAAACTTAAACAGCATGAGATTGTGCAAGAACTCCCCCAGGTATTCAGCTCAAAATTCTTGGATTCTGGTCTCACAGTGATGACAGCTGGGCCCTGCCCCTCTGATATCAGGTGCTTCCAGGCGGCCAAATGTTCAAGATTTTCACGCAGAGCCAGCAGAGTTGCTGACGTTGCAGGTCCCACGTGGTAAACACAGTGAGACTGAGCAGTTGTTCAGACCTGGGTTCAACTCTCTGCTGTGCTGCAGACTGGCTGGTCCCCACTGGCAAGGAGCTTGACTCCTCAGCAGCCCTTTTGTTCTGCTGTAACAGGTTTCCCAGGGGCAGCGCAATTGACATCGGGGGCTGGATCACTTCCTGTTGTAGGGCTGTCCTGTGCATGCGGGAGGGGGGTTAGCCGCACCCCTGCTCTCTCCCCCGACTAGATGCCAGTAGCACCTGTGTAGTCAGGACAACCAAAAATGTATCCAGACCTGGCAGCATGTGCCCAGGAGGACAGAATCACCCCCAGTTGAGAACCACTAAACCATAAAATAAAAATGATTAGAGTAGCTCCTTACTAAGGAAATACAATGAGGCAAGCTGCCCCGTGGACCGTGAACCCCATGAGGGCAGACTACACGCCATGGAGTGAGTGAGCCTCGGAGGAACCCTCAGGCAGACAGTGAATCCTCGATGCGGTTATTACAAAAGTTTCTCCTTGACCAATTAGAGAAAATTGATTTTTCCCCCAAAATACTTAAACACCAAGATGTCTTAGTTCATAAAATAGAGCAGCTTTGTCTCAGAGCACTCACCACCATTTTCACGATAAAACTTTGGTCCAGATGATATGAAGAACTATGTTTTAAGTCAAACTCCTTCAATATAAGTAAGACAATTTATGTTTCCTCACTTCTATCAAACGCATCTGGGTTGACACTTTCCATAAGGGCTCTTTCCATAATATACATTTTCCTTGACTCTTATACTCATTTAGGTAGACAGCTTTTTCCACTTTCTTGAACTTCTTTTTTCTTTTTTTTTAATCTCTTTGTAAATCCCAGAACAAGTTCAAAAACAGAATTTGCCTTCTCCAGTTCACTGAAGACATATTTATTTTAGACCAGCCAGTGGTGCAGATTTCAAATATTGATCGGTCACATGTGAAAACCAAATTAGATTTCGTCTTGGATTCTATTACTGAAAACCCTCTGCCTAGTCCAAGTGAGGTTGAGGTTCAAATATGATTTTATATCAGCTGTGTAAGAATGCCCTGTGTCAGTGAATTGTTTTTAAATTGAAGTATAGTTAATTTACAATGTTGTGTGAGCTTCAGGTGTTATCAGCAAATGTTTAGAGAATTAAATGTTTTATTTTGGCATGGTTGTAGGGTCACATGAAGTTTTAAGAAAACACAGAGAGATTCCCTGTTCTTTTTGCCCCGTTTCCCGTAATGCTAACATCTTGCAAATGTGTGGTACCGTCTGGTGGCTGAGGCTCTGACATTGATACTGTCAAGATACAGAGCGTGTTTCCATGACCACAAGAACCCCTCGTGTTGTTCTTTCATGTCCACACCATCTTCCTGTCTACCCCTAACTCCTTCTCAGTGCCTGGCAACCACTAATCTGTCCTCCATTCCATAAACTTTTTGTCATTTCAGGAAGCTTACATACGTGGAATCATTTAGAAGGTAAACTTTTGGGATCTTTTTTCATTCATCATAGTCCTCTAGAGTTTCATCTATGTCATTATGTTCAGTGGTTCAATATTTTTTTCTGGCAAGTAATATTCCATGTTGTGGGTGCACTATTCACTCATTAAAGCACATGTGGGCTTTCCCCAACTTTTAGCTATTACGAACAAAGCTGTTATGAACATTCACATACAGGATTTGTGTGAATCTAAGTCTTTATTTCTCGGGCATAAATGCCCAAGAGTGCAACAGCTACAGTATTTATAGTTTTTCAACATAAAAGCCGTGTGCACATATTGTTACATTTATATCTAACTATTTATTTCAACAATTGCAAGTAGTGTTGTGGTTTAATTTGATGTCTGTGTGTGCATTGCCAGTCTTGTATTCTGTATTTTATACAGAAATAAAATTAACTTTTTATGTTTATCCCATATCCTGCAACCACAATGAACTTACTAGTTGTGGGAGATTTTTTGTAGATTCCTTTGGGATTTTCTAAGTAAGCAATTATGTCCTCTGCAAAAAGAGGCAGTGTAATTTCTTTGTTTTACATATGGATTACTTTATTTTCTTTTTTGCCTTATTGCATTGGGTATAACTTCCAGCAATATGTTGCATAAGAGTGGTGAGAGCACAAAGAAATGGAAAGATAGGCTGTGTTCATGGATTGGAAGAATTAACATTGTTAAAATGTCCTAAATGTACCTAAAGCAATCTACAGATTCAATGCAACCACTAGCAAAATCCCAACTACATTTTCACAGAAATAGAACCCAGAACAATAACTTTTATATGGAACCACAAAAGACCCTGAATAGCCAAAGCAATCCTGAGAAAAAAGAACAAAGCTGGAGTATCACATCCATGATCTTAAATTATATTACAAAGCTATAGTAATCAAAACAGCATGGTATTGGCAGAAAAACAGACACAGATCAATGGAACAGAACTGAAAGCCCAGAAATAAATCTACACAGATATGGTCAATTAATTTATGACAAAGGAGCAAAGAACATACAATGGAGAAAGGATAGTCTCTTCCATAAATGGTGCTGGGAAAACTGAACAACCACATGCAAAAGAATAAAACTAGACCACTATCTTACACCATATACAAAAATCAACTCAAAATGGAGTAAAGCCTTGAATGTAAGACCTGAAGCCATAAAACTCCTAGAAGAAAACATGGGCAGTACTTTCTCTGACATTTGTCTTAGCAATATCTTTCTGGATAAGTCTCTCCAGGCGAAGGAAACAAAAGCAAAAATAAACAAATGGGACTACATCAAACTAAAAAGCTTCTGCACAGTGAAGGAAACCATCAATGAAACAAAAAGACAACGTACCAAATGGGAGGAGATATTTGCAAATCATATCTGATAAGGGGTTACGATCCAAAATATATAAAAACTCATACAACTCAACAACAACCTCAAAAGAAACCCAATTAAAACATGGGCAAAAGAGCTGAATAGACATTTTCCCAAACAAGACATACAGATAGCCAACAGGCACATGGAAAGATGTTCCACATCATTAATTATTAGAGAAATGCAAATTAAAACCACAAGGAGATATCACTTCACACCTGTTAGAATGGCTACTATCAAGAGGATGAGAAATAACAAGGTTGGTGAGGATGTAGAGGAAAGAGAACCCTCCTACACTGTTGGTGAGTTTTTACTGAACTCAGCAGAAGGAATGGGAGCAATACATCTACTCCATCTTCCCAGAAGCAGAAGCCTGACTCTTTCATCACATTTAGTGAGACAATACAGCAGAGATACCCAATCCAAAGACTAGCTCAGCCATGAGCTTGCAAGATAATTAACTATTCTGAGCCTCAGTTTCCACATCTGTAAAAGGGGATACTCATAGAACCTCCCTCTTGGAATCGTTCATAGGAACAATGCACCTGGTACCCAAATTAGTTCCATCTTGTTGGCCCTGATTCATCACCACCAACATCCTCCCAAATACAAGAAGCATCTTCTCCCTGCTGAGTTAAGTGTTTCTTCTCAGAGTGCTACTGGGCAGGAAAGGAATACCTACAGGGGTGGGGGTGCTCTCCGTCGGGGGGCCTGCTGTGCTCTTACTTGGTTCCAACACAGTCGAGCTGGTGGACTCAAAGCACAGGTGAGGATGGCAGCCTCAGCCTCCCTAGTAAGAAACGCAGACTCTCAGGGTTGGGGGAGGCCACCCGCAACTGCCGCATCAAAATCTGCATTTTGACAAGATCCCCAGGGTTTTCGTGTTCATCCTGCAACGTGAAAAGGGCTGGTCTAGGACTGGAGCTTCCTAGGTTTCACGGAGACCACAGTCCTCCGTTGAGAGCAGACAGCAGCTCGTGGGCGCACCTTTGTTTTTGAACACTGGGAAGGTGCAATAGCAAAGGTAGAGGCCCGGAAAGCCGGCAGCAGGAGCAGGGGAGAGGTACGTGTCAAGACTCAGAGTCTCTGAGTCAGGAAAGGCGGGCGAAGGCTGGGAGCATCGCCGACGGGGATGCACAAACCTCCCTGCAATCCCCATCTCTCGTCTGGTCCCCTGGAGTCCCTGCCCCTGGGATTCAAGGACACCCTTGCACTCACTGGTTGCTGCACTGCCTAACATGGCTTTGTTTGACAATTAGTACAGATCCTTTGTCTGCAGCCAAAGCTCCTGAGTGACCTTAAGGCTCGCCCCACGTCTGCGCTTGGCTTTGATATGAATGTGAAATCAGTGCGTAGGAAGAGGCGGCAGCTCCACTGGGGAAGCAGGAACATTGCTGGGACCCAAACAGCCAGAGGCCACGTCATTTGCAAACCCCAAGGACCGAGCAGGGGTTACCCATGAGGTCTGGCTAACCTTGAAAACACAGGCGGGGAAACAATCAAGGAAGCAGAGAATCCTCTCCGGCAAAGCCACATAAATAAGTAAAACAGAACACGATGCCCTCTGCCCCGCCAAGCACAGACTTGGCTCCTTCCAAGAGGAAGGCGTTTCTATTTTGTACAGGGAAGGCAGCTGGGACCCACCCGGGGAGAGAGGAAACGTTCCTTCTTTCCTTTGTGCGAGAAGGTGTCAGAGGCTCAGGAGAAGAGCAAGCCTCAGTGTTGCCAGCAGCTGACGCATCCCTGGGCCCGTCCTGATAAATCGTACCCCAAGCAGATGGCAGCGGTGGCGACAGAGGGGAAAGTGTCCGCAGTGAACTTGTGCTTTCTTACCTGGCTTAAAACCAGCCACCCTGCAGGGAACAGGATGGAGTTTCTGGACAGGTGCTACCTTAAGCATGGGAATGGCCATTTTCCTCTTTTATAAGGAACATCGGTGCCCTGGTTGTAAAAAGTAAAAACAAGACGTAAAAGAAAGAGCATGGGTGGAGAGGAGGGCTTATAGCTAGTTACATGTTTAAATCCAGGAGCCCCCCACCCCCGAACCTTCCCCTCCAGTTATTCACCAGGCGTTGCAACCCACAGTTTTGCGCAACCAGACGTGCACCAGCGACTGACAGCACACACCGAAGCCCTAGGATCCAGGGACACGTGCTCTGTGTTGCTGAGCTTCTGAGAATCAGGTGCCCGGGGAGGCCCCTTCTGTTTGGCAGACTCGACCTGCCTGGTGAGGGGGCCCCTGGCTTGAACCATTTGGGAGTTTGAGCTACAGCTAAAATTGTCAATTAATTCATAACACAGACAGTTAATATTCATAGAAAAATAAGTCAGAATGGAGTATGGTTTGGAAAAAGATTTCCCTGCGTTGGTGTGTACCACGACTGTGTTCTCTGCTGGGCCCTTTCCAAGGCCCTAAGTTCAAAAAGAAACATCGAACAGCACAAAAAGGAAACAGGAACCTGGGAGAAAATCTAGGAGGAAAAAACAGAAATAAACCTCAAAGATATCCCTTTCCTTGGCCTATGTCTCGATTTTATTTTTGTGGTGTCTCCAATTCCTCATATGTTTGTGTTTCTAAGTGAACGATTACACATGAAAATGACACATGCTTTTTCCATTATTTTCTGTATTTTGCTTTATGTGGAGAAACAGCTAATCGTGGCCGAGTTCTGTTCACAGCTCCTCTTTCTTCTGACTCTGGAAGATGGGTCAGGAATCACTCTTACCGCATCCCCACCATGAGCTGTTATATTTGTGAATTAGAGAGCAGTCGATTCAGCGTCTCAGGAAATGGCTCCTCTCCTCCAGGTGGCTTGGCGATCTGTCCACTTTTTCCCTCTCTGCTCTTATCATCGCTGTGTCATTCGTTAAAGAGCTGTCACAACAGCATATCCGTGATCATTTTCTGTGCCTATATATATATATATATATATATATATATATATGATATTTAGCCAGGAGAAAAGAAAACTTACCCGAATATCCCTGATTCCGAAGAAAACAGTGACAGTACCAACTGAGAGAGAGAGACCGGGGCAGGCAGAGTCACTGGCAAGGCTGACAAACCAGCCTTGGTCCCTGCCCGTTGCCAGCAGTGATGGGGATGGAGCGGCGGCTCTGATCCAAAGGCGAGCTTTCATCTGTGTCCTTACTCCAGGACACTGCACACATGATTAGAAGCTAAGTTTCCTCGGAGGCTCCAGCTATGTGGGGAATAGCCGCTTCCACACACCTCAGCCTTATCTGAGTTATGACCAAATGCAATAAACAAGCACTCCTTCAAGAAGTAGACTGCACCCCTCACACCCACGAGGGATGGCCACCATCCCAAAACAGAAAATGAGTGTGGGAGGATGCAGAGACCAGAATTCTTGTGCACTGTGGGTGGTGATGGAAAATGGTGCAGCCATTATGGAAAACAGGGCACAGGTTCCTCAAAAAATTGAAAATAGAATTACTGTATGATCCAGCAATCCTGCTACTGGGTATATATCCAAAGGAAATGACAGCTGGGATTCAAATGGATATATATACTCCCATGTTCACAGAAGCATTATTCGTAACAGCCAAGAGGTCAAAACAACCCAGATGTCCATTGACAGATGAACGGATAAAGAAATTGTGTAGTGGAATATTATACAGATTTTAAAAAGGGAGCAGTTCTGTCACGTGCTGTTACATGGATGAACCCCGAGGACGTTATGCTCAGAAAAATAAAACAGACACAAAAAGTCGAATACTATATGATTCCACTCCTAGAAGGACCTAAAGTCATCAAACCATAGAAACCGAAGGCAGAATGGTGGTTGCCTTGGGGTGAGAGGAGGCGGAAGGGGGCTTCGTGTTTAATGGGGACAGAGTCACTTACCGCTCCCCTGGCAGGCGATGAGACCTTCTGCTAACTACACCCAGAAGCTGTGCTGCTCTCTAGCCGGGATCTGGGATCACGTGACACACGTTTCAAGGTTCTAGCAAATGCGCTCTGAAAGGTGACACCTGTATTATCACACCTTTATTTGCATGCTAAAGAAATATTTTGCTTCCCCTTAGTCTTTAAAATAATTGCCTTTCAGATGTTCGCTGAAAAGATGAATAGTCTGAGATTTATTTTGAGCATGATACGCTGCAATTTAAAGTCTGATCTACCAAATCACCTCTTTCTACTGACAAACTATAATCCGCCTGCAAAATAAATAAGGGCCCACCTGGAACAATGGCGTGAGATGCAAAGCCTGCATTTCCCGCCGCTCTTGGGGAATACGACCTCCCCCAGGTACGAATCGATAAAACAGCAGGGCCATTTGCATCTGTATTTTTAGCTCGGAGGAATGGAGACAGATTTCCATGCACGAGAGCCACCCTACTCCTCCGCGTCCCACTTGCATTTGCAGGTCCCTTTTCCATTCACGGTGAAAAAAGGTTAATCAATAACTGTTTCTGCAGTTTGTACACCAAGTTCTGAAGTCTTCCAAATCCACCGCCGGGGCACACTCCCAGAGAAACGTGAGTGTGAACAGTAGTGGAACGACGTCGTGCTGTCAGATGGAAACACGGGAACAGATGCTGGTTTCTGTGGCCGGGGTGCAGGTGTTCGTCGCAGCAGAGGAGGAGATAGGGAGGACACCGCTGCCCGGCTTCATCGGCTTGGAGCTAAAAGGCAGGTGGAGCCTAGGCGCCATCGTTCCCTTCCTCTGGGTCGTTCTCATTAAGACAAAATCCCGTGTGAAGGAGCTCATCCTCCGGGACCTGCCCTCCCTGTAGGCATTAATCAGGGAATGTGATTGCTCCGCAAATAATCATCATTCAGAGAGACTGAGGGCCAGTCCAAGAGGCCTGCGGTCAGAGACAGTGCATCTGTTTCCTCCTCGACAGAGATTGGTAGGGGAAGTGGGGGAATGTGATGTAACCTTGTCAGAAAATTCGAGACCATCATCAAACTTGGTGGTGGCATCGCTGCCGGGTTGAATTAACACATGCCTGCAAGTCCCTGAGCCCTGTTCTTGGCGCCCGGTGGGTGCACGGTGTCAGCTGTCACACTCGGCGCCTTTTGCCACTTCGCCGGGGACAAGAACCCGTCGGGATTCGGGAGGATTTATTTCTCAGGGAAACACCGCCTTCCATTCCAAAGCAGGCCTTCAAAACAAGATACACGGTGTCCACGCTAGCCAAAGTGACCGTCAGAGGCTCTCTCATGCCTTTATTCTGTAACATACACAAATGTTGCTTCCAATAAGGAAAGGTCACTCGCACATAAACAGTTTACGTACAGCCTTTAATGAAATGAAGGATATGGCCCAGAGCGAGATGGACTTTTTGCTGCCGCTTCCCTGCAAGGTAACGAGAAACATTAAAAATGCATTTGGCCCTGATAGGTTGAATTCATTTTAACTGGCATAAATAGGACAGATGAGCTATTCAAATGTCTGCAGAGCACCGTATAATGAAATACTGATCATCTTCTCATGGCTCCGCCAGGAGGGGACAATCATTTGTTTTCTCTCGACATTAGTATTTCATGGTACCAATCATGAATTCGATGTTGCAGCCTCGCAGCCTGCACCCAGTTTCGTTTACTTATGTAGCCCAAAGTCTCATGGATCAAAATTTACAGGGAGAAAAGCTATAGTGTTAAATGCATAACCTTTAATGAACCCTGAATCGATAGTACGTACATTCTTGGGTATAGGTCATTAAGAACTTATTTTTTTACAAGTCTTCTAGGGTTACCAATTGTAATAAATGTTTATTAATAGTACTTTTTTGTTTCTTTAAAATCAGAAATCTATGGAAACTTGCGTCTCTTACCATTTGCCTTTGAAGTATGATTGGAGAGTTTACCCCAGCCTCTGCTGGGGTGACTTCGCGGGTGAGTCCTGATTGTGCCAAAATTTGGTAGCTGTTTCTACGGAGAAGACATCGTCAGTGTGGATTTTATTTCACGAAGTTCCTTCGGAAACCCCAATTCGACAGGTTTTTCTTTTACTTCAAGACCAAAGAAAACTCATCCTCAGATGATAGATACTCCAGATCTCTGAGATATAGTATGTGGATGTGCTTGGATTTTGTTATTTTCCTCTCCAGAGGACTTTGAGGCTCTTTTTTCTGACACTCTGGATTTCCAGTACATGTCAAAGGGAAATCCTCTGATAAAAGGTTTGAAATCCCACCCAATGCACCCTAATCCCCTCTCCTCTGCCAGCTCCTCTCTGCAGACACCCCTCCCCTGATTCTTCAGGCATCCCTCAGAGGGTTCCCCGGGGGTCTTGTCCCTCACCCCTGTGCGTGTCATGCTGGGGTCCCGCGTGGACAGCAGGTCTTAGGTGACGTGTGTGTTCAGTTCTGGGACTTGCCTCCTACACCGAGCAGGAGAAGACTTTAATCTTGTTGCTCTGATCCTTGCCGAGCGCACAGGTATTAGTCAGAACCCCCGGGGTCAATGCTGCAAACAGGGTCGTGTCAACGTCCAAGTCAGCCCTCCTAGCGGTAATCCAGGTAGGAAAAGCATCAACATCATCCTGTGTTGTCAGCGTTTCCCTGCAAACATAACACCCCCGCCCCCCCGCCAGGACCTACCAGTTACTGAGAGCTTCCGATTGTTTTCCTCTTAAGAGCCTTTGAACGCATCCTCGTTCTCTGCATCCCGCTGCCACTGCAGTACCGCCACCAGGCTCCCTCATCCCCACCTTCAACGCTGCACAGAGCCTGAGATCCCTGCCCCATTCTTGGTCCTCCAGCCCCTTCCTTATGCTAACCGGCATCATCTTTTAGAAGCTTCAATCTGATAAAGACATTGCCCTATGCATCCTCTTAATGATTTCCCAAAGCTTAAAATTCTTACTGTGGTACACGGGCTGCCCGTCCGCCTGTCTGTCTGGGCTTGTGTGACACCTCCCCACCTTGGGGATGGCCTTGTCCTCTCTTCCGGTTCCTCCAACAAGCTATCAATATGGTCCCATCTGCCCAGCACCCTATTCCCTTGAGTTTTCCATCGTTCCTGCCTCACCCTCACCTCCTCAGGAGGCAAGCCTTCCCCAAAGCACTTAGCATCCCCTGTCCTAAGCTCCTATAGATCCCAGAACCGTCTAATGACATTTTTACACACCAGATCAATATTGATTCTCCCCTTTGCATTGGCAGCTCCGTGAGGTCAGGTGCAGTGGGTGTCCTGTTCAAAGCCCACTGGTCAGCCCACTGCAATGCCAGGAGTGTGCTTAGAGCACTTCTGCCAAAGGTAATAAATATCTCAGTTTCCGCTGACGTCTGCCTATCCCAGCTCTAGTGAAACACCCTCTAAAGAGTCTGAATGAATGTAAATACTAGATTTCTGCGAAAATTCTATTTTTGGCCCAAATCCATGGTCAACAATGACTTAAAATCCACCAAGAATGATTTTCTCCAAAGAGTTATATAAACAATAGGTCATCAACTGAAGAGAGACTGGGTACATAAAAAAGAGAAGAATAAAAGATGCTTTCTCACCCAAAGATAATATACAGATATTTAGAGAAATAGACCAGTTTGCAAACCGGACACACCGGAGGGTGATTGAAACTACAGCTAAGACCCTAGATGTCTGCTTTCAGCTGTCACATTAGGATCCCTCCAGAGTCGTCGTGTGAAACCATTTTGAACATTTTTCATTCAACTCGCGGAAACCCACATCTTCAGCCGGAAGGTGTCCCCAAGCCCCTCCTTCGCCCAGGAGTGTAGAGCTTGTCGTGTGATTCCGTAGCTGCTTGTTTTCCTGGGTGCTTTCTCCTCAGACAGAAGGTGCCTAAGTGATGTCATCATCCGTCTGCTCCAGGGGCCTGTGCTCGCTACCTGTGGCATCTGATGCTCGGGGGCAGCCCGCTGGGATCCCCAACGCCACGAATTCCAGAAGGAGCGAGTGCTGGGGGGAGGGAACAGGTCGCAGCAAAAGTAACTGACTCCAGGCAAACGGTTTGGTGTGTAAGGAAATGAAGCCCTGTGGAGGAACAGGAGAGGAGAGGTTGGGGAGATTCCACTGGGAGATGCACCGGAGGTGAAGACAGGACCAAACCTGCAGGGCCCCAAGGCTGTAGAAAGACGTCGGGATTTTATCCTGGTGTCAGTGCAGCTCATTGTGAGTGTGAGAGAAAAGAGTAATGTGATCATAAATTTATTTCAAAAAAGATGCTTTGGGTCGAAAGATGAAGAAAGGACTTGGAGAAATGAGGACAAATTCATGAAAAACATGGAGAAACCCTTGGAGTCGTTCATAGGATATTAGGATGCCGGGATGTTGGACTGGGGGGTGGATGGCAATGCAGGTGTGGGGAAGTGACACCTGAGCAGAGATGACAAGGGTAATAAAATCATCAGGAAGGGGCGGCTTGTTGATAAAAAGGGCAAGTTTGGTGTTTTCTTCTATTTGTTGAATCAAATTTGGCTGGTCTAGGGCTTCCCTGGTGGCGCGGTTGTTGAGAGCCCGCCTGCCGATGCAGGGGACGCGGGTTCGTGCCCCGGTCCAGGAAGATCCCACGTGCCGCGGAGCGGCTGGGCCCGTGAGCCATGGCCGCTGAGCCTGCGCGTCCGGAGCCTGTGCTCCGCAACGGGAGAGGCCACAACAGTGAGAGGACTGCGTACCGCAAAAAAAAAAAAAAAAATTCGTCTGGTCTTTTCATGATGACCAGTTTCTACCTACAAGACGCTCGTGCAGAACAGACATAATCTTACTCCTGTCCAGGTCCACGTGCACCCCTGTGAGTGGAGACACCTTTTGTCCGGTGTCAGGACTTGTCTGTCCAGAAGCAGCTAGCCCTGCTTGTTGTCCTGCATATGACGTGTTCTGGGGCTCAGCCAGCCTTGCCTCAAGACCAGCTTGGGAGGAAAAGAGTTTGGACTCTTCTCCCCTTTCTCTGGGAGTGGTGGGGTGAGTGGATGCCATGCACGGTTAGAAAGCCTGGTGCCTATGTTTTCCTAACATGACTCACTGTTAAGACCATGACTATTAAGCTCCCGCATTCATACTTACAATGTGGTGGGTTTTTTTAACGTTTTACTTGGGCAACGTGAGAGACGATGGAAGTTGGTGAAAGGCTGTCTGATATTTTAATAGATGGATGGAACACACATTACATCCTCCATGTCGTTTTTGTCTTGTTTGTATGAATGAAGGGCGCAACCATTAATAAAACATGTAGCGAAGGAGTGACTCAGAAAGACGATAGTTTGTTTGTTGTAAGGGAAGAGGCGAACTCCTGCTCTCGTTTAAACTGGTGTTCTAGAAGAATTTCACGTCTTTTATTCTTTCTTTATAAAGAGGTTTTCACCAGGTGGGGGAGGGGTGCTACATGTTCATTGAAAAACAGGGAAGTTTGTTTCTTAAAAGAACACGTGTGCCGCCCAGTTCTTTGACTTGCAGCTGAGAACTGGGTCTCTGAGATGGGGAGCTTTGGGACGGCCCTTCCCTTGCCCACCGCCCTCTGGCACATCCTTCCCTGTCACCTGGGGGTGTCACCTGTCCCCTAAGTGACCTTGCCAGGAAGTTCTGGAGAGGGCAAGCGTGGACTGGTATTCAGCCGGAGTCCCAGCAGATGGCACTGTTCCCTCTGACTTGGTACCAGCCCAGAAGAGGGGTACCCGGGTGGGAGGGAAGCTGAGTGCCGGGGGTCCACCTGGGATGTTGGGGTCCTGGGCTTTGGCAGCAAAAGGAAAAGGCGTGCAGACTGCAGCAGAACAAAGAGCTGGAAACACGACGCACGCACGGCTATGATTCTTCAGGCTGAACAACTTTACGGCATCTTGCTTGTATTGCCAGCAAATAAGATGAGAAATTTTGCCCAAGGGCACAAACGGAAGTTTCAGCAAATTCTTTTTTTACGTCTATGATTTTCTGGAAGACCATCCAGATTGCAAATTAGGAATGGATTTCCTTTCCCCCTTACGGTTACTGTAAAAATTACATGAGAGAGCTTCCAGGAAAATGCGCATAGTACCTGCCTTATGACAGTAACTTCATCTTTCTTGTCATTGTTTTGATTATTACATCCTTCATGCAAATACCCATTGAACTGTTACGGGTCAGGCTCTGTGATGGGCACAGGGAATCGCAGACACTTATGCCAAGGCCTCTAACTTCAGGAAATACACAGATAAGTTTTTTGGAAAAGGCAAGTTAACATAACAAAAAACATCAAAATTGCACAGAGAGGATGTGAATGAAACAAAGCAAGGATGCGGGCAAGATTCCTGGAGGGGTGGGGACAGGCGAGGGTGGGGAGGACCAGCTGGAGAACTGACCTAAGGCTGTAGAGAGAAATAATAACTGGGCAGTGACAAGGTTGGGGCAAACCAAGGGGAGTGTGGCCAGAGCAGCCCCTCAGACCTGGTCAAGGGGGCATTGAGCCAGCCCAAGGCTGCGGGGTTTGGGGGACAGGACACACCCGTGAACTTTAGCATCCCCACTGCCCATCTACGCAGGCTCGAGAGAAATAGAGCCGCCGCCTTCACCCAGGTAGCGCCTCCCTTTTAGACGTTCACCCGTGAAGGCCATCATCCACAGTTTCACACTGTCCTGTTGCAGAGGGAGGGGCAGAGTGGATTGCGCAAACCAGGAGCCTTTCCACTGCCTTCTGACTCTCTTGGTGAGTCAGTTTCAACTTACTTCCCATGGATTCAGGGATGAGAAGAAGGGCAGGCAGGCAGGAGGAATGGGAAGCAGGAAACTCCAGAGGCCAGGGGACCAAGAGGAGGCCTTGAAATGACGCATCACACAGTGAAGGAGGCTGCCCAGAGGTGGGGCTGCCAGAGGGGGCAGAAGAAAGACGCCGGGAAGGGACGAAGTACAAGCAGATACTTGGCTACCGACGGGCTCAGAGTCTAAGACTCAGAGTTCAAGGATGGATCGGAGCATGTCAGCCTGGACCTTCCCGGGGGCATCTGCTTGTGTAGACCTACCGATCCCTTAGATTTCACTACCAAACACTGGCCTCTGACAGCAGAAAGGACAGGTGACAATGCACATGGGGGGGGGCTGCCTGTCGTGACAGCATCAGAGCTGTGTGAGACATTCTTCCCCAAGTGTGTGCCCCCATCTTCCTCCTGCCGCCCCGCCAGACGATTCTTGTGTTTTTTTTCAAACATTTTTTTGGATTGATATTTACGTGGAATATATTTTTCACTCCATTCACTTTCAAATTTTATATATTGTTATATTTCAGATGTATTTCCAACTGTATGTAGTTGGGTGTTTTTTCATACCGTAAGACAATACTTGTCTTTTTTTTTTCATTTGGCTTTGTTGGGTCTTTGTTGCTGTGCGCAGGCTTTCTCTAGTTGCGGCGAGCGGGGGCTACTCTTTGTTGTTGGTACGCGGGCTTCTCATTGCGGTGGCTTCTCTTGTTGCGGAGCATGGGGTCTAGGTGCATGGGCTTCGGTAGATGCAGCACACAGGCTCAGTAGTTGCGGCACGTGGGCCCCAGAGTGCGCAGGCTTCAGTAGTTGTGGGTCATGGGCTTAGCTTCTCCGCGGCATGTGGGATCTTCCCGGACCAGGGCTCGAACCCGTGTCCCCTGCATCGGTAGGTGGACTCTCAACCACTGCGCCACCAGGGAAGTCCTAGACAGATTCTTCCTGACTGAAAAATTTTCTGCAAATCAACCTTGACTGCAATGACTATTTTTTTAAATACTTAATATTTAAAGATATTTTAAAAAATAGCCTTATCTTGATAAATGATATACATAAAATAGTGGATTTGGTAATAATATCTAAAACTTCTTTTCTCATACACAATTGACACCTAGCTCTTCATTTAAAATTGTTTTCTCATGTGCCATCTCTCCTCGCACCAAAAGAAAAGAAAAAGAAAAAACAGAAAAAGGACCACTAGTCATCCGTATCCCAGACCCAGGGAGTCCACAGGACACAGACAGGAGCTGGGGTTCATCTCTGCTTTCATTGTCCATCAGGGTGAAAGGTCGGGATGTTTATGTCGCGACAGAGGACGTAAGCCTCGCTTGTGGTTTCAGCACTTCTGGAGACGCCGCGTACTGCCGTGTTTCGAGGCTATAGGACACCCTAGGGTGCTATGGCTTTGTTTTTCTCGTTGACCTAATCATTCCCGGGCCCCCAGACGCCCCAGGTGCGGAATCCAGGCGGCATGTGATTGGTTTGTCTGGAGTTCCAGAGGGTGGTCCAGGCATCGCAAGGGGCCACATCAGCAGGAAGGGAAACAAGCATCCTTGAGTCCTTGCCTGGAGCGCCATCCCCGACTCAGCCAACACCCACTGTCTCCCGCTAACCTTAGAGGAAGTGCCTCCCCTCAAACTAAAAATCATTTAAAAATAACATTGGCAGGTCGAACCTTCAGGTGGCGAGAAAACAGACCATCTCAAACAAGCCTTCATTTTACAGTTGCGAGACCTGAGCCCAGGGAGTGCTCCACAGTGAGAGCGTTTGAACACAGCCTCAGTACTGAAGTCACTTTAATTCTGAACAACTGAATTTAAAGCCAATGGTTTAAAAATAGCTTATATTAAAAAAAAAAATGGTAACTCCCTGATGCTATTAAGGCTGCAGTGAAATGAGTTTACGCCTTCAAGGTAAATTCAGAATAAGCCTTTTGGAAAGAAATGGACGCTCAAACCAAGGACTCTCAAGATGATGAAGACCTTGACCCAGAAATCCCTGCCCTCACCAATTATGCCCCATACATAATTCAACAGAACAACAGAAAAGATATTTACACAGCATTATTAACTGCAGCACTGTCTTTAAAAGTAACAACTGTAACTGAAGGAAATGATTAGAGGTATACCTTCAGAAATTACATCCTCCAGAATGAAAGAATTTTATATATCCGTTACAATGATGATTATACAAACTATAAAAGAGCAAAATTGCAAGATGGCCTGTCTGTATCGACTGCAGCTCTGAAAAGCATGACTCACTGTTTGCAAAAGGGTCAGAATTGGAAGCAGAGAGCATCCAAGAGCAGAGGCTGGGCTCAGTGGGTTCTGCTCCACCAGCTGGATGGGCAAGTAGGTGACCTGGAAGAATAATATTGATTGGGGAATCGTTTTACCATAGATCACTAGTGAGATAAAGAAGGGTGCAAAACAGAGTGTTCACCCATCCTGTAAGAAAATGCACATGCACACACGCACATGCACAGCTGTAGTCAGCTTCCTGAGACAGGAGCTGTTAACTCGTTGGGTACATTTTTTTCTCCTGTGTGTGTGTGTGTGTGTGTGTGTGTCCTTTTCTGCATTCAGTTATCCCTGAATCAAGCCCATGACGATAAAAATATTTTTAAAAATCAACTGCCAGGAGAAAATTTTCATAGCTGTTTATCTTTTAAAATAAGCACAGAGACCTCAAGTTGGAAATGAAAATATTTGTGCTACTGTAATTTTTTAAAATTGGGAATAGGAGATTTAATATTGCTTTTTAACGTGAATTTTTAATTAAAATTTAAAAAATGGATAATATGCATTTTCCCCTCTTGAAAAAACCATCCTAGGAGTTCAGATTATGCATAAACAGTGTATGTGTGTACATGTGAAGTGCAGATAATTTTATTTGAATTAATGTAGTTAGGAAGCTTCTCTCACAAACAGCTATCACACCATAGTGGAAACATTTAGAGCATAAACAGCATAAATAAGCAAAATGAAAAAAATATTATCGTACTGTTTACCAACAGATCTATAATTACAAAATAAATTAACCATGAAATGAAACACTTCGGGTTTTCTGCAATATTGTTATGAGAGATCGGGTGCGTTGTCTTTTTTTTTTTCCAGATTAATTCTGGGAAAGCTTGAAACTGAAATATTGCAAAGAGCATTATGATTTTTTTTTAACCTATCAGCACATATCAGTGCTGTTCAGAGATGCCTGTTTTCATGTCCAGAGTCAAGGCTGCAAACGGGGCGGTCACTCTGAAGAGTCTGGGCGTGCACTAAAGGGAAGCATTTCCAGGAGTGGAAAGACAGAAGGTGACAGATCGAGGTTTGAAGAGAAGCTTCCTTTATTCTCCTGTGAAGCCAAGAACACTGAGATCGAAGCTCGGTTCCATGGAAACGAGAGGAAGAAAAGACTGACCTGCCCTCCTTTCAAACAGAGAATTCCTGCATCCGGCTAACTGAGATCAAGACCAACTTAGAAGGGCAGGTGCCCCTGGGTGAGTGTATGATGTAGAGGGAAGGTCCCAGAGCTCTCTGTGTGGGACAGCCTGCACCCCCCAGCTGTCCCTGTCACTGTGGGAGTGACATGCGGTCCCAGCAGGAAACTCAGAGTGCTTAGGACAGACCTGTCCCCATGGAGAAACACGTCTCCTGCTTCTTTGCTTCTAAGAAGAAAGTACACAAAAACAGAGTACATGGGGGGAAAACTCCAGCGTCCTCTCTGAAAATTCACAGTGCATGCCACGCAATCTATCATTTAATTCTATTCAGTCATTGGCCCTTTTCTTCTCCTTTCCTACGTAGGGCTCACGTTTATTTGGTGTCAAGCTTTTGCCTTTATTATGCAGATGCTTTTCTTGTAAGCAGAGTGCACAGGACCAGCCCACTGTACCCACTATTAGGAAGAAAATCAATCCCTGGGTGATACGCTTATTTACCAAAGAGGCAGGAACCCCACACCTGGAGCTCCCCTCCAAGGAAGCCTCATCCCTTTCAGAAAGGAACCTGCCGGCAGCACAGGAGCCTGGGGAAAATAGCCGGGTGGTCACCACCGCTGTTTCCTAAGTGCTTCTCTCTGCCAGGCGCTCAGCTACGTGCCCCTGGAACATTATTAGGTATAATTCTCCAGAGGACTCAGCCAGGAAGTATCACCCGGTACTTGCCCTCTCAGCCAACCCTACAAGGCGCCGTTGCAAGTAGATGGTCGGAAAGTCAGGTAAAACAAGAACTCCTTAAAAATTACACAATCTAAACATATTTATTTTAAGTTGACACATGCAAATGTACATTTACTAGTCAATCTTTTGGAAAGTCTCTTCCTTAAGTGTGGTACCACCGATTACATTTCTTAAGTGTTTTCCTTCCATAACCCTCTCCCCGCCGCCGTAATGCGTGGTTAATGTCCAAGTCCAGTTTCTTTAGAGTAGAAAGATGGCTGAAAAGCGCTCGAGAGAACAATCCTTCTCCACGCATGCCGCCCCCACCCCCGGTCTCTGACAGCTTCTGCTTCCGTGCCTTATTTGACAGGACTTTCTCTTTGCCAACTCACTTTCTGAAACATCTCCCTTCGTTCTCATAAAAACAACCCTCTTTTTGCACTCTCATTTCATTGGCTCACACGGTATTTAGTCAAATTACGTAATTACGATAAGGTGTACCGTTGCATAAACTGATTTGGGAACAAACACAAATGAATCTTGTTCAGCGGATACTTTTGCTGGAGGACGCAGGAGTGCCTGAGTACCTGGGAGGTGGGCTGCAGGCTGTGGGCACTGGGGGGAAGGGGAGGGGCACTGTCCGTGTGTTTATAGAAAGGAGGAGGGTGGTGGTCACCCAAAAAATTATTTCAGTGAAAAGCAGTTTCCCCACTGCGCCTAAATTTACAGTCTGCATCACTGGGGCTGAAAGTTAAAGGATCCAAAGCCCGCTGGTGCTCACTGTACCAGGTTGCTGCACCTGGACCGTTGCGTATCACTTTTATTCCAGGTCACTGAGTCATCCCTGCAGCTGCACAGTCAGTTCTGAGGTCCCGTTGCTCTTATCACTACAGCATCAAGTGTAGCTTCGGGGGCGGTAAGAGATTTTGAATAACAGGTTGCTGTCCTGCCATTTGCTGCCTCTGCCTGAGATCCTCCATGGGCTGAATGGTGTCCCCACCCCCAAATCTACAGGTTGAAGCCCTGACCCCCAGGACTTCGGAACATGACTGTATTTGGAACTGGGACCTTCACAGAGGTAATTAAGTTAAAATGAGGCCATTAGGGTGGGCCCTAATCCAACCTGACTGGTGTCCTTTTAAGAAGAGGAGATTAGGACACAGACCCCAGGGATGGGAAAGGCCATGTGAGGACACAGC
The DNA here is from genome assembly GCF_963455315.2 of Globicephala melas. Taxonomy (NCBI): domain Eukaryota; kingdom Metazoa; phylum Chordata; class Mammalia; order Artiodactyla; family Delphinidae; genus Globicephala; species Globicephala melas. The sequence continues at coordinate 84,191,218 of NC_083328.1, forward strand.
AAGAAAGTAGTAACCTGAGGGCCAAGGAGGGAGACCCCAGCAGAAACCAGACCTGCCCCCACACCTTGATCTTGGACATCCAGCCTCCAGAGCTGTGAGAAAGTAAATCCCTCTTGTCGAAGCCACCCAGGCTGTGGCATCTGATACAGCAGCCCTATAGCAAACTCACCCTCCATCACACACCCTGCGTGCTAACCAGTCCTCAGAGGCTCTCGCCTGGGTTCCAGAGCCCCATTCCTCTGCTGAAAAGACACGAGAAACAGGGTTACCGAGAGCGCAGTCCTCAGGACCTCCTGAGTGAGAATCACCTGGGGTGGTGGTTTTAAATGCAGATTCCTGGGCTCCACCCTGACTTCCGGAAATGGAGTTCTAGGGCTGAACCTTGGGGATGCTCACTGTTAGAAGGTCCCTGGGGGATTGCTATGAACACCAAAACATGAGAACTGAGTCAGCGTCCTCTGTGCAGGTCACCCCACCTCCAGTTTTATCCCTGGAGTCAGCCATCACCTTCATGGACCCCACTCACTTTTTCTAAAGAACCACTGGGACCTGATTGTGAATGGCAGCACTTACCCATCTAGGAAAGTTAAAGCTGCACTAACAAAACACTTTTCAGACCTAAAGCGTCCCACTAATTCCAGTTACTGACGATAGTGATTGAAGAGCAACTGTAATGGTGACAGTCTCCAGGCTAAAGTCAGTCTCAGCTTAGATTCCATTTCTGTGACACCAGCTAGGTGACCTTAACGAGCTTTCTAACCTTTTTCAGTCTCATTTCTCTAATTAAAAAAAAGATAATGTCAATGTGATGTGAAGATTGAAACTGCACTACATGAGGAGCACCTAGCAGAATGCCTGGGACTTAATAGGTACCTGATAAATAATAGATATGATTAAATTACATGTTATACAAGTGCAACCATTACAACCGTTGATGCTGAAAATAGTGTAAAGATATAAAAAGCTTATAAACCCTAATGTACATTTAAAAGATCTTATTTGATAAAAGTAACTACAAGTCTGTACAGAAAAGAATGGTCTGGAACAAAAGGCTAATTACAGGGGACAGAATGTGACGCATATTCGTTTTCACCAAAGGTATCGCCCCGAAAGTAAAGACAGAAAACCACTAGAGAACTTTAGAAATTATGAGGAGTGAACATCTGTTTGGGCCAAAACAGAACGCTTTGGAGCAGATGAATCCTCTCACTGGGGCAACTGTAAATGCTGGATGAAAGTTTTAAGAGGAGGGAAGGAAGGAAGGAAGGAAGGGAGGAGGGGGGAAAGGGGGAAAGAGGGAGGGAGGGAGGGAAGGGGAAGAGATCAAGGAAGCGGAGGAGAAAGAGAACCCTGAATGTCACAGAGAGCAATGAGGACAACCAAGGCTCAAAACACGGAGATGCAGGGAAGAGCCCAAGGAGGGGTAGGTGCGGGCACCCCACACTGGCCCCTGCTGTTTGGAGCATTTGCTGGTGTGGTTTGGGGGAACCATGGCCAAGTAGAAAGCAGTGACCTGGGACCTCAGCCTCATTGGACTGGGAAGCAGAGGCTGAGGCTGGATGTTCCCGAGGCAACTGAAACTCAAGGGGCCAACATTATGGAGAATAAGGAAATAGAGAAGGGATGCTAGAGAACTCTGCACACAATTTTCCCTCAAGCTGTTTACCAATTCCTTTTGGAAGCAGGAGCTGACATACCTGGAAGACAAACAGAAAGCAGTTCCGAGGCTAAAGAGCTGGGCAGAGTGTGTGATGATCTCACAGCTCTGGGAAGGTGGACATACAGGGTCCCCCTGGTCTGGAGACCCTCTTAAGCTGTACCAAGCACATACGTAAGTCATATATGTGATATGTCTATAGGCACATATATGATATGTGCATGTGTGCGTACACGCACATGCAGACCAAAGACTGACTAATTTGTCTGGTCAAGAAACAATGAGTCTCTTGTAGGTTTAGACAATTCATTACTTAAATAGACAGCAAAGGGAGTATTAGCTGACAGTTCCAGCCCCTGTGATCTCTATCCTACACCCTAAAACAGATGCCACCAGGAGAAAAGGGGCCAGAAGATTGCAGCATGAGTGTGAGGTATCCCAGAGTTGATGAAGATTAAGCTAAAAATCAATAACAAGGAGATAACTAGAAAATGACCAAATATTTGAAAAAATTTTTCTAAATAATTTCAATAAGTCATGAGTTCAAGAAGATAACCCAATGGAAATTATAAAATATTCTGACCTGAATAATAATGAGAATATAGCACACCACATCTGAAATGCAACTAAAGCCACACAGAGAGGAAAATTTATAGCCTTAGATGTATGTACTGGAAAAGATGACAGGCTGAAAATTAAGAATTTAAGTTTCTATCTGAAGACTCTAGGAAAAAAAGGTCAATTTAACATAAAATAGAAATAGAAAAGGTGAAAATAGGAGTCACTACCAATGCAATAGAAAGAAAAAGTTAGAGAAAATCACTAGAGCCAAAAGTTGGTTATTTGTAAAGATTAATAAAACTGATATATCATTACCAGTTCAAGAATAAAATAGGATAATCAGAATTTAAAGATGGAACACCATTAGAGCATCAATAGACATAATAACCATGGCAAGACGGTTTGAGGAACTTCTAGATGACAAATTTGAAAACATATACAACAAAAAATTCTTCAAAAGTACATCAAAATTGATGCAAGAAAAAATAGAAAATCCAAATGGTCCTTGATATATTAAGTACATACATCTATCATTTGAAACCCTCCTTAAAAGAACACTCCAGAACCAAATGTCTTCAGCATTAATTCTTCCAAATACTTAAGGAGAAATAGCTCAAGTCACATATAAATTCTTGATGATTCATCATGACCCAAGATAAACTTGACACAAACCCTGACAAGGGCGTTACAACAAAGGAACATTAGTTGATTTCATGAACCTAAAGGCAGCATTCTAAATAATTCATTAGCTCACTGAATCCAGGATTTATTTGACAAATAAAAATGTTGATTTAACATTCAAAACTCAATTCCTGGAAGAATAAGTTAGTGCGGGGAGTATGTTTTCATCTCAACAGATGCCACAAAAGCAGTCCAAAAAGGGTATCACCCGTGCATAACAGAAAACTTCAGTCAACTCTGAATAGAGGTGAAATTCCTTAGTCTGATAAAGGGCGCCTCTAAAATATACGTAAAGACCATATTTGGTGGTGAAACACCCAAATCAGGAAGATGAGAATATCTGCTAATGTCGTCATTAGTCACATCGCACTGACGTTTCTAGCAGTGCAATAAGGTGAGAGTATAAATTGCTACAACCCCTTGGAACGCTGAAGTATCTACAAAAGCTGAACAATGGCCTGGCATCATGGGTTCCTACGCAACGTAACTCAGTGTTTCAACAGCAATAGGGATGTATACGAATGTTCAGGTCCATACTGTTCATGATAGCCAAGTACCTGGTGCCGTCTACAGAGCCGCCATCAGTGGGGAAGTTCGCACAGTGCGGCATATTTATAGATCGGGCAGGGCCAACAGACTTTGTCTGTAAATGGCCATAAAATAAATTGTGTGTGTGCGAACCAAGGTTGTCTGAACCAAGAGGCAAAACCAAGGATGATATAGGTACCAAAATAAACATTTCGTAATACAAAAAACACTCTTCACTCTTGGGCTGGACAGAACTAGGTGGCGAGCCAGATTTGGCCCCTGGGTCATAGTTGGCCAAACCCTGCTGCAGAGTAAGGGCAAGATAGGCTTCTGGGGTGACAGTAGCACACTCCGAGCTGAGTGGGTCACACAATAGATTCATCAAAGGTAAGTATAAAGTTAGTGCATTTTAACTGCATGTGCATGTTAACTTCAATTAAAAGGTTCACCTAAGAAATTCTAGGTGAATATTTTTTAGTTCGTGTATTCGGAGTAGACTTCATAAGCACAGACGGAAAGGAAGAAGCTACGAAGAGAAAGACCCTCTGTTCTGTTACCAAGCGACCATCAAGGAGACATTATCAAAGGCTCTCACCAGGCTTTATATAAACAGATAATTATTTCAACATCAAATAAAATACCAAAACTTGGAAGCAACGAAAATGTCCCCAAATTTGAGTATTATTAAATAAACGATGAGATATTAGACTTCTGTTAGAAACAATGTTATGGAGAAGATTTAACCATATGGGAAAAGTCCTACATGTAATGTTAAGTTAAAAAGCAGTATATTAATAAATAAACACACATGTGCGCTTCTGTGTGTGTGTGTGCACACACACACACACATACGAGTTCAAAAACACCAAACTATCAACAATATTTGTCTCTGAGTTGTAGACCTAGAGATAATCTTTGTTTTTTCTTTTTAAACTCTCCTGTGGTTTCTTTCCTAGTTTCTACAATAAGATTGCAACTATAATCAGGAAAACATATGTATTTTTAAAGAGATGAGATTAAAGAACACTTTAAAATCATTATTACGATTCATAGGCTCTGCTTTGGAAAAGAAAATATCTTCATAACCCGAAAGAAAAATGCAACCATCCCAACTTCCTTTCAGAGAAATGAATTTTAAAAATAAACTCTAAGCAGCTTTGTCTGCAGAACAACACTTTCTTATCACTACCCCACTGTTGGCCAAGGAATGTGGATCTGGTGAATATCGACAGAGATATTTATGGTGAATGAGATAATTCTGCTGATAAAGACTTTTATAATAGACATTTTGTTTTCAACATCTATTTGCTTAGCACCTGTGCTGTGCCTGACACTTTCTGGCAGCAAGTAAATAGGTGGAATAAAAACAGAGAGTCACGTGCCCTGGAGGATCGCACAGATAGTCACGTGCCCTGGAGGATCGCACAGACAAGCAGGAAATACAAACATCGTCAGATAATCACACGAATAAAACTACAACTCCCACTCTGATACACACAGCAGATGAGAAGAAGATCATTCTGGGAGAAGAAATAACAGGCTTCCAGCCATTTACCTAAATCCACAAAGCCATCTTTGAAGCGGCGTGTACACCTGCTGCCTTTCCAGTAAATCTGACACACAGGTTTTGCACCTGGCCAATTCCTGCGTCTCTAGCTGTGTTGGGCTGGGGAAGGGGTTTAATCACTCTCATCTTAGAACTACTGGAATCCAGACCAGCGTCCTGCACCTGCCAGGGCCTCACGCGGGATGGATCAGTTTCCTTTATGAGAGGAAAATGAGGGCCCAAGGCCAGAATTCAAGAGTGACTGTCTCCTGTCTGGGAGGCCGGAGGTGTGACCAGGGCTAGAGCGCTGGGCCGAGGGAGGTGAGCGGGTCAGAGAGCAGCCAGGCCAACCAGGGTTACTGACGTCCACTCTGAATCCTGTAGGGAAACAGGCGTATACGTTTGATTGAACACAATCGTTAGTTAAAATCTGCCGGCATAGGGCCCAAATGCAGCTTGCGCGCTCTGGATCTCACCTAGAGGGAAGGAACCCAAGAACCACAGGGGGATGGCAGTGACGTGCAGGGGGAGTGCACATCTGATCTGTAGGGACAGGAAGTGGCTCCTGTGGGGATGGCAGAGCCAGGACAGAGGGGGCCGGCCCGGGTGGCCTGGAGGAGCCGATCAGGGCAGCCACCACCCGAGACTGGACCTGTGCCGTGAAGCCGTGAAACCAGGCGTGGCCAGAGCCCTCTGGGTTTGGGGGAGAGAACAGTTTATCGTGTTCTGGTGTAAGACGTTTGTAGCATAGCTTCCAGGAGAAAGCAGGGTGGGTCCCAGAACCCAAGGGATGTGGAGACACAGTGAGAAGCTCAGGGAGAGCACATAGGGACAGAAGTGGGTGGTCACTGTCTCTTAGAGGCCTGGCCGGGCCCAGCCCCAGGTTCGCCCACTCACGCCAAGGTGAAGGTTGCAGTGAGAGACACGTCCCCTTCGGGCGCCCCTTCCTGACTCGCCCCATTTGTAAGAGAACATCCATCCCCCTCCCCCTGCGGGGGGTGCAGGAGTCAGGTCCTCTTTCATGACCTCAGGCAGACTGTGCAAGCCGCGCTCCGGCCTGCACCTCAAGGTGCCTGAGACTTGCTCCCCACTCAGCAGGGCCGAGAAAACACCAGAACGGGCCGCCCGGGCTGCAGAACTTCCGTGCCAGCAACTGTGGACCCGTGTGCACCGCACAGGGGGGTCTGTGATGGGCACGCTCCCAGAATCATCTCCTCTGGTGACAGAGAACAGAAGGTGACAAAACTGGCGGTAAATTATTCAGTTTCTTCTCTTGGCCTCTGAGACGGATTCTGTGCCGCAGGGGAGCTCGGCGCATTTGTCCTGAGTCACTCGCCCCAGGCTGCCCCTTCAGGCTGATGGACAACCAGGTGACAGAGCGCTGATGTGCGGGAACAGACTGCGCTGAGCCCTGTGTCGACAAGCGCACTTTGATTCCAGCGCAGCTAATGTATTCTGAGCCTCCGTCAAGCACCAGGCCGGGTGAGTCCTTCCCAGGAGGTTAGTGATGCGCCCCGAAATCCATGGAGCTGGGAGGGGGGCCAGGACGGGAGAAAGGCTGTGTGTTTGCAGGAGCATCGCCAGGGGGGTCCAGTGTTGGGTGATGAGATGGGCGAGGACTGTTGTCCTATGGCCTGAGGAATTCCCAGGCACCAGCAGCAACCGAGGCCAAGGGCTGGGGCTCAAGGAAGGCCGGGGAAGCTCTTTGGCCATATCTGGTCTGTCTGGGTTCAAGACAACCACAGAGCACAGCGCTGCCTGAGGCCTCCTGGACCAGCACACCCTGAGCTTCTGCACACCGAGTGCTAACACCCACCGTGCCCGCACCTTCCCATCCCTCCATCACCCAGGTGAGCTCATCTCAGCCTGGAAATGGGAAGACACCTTCGGTGAAGACAGCGCCTCTGAGGGTGAAGCACAGGCCTCAGCCTATGTCCTAATAACTGTAACGTTCTCCACTGCCGATGACTTGGACACACACGCCTCTGCTGTTGACCGAGGTGCCTCTTGGGAGCAGCAAATGCCCCAGTTTGGGAGAGAAGGTGTGGACAACTGTCCATGCTGCTGAGCTCTTCGCTTCAGAGATTCTGCTGAACGAAAGGGTCAGTGGAAACGGCTCGGGACCCTACAGTCCTCGAGACCAACTTCCACGTCACTTTCACCGGCACGAGCAGAAGAAACCCAGAGCCCACCGCCTCGCAGGGGAGCTAGTGGTGACGCCAGGTTTTCCTGTGCTTGCCACACACCTGAAGTTCTGACAGCCGGCTCCAGGGAGGCTGCAGGGGCTCATGACAAACACAGGTGGCAGACTGCTGCTACTAGAGCCTTGTTTTTTTAAATATTCCATTTTTTCCTCATGAGATCTCTGCATAAAAACACAAAGACCCTTGTGGTTAACCTGCCTTCCTGTCTGCCAATCCATGCTTTGTGTATTGTCCACTCCAGCCACGGTCAGGGGCTCATTTTATCTAGAGGGGTCACTATAGAAACCTCGGGGAAACTCAGAAGGATTTTCACAGCACAGAAAGTCACTTTATTTCCCACCCCCCTCCATCAGCTGGACTCTTGTGTTTTCAGAATAGCCCTTGGGGCGAAAGCCCAGATGTGTTTCCTTAGGAAGAATAGGTTCTAGAGACAAAAGTGGGATGAGGGGCTTCCCTGGTGGCGCGGTGGTTGAGAGTCCGCCTGATGGAGAGGATGACAAGACTCCAGGTGGCTCCACCTGCCTAAAAGGTGTCCCTGGGGTATGTCAGAGCATCTTAGAATTCGCTCTTTGCCTTGCCCATCCTCACCACCCACCTGCACCTGATCAAACCCCAGTGCAGTTCCAGGCAAGATACCTCCGAGTTTGTCACCACCTTAACAGAAAGCAGGACTCGTAAAGGACAGGTGAGCTTGTCAGGAGCAGTTTCACAAGACAGCAGCCAGGCTGGAGATGAGCATCGTAAAGTCATCGGACACTCCGTGGAAGAGAACTCTCTAGAAAGCCAATAAGATGAATGTCCATGAGAGCCGTGCTCCCCACGTGTGGAGGATTGTGCTGGTCCTTGGTATCTATTACCTTATCTAATCTGCACACGTGTCTACATGCCAGGAGTGTTACCATCTGCATCGTCTAGATAAGGAAACTGAGGCTTAGAGAGGTCTGGGACCTTGGCCAAAGTCATAGCCAGAGAATGCATGGGACGTCAAAGCCCAGGGTCACACAGCACCACAGTGCCTCTGGAAGCAAGCAGGGCACACGTGCTGGGGAGCACTTCAGATAAATATCGTCAACCTCGAATTTATGTAGAGTGGCTGTGAGTTGCAGAGTGGTCAGGGCAGCTCTGACCTAGAATGTTCCCTGCCGTTGTCCAACCAGGTGTTCTAATGTTTGGTCTGAAAAATATGACCAGCGTAACGCTGTGCCCTGGACCAGTGGTTCTTCAGCCAAGGAGCTCTGTGCCAGCAGCAGGGAGCAGGGGGGCCCCATGTCATTTGAGGTCCCAGACACTCCTTTTCAGAAATTTTAGCCTATGTGCCGGCCGCCCCATTATGACAGTTTTATTCTTCTGAGCCTTAAAGACTTTCTGGTATTAAAATCTTCCCCATAAAATTGCAGATGTCCCATAGAAGGGCCACAGTTCATGCCCCATTGGTTAATAAGATCAGTTAAACCTCTCAGGGAGGGTGACAGAGCCTGGCACTCAGAGGTCACTGATGCGCCCGCAGTGGATACGGCCACTGAAGTATCGTCTTCTGCAGCCCCGTGTGTGCGCCCACTCCCACCTGACTACCTTCTTTCTTGGGGTGTGTGCTATTTTCCTATGGCTGCTGTAACAAATTAGCACAAACATAGTGGCTTAAACAACACAAGTTCATGGTCTTACGGCTCTGGAGGTCTGAAGTCTGAAACGGGTCTCGCGGGGATAAAAGCAAGTTGATGGCAGGGCTGTTCTCTTCCGGAGGCTCCAGGGCGGAATCTGTTTCTTGCCTTCCCAGCTTCTAGAGGTCCCTCTCCTTCCTTGGCCCTGGGCCCCTTTCTCCATCTTCAAAACCAGCAAAGGTGGGTTGAGTCCTTCTCACATCACATCTGTTTGACCTCTTCTGTTTCTAAGGACCCTTGTGATGGCATTGGAGGCACCATTTCCTTTCTCAAGGTCATTAACTTAACTCTCAAGGTCATCTGCAAAGTCCCTGTTGCCGTGTAAGGTAACATACTCACAGGCTCTGGGGATTAGGGTGTGGACTTTGGGGGCCGTCGTCCTGCTTCCGCAGACAATTTTGTAGTTTTGCGTGCGTGCGTGCGTGTGACTGAGGCAGTTAGAGATTACATTTTTCACACTTCCGTGTATTTGTTATTAAAATTTATACAATCTTGGATTTAGTTGATCCCCTGGTTCTGGACATTCAGGAAAGGTCTTGTGTTCTGAATTGTAACCTTTGGGCCAGCAGGTGGGGAGACACTGGCCCGGAAGGGGACCCTCAGCTTCCTGTTAGCCTGGTGCTGATGTGTCTACGTAGCAAAGGCCTTAAATGTTAAAGGATGTCACAAGCTGTGAGTTCCATGTGAGGTCTGCATTTGTAGACTTGAATCTACGGTTTACTTTACCTGATTAAGACTCCTCTCTTGCTTATCATGGAGTGCGGTAAACTCGGAGGGGGAGGGCTAAGGACTTTCCCAACACTTCTTTTAGGAGATGGGCCTGAGATATTGCATTAATAATCTCTGTGTTGTGTGTGCACTGGCTGAGGTCAGACCAGATCCTAGATTCTTAAACAAATCTGATGGACTCCTAAACGTATGAGGCCATCTTGGAGAATCCAGCCAGGCTGCTAGAAGCCATTCCGGTTCTCCTAAAAGATAACCTGACATCTAGCAGGAACTAACAGGGAGAGAACGTAGAATTGGTCCAAGGGGTTGAAAGGACGGAGGCAGAGGACAGTAGAAGAAGAGGGGGGAGGAAGGTATTTGCATGGGGGGAACCCAGGCAATAATTAAGCCACAACTTCATCCTTGCAAATCTACCAGCATCTGCTCCCCAAATGCAGTCTTTTGTCTGAGGAGTAGATGGCAGATACTGGTACCTAGACACACTCTTCCCAGCTCTTTGCCCTTTAACAACCTGACCTTCTGGGCCTGGGCTCTGCATTGTTTGGGGAAGGTGCTTGGTAAGCCTCCACACACTTCAGCCAGCCAGCCAGCCGCTTATTCAGTCAACGAACTCTTACCGAATAACCTCTAGGGGAAGAATCTGTGCTCGTTGCCGTGGAAATAAATTCACACAACAGAGTCTCAGTTCTCGAGTCACTTGCCAAAATTTTCACTCCTAGTCTCTCTAAGCATCTCTTTTGGCATATTTTTATGACACTTACTGTGACTTAAGGAGTTTCTTTCGTGCTCATTTTCCATAATTGTTTTGGGTGTTTTGTTGCTTTTATTTTTAAGCGTATTCTTTAAGGTTTCAGTTAGAATGATTGTTTAGATCGTTGGAGACTGAGGCAAAGAGTAATAAAATAGTTTCTGGCCCTAGTTCTTTTTAAAACTTTCTCTTTTCTTTATCATGATGTGATGTTATCGTTTCATAAGGACTAGATAAAGACCATCCTGGCTGTTGTTAGAAAATTCACATTTAAATGATCAAAACGGGGTTTGCCAATATCACCCAGCCTTTGAGGATCCCATAGAAATTTGGCTTTTTGGGTAACTTTTATTGAAGTAGAGTTGATTTACAATATTGTGTTACAAATTTGGCTGTTTAATTCCAAGACCCTGAAGAAGAAGGAGAAAGATCATGCTTTCTCCAGAATAATCACCCAAAAATGTTAGCAGGCCATGGGTGTCTACAAGTCTCACAATGAAATATTGCTTAACATATAGCTGATTCAATAGAAATCCCAACCAACCATACGCATAATTTCATTAAAATAGTCATTTAACATAACGCTTTAGCAAAAGGAATGCTGATAGGCAATTAGTGTCCAGATGGTCCTTGTTGAATTTAACAACAGTCAGACATGGGGGGCTGGGGCTGGGTGCGGGCCCTGCAGACACCAGTGAGTGAAGTGGTTTGGAATGCACTCTCTGCGACATCTCTAGAGGGTTCTCTGAGTTATGTGACACCAGCCAGCCTGGCTGGAAGCTGAAAGATCCATTTCTCCGTTTCCTAGCTAACAGTTATTTTTTTTTTTTTTTTGTGATACGCGGGCGTCTCACTCTTGCGGCCTCTCCCGTTGCGGAGCACAGGCTCTGGACGCGCAGGCTCAGCAGCCATGGCTCACGGGCCCAGCCGCTCTGCGGCATGTGGGATCTTCCCGGACCGGGGCACGAACCCGTGTCCCCTGCATCGGCAGGCGGACTCTCAACCGCTGCGCCACTGGGGAAACCCCGTAGCTAACGTTTCAGAAGCAGGGTCTGTGCATGAGTTGTGACAGCTCCTCATCTTCCCAATTACTTCTGTAAAACTGACAGTGTTCTCCACTTTCATCATTTATACATTTTTCACTTTTCTGAAAACGCGTCTCCAGACCCCAGCAATGCATTTAACAAGTGAGTTTAAATATTTCAACAATGACGTTTAGCAAACGGGTGAGCGTGAGCCCGGAGCAAGAACCTCCTCGCTGATCCTCCTTCTTCCTAGGGGCTTCCTCCCAGGCCAGGGCTCTCTGTCTGCACTGTCTGCCTCAGCCTGTGAAACACGGCCCCCCGCCACCCCGTCCTGTGCCCGCCCGTGGTCCAGGCTCGCCCTTCAGGCTCCGGCTCCAAGGCAGACACGCAGCCCTAATTCGGTGCTACTCCAGCCCACATGTCACCCTTTCAGCCAGGGCCCGTGAGCAGCTCCCCCCCACCGATTCCAAGACACCCTCATCTTCCCCCACCCTCATGTTCCCTTCCTTAGGCCCAGGTAAGCCCCACCATCCTGGTCCCAGGTGGTCTGACATTTCTGGAGAAAGTGATGGAACAGAGCCAGTCGCCTTCACTACACACCCACGCTGCTCAGAGCCTTGTCAGTGTTCTCAGACGCTCTTACAAATTTCCATTCCCCAGAGGCACCTCCACGGGGGAAGCCCGTACTGTGTGGTGCCTAAGAACCACTGAAAAGCTCCTGAAGGATTCCACTGTGTTACAGCGTGTGAGTGTACGCACATGAGTGGGCTGATACGACAGTATCATATTTACTCCAGTTAAAAATCTTGATGTCAGCACACTGCCCAGATCACCCTTCTGTCCCCTCTACCGCCCAGGACAGCGCCTGGAATGTAGCACACGGACAGCATATCACCATCAGGAACGACGTCTTCAACCTGGTCTCAGGATGAGAAAAAAACGTAGACCAGAGCGGCGGCCGAATCACAGCCCACCGCCATCTGTAACTTGATAGTATTTGCAGTTATTGTTTCAGGACTATTTGTTACTGTAGCAAATTAACTAATACAGCCCTTGTTCCCCTTAGAGCTCAAGAAAAGAGCCAAACCTTTCCACCGCCCAAAAGGAGGTCACAGATTGTCGGGGGAAGCCGCTTGAGCCAAAAGAGCTGGAAGCTTTGCACACGGAGGGTGGACAGCAACTGGCCAGAGAGCCTCATGCAATGGGACAGGGGGACAGAGACCAGAGGCCAGCGAGCATCATGATGGGGTGAGTCACATTTGGAACAGAAAGTGGCATAGGGCAGACACAGAACAAGACACAGAAAGCCACCTGGGATCCACTGGGGGACGTTCCCTAGTCCCCAGGGACATAAATTAACCCTAGAAGTGAAGAAGAGAGAAAAGCCTAAGGGGAAAGTTTATAACCTTGAATGTGACTACATTTTAAACCTGAATTAACTGAGACATCACATTACTGAATAGAACCCCTTACAAGTGGATCCATTAATTTTCTGTTATTAGAGGAAAATGTGGGCTTAAGGTAAGACTCAAATTGAGTTACGGAAAATGTAATAATGCTACCTTTTTGCACACCCACATTTTATAAAGTTTTTTTTTTTTTTTTTTTTTTGACTGTGAGTAAAAATCATACCCGTGACACACATAGACTGGCATATTTTCACAAGCCCTTGGTCTGAGGTATTTGAAAATTCAAGGGCTGGAGAGAAGTGAAGAATTCCCCCCGGGAAACTGACACAATAGATTAGAGATAAAAATCAAAGCGATTCTTCTTTTAGACCGAGTCTCCCCATGAAATAGGTGTGAGCCTTCACCTCAGAGGGGCTGGTTGCCAAGCAGTTGAGGTGCTGAATCTCCTTTTCTAGGAGTTACACTGATGCTGACAAATGCTCTTTTCAAATGATTGATTCCCCAACATGTGAGAATCTGAGTTAAGTCTGAACCTCAGAGCACAAGTTCAGAGCTGAGATAAAAAGCTCGCAAGCTCACCCCGCTTGGCCTTCTGCCCGGCTGGAGAGGTTTCCAGTCTCTGGAGCTGCCTTTGTGGACATAGGGAAGCAGAGGATGGTCTTTCTGGCAGCTCACACAGTGGCGACGGGCCCCGTACCCATCAAGATAAATGATGTTTACAAGCTCTTTTTGCCTCAAGCGTGAGTTTCCAACATGGCAACCCATCCATTTGAGAACAACTGGCTAGGAGGTAGAGACTGGCCAACAGCTGTAACCAAAGGCATCGTCTCCCCTGAAATAAAGGAGTCCCTCAGGGAAGTCTCCAAAGGACCACGTGATTAGCTTAGATCCAAATATTCGCAATACAAATTTATGAGTTAAATGTTTTATTATTTCAGTGATGGTGAACATTTTCCGAGCTCAAGTGTTGAAGGGAATTATTCTTTTTTTTTTTTTTTAATTGAAGTACAGTTGATTTACCATGTTGTGTTAGTTTCAGGTGTACAGCAAAGTGATTCAGTTATACATATATAAATATCTATTCTTTTTCAGATTCTTTTCCCTTATAGGTTATTACAAAATATTGAGTATTGTTCCCTGTGCTCTACAGTTGGTCCTTGTTGTTTATCTATATTATATGTATTAGTGTGTATGTGTTGATTCTAAACCTGATTGTGTGAAGGCAACTGGAGAGTTCACTTAAGCACACGCATGTGGCGAGTTTGCCACGATTGTGGTGACTTTGTGACCAGAACTGAAAAGATGTGGCCAAGTTCTCCATCTCACCACCACTCCTTACTCCATTCAGATTCTCTGTTTTATAAACTGAGAATCAAAGCATTAGCAAAAGGAGCGGAAATAGTAAATGGAGATTTTGGAGACGGAGAAAAAGAGACAGTTATTCCAGGACTGGAAAAATGACTTGCAGACACCACTGTGAAGTTTTTCTAACGTTGATACGTCGTAAAGGGACAGAACGGGAAGGGCTTTCTTCAGAGCCTTGGAGGGAGATGTCACCACCTCAGAATATCCCCCTGGGCTCACCTGAGCTCTATAGACTGACATAGAAACAGCCAAGACAGTTGGGGTTTATCCCCTATGAGTGTCACGTGGTGCATCTCAGGGAATGAGCAGATTACCGGAGAAAGCACTGCCTAGGGAGGAGTAATATAAATACCATCTCAATACCAGATCATCAGTGACCCAGCTGGTGTCTTCGACCACAGGGGATAATTTGGGTTGATCCCTCCGCATCCTTGGTTAATATTCCCCACATGTATCTTCAAAGATTTTTAGGTTTAAAGAACACGTAGCCCATAACCTTGAGACAGTGTGGCTTAACCCAGAAATCGGGACTCACCAGCTCCCTGCTCTAACCAGCTCAGGATGACCTCACTGGGGACACACCTGTTCCAGGTGCATACAGCTGGGAACAGGGCTGAGCCCAGCCCTGCTGGGGGCTGGAGGGGAGGAGAGAAGGTAGGGACCTACATCTTCAGGAGCCCCTACACGTCCCGTGATGAAGAGCACACCCCACGCCCGGGCTGTGGCTTCCCAGAGCTGCGTGGATTTGAAGCGGGGGCTCCAGCACAGAGGAGTGTGCCACTGATTTCAGTGGATGGATGCCAGTCAGAACAAAAGGCAAGGAAAGTTCTGTATCACTGTAATAACCATGTAATAATCCTGCTTCTTGGACAGCGGTTGCCCTAACACGGTCTGGGTGTTACTGCCAAGCTCCTGTGAGGACCTGGACCACGTCTTACCTGCTCAGGTAGGTGCCCAGGAAGGACATACCGAGCAGGTGGGTGTATACGTGCATGCCGGGCATATGCCCTTCTTCACGGTAAGACGAGTCCTCAGCCCCTCTCAAGACAGCCCCCACCATCATTAAACAGCGTGAGCATTAGAAAATCCTCCTCTATATCAAACATAAATACAAACCCACAAAGTGCAAAGGATGAACCAATTTCATTTCAGTTACAGAAACTAAGAATTAAATATTAATGATAATGCTGCCTCACAAGGCATATTTCCACCAGCCTGCAGGATTTCTCCAGTTGGATGTCCCCAAGAAAAAGGATTATGGGAGAGACTCAAAAACATCCCCCAGGTCCTAAGGGTGCCTGCCACAAAATGATATATTTTTTCTACTAATGGTGAGAAATACGCAAAAATGCATGTCGGTCTCTTTTGTTTCCAAGCAAAGTTTGCCCAAGGTCACTGCCCCCTGTGGAAGCGAAGCCATCCTTGCATGGAAGGAAAAGCATAGCATATAGAGGTCCCTTGCTTTTGTTGGGGAATCTTTCCATTTCAGCCTAGAGGTCATGTTTATTTAAAGAGAGGACTGTCTCTTTGTCTGGGGCAAACAGGATTTGCCGAAGGGGAGAGACTGGCAGGATGAGGTCTAATGTCATGGCTCCCAAGCCAGTTGCCCGTTGAACTCATCTGGCACCTCTCAGCATCCGTGCCAGAGGCTATCTCCAGGCAGGGTCTGGGTATCTGTGTGCTTGACAGTTTCTCAGGTGACGGGGCAGGGCAGGGGGGGTTGGTCAGGGCTGAGAACACTGGTGAAGCTGTGAGTTCATTTTGTCTCCCGCATCGCCCTTGGACATTGTGGGAGAGAGGAAGGGCTGGGAATTCATTCCTCTGGAGAACGAGGGCCTCACCCGCTCTGGTGATAACCCCTGACCTGGATGAGCAACACCTTCTTGGGCTCAGGACCACTCCCAGAACGGAACTTCCCACATTTACACAGAGGGCTGAGGCACTGGGGGTGGAATCTAAATATTATCAGATGTCCACTTAGAAGGGATTCAGTAGGAATAGGAAGTCTTACTGGATCTTTTAATTCTTGCTGCCCTGACATTTTATGTTATTAAATAATTAGAGGATGGTCTATAGAACAGGATGGGGGTCATCTTTGATCTGGGCAGATCCGCAAACTCAACTGAAAATCACAGTGTGCACACATGTGTTCCCTAGGGTCCTGGAGCGCCTGTCTCTCGTCCTGAATTCTCTAGGTAGGCAGCTGGCCCCATGATACTTCCCCCAGTCCTAGAAGCCAAAGCCAGTGGAGTTAGCTGCTGCCCCTTTCTCAGACCAGCCCCCCTTTCGGCATCCCTCCCACCTTATCAGCCTCTTCCTTGCCTCGTTGCTCCCTCTACTGCCCCCGAGACCATGCCTCCCAGTAGCTAAAAATGTCTCAGCCCCATCACTGCTGCCTGAAAACGCTTCCAAGCTTTCCAGGAAATGGAAATCCTCCGGGGCGCTCATGAATGGTTTAGCTCCTTCGGTCTCGACATAGAAAGAATGAATCAGAATCTCCAGGGAAGATTCTGGAAATCTGAAGCATTTCACCCGGCCCCAGGTAATTCTCACATCCATGCATAATGGGGAACTACCTGTGAATTACAGGGTGGAGGCAGTGACCCAAGGAAGCGTAGAAGGCCCTCTGGGCCCGAGCCTCTGCCTCCTTCTCTGTGTGACTTCTCACTCTCCCTTGGGTCCCCTCACACAACAGGTGTTCATGTAGACACTTGTTGAATGAATCAGCTACTGAGTCACAATTTGTGGTCCAGCAACTGATCTATTTATAGTTCTCCACATATATCATGCTGGTTTTCATCTCCACTCTTGTTCTTTTTCACCTGTCATCCACACACTCCTGTCAACAATCTGGGATGACTCCTCCTCTGTGCTCTGACGATACAATGGTGCCTGGAGGGGCCTCTCTACTGACCAGATATATGTTTCTATTCATGTGATGTTTCCCATTAAAATGAGCTTCCTTAGGATGGGAACCTTTTCCCCCACCTGCACGTCTTCAGCGACTGCACAGTACTCAGCACACAGTAGATGCTACGTAAACATTTATGCATTGGTGTGTGGGTATCCACAGCCATCCCAGCCAATCAACCCTATATGCGCAGCTCTCCAGAGGAAACTACAGTCCAAACTGCTTAAGTGACTTTCATAGGTGACACAGCAAAAGAAAAGAATAACCAGTATTCAAAAAAGGTGTGATATTTTGTGCTTTCAAGACTACCCTCAGAATTCTTAGCAGGAAAAAAATGAGAAGACACGTCAATATCCCAGGATAAAATGACAGAGTGCTCACGATGGTGCCAGGGGCCCGGAACCGAGGCCAGGGAGGTATAGAGAGGCTTGCTCTAGCTGCAGGTGAGAGATGTCCCCGCAAGCCTCGTCCGCCCCAAACCTGCCCTTGCCACCATGGTCCCATCGCCTCTGCTGGAAGCCGGCCCTCCAGAGCCACCGAACCAGCACCCGCGGACAGGAGCTCACACGGCTGGCCCTGCCTGGAGGCTAGTCAAGCAGGAGGGGAGCCCGCGAGAAAAGAAAAGGGGCCCTTGAGTTTCAAATTGTCTCCATAAAATTAATAGTAAAAGAGGCTTGAAATGACAAGGCTTACAGTCTTAAAGCATGATAGGAACAGCTGATTGGAACATGTACATACACATAAGCTTATATATGTATATATATTATATAAGCTCAGTAAGTAATATATACCATATATACATGTATGCACACATATTAATGTAGTATGTATTAATATAATATTAATATCAGTATATATTATTATATTATACATTACTTTATATATTAATATATCGATACCATTTATCAAGCACTGACTATGTACCTGGTACCATGATCAGCACATAGGGTCATTTAATTATTATTTAATCGGATCGTTAGAACAATCCTCTACTGGGGAGGTGTTATATGCTACGTTAGTGGAAAACCTGGAGGTCAGGGAGACCAGGTGACTTGCCTAAGATCTCACAAGTAGTATGTATGAACCTGGAATTTAAACTTGAATCTGACAAGTTCAAACACTAAACCAGTGTGAGGGTGACAATGAGGACGATGATGATGGTGGTGGTGGCGGTGGTACTGATGAGGGCGATGATGTTGACAATGATGATGACGATGATGATGGTGGTGGTGGCAGTGGTACTGATGAGGGCGATGATGTTGACAGTGATGATGACGGTGATAATGGTGGTGATGATGTTGGTCATGGCAATGTTAGCGATGATGATTCTATTAAGCCCTCGCTATGTGCTGGGCACTGTTCTAAGCACTTTAAAGTAATAACTCATTCAGTCCTCACAGTGACCTATTTTTGCTTCCATATTGGAGATGAGAAAACAGAGGCACAAAGCATTTATACCTTTCCAAGTTTACACAGCAGGTGAGTGGCAGAGCAGGTACTAAAACCTAGGCTATCTAGCTCCAATGCCTGGTTCAAATATTGTGCTGCACTCCCTCTCATAATATGAATATGAATTCATAGTATATAATATTATATATATATATACACAATGGAGTATCATTCAGCCATGAGAGAGAAGGAGATTCTGCCATCTGCGACAACATGAGTGGACCTTGAGGGCATGATGCTAAGTGAAATAAGTCAGACAGAGAAAGACAAATACTGTATGATCTCACTTATATGTGGAAACTGTAAGAGCTGAACTCGCAGAAACAGAGTCGAGTGGTAGTTACCAGGGCTGGGGGCGGGGGAATTAGGGAAATGTTGTTAACGGGTCCAAACTCAGAGTGAGA
The DNA here is from genome assembly GCF_963455315.2 of Globicephala melas. Lineage (NCBI taxonomy): Eukaryota > Metazoa > Chordata > Mammalia > Artiodactyla > Delphinidae > Globicephala > Globicephala melas. The sequence continues at coordinate 84,210,096 of NC_083328.1, forward strand.
AGATAAGTCCTGGAGAGCATAGTCGTCATAGCCAAAAGGCTACATTATAAACTGCAAACTTGCTAAGAGATTACATCTTAATTGTTCTCACCACAAAAAGAAATGATAATTATGTGACATGATAGAGGTGTCAGCTAATGCCATCACGGTGGTAATTATATTGTGACATATAAATGCATCAAATCAATACATGGTCCACCTTAAACTTACACAACGTCACATGTCAATTATAGCTCAATTTTTAAAAATCCTGATAAAACATGAAGGGATGTGATACCTCACTGTAGTTTTGATTTGCATTTCTCTAATGATTAGTGATGTTGAGCATCCTTTCATGTGCTTTTTGGCAATCTGTATATCTGCTTTGGAGAAATATCTATTTAGGTCAGCCAGTGGGAAACAGCCGCATAGCACAGGGAGATCAGCTCGGTGCTTTGTGACCACCTAGAGGGGTGGGATAGGGAGGGTGGGAGGGAGACGCAAGAGGGAGGGGATATGGGGATATATGTATACGTATAGCTGATTCACTTTGTTTTACAGCAGCAACTAACACAACATTGTAGAGCAATTATACTCCAATAAAGATGTTAAAAAAAAATGAAGGGATGAAACTGGCTCGTTATGAGAGCCACTTTTCCAAAAAAATTAAGGGAGGGTCCAGACTTGGAGATCACATATCTGGGGGTAGGGATCTTCTGGAAGAAGTTGGAATCTTTGATGTCTGCCTATCAAAGGACACTGTTGGCTACATGTGGGAGGACTTGGAAAAGCTGGGCAGAAAGGAAAGGTTCCTTTCAGTTGCTCCTTCAAAAGTGGCTTTTATGATAAAGCCCAAGCCGGGGCATTTCCCCCACAGGGCCTCCCACCAGGCCAGCACGTGCCCTGCAGTGACCGTGCCCACAGCAGGTGCCCTGGAGTGGCCAGGCTAGTGGCTGGTGTTCCCCGCACCCCCGGACCCCAGTCCCCTTGCCTGGGTGGAGGTATGGAGCACAGGCTCCAGCCTGAGGAGGGGCGGCAGGTGAAACCACGGGGGACCAACAGGGAAGAAGGCGGAGAGGGTCCGTCGCCACGGCAGCCATCCTGCCCGATCACAGTGCTGACGGGGCACCTGCCACGTCATTCTCCAGTTGGCAACTTGGTGCCTACGTGGCTTGAACTAGAGGGAGCACTGATGTGTGTGCACGTGTTTGCCTGTGATGTGCGTGTGCAGTGCGCCCTGGCACACACGTGAGGAGCGTCCATGGGGCTCGGTGCAGGGAGCTCTCACGTGGTCTCCAACTGTGCACAGGTCCACAAAACTCCTTTTATACCCCTGACTAACCTGGGGTTTGAGGGATAGGATGTGGAATTTTCTGGTTAAAGAATTCCCTTAAGAAATACTTTACATACTCTTGAAAGTTTTCCAGGCTCTTACAGCATTTTAAACAAAGTAAAGTAACAAATGGTTAATAAACACATTTCAGAAGAACAAAGAGGCAGAAAAACAATGAAAACAGAAACTTGTCACCAGCAGCAGGCAGCTAGAAGGGTCACAGGCATTGGGCATTTTCCCTTCCTGCCTATTTTCTGTTCATTTCGGTTTAACAACAGTTGTGATCAGAACAGAGACACAAGTTTGCAACAGGCTTCTTTCATTAGCATATTGCAAGCACTTTCTCAGTTGCTTTATCTCCATAAATGTTATTTAAATATATTCTATTATTATGCCCATGATTGCATATCAATTCTAGAGAAAGTAGGAAAGTGTTAAGCAAAAGGAAAAAATAAAATTGAATTATAACCCCAACACAAAAATAAGTGCTATTATCATTTTTGCATGTATTCATTTAGTGTGCACGGAAGAAGGGCTAATACACATATAGATACATGTCCATAGATGTAGCTATGGCTCACTTTACTCATTGTGTATATTTGGAATATAGGCAAAATGGAATCATAAGTCATACACCATCTTTATCTGAATAAAATGCCATTAAATGTTGGTTTTTGTTTAGTGGCTAAGTTCACTTCCATTTGTATCGAGGAAAGACAAAAAAATGAGTAATTATGAAGGGGCTCATTTGCTCCATCATCTCTCTCTCTCTCTCTCTCCTATTCTATCATCTATCTACCATCTATCTATCTATCTATCTATCTTCTATCCATCTATCATCTATCTATCATCTATCTATCTATCTTCTATCTATTATCTATCTATGATCTATCTATCTTCTACCTGTCTATCTATCTATCATCTATCTATGTATCTATCAATCTATCTATCATCTATCTATCATCTATCTATCATCTATCTTCTATCTATCTTCTATCTATCTATCATCGATCTACCTATGAATCTATCATCTATCTATCTATCTATGTATCTGTCATCTATCTATGAATCTATCTATCTATGTATCTTCTATCTATCTATCTATCTATCATCTATCTATCTATCTTCTACCTATCTATCTATCTTCTATCTATGTATCTATCATCTATCTATGTATCTATCTATCATCTATCTATCTATCTATGTATCTATGTATCTATCATCTATCTATGAATCTATCTATGAATCTATCTATCTATCTTCTATCTATCCAGCTATCTATCTATCTTCTATCTCTCTCTCTTCTATCTATCATCTATCTTCTACCTACCTATCTATCTGTCTTCTATCTATGTATCTATCTATCTTCTATCTATGTATCTATCTGTCATCTATCTATCTATCTATGTATCTATCATCTATCTATGAATCTATGAATCTATCTATGTATCTATCTATCATCTATCTATCTTCTATCTATCTATCATCTATCTATCTTCTATCTATCTATCATCTATCTATCTTCTACCTATCTATCTGTCTTCTATCTATGTATCTATCTATCATCTATCTATCCATCTCTGTATCTATGTATCTATCATCTATCTATGAATCTATCTATGAATCTATCTATCATCTATCTATCTATCTTCTATCTATCCAGCTATCTATCTATCTTCTATCTATCTATCATCTATCATCTATCTATCATCTATCTATCTATGTATCTATCATCTGTCTATGTATCTATCATCTACCTTCTATCTATCATCTATCTATCTATCTTCTATCTCTCTCTCTTCTATCTATCATCTATCTTCTACCTATCTATCTGTCTTCTATCTATGTATCTATCTATCTTCTATCTATGTATCTATCTGTCATCTATCTATCTATCTATGTATTTATCATCTATCTATGAATCTATGAATCTATCTATCATCTATCTATCTTCTATCTATCTATCATCTATCTATCTTCTATCTATCATCTATCTATCTTCTACCTATCTATCTGTCTTCTATCTATGTATCTATCTATCTTCTATCTATGTATCTATCTGTCATCTATCTATCTATCTATGTATCTATCATCTATCTATGAATCTATGAATCTATCTATGTATCTATCTATCATCTATCTATCTTCTATCTATCTATCATCTATCTATCTTCTATCTATCTATCATCTATCTATCTTCTACCTATCTATCTGTCTTCTATCTATGTATCTATCTATGTATCTATCTATCATCTATCTATCCATCTCTGTATCTATGTATCTATCATCTATCTATGAATCTATCTATGAATCTATCTATCATCTATCTATCTATCTTCTATCTATCCAGCTATCTATCTATCTTCTATCTATCATCTATCATCTATCTATCATCTATCTATCTATGTATCTATCATCTGTCTATGTATCTATCATCTACCTTCTATCTATCATCTATCTATCTATCTTCTATCTCTCTCTCTTCTATCTATCATCTATCTTCTACCTATCTATCTGTCTTCTATCTATGTATCTATCTATCTTCTATCTATGTATCTATCTGTCATCTATCTATCTATCTATGTATTTATCATCTATCTATGAATCTATGAATCTATCTATCATCTATCTATCTTCTATCTATCTATCATCTATCTATCTTCTATCTATCATCTATCTATCTTCTACCTATCTATCTGTCTTCTATCTATGTATCTATCTATGTATCTATCTATCATCTATCTATCTGTCTATCTTCTATCTATCTATCTATCATCTATCTATCTATCTATCTATCTATCTATCTATCTATCTATCTATCATCTATCTAAATTCTTATTTTAAGTATCAGTTCTCTTCCTCCTGCTGTGCAGATGCTCCCGTCCTGTGTCGCTGACATCCTGGTCCTTTACTTGCAAGTTCCCCAGCCCACACCCTGTGAGGCAGATGTGAAAACCCAGGTAATAGGTCAGAACCCTTCCCTGGACCGCATGACAGGGCAGTGGCCAAGCTAGAATTGATTTGTTTTGAAAAGGCCCATTTCACCTCCAAACCCTGCTTTCGCCATAAATCCACCGTGCTTCTCCAATTATTCTGTCATTCATCCCCTCTGCTCACTGGGTGAGAGATGCACAGTGTGTGTTCTGTGTTACACACTCAGAAGATGCCATAAAAGGCACCTGAGCTTCAGGCCTCACCTATAAGTTATTTGTATCCTTCGATGAATAAATACCTGCTGTTGACGTTGACAGTGTAAGTAACTGACAAAGTATTAATACGGGGACCACAGGGGAAGCGCTAGTGAATCAGCGAGACACAGGAAATAAGACCCCACAGTAAACAACCAACGCTAGGGACAGCTAATAAGGATCAGAGAACTGCGCAGACGCACCACTAGAACAATGTATCTTGAGACGCACAACTTTTATGGCCAATTGTCAGAGATGGAATGTCATGTGATGATCAGGGCTATGGAGGGAACTCAGTTGCTGGCGGGACTGAGCATTGCGGCTGAAGTTTTGGAAGACAACTGGGAAGTTTCTAGTGACAAAGAGAACAGTTCTTCATCTGACCTAAAAGTTATCTCCCATATTTGCTTTCATGGAGAAAGAGAAACTTCCGCAGAGACGCAAACAAAAAATAAACTGAAGCATGTCAACCGCAACATTACTTTGATAACAGAAATAATCTAAGTGACCATTAGGAGAAGAGACGATCAACTGGGGAGAGACCGACAGTGTGTGCTCTCTATCGGTTAAAAGGAAGGACCGTGAAATGTGAATCCACGCAGCAGCCCCAAGACAGCAGGAGTAAAAACGGGAGGAGCTGGACGGAGCATCCCGCAAAATACGCTCGGTGGTGTTTAAACACAGGTGATGACGCCTCTTGGGAAGAAGGCTGACATCGAGCGCAGAGGATGAGAAATCAAAACAAATAAAAACTCGTCCTTGCCTGACGGCAGTGGTTTGTCCAAACTGATGATCAGAGTCAATCCAGTTCTGCGGATCTAAGGATCAAGGCAAGGGGATCAGTATTTGATAGGAATTTGTTGCCTCTAGCCGCGAAAGACCCCGGGCTTGTGCAAGGGCTCTGTGTCCCAGTCATCACCCAGGCTAGGGGGTGGCTTCTGCTCAATTGACATTGTTTTTCTGCCTTTCTCAACAATCATATGTGAAGTATCGACTTGACCTATTTTGTTTCCAAAAGAACAGAAAATAAGAAAAGTGGCAGACTAAAACACAAGTAGCTGCCTCAGCTGACGCCAGGGCGCCTGCCGCAAAGCACCCGTGTGAAAGGAGTACCAGGCCCCAATGACTATGATTTGACCCTGCCTTTTGCAGGGCCTGCTTACTGGAAGGATTCATCATGCATAGAAATTATTTGTGCTTTAGCTGCCGGCCAAACGCTCTCTACTCTTCATCCAGCAAGAAGCCCAGACCACCGTCTCTACTCACTTACACAGGACATAAGTGACAGCGTTACCAGGACAGATGCAGTCTGTTTGCTGCTTTCCATCTGGTTTTTAAATCACTCAAAGAAAGCTCTAAAGACATGTTTTAATGCTGCATGAAATACACAGAGGAGAAAAAGGGCTTGGGCTTTTCGTACATTTGTTATTTCGTTACTTGTGTTGCCTCCATGGAATAAAAATCACAAAGTCGCTTCCCCAATCCTTCTGACCTCTGAACACTCGTTGTAACCTCTTAAATTTGATGTCTTCTTCCTAAATGTCCTCTCTGAAATTGTCCGACAATTCACTCTCCAGGCAGCTCTGACAGGGAACGGGCACGTTTCTGCTCCCAACAGCTCAGCGCGGCTGAGGGCAGAACTTGTGGAAAAATGCACTGAATCAGGTGTGAGAAGGAAATACAGGGTCTGAGCTGGCACTGCGCGGTCCACGTCACTCTCCTCCGACCAACAGTAGCGACCGTTGCATCCTTAGCTCTTGCCTCACGTGCTAAATGGCTCCATGACCTTTGTTCAGGCTCTTCCCCTGAGCCCCCGACCCTCCTGCTGACTCCCACCCCCTTGCCTGGCCCCCTCAGTCATGGCCGCTGAGCCCATCAACAGATTTACTGAGTTCTCGCTCTGTATGGGGCCAGCGCACGGTGGTGGGTCTCTAGCTCTGAACGAAGCAGCCTTCCAGGGCTCTGATCTCACGGAGTTTACCTTTTGTAAGGGGTGAGAGACAAAGGAAACCAGACCAATGAATAAACAAGATCATCATCATAAGCAATAAATGCTATGAAGAGAATAAAGACAGCTATTGGGACTCACTGGGAGGAAAGAAATAAGTGAAGACATTTTTGACCAGTGGTCAGGTAGGAAACATTTGAACTGGAGCCTCAAAGATGAAAAGAATCCAGGTGTGCGAAAACGTGGGGGAAAGTGGATTCAGGCAGAAGGCACTGTGAGTGCAAAGGCCCTGAGGTGGAGCCAGCTTGGCACGGTCAAGAAACAAGAAGGTCAAATTGGTGGAGGTGTCCCGCCAGTAGCCCAGTGGCCCATTTCCAGGTCCCCTCATGAGCCGTCTGGTGCTCCCCATCCTGGGGGTCACGGCCCTGAGTGCACTCCCATGGCCTGGTTTGCTGAGAATAATAAAAATCACTAACAGGTGTGGAGCAGTTACCAGGTGTCAGACCCCATGCCCTCAACAGCATTTTCTGATTTAATTCTCACCATCACCATTCTGTCCAAGAGGAGCCAAAGCAGGGGAATATAAGCCATTGGCCCACGTAGAAGAGGCAGGAGTCTCTATGGGAACCCAAGTTTCCCTGACTCCTAAGTCCTGTGCTTACCTCCTGGGCCGGGCGCTTGAAAACATCCTATGTGAGGAAGGGGCCGGGCAGTCAGGAGGGAGCCGGTGAGCCCCCTGTGGCCAGCAGGGGTCGGGGAAGAACTGACCCACCTGCTTCCCAGTGTGTGTATCTAGGTCACTTGACCTCACCTCCTGGTCCAAAGTGTTCGTGTCCCAGGTGAGGTCAACACCGGGTCCATGGGCCCTCTGGGTGAACTGGGGACACGTACTTCAGGGACAAGCCTTTCATCGGGACGGCAGCCAAGCATGTGGGGAAGGCTCCCACTGGAGACTCTAAGCCCTAGACTATGCCGTTTGGTTTCATTGTTCTGCAAAGGGCCGAGTAGTAAGCACTTTAGACCTTGCAGGGCACTCAGTGTCTCCACTCTGCTCTGGTTGCGGGAAAGCAGCCAGAGACCCTACAAATGAGGGTGGGACTGGGTGCCAGTGACACTTGACCTCACGGGCTGCAGGCTGGATTTGACCCTCAGACCACAGCGCTCCAGCCCTGGGTCCACAAGAGGCACCTCCCTGACTCAGAAGGATCCTGGCCTCTGGAGTTACCCCATGGAAGGCCACCTTCTGAACACCTGCGCTGTAAGAAACCACTCCCCTGGGGTTAAGACACTGAGATTCACTGCAGAACATGGTCTGCCCCAACTGGAATGGTTTCTTCTTTGATGCCTCTTTTACTGTTTTGTAGCTTTTTATTTTCCATCACACATGCATTCTTATCAATGCTATCCCTTGAGATCTGGTTGTTTGCTACAAAGTGGTTTCCATTTTGAATGGCCCCCTTATTAGAAAACCATCGATTACTGGAAAGTTTGAAATAAGAAATGAGCCTGTACCGTCTTCCTGCCTCAGCCAATCCAGCCCATCCGCTCTCTCCTCTGAAACTCACTGAATGTTTTCCAGTGTGATTGTATGCAGCAAATTATTATAATTAGGAGCAAAGAGTAAAAAGCGTTGCTCCAACTTTAATTAAATTTGAATTAAGTGAGTTTGGTTCTTGCTGAGGTTTCATTTCTGCCAAGGGTTGGGGAGCTTGTGATCCACCAATCTAATGAGCACATGGGGAGTCCACAGGGAAGATCCTTTGATGACGTGGGACCATTTCCACCCACCGTAAATATGTCTCCTGGCTCAAGAAGTAACGAATAATCCTCGGGGGACTCCCAGGGCACCTCAGGTAGGAAATGTGCTTCCATAAGCAAAAATCGACCAAACTTCAGAAGATCTGTCATTTTTCTCATCCTCCAAATCAGCCCGCAGAAGACAGCTGTGCAGTTACACCCCATGAAATGCCGGGGCACAGAGGGGCCTGAGGAGAACACAAGAAGTGGGGTGCAGCAAAGCAGTCACGGGGGGCCTTGCAGGAAATCATTCGTGTGTCCTGCCTTCACGGGCTTGGTCTAAATGTGGCCTGTGAGCCGGGGCCTTCGGGGCTCACTCTTTTTTCAACCCCTCCCAACTCATCTCTGCAGGATCGGTGCAGGTACAGCGGGAACCCTACTCCAGCATCCATATGTCAAAGACTTGCAGCTCCTTGTTTTGAGTATTTTAAGTCTTTTGTAAAGCATATGGCTTTGTCACTGCCGACACATCCACATCCTAATTCCTGGAATCTGGGAACATCGACTTCTATGGCAAAAGATGGAAGTAAGCTAAAGATGCCGAGAGAAGGCTGTTATCCTGGATCACATGGGCGAGCCCTAAATGCAGTCGTATGAATGCTTATAAGATAGACACACAGAGGAGAAGGCAAAGTAAAGAAAGAGGCAGAGACTGGAAATGATGCTTCCCCAAACCAGCAAACACCGGCAGCGCCTGGAAGCTGGAAAAAGCAGGAAGAATCCTCCCCTGGGGTCTCCAGAGGGAGCCCAGCTCCGCTGACACCTTGATGTTATATGTCTGGCCTCCAGAGCTGGGAGAGAATAAAGTTTTGTTGTTTTAAGCCCCCGGTTTGTGATAATTTGTTACCCAAGCACCAGGAAATGAATGCACTCCTTCTCCAAAAATTGATTTAAAAATCACCATTATTCAATCAATAAATGTACCCATATCCTGCCTTAATGAGACGTCACCCCTTGCCGAGCACCGCCCCACGCACTGTCACACGTGATGGCATTTAGCTCCCTCAGTATAACCACTCCCAGCACCCCCGTTTCACAGTCGAGGAAACTGAAGCTCAGAAAGGGGTATAAGTTGCTCAAGGTCACCCAGCAAGTGGCAGAGTCAGAGCTCAGATCTGGGTTGGCCTTTCTCCAACCCCCCCCCCCCCAACGATGTCCCTGGAGCTCCATGTCCATGCTGGGCTCTAGTGGGTCCCCAGCATGGGGTCAGGGGACTCTGTGCCCTGCCTGGAGCGCCTCCAGATCACTCCTGGGCCCCGTCCCTTTGTTCCAGTGGACACCCTACTTGGCTCAAAAGGGAATGTGGAGCAGAATGAGACAAGGACACTCTAGAAAGACCTGTTGTGGACGTGGGCGAGGAGGATGGAGGAGACGGTCCACGTCAATCTACTTCTCCTCCTCTTACCAAGTGTCTCTGGATCTTGGAGTTTTTTCTTGCCTGGCCAGGGATCATGTTATAGAAAAACACTCGGCAAATGCTCACCAGTATTATGGGTGTCTGGGGATACTGTCGAGGTAGAAATTCAAGGGGGTTCTAGAGCCGCTGGGCCACAGTCCCCTCCTGTGAGCTGGGGTCCCCTCTGGGCGTGGTGAGGAAAGTAAGCTGGGCACAGAGGGAAAGCGTGGGTTCTGGGAGAAGACAGAGCAAGAGACCTCCCGGCTCCACCCACTGCTTGGCCGTGCAAACTGCTTAACTTCTGTCAGCCTCGACGAAATGGGAAGCATGATAACATGCAAATGTCATGGGCACCAAGCTACGGTGTGCATTTCATGTGAAAATGCAGTTGACCTTTGAACAACACAGTTTGAACTGCGTAGGTCCACTTGTACGTGGATGTTTCTTTCACTAAATGCTAATTTCACAGGTTGGTTGAATCCAGGGATGTGGAACTGTGGATGCAGGGGGCCGACTGCTATACACGAATTTTTGACCACAGGGAAGGTTGGCACCCTAACCCCTGAATTGTTTGGGGGCCAACACAATTTCAGGCGCGGTGGGTAGTTAAGAAACATCAATTTGTTTGTTTGTTTCTCTTCTGGGTTTCCAGAGAATCTAAGTAATATTATTTACATTTTTAATTGAATTTTAAGGGACCTGTATTCATTAGAAAGTAACTAAGTCTGATTCCCGAAATCGTGTGTGGATGACGGGGTGGGAGGATATCTCATGGGAACAAAGATCCAATAATCCCCAGATCACTGATTCTCATCCAGTTGTCATGGCAACCTAGAGTACTGAGGCCCTCTCCGAGGGTACACTAGCAAACTTTGGTGAATATGTAAAATGATCCAGATGCCCTTTTTAGAGCAATATCTGTTGGGGCAGGATTGAGCTGAGGGTCACGCTCTATCTGCATAACAATGCCCCAGTTGCTGTGAGTAACAGTAATCGCACGAGAACTGTGAAGCAGGTGCCACAGAAAGATCGATGTGGAAAACTTTGCCTGCTGAGTATGTAGAGGAGCACAGTAAGGGAAGTTCATAATTCTATTAGAACAGTGATACTGCTGAAGGGCAGTCCATCCAATGCTCAGTGCTGTCACAGACAAGGTGAGGCCCTGTGATGTCATGTCCGAGTTCCCATTTAATGCTTGCCGACTTCTCTGGTGATACTTTGAGATTTCAACTTCTTCAACTAAAGGTACCAAAGCTTTCGAGCCCACAAAAACTGTTCCTGAGAAGAAAGCCTGTGAAAACCTCTAGACTGGATTGTGCCATCTGAGCTGAGGGAGGCTTTACTCCAGAGATGTGCTGCCAGTAGACATAAAGATGCTCAGACCTGCTGTCTGAGATGGGCACGGAGGCAGCTGATCCACCTAGAAATACAGAGTGTGCTACTTGAATTAAACTCTCATTTTTCCATCCTAACATAGGGACAGAGTAACTCCTGGCATGGGATGGGGGTGGAAGATGGAGGTTATAAACCAGAGGCAAGACGACCATGCTCAGGGAGCCCCTCCAAAGAGCCCAATTAGGAGGACCTCGATGCGTAGGCTCAGAGCACACTTCGCATAATGACACAGATATAAATTCCTTAAGAGTTTTGTCTCAGCTCAATCTATGTTTTCTGGGTGAAATCACATGGCCTTGAAGAGGATCTTCTCATCTACTCAGAGTGACTGACGAGGATTGGTACTGAAGGGCAAACAATTTAAATACCATAAAAAGGAAGGTGGCAATGTTCCAAAGGAGCTCGAGGAGTGTCCCAAGTGAGAAGAGTAGCAGTGAGCTCTAAGAGCACGCTAGCTCCACTTGCCACAGTGACTGTTACCAGACACAGTGATGGTGACTGTAGATGATGATGGTGATGATGATGATAGAATGATGATGTACTGATGGTGATGATGGTAGAATGATGATGTAATGATGGTGATGATGATGAGGCAATGATGATGGTGGTGATGGTGATGATGATGTAATGATGGTGGTGATGATGAGGCAATGATAATGGTGGTGATGGTGATGATGATGTAATGATGCTGGTGATGATGATGGTATGAAACTAAAGTCCATGGGAGCTGCCTATAGAGCAGGGGTTGGCAAACTATGGCGCATGGGCCAATCTGGCCCACTTCCTGTTTTTATAGATAAAGTTTTATTAGCACACAGTCACGCCCATTTGTTTACATATTGTCTTTCGCTGCTTTCACCCTACAACAGCAAAGTTAAGTAGTTGCAATAGAGACTATATGGCTCGCAAAGCTAAAATATTTACTATTTGGCCCTTTACAGAAGAAGGATGACAACCCCTGCTGTAGAAGGAAGGGAGGTTAGACTCCATGTACTCACCAGCTGTTTTCCCCAAGTGTTCGTGCACATAAGAACCACTTAGGGGCTTCTTATGATTAGACTTGTGGGCAGGTGGACAGTTCATTGATAAACACTTCACGGGGTCCACATACAGGTCTTCCAAAACCAGACATGTGGTGTTAAGACAGCTTAAGTGTCTCTAATCCTCTAGTCTATTAGGTGAGGATTATATTTTATCTAGACGTGTTGGGAAACTAAACTGATGAAAAGAATTCAACATTACATAAATTTGAACAGAATTAAGCCAGTTCAATCCTCCTTAACAAATAAACATCTTCAAGCTTCTTGAACAGACCAGGATATAGTCTTTTAAGGTTGTCGGTCGTTAAGCAGACCCACTGGAGAACATTTTCCTTTGCCTTTAAGTGATTTATTCCTGTGATTTTGAGGGGAGCTTAAGTACTTACTGTTGTCTCAGGGCAGTTAATTGCCCCAATTTTGAAACGCATTCTCTCCAAGAATCACTATTTTCAGTTTGTGATTTTTTTTCCCCGGGATTCTTCTAAGAAGATAAAGCTAAATTAAATTCTTCTTCATGCCATCCAATGTGAGTTATGGCCTCAGTCTCATTTAGCAACGTTTCCAATTTATCACCATTAAAAATGGTCTAAAAGGGCTTAATTTAGATAGCAGATTCCTTTGCTTCAGAATCTGCTCCCCCATGACTTGGATTTCTTCTTCCGGTGCCACAGAAAGACGTAGGTTCTCCCTGAAAAAGATATTACTGATTCCCAAATAATGTTCCTGAAGTGTGAGCTGATTTTCACAAAATGAGACAGGTGTGTGGAGCTCATACCAGCCACCTGCGATGGCTCCGGATCGGCATTTTATACAAGAGGGGAAGGATGTTTGGCAGAAATCCCTAGGCATTCTCTGGGAAATAGGAATTTTAGCCAAGAAGGCTATACCAATTCCACATTTTTAGGCTTCTGTTACCACTAAATCCACAGGCAAAGGGGAGATATTCTTGGATTAGTTGGCTGTAAATGCAGAGATAATGAGACACACATGAGACAAGAAAAGGCTGGTTTTGATACTTGTATCAGAGTTGACAGGTGCTGAAAAATGGCAGACATACTTGGGGAAAACATCCCTCCATGTGCTATAGAGCTTTGTGGAAAGCAACTTCAGTCTCTGATAAGGGAGGCACAATGTAGCCTCCAACAAACAGGATTCCCAGACCGTTCACTTGCTCTGTTCCCTGATAAAATACCCATCCCAGTGCCTTGTTGCTTCCACCCTTTCTAATGGTGTTTGGAGATTTATGTTCATTTAAAAGATGCGCCATTTCCGTGTAAAAAACTAATGTGTCTTTATTGCTGTGTGTGTGTGTGCGTGTGTGTGTGCACGCGTGTGCGCGTTTATTCAGAGAATACAGAAGGTTACAAAAAAGAAAATAAATAGATCCCCAAACTCTGAAACACAGATATAAAACCATGCAAACATTTCCCTTTTTATACCCATTTTGGCTATTTCCTGCATACGAATAAATATCTAGATAAAGATATACATGAATCACAAAATTAGATGTTGTGCTTCTTAGCAACTAACTTTTACCTGGAAAATATTTTGTAAAAACATGTTCTAATCACCAAGTTTGGACTTTCATGATCATTTTTTCTTTTTTTTTGCAGTATGCGGGCCTCTCACTGTTGTGGCCTCTCCCGTTGCAGAGCACAGGCTCCGGACGCACAGGCTCCGGACGCACAGGCTCAGCAGCCCTGGCTCACGGGCCCTGGCTCACAGGCCCAGCCGCTCCGCGGCATGTGGGATCTTCCCGGACCAGGACACGAACCCGTGTCCCCCGCGTTGGCAGGCGGATTCTCAACCACTGCGCCACCAGGGAAGCCCCGTGATCATTTTTGAACGTTGACATGATGTCCTATTGTATAAACAAACCCTAATTTACATAATCAATTGCTTATTTGGGACATTTAGGGCATCCCCAAGTTTTCTGTTTTTATGTGTAGAGCACTGATGGGCCCCCTGATGTGCACCACTCAGACCCGCTGTCCAATCCTTTTCTTATTATAAGCACACATCAGAGTGAGGCTAATGCCGTCTCCACACCCCCCCTTCCAGCACCACCACTGCAGATGAAAGGTTAAAGTCATACCTTTAACAGGTAAACCTGGAATCCAGGGTGTGCCAGCTCCTTCCTTGGTTCCCAAATGCTTGCTAAGGTGTGTCTCCTACACTCCATGAAGGAGAGGAGAGTGTGTCTGGTGTCGACCAGGCGTCTGGGACTCTCCTCACAGACCACCAGCCTCTGTTCCATTCATCACCAACTCGTTCGCTGTTCTCCAAGGCGCTGCCATTCTCGATGCTCCCAGATGGCGACGCTCCCTTTGATTTTCCGCTTTAGAGACTAATGGGAGAATATTGTTTGGTGGTTTAGGCTTTCGACAATGGCACAATCTCGCATTTAGGGAAAACCCAGAGGTCTCTGAGCAATGTTCTTTGACCAAATTTCGGAAGGCAATCTGAGAAATTTAAAATTAAGTTCTTAAAAATTGATTCAAATACAATCATAGAAGCTGGGAAATGGGAACCTAGGGCTCATTAAACAATGCTCTCTACTTTCTTGTATATTTGAAATCTTCCATAGTAAAAAGTTTACCAAAAAGTAATCCAAATGAACTTAGCTGTGCGAATTTAAGTGTCATAATGGATTTAAGAACAATTCTACTTAAAAAAAAACCTATACACATTGAATTTCAGATGACATCTTAAAGCATGTGTACCTTGTTCCATCACAAATCATTTTAAAATGTGCATTGTAAGTTCCATTTTCCTTTTCCTGCTGGAGAATGTCGCTCCATGGGGAAAAGCCCATTCGGCCATCAGTCGAGAGAACTAAGAGTTCTCCAGGCAGTCGTGTTTCTTGGAGAGGAGGAGAGAAAATACATTGCACTTCTGTATCTCAGAAAATACATCTCACTTTTGTATCCCTCAGCCAGGGAGAGGGAGAGAAGGATGGAAAGAGAGAAAGAAGGGCCAGAAGCGCAGGTGTCCCCTCCTCAGGATGCCCCAGCAGACTCGCTCACACATCTCTCTTCCCCTGCGAATGGCGCTTGAGTTGAAGTCATTAAAATGCTCCTGAGTTAGAGCAAGTTCACGGCAATTTCACTGAGGACCTCACCGAGTTATTATTGTGATAGTTTGAGCAGAGTGAGGGCTGGGGAACCGCACAGCCAGGCCTCCTGCAAGTTGTTGCCTCTACCCCAGCTCCCCGCTTCCTGGAAGATGGATTACAGCGGGACTCCTGTGGTTTCCCAGCTTGGGCAGGAGTGGGCCGTGGCCAAGGCGGCCGCATTCCAGAGCCACCTTATGAGATAACGCTGCACATCAGGCAACTCTCAACTTGATTCAGCTGGAAACCAGGAAGGCAGAAGCTGAGGGGGTGGCTGATGGGCCCCAAGCATCTCTCCCTCCTCTGTGCTTGTCAAAAGCCCCAACATGATCCGCCTCTGACTTTCCTGGGGTTCGTGGTATGTTCTACTCAGCCCGCAGGGTGTCCCTTCCCAGATTTCACCCTGGATAGATATCACTGAACCTGTTTTCCAAAGGTGGTCTTCAACTGCGCACCTGCACTAGTGGAGGGAAGGTGTGTGGGATGTGTACAGTGTAGGAGGGGAGCAGCCCTCCCCTGTGTGTCTGTATGATGAGGCATTTTCATCCAAAAGGAAGATGGATTGTCAACCGGGCACCAGCATCTGACATGCAATTATGTCTGTGCACCTGCAGCTCGCCCCATATGCAAAATCCACAGGTGCAAACCTTGAGTCCAAAGACAGCCCTTTAAGTCTTCACCTCCAAATACGCCGGTGGTTCCTGTGGGAACAGGAAGGCTGCGGAGAAGAGAAACCGCGGGAGAAGCTAGTTCAGGACTTTTTCTCATGCTTGGTTGTGTTTTCTTCACCCAGGGAGACCTTTCAGCCTGGAGAAATTATAATTCCTTCTCTGGATCATTTCTGCTGACATCCTGTTCTCCTGCCCAACATAAGTGAGGGGAGGAATGTTTGTTTTGTGGGTGTGGTTTTGAACAGCTAACTCCATGCTAGTTCATCTGTCTTCTCCGGGCATCTCATTGGACACTCGACCTCCCCTTGTTTTAGCATCCTTCCGCATCTCTTTTCAGTCACATCACCAAACCATGCCTTTAAAAATACAGAGACCCCCATCAGAAGCTTCTATCCCTCCAGCACCTTTGCTGTTGTCATTCTCGCTGTCTTCCAGGGTCAGCTGACACACAACCTCACCCTGGAGGGCTGCACCCTCTCTCCCCACCCCACACATCTCTTCTCTCTGTCTCTGTCCCCTCTCTGAGCCCCAGTTATACCTTGTCCCTCTTTGTCACTTTGATCATTTTATTGTGTATCACGGAGAGTTGTGTACTTTTCTCACGTTGAAAATGATGAAATCAGTGGATTGAACACTCTGCCTTGCCTAATTCAATTCTCATGAAAACCCGTATACTAAGTGCTGTTATTAATCCCATTTTACAGATGAGGAAACTGAGGCTCAGAAAGATTCATTCTTTTTTTTTTTTTTTGACGTTGGGGGTAGGAGTTTATTAATTAATTAATTTATTTTTGGCTGTGTTGGGTCTTCGTTTCTGTGAGAGGGCTTTCTCTAGTTGCGGCAAGCGGGGGCCACTCTCCATGGCAGTGCGCGGGCCTCTCACTATCGTGGCCTCTCTTGTTGCGGAGCACAGGCTCCAGACGCTCAGGCTCAGTAGTTGTGGCTCACGGACCTAGTTGCTCCGCGGCATGTGGGATCCTCCCAGACCAGGGCTCGAACCCGCGTCCCCTGCATTGGCAGGCAGATTCTCAACCACTGCGCCACCAGGGAAGCCCTCAATCACTTTTAATGAGGACGATTTACAAAGGCTGGCAGGGTAGAGGGAAATTGATGAGGGGTGCTGAAGCACCCTGGGGCTAATAGGGTACCAATCTTACATCTCAGCAATAAAGGAAGGAACAGTTACAAGCACATGGAGAAAGAGCTATATAGGAAGGAACTATGGAATTTGGTAGGTGGGTGCAGCGAATACACTGCAATGTGGTAGAGAGGAAGATGGCGGGGGTAATCCCCCCAATCCCCTGCTGGTGCCATGAGCATCTGGTGACCTTGCTGTTAGTTATTCTTATCCGTATTTTTCAGGCAGGGGTCCAGAGCACAGCAAAGTCACCAGGTGGTCAAGGTGACTTGAACACACACAGTCTGGCACCCGACCACGCCTCTACAGGGATGGAGGTGGCGGGTGTGAAGGTAACCCTACCTTGAGTGATGTGTCGCCGAGGCCACTGGGGATGCTCGGGGGGCATGGCTGCCACTCTCCGTGGATAGTGACCACCCTGGAGCAGTGTTTCTGGAAACGCACTTCTGCAGGGGATGCAATTTTGAGTACTGAGCACAAGTGGCCCAGGCGTGGGAAGACCTGACCAAGAGCATGATTTCTTCCCAGAACTCAGCCCCTGTGCTCTGGGACCGAGTGGAGGGGGACCTCAGCCCAAGCTGGGGCCCTGGTGACCTTACCCCCGGCCATGAGCTTAGCTCTTGTGAATTTCAGAGCAACTCCGTGTCACCCTCGCTTTAGCATTGCCTGTCCCCCGACGGCCCCAGCTGTCATCACCAAGAGGTATCGCCACGTCGTGAGGGGTAAGGGTGAGGCCTCCCAATCCAGCTGTCGTCACCAAGAGGTATTGCCACGTCGTGAGGGGTAGGGTGAGGCCTCCCAATCCAGCTGTCGTCACCAAGAGGTATCGCCACGTCGTGAGGGGTAGGGTGAGGCCTCCCAATCCAGCTGTCGTCACCAAGAGGTACCGCCACGTCGTGAGGGGTAGGGTGAGGCCTCCCAATCCAGCTGTCGTCACCAAGAGGTATCGCCACGTCGTGAGGGGTAGGGTGAGGCCTCCCAATGTCTTCTATAGATTTTGTTGTCCTGAGACGCTTCACAAGTGAGATGTCCCTATCACTGCCAAGAACAGGAAGACGGGGTGTCACACGATCGCTAGATTTTATTTATGAGAGAAGCATCTGAGTTTGCTAGAGCTGTCATTGCGCGGGTGTAGACTGACAGAGGCCTCTCTCCATGTCCACCCTGGAGAAGCTGGGCTGGAAAATGAAAGCAACAACACTTCCATCAGGAATTTAAAAATCGTAATAAAGTGATGGACAGACGGGATGCTTCCAGGCTCTAACTCCTAGGATCTACTTTAAAGGTTTGAGAACATATAATATTATGCATCAAAAAGAGCCAGGAGGATATATATAGAGAACCATGTTAATATTAGCAATGAGGGATTATAGGTGGCTATTGGTTTTACCTCTTTTGAAAACCGATCTGTGCATACTAAAATTCGACATTGTACTTTC
Source organism: Globicephala melas (assembly GCF_963455315.2). Taxonomy (NCBI): domain Eukaryota; kingdom Metazoa; phylum Chordata; class Mammalia; order Artiodactyla; family Delphinidae; genus Globicephala; species Globicephala melas. Next base: position 84,228,532 of record NC_083328.1, read on the forward strand.
CAAAGAATTCATGATAGGAGCATAAACATGTACGTATAACACAGATGTCCGTGGAGCACATCTAATTGTATGAAATCCCCTCTATTCCCGCTGTAGGCCATCCTTGGGCCCAGGAGGGGCTGTGGCACATAGGCACTGCCCTACCTGGCGGCTCAGTTGCTCCACTGGTGACTGTTCCAGAGGATGTAAAGGTCTGGGTGCTTATTTGGCTGCCTGTCAAGTTTTGGTGACAATCTGCCAAACCCTTTTGAAGCCCTCCTGTATTCAGTTGAGTGGGACCATTCCCCAGATATCATGCCGTCTTTGGCCACTGGTCCAGCAGGAGGTCTGAGCTGGGCTAAAAACGTGCTCCCGGCCTAGAATCTGAGCTACAAGCAGAGAAGTAACATGACAGAATAAGTCAGAGCACGTCCATTCCTGCAGGGCCTTCTAGATGAGGCTGTTAATTCACTTCTGCCAGCCGGACCCTCTGAAACAGAAGGTCGTGGTCCTCTCCCTGTCCTTTCTGAATTCTCCTTTGTTCTTGGAAGTTCCTCTACATCTTTCCAAAGATTTCCTTCTGTGCTTGATTCGACCTGAATGAGGTGTGTTGTTTACAAGCAAAGATCCCTACGTGGTACCATTGCCCATGGGTGTGATTTCAGGCTCGCAGGACGCTTCAGAAATAGTACCCTGAGTCCCTTGAACTCTTCCGCAGTGAAGGCATCATATATAATTGCAGCATAACATCAAAACCAGGAAATGGACCTTAGTACAATGCAGTTAGCTATATTACAGGCCTTATTCTATTCAATTGTCACCAGTTGTTCCATGAACTCTGCTTGGTGTCTTAGTTCTTGCTGTGACCCTAATTTAGTCATGAAGAATCCGAGGCCCCAGAAAAGCCCACCAAACAGAGCCAATGATCAGTTTCCCTTGATGGAGGTAAAGGTTCAGTGTATCTGTGCAGACACCATTGCACAGAGCAGCAGTCAGGCCGGCAAGCCTGCACCATGAAGGGACCTGGCTGGAGATGACCCTTCCACTGGGTGAGAGTCCTGCAAGGAGCTCATTCCCAACTACAGTTCCAGGGAAAATGGTCACCTTCCAGCCCCCTCCCCATGCTGATCTGGAGACACCGGCTACGTGCTCTTTGCTTTCCAAATGCAAATAATTTGTAGCATCCCCCCAATACGTTCTTCATGTTGCCTATGAGACTGAGACAATGGAAAGTCCGTCTGACAGGTGTCCAAACCCCTGTAGGAACAAGTCACAAGCCTGTTTCAGACCTATGTCTGCACGAGAACAAAGTGGTGCGTACTCGTGCAGTGCCTCTCAGGCTTCACATCCTGATTCTGTAAGTCTGAGATGGGGCCTGAGATTCAGCATTGACACTAAGATGGTGCCGAAGCCGCTTGTTTAGGGACCGCACTTGGAGTCACAAAAGCCAAGATCCTATTATCACAGCTGGCCTTTCTACAAAATCTTAGTCCAAATGAGCTGATGATGTTCAAAGTAAGTCGTGAACTAAACAAATAATCTCTCATTCAATGGGTTTAAGGTAATATGAACCAAGAAACTAAGATCCTCCTATAATCTTGAACAAGTTACCTCACCCTTCTGGACCTCCGTTCCCTCATCTACAAAATGGGACACTAATAGCATTTACCATAATTGTGAGGTTTAAGTGACGTAATGCACATAATCTCTGAGCAGAATGTCATACTCAGAATAAGCACGTGGTACATGCCAGCTGGTAGGTTGACGGTTGATGAGAAGGACGACGGTGACGAGGATGATAATGGTGCCGATGGTTGGTTGATTGGATGTGATTTCAGCAAGGTCTGTAGTCGGGGTCCCTGCTATAGCCACCATGAGAATGACCCTGCTGCCAGTGCTTCGGAGGCGGAAGGGAATGAGTCTGAGATTTCTCTCCAGAGCTGTTGAGGTTGATTTATTGGTTTGGCTCTTAGAGTACATTTCTTGGAGTTGATTTATTGAAGGTTATTTGTTCTCTTTTGTCACAGAAGTCACATCACAGCAAGTCTTCCTCTCAAGTCAGATGGGACATTCTAGGCTTCCCTGCCCCACATGACCCTGCAGAAATGATCTTCTTAGAAATCGAGGCATTAAATAACATCTGCAGGGCTGTTTGGGGGAGTTCAGCTTCTTTTTGTTCCAACCAAGTACCGTTTTCAATTGAAAAAGAAATGCATCTCTTTCATGGAAGTGAAAATTAAAGAAATTGCACGAAAATTACTGCATGACCAAAACCAAAGAGAACTCTTACCTGCGGGTGACAGCAAAGTGGTGTTCATATATATTAAAACTATTTAATCACATTGATGGCTAGATACTCCTTGAAAAATACACATCATTGTCTGGAGACAGGAATAAAAAGGGAGAAAGTCTGTCAATAGGAAAATGACTGAATTAAAACTAGTCTATTTTTTTTTAAATGAAGACCACATGCAATTCAAAATGAAAAAATATCCATCTAGTGACATGGGTAGATCTTTAAATGTCACATAGAGTAGAAGGGGGGGGGTTCAGATTGATTGAACTTTTCTACAGGAATATATAGATCTGTATAAAGGTATTTTTTAAACCTCGGAAAAATATACAGAGAGACTTCAGTTTTATTAGGAAGGTTCTCTTTACTTCTTTTTGCAAGAGAATTTTTTCACCTCTTATTCATGTAATTAATTGTTTTAAGTACCAAACTTGAAGTTAAGAGAAATAGCCCTTTCTAGAACCTTCCTCTTTACAAGCAGTAAGGAGGCACCGTGCCGACTCAAGCACATGGTGTGGCTTAGTCGCTAGGGCACTTCTGTGAGCGGATCAGACACATCTAGGAGAGAAACCAGCATCCAGCGAAGAAAAGAACCTAAGAAGCTGGGCTTGAGTAAAATAGAGAAAACGGGAAAATGTCCCTTAATGTCTCCACCCCTGGCAGAGCCCACTGGTCCCTGCGTCTCTCCTCTCAACTCTGTTCTGGGCCCCTCCCCATTCATCCCAAAGGAACCTTTCCAGTTTTCAATTCTCCAAGAACTATGTAGGTGAAAGCGTAAGCTAAAATATCACTGCCTAATCCAGGAACTTCTTCAGACACATATTTACATGTTGATGGAGGGTGTATGTTATGGACTGAATGGTGTACCCCCTCCAAAATTCGTGTGTTGAAGCCCTAGCCTTCAGTGTGATTGTGTATGGAGACCCGGCCTTTAAGAAGGTAATTAAGGCTAAATGAGGCCATAAGAATGGGGTCCTGACCCGATAGAATCGGTGTCCTTATAAGAAAAGAGAGAGACACCAGGGACGCCTATGCACAGAGAAAGGCACGTGAGGACCCAGCAAGGAGGTGGCTGTCGGCAGCCAAAGAACGATGCCTCTCGAGAAACCAAACCTGCCAGACCTGAACTGGTCTGATAAGGCTTCCATGACAAAGTACCACAGACTGGGTGGCGTTTATTGTTTCACATTCTGGAGGCTGGGAGCCCAGGATCAAGGCGTCGGTCCCTTCTGAGTGCCGTGAGAAAGGTCCCGTTCTAGGCCTCCTCCCCAGCTTCCGATGGTTTCCTGGCGATCATCGGCGTTCCTCGGCCTGCAGAGGCATCTGCCGTCATCTCCACGTGGCCTTCTCCCTGTGTCCGTGTCTGTGTCCAAATTCCCCTTTTTTATAAAGGCACCTATTGGATTAGGGCCCACTCTGGTCCAGTACGACTTCATCTTAACTAATTACACACACAATGATCCTGTTCCCAAACAATGTCACACTCGGAAGTGCTGGAGGTCAGGATTTCAACATGGGAATTTCCAGGAGGCATAATTCCATCCACAGCAGATGACCTTCAAGAACTCTAAGAAGTCCAGTGGCATAAAGTCTCCATTAAATCTTGTTTCCTTCACCATAGTAAAATAGCTCCATACGTATCCATTAAAGAAAGAAGGAGCACAAATCCTACATAAAAACATGTCATCCATTATTCATTAATGTGTTAGGCATTAGGTACACACTGAGTGCTTAACATGTGCTAGGCAGAATCAGGTTCTAGGGATGCAACAAACGATGTCGGTGCATTCAGCATCCTCTGGGAACTTTCACCAAAGGGAGGAATCATCATTAAGTAAGGGTGTACAGCAAGATGTTGTCAATAACCTGGAACTGAAAATATTAGAAGCCCATATCTTGGAATGGGAACGCAATATTTTTTGAAGTGTAAATTGTACCTGATAATCTCTTTCCAACCAAATTCCTAAGATAAGTGTTTTTGAGGGAAACACTATTTCTACAATTCATAGGGAGGAATAAACATCAGAAATGGAGATGCTGAAAAGAAAAATAATAGCAGTGTCCGAGATATAGTCTAATGTCATGTAAAAGGTGTGGCAGATGTTTTGCTGGGAGGAAGAACTCCGGAAACGTGTGAAGGTGATGGTCTTACAACTATGTGAATTCACTTAATGCCACTTAACTGTACCTTTTGAAATGGTTAAGATGGTACATTCTATGTTGTATGTTATTTTACCAAACAAAACCAGACTTGTGGCAAAGGTATCAAGATGTATATAGATCAATAGAACAAGAACCCATTTCAGCATATTAGAATTTAGTTTACAAGAATTTAGTTTAACAGTCATGTTAATGTAGGAAGGCATCATTACACTAATGGTGAGGGGATTCATCAAGCATTTAAGAAAAAAGAAAGTCACTTCAAAATCTCATCCAGGTGTACTAAAGTTTTAATGTAAAAAAGAACAATCAAAGTGCTAGAAGAAAATTTATTTGCACAGTATGCAATCTTGCTGAAAGGGAACATTTTCCTAAGCATGACATTAGAAATCCCAAACATGACATATTGGTAGATTTGACAAAGTAAAAGCATTGTATCACACACATACCCACGCAAAGTTGTAAAAGTTAAGAGACAAATTTGGAACACATTTGCACTGTACACGTAACAAGGGGTTAATATTCTTCATATAGAAATATGCTTAATATACATTGTCCAACAGAAAAATGGGCAGTGAACTCAAACATTTGTTTTACAAAAGAGGAAACAGATTTAAACTATGAATCAAAATTAATCAAGGGAATGCAACTTCAAACAAAGTAAGGAAACCCTTTTTACTGTATTAGATTGGACAAATTAAAAATGAATGAAAATAAGAAGCTAGCAAGCTTCCTCGAATGTGATTTTGTAATATGTTATCAACATTTTAAAGCATGCATGTATTTAAATAATTACACTCCCATAGTCATGGGTAAGTACAAAAAGATACGGAGATTAAGAGTGACAGATGGAAATGATTGGAGAGAACATATGGCATTTTGATCCAAAGTTTCCCAAGTCCCTGAAGAATTTTGCCAAGAGAAAAATTCCTTTTGCTGCATGTGCTTGTCTCCACAAACACAGGCTTGTTCTCTCTATATGTGCATGAGAAGAAACAAAAAAAAGCCCTTCCATGCCAGTTTTTGTAGTGATTTCCTTTGAGGCATGTAGAATCTCTGAAAACTCCCCTGGGTATGCACATTCTAAAAGACTGATTTCCATGAAACTAACCCAAATTATGCATTGCAGCATCACTGTAGGATTTTCAGAGTAATTTTTCTGTTTCTCTGTCATTTCTCTTTTCTCTATTTCATTTATTTCTACTCTAATCTCTATTATGTCTTTCTTTCTGTTTGCTTTGGGGTTAGTTTGCTCTCTCTTTTCTAGTTTCTTAAGGTGAAAGATCAGGTTATTGATTGAAGTTCTTTTTCATGCAAAACGTACCTTTTTACAAATTGAATTGACTCCTAAGAATTGCTTTGGCTGTATCCTCTAGTGTTGGTATGTTGTGATTTTGTTTTAATTCATTTCAAAGTATTTTCTAATTTCTCTTGTAATTTCTTCCTTAACCTGTGGATCAAAGAAGTTCGTTGTTTAGTTCTAACATATTTGTGAATTTCCCAAATTTCCTTTCATGACTAATTTCGTTATTAATGCCATTGTGGTCAGAGAATCTATTTTGATATTAATCCCTTAAAATGTATTCAGTCTGGGCTTCCCTGGTGGCACAGTGGTTACAAGTCTGCCTGCCTATGCAGGGGACGCGGGTTCGTGCCCTGGTCTGGGAGGATCCCACATGCCGCTGAGCCATGGCCGCTGAGCCTGCGCGTCCGGAGCCTGTGCTCCGCAACGGGAGAGGCCACAACAGTGAGAGACCAGCATACCGCAAAAAAAAAAAAAAAATGTATTCAGTCTGCTTTATGACCTGCACATAGTTTATCCTAGAGAGGGTTCCGTGGGAGCTTGAAAAGAATGTGGGTGTCTGGAGAGTTATGTGAGGTCTAGTTGGTTTACAGTGTTGAAAATTCTATTTCCTTACTGATCTTCTATTTGGTCTACACATTATAGGAAGTGGGGTATTGAAGTCTCCAACTATTTTGTTTGTTTTTTTTTAGATATTGGGGGTAGGAGTTTACTAATTTATTTATTTATTTTTGCTGTGTTGGGTCTTCGTTTCTGTGCAAGGGCTTTCTCTAGTTGTGGCAAGCGGGGGCCACTCTTCATCGCAGTGCGCGGGCCTCTCACTATCGCGGCCTCTCTTGTTGCGGAGCACAGGCTCCAGACGCGCAGGCTCAGTAGTTGTGGCTCACGGGCCTAGTGGCTCCGCGGCATGTGGGATCCTCCCAGACCAGGGCTCGAACCCGTGTCCCCTGCATTAGCAGGCAGATTCTCAACCACTGCGCCACCAGGGAAGCCCGAAGTCTCCAACTATTGTTGGATTGTCTGTTTCTCATTTCACTTCTGTCTGTCCTTCATGTATTTTGAGGCTCTATTGTTAAGTGGATATATGTTTAGAATCATTATGTCTTTCTGGTGGATTGCCCTTTCAGCATTATAAAATAAAACTCTTTGTTTCTAGTAACAATTGTTTGCTTTAAAGTGAATTTTGTCTGGTATTAGTATAACCACTCCAGCTCTCTTTAGATTGTTATTTGCATGTTATATAATATGTCATTCTTTTATTTTCAATTTTTTTCAGTCTTTGAAGTGTCTCTTGTAGACAGCATATACTAGATCATATTTTTAAAAGATTTTTATCTATTCAGATTTCTGATTTGTATTGGAGTGTTTAATCCATTTAAATTTAATCTAATTACTGCTAAGGTAGAATTTACTTCTGTCATTTTTTGTTTTCTATACATCTTATGTCTTTTTATTCCTGTGTTTTATCATTACTGCCATCTTTAGTGCTACATACATATTTTCTAATATAGTATTTTTTTTTAAGATGTTGGGGGTAGGAGTTTATTAATTAATTAATTAATTTTTGCTGTGTTGGGTCTTCGTTTCTGTGCGAGGGCTTTCTCTAGTTGGGGCAAGCGGGGGCCACTCTTCATCGCGGTGCGCGGGCCTCTCACTATCGCGGCCTCTCTTGTTGTGGAGCACAGGCTCCAGACGCGCAGGCTCAGTAGTTGTGGCTCACGAGCCTAGTGGCTCCGCGGCATGTGGGATCCTCCCAGACCAGGGGTCAAACCCGTGTCCCCTGCATTAGCAGGCAGATTCTCAACCACTGCGCTGCCAGGGAAGCCCTCTAATATAGCATTTTAATTCCTTTATTATTTCTTCCACTATATTTTTGAGTTGTTTTCTTAGTGGTTTTCCTGGAGGTTACAATTAGCATGTTGGTGTTTGGATTAACATCAAGTTAATTTCAACAGGACCCAGACACTTTGCTCCAGTCTTGTTTTATTCTTTCCCCTCCTTTGTGCTATTATTGTCAGACAAATTGCGTTTTTATACATTACACTCATCAACATAGTTTCATAATTCCTGCTTTTTTTAGTCATCCTTTAAATTAGATGGGAGGAGAAAACAGTTACAAAAATGCATATATATGTTGCATGTCTACTTATGTAGTTACGTTTGTAGTGTTTTTTATTTCTTCACATGCATTCGAATTACTGTTGTGCTCTTTCCTTTCAGCCTGACAGATTCCATTAGTATTACTTATACAGCAGGTCTGCTAATAATAGATTCTCTATATTTTTATTTATCTGGGAATGTCCCATTTTATCCTCCACTTTTTTTTTTTTTTTAGATGTTGGGGGTAGGAATTTATTAATTAATTAATTTATTTTGGCTGTGTTGGGTCTTCGTTTCTGTGTGAGGGCATTCTCTAGTTGAGGCAAGCAGGGGCCACTCTTCATCGTGGTGCGCGGGCCTCTCACTATCGCGACCTCTCTTGTTGCGGAGCACAGGCTCCAGGCGCACAGGCTCAGTAGTTGTGGCTCACGGGCCTGGTTGCTCCATGGCATGTGGGATCTTCGCAGACCAGGGCTCGAACCCGTGTCCCATGCATTAGCAGGCCGATTCTCAACCACTGCGCCACCAGGGAAGCCCTATCTTCCACTTTTTAAAGATAGTTTTTTTGGGTGTAGGATTCTTGGTTGGTAATCTTTTTCTTTCACCAAATTGAATATGCCCTCTTACTGCATTCTGGCCTCCAAGTTTTCTGATGAGAAGTCAGCTATTAATCTTATCAAGAATATTTTTTCCCAATTTTTTTATTGTGGTAAAATGCATATAACATAAAATTTACCATCTTAACCATTTTAAAGTGTACAGTTCAATGGTATTAAATACCTTATGTTTTATGGTCATCACCAGCATCCCTCTTCATAACTTCTTCCATTTGTAAAGCTGAAACTCTATGCCCATTAATCAATAACTCCTGAGCCCCCTCCACCAAGCCCCTTGAATCCCCATTCTGCTTTCTGTCTCTATGATATTGACTAAGTATCTCATATAAATAGAATCACAGTAGTTGCCCTTTTGTGATTGGCTTAGTTCACTTAGCATAATGTCTTCAAAGTTTATCCATGTTGTAGCATGTGTCAGAACTCTTTATCTTTTTAAGGCTAAATAACACTATTGTATGCATATATCGAGCTTTGCTTACCTGTTCGTCCTTCAGTGGTCACTAGTGTGGCTTCCACCTTTCGGCCATTATGAATAATGCTGCTGTAAGCATGGGTATACAAATATCTCTTTGCAATCCTGCTTTCAATTCTTTTGTGTACGTAACCAGACTTGGGATTAAAGGATCATAGTAATTCTGTTTTTAATTTTTGAGGAACAGCCGTATTGTTTTCCATCCCATTTTACATTCTCACCAATAGTGCACAAGGTTTCTAATTTCACTACCTCCTTGCTAACACTTGTTATTTTCTGGGTTGTTTAATAGTGGCCACCCTATTGGGTATGAGTGGTATCTTGCTGTAGTTTTGAATTTCATTCTCCTGTTAATTAGTGATGTTGAACATCTTTTCATGTACTTACTGTCTATTTGTATATATTCTTTGGAGAGATGTCTATTCAAGTTCTTTGCCCATTACTGAATAGAGTTGTTGTTCTTGAGTTTTAGGAGTATATATATATATATATATATATATATACATATATATATAATATTCTGAATGTTAATCCTCTATCAGGTATATGATTTGTAAGTATTTTATTCTATTCTTTGGGTTGATTTTTACTCAGTAGATAGTATCTTTTGATGAATAATTATTTTCAATTTTCATGAAGTCCAATTTGTCTCTTTTTTCTTTTGTTATCTATACCTTTGGTGCCACATGCAATAAATCATTGCCAAATCTAATGTGATGAAACTTTTGTCCTGTTTTCTCCTAAGAGCTTTATAGTTTTAGGTACTACACTTAAGCCTTTGATCCATTTTCATTTAATTTTTGTATATGGTGTTAGGTCAGGGTCCTAACCTTTGGATGCCTTTATTTGTTTGCATGTGGCTATCCAGTTTTCCCAGCACATTTGTTGAAAAGACTGTCCTTTCCCCATTAAATGGCCTTGGCACCCTTTTCAAAGTTCATTTGACCATATATCTGAGTGTTTATTTCTGGGCTCTCTATTCTATCCCATTGTCCATATGTCTATCTTTATGCCAGTACAACACTGCTTTGATTACTGTGACTGTGTAGTAAGTTTTGAAATCAGGAGGTGTGTGTCTTCCAGTTTTGTTCTTTTTCAAGATTGTTTTGGCTATTTGGGGTCCTTTTAGATTCCATATGAATTTTAGGATAAGTTTTACTGTTTCTGAAAAATAAAAAAGTCTTTGGGAGTTTGATAAGGATTGCATTGAATCTATAGATTGCTTTGGATAGTACTGACATCTTAATATTAAGTCTTCCAATCCATAAACATGAGACATCTTTCCATTTATTGATGCAGTGTTTTGTAGTTTTCATTGTGAAAGGCTTTCATTTCCTTGGTTGAGTTAATTCCTAAGTATTTTATTCTTTTTGATGCTCTTGTAAATGGAATTGTTTTTGTAATTCCTTTTTCGGATTCTTCATTGTTAGTGTATAGAAATGCAACTGATTTTTGAGTGTCGATTTTGTATCCGACTACTTTGCTGAGTTTATGTTAGTTCTAACAGTTTGTGTGTGTGTGTGTGTGTGTGTGTGTGTAAACATTAGGGTTTTCTGCATATAAGATAGTATTATGTGTGAACAGAGATAATTTTTGTTCTTTTCCAATTTGGATGCCTTTTATTTCTTTTCCTTGCCTAATTGCTCTGACTAGGACTTCAAATACTGTGTTGAATAGAAGTGGTAAAAGTGGGCCTCTTTGCCTTGTCCCTGACCTTAGAGGAAAATCTTTCAGTCTTTCATCATTAAATATGATGTTTTGCTATGGGTTTTTTTCATATATGGCTTGTATTATGTTGAGTCAGTTTCCTTCTAATCCTAGTTTGTTGAGGGTTTTTAGTCACAAAAAGTGTTGAATTTTTGTCATATGCCTTTTCTGCATCAATATAGATGACCGTGTGGGTTTTTTTCAATCATTCTTTTACTGTGTTGTGTTACATCTGTTGATTTTTAGATGTTGAACCATCCTTGCATCCTAGGAAAAAATCCCACTTGGTCATGGTGTATAATGTTTTTAATATGCTGCTGAATTAGGTCTGACAGTGTTTTGTTGAGTATTTTTGCATCAATATACATAAGGGCATTGGTCTATAGTTTTATTTTCTTGTAGTGTCCTTGCCTGGCTTTGATATCAGGGTAACGCTGATTTTATAAAATGAGTTAGAATGTATTCCCTCATCTTTAATTTTTTTGAAAAGTTTGAGAAGTTTAGATAGTAATTCTTTAAATGTTTGATGCAGTTTCATCAGTGAAGCTGTCAGGTCCAGGGCTTTTTTGGTTGAGAGATTTTTGAATACTGATTCAATCTCCTTACTAGTTATAGGTCTATTCAGATTTTCTATTTCTTTGTGGTTTAGGCTTGGTAGGTCTTGTGTTTCTACTAATCTGTCCATTTCATGTAGGGCATCCAATTTGTTGGTACACCATTGTTCATAGTGCTCTCTTATAATACTTCTTATTTTGTAGAATCAATAGTTTTGTCTCCACTTTTATTTATGATTTTAGTAAATTTAATCTTTTCTCTTCCTTAGTCCATCTAGACAAAGGTTTGTCAATTTTGTTGATTTTGTCAAAGAAACAACTTTGGGTTTCATCAACTTTATTGTTTTTTTTTAATAACTTTATTGTTTTTATTCTCTGTTTTATTTACCTCTTGTCTAATGTTTATTATTTCCTTTCTTCTACTAGCTTTGGGTTTAGTTTGTTCTTCTTTTTCCAGGTCCTTAATTTGTAAATTTGTTTTTTTTTAATTTGAGATCTTTCTTGTTTTTTTACGTAAGCATTTACAGCTATAAATTTCCCCCTTAACACTGCTTTGCTGCATTTCATAAGTTTCACTAGGTTGTGTTTATATTTTCATTTGTTTCTAGGTATTTTATAATTCCTCTTGTGGTTTTTTTCTTTGCTCAATTGGTTGCTTAAGAGTATGCTGTTTAATTTCCACAAATTTGTCTACTTTTCCACTTTTACTTCTGTTGTTAACTTCTAACTTGATCCCAGTTGTCAGAGAAGATCCTTTGTATGAGGATACAGTGCATGTATGAGGATACAATGTATGTATGTATGTGTCCTTTGTATGAGGCTAGGTATGAGACCTATCTTTTAAAATATATTTAAATTTAATCTGTGGACTAACATATGATCTATCCTGGAGAATGTTCTATGTCCGCTTGAGAAGAATGTGTATTCTGTTGTTGTTGGGTAGACTGCTCTGTAACTGTCTGTTAGATCCAGTTGGTTCTGTATTAAGTCCTCTATTTATTTACTTACCTTGCACCTGGTTGTTTTATCCATTATTGAAAGTACAGTATTGACATCTCCTACTCTTATGGCAGAACTGAATATTTCTCCCTTCAATTCTGTAAAGTTTTGCTTTGTACATTTTTCTGGTCAGTTAGTAGGTGTGCAAGTGTTTATTATATTTTCTTGGTGTATTAAGTTGCATTTCACCTGGGTCCCACTGAGACTTGACTTCCCATACCTGTGCTCTTTCAGACAGGTTACCTGGCTCAGAAAGTCAGCTATCCAAAAAAAAAAAAAAGTTACATCCACCACCCAGCACCTGCTCTCTTGGATTTTAAGGGATGAGTTCAGGTCTAGTGCTCTATAGGAAGTAAAGATAAAAGTTCAAGAATCTGCCAGAAGCAGTGGGATTGTTTCCACCAATAGAGCATCAGCAGGCAGCTATTAAAAATGGCTTGTTCGGGGCTTCCCTGGTGGCGCAGCGGTTGAGAGTCCACCTGCCGATGCAGGGGACACGGGTTCGTGCCCCGGTCCGGGAGGATCCCACATGCCATGGAGCGGCTAGGTCCGTGAGCCATGGCCGCTGAGCCTACGCGTCCAGAGCCTGTGCTCTGCAACGGGAGAGGCCACAACAGTGAGAGGCCCACGTGCCACGAAAAAGGGGCAAAAAAAAAGAAAAGGCTTGTTCACAAAACGCTACAAAATAGTTCTTCATCTACAAAGTCGCCATGGCAAACATCACCCCAGTGAACTAGGTTTTTGTGTGTTTTGCTGAAAACGATGTCTTTTCTAAGATTGCTACCTAAATAAGAATGCTCTGGAGATCCTAACACGGAAATAAAATGATGGTTCTGTCAACTTTGTTGTCTCTCTTAAGGAAGAGAAATGTGATGCTCGGTGCTGCCTGACTCCCCATACATCTCTCTCTAGTCCTCTCCCCCCCGCTGCCCCCACCACCTCTCTCTCCTTCTTCATTGTTTCCAATGCTCAAACTGTCAGAAAGTCCTCAAATCTAAGCAGTTATCCCAGAGAGCTCCAGACTGTGCATTCTGCACAGAGGCCATGACATATTTACATATTTTAAGGGGGATGAGCCACAAGTGTTTTCAATGGAGACATGGTGGGACTTTTAGCTTTCTAAGGCATCATCACCTCTTCCTGGAAACAATTAGAGTACTTCACAAAAGCCCCCATGCAAACTCAACAGTGACAGGAAAATGAAAGGGAGCACAATCGTAGCTCCGTAGAAGGCAGCCTCTTACTCACTGCTGACAGCAGGGACAGGTGGAATAACAACCCCAGTGAACACTTCCAAGGGGCTCACCACAGGGAAGCTGCCAGCCTTTGCTTTTACAAAAATGGACAGAGCCCTAGGAAGGCAATGTTGTGTGATGGGCTTTGTACATTAATTACATGGTGTTGGTAAGGCAGGCCAGCTTGACCCACCACTTCCCGCGTAGGAGCTGCACTGAGTTCAATGCAGCAGGTTAGGAAACAATGAGGGTTTTGTTTTTCTGTTTGGAGGTAGACGCATTCTGTGGGCACTACTCATGCAATAAAATCAAACTAATATTTCCCTTTTGTGAAGTGCCCAGAGAATGTGACATATGTTCTGCTTTCATGAAGATGGGTTGGAGGGTTTTCAAGCTGGTGACCCCTCCCCGGTTCTCATACTCACCTATTCACTAGGTAGCATCCAGGGGCCAAGCAACATGCTGGATCTTTCATGAGCATTATTTTTTGTCCTTCCACAATCCAACCGTTTAGATGAATGATGGATTTAAAATTGGGAGGTTAATTTTTTAGCTGTCTGCTTTTATTAATTTTTCGTTTATTTTTATCTCAAAGCCGTACAGCTTGTGAGTGGCAGAGCTGAGATAACAGCCTAAGGTCCCCTGGCTCCAGAGGCTCCTTCCACAATGAAACGGCGTATCAGGCAGGGAAGTGCACCTGCACCAACTCTGCAGAATGCCCCGCATCCCACCACAGATACAGACATCCTGTGGAACCCTGCATCGCGCAAAAGCACCCCTGGCCCGGTAGCAGGCTCTCAAAGAATGTGTAGCAAGTGAACGGATAAACTGTGCTACCTGTGTCAGAAGCCAAGAGATCAGAGTGGGCTGGAGACTGTTACTCCCTGAGTCTTCATTTAATCCCAAGAATGAATGCTACTCCTTTGGAAGTGAAGAGAACGGTCCTTTCACAGCAGTCCAGGCTCTTGGCTCCCTGGGAGCTGTCCAAGCTGCTAAGTGGGTGCTGCTGTTAGCAGTTCTGCGCAGGTCAAACAGCCCGTCTCCCCGAGCTTCTGCTTGCCCTGAATGTAGCCACTCTGGCTTCACCTCCACAAATCCAGCCACTGGCCGTAATGCAGTTAGATTCTCCTGTGACTGTCTGTATTCCTTCCTGGGGTCCTTTAAAATGATTTTTTAAAACATTTGCATATTAAGGTTTCCTCTTTGCTCTGTTAAGTTCTAAGTCTTTTGATGAATCAAAATGTCATGTGTCTAGCATTACAGTATCACGTGGCATAGTTTAGTCCCCTAAAACACCCTAACTTCGTCTCTTCCTTCCTCCCCTCTTGAACCCCTGGCCATCACTGATGAATATTCTGTCAATACGGTCTTGCCTTTTTTAAAAATGTCGTATAATGGGAGCCATACAGTCTGTAGTATTTGCAGACTGGTTCCTTCCGCTTAGCGCTGGCGTTCAAGTTTCCTCCATGACTTTTCATGGCTTGGTAGCTCATTTCTTTTGATCCCCGAATAATATTCCACTGAACGCCACAGTCTGTTTATCCATTCATGTGTTGAGGGGCATCTTGGTTGCTTGCAGTTTTCGGTGACTGCATAGAGCTGCTGTAAGCTTTCATGCGCAGGTTTTTCCACAAAAGCGTTTCTCAACAATTGGTTGAATGGGGGTACAGTTGCTAGGCTGCATGGCAAGGCTCTCTTTGGTTACCAGGCTGTCTTCCAAAGTGGCTGAAGCATTTTGCATCCCCACCAGCAGTGAATGAGGGGTTATACCATTCTGCATCCTTGACACATTTGTCACTGTCTGTTGTTTTGGAGTTCAGTCATTTTAATAGGTGTATGGTGGCATCTCACTGTGTTAACTTACAATTCCCTGATGAAAAATGACGTTAAGTGTGATATTTTTATATGCTTCTTTGCCACCCATATATCATTACTTGTGAAGTATCTATTACAATCCTTTACCTGTTTTTAAAAATTGAGTTATTTCCTCATTGTTGTAAGAGTTTTTGTGTATTTTGGGGACAAGTTCTTTGTCAGGTATGTGGTTTGCAGGTGTTTCTCCCAACAGGTGGCTTGTCTTTTTATTATCTTATCAGTCGTTTCCACAGAGCACATGGTTTTAATTGTAAGAAAGCTGTTGCTGTGTCAGAAAACTCATTGCCAAATCCAAGGTCACCTAGATTTTCTCCAATATTTTCTTCTAGTTTTATACATTTTATAGCAATCTGTTTTATTTTTAACCCATTTTATTTTTAGACCTATGATCCATCTTGAGTTAATTTTTGTGAAAGATGTAAGGTCTGTGCCTAGATTTATTTATTTATTTAATTTTCACATACAGACATCCAATTGTTCCAGCACCATTAGTTGGAAAGACTATCCTTCCTCCATCAAATTGCCTTTGCTTCTTTGCTAAAGATCACTTGACCATATTTTTGTAGGTCTATTTTTGGGCTCTCCTATTCTATTCCATTGACCCCTGCATCTATGCTTTTATCAATACTATTCTGTCTTGATTATTGTAGCTTTATGGAAAGCCTTGAAGTTGGGTACATCAGGTCTCAGCTCTGCTCTTCCTCAGCACTGTGTTGACTATTCTAGGTCTTCTGCTTTCTGTATAAACTTTAAAATCAGTTTGCCAGTTTTTACAAAATAAAGAAGTACCCATTAATGGTTGAATAAGGCAAGAAAGAAAGAAGGGTAAGAAGGGAGGAAGGAAAGGTAAATGTCCAGTGCAGAAGAAATAAAGTAGAGTTGATAGATAGATAGATAGATAGATATAGAGATGGAGATGGATATAGAGATGAAGATGGAGATGAAGGTATTTCACCCTCAAGTATGTGGAGCCTCTAACCCCCCACTCCATAGGTCTGAGCCGTGCATAGTGACTCTCTTCCAAAGACTATGAAAAGTCGGCGGAAAAGTAATTTTATGATGCGGAAACCCAACAAGCACAGCCTCAGCCAGGCGATCAAGGTTAACATAGATAATAGAAAGTCAGGTTGATAGCATGTGCATTTGATAAGATGTGATGAGAATGACACCACCTCTGTGGTCTTCCTTCCCGAAACCCATAACCCCACTCTAACCCTGTGAAAACAAAAGCAGCAGACAGACCCTAATCAAAGGACATTCTGTAAAATACCCAACCAGCACTTGTCACACAGTCAAGTTAATAGAAAATAAGTCTGAAAGACTAACCATCTAGAGAAACCTAAGGAGATACGATGACTAAATGTACTGTGTTGTCCTGGACGGGATCTTGAGACGGAAAGAAGGACGCTGGGTCAAAACAAAGGAAGTCTAGATAAAATGAATAACAATGCGTTAATAACAATGTGTCAATACTGGTCCACTAGTTGGGACGAATAAAATGAAGTAATGCAAGAGGTCAGCTAGGTGTGGGATGTATGGGAACTTTCTACTATCTTTGTCACTCTTCTATAAATATAAAGGTACCCTAAAATGACGAGTTGATGCAATAGTAAATATGTGAGCAGCTGGGACTCAATTCCGCTGGGAATTCTAGGAGGCAGTAGAGGACACACCTCAGAATGACATCACCTGAGGGCTTAGGAACCTGGGACATTCATCCTCTAATTCATGCTTCTTGTTGGCTGAGGGCTGCCCTAGCACCTCCATCCTGCCCCACCTGGGCTGAGAGAAAACCCCAAATGTATGGGAGCAGTGAGTGTCGGGGGACGTGGACAAGGGGTCAACATCTCAGCACACACCTGCCAGGAGAGGGCCTGGGTTCTCTTTCCAATCAAGGGGCAGCCCTGCTGTTTCTGAAAATCTCTGCAGGGAAGAACTTCCTGAAGATAAAAACAAAACAACAACAACAAAAAAACAAGTTAGGAAAACCCAAAACCACAAAACAAAACAAAAACCCAGCACGTTCATGGACAAAATGTGACCCAAATTACATCTAGGTTTATATCTGGTGGGAACCTTATTGTCATGTTAATTTCAAGCCCCACATTGTTCAACTTTCTCCTAGGAATTTGAAATAACTCTTGTGCCCTCTTAGGTCTCACTGGTCCTCCCACCGGCTTGGGAAGGGACAGACTTCCAGTACACTGGTGCTTCCCCAAGAAGAGCTGTGTTCCCTGCCCCTGAGACCACCTGGCATATTTACCTGCTCAAGCAAGAGAATCATGGGGCTTCCCAGAGTAATTATCACCTGATTCCCAGCAGGCACATAACAACATGTAGAGCAGCTGAAGTGTCATCCCTGCTTTGTTTTACAGGGATAGCATTGACTGGCCTGTTTCAGAGCAAATCTTAGCAAGGCCGTGGTTAAAAGGGCACCTCTCAACTCTTTAGGGAACATCTTTGTGGAGGGAAGAACAACCTCGCTCTCAGAGAAATGTCAAGTGACTATTTTGAAAGCAAAATGAAAGCAAAACTTTAATTCTCAGGGAAATGAGAAATCCAGCATAGAAATCCCATATTCTTCAGAGCTGGCAGCCTTTCCCTCTGCAATGACTACTTGATCCGTGTGCTGAGGCCACGTGACAGCAAGCCTGGTCCTCCAGCTACCCGAAGCAGCTTCCTCTCAAACCATCACTTTCTGACCCCTTTCGAATTTTCTAACTTTATCCCTTTTCTCGCATTTGCTTATAATTTATGCTCCAAGATCCCCAAATCTCTGCTCATCTAGCCCTTCCTGCAATCTACCAACTTGGTCTCAAAATTCTATTTTCTTGCTCAAATTGTTTTGGCTTTGAAAGTTTGAGCTTTCAGCTGGTGCCTGTGTCCCTCCGACATATCCCATCAATGTAGGTTTGGGTCTTTGAGCATTTCCTTACTTTCCTGCACTCCAAGAAGCTCCAGGCTCATCTTGAATATCCCCTGTCCTAGTCCTAGAATCAACCATTTCTCCAAGGAAATCCTGGTCCCTTTATTGGAGAATGGATTAGAAACCAATCATGGGCACTGGAGGTGCTCACTGTTACTGAGGTGTCATTGCTTCTAGGCCACCCAACCATCCCCCCAGCCAACCGAGCAAGGAGACTTTTGTGTGTATATGAATCTGTGTATGTTCACATATCTATACATATTTCTATATGTAACCACCTGCATCTATACTAAGGTAAACATGAGTTCATACTGATGTCTCCACCTCCACTTTAACATGTGGGTCATCCTAGCCCCCTCCCCTTGCTCATCTGTAATCTCCCTCCTCAACAGCGAGCAGCCTGGCTCCCACCATCTGCCATCCCGCTAGGTAACTGCTCAGTTCCAGTGCACAGGCACAGTGGATTCACGATTGCAAACCCCGAACCTACACACCTTGTTGACTGCCTTCCTTCCATTTCTCACGTGTGCTTCCTGGGATCACCACCATCACCTCCCAAGGAGCCCACTTGCTTTCAAATCCTCCTCCCGGGTCTGCTTCTATAGGTGCCCATCCTAAGACAGCACATCTGTAGAGCCGGGATGACTTCTAGGCCATCTGCTCTCAAGGATGATTGGAAGGGTTCTGTCTGGATCCTCGTGATCTTGCAGTTGGCCTTCTCTGCCCAGCGGTCTGGTTGGGGCAGGGCTTCAGGAAGCTTACTGCTGGGTTCCCTGGGGTTCTGACTTGGCAGGTTTCTCTCCTTTTCTGTTGCAGGCTCAGGGCAGCGTCCTTCAATGATGCACTTTCTTCCCTTGGACATAAACCCTCCAGAATCCCCCGGCATCACCTCAGCACCACACTCAACCACCCAAAAGTGGCTCCTGATTTCCTCGTGGTGTTGATTCTTCTCTGAGCTCCCAAGTTATGCCTTATCAGGTCCAGCATCTCACTGGATTACCTGATCCATGACACATCCGAACTCTTCTCTGCTGGGTCCCACGTGCCCTTTCTTCTTCCTCCCTTGGTGACTTTGCTCACATTAGTCTTCCGTGCAGAAAAGCCCACCCTCCCCACCATCCACAGGCACCTGCATTTCCTCCAGGTTCAGCTCCATCCTTTCCTAACCAGCCCTCCTCCCCACAGTGACTCTTAGCTTCCAAGCTTTGACTGAACTGACTTGGTACCAAAAGTCTGGGTACCCAATGACCAATGATCCTCTACCTTATTGATGTAACCTTGATCCCGTGGAGGTAAATACAGGGAGGAGAATTCTGAGATCGCCTTTGAGCTTACTGGTACCAGTCACGTGTCTGACACTTGTGAACAGTGGCCCAAAGGCAGGTGTCATTGGTGTCTCTGCTGAAATTGTTTCATATGCACTTTGATCTGGAGTTTCGTTCAGTTATGAGCTCTTAAGTTGGTCATTCTGTGATATACATTCTTTTCCTCCTTCAAGAGAAACTTAGACTCATTAATCTGAACTTAAAGTTGAATTATGAGGTTCAAATTCATACATACTTGGGGACCTCATGAGCCAACACTGCTGCACGCACTTGATCAGCTGAGAACGTGCCTGTATCTGTTGGCAGCTTACAGATAGCGATGTATACAACTGGAAATACAGGACTCATATCATCTTCCCTTCTGGTCTTTGAAGCCTCTGCTCTATAGACCTTCCTCTCTTGCCACATCACATTTTATTAGCCACCCTCTAGCCAATTTTCTTTAGAATCACAATATAAATCAAGAGGGAATGAGCATGCACACTTAATCCTTTTGGCATATAATTCGAGTTGTTCTGGTAATATATGAACTGAAGTCCTTTGTACCTTGGACTAAATCTAGCAACATCAGTGTTCAATGAGATTTTATTTTTTGTAATATAGTAGAATAAAATGCAAGTGACTCCATGCTTTATTGAAAGGCAGATTTTAATGGAAGAAAAATCATCACCATTACCATCATCTAGCAGATTCTTAAAGTTCTTGTGGTTTATGAAAATGTGATTCATGATGATGTATTAAATATTAAAACCAATGTAAGACCTAATCCAAATTTATGGGGCAGCTTTGCTTAATTTACTGTCTATCGCACAATTTCCTTTACAGATAACTTTTCGCATGCTGCATCAATTATAAAACGGTGTCCACATCCTTCAGTTGTTTCCACCTAGACCAGGATTGAAATTGCACTTGGTGACACTTAATTCTCTCTAGAATCATGTCGCTTTCTCTTCTTTCTTCCTCTGTCCCTTCAACGGGGCTACCTTGTAATTCTGTCACGACTTTATGGATTCCTGTTTGGAAAACAGAGACATTTTTCAAGCGTCAGCAGAGTGTTTGACTTGATATTTGACTTGACCTTGAACACTTTCTTGGTTGTAAAAGTGTAAGTACTTATCCAGGGCATGTTCCTAAGAAGACTCACGGGGAAGATGTCAGAGAAATGAAAATCTGGTCCTTTTCTCAAAGTCTTCAAGACTCTTGCCTCTGTTAATGAACCATATTGCTACTAAATTCAGTTCCATTTCAAATTTCCACTCTCTCGGTTTGATCCGTCAGGCTCCCAGGTGGATGGAGGAGAGGCACATCCCAGGGTTCTCTCTGCCAGGGAATTCACTGATGGTGCTCACTAGAACTTGTCCTCTTATTCAGAAGGTTGTAAGAAGTCAGAAGCCAGGGAGTCTCCTTGGCTTGAGTTTTCTAGTGGGATTTTCTTATCATCCTGGATGACTTGACACGGCTGCTGGGAGAGGGTCACTGGGAGTAGCTGACAGGACTGGGGATTGCGGATCTGTGCCTCCCTGGGAAGCCCTGGATAGGCAGGTCACTGGGAAATTTCTGTGTGAACAGGGACATTTCTGGCCAGGGAGGGGCTCCTGGAACGTGAGTCTGAGGATGGCCTCTGTCTGGTGCATCTCTGTGTCCTAAGTACTCAGCAGGGTACCTGGCAAGTGCTAGGCACTGGGTAATATTTGTTGAGTGGATAAAGAGAGGACCAGAGGGGAGACAGAAGAGAGAAATTCCCTCCTCCTCCCTTGGGTCCGGGGAGAATTGGCACCAAGACAGGGAGGAAGGGAGGAGACTGGAGAAATCAGAGGCCCCAGCTATGCCCACAGCTTCCAGCAGACCTTCTCGGCCTTGCCCGTGACCATCACACCTGGGCACACCCCAGACTAACCCCAGTTAAGGCAGAATCCTCAAAAAAAGTGAGAAAACAGAGCTGGAAAGGTAGAATCAGGGCCGTCGCAATGCCAAGAGGCACTGGGGAGAATGAGGAAGCAGAGGGAGGGCTTCGTGCCAGGACTGGAACAGCCTGGGACAGACGAGGAGTCGCCGCCCGCTCTGGGCCTGTGCTGGGCCCCCAGGTCCTCCCCAAATCCCAAGGGCAGGACAGAGGCTGGAAGGTCACCCTTGCCCAGGGCTCCGCCCTCCAGAGGACCCTGGGGGAAGCCTGGGCTGTCCTGACTGGCATTAGTACCCAGGTCTTCCCCAGGCACCTACTCAGCATTTATTGAGCACCTACTGTGTCCTGGCACTGAGATGGGTCTGGGGTCGGGGGGAAACAGATTCAGAAGATAACAGACAAGTAATGACATTTGGTGAGTGTTTCCAGAGAGTGAGCTCTGATGGAGTTCAGCCTCCCCACAAACTTCGCCAGACACCAAAGGAAAGAGAGGGTCACAGGACCCGGGAGAGGGTCCCAGTGAGACGGAGAGGCACCAGGACGGCCTTAAGTGAGAGTGAGAAGAGCCGGGCCTGGCCCAGGGGGGCCGAGGGCTATGCGAGGCTGCAGTGGTGGTTAGGGAGGGTCCCGGCCGGGCCTCAGCTCGCCTGAGGGCTGCGTGCTGGAGAGGCCGGGTCAGGCAGCTCTGGTGATGGGAAAAAGGGCAGGAACAGGGCGGGGGCCGCCGCAGGACCGAGTAGGGGGCGGGCGGCTGAGCCCCTCTTCAAGTCTCAGGCAGGAGTGAGGCTCAGCCCATCCCACCCTGCCTCCAGGGCGACCTCTGCAGGGGGTCAGCAGCCAGCACTCCCAGGGCCCGTCAGCTTCGGGTCCCTCATCTTCGTGCCCGAGCCCATCTCCCCTGACCGTGTCTCAGATGCTCTCACTCTCCCTCCTGAAGCAGGAGGGCCCTAGGCCCAGGATGCTAAGCACCGCCTTGGAGGCCAAGCAGCAACTAGCCCCCTTCCAGGAACTGAAAATACCACTCAGTTTTGTGTTCTTTGTTTTTGTTCCTCTTACAAAACTGGAGCCGTTCTAGGAACACTTCTCTTTTTTTCCATCTACAGTGAAGTCCAATGATTTTCAGGCATGGCCTCCGGGCCAACTGTCTGGGTTCTAATTCAGCTCTGCCACTGACCAGCAGTGACCTGGGCAGGTAACTCATCTTAAGTCTCCCCGTCCATACCGTGCAGGGGTCCCGGCGATTCCTACTTGAGAAGGGTTTCATGAGAGTTTAAAGTGTGAAATTAAACACACTTGAAATAATGCCTGATATAAAACCAGCAGGGCAGGAGTGGCTGCAATGGTGGCTTTCATGAGCTCAGCGAACCCAGCTCTGAGGTCTCCATAATAGCGACTCCACCTGGCCGACTTCATCCACGCCTGTGTAATGCACGGAGCAGCATGTGTGTGCGAGACAGAGCAGGGATGAGACAAATCCACTCCTTACCCCTCGCAAGGACTCTATCCTGGCAACAGTCCACCAGGGAAGTCCGGACAGCAACCTTACAGCAACGAGACGCAGAATATTCCCTCGGAGCTTGTCAGTAGCAGATTGGAAGAGTGAGTGCTGATGTGAGCACGGACACTCCATGCGGCCCTTAAAAATGAAATGAGGTATTGAGATGGTGAGCTCTCCAGGCAAGGTTTTGAAAAAAGAGAAAAAACATATATACATACATTTCTAGAGGGAATCACTAAAAGAAACAAAAAGCACTCAAGCTCTTAATGAGAGTCTTCCTCAGGGAGAAGGATTTTAGGCGAGGAGGGGGCGTGAGCCTCGCGTGTTGTGCCTCACGTGCATTTGTCTTTTTCTACCCAAGTATTTCCTTTACAGTTTCGCAACTGTGACAAGTAGGGCAACGGGATTACTAACTTTTATCGTGTGCATTTTTCAGTCACAACAAAACTAAAGTAAAATGGCCTAAAACAGTGATTCTCCTCGTTTTGATCTTCAGCCAATGCTCATTCCTGTTTATAGGCAGTTGGCTTCAGCCGGAGCTGCAGGAGTGAGTAGGCTGGGCCCCATCACCCCTAGGCTCTCCCGTCTATTTGTCCCTCGCTCCAGCCCCTTCCCTCCTTCAGGCCCTCTGCACGCACTGACCCTCCTGCCAGGGATGCTCTGTACCTCATGGCCTCTTCTCAACCCTCAGAGGAGCCCCACTGACCTCAGACAGACCTTCCCTGTCAACGTAACCCAACAGCCGCTCTCCTCCTTGCCGTCCCCACCCTCCTCTAAGAGGTACCCGCTCCCTTCACAATTCTGGACACAGGTGTCACTTTGTAGGCCCTTGTTTGCTAACTTTTGGCGACTGTTTCCTCCACTACATCGGTGCTGCACGAGGGCTGAGACCACTTTCGTTTCATTTAATGTCACATAACCAGCATCTGACTCGGCACCACCTGGCACCCAGGAGGTAAACAGCTAGCATTCTTTAAATTAATGAATTAAGGGACAAAAGGAGGAATTCCAGGCACAAAGCTGGATGCTTCTTAAGCTCTGTAGCTTCTCAGTTCTTGGTCTTCTGTCTTTTCATTGCCTTCACTTTGAATTCTAGCAAAGGGACAGACAGGATGCAAAGCTTTAGTCTAACACCGGAGGCCCCAGGGCTTAGTAGAAAGAGTGCTTGTGTTTCATACAGCGGCAGGTCTGTGTTCAGATCCTGCTGCCGCCACCTCCCGTACATGTGTGTCACTCCCCGCCCACCACCAGACTCTGGACTCCAGTTTCTCTTCTGTCAAAGGGGCCAGGGTGCATTTTCCTGGCGTGTTAAGAATGTAACCTAAGCAGAGCTGTGAGCATTTGCAGAAGGGGAGCAAGATAGACAATATATTAATATGCTTGAATAGTATTTTACAAATAAGGTTTAACTATCTGATGGGGGAAACCTTGCACTAAAAAGGAAATAAATGAAAACTAGGTTGTTAGCTTAACATTCACGGGAAGAGGACAAAAGGAGGCAAGTTTCTAGGTTTGGCATAGTTGTGGTCACACGTATGTGTGCAGAACACTTGAAAGGACATAGGCGAACCTTGGGGTCTAGAAGGTCCCCACCTGGAGAGGAGTCGGTGGTGAAAGCATCTAGGACCTCACAGCCCTCACATGGTGCCAGGGGTGGGGGGAGGTAGGGGTAGGGGGACACAAGTGCGGGCTGAACAGCACAGGGCAGGCGGGTCTGTGAGGTCACCCCCAAGGGACGCACAGGCAAAGCCACAAGCACAGAGGAATTTTGGGAAGATGGGGCTGGGGCCCCATCCACTTCTCCTTGGGACTCCGTTCCTGACCTCCCCAAGCTCAGGGGCAGCCCTCCCCTGCCATGGAGCAAGCACCGGTGGCCAAGTGCCCCCGCCCCTCCCTGCTTCCTGAGATGCCAGAGTCCCCATCAGGAATGAGCCCCGGAGGCCACAGCGGCAACCTGCTCACTCACTCAATGAACTGGCGTCCTTCCCTTCCCGGCCTCACTCTCCAAGGCCCTTCTGCTCCCTGGGGACACCTCCCAGATCACTAAACTGCCCTCCAATCATTATCCCAGAGTCGGCTTCAGAAAGAGCCCAACCAACGGCTCTCGGGACCTGCTTGTTGACCTAGGAAGCCGCCGGTGCAAAGATTCCAGAGGCACATATCCTGTCCTGGCCCCGATCGATGTGTTGGCCCTGCAGTGGGGAGACCGTGGACCGGCCCCCAGATGAGGCAGCCTGGAGGGAGCTGGAAGGTGACGTACTGTCTGCGGGGTGGACATGGTCCCCAGCCCTCCTCCTGCCAGGGTGGTGAGACGGAGGGGGAGGTCGGGGGGAATGTCAGGCCCACCCCCACTTCGATGTCCGTGATGAGCTCCCTGGCAGCAGTCGGGTAGGCAGGGCAGCCTCCTTGGCCAGCGTCCCTGATCCCGACTCAAAAACCGTGCCCGCTGTGGAGACACGAGAGCAAGTTGTTGGCATTTCGAAGCCTATCAAGAGATACTTATCGTGTCACTTTGTGAAACTCTCATTTCCAAATGATTCACATTTTAACCATGGCCAGAAGTTCTATCTAAACCCATTTTCACATTTGTCTTGATGGTCAAGATAATTTTTCTGGCAATCTCAGCGTCAGTTGCAACATGGACGCCTCTGCAAAAGTGAAACGAGGGAAAAAATCTTTAACGGAAGAGAAAGGCGTGTTCCTCAGGAAAGGAAGCTTCACTCATTCCCATTGATCACATCCTCAGAGCGCACCTTCTGTGAGACTTCTCTGCACTCGACTTGGAAGACATGGAAATGCACAGTAATTGCTGTCACTTTGTGTGGGTCCCACTAAGAGCGGCTGGGATTCTCGAAGGACCGGGAGTGTTCCTCGGCGCTAATGTGCGTGTGCTGCCACAAAGGCCCTCTGATCATTTAATTTACAGATTAAAACATAGACCCTAAATTAAATATGGGTTGCGGGCTGGAGACGTTGATTAAGAGACTTTTCATAATTGAAAATTGGCCAGATGGTGTGATGACCAGTACGGCTTCACTAAACTATTCCAGGGACCTCAGCTCTTGGGGTGACCCCCGCTCGAGGAGAAAAGGTTTTCTTCCCTCAGATAAAGGTTTCACATCCCAGCCACACCTGTCAATCCTAAACAGCTCAGCGTGACAAGATGAGGGGTTTTTGTGCTCAAATTCCAGAGACCGTAGCACGGGTGGATAAGGTACTGGAGTTTGATTTTGCAGGTTTGAAGAGTTTGGATACTTTGGAAAAATAAATAGAATTGCAGATGTGTTTCTACTCTGAAGATGGGCTGATGCCGTGAAGAACCATCCCCGTTACTTCTTTGCCTAAGGCCCCCCCCGGATCATGATGGGATAATGGTCTGGACCACTGGATCCTAAGTGTCTGACTTCCCAGTAGCCTGTAAGCTCCATGGAGTCAAGAACCTCCCCAACTTGCAAGTGGGGTTCCCCAGTGCCTGGCATGTAGGTGCTTAATTATAAATAGAGAGATAAGGATATATATGAATGTGGATACAATATGGATATGGGCTTGATATAGATTCAGATACTGATGGGTACAGATACAGATATCGACTATAGATACAGATATGGATACAGATATGAATAAAGAAAAGGTATATGTACAGATGCCATAGCTTGAATGAATGAATGCGTGAACCAGGGAGTGAGCACCCCTTAGGATGCACCTGCTCCCACACTTCCTCTCACGTCCATCCCAGCAGGAGCACCTTACCTTAGTGACCCACTAGGAGGTCCCCATTTCCTTCTTTCTGAAGTGGGGGTGCTGCCACCTATTCAGAGGGCAGACGAGCAGATGACTGAGGCAAGCACAGGAAATATGTCGCCTGGTATTATCATTCCCCCGTGGACAAATTCAGTGTCCCCCAAACCTGCCAAGTCCTAAGAATTCCCAGAAATGTCAAATAAAATGTAGGCTTTAGAGACCCCCACTGAGTCAAAGTCTCCAGGGAGGGACCCATGGCCATGACGTTTCACCTGCATCCCAAACGGTTCTCATAAGGAGGCGAGTTTGGGATACACTGGCCTGGCTCTTCATAGTCCCAAACCGCTGGGAGGACGGGTCTGGACCAAGAAACTGCCTGTGATTGGGGTGATCTGAGAGTCTTCCCGATCGGTGTGCCCTCCACTCACCTCAGAGGGACAGAGGAGAGGAAGTAACCAGAGTGAACAAAAATGAGGACTCTGCCTTTGGAATAGAAATGACTTGCTCCAAACCTCCTCTTTCTTTCCCAATTAAGCCTCTCTGCGTGGACGCTGCTGGATCACCAGGCACTAGAATGAGATGAAGCAGAAGCAGGCTGCCCCCCAAATTGCTGCCTTCGCTGTGGTGGTTGTACATCCCCTCCAGCTCTAGCTGGCTAACTGCAAAAACCATTAAATTCCAAATCACCATATATATATATATATATACACACACATACACACACACACACACCACCTACTGAACACACACACACACTCACACACACACCACCTACTGAACACACACACACACTCACACACACACCACCTACTGAACACACACACACACTCACACACACACCACCTACTGAACACACACACACACCACCTACTGAACACACACACACACTCACACACACACCACCTACTGAACACACACTCACACACACACCACCTACTGAACACACACACACACACACACCACCTACGGAACACACACACACACTCACACACACACCACCTACGGAACACACACACACACTCACACACACACCACCTACTGAACACACACACACACTCACACACACACCACCTACGGAACACACACACACACACTCACACACACACCACCTACTGAACACACACACACACTCACACACACACCACCTACTGAACACACACACACACACACCACCTACTGAACACACACACACACTCACACACACACCACCTACTGAACACACACACACACTCACACACACACCACCTACTGAACACACACACACACACACACCACCTACTGAACACACACACACACTCACACACACACCACCTACTGAACACACACACACACACTCACACACACACCACCTACTGAACACACACACACACTCACACACACACCACCTACGGAACACACACACACACTCACACACACACCACCTACGGAACACACACACACACTCACACACACACCACCTACGGAACACACACACACCACCTACTGAACACACACACACACACACACACCACCTACGGAACACACACACACTCACACACACACCACCTACTGAACACACACACACTCACACACACACCACCTACTGAACACACGCACACACTCACACACACACCACCTACGGAACACACACACACACTCACACACACACCACCTACTGAACACACACACACACACACCACCTACTGAACACACACACACACTCACACACACACCACCTATGGAACACACACACACACTCACACACACACCACCTACTGAACACACACACACACTCACACACACACCACCTACTGAACACACACACACACCACCTACTGAACACACACACACACTCACACACACACCACCTACTGAACACACACACACACTCACACACACACCACCTACTGAACACACACACACACTCACACACACACCACCTACTGAACACACACACACACTCACACACACACCACCTACTGAACACACACACACTCACACACACACACCACCTACTGAACACACACACACACTCACACACACGCCACCGGCAGAGCTGTCACATGCACTGCACGTTTCATGCAATTTCACACCATTATGGATCTCACAAGGATGCAAATAAAGAGAAGGCCGGAGCCTAGGGGCTGAGTTATCGGGGAGGCGTCAGAGGGCGGCGTGTGCAACAGAAGAATTCATTGGGGGGCATTTAGAACCGAGTGGTCCGGGGTCAAGAGACATCATGGAGACGAGACGGAGCATAGCCCCACCTGGTCCTCAGCGCCCCCGCCAAGGGCCCTCCAGCCCTTCCCCACGCCACGGGGAGCGTGCAGGGAGATCCTGAGAGCGGAGCTCCGAGCGGCTGCCACGGTCAGGTGCTCGCTGCTGTCTGAAGCTCAGTCAGCAGGCATTTCCTCCAAAGGGCCAGAGAGTAAACATTTTAGGCTTTGCGACCAGATGTTCCTGATGAAAGTACTCCTACAGGAATGGGCTTGGCCAGGTTCCAACAAAACGTCGTCTGCACTACAGGCGGTGTGGGTTTGAACTGAGGATCGTTCTTCACCAACCCCTGGCTTAAGGGAGCATTGGAAGGGTGTTCTAGAAACACGTGACCACATCGTTTGGAGGATGTGGAGTCAGGTGGGAAAAGCATGACATCCCAAAGATGACCTCAGAGGGATCGATGGGACCGGATAAAGGAGGCAGACCTGTTTCTGAGGCAAAGGTCGCCATATCAGGCTGGACATGGGGGTGGCCAGCCAGCTGTGAAACACACACTGCACAAATACGGAAAGTCACATGGATGGTGATGCCTCAGTTGATGGGCTAGTCCCTGGGAAATGTAAATGTCAGGTGCTCCCCTGGAGGGTGAGTTTCAAGAGCTCCGGAAATACCCCCCAGAAACGGCACTCTGCAGTTCTGGGTTGCCGTGAGCCTGCTCTGTGTTTGTTTCTTCATTTCTGGGACCCAGAGTAATTATTCAACTACAGGGCTATCCCTGTAAGCCAGTGTCCAGAGCCAGGTAGGTCTGTCTCTTCCTTATGTCTCTACGGGTCTTAGGAAGCAGAGCTTTCGAGGTAACATCAGAGTGGGAGCGCAGAGGCCATGAGCCCAGTGAACCCACACAAGGCAAGTATCACTGTGGCTGCAGCAGAGTAACACCCAAGGGATCCCATGAACCGCAGGACAGGGGAATGAGGTTGCAGCCATTTTACTAGTGGACTTTAGACCAAGGGCCAATGTTTTCTTCATTTACGGCTCTGTTATGTGTTTCTCGATCATGCCGCCTGGGTGACTAGCTAGCTCTGAGGGATAAAAACACAGCCATAGACTTGTCCACGCCATCCCACACAGAGAGACTCCTGGGAGACTTGGTCATTGGCTAGACCATGGATTGAGTCTTGACAAATAGACTTTGTTTCCACAGCCTGCTTGAAAGCACTGTTTCTGTTGCAATCTAATCAATGCACATACGGAGTGCTTGTTCAATAAAAGAAACTAAGCAGGAGATATTTAAGGAACCAGAGAAGTGGCCAAAAATAAAAGGAAAAATGATTTAACTGCAACACATTGGAATGAACTTCTTGAAGCATGCAATGGAAAGCAAAAGTCTACAATAATTATATCAATGAATGAGAGCTCCCTGTTAAAGCCTCTTTACGGTTTAAGCCTAGAACTTTTTCTTCTTTTCTTGGCGAACATCACCAAATTCTTGGTTTGAGCTGATTTATCTGATGAAATGTTAGACGTTTCCTGGTGGAGTGATGTCTGCCTGTTACTAGAATCTGACAGGTGGGCACTTCATCCAGCAGGTATATTTGCTGGAAGGACCCCTGTGACCTCAGCCAGTCTTATCTCTGAAATGGGTACAGGGCTTGGAGAGTGTGGACCTGACCAAACTGAGACCAGCTCCCTGCATCACGAGACAGGGCCCCCCATCCCTTGGCCTCCCCCTCCCTTCCCTGTGTAACTTCAGCTGCCCCAAGCCCCGCACCCACACATACGTGCTGTTTTGGGTGTGAGCCTTCTCTCGGGCCGGCCTGGTTTCCGCCACTCTGTCTCCCCGACGTGCCTTGCTTACACCTGCCCTTCTCAGCCTGGATTCTCTTTCACCGTCTTCTCTGCCAATCTCCTGATTCAAGCCCCACCTCCCCCCAGCAGACCCTCATAACCTCCATAAACCACCTCCTGTAGAAACTCTTAACTGGTACCCACTTTCCATAGTCAGTGTCCCAGATTCTGTTTTTTTTTGTGCGGGGCGGTACGCGGGCCTCTCACTGTTGTGGCCTCTCCCGTTGAGGAGCACAGGCTCCGGACGCGCAGGCTCAGCGGCCATGGCTTACGGGCCCAGCCGCTCCGCGGCATGTGGGATCCTCCCGGACCGGGGCACGAACCCGCATCCCCTGCATCGGCAGGCGGACTCTCAACCACTACGCCACCAGAGAAGCCCACAGATTCTCTTTTTAATTCTCTCTCTGAATACATAGATCTTGGCTTTCCAAACCCAACGCGGGACCTAGTGGGCGGGGACAGAATCTTATACGTATTCAACAAGTGCCTATTAAGCAACAAACAGAGCTCTTCACTGGTAACATAAATAATATGAACTCAGTTGGTGCGATTACAGCAATGATCAGATGCTTACTCTAAGCGTAGTGTAGAGAATGGAGCTGACAGTGGCCACCCTCGGGGTCTTCGTTGGGGAGCTGCCTGCCTCACCATTGCCACTATCCCGAAAGTAGCTGGACGTACACCTTAATCTGGAATTTTGGAAAAAGTACCAAACGCGGCGCTGGGAGGCCACCTTTCTACCTGTCCTCCCACCTGTTTTATCCGAGGCTGCGTAACTTTTCTTGTACTCTTTTCCCCATAATAAAACTCACCCAAGAATATCTACAAAGAGAGAGTAAGCACCTGAAAGATGGTCAGCGTCATTAGTCACCAGGGAAATGCAAATTAAAATCACTGACAATAGCCCCACATCCTGTCAGAACGATCAAATTGTTCAAAACTGGCAGTACTAGAGGTGGCGAGAGTGTGGAGCAACAGGAACTCTCATTTTTTGCCAGTGGGGTGACAAACGGCACAGCTACTCCGGACAACAGACAGTAGTTTCTCATAACCGTAAACTTACCGTACAGACCGCAGCCTCAACCCTAGAAACTTACCGAGTGAAAATGAAGATCTTTGTGCACACAAAAACCTGGATGGAAGTTTTATGGAAAAATCACCCCAAATTAGAAACAACTCAAATGTCCCTTAACTGGGCAATTGATAGACACATTGATGGAATACCCGTCAGCACTAAAAAGAAAGAATTCTTGATACGCTCAACCACGCTGACGAATCTCATATGCATGGTGCGCCCTGAAAGAATCCAGCCTCAAAACACTACAAACAGTGTGATTCAATTTATACGACGTTCTGGAAGAACTAAAACAATAGGGACGGAAAATAGATCAGTGGTTGCCGGGGACGGGGGTGGGGAAGAGGAATGCTGTGCTGACTGTGCTGCTTACGTGACTGTAGGTATCTGTCAAAACTCACAGAACTGCATCCTGAAAAGGTTGCATTTCATGGCATCTAAATTGTATCTTAAGAAAAAAAAATCTTTAAGCCGGCAGCTCTGACATCAAGCCTGAACTCATCCCGCCCAGGCGTCCCCGAGCTGCTCCAGGCAGGTTCCAGTGGCCACCAGGGAAGCTCAAAGCCCTCAAAACACAGCTGGGGGGCCCCAGGCTGGACCCTCGCTGGGCGCCTCCTTGCTCTCCGATTGTCTGTCATCTCTCGGGCCCTCACAGCAGGCAGATGGTGCAGATTCTGGGAAATCCCGCTCGCAAATGTCATTACTTTCATCAGCAAAACTGTTTCCAACTGCTTCTGTGTCGATTAGCCGACTTACCAGCTGGGGCCGGGCGCCCTCCAGGGTGAGATCCTGTACCAGCCGACCCACTGGACCGCTGTCCGCTGCCAGTCTGAAGGGGAGGATGTGCATGGGCGTGTCTGCCTCTTGTCCAGGAGGCCAGGGCTGCACGGTGCCTCCCACCCATCACCCTGGTACACTGCC
The DNA here is from genome assembly GCF_963455315.2 of Globicephala melas. Lineage (NCBI taxonomy): Eukaryota > Metazoa > Chordata > Mammalia > Artiodactyla > Delphinidae > Globicephala > Globicephala melas. The sequence goes on from NC_083328.1 coordinate 84,261,262, forward strand.
CTGGAGCCAGAGCTCAGACATCTTACTTCATGTGGAGCTGCCTTGAAATTAAAATGAGCCGTACACACCCAGTGTTCACCGTCGTACATTTACAGCAGCCAAGACGCGGAAGCGACCTGAACGTCCCTCCACAGAGGAGTGAATAAAGAAGGCGTGGTGTGTGTGTGTGTATATACACACACAAACACACACACTCGGTGGAATATTACTCAGCCATTAAAAAGCATGAAATAATGCCATTTGCAGCAGATGGACCTAGAGGTGATCATGCTAAGTGAAGTAAGTCAGACAAAGACAAGTACCATATGATATCGCTTATATGTGGAATCTAAAAAAATGATGCAGGTAAACTCGTTTACAGATCAGAAACAGACTCACAGACTTAGAGGGCGGGCTTGTGGTGGCTAAGGGGGAAAGGTGGCAGGGAGATACATTGGGAGGTTGGGATTGGCATATGTATACTACTGTATGTAAAATAGATCATCAGTAAGGACCTACTATATAGCACAGGGAACTATACTACTCTGTAATAACCTATATGGGAAAAAATCTGAAAAAGAATATATATATATATATATGTGTGTGTGTGTGTGTGTGTGTGTGTATAACTGAATCACTTTTCTGTATACCTGAAGCTAACACAACATCATGAATCAACTATACTCCAATATAAAACAGATAATTTTAAAAAATGAACCCTAGGCACAAAACAAAAAGTCCAATGAGTATGATTCTTCAGAATTTATTTTTTAAAAGGTTTTCTTTTCTCTCTAGTAAAGGATGGCTTCATCGTTAAAGTCGTCAGCTGATACAGCTGAATCACTGCTTTCCAGGCAGCACACAGAAATACTCCTACCTGAGAAGAGGAGTGGTATCTATGGCAACAGGATGCAGAGGCCTTCAGCACTGATGGGCTGAGGACCTGTGGTTGTGTCTTGTTCCTAAGAGCTTGTGCTCAACGCCAGGATCCCTGAAGCAGTGGAACTGGGACCTCGCTCATTCTTGGGAGGAATACAGCACACGGCGATGACCCAGTGGCCCAGCGTCTCAGAGGAGACTGCCTGGATTTGACTTTTGACACTTAACCCCCTTGAGATCTTCTCTGTAAAGTGTGGATGGCAGCACCTACCCCTTCAATGTGTGGAGATGATTCCACAAGGTGTGAGCACTGCACTCGGTACCCTGCCTGCACGGTGAGAACTTGGTCGGTGATATTTATGATTAACTTACATTGATGCCCACTGGGTCCATGCAAGTCACTGCCCTCCCTGGCCCAGGTGGACTTCAAGCTTCCCTGCCTTTCCCCAGGCACCTGGGATACCCAAATGGGAGAACGGACCCTGGAAAAGGCACCCGAGGGAGGGTGGGCAGTGGACACCAGGGCCCTGGTGAGCGTGCTGCCTGGGCATCTCGGCAGAGACCTTGGTGCTTCCCAGGATCCCCCTCCTTACTGGAAAGGGGTAGGCCAGAGGGGCTTATGGTGGGGTCCCCAAGAGCAGCCTAACCCTAGGGAGAGGCAAAGTCACAGAGGGGGAAGAGCAGGTGGCCCCAGGAATCACCCAGTATATATTTACTGAATGAATGAATGAATGAATGACCCTAGGGTGTCCATAGCTCACATCATCAGCTGGCTGGTTAACAGCGTATCTAGAAGGTTCAGACACAGAATGTAAGTGGACAGACAACTTGCAGGTAGGGATAGGCTCAGGGCCGTGCACCGTACAACCTCCAGGGGTGCCATTCACATAAACACCTCAGTTTGTGTCTGACTTCCCCTTCTGCAGGCCTGACTACCTCCCTTCTGTCCCTCTAGGGCACCTCCGTGAGGGGCTTCAAGCCTGGTTCAGGCTTTGGTTGCTATAGCACCTGCTTGGAGAAGCCCCCAGCCCAGTGCTACGTCATTTTAAGCTGCTTTATTTTATCACATGAGTCACTCCCTGAAATCATTTTGTTTACTGTCTACCTGTATACTGTCTGTCTTCTGCAGCTAGAATGAAAGGCCCATGAAAGTGAGACTTTAACGCCTGGGTTCATTACTGACTCGCCAGTACCCAGAACATGGCTGAGACATAGTAAGAACAGACATTGGATGGAAGGAAAAGGAAAGAAGGAGGGAGGGAAGGAAGGCGTGGATGCCTGGGTGGGTGGATGGATGGATGGAAGGACAGATGGACAGATGGATGGTTGGATGGATACATGGGTGGATGGATGGATGGATGGTTGGATGGATGGGAGGATGGATGGTGGATGGATGGATGGAAGGACAGGTGGATAGATGGATGGTTGGATGGATACATGGGTGGATGGTTGGACGAGTGGACGCGTGCCTGAATGGGTGGATGATGGATGGACAGGTGGGTAGACGGATGCGTGAGTGGGTGGGTGAATGGATTACTCGTTGATTGGGTGGGTGGTTGATGGTTAGATTAATGGTTGCATTGATGGCTTACTCAGAAAAAGGCAGACGCTGCTCACCTAGAGCTTTTATCCTCCAGGCAAAGTTCCTCAAACCTGCTGGGCTACCAGTCATCATCGTGAATGCAAATTCCTTTTATATCGTGTAAGGGACTTCAGCCTTATTGGTGGGGGGTCAAGGGGAGGGCAATCCTTGGCTTCACTAACAAAGACCCTCAAGACCGGTTGCCCAGGACCAGATTCTGGTCCTTCAGTTCAATCAGGCCTCGGAGCTGAGAGGTGAGTTGAACAGCCCTGAGCAGTGTGGTTGTTCCTGACGTCTGCTCTCCTTGCCTGTGTTCCCCGAGCTTTCATCCCTGTAATTACACTGGGACACACTTCTCATCACAGGCACCAGGAGAAACCACAAGCGAGCGAGCAGTTGGTTAAGCAAGAAAGAGAAAAGCACAGGTTGACCGAGTCTGGATAAAATGGGATCTTCCCTGAACCTCTCCCAGACGGAGCTCTCACTCCGCCAGCGCCTCGATGGCTCAGCACAGACATTGTTTCCCTTCCCTCTCTTTTCATTACGATGATCTTTGTGAGTTTTGTTCTTTTCTGAATTGAGCAGAGTTACAAAGGATGGAAAGAACGGCAAGAATCTGAATTTCAGCAGGAACAGAGCCTTAGGTGTTCAGTCCTCTTGGAGCCCCTGCTCGTAAGTGCAGGCTTGAACCTAACAAATGAGCAGCTTCAGAAGAGTTAAGATCAGTGTATGTGAACGATGCAGGATCTGGTGGTGGCTGAGAAAGGAACAGGGAGGGTGAGCGCCAGTCCAGATGGCGCCTTCTGGCTGGAGTTGTGGGGACCCTGACCAGTTCAGGGTCCCCAGTGGGAAGGGAGCAGGGAGGGTAGTGAGACGACAAAACACCAGCAGGAAATACGAGATTGAGGAAAAGGTTCACGGGGCGTGGGTTTGTACTCATTTACTTGAAGAGCGGTAACGTGGAAGAGGATAGCTCTGTGTGACTTCAGAGAATAAACTCAGGCTAAACTGATCAACAGCTCATGGAGGGACAGGTGTGCGTGTTTACAGTAGAATCCAGATTTGTCACCATGGCCTGCATGGCCCTGTATAATCCGGCCCCAGCCCTTCTCTCTAAGTTCGGCTCCCTCCACCCCCTCTTTTTTCCCTCTGCCCAGTCGGCCTTGCAGGACTTCCTCCAATGGGCCACGGGACATTGGCACTTGCCGTCCTCACTTGCTGACACGAAATGCCCTTTCCCTTCCTAGCGTTGGATCCAGTTGAAGCATCATTTACTTGGAGAAGTCTTCCTGGACCACGCCAGCTGACATCAATGCCCAGAATCACTCTTTGCTGTAATCATCACCCGGTTTTATTTAATCCCTGGTGTTTATTGTTCTCTAAAAGTGGCTTGTGTGTTTGTCTGCAGATAAGGGCTGTGTCTCTCACATTTGCCACCCACGCTCAGCTTCTAGGAGAGCATCCGATGCACAGGAGGGGCTCAGCAGTGACATGTCAGGTGAGCACATGAGCACACAAAGGAACGAGACACTCTGCTGGGTCAGAGCAGCTCTGTCCCCACAAGGAGAGATCGAAGGGCCGGCTGTGCTACCTTCATGCAAAGAGAACATCTCACCCGCACCAAGGGGACAGCAGCGTGTCCCCCTCACTTCCGAGCCCCAGCCAGTCTCCGGCCCACAGGGATGCAGAAGCCCAGGGGTGTTCTTTTCCATCACGGCTTTTGTTCTTGAAAATCCTGAGATTTCTGGCAATTTTGTTATTATTTGATGTATCAATCAATAATCAATATCTCTCTTTAGGGCAGTTTTAGCCATGACTATATTTTAACCTATTTTTCTCCAAACACATTTTTCTCCGGGCTGAAGTGTTTCTAAATTCAGATCTCCCAGGGCCCATGTTTTCAATGCTACAAAGTCTAATTAACTGTGAGTTTATAAAGTGATAATTACCTGGTACATCTTGGGAGGGTCTGAGAAACTGCATCTCCCAGGGCTTTGGCTTGTGCCCAGCTGTTCTCAAGGTCGCCCAATGGACAAAGACTGCCCTCAATTTTAATCCAGTGTTGTAGGGGAGAAAAAGCCTATTTAATTGGCGAGTACTCAAAATATTATTTTCATATTAAAACAAATTCAGACTTGTAGAGTAAAATCACTGGATTTTTAAAACGAGGCTTCAATATTCAAGGATGAAGTGGGTCACTTTTATGCTATTTTCAGCTTTCCAGAAAGCCATGCAGCTAGAGTGACCATGGGACATAATTCTGGTCAAGGGGTTTTTCACAGAAGTCCATAGGAAGGATGTCACTTCCTGAATAAAATGACAAACCGTCCCCTGCCTGGAATGCAGGGATGGCGGCCACAAGTGCTGCAACCTTTTTCCTACCGTGAAGGTGAACGTCACGCCAGGAGGGAGAAGTGGGAAGATGGGCAGACCCTTGGTCCTGGACATCAGTGCACTAACCCACCTGTCCAAGATCTTCCAACTTTGACTTGTGACTGAGAGAAGCAAAGCCTTGACCTGTGCTGGAATTCTCCATTACGGAGAGTTGAGTGCAATCCTCCATGTGAACCCCAGATTTGGCCTCTATAACAGAAGAGGCAACGGTGAGGTATCACTTTTATTGTGTCAACCAGTATTTGCATCCAGTTCTGCTAGCAATGTCCGGAGCCCAGGACAGTTGGTGGGTTTTGACTTTGAGACGACAAGACCTGATTTCACCTGAGCCCCATGCTCCTGGAAAAGAAGCCCCCAGCCTTCACGTTCCAGCAAACCACTCCCTACAATATGACTCAGTTAAGACTCACAGACGCCTCCTCGTATACCTGTGACCTGTTCAGACACGGGCCTTCAAAATTCCCATTCATTGCCTCCTAAACGATTGGCTGAACTGCCCAATAAGGACAAATTGCTAACTGACTTGACCACACCGTGGTTAAGCCTCCTTCTTCCCCCCCACCCCGCCCCGGGGCCCTGGACCCTGCCACACCCTCCGCCTGACACAGCGCACAGCCCCGCTTGACCACGAGAGACACATTCCTGAGTGCACTTACTCCACCCTGGTCTGCCCGACCTCTGAGAGGCCTGTGGAGCTATGGCCAGAGCATCTTTCTCTGTTTTGCAATCGCCTTTTCTAATCAAATCTCTCCGAACCTAAGTCTAGAGTGGTTTTCGTTTGACAGAGGAAACAAACACATGGGAGAGAATATGGAATCTTGCCCTCTCTGGGCTGTAAGCGTGATCAGAGGTCATCAAAAGTCAGAGGTCCAACCTCTTTACTTGGTTGTGAGTGAATTCAGTCCAGGGGGGAGGAAGTGATTTTCCAAGTCTGTGCCATGATAAGTGATGGGTTCCAGGACAGCTCTGACCCCCACTTCCGTGGTCTTTGTAGAGCATCCCACCTTATGGGGCAAACCCAGGTTAGTCCTGTGCTTGCAGCTGACACATACACACGCCCCCTCTCCTGTGCACACAACATCATGTACACACACCTGCACAGGAAGCCGCACACCCGTGTCTACATCTCCGGGTCAGTCGGATCAGGGCTGAGTTTTGCTTTCTTCACCCCAAACCTGAAGTCTGGTTGACAGATCAAAATGGAAATTAATCAGGAGGCCTCACAGTGGACATGCTCGGCCAGGCACAAAATCACCGGGCCCCGGAGAGGCCGCCTTTCTGTGTCTCCCCTCCCTGGTGAGTCCTGCCACCTCCCCACAGCCACTCCCGCCAGAGGCTGCCGTTCTTCTGTGCTGCCCCCCATCACGGTGACGCCGGAGCTGTTGGCGGTGACCACACAGAGTGCAGTGAAAGCATCCACTCTTCCTGGAAGAAAGGGAGGAGAGGGGTTTTATTCTGATAATAGAATTTTTAATGTACACAGTGAAACTCTTCTCCCATTGAAATTCAAGTTAATAAACACTGAAGACTTCCTTTGGGCCAGGTCACGTCCTGGGCACCTAAAACGTGGTTCCACCTTCCAGAACCTCACAGTGAAAGGGTGCAAAAGTAATAACAGCAATCAGACAAACGTAAACATGTAATATATGCACATAAACACATAATAAATACATGTAAATATGTATGTAAATAAATATATATTCTATATGTGTAAATATGTATATATAAATATATATTCTATATGTGTATGTATGTACTTACAGGCTTCATCACACAAAAACCTTGGAATGGGACTTTTTAGTCTGTTCAATCACCATCCCCTTTTTTACAAATGGAGAAGCTAGGCTTAGAGAGATTAAGTAAAGCAGCTTGAACAGCAGAATTCGTAACTGAATGTCTCAAAATTTAACTCTAGCTGCCTTGTTCCAAAGCCAGAAAAACCAATCAACTCCCGGCATTGAAGACACACATATAAGTTGGCAATTCCAACAGAATGGAAATTGTTATGAAGGAGCTGTGCATAGGTCTAAATCCATCCTGAAAAGCTTACTCTGAATTACAGTGCTGTAATCGAATGACTCCCATATGTGGGCCTGGCTGACTCATCCTATTTGGAACAGTGTGAATTTTGCAATCCCTAGGTGTGAAATTGACAGATAATAGCCTATTTCTCAGTCTATCTTACCCTTTGGAAATCTGATCTACACAATTAAGCCATAGGTGACTTTGTAGAAAATGTCAAGTATTGGAGTGGCTTGACTGCTATCGTGGTTTTCAAAGCGATCCTACCAGAAAGAGATGGCTGTGGTCCAAGCCGGCTCAACTCAAAGGCCAACTTTGGGGAGGGTAATACAGCTTCAAAAGAGAGATCCAACCATCCAAGAATTGAGGTTCCTGAATCTGCTTCTGCATTCAGTTTGTTGTGAGATGTTACTTTGGGGGAAATATATGAAAAAAATGCAACCTCGCACAGATAATTAGTTGGAAAAAGGAGATGTATTTTAATAGTCTCCCCAGGTAGTTGTGGACGTTCTTTTTTGATGCTACACCAGAAGTCAGCAAGTGCTAGTTTCCTAGAGGTGAGATGCAGTGCAAGTCTGAAGTCGCGTCTGTGAACTTCTCATATCCTAGTAAAGTAAAATCCACCGATCTATCTTAAACTTTAAGTGAATCTTTTGCCAATTAAGTGAATTGACCAATTAAGTGAATTAATTGACCAACTAAGTGAATTTAAGTGAATCTTTTACCAATTGGTAACATCATCAAGGTCATTTGGGAGACAATGGTTCCAAACATTATGCAGATTTTCCATTATACAATATCAAAAAAAAATCACATTTGCAAATATCACCAGATCGCATCAGAAAAGTCTTTAGGTTTTGGGAGGCTGCCAAGCTCAGGAGTGTAAATACAAGTTTTCCAAAATTCTAATTTGAACTTGGAAGCTCAAATTTCGTCATTGGCAACACATACCAGCAGTTATGTTCCTGGAAGTGGCAGGTTCACTAGATTATATTTTTAAATAAACTTTTATGTTAGAAGAGTTTTAGGTTTATAGGAAAGTTGTAGAGTGCAGAGTCCCCGGCACTCTGTACCCGGGGTTCCCTATTGTGACCCCTTACATCAGATGGTGCATTTGTTACAGTTAATGAACCAGTATTGATGTATTATCATTAAATGCCCTTAATAATGTATGTAATTGTACAGAACGCCCTTAGTTCTTCCCTAATGTCCTCTCTCTGTCCCAGAATACCGCCCGCCAGGACACCACATTGAATTTAGTCCTCCTGTCACCATGGGCTCCTCTGGGCTATGACAGTTTCACAGACTTCCCTTGTTTTTGATGATCTGGACAGCTTTGAGGAGCCCTGGTCAGATGCTTTGTAGAAAGTCCTTCAATTGGGATGTGTCTGATGGTTTTTCCTCATGGTTAGACTGGGGCTTTGGGATTTGGGGAGGAACCACAGAGGTGAAGTACCATGCTCATCACATCACTTCCAGGGTACCCTGGTCACCCTCCTGCAGTAGCTTTGTCAGCTTCCTCCCCTGTAAAATCCCTCTTCTGCCCCATCCACATCCGCACTGTACCCTTGAGAAGGTGCTCTCGTGCTCAGTCCACACTTAGGGAGCAGGGGTTGACCTCAGCCTCCTTGAGGCTGGAGCATCTATACACGTTACTTGGAATCCTTCTGCACAGGAGACTCGATGTACTTCGTTTGGGTGGAAATCTCTACATAATACCCAGGTCTGAATAACCATGGTTGACCTGTCAGACACTCTTTCAAGGAAAAATGCTATTTCTGGAAAAAAAGAAGACAGTTCAGCTGGCAACTCAAACAAACACCCTCAGGAAGCCTTTCCTGGAGACAACCCTCAAGTTCTGGTTTGAGGACAGATGCTCTGTGTTTCTGTGTCAACACACACAATAATTTTTTACAAGGGCATTCAGAGGTCACGATTAAAAAAAATTAACACTTTTACAGCTTCAGCGAGGAAATCCTTAAGTGGAACTGGCATTACGTCATCTCATGGAAGTGTCTGGAGATGAAGATAGTAGCTTCTGGCACTCGGCCTCCATCCCTGCCAGGGTGCCAGTGCTTCCCCATCGTAGCTTTTGACCATCATTGTAAATGTCAAACCAGGGACAAGAGGAGCACCGTCTTAGTATGATCAGGAGAATAGTTTTGACTTTGCAAACCCCTTAAAAGAGACTAGGGGTCCCCAATAAGTCCGTGGATTTCACCACAAGAGCTACTGTTGTCAAGGACAAACTTAGCTTCCTCCTTCCCAAGTTAACCTTGATTCCCCAACTCTCAGGGAGACCCAAGGTCAACCTGTCCCACCCCCCCATGATTCCTGCTGACTCATCGCCCTGGTCTGCTGCAGTCCTTCCCATGTCTGCCGCCTCCCTGCCCTGGAACAACGGGTACTATATGGAAGGGTAACAGTGAGAGCCCCAATGCCACCCCCCAGGTCCCAAGTCGGGAAACCCCACTGTCCTCCTCTCGCTACTCATTAATTTATCGAGCATCTATTAAGTACCCTAACGAGCTGATCCCTGGGCTGCTCGTCTTTACTGCTCTCTTCTTTAGAGCAGAGAAGACGCACCCAGCCTTCCCAGGCAAGCAAAATGTTAACCCTTCCCCCTGAGTCTCAAAAATTTTGTTTTCAGCAAGAGTTTATTTATTAGCATATATAAGCCTAGTTATTAATCACATTATTTCTAAGTAAGGAATTTTCCAGGGTCGAGTTTCCAACTGAAGTTGCTAGGCAATTTGCCCAAGAAAGGACTTCATTAAGAACCACGGCAAAAATCAAAGGGATGCGGAGAGCTCAACAGGAGAAGAAATTGCCTGGGGAAGCCGGACTAGCTGAGTTTTCTTAATTTACTTTCTCACCCTTGACTCTCTCTTTCACCCTCTTGAGTTCTGGTTCTTGTAGACGGAGAGGGGCCAGCTCTGAAGGAATCGCAATCTTATCTCTCTGGCTCTGCACGTAGAAGTAATTCCAGGGGGTAAAGTGGGGAAGGAAAAAGGGCTGCCTGGTTAGAGAACTAAGGCTTGGTTGTGTGATTCTAGCCATTAAGATATATTCAGTTGTAAGAAACAGAATCACCAGCTAAGAGTCCATCAAACGGGAAAGATGTATAATTATCTCCTGTAACCTGTAGTTTGGAAGGAGAGAATCTCAGGTGTGGTGCAGTGGTCCATCAAGGACCCAGCTTCATCCTCTCTTCCTCTGCCATCTTCACCACATTGGCAGTTAATCCTGGGGCTTACGGCCCTGTGTTTGCACATCTTTGAGTGTCTCATCCACCCATAACCATATTCAAGACAGAAAGAAGGAAGGATCAGCTCCAAAGTCTATCTTTCAATCAGGGTGTAGATACCTTAGAGCTTCCCCTAAAGTCTCTCCCTTGTGTGCCACTGGCCAGAAATTGTTCCATGCCCACCACTCACCCAGCCTGCAGCAGATGGGTGGGATGAGACCAAGACGGGAACGCTTGACTTCTTAAGGCGTGTAGCTGCCTGAAGAACAACGGGGTTTTCTGAAGTGGGAAGGGGAGTAACCATGGCCCTAGGAAGACAGCCAAGGACACATTAGGGCTTGTTAGTCTAGGAGCCCATTTCTCAGGGCAGCGGGAGGCTCCCACCGAGCTGACCACTGTGATTTGCCCTTGGGGGTCAAGAGTCACCCATGTTCCCTGGGAGCAAAGGGCTGATTTCAACTCCATCTAACAGCAGCAGGAGTCCCAGAGAAACAAGGTGACCTTCCCCATCACAAGCCAAGATCTAAAGCCAGGTCATCCTTAAAGCAACATCCATGCCCTTGGCCCCTCCTTCTCACTGAGGATGTTATGGAGGAAATGAGAGGATTGCCTACAAGGACAAGAGGCTAGAGGTCCCTAACTGGATCCATTCCATCCCTGAAATGTGATGGCTTCAATCCACCTCCCTAAAACAGAAATAGAAAGCATTCATTCACTGTCATTATTTGGTTACACAAATGGATATGGTGACACAGATGGTGCCGGGTGTTTTGAAGGAGAAGTACAATGTACACCAAAGAAGCAAAGACCCTTTACTTATAGGACAAGATCATTTAAACAAATTCACGGCATTTGCGGGGTCAAGGGCAAGCACAACCCATTGTCTGGAAGTGGCAATCTTCCAAACACCTTAGGTAAGGGAGAAAATCTCCCCATGAAGGAGAAAACATCTCACCAAGGAGATCTTTATATCATAACAAAATGTTTACAAGTTGAAAAGCCATATCGGTGATAGATTAGACTGAATGGATAGAAAGATAGATAGATTGATGGATAGAAAGAGATGTATAGACTATTAACCTCATTACATATATACCCACTCACAAAATTGGATAATAATAACATTCAGATGGAAAACCGAGCTATCAGGAAACCTGAGAGTAGCCAAACTTTTCTCAGGCCCCAGAGCTACTCCCTGTGAGGGGTTTTCTCAGGTCAGCTCATTAGTGAGGCTCTTGGTCACTTCTGATTTTCTCCATCCAGGTGTGACTCACCGGGCATAATGAGACAGAATGTGGGCGAACATTCTCCTTTGCAAATGGGAACATAATTGAAGCCGCTCCACTTGGGAAACTGCCACCTCTAAAAAAGTCGCATCAGGCCTTCCCTGGTGGCGCAGGGGTTGAGAGTCCGCCTGCCGATGCAGGGAACATGGGTTTGTGCCCCGGTCCGGAAAGATCCCACATGCCGCGGAGCGGCTGGGCCCGTGAGCCATGGCCGCTGAGCGTCCGGAGCCTGTGCTCCACAGTGGGAGAGGCCACAGCAGTGAGAGGCCCGCGTACCGCAAAAAAAAAAAAAAGTCGCATCAGAGGGTCGGGGTGTCACAGGTACATCTCATTGCCCAGAGGAGCCTGAGCCCAGAGACAGCCTTTAAGTCTCCGGCTTTTAGGGGAGAAATCAAGGCCTCCAGCATTTTAGTAAATCACTGCTGAAGAAAGGCAGAGAAAAAGAAAAGAAAATCAGTTGTTTTACTTCCTCGTGGCTTCAGCAATCACCCAGGAGACTGGGAACGTTCCTGGATTGTTATATGATGAATAATTTCTGGGGTCTTGCTTGTGTAGAAAGGATAGAGAGGCGGATGGATTCGTCTTTTTTTCCCACCTCATGCATTTTTCTTATCAAGTGTTCCCAAGTGAAGGATGATTTGATGAATTCATCTTTTGTTTTGTTTTCTTTGCAACATCATCCTGGCCCCTGAGTGCCTTGGGTCCCGGCCTCACTCCCCTCAGCACACGGGCATGGATTCTGTCACTTGTCTGGTGGACTCCGACCCGGTCTCACAGCTCTGGCTCTGCCACGTGGTGTCACTGGTTTCTGCTCAGGGAAGTGTCACCCTCTCTGGGCACAAGGCAGCTAGGCTCCTTGTCTGCAACTATGCTGTCTAATTTCATGGGCCAACTTGACCAGACCACTGCCGCCCCAGATGGCTGGTTAAAAGCTGTTTCTGGGTGTTTCCGAAAGAGCTTAGCCTTTGACTCTGCAGACCCTCTGCAGTGTGGATGGGCCGTATCCTGCCTCATGAAAGCTTGAGTAGAGCAGAAAGGTGACGGCAGGGGAATTCACTCCTCCTGACCGATTGTCTGAGCTGGACCTTGGTCTTCTCCTGCCCTTGGACTGAGACTCATCGCCTGGTCGTCAGGGCAGTCAAGTCAGACAACCTCACCACCAGCTCCGCTGGTCCTCCAGCTGCTGGACGGAGGACCGTGTTGCTTCTTAGTCTCTTTAATTGCATGAGCCAGTAAATCTTTTTATATATAAATATATAAATCTCATCTATAAAAATCCCTAGTATGTATAATATATATCCTCTATGTATGTCTCATATAATATATAATAAATCTAATCTAGCTAAAATATATATTTACATATAAAATAAAATATTTTATATTTTAAAATATACATATTATATATGTATATTTTATATACATATTTGTGTGCATTTATAAATACGTGTTTGTTCACACACGTGTTTGTTTACATATGTGTTTGCTCACACGGCTTGTTTACATGCATGTTTGTTGACACATGTGTTTGTTTACATACATGTTTGATTCTGTTTCTCTGCAGAACCCTGACTGATACGTCACAACAGCCGCAGAACATTGGTTGAATCCATGCTGCAGTTCTCAAAGTGTGGTCCTCAGACCAGCAGCAGCAGCACCTGGGAACTTGTGAGAAATGCAGATTCTCGGGCCCTGCCCAGACCTGCTGAATCAGAACCACTGGATGTGGAGCCTGCAGTGTGCCCTTAAGGAAGCCTCCAGGGGACCTTGAGGGATGCGCGATTTTGAGAACCACTCTTTAAAGTTGTAGGCGATGGGAACCAAACTGAAACTCACTTGGGCACAAGACAGGGCGTTCATCAGTTTGATTAATAGACAAATGCAGAGGGAATCTGGCTTTAGGCTCAGCTGGAGCCAGGTGCTCAGTGTCATTCACTGACTCTAATTGGCCAGACCAAGGTCATGTGATCAAGTGGTGACCAGGGCCCATAAGGACAGAGAGTGAAGGGAGGTGGGGTGCATTAGAGGAAAACCACAGCCAGAAAGAGAAGGGGATAGCAAACAGAAACGTCAGGCACTCCTTCCACAGCTAACGGTATTTGCCATCCCCACTTCTCAGATGAGCAAACTGAGGACTGCCGACATTAGGCAATGTTCCGGGGCTCTTCAGCAGCGTGTGCAAGCCGGGGCTCCAGTCACCAAGGATGTCTTCAAGCATAATAGAGTGTGCGTGTGCTCGGGGAGGGGCCTCCATAGACCCTGGTCCAGCCCCTTATCATTTAAATGGTGAGCTGTAGCTCTTCCCAACTCTCACCTAGTAAGAACTCAGGCCAAGCATCTTTCATATTCAGCCAACCTCTGTAGCGTCGGGGGCCACCGAGGACACTTGTCTTGTTGGACGTCACCACGTGTGGTCCAGGTCGTCCACTTCCCCACCCGAGCTGGCAAGCTCCTCTATCTGGAACCCGCAGAGCCTGGTAACGGAACCCAGGCATCGCTCTCTCTGGCCACAGGGGAATGGGGCCCCTTCCAAGGGCAGCCGGTGGAAATGCAGCAGCCTGGAAACCAACTTTTCCTCTTGAATCAATCATCCACCCCAGCTCTCATCCATCAGGGGAGATTATCCGAGGATCTATAATGAAGCCAGTGATTTTCATAATAAAGAGGTGCTCAGGAACAGAGTTGAGGAGAGTGCTCAGAGGAGAGAGCAGAAATGAGATTTTGGTCAAGTAAGTGAGTAAGGATGGAAGCCAATTAATACCAGAGCCGCTCAGGGGCTATCACGGGGCCCCAAACCGAAATGTCAGCAGATTCTGTGTAACTTGTTAAAATAAAGGATCTAATTGAAGGCTAGAGAAGACTTTTCCTCTCTTGGTCTCATTCTCTACAGAAACAATCATTTTCTCAAAGCCAGTAACAAGAAAATACTCTGTCCTGGGTTCTCCCATCCCAGAAATGCACACTGTGACACAATATATTAAAAAAAGATGTTTAAGAGAGAGAAAATCAGGAGCTTCAAATATTTTTAGATGTCATGCAATGCTGAGGAAGGGAGAGCGTCGAGAAAAGAAACTGTCTTGTGATCAATCCAACGCAAACACCCTTAAAGTAATAAGTCCAGCAGAAGCCCTGCCATGAGCAAACAGGCATTAGAACATCTGCAGAAATACCGAATTAAATTTATTTGTAGAGGCATATCCAAAATTTCCATTAGAAAAGTTACTAAGCACCTAATTCAAAAGTTTATATTTAAACTTTTCTGGAAAAACCTGGATCGGTTTTATCCGTTTGTTTCTCCCGCCAGTTTTTGTGGGGAACGTGAAAAATTTCTACCTAGTTCTGGTGATGTGTCTGGATTCTGGTCCTCAGAAGAGAGGGAAAACTACCCTTTATTGAGAAACCCTCTCTGGTGAAGACATTTAGCACAGAATTAAAATGTATCTGCTATGTTTTCATTGCAAAGCAATGCACACAGATTCCTAAGTACTATTTACCTTGCTGAAAATAAGTTGTGTGGTTTCCAGGTATGTCCTGGCCTGCCTTGTGTATGTAGGAGGTTAGCTGTTGTGATTTTTAAATGTTAGAACATTTCATAAGAAAAGGCAGCTCTTCTCGACCCAGTTTCAAAACACACACACACACACACACACACACACACACACACACACAAGAGCAGTACAATTATATTATTCTTCTGTCATGTTTCTGATTTAAATACAATGTCACGTGTAGCCACTTACGTCTCCAATTTCTCAGGAGTAGTTTTGAAAGTTGCATCTCATTTCAAAGAAAAATTACAAAAGGCTCACTTGGCTCCAGTTTTCTGCCCAGCAGTTGATTATCAGCAGAGGAAACCTGGAGAAAATCCCCCTCGTCTTTTCTCCGGCTCTTGTGGAAGGATTAGGAAATGCAGCGTTTGCTCCTGGAGCTTCAGAAACCTCCTGGCACGGTGTCTCATTACTGCGTTATGGGTACGAGCTGACGCTTCTTCGGGAAAGCACGGACGTGGCTTCTGCACACAGATCACGCGAGAAGGTTAAACTGATAACGCTGGTTTTCTTTGAAGAGGCATTTACCTTTTACCCATGCAGAGATGCAAGTGAGTCCTGGGGATTTAGAATAATCTCCCTGAGAAACAAAAGCAAATTCTGTACAAACAGAGACGGGTGACACGCGTGCTGCAGGCCCGCCTCTGAGCTGCTTCGTTTCTTCTGACCCCTTTTTATCCTGCGAGCAGATGTCGCCCGGCTCCAACCCCTTTTGAATGTGGCGGCAATGATTTCACCCCAAGGCAGCAGCAATGAGTCTTCTGTCTTCTTGTCATTTTTCTCTGCATTAAAATATTAATACACACTCTCTGAAGGCATCGCCGATGAAGGGCAGATTCTGGAATGAAATGCATATCACATATCACTTCAAAGATAACTGATCCTGTGTCGTATCTACCACGGAAATAACTAGCCGATCCTGGATCATCTCACCACTGACCTACCTTAGCGTTTTCTGAAAAGAAGTATTAAGACTAATTGATATTGGGTATGAAAATACAGCCCGAGGAATGCATGACAACAAATCACTAAATGAAATCAAACTGGAAGTTCCCAATGTGACCAAGTAGTGGTATTTGAAGCGTGTGTGATGGGGGGGGTACTTTTGTGCAATGGTGGTTTGGGGAGGAAGCTTTTTTCCAAAGGTCTTAATCTGTACCTTCTCAAATTCAGTATTTTGGTAGAAGGTTCAGTGTGACACTCGGTGCTGCTGGGTAATCCCGTTGGTCTTGCGGTGATAGGAACTGAAGAAATCATTGGCTCAGATAGTTCTAGGTGTAGGGATGGAACCACCTTCAGGTACCACTGGATCCAGGGGCTGCAGTGATGGCGTGCTCTCTGCTCTGCATGTCATTTCACCTCCACCTGCTGCCATTACGCCTTGCTCCCAGGCTTCCTACGTGTGGGGGACAAGGTGAACAACAGTAGTCCAAGCGTCATAACCTCCCCCGTTTTGGTTCCAGCAGGAACGGCAGACTCTGCTTCCAGCTGAGGGAAGGTGCCCACTCAGCGGCCCCCAGCAGGGTCTCAAGGCCCTTGGGAGCATTTTGCATCTTTGGCGTCACAGTAATTGGAGGGTGCTACTGGCGTTGGAAGGGGAGTGGGGGGCCGGGGCTCAGGGGTGCCCGGCATTGTGCCATGTGCCGGGGTGCTGGACATCCTGCACAGTGAAGGGCCTGTGCCCATCCTCCACCGTGTTCACACGTCCATGCAGACACTCATGGAGGCAGAAGCTTGTTAACAATCATCGGAGCCTTGTGTCTTCATGCTTGTTTGCAAGGAAAACATTTGTAAGACGCACTGAATCTTCCAGGAACGTAACCTCCATGCGAATCTAGGGAAGACGGCAAAACTTTGTGTGGGGTGGCAGGGGTGGGGGCTTCATCAGGAGGTTCTCTCCATTTTGGAGAGTCATGTCTCTGACGGCAACGATGCTGGTGGCTTTGAGTTTCTGGTTAACTAGTCTGCATCCGTTCTGCTTTTTTAGACACAGGAAGAGCCAGCTGACTATGCGCGGTGTCTCCCAGGGTAGTTTCTCCTGCACATGTACATTCTGAAATACATATTTTATTATAAATTGCTTTCTTTTCCCTTGACCTTTATATTACAGTTAGGACATAAAATTGATTTAAATTATATGTGTAGGTAGGTTCTATTATTTCATTTCAGGAGTAACACACACACCCTTAACTAAGGGTGGGCTGCAGATGGGATGGCAGGTAGGAAATAATTGAGCACCCCGCCCAAATCACAGTGAGTGGAGGGCAGCTGGGCTGCCCACAGAAGCGAGCCTGGCTGACAAAACAAAAAACGGACACCACATCTACTGCATGTGGTCCGAGTGAAAGTGCAATAAAAAAAAAAAGAAGAAGAAGAAAAAGAAGAAGAAGAAGGAGAAGAGGCCTATGTAGAAATAAATGTGGATTTCAAAATCAATACATGTGTATTAGTCAGGCTTCTCCAGAGAAACAGAGCCAACGGAATGTGTATATAGAGAAAGAGATTTATTATGAGCAGCTGGCTCCTGGGATTATGGAGGCTGACAAGTCCCAGGATGTGCAGCCAATGAAATGGGGACCGAGGAGAGTCAGAGGTGTGGGTTCAACCTGAGAGCCAGCTGGCTCGACATCCAATAACTGAGATTTCTGTTTGACACCAATGGCAGGAAAAGACTGATTTTCTAGTTCAAGGGCAGTCGGGCAAGAGGAATTCCTTCTTCCTGATGAAAGGTCAACCTTTGGTTCTATTCAGGCCTTCAACTGATTGGACGAGGCCCACCCACACTTGGGAGGGCAATCTGCTTTCTTCACTCAACTGATTCAAATGCTAATCTCATCCAGAAACACCCACACAGACACACCCAGAAGAATGTTTGACCCAATGTCTGGGTACCCTGTGACCCAGTCAAGTTGAGACATAAAATTAGCCCTCGCAACAGGTAAAACTAAAAGTCACAAAATATATAGATCAGGGAGAAAAGCTTCTCCTTACAAGAGTCTGTGCAACTTAACAAGAAATCCCACTGTTGCATCATCTGAGACCATGGTTCTCAAATTTCCATGAAATTTTCCTGGGATTTAGGTTTTTTAGTCATAAAGACTGCCAAGGGAACCTTTCCTTAATAAAGTGATTCTGAAGCCTGAATTTGCCTGTCAGGATGGATGTTCTCAGAGTCACATCTGTTACATTAAAAATTTGTGAATTACCATAAGCCAGGGTTTCTCCACCTCAGCACTACTGATGCTCTGGAGCAGATCATTGTCAGTGGTGGGGCTGCCCCGTGCACTCTAGGAGGTGTAGCAGCATCCCCGGCCCCCACCCACTATATGTCAGTATCATCCCCTCGCAGGTGTGACAACATAAATATCTCCAGACACTGACACGTGTTCCCTGGGGGCAAACGAGCTCCCTGCTTGAAGCCAAGTGCTATAAAGGGAGCAGGACAGACCACATGGTACCCGCTTCTGATATTTTTTCAATTTAATGGGGACCATGGGCCGTAAGTGCCCTTAGAGACGAGCAGTGAGACCGTGGATACTCTGCCCAAGAGACCCCAAGTTCCCTGCCCAGGAGGCCTTAAGCATCTTTGTGCAGAGACCCGGGCTAACTCATTCACCCTGCTCATTTCCATGAGGGCCTCAGAATCAGCTCATCCTTCCCGTGGAGGCAGCGCTGGCTCCACAGGGTCTCAAGGAACCGGATGAGGATTTCAGCCTCCAGGGCATGAAGAAGCACATCTCCTTCAGCCCACCTGAAGGCGTTTCCCAGAGCAGGGTTTGATAGATGCTCACACACTCAGTGTGAGACATTTAAGACTCAGACTTAAGAATCCGATCATATTAAAAGATTAATATCAAATTAGATTCAAAAATAACTTTAAAGGACCTTTACATTCAAAAGAGTTAAGCAGACACTTAAAAGCAGAATTTGCTACAAGGGCAGTAACAGCTCTCCTTTTGTTTCTCCTTGGGCGTGAAGTTCCCACCAAAGGCTGAAAATCTCTGAGAGGCACGACCGTCTCCTCCAAGACCTGCTGGAAGGTGAAGAAGGTTCCGGTGGACAAAACAGAGCAAAGGATGACACTTCCCAAGGGGCGGTGGGGAGCTTCCCTGTTAAAAGATCTCCTTTTTCCACTGGTCCAGGACACCAAGGCTTCAGATGGTTCATCTCTCCCTCTGTTTCCCATTTTCTTCTGCAGCAAGCCATGAAAACTCCTTGAATGGGAGGTCCTTATCATTATTGAGGGCTCGCTATTTGCCGGGTGCTCAGCCCAAGATGTTATTTAGATGATTTCATTTAATCCTCAGAAGAACCTTGCAGATCCGGTTTGGCCTCTCCGGATGCGGAAACAGTGTGAGGACGACGCACTGGTCCCAAGGTGAGATGGCCAGTGAGAGGTAGAGGGGGAACGCAGACCAAAGCAGTCGGAAGCCTGACCTTTGCCATCTGCCAGGTAACCCCAGCCCCACACCTTCTTCACTTCTCACTGCTTCTCACTTCTTGTCCAAAGGGCCCCCAACACGAGGAGGCTCCTCGCCCTGTATAAGTTTGCCAGGAAAGGACTGCTGCCCTCGGACCAAACCTCAAATCTCACACCCAGGGAATGTCTGTCATCTCCCCAGAGGACTCTGTCACTCACCTTCAGGAGTCCTTAGGTCTGTGTTTCTCCTCTGTCTTTAAAATATAAGTCAGATTGGGCTTCCCTGGTGGCGCAGTGGTTGAGAGTCCACTTGCCGATGCAGGGGACACGGGTTCGTGCCTGGTCCGGGAAGATCCCACATGCCACGGAGCGGCTGGGCCCGTGAGCCATGGCCGCTGAGCCTGCGCGTCCGGAGCCTGTGCTCCGCAACGGGAGAGGCCACAGCAGTGAGAGGCCCGCGTACCGCAAAAAAAAAAAAAAAAAAAAAAAAAAAATTATATATATATATATAAGTCAGATTGCACCACAACCCTGCTCAGAGCCCTCCCGCAGGCCGATGGGATGGAAGCCATGATCTCAGTTTCCACCTTAAATGCTAGAAAAAGAACAAATTAAACCCAAAGTAATTAGAAGAAAAGGAAATATCAAAGGTTAAGGGTGGAAATCAATGAGATCAGAGGCACACACACAAAAAGGCAGGAAAGGCAAATATCTTTTTAAAGGCTGATAAAATGGCTAAGCTCCGAGCTACGGTGGAATTTAAAATTGCCAGTATTAGGAACAAAAGCAGGGTCATCACTAAGGTGCTGCAGTCCTGAAATAAGAAGGTAATATTATAAATGAGTTGTCAATAAATTGTAAACATAGATGAAACTGCAAATTCTTAAAACACAGAACTTATCAAAACTTATACGAGAAGACACATGAAAACTGACTTCAGAAGTAATACAGAATCCAAAACTCCTATATAGTTTTAAAGCAATTGAACCTCTTATTAAAAAGTTTTCCCACAAAGGAAACTCCAGGCTGGGATATTACCCCTTACCCCTGTGCCACCTGCTAGCATCTCCCCTTCCACTGTGAAAGTTTTTACATTTTAATGTTATGCACGTCAGGGGCTGTCAATGCTCTCTCCACCCTTAGCGATGTTGCTCTCATAGCCAGCCTGACGGCTGACGACCAAACTTCAAAAAACTACTTTACAGTCTGTTTACTGGGATCATTCCCGGTACCAACTGTCATGGGTAAGTGTCCCCAGATAGGAGACACCCAGAAGTTATGTATTGGGAAGTCCTCTCAGAGCGACCAGCTGTGGGAGAGTAAGGGAAGCAGGATTCGACAGAGGGAGGTGGTGAACTTGGACGCAGTCACACCAGGGTCTCCGCTGAGCTCTGCAAAGACCTCCTATGTGAACACAAGAAGACGCCCCTGAGTGCATGCTGCCCGTGGAGGGCTGTGCAGGCGAAGGGGACTCAGCTGAACCTGTGTTAACTAGGGGAAGAGGCAGCTGCACCCAGTGGCCCGTCAACGAGGAACCCGATCTGCAGGTTGCCTTTCTGATCCAACCTCAGCAGGACTCAAAGGAATAGCAGTGCACTTGGGGCCAGGGGACTCGGGCTTCAGCCAGCTCTGCTGAGAGCCCACGGGTGGGCTAGGGAAGCTACACACCGTGCTCTCACCCTCCCCAGCCACCACACCAGGTCTTAGACTGCATCCGTGTTTGCACACTGCAACCCTTCACGGACGGCCTTCTCCACTTTTGCCTCCTCTGTGTGTAACACGTATATTATTTACTCAGCATTCTCCTTTAAATCAACTTTTTAAATTTTTAACTTGAATATACTTAGCTTCATCCGAAGGTATAATAAGTATAAGATGAAGGGTCTGATTTGTTAATCAACTTTTTTTTCTAATGCCTATTTCAAGAGTTGTTTGATTGTTAGGGAAAAAAACGTAAACGTTTGTTCATGGGCTCCCTAGAAGCATTTTGTGTGCCCCCAGTCGTATGCCCCCCGAGAGAGACCAGGCTGAGTGAGGATGAGCTCTCTCCTTCTGGAAGCTCATGGAGTCTATACAGTACCCAGACCCCCAGCACCAGCTGCCTTGGGAAGGACAAACCACTAGGCAACACCATGCAGGGCCCCTGAGACAGCCGTGGTCAGGATGCCCAGAGTCTGAAGAGCGAGGGGGACGGGGTCTCCACGGGAGACGTGGAAGGAGGGAGGACACCAGTCTGCGTGAATTTCCTCCCCCCAGACGTTGTCTGGTATCGCTCAACATTTCAACTGGAAACAAGAGATAGGGATCTCAATCTGGGACTTGGCTTTGTACATTAGCCGTCATCACAGCCCATAGCTATTAACTAAGTTAAACGTCCAGTGATATAAAGACCACACGTGGGAAGTTCCCCGAAACATACACGGCGCAGCTCTGGCTTCGCTTTGTTTAACGAACAGGCTTCACTTTCTCTTAAGCCAAAAGCCCAGAGTGATCCCATTGACTGTAATAGGCAAAATGCTCCTTCCTTGCCCAGAGAATTGCGCACCCCTGCTCCAGCCCATCGGGGTCTCCCTGCTGTTTCCTAAACTCTCAGCTGTGCTGGAGAACAAAAAGATGATGTGACATGAGGTCAGAGAGAAGGGTGGGAACAGGACCAGTTGGCGTGGGAATTGGCAATCTTTTTCTGTAAAGAGCCAGAGAGTAAATATTTTTGTCTTGTGGGCCATATGGTCTCTGTCACAACTACTCAACTCTGCCCTGCGCCACAAGAAAGCAGCCACAGATAATGTACATATGGGTGGGCGTGGCTGCGTCCCAGTTAAACTCTACTTACAAAAGCCATGTCCCCCACAGCAGGCGCGGCTGGGTGACGCTGGGCAGTAGTGACACTGGAGCACGCCGAGGGCGGCCACTTCCTGCAGGTGGACCTCCCCCTTGCTGATGAAGGCTCCTGGTCCTCGACGGATCGGCAGGAATGCGCCCTGAACCGAGACAGAGTAAAACTTTGCCCATCGAAGATGCTGTTAACGTTGGTTTTCTGACGCGTGCAGCTGGACCTGACTCAGGGCAGTGCAAACTGTTTCCCACCCAAAAACAAGAGCTCCTGGGACACAGGGGCTGTGTTCTACTTTATCTCTGTACAACCCTCAGTTTGTAGCCCAGCGCTCCAGGACATTTTGTTAGCTTGCAATGAGGTATGACATTCTTTTCACCCTGCAGGCAGACAGCCCAGGGACAGTCTCTTCTTGTTCCTCTGTGACCCCCAAATGCAACGCTGGCTGCAGCCTCTAGAAACACTGTCAGTTTCAGGCAGCCCCCTGCAAAGGGATCAACCCAATGACGGCTGCCAGTGGGCAACCTTGTGCGCCACGTTAAGTGCACTTTCAATCTGATTCCCTCAGCTAAGAAATGGCAGAATGTCACAGATGACTTCTGAGACCCCGCTCGCCCCTAAACACAGTGATGATGTGTAACCAGGGCACAGATGTGGGGTACCCAGGCCCATGGCCGCTTGTCTGAGCCGAAGACCATTAACCCATCCTGATGGGTTGCATCTTTGATTTGTAACATTTCAATAGATAGATGGTGGGAAGCAGCAGCATAGCACAGGGAGATCAGCTCGGTGCTTTGTGACCACCTAGAGGGGTGGGATAGGGAGGGTGGGAGGGACACACAGGAGGGAGGGGATATGGGGATATATGTATGCATATAGCTGATTCACTTTGTTATACAGCAGAAACTAACACAACGTTGTAAAGCAATTATACTTCAAGAAAGATGTTAAAAAAAAAAAAAGGTGGTTGAAGTGTAGGACAGCTGTCTGTGTTGGAAGTGCAGGCAGAAACAGAAAGACCCGTTTCCAAATGTTTGCTACCTTCTTTCTGGCGCTATCGGGATCAAATTATGGCATTACTAGATCTTTTAAAATTAAAAAAATAATAAATAAGGAACTGCCATAAGACAGCTTTGCTATTGGGTCCTTGTTGAAACAAATGCCCTGAAAAATGTACGCCCCCTTACAAGGTCAGAAGCGGAGCTCAAAGTCCCAGGGGTGGGAGACGCTCTCGCCCTGCACCGTCATGTGCCTTTCTCTGTGTCAGCTCAGCCTGGGGCTTCGATCTACCTGCTGTTTTGTGATTGAAATGTGTGCTCAAGCGTCTGTCTTTTCCCGAAAGAATGAGCATCAGTGGGGAGACCCTTGAGGAGCTCACACTGCGGCGGGTTCTTGGGCAACGGGGCAGCAGGCCACGTGCTCATGCCCAAGTTGGGGAGAGAACATGGGTCACTCTGAACACCTGTTAGGCTGAGAGAGGAGCCCAGCAGAGCAGCGTGGAATCCCGGACGTTTGGTCGTGGATGTTGGGACAGCTGTGCGTCCTGGGAGTGTGTGGGGCAGCTGAGGCCATTTTCCAGCCAGGATGACTGTGGGTAGATCTGAGAAGTTGGTGTAGAGCTGGCCAAGGAGCGTTGGAATGAGGCGAGGCCATGAGGACGGGGTGGGACCAGCACATCTCTTCTGTCCCGTCTGCTTTCTGGTCCTATAGAGCAGACAGCTGGCTTGATTTCCATACAATAGACATTTCTAGAAGGGCTTGGGCAGCCTCTAGATTTTATGCTTCCTGAGGCTTCCTAATCTGTAAGCTCATCTCCATGACCAAAGGGGAGCCTCAGCTCCAGGCCACGGTGAATTCCCAGGATGGCCTGGGACCCACACCAGGACAGAGAGAGTCCTGCCCTGACATTATACAGGGTGCTGGGAGAGAAAAGGCCACCTTTCTTCGGAGGCAGCAGCAGTCTGTCATCCTCCGTGGACGGGTCCCAAATTAATCCTCCCGCCTGTCCGCGGACGATGACCCCACACGGGGTCAGTGGCATTTCACTGCCTGGTGTCCCTGCCACTTTCTTTCACTGAGGTTCCAGTAGCCGCTGTCCTTGGGCCTCGCGCGGCCTCTGTGTTTCATGTGGAGCCGAAGGCTGTCACCCTGTTTTCTGCAGCCCCTGGGGCAGACCCCGTTCTCAGCCTGGCTCCCTGAGCACTGCCAAAGAGGGATCATGCTGGGACTTTAACAGGAAGTCAATCCCAGAATATTCCCCATCCTTCCACACTGTCTGACACCGAGATCCATCAGCCTGCTGCCCCGGGGTCCACATCACCCCCGGGAGAGGACTGGAGGAAGGCGACGCCCACCGATAGGAAACAGAGCTTCGAGGCTGCGTCATCTTGGAGCTCCCAGGGGCACTGTGGCTGAAGCTTTGCAGTTTGGACTTTTCAGTGAGATGAGCCCACAGGTTCCTGTAATTCTCTCCTAGCCACTGTCACTGGCAACAGAAAGTGCGCCGTCAGGTTCAATCACTGGGAGCACTGACGTCTTCGGGCCTGGCTGTCTCCAGGTTTGTGTTAAATGGTGTCACCATAGTGGCCTGCCAGCCGTCTGCCCAGGAGAGCAGAGGAAGTGGATTTCAGTGTCTGGACACTTCTTACAAGGGGGGCAGACGATGCCCAGGACCTGGGGGTGGGGGGCACCCATAGCCTCCCACCTCACTCCCAGCTCCAGGGACAGCAGGGATCTCGGAGGGTGGGCTTGGATCGGAGTGGAGGAGAATGGCAGGTGAGGCACCCGCTTCAACCAAATGAGATGCGATGGATCCCTTACTTGTGCTTCTCCAGCTGTTTCGGATGACCCTCTAGGGGCCCGGCAACAATTAGGCGTTGTTTAGCTAGATCCTGCCGGAAGTCAGGCGCCCGCATCCTTTTATAAGCAACTGAGGCTGAGGGCAGAAAGCACAGACCCAGAACCGTGCAGACGCGAGCCGTGCGCCCAGCCCACGGGGCTGACGCTCCTGCGGCCGGGAAGCTGATCTTGACAGCTCCGGCCCTTCCCTCTGCCAGGCTGTCTTGTCATGTGGGTCTTTCTAGCTCCCTGCTTCGCGGGACGTCACAGAGAACATCGCATGAAAGGAACGCTATGTTTTATTCATTTTCTGGGAACGTTCTCTGAATGACGGGGAGCTGCCAGTAGCCCCACCCCTACTCATTTTCGAGGAAGGAGAGAGAATCCCCCAAGACAATGAAACACCGTTGCTTTTAATTTTCCTTAAGCAGCTTCATGGAAGTATATCATCACACTTACCCAGTTCAACTGCACAATTCAACGATTTTTAGTGACTTTACCAAGAGGTGCGACTGTCACCGTAAATCATTCCAGACGTTTCCATCCCCCCAGTAAGACCCTCATGTCTCTTTGCAATCAACTCCCATCTACCCCTGGCTCTGGGCCACCACTCGTCCACTCTCTGTCTCTATCAATTTGCCTTTTCCACACATTTCACATAAGTTGAATCATGTACGATGTGGTCCTCTGTGTCTGGCTTCTTTCACTTAACATAATGTCGCCAGGGTTCAACCATGCTGAGCTCGTACCAGAGCTTCACTCCTGTTTACGGAAGAAAGAAACCCGCTGTATGGGCGTCCACCCCTCACCAGCTTACGGGCCTTTGAGTTGTTTCCAAACTTGTGGGCAAGTCTTTACGTGGACACGTTTCCTGTGTCTTGAGCAGATGCCGGAGTCGAATTTCTGGGTCCTACCAAGGGAGGTTGCTCTGCAAACACCAACTCCTTGTATCTAAGGCCTCGACATTCACAGACGACCCACAGTTCTGGGCACAAGCTCTGAGTGTGAATCCTGGCCTGGCCTCTTGCCAGTGAGTGTCAGTTCAAGCAAGTCACTTAAGCCTTCCAAACCTCAGTGTCCTCTCCTGTAAAATGGGGCGATAACAGCTTGGCTGTGACTCCCTGTGGAGAGGAAGTGGACGGAGCGTGACCAGCAGCCAGTGCCTGACCCCGCAGCAAGCACCCGGGGCCCGGTGCACCCGAGGACCAGGAAGGTCAGGGACAGAAGAGGGCGGAAGGAGGAGAGAGGGAGGCAGAGAGGTGGCGCCTGTGGAACCTGCTGCAGGGCTCCCAAATCTCACGGCCACACGTGGAAACATGCACTGCCCACTAAGTCAGGAAAGGCCAGCTTGCCAGCCGTGGCTATTTTATTCTTTTCTTTTCTTTTAATTTATTTGTTGGCTTTACTTCACTCCTCCAAGTAAGAACGCCCACTCCTGCTTTGCTCGTCATCGATTTGGAGGTTCCCCGGTCTTTGGAAACCCCCCAGGCGCTCGCCCCTTGCCTCGCCCGCATCTCTGCCCAAACCGGGCCTCACTCTGGCCTCCTTCCCTACTGCCTCACTCAGATTCTGCTGCCGGGGGCCCAAGGTTCCTCCTCAGCTGTTTTGTCGGTTTTCTTAGTGGTGTCATGTCCCATTAGTTCCTTCCCTTTGCTGATATCCAGCTTGCGTTCCATGTGACACATTCCAAAGAAACCTTCATTCTCTTTGCAGCCGTTTTCTCTGCTGTTCTGCCTTTTGCCAGAGAATGGCTGCCTGGCTCTTTTTTTTCTTCTTCTTCTTCTTTTTTTAATTTTAAGTAACTGAATTTCAACTTCTACCTAGTGTCAAAACCGATACTGCATAAAAATGATAAATATACTAAGATCTTAAAACTTACCATTCCAAATCCACCTGATGGAGCTGACCTACCGAGGGGAGCAACAAAGAGCCAATAAACAGGACGTTGATGGAGAACCCTGAATTCTCAGACACACGGGAAAAGTGTTTTCATCCTCGAGTGGATCAGAAGCTGCTCAGATAAACAGCAACGTCAACAACAAAAAGTATTTCCAAGCTTGTACCGTGAGTCCCACACTGTTACAAGCACCACATTCATTTTCACGGATCCCACAACGACCCTATGAGACAGGGATTTTCATTAGTCCCATTTTACAGATGAAGAAATGAAGGCCCAGAGAGGTTAAGGAACTTGCCCAAAATTACACAGCTTTGCAGTGATGAAACCAGGGCCAGCCGTCCCGACCCAGAGCCCACAGCCTCACACCACCTGGGAGTCCCAGCCCCAGTTACCTCGTATGCAGACAGAGGTACGGATCTTTCTGCGAACACTCCAGAAGTCTGCTCCTACCACACAGTTAGTTTTTACCAGAAAGTCATTACCTTACGACAATTTTTCACTTAGATTCTGGTTTTGATTGAAAGCCCGCATATAAAATAAATACGACACTGGGCAGACCAAACAGCGCTGCACACCACACGTGTATTCACTCAGAAAATATAATTTCATACAGAAATTAATTTCAGAAGACTGACAGCGTGACCAGGACTCCAGTTCTGATCTGAATCGTGGGCCATTTCCCCCCATGTGCCCTGCCTGTTCTTCCCTTGAATCGATGACAACAGCAGAGGTTTACTGGAAGGTTTCCACGTGCCAGGAGCTGTGGAGTGACCTCTACTCCTCACGCCGGCCCCCAGCCCCTTTTATAAAGAGAAAATTGAAACTCAGTAATAAGTGGAGAGCCTGGGGCTCTAACCAGGAACCTTGGGTCAGGGCCCTTCCCTTCACTAAGCAGCTGAACCGCTCCACAGGAACATGACGCCTCTTTTACCAACACTTATCCATTCGACACATACTTCATGGTTTCCCGCGGGAGCTGGGCCTGTTGCTGGGGACACAGCAGTGGACAGGGCAGCACTTCCCAAGCCTCGTGGGCTCCACGGCTGAGCAGGGAAACGGATCGTTTCCCTTTATCACAACACAGCCCGTGTGATGGCAGCTGCAAGCAGGTCCTGGCGCCGTGAGCACACGGCAGGGTCCTGGGAGACCTGCCCAAGGCAGAGACCCCAGCCACGAGCTGATGCTCAAGAGGAAGATTGCAGAGGGGCTTCCAGGCTGAGGGGCAGCGTCTGTAAAGTGCCTGAAACAAAGTGGAATCAGCAGGTGGAAGGAACAGGGCGGTGGGAGAGGCCAGGGCTGTGAGCCTCAAGAGGGTGGGGGGGGGACACAGGGGGGTTGTGAGCAGGAGGGGGGCCCTGCCTCTGAGAGGACCAGTCGGGGGAGCGAGAGCCTTGAAGGACAGGCCAATTGGGAGGCAGCTGAGACCTGGGGGAGAGAAGACGGGGGCTCAGAGGCCCATGGGAGGGGAGGGATGGTGCAAGGGGAACAGACAGTCGAGAAACAGACTCGGCAGGAATTGAGGTTCATTGAACAGCAAGGAGGGAGTGAGAGAATTAGGCTTGGAAGGGTTTGGAGACGTGCAACACTGTGGGGGGAAGCCCTACCCATTCCCCTTCCAATTATGCTCAAGTTTAATTTCTGCCATCTTGGATGCCAAACCCAGCCCATAGCACAGCCCAAAGTCATGGAATGACACTGCATTGACCCCCAAAGTCCACATTCCTTAACATGGCCTTCCGCGGCCCTCATCCTTGCCGTCTGTCCATCCGTCTGTCCCTCTATCCTTCCATCCCTCCATCCCTCCGTCCATCCACCAAATACATATACTATATGTCACACGTCTGCTAAGCGCTGGCCACCAACGACTGGCATAACTAGACACAGTCCCTGCAGACACAAACGGATGCACAATTTCAATACAGAGCAGCAAGAGCTGAGAATGCAGGTGGCGATGTCTTGGCTGTGGGGTGACTGGTCTAAAGGCCGTCCCCCACCATGTCCCTCCTCGCACCCTGGCCCCAGAGAAACTGGGTTCTGTTCCCCCAGGCCTTGTACATGTCTCCTCCATGTTCTGCCTGTGATAACAGGCCTGCTCTCATTCGCTGGTAGATCTTTATTCCCCAGTCTGAAAACCCATCCTTACCGATAGCATCCATCTGCAAACCCTAGGGATGTCGCAATCACATGTCCAAGATGGGTGACCTTAGGCTAGGAAACTCCATTTCCTTCTCTATAAAATAGAAAAAGCAATAGGAACTGCTTCCCTAACGGGGGAATGCACAGCCGATAACACAAGTGCTCAGAAGACATGAGCTCTTCCCTACGCAGACCACAGGGCTGACGCCTTCAAAGGTCTGTTTCCTCTTTAGGGCACATGAAAGCCAGAGAGGCAGGTACAATAAGGGAATCTGGTTCATAAAAGAGGCCGTTATAGACAGAGCCGGGCTCCTGAGCTCCGGAAGCACCCTTCCCATCGGAGGTGAGCGATTGCAGGACCTGCAGGTTCACCAGGCTCTCCGCCTAACACAGGCTCCCACTTACCGAGGTAGAGTTAAACAGTTTACGGAGGGAGAGGGACTCCATTTCAATTGTGTCTTCTTGTCTTCGGCTGGAGTTGTTGCGGTTACGCAGGGGCGGCCAGGACTCCTGAGAAAGCGTGCTGTAGTTTTCCTCCTGAGCTGCCCACCTACCCGGAGGAGTGGGGAGGAGGTGGGCTGCCTCTCCCTCCCCAGGGAGCCTGGACGAGGCTCGCCTCTCTTGGGCGGTCCCCCGCCCTCACACGCACCCAGACCTTGTGGTCAGAGGGACAGGTCTGCAGCCTAAGTCGTGGGTGAGGCTCCGCTGGGGCAGGAACAGAGCAGAGATGGCAGGTGCCACCCCTGGGGCCTCTGGCACAGAGGTCTCCATCACCTCGCGGGGGTGTGAGCTCTGGCAGGAGGCCCCAACTAGACCCCATACTAGGGTGCCTGTGAGGGGGTTTCCCAGGAAGGTTAGCATATGAATCGTGGGCTCAGTAAAGCAGGTGGTCACCCCCAGTGTGGGTGAGCTCTGTCCAGTCAGCGGAGGGCCTGGGAAGAACAAAGGAGAGGAAGGAAGAATCGGTCCCTTCTGCCCGACCGTGACCTGGAAGGAACACCCATCCTCTCCTGCCCTCAGGCTGGAACTTACACCATCAGGTCCCCTGGGTCTGTACTTCCGAATGGCAGACTGTGGGACTTCTCAGCCTCCATAGTTGTGGGAGCCAGTTCCTGATAATAGACCTCTTTAGATAGATGATGGATAGGTAGCTGGGTAGATAGATAGATGATAAATGACAGATAGATTGATCAATCAATCCTATTCTCTTTCTCTGGAGAACACTGACTGATACAATACCCAACTCACATTCAGCTTTCCTTGATCACCGATCCATCCATCCATCCATTCAACAAGTAGTCATGGGTGCCTGCTGTGTGCTCAGTTCTGCAAGGAAATGCAGAAAAACATGGTAAAGAAACACCAGACTCAAATCCTGCCCTCACAGAGCAGGCCCTGTAGATAGAGGAGAAAGACGTAGTTCCAACAAAGCACAAAGACAGGGCGACCAAGGAGAGAGACCTGGGCCTGAGGACTTGACCTAGTCAGGGAGATCAGTGAGGGCTTCCTGGAGGAAGTGGCATTTGAACGGAGACTTGAAGAATCCGTAGGCGTGAAAAAGGTGAAGAAAAGAGGGAAAAACCTTCCTAGAACCGCTTATTCAAAGGCCCCAAGCAGGCGTACCATGGGCTGGACAGGCATACCACAGTCAAGGCTGGAAGGCGAGCTTCCTTCTGAAGCAGTGAGCTAGTTACTGGGTGCTGCCTGGCGTCTTGTGGAGAACAGGGAGCCAGTGAGGCTGGGGAGGAAGTGCCCGGCAAGGAGACGCAGCTGTGTTTATTCAGCAAACATGCCAGGCACTGGGGCTGTGAGCCATAAGCTTTAGTGAGTCAAGAACCCAGGCTAGAGTTGGTCCGTTTAAACCATCTTAAGAGTAGATTAATGTACAGCGGGGTGACCAAAGTTAACAATTCTGTATCATATATTTTAAAGTTGCTCAGAGAGTAGATCTCATCACAAGAAAAAAATTATTTGTAGCTATGTGAGGTGTTGATGTTAACTATACTTACTGTGGTCATCTTTTTGACATATATACATGTATTGAATTATCACGTGGTACACCTAACTCTATTCAATATGTCAACAGTATCTCAGTAAAACTGGGTGGGGGGTAGATTAATTATTGGGCTCATTTTACAGACAAGGAAACGGAGACTCAGGCTAAGTAACCTGTGCAAGGTTTCACAGACAGAATGTGTCCGACTCCGGGCACAAGGGAAGGAACCCCGTCACAGATCGGGTGCCCCCAGCACTTTGCAAGGCCCCATCCCTGCGCTCTGGATACAGCAGTTAAAGGTGAGATGATGCTCCTTTACCTGGGCTCCCAGGGCAGCTGTGGAGGTGGAGCAGGTAGAGAAGGGAGCGCTTCCATGGTTGAACGGGATGTCCCTTGGGCCCTAGGAAGCTGGGCTGAGACCCAGTCTATGCACAGGATGCAGACAGGCAGGAGGGCTCGCCTTTTCTCCACCTCCCGTCAGGAAGCAGCCTGAGGCCGCCCAGGGAAGGCATCCCTTTCACATCAGTCCCTCCCTGCAGGAGGCAGGAAGGGATGACAGGAGAGGACCAGGCCTCAGATGAGAGGACTGTCTATTAGCTCACTGCCTGCTGGAGGATTTTTATCTCTAAAATACAGTGTTCCTGTTAGAAGGTACACATTTCACATCTATTAAATTGCTTTGCATGAAAGTGTACTTTCCTGGTACCATAGCAACCGCGCTTCCTAATCTGATGTAAATTTTTCTACCTTGTGCTGCAGAAGCTAATGCCACTTTCTGAAGTCAGTGGCTGTGCCCTGCACATGAGGTACAATTTTATAAAAGAAAAATAATCCTTGGCTAAAAGTCACCTCCCTCTGCCCCGTTGGTGGGTGTTCCATGCTAATGGTTACAGACACGGGTACCAGCATCCTCGCCACTTCCTAGCTGAGAGATTCTGAGCGGCTTATTGAACCCTCCTGAAGCCCAGCTTCTTCATCTGGAAATCAGAAATTATAATATTTTATCTCAAAAGGCTGTTGGAAGGCTTAAATGACGTAAAGCACATAAAAAGCTTAGTTCCATGTCTGACATCTATTAAGTGCAAAGTAAACATTATTAGGGATCTCGCCGTACACAGTCCCATTCATTTAATAGTAGTTAGAAGTTTGGATCTCCCAGTAGCTGCTGGCATGCAGTTTTCCACTGACTGCTTGTCTTCTCCCCTGGGATGTTCCGAGCAGGGGCTCAGCAGTTTCTGGAGGAAGGGGCGAAAAGCAAGACCGCAGCCGCAGGTCACCCAGTGCTGTCTCCATGCGTCAGACTGGGTTTCCTCTCCCCAGATCCGCCCCCAGAGCTTGGTCCAACTTCCTTGGTCCAACACCGGGCTGAACACGGAGGCCGTGGGAGGGTACACTCTGTGGTCCTCAGTCCCGGGAGAGCAGCCCCGTCTTGGAAAAACCCTTGGAAATGTTAATGAAAAGGAGGATGTTATTGCTGGAAGGACCAGGGGCACGTCATGCCCCATCTGACAGCTGAGCGATACGTCCTTCAGACTCAAAAAGGACGAGCAGCTTCTTAGAGCTGCAGCTCTGGGGACAGGGTTGTGGACTCCACCAACAGCGGCTGAGAGGAAAGCGTTCCTGGGGTTCTTAGACTGGATGGTGCATGAGAGTCAAGGCGAGGCAGGTTAAATGCATATGCCAGGTATCACGACTGGAGTTCTGATTAGGTGGGTTCAGCAGGGGGCCCTGGAACCAGTATTTTCATCAGTTACCCAGAGGTTCTCATGTAGACGCCCGGGGAAACACTGCTGGGCATCTGTAGAGTGAAACACTATTAGAATTATTTTAGAAAGCATCCTGTACTTCTGAAGTATTTAAAGGCAAAGTATCCTGGTGTTTATAATGTACCTTAATATACTGCAGGGGGACAGAGGGACAGAGACGATGGGAACATGATGATCATTTGGGGACCTGCGTGTGGCAATCCATGATGCCATTTTCTCTACTTTTCTGTACATTTGGAATTTTTTCATAAAACTGGATTTTTAAATCCTATTATAAGCTCAAGATCTAAGAAAATCAGGAGTCTCTCTAATTCTTCCCAGTCTTCAACTCCAGCCAGAAAATCTGGAGTGTTTAAATATCTGTGTTCACCTTCTTTTATACATGAAGAAAATTCCGTTTCTAAGAAATCTCCTTTTCCAATCTGGAGCAGTCATGGAATGGTCTGCCTTTCCTTCTCTTTCCTCTCTCTCTGGCTGACACAGTGGGTCGCGTCCCCCAGGGGGACTGCACCTCGTAATGAGACATGACTGATGTCACCCGACATCACACGACCCGATGTGGCTCTGCAGCTGAAAGTTCTCAGGGCTTTTTTTCCTTCTCTTTCCATAAGCTGTGGCTTCCGTCCCTTCCGGGAGAAGGTGGAGGGGGAAGGCAGCTGCTGTCCTCACGCAGAATGTACTGGTCTTTCCTCCACTCACACCTGCTCCCAGGGGACGGGCTTGACAGGAGGCCTCCCATCACTTTGGGGCACGGAGGTCGAAGAAGGAGGTACAGATGACGTTCTGCCATGTCTCTGGGTGACCCTAGAGCTCCACCCAGGTGGTGACTAAGCCCTTTCATAATGTTCTCCGAATGGAAAGGAAGCACAGTCACGTCTGAGTCCAGGCATTCAAATATTGAAATGCTTACAAATGTAAATTACCCGGCCCGAAGCACGTCTGAAAGCCTACTGGACAATTCACAGCAGCCCCTCTTGCCTGCAAACCGAGCCACAGAATGGAGCCCCTCATGCCTTCTTTTTTAACATCTTTATCGGAGTATAATTGCTTTACAATGGTGTGTTAGTTTCTGCTGTATAACAAAGTGAATCAGGGGGATATATCCCCATATCCCCTCCCTCTTGCATCTCCCTCCCACCCTCCCTATCCCACCCCTCCAGGCGGTCACAAAGCACAGAGCTGATCTCCCTGTGCTATGTGGCTGCTTCCCACTAGCTATCTATTTTACATTTGGTTGTGTATATATGTCCACTCTCTCACTTCCTCCCAGCTTCCCCTTCCCCCTCCCCGTGGTGTCTTCTTTAATTACAATGTCAACAACCGCCTTCCCCACCAGAGCAGCTCCTTCCTGGAGGGCACAGGCCACGCCTGTCCTGTCCGTGTTCCTTTCTTTGGTCAGGAGAGAAAGAACAATAAGTATCTACTGATTGACAAGAGTGACTGGACTCTACTGGGCCTGGAACACCTGCAAGGTTCCCACGTGACAAACTTTACATGTAATATTGTCTTTTGTGAAAATTCTAACAGACACTAAAGAAGAGAGAATAGCATAATAAATGTCCATGTAGCACCTCGATTAAATGATTATTAATTACTAGTTAACCGTATTTGCTTCAACTGTTTTTGGCTTCAGCACTTTCAAAATGAATTCCTGACATTTCATCTCTGGTTTAACACTTCAGTTCCAATCTCTTAAAGAATAAGACATTTACTTATAAACCATAGTACCATTCTTAGACTTCACAAAAGAAGCATCTTCTCCTAATATCATCTAATAACATTCATCTTCAAATTTCTCCAATAGCCCTAATAATGTCTTATAATTGGTGTGTTCAGATCAAATCCAGACAGCGTGCACACATCACATTTGGTTGTGATGCCACTTAAGTATCTTGTAATCAAGAAAAACCTATGCTTTCTTATCCCTGCCATGGCCGTGGCGATGTATCTCATTGTAATCTGTGCGACAGCTCTGCAGTGTAATTGTAATCAACCCCATTTTCCAGTGGAAAAACTGAGGATCAAAGAGTTCACATAGCTCAAAGCAGCAGCTGGTATTCACAGAGACATTGGCATTAAAAGGACGTGTTTTCATCTAAAAACCGTGCTCTTTCTGTCATTTCATCTGTGTGAAGAGAGGAGGAGGAAAGATACTAAAACTTTTTAACTTTTAAAAAGCACCTTTAATATTGATTTTCAACACATTCTGAAAGAGCTCGGTTGTTTCTGCAAAAGAAAGGGGGTTGGCAGTGGAAACAGTGACAATCCTGCCCTGAGGGATAAGCGGTGATATTTTCACACTTCCAATCTGTGCCAGGCAGGAACTAGCTAGTAAATAAGTAAATAAAAGTGAGGTTTTTATCTTCAAAAGTATAGAGGTTTTCAGACTATGCCAAAGACAAAAATCAAAGACCAGGCCATCTTCACTATTTACAAACTTGAACATTTATCTAATAAGTGATTTGCAAAAATGACAGCGATACCCAAGGTCCCCTTTGATATGCAAATGTGTGTTTCTGCTTTTCTCCAACCCAGTCCTTCAAAAGGGCATGTGCTGGAGAATCCTTAGTAATATGGGGGAAACATCACGGAAATTGTCCCCAGGTGAATTAAGGTTTACTAGGGCTATTCCTTCCTTCCAGTTCTTTTAGGCAAGCTTGCTTTGCAGAGAGAGATTTGCAGACTAGTTTCTCTATCAGCAAATGCTGGCCGATAAAAGCTCAATAGATCTGAGAATTGGGTTACAGCCTCTTTCTGTCTGCATGCACCAGGGGTACGATTGAGTTTCAAAATTCCATTTCTTCCAGATTGCCACAACTTAGGAGTTCACGTCTGAAACCCTGACTCCCGGTGGATGAATTTTTAAAATATATGTTCCTAGAATATCCCATGGGTATTTAATAGTAGAAACAAAAAAAAAATTCCAAATCTCTGGACGTTTTCTTTTAGATCTGGTGTCCCCTTACATTGCGCTCAGCTAGATCATCCGTAAAGGGACTCTGCAGTAGACCCTCTGAAAAGCTGGTTGGAAGACCCGTGTACCAGGAGGATGAGGCTGCCTCAGGAGCCTCGGAGATCTGAAGCAGGTCCTGTGGACCTCACAAATGTGGAGTATCACGCCAGCTGAGAAATCAGGCGGAGAGTTCCGAAATCTCCCTGCTCAAAAGACGATTTGAAACGATTCAATGTTTAGTTCAAATTTTCAAAATTCTTCCAGTGAAAAAGGTTTTCTTTTATAAGCAGAAACTTGAGAATGGCATGAGAATCTACTAAATAAAAATATAGGAGGGGGAAGGATAAACTGGGAGATGGGGATTGCCATATATGCACTACTATACATAAAATAGACAACTATTAAGAACTTACTGTATAACACAGGGAACTCTACTCAATACTCTGTAATGACATATATGGGAATAGAATCTAAAAAAGAGGGGATAGATGTATACGTATAACTGATTCGCTTTTCTGTACAGCAGAAGTGGTAACTCCAGGGATGGTTCCTCCAGATGCAAAGTCATATTTCCCTCCACTTACAGCTTGATGCCGTTAATCAGTCTTAATCTCAGCACAGCTCAGGAACCTGGAAAGCACAGGTATGACACTTTTTTTGAACAGGCTCGTAATTTCTGTGCACCGAAATCCTTTGGGAAATTTTCTTGGAGTCACGGGTTTGAGAAGTGTTCATTTTCCAGGATATTTTTTCTGGACTCTCCCAATTATGCTTCAGCAATCAGCATCCGGTTGCTCTCACTGGCACCCCGGGTGCTTGTTGGAGCTGAGTGATTGCACAGGATGGCTTTGGGGCTTACACTCTCCAGAATCCTGGAATTGGAAAAAGGCGTTTGATGTGAGCCCACCATATGGTGTCTCTGCAAACACTAACATTTATTTAAAAACATTGCTATTTAAAAAAAAATACAATGCAGGGAAATAATGACAATTAAATCATTTTCTTTCCTTGAGATTCTGTATTCTCTGGCCACAGAATCACACTAGCACTTTGGGGGTTTTTTTGTTTTTGTTTTTTTTATGGTACGCGGGCCTCTCACTGTTGGGGCCTCTCCCGTCGCGGAGCACAGGCTCCAGACGCGCAGGCTCAGTGGCCATGGCTCACGGGCCCAGCCGCTCCGCGGCATGTGGGATCTTCCCGGACCGGGGCACGAACCCGTGTCCCCTGTATCGGCAGGCGGACTCCCAACCACTGCGCCACCAGGGAAGCCCCTTCACTTTGGGTTTTATCACTGAGTTTAGAACAAATGCCTCCTGCCATGCGGATATTACCTTTAAATGCCCACTTCGTCACTGAGAAAAGAATCATCCTGCTACTCAAAGGTTTCCCATCCCCCAATGCACATTTCCAGCTGAGTTTATGTATTAAAATTATTTGAAAATGACTGATGTGAGTCAGACTTAATGCTGATGCAACTTGGAGGACCTCCCTGTCAAAGCTGTGAATGAGTACGCACAGGTGCCCATTTCTGGGTCAAGTCCAAGTTCCGTCAACACAATGCACATTTCAGGGAACAGTCTAAGGAACCGGAATTATCCTTGATTCTGAGAAAAATAGGTTATAATTCCAAACATTTGCTTCTCACAAATAGCGCCACTTAAATGAGAAGTGCAGAGCTCATGTTCTGAAGGCAAAGTCAGATGTTTTTGCCTAAAACAATCACTCGACTCAGAAGACAGCCGTCGTTGAGTGTGGCCATCAGTCCGCAGCCCTTGGCTGGAGCTGGGGTGACACCTGGGTGCACAGGAGGCTCCAGTGTGACAGTGGCAGAGAGCAAGGCCCAGTGTAGATGGTTTGCAAAAGTGGCCCCACTTGGTGCTGTCAGGATGCTCTCTGAGGGGACTTCACAGCCCCTCCTGTGGAGAGGGGAGGCTGTATCCTCAGCCCGTGAACGTGGACTGGAATTGCAACTGGCTGGGCCAAGAGGGGTTCCACTCTGGAGCCCCTGAAATCTTGAGAGACTCTGCTCGTTCTTCTGGAAACTGGCCTGGCCATCAGAGCAAGCCTGGGTGGCCTGCTGGAGGAGGAGAGATTGGGTGGGGAAGAGCCAAAGTACCACGGCCAGCACCAGTCACCCCTAGAGACAGGGTTGCCTAGGCAACCACGGTGGACCTCAGAGGGAAGAGAGAGCCTGGCTGATAGCATCGGAGCCACCCAACTCAGCCAGGCCCCATGGCTGAGCCTCAGAATCAAAAGTTAAATAGTAGTTTTAAGGTTTTGAGGCAATTGTTTTAAGCCCTTAAGTTCTAGAGTGGCTTGTTATACAGGAAGAATTGACCAGTGTGGACCCTGTAATACCCCCCTCACCTCTCTATCTCCGTCTCTCTCTCTTCTCTCTCATCTCCTGTCTCTCGTCTCTACCTCTCCATCACCGTCTTCATCTCCATCTCTCTCCACAGTCTCCTAAATCTGCCTCTGCATCTCCAGGGGTCAGATCTGGACATGAGATTGGAGGACACAATTTAGATCGTGTTTGTCAAACGCTAGAGTCTCAGGAACTGTTTTCACCCTTAAAAATGAGCAAAAATCCCAAAGTGCTTCTGCTTGGCTATCCGTATTTACCATATTAGAAATTAAAGCTGAGAAGATTTTGTAGCTCCAGAAAAAGCAATCATACCATCAGGCGGATGATGTCACTCCAGCTGTCATGGGCCCTGCAAAACCCCACTGTTCACTCAAAAAAAAATCCGAGTGAGGGAGACAAAAAACCTTTAGTGTTGTTATGAAAATAAGCCTTTCTTCACAGACCCTGGAGAACCTCTGACCTAACCTGAAATAAAAGGATCAGTGAGACCATCCTCAAGGATATTCCCAAGATTTCACACTGTTTCCCAACTTTGCCTGCAAGGTTTTACCTGGGAAGTTAATAATCAGAATATAAACATGAAAAGACTTGCTCATTAGAAAGCTCAGACATTTACTACACAGTGGTAAAGGCATACGGGTAATAAACATTCATGTGGAGTAAACACTCTAAAATGTTATAATCATTGCATCTCCATGGTAATATTTATTTATAATGAATTGTATGCGTACAGGGGAATTTATTGAGCTAAGTGGAGAACTAATTACGGGAAACATATTTAGATCTTAAATAAAGTAACTCCTCCTTGTTTTAAATGATGGTTGTTTGAAGATCTTCTGCTCTTGTTTTAAGTTCAGGTTGGCGCCCAGGTCTCTCCCCTGGGAA
Organism: Globicephala melas; assembly: GCF_963455315.2. NCBI lineage: Eukaryota > Metazoa > Chordata > Mammalia > Artiodactyla > Delphinidae > Globicephala > Globicephala melas. Next base: position 84,300,288 of record NC_083328.1, read on the forward strand.
GCCCCATGTGGTCCCCTTCCTGTTCATCCCTGGCGTCAATCACACCCACCACCATCACCGCCCTATCAGGTGCAGATCACATCCACCCAGTGCATCCTTTGTTCTAAGCGCTTTGCCATAGGTCATGGCCTTGACTCTGCACCAAACTTGTGATTCAGACTTCACCCTCTTGGTTGTACAGATGACGAAACTGGCAATCCATTGAACTACGTTCTCAAAGTCGTGCAATCAGAGAAAAAGAAGAAGACGTGTTTCACTCATTTATTCCAGCATTCGTCCACTGATCAAAGCTGTTTTGTTTACGTGTTCTTTCAGGTACGGCGCTAGTAGGTGGGAGTGTAAAGGTGAATGAGGTATCTGCAAAGCCTGAAATAAAGCAGCTTGCACCCTGGGAGTGGCGGCAGGGCAGGGCGAGAAAACGATACAGAGAGAGGATTGCATAGGCGTGCGGTGGATGCCACTCAAAGCTGTGCGCTGGGTCTCCTGGGAGCCCCGCGAAGGTGCAGTCACCTGGTTGTGGGGCTGTGAAAGGCTCCCTGGACGTGTGCAGCAGGCGGTACTTTCCAGAAACGGCCGCAGCAGTGGCTCCACTCGCTCTCCTCTAAGGCTCCTCCCAGCGAACAGGAGGCTCTGTTTCCTTCTTCTGAATCTGGACAGGCTGGTGGCAACACAGGAAGGGATGCTATGTGACTGTAGAGGCTAGGCCACAGAAGACAGCTTCCACCCAGTCCTCTGGGGAGGAAGTCCTCTGGGCTCCTCCTGGAGCCCAGCTGCCATGCTCTGAGGAAGCCCAGGGGTGAGGCACCTAGAACACGGCCTTCACTGTGACCAGCACCATTGGCCATGAACTCTACGGTCAATGGGCAAATCTTGAACCAATTTGTATATTAATTACATTAATAGAATAGTGGCAAATGCTGAAATAATTAAAAACTGACTCACGTGTTTGATGGACTTGAGTTTGCATTGTGGCATTGCCACTTACCACTGGGGACCTTGGAAATTACTTAACCGCACTGTGTTTCCTTGTCCTCCACTGTGAGGTGGTCCTGACATTATATGAGGTTCCGTAAGGAAAGCACTCGGTGAGCGGTGAGTGTTCGATAAAGATAGACAACCGTCTTCATCATCGTCATTTACTTTTACTCCTGAGAACACGTATTGTATGTTTAGGATTGTGTCCACAGAGAAGAAGTATGGTTGTTGAAATAATAAGAACTGAGTGGCCCTTGCTGCCTAACCCCATCCCCAAGACATTGCTGACATTAACGATGTTGCTAAGACAACGAATTTGTACACAGATCCTTACTGTGAAGGGACTCCATTTTCACGGTGGTTCTATATCCAGGACACAAGGTTCCACAGTTCATTTAATTAGAGCCCTAAATAATTTGGATGTTAGAAGTCCTTTTATACCCTTAGCTTTTATGGTGAATTTTTATATTTTTCCCCCTGGTCCCCGTATCAATTAAGAAATTTCGAGTTTTACAATAGATTGGTGGGTGGATCCCACAAAGAGAAAGTTTATACGAGCTTTTGCAATTTCTTTGTCAATTCCCTTTCTTTTAATTTGTAAAATAATTAGGAAAAAATAAAATTCAAATATGGATAGAACCTTTAAAAATATAAAGAATAAAACTGTAGAGAATTAAATATACACACACAAGGGAGTGAGTACAGGTGAAGCTGGAGAAATCAGAAGGAGATTGGTGGATTATATCCATGTTGATATGTTGGCTGTGATCTTGTACTAGAGTTTTGCAAAATGTTACCATTGGGGAAAGTTGGTGAAGGGCATGTGAGATCTCTGTGTTATTTCTTATAGCTGCATATGAAGATATATATATATATAAATATATATCATATATATGAGATATATATAAGAATATAAAGGAATGTACATTTCTGGCAAAATGTCAACTCTTCAATACAATAGAACTAATAATTCTCAAAATTTGGGGAAGATACAGACATTTTTTCTCCAATTAAGTAAATTAGATGGCCACACACTCTAAAAACTACCCTCTATCCTTCAGCTTTCCTTGACGGCATAAATTTAGTTCTCATATTACATGTTTCTTCCAAGCCTGGTCCTCTAAGCTTGTTTCCTCTTTCTAAAAGGATCATCTTCCTTTCCACAAGTCAGAAGCCCAAAGGTCACCCCCATCCTCACCCTCACTCGATCCCCATTGCAAATCCTGAGTAAATCCTTAATGCAGGTGCCCCCGACGCACCCCTGACACGTGCCCACCTCTGTCTTCCTCCGCAGCTGCCCGGCCTCAACCACCACCTCTCACCTGGGCGGCTGCAGGAAATGCCTCCTCCCACCATGAGTTCCTGTTCCCACTAGGCCTCCCCAAGTCCCATCACTTCTCAGCCGCCAGGATGATCTTTTAAACATAGAAACGTAACCACACGCCCTCTGAGCAGAAGCCCTTTACACCCTAACCCTGCTCTTGGGAACAGAATGTTCACCAAAACCCTGGATGTCCACAGTCAGCCAGGCTGGCATCCGTTCTCTCCCCCAGACACTGAAGCTTCCCTGGATGGGACTTCAGACCTGCTCCCACTCACTTCTCCGACTTAAGGTCTAACCTTCCTCCACACCTCAGTGCAAAGGTCATTTGTTCAGGGACTATAGGGCCAGATTCCTCTGATACAGACTTCCAGTGTCATAGAACTTCCCTGCAGAACCCCGCAAGTATACCTTTGTTTGTGTGTCTTTTTAATTGGGGTATAAATTATGGGCATTAAAATGCACACATCTAAAGTGTTCCATTCAATACGTTTGACAATTATACACACCCCTAAATTGTACACACCACCCCAAACCAGCCACAGGACGCTTGCATCACCCAGAAATGTCTTCCTGCCTCTTTCCAGACAAGCCCCACCCCTAGAAGCAACGGCCCTTCCAATTTCCATGGATCAGTTTCATCTATTCTCAAATTTCACACAAGTGGAACCACACAGCCTATATTCTTTTGCATCCAGCTTTATCAATGCTGTTGCGTGACCAGCACGTCCTTTCTCCTGTGAGCGGCGTTCCTCTATATAATACAGAGGAACTCAGGTTTCCATCCTCCAACCAATGAACAAACATTCAGAGGCTCCTTGTTCCTGGCTATTATGAAATAGCCTGCTGTAGACATTGTTGTAAAAGCCGTTTTGTGGACACAGGTTTTCATTGCTCTTGGATAAATATCTAAAAGTGGAATTGCTGTGTCATAGGGATGACATATATCTAACTTTACAAGGAATGGCCAAACCCTTCTCCCGGGGGCTGTATTATTTTGCACACCTCCCAGCAGTGAGGGGAATTCCATTTGCTTCTCATCTCCAACGTTTGGCATTGCCGTTTTTTTTTAACTTTAACCATTCTGATGAACAGTGTCCCACTGTGGCTTTAATTTGCATTTTCCTGATGGCTGATGATGTTGGGCACCGTTTTCTCTGCTTCCCAGCCATGTACACAGCTTCTTCCATGAAGTGGATATTAAACGGCCTTGCCCATTTTGATTGTGTTAGTTTTCTTTGAATGGTTGATTTGTAAGAATTCTGTATATAGTCTGGTTATGAGTCCTTTGTCAGGTTATTGCAAATGTTTTTTTCTCTCTTTGTGAATTGCCTGTTTATTCTCTTTAAAAAATTTTTATTGAAGAACAGTTGATTTACAATAGCATGCTCATTTCAGGTGTATAGCACAGTGATTCAGATATATATATATACGCACACACACACATACATACACACATGTATATATATATATTCCTTTTAGGATTCTTTTCCCTTATAGGTTATTACAAAATATTGAGTATAGCTCCCTGTGCTATACAGTAGGTCTGTCTATTTATTCTCATAAGAGTATTTTTTGATAGGCAAATTTTGTCATTCGGATGACATTTAAAAAATCAAGCTTTTCTTTTGTAGTCAGTGCTCTTTGTGTCCTGCATACAGAACCTTTGCCCAACCAGTGGCCTGGATATGCTCTCCCCTGTTGTCTTCTGGAATTGTGTCATCAAACATGGCAGCCACTGGGCACATCCAGCACCAGGGCCCAGCATCTAGCGGCTTAACACAAGCACTGCATTTCACTCACGTTTTTGTAAACCACAAATTCAGGAAGGGCTTCGCTGGGTGATTCCTCTCTGATCTACGTGGTGTCAGCTCAGATCTCCTCGCTCCTATGGCTGTTGGGGGCTCCTGGGCTTCCCGTCTCTCTTTGTCTCCCTCCAGAGTACCTCATTCTCCATGTAGCATCTGCATAAGGCACGGGCTTCTGGGAGAATGGTGGCCTCAGAGTACTTGGATTTTTTATATGGTGGCTGGACACCCCCCCACCCCCAGAGAGAGTGTTCTTCTGATAACCTGGCCCCAGATGGTCAAGTCCACGTCATCTTGTTGATCAACCAAATCACGAAGACCAGTCCACATTTAAGGGGTGAGGAGCCATAGACTTAACCTCTCAACAGGGCCATGCCATACACACAGTGGGGGAAAGAAATTGATGGGGTCATCTCAGAACGTCCCCACCTTGACCTTGTATCCTGGAGCCACGTGAAATTCGTTTATTAGTTCTAGTCGTAATTTTTGTAGACACCATTTTTTTTGAATGTACACAATGACATCAACTGCTAACAGCAAGAGTTTTACTTCTTTATTTTCACTCTGTGTGCCTTGCAGGTTTTGTTTGTTTTTCTGGCCTGTTTCACAGGCTAGGACTTCCAGGGTGATGTTGAATGGAAGTGGCAAAGGGCACAACATAGCCTAGTTCCCATCTGAGGGGGAACGTGTTCAGTGTTTGACCATTTGTGTGACTATCTGGTTCATGATGGACTCCACCAAGCTGAAAGCTCCAGGACCGTAAGAACCATGCCAGTTCTGGTTCACCTTTACATCTCTAGAGCTTAGCCTGATGCCTGGCCAAAGTAAGTGCTCAAAAAATGCAGTAAAACATAAAATAATAAAATAAAAAAGAATCATAAACGAAAAAAGTGTGCTGAATAAATGATCTTGACGTTCATTTTGTCTAATGTTGAATGCTAGTCTAGTTATTTGACTCTCAGTTTGAGCTTTCAGGGGGCTTTTGTCTATAAACTGGGGGCTTTGAGAGCCTACGTTTCTATAACGCAAATTGGAAAAAGAAATATACCCATATTCCAAATGTTTTGGGTTTTTCCACTTGAAAAGAGACGTCTAAGAAGTTCTTCCAAGCTCTGGCCTACTGCTGGGGAGGACAAACGCTGGATCCCATTCCTGCTACGTCTAAAGACCAACCTCAGAGGAGGTCTCCCACTGTGAAGATAAATGTCTTCATACCTGCCACCGTGTTGAGACAGACGCCCATCTTAATAGGTAGGCACTGCAGGAAATGAGACGTCTCCCTTCATCTACTTGAAGCATAACCTCACCTAGCTCAGTCGAGCCCAGTAGCCAAGTCCAATGAACTTTGGGGGGGATGATGGAGTACTATGCCTTCTCTCATCACTTTTTTTTTGGTGCATTGAAGGTCGTGGATGTGAAAACGATAAGCCTGGCTGTAGACCCTGCGAAGTCTATGACGTGGGCACACGACACTCTGGCCTGAGCAGCTTTGGATGTCCGGGCCCTCTCCTCAGGAACACATCTGGAGGGGCCATGAGCTACGTACGTCTTTCTGAAGTTCTGAGTTTGAACCCCTGCTTTAACACTGTGCAGTCCTGTGACCTCGTGCAAGTTAATGAACCTCTCTGAGCCTCCCTGTCCTTATCTTAAAGTGAGAATATTTATTCCTCCCTCAGTGGCTTTTTGTAGGGATTAAATGGCATTTACCTTTGTAAAACAAATAAAAAACAAACAAAAACTCCCCAGCGATCACATAGCGCACAGAGCAGGTACTCAATTCTGCCATTATTGTCGTTATTAAATTAATTACTACAAGGTTGATCTTGAAGTCCCCTGCTAGGATTACCTTTTTTCCTTCTTCTAAAATCTCTTTGATGAGGACATATTGCAGTCTGTGCTGTGGAATAATTATCATCACGATTACTCTTACCTTATGTGTATGTACCTCCTTTGAATTGTTCAAGACATTTCACCTGCATTATCTAATTTCCCTTCACAGCTTCTGAGATTGACAGGACAGGTGACCCATGGATTCACGCGGGGAAAAGACTTGCAAATCTGCTGTGCTGAGAACCAGGGAATTGTCCCAAAGCCCAGAGCTTTGACTTTCTCCTTCCTTCTGTCCTATCAGCCCGGCAGGAGAGTGTAATTAACAAACTTCCTTCCTCTCGACCCTCAGGTTTCTTTCTCCTATCTACATGAAATGTCCTGCCCTCTCCAGAGAGCCTGCCTCCCTGTTGTAAGATATGGGATCGATAAATGGAGAATACACGTCAGAAGCCCCACACATACTCTAGTTGACTAGCCTTCTGCAGTCAAGGCCGCAGCTTCCCTTAGAAGGCCTGCTGGGACTGACGGAAGCTGGACCCAGCCCCAGAAGTGTGCTTGTATTTTTCCTCTGCTCTTGCTCTCAGTGGGGGCCCTGTGGCACTTGGGGGTGAGTGAGGGATTCTCCTCGTGCATGGTGCAGGATCCTTAGCCTCTGTGCTGTCACCAGTCAAAGCTTAAAGGCAGCACCCTCAAACCACCACGATGATATTTCCAGATACCCTCCAGTGGCTGAGTGTCACCCCCCGTGAGAACCATGGGGCGATATTGGTCCCTACAGAGGCCTGACCTGTTTTTCTTTTTGACTGTCCTCATTTTTTTTCTTTAATTTTTATTTTATATTGGAGTATAGTTGATGTACAATGGCGTGTTAGTTTCAGGTGTACAGTATAGCGATTCAGTTATACATATACATGGATCTATTCCTTTTCACATTCTGTTCCCATATAGGTTATTACAGAGTATTGAGTAGAGTTCCCTGTGCTATACCGTAGGCCCTTGTTGATCGTCTATTTTATATATAGTAGTGTGTGTATCTGAATCCCGAACGCCCGATTTATCCCTCCCCCCAGCGGTCCTCATGTTTCCTGGGCCATTTTTTCTCAGTCTTGTCTTTTATCTTTAGCGGTGATAATTAACTAATTATTCTATGTAAGCTCTGAAAATGTGACAAGCGATCTTTCACGTCACTTGCTGAATCCATCTCCTTGCCCCTAAAACTCTCTTCAAGCACCATCTCTATTCTTGGGGAAGACCCGTCTTACAGGCCTCCTGGCCAGCATCGAAATACAAGGCAAATGCAAGTCCCCATCAAGTCCTGGCAGCCGGCAGGACCACTTTCCCTGCAAAATCAGGGAACCACACAAGGCAGCCAGCCAGGGGAAAGGTCCTGTCAATAGCTCTGTGGGACGTGCCTACGTTCCCCTGTGATGCCCACTGACGCCTCCACTGCCTGGCATCGCCTTTGAGGCTGATCCCCAGCGGCCCCCAATCACCATCACCGTTGTGAGGGAAGCAGGTGCCGTTTCCAGAGAAGGGATTTCTCAGGAGGCCTGCTGCCTGTTGCTAACATAGGAACCTGGCACCCGTTCTGAATGTGTCCTCATGTGCTCGCAGACTGTGCAGCTCCCCGCAGCTGCGGTAGCCACTCCACAGCCATCTACAGTCTGGCTCCCCCACGGTGCCCTCGAGATGCCAGAGCCCCCCCCCCACTTCCTCCTGTCAGACAAGCAGGAAGCAGAGATCCCCGAGGCTGAGTCATTTCTATGAGTTAGTGATTTGTGTCTTCCCTTAGCTGTGTTCCCGATCAGGGAGAGAAATTTGAGTCACATCTGCCTTTTAAATATTTTACGGCCCTAACAGACGCCCAGCCAGACCCCCGCAGACCTTCCTGGCAGCCCCTGTACCCACAGCTCGCTGGCAGACGCTGCTCCGATTGGTCGTGAGATGTGTCTCGGTCAAAGGGGATTGTTCATTGGCCACCGGGCAGCTGCAAAGACGACCCAAATGGTCACACAGGAGCCCACTTTTCTTTGAGGTTATAATCTATTTATGCCCGGATCTGTCATCTTGAAGGTGGTCACCCCTGGCTCTGTGGGAAGGTCACGGGGTGCAGGGGGTGGGAAGGAGCATCTTCTGGAGAAAGTGGCAAACTCTCTTCCCCAACCTGACACCTGCTTGCCAGAGCCCCACTCGTCCCCTTGGAGCCAGGCTCGCCAGGTTAGCCACTGAACCAACAGGACGCCCAGCTCAGTCTGACTCTCAGGGGAGCAGTAGAGACTTTTTCAGTGACCATAGGACCCAGCGGCAGGCCTCCTGGAGCAGAGACCCGAGAATCCTCGAGCCAAACCCAGAGGGTCCACTAGACCACGCCTGACACAGCGCTCTCCCAGCTGCCGTATGGAAGGGAGAGGCAGCTTTATTTCTTCTTAGTGTCTAAAGGTATGTGTGGTGAGTAGGTACAGCTTAAATAATAATGAGTAATAATATAGCACCCAGTGGGCATCACTCCCATCTCGGGGGAGCCAGCCTCGTTCAAAACCCTCCACAGGGGCTTCCCTGGTGGCGCGGCGGTTAAGAATCCACCTGCCAATGTAGGGTTCAATCCCTGGCCCAGGAAGATCCCACATGCCGCGGAGCAGCTAAGCCCATGCACCACAACTACTGAGCCTGCGCTCTAGAGCCCAAGAGCCACAGCTACTGAGCCCGTGTGCCACAACTACTGAAGCCCGCGTGCCTAGAGCCCGCGCTCCACAACAAGAGAAGCCACTGCAATGAGAGGCCCACGCACCGCAATGAAGAGTAGCCCCCGCTTGTTGCAACTAGAGAAAGCCCACTCACCGCCACTAGAGAAACCCCGCGCAGCAGCGAAGACCCAACGCAGCCAAAAATAAATTAATTAATTTATTTATTAAAAAAAAACCCTCCACAGGCCCCTCTGCTCTCAACTCCCTCCTCCAGAAGGAACCACCAATCTAATGTGTTTTCTAATTATGAGATGAGACGCTGCCCCAATCATGCATTGTACAATAAAGCCAACTGGATCTTCAAATTTAAAAAATAATAATAAAAAATAAAAATGAAATAAACTTTGTGTTTCGCATTCTCTTCTTTCACTTTTTAACTTTACTATGTCTGGTTGGATCTCTCGATGTTCACATAGCCTCCCTCATGTGTTATTGAACTTTCTATTAAAAAACGCAAGATCGTTTCTTCTGTGACTTACCAACGGCACTCAAGTCTCTCTGGTGGCCGCCACGTCGGGGGTCCAGCTCTGGGTCACTCACGTGTCCTGCAGGCACTGCCATTTACTGATTCATTTTGCTGCTGCTGAATATCGCCCCATCATGTTCTCAGGGATCCCCCAGAGAAACCGTCAAGGTCCTCAAGGTCGTTGTGTCTCTCCCGTTACACGTGAGCAGGCGCTTGTCTCAGTGTCCATCCAGAAGAGAAGTGTGGACTCACAGGTGGGGCCTCCACGCAGCAGCACCAGCTGTCTTCGCAGGGCTTGGTCCCTTCCCGCTGTGAGCACAGCCTGGCCGAAATCACCAGTCACTGTCCCCGTCAGCCGGGGAAGAGGATGTGAAATTAGATTTCACTGCAGTCTTACTCTGCATTCCTTTTCATTTTTCAGTAACCGATACTTTTCTAGGCATTTTCCCATGATTTAAGATTTCAAAAAAGGTTAAAAATGTTTGAAATTTTGTTCTATGAAAAGAATGCAAGATTGGTAAAGAAAGACAAGATGCAATAAAGTCATTGATAATATTAAGAATTGAACAGGAGACAGAACTAGAACTACAACAAAGATAAGAAGAAAATAATACAATGACTCCCCCCAACCCAGCTGAGACCCAAATGGGCCTGATGATGCAGTTGTGGTCCAGATTCCCAGGGTCCTCTTTCCCGGGTTCCCTCCGTGCAGTTCTGAGGCCAGGACGGCAGCTCTTTATCCCCTCTCAGTGTCTTCCCAGCGAAGTGAGTCTTCATCTAGTTCCCTCTCCGAGGTTGGTGTCTTCCAGGGCCCAAGCTGCCATCTCCCTTGTCTGGGTCAAAATTGTCGTAAACACACACACACAGTCCTCTCTACCATCCATCTCACTTGACCTGTGTCTTCCTTTAACCTTAACTTGACTGATATCATGTAATCCTCAAAACAATGTTCTAAGGATCCATTACATTTACAGACAGGGACACAGGCAGAAAATAACTCAGACAAAAGATTAGTGAAAAGCAAAACAATCTGCTTCGGGGAGAGTGGACAGCCTAGCTCATCTGCCTTCCCGGGGTCAGCACTTCTGGACTCGCACATGCAGCTACAGGTGCTCCGGAATCAGTCCAGCCAGTGGGAAATAAAGGAGGAGGTTCAAGGCAGCACAACTGGGGGCCCTCTCAGCAAAGAGGCAGAACCTGGGCTTTCACAGGAACTGGTTCGAGGAGGGTTTTCTCTGTTCTCATGTGAGACCAAATTTGCAGGAGCCAGTGGCCTACAGTGACACAAAGCTGCCCTTCAGTGTGATTCCTGGAGCTGGGAAGGTGGCGTCTCAGCCACGGGACTCGGGGGCACAGCAAGCAGGGACCACAGGAGCGAGAGGAAACCCAGAGCTTTGAAACCCTCCTCTTCCCAGCTCTCTGGGTGGCCGGCGGGCATTGAGCCTCGTGGCTGGTAGAGGATGGAGACAGTGATGACCAGGCAAGGATTTACATTTGGCATGTCTCTCTGTCCCACCCCATCGTCTGCAGGCAGCCCTCGGCCCTGCCAGGTGTTCATTGCTCTTGTGCGGATGGCCCACACTCTAAAGTGGGATGTTTCAGGGGAGGATTCCCTGGAATTTCCTATCCAAGGCCAAGTGTGAGGTCAAATCCTTCCCTGTTTAACCCAAATGCTCTTCCTGGCTTTGTTTTACAAACCAAGCAAATGCCACATTACAGGGTGGCTGCGTTTCTCAGAAGCTGGGGTTTTATTTACTGGTGAGCCCTACACCACCGAGTTCTTTCTTTCCTGTCCTTTTCCATTTTTAACGTTTAATGTTGAACGTTTTTTAACCTTGTTCTTTTAGTGTCCTCGCAAAATCCCATAACAAAGAATTGCAGCTGTATTTCATCCTTTTATCTGCACATAAGTGCTTTTGATCTGTTACCTCGGAGGGGCTATTTATCTGCCACAAAGCCTCCTTGTGGGAAAAACGTTCCAAGGAGCTGGACTAGCCCCCAACCGACTCCCCAGACAATTTGCATTTGCTTTGCCCTTCACTCTGCAGCAAAATGCTATTTCATAAAAATGTTAGCTCTTCACTTTTTCGCTCCTGAGGGAGAACTCATCTTCCGGGCTTCTGGGTACCCGGCTTTGGTTTTGAGAATACACAGGAACTAATTCCTTTCCTAGTGGCGACAGGGCCACACACACCTTCCAGGCAATGAAGGGGACAAGGTGATGATCTTGGTGTTCCTGGCCCCGTCCCAGCCCCTGCCTCAAGCTACTGCAGCAAGTCCGTGGTGCGGCCGGAACCAGCAGGGCCTCTGATGGACACAGTGCTGCAGGTCAGTTGGTCAGCGAATCCGTTTGAGAGACTCTGGCCTCAGTCTCCCCAGCAGGCACTTGTCTGGTCTATTTATGTCACTAAAGGAATTCTGCCATTACTGAATTATCAGTGGTAAATATTCGCTGAGCACCTTTTGGGAATCAAGCCCTGGAGACAGTCGTATGGGTCTGACATATGAAAACCTCACACAGCACACCTGCGGAACACTGTCCTCCCGTAAGCCTGGAGCATGACGGACTGACATCCTTTTAGACTCAGAGCCGACCATCTGGTCAACCTGATCAAATGTAAAAAGTTTTAAAGCAGGTTATTATATGTAACCCCTACGATTACTTCCATCATTAAACACGTTGTAGTCAGACTTGATGCTATTTCAGTATTTTGGTTACTGTTGGAATGTTTTATACCTTGAATAGTAAAAGGCTGAGGTTTTTCACTACCTCCATGTCTCTTGATGAAAATTTCCAGCCTTTATCTCCTTCTCAAAGGAACATAATTTAAATATGAATAATGAAAAGTACTTCCAGAAACATAAACCCAATAATGCTTTCTGAGGTGCAAACTGCTTAATGTGAAACTTGGATGCAACACAAAAGAACTGAATGTTAGCAAGTTATGCTTTCAACCCCTCCTGGCATAAAATTCTCCATGGGCCTGGCATCCGGTGGCGGGAGGGTCGGTGTAGACGGAGGAGGCATGTTTTTAGGCTACCAGTGAGGGTAAGCACAGAGAGATGCGCTGGCCAGACTTTGGAATTAAAATGGCAATTCTAAATACCTTTTGATGACATCTTTTAATATTATATACACACTCTTTTGTGGAGATGAATTTTCAGAAAGAACCGATGTGTTAAAAAGTCGAAGTGTAAATTTATTCCTTAGCTATAAAAAAAACTTAACTTGCATAAGTGATTTATGGGGAAATAAGGAAATACTAATCTAAGTGAGGCTTTTGGGTCTCAGCTGGCATCTCTCTCTCTCTTGTCCCCCCATATAATAAACACACTTGGTGCTTTTCAAGCACAGTATTTAATTCTACATGGAACTGGGGAAGCAGACGTCTTTATAAGGTCTTTTGTTTGTTGTACTGCTGGTGTTAAGAAACATCCCTGATAGAAAACTCTCCAGTCTTTTACAGCAATTAGCTGTGGACAGCACCTCCTGTGGCACGTGGGACATCCCTCAGACTCAGTGTGACATTCCCAGATTCCTGGGCGCTTTCTCGTTTTCACACTAAAGGTAGAATAAGCTTAGATTGGACCCTAGTAAATCCACCAATCAAAACATGTTTGCGGGCTTCCCTGGTGGCGCAGTGGTTGAGAGTCCGCCTGCCGATGCAGGGGACACGGGTTCGTGCCCTGGTCCGGGAGGATCCCACGTGCCGCGGAGCGGCTGGGCCCGTGAGCCATGGCCACTGAGCCTGCGCGTCCGGAGCCTGTGCTCCGCAACGGGAGAGGCCACAACAGTGAGAGGCCCGCGTACCGCCAAAAAAAAAAAAAAAAACGTTTGCATCGTCTTCTGAATTCAAGCAAAGAGAAGAAAACTCATGCTCCAAGTATGAAGACGACTGTCCGTGGACCTAACCGGCCGAGCAGAAGCCGTAAGTGCTGTGTCTTAACAAATCTGTGTGCCCCTTCCAGCTCTTTGCCTGTCCCTGGTTATGTTCAATCCCACTGTTTCCGTAACGATTATGACGAGCGGATTTGTTTAGTGCTAAGCGTTTCACACCTTGGGTAAGGCAGTTGGCACTCAAATTCTATTTTGGGCTTTATTTATGAATTTGCAGCTTGCAAAGGGTTTGCGGGTACGAGAGCCAGCTGTGTGCCTCTTTTTAAAGAGGCAAGCCTCTCGTTGACAAGAAAGGTTTATTGAGCTCACACTGATTGACTGTTTTCCTTTTGTGTTAAGAGCAGCACAACTAACCACACTGCAGATGTACAATTCTAGCTCCTAGCAACACACACACGTTTTCAGCTGGCGCAAGACGTTTGCTCCGAAGATGGATTAATTGTGAGATTTAATGATTGAGTCAAAACAGTTTCAATGATTTGGGAAAAGAGTCCAATGGCGCTCGGCCAGGCACTACTTAGGCGGCGGTAACACTTTGCAATTGCAAACTCGGATGTGCACGAAATTTAACCAAATTGAAGCTCTGCCGTTTTGTGGCCTCTCTCTAATCCCCAGAATCCTCAAGGATCACAGGGGTCCTAAGTAAAGCAAAGAAATGCGGGAGACCCCCTGGTCTTCAGTCTTTTCTGGCCGTGGCTGACATGCTCTCTGTCTAAGCCAGGAGATGAAATCCTGGGTACCACTGCTTCTGTGCCCCACAAGGGACATGGGCATGGGGGCATTGGACCAGGTTGGGAGGTCACAGCCCACAGAGGTCCAGCTGCCAGTACTGCCTATGAGCTATGGCCCAGGACTCCCTCCCCAGGGTAAGACGACTCTCTCTATGTCTCTCTCTCCAGCTTAGTTCCCTCCCTCTGTGCATCCCTCTCCTCTCTCCACTCAAACTCTCCTTCCTCTCCCCTGGTCTCTGGGCCATCCCTGAGCCCAGTCGAGATGCCCGGGTTTTCACGCTGAATCAAGCAAAGTTGTCTTCAGACTACTTCTGCTCCAGCTGTGCTCACGTCCCTGGGTGAGGCTCTCTTCCTGGGCCCGTGGATGTGACGTCCCAGCCGCGCGGACCCAGGGAGGAACACGTTGGCTTGTCACCTGCTGCAACGAGGGACACTGCACACCCTCGGGGGTCGAGACCCCCTAAGGAAGTGGGATCTCGCTCTGGATTGGGACAGTCAGGAAGCGGTGGCTCTGGAACGGAGGGTCTCATCTGGTCATTCCTATGGGAGGAGAGTCCGGGGTGAGGATGAGGCTGTGCGTGGAGAGCAGCAGCCGCCCCTCGGTCTCGGGACCCACCTTCTCCAGAGTGTCCACGTTCACGTCCGTGTTTGACAGCAGAATGACACCGCTGGGCTCTAAGCATCTCACCAGGTTGTCACAACATTGAGGTCAGATCCGTCCGGGACCTCAGCGCCTGCTAGTTTCCTTTTCCAGATGTAAGAAGGGAAAATTCCAGAAACTAAAGTACACACTGTGATTTCCTGCCTTTATCTCTTATCAGCCGCTTTGCGTCCTGAAGGCGGGCAACCTCCTCCTCGGGCCTCGTGATGGTTTTCATGCAGCGAGGACGTTTTAAGAGCAAAGAAATTAGAAGTAGTTCCTTGGCTAAATCCCGGGGCTGCTAAGTAGCCGGTGAGTGGGGAGTATGCAGACGCCCCCGCGAGCTCCCGGTCTCCGTGCCCCCCAGGGCACCCCCCCAAGGAGCCTGGGACGGTCCCCCAGGAGCCCTGGCCACCTTGGCAAAGGGGCGTGAGGACCAGGGGTCCTCTGCTCCAAGCTCTGTCTCTGCATCCTGTCCCTTCGCTCCTGGGCCCATCCTGTCTTCAGGCAAAATCCTGGACAGAGCGTTAAGGGACGGCCCTCCCTGTCCCTCCAGCATCCTCGGTCCCCAGTGTCTGCTTTACATCTGTGTCCTTGCTGCCCTGAGACACTTCCCCCTTCTTTGTCCGCTGACTCCTGCTCCTTTCTCACGTGTTAATTCAAGGCACAGCTTCCTCCAAGAAGCCCTCCATGATCCCCGTCTCTCAAACCCTTATGGTCGGAGGCCAACTTCTGGAAAGCAGCAGCACCCTCCCTCCACCAGCTGTGCCCCCGAGGCAGCAGGACTGGGGAACTCTCCATGCCTCGTAGCTGGAAGACAGGGACCCCGCCCCTGCAGCAGAAGGACCCCCAATCCTGTCCCTTTCAGTTCACAGAGGAGAACACAGTCTGTGGGAGAGTGAAGCCAAATGAACGGCACGTGTAAACCACAGCAAATGAGCCCATTAAGAGGCACCTGGCTGCCTCCAGGGCCGGCTCCACCGTGACAAAGGGGACAGCCTCTGTGTGCCTCCCCTGCACCAGGGCACCTGCACGGAGGTGGCAGCCCAGGGTCTTCCCTCTCAGTCCTCAATCCATCCCGCATACACATCTAACTCAGAGCCCCCCAAGGAGGTCTAGGCTCTTCTCCGCTCTTCCAGTAACACACCCCCACCCCCTCCCCTAAGAATTGCCACCTGGCCACCAAGGAGAGGGCGCAACAGCCAGAGACCCTCAGGAGCAACCTCTGCCTGGCTTGTTTCTCTCTAGACTTTCCTGTTGAACATGCTAATAAGAGCTGTGAAGGGGGCGGCAGGGGGTGGGGAGGGGGCGTGGAGAAAGAGAGAGCCCGAAGGAGAGGGAGAGACAGAAGAGAAGAAGAGAGAGTCATTTCAGCATCTAGATCAACCAGGTGTGATCCTCCAATCAGAGGAAGCCTGCTCTGACTTCTCATTGTTTAGCTCATGTTGGAGGAGAAGAGAGCTCTGCACACTTAGTATCAATAGTGTCCCAGCAGCTCCTTCCCAGCGGGCCAGGACTGACCACCACAAAGAGGTCCAGTCCAGCACGAAAGGACCATCTGCAGCTGCCCATCCGAAAGGCACTGCCCTCCCCTTGGGTCCATGGCATCTTTTCTAACTCAGCAGGAAACACCATCCTTTGCCTGAAAGTCAGTGATGCCTGGGGTTCCACGTGTCTCCCAACAACAGGCTTGGGGAATTCCAGAGCAAGGCCTGTGCTGATATGTTTAACCCGATTCATGTTTGGTTTTGTTGCCATCCATAGGGATAAAGAGTGATAACTATTGTAATAACGTGTGATAATATTGGGTTGGCCAAAAAGTTCGCTTGACTTTTTCCATAAGACGTTATGGAAAAACCCAAATGAACATTTTGGCCAACCCAATATATAGTTACTATTGTACTAATTTAATTGATCAATGTGGCCTGACTTCGCCACTCACTCAGTGGAACACAATGATGACTGTTTAAGGAATTGAAAGTTCTGAATAATACTCTATAGAAAATATGTTGGTTTTAGGATAATATACGGACACCTCCTGTGTTACTCTGTTGCTTTATCCACATGAAAATAAAAACACAAACGTGCCCGAGACCCGTCGTTTTAGGTTAGAGTGGATGAGTTTTGAGAACGTGCTACTGATTTTGATTTTTGGTCTCACACGCTTAGACTTTTATTTTGATGCCTCTTTGGGTCTTTATTCCCAGGTTTACATGTTTTTGTTCTTGACTTAATTCCCTTCATGTTCTTGTGCTTCCCAAATGTGATTGGTTGTAAGAATTGCCTGTCCTCTGAGTTAAAATGCACGTTCCCTGGCCCACCCCAGACCCACCATGTGAGAGTCCACAGGGGCGGGGCCCAGGAATGTGCACTTTACTGCTCTCTCCGCCGTCTCTGGAGCTCCAGCACTTTCCGTGATGCAATAAGAAGCAGCAATTTAGACAGCAATCTACTCATCACGCAGTGGACTTTTAAACCTGCAGGAACATTAACTGGGCAGGTTCTCAATGGAATTTTTTAATATACGAGGTCGTGTCCTTGCCATTTAAATACAGCCTTAAATGGTAATTGAGTGACCATCCTAGACCAGGCTTTGTTTATCATGAATGGATGCTGGATTTTGTCAAATGCTTTTTCTAGGTCTATTGATATGATCTTGTGATTTTTCTTCTTTCGCCTGTTGAGGTGATGGGTTACATGAATTAACTACAAACGTTGAGCCAGCCTTGCATTCTTGGAGTAAGCCCCACTTGGTCATGGTGTATAATTCTTTTTATATATTCTTGGATTCGCGTCACTAATATTTTGTTGAGGATTGTTGTGTCTGTGTTCACGAGAGACCTTGGCCTACAGTTTTCCTTTCTAGTAAATGTCTTTATCTGGTTTTGGTGTTAGGATGATGTTGGCCTCCTAGAATGAGTTAGACAGTGCCTCCTCTGCTTCTAGAAGAGACGGTAGAGAATTAGCATGATTTCTTCCTTAAATATTTGGTAGCATTCACCAGTGAGCCCATCTTGGCCTGGTGCCTCCTTTTTTGATTCAGTTTATTTTATAAATACAGGTCTATTCATATTGCTTATCTATCTTCCTGTGGGTTTTGGTCGTTTGGGTCTCCGGGAATTTGTCCATTTCATCTTAATTATCACGTTTGTGGGCGTAGAGTTTTTCATACAATTCTTTTATTACCCTTTTAACGCCCATGGGCTCAGGAACGATGGCTCCTCTCTGATTTCTGACATTAGTGTTTTGTGACTTCTCTGTTCTTATCATGGTTGTAGCCTGGCTAGAGGTTTATCCACTTTATTAACCTTTTCAAAGAAACAGCTTTGGATTTTGTTGATTCTCTCTATTGCTTTCCTGTTTAAAATGTTATTAATATCTGCTCTGATTTGCATTTTCTACTCCTTGCTTGAGGCTTAAATTATTCTTCTTTCTCTCATTTCCTGAGACGGAAGCGTAGATCATTGATTTTCAGCCTTTCTTTTTTTTTCCCAATATATTCATTCACTGCTACAAGTTTTCCTCAAAGCACAGCTTTCTCTGTATTCCACAGTTTGATGTTATAATTTCCCATTTCATTTTGCCTCAAATATATTTTTTAAATTTCTCTTGGGATGTGTTGCTTGGACCCATGTGTTATTCAGAAGTGCGTTGTAGACAACGTCCACAGAGTTAGGGTTTTCCTGTGCAGCCCTCACGTTGCTGGTGTTCATTCGAGGACACTGGCCGTTCCATCCAGCACATGGACAGGCCACCATTTTCCCAGGATCCCTGCGTCCCCAGTGAGTGTGGCGCCCACCCCAGCCGAGGCTGCAGCACGTAGACAAGCACCGTGACTCCCACAGCTCGGGGGCAACCCTACCGTCCCCTCTCCGGTTAGAGAAAACAGCAGACTCTTGCTCAGACTGAGTGCATTTGTCACGTAATGAGCATTCTTCACTTTTCTTTGAAAATGCGGAGCAGAGAGTTCCAAGCCCGAGGGGCCAGGAGGATGCAGGCCAGCACGCTGGTCTCCTCCCGGTTCCTCACCACACCTAGGACCTCCCTTTCTGGCCTCCCAGGGTAAACCAGCCCCTCTGCCCAGGTGCCCCCCAGAGACCCTGCATCCTGCAGGGGAGGCACCTCCATTTCCCTGAGAGTTCTGGGCCCAATGTCCTTTCCCAGCAGTGACAGGACAAGTCAAGTGTCATGGTCCAAAGAGACCGTGGTGCCCTGGGCTTCACAACCCATGCCCAGGGCAGTGAGCCTCCACCAGCATCAGACTGCAGTCATCTGTCGAAAATACTGGGACTGAACCGTGAGGTTGTTTGTTTAAAACTGGCCTGGAAAAAGGCCAGATCAGATGGATTTATTCCCCGACAGCAAGAGACTGCATGCAGCCTGCACGTTTATATGTACCTATTCCTTCCTGCTTGGCCAGCTCCAGGTCAGGAAAGCAAACCAGTACCTGAAAATAAAAAATGTATATACACACGCATGGAAGGAGAAGGAAGCTGAACCTGCTGGCCTTGGCTCCGTCGGCGTTTATCCCACCAGGCAGAGCAAACTGGTCTCTGGATCTTGGCTTTCAGACGTCCCCACAAGGCCCATCGCAGTGCTGGATTGGGATGCGGGCTTTGCTCATCCTGAAAGGAGCCCTATCCGTCCTCACTGTCACCCAGCCAAGCTGTAGCCTCCTGTGCAGGACCCGCCTGCAGCCCAGACCCACAGTGTGGCAGCAGGTCATGTGGGCTGAAGTTGGGGGCGGGACAGCAGAGCCCACTCTGGCTCAGGGGGCCAGCTGTCCTGGAGGCTGGGATGCCACGAGGCAGAGGGAGGAGCGGGGAAGAGTCCCTTCTGCTGGGAACCGGACGGGTCCCCTCGACACGCATTATTGTACGTCGAGTGCATCTGAGTCCTGCAGGAGTGAGTGAGAGCTTCACTCTGGCACCGTTCTGTGTGTGACCGAGGACAGCCACGCCCCCGACATGCACTCACACCTGAGTCCCATCACCCCTAGCTGGACCTACCTGGGAGTGTTGGTGGCAGGTCCAAAGGTGATGATTCATAGAGGGCACAGCTGGAGCTGATCCGTGCTCCCCTCCAAACATCCATTTGTTGAAATCCTGCCCCCCAGTACCACAGAGGGTGGCTGTGTTTGGAGCTAGGGTCTTCAAACAGGTAATTAGGCTAAATGAGGTCACCAGGGTGGGCCCTCACCCTCTCTGACTAGTGTCCTCATAAGAAGAGGAGACCAGGATACACAGAGTTACCAGGGCTACTGGCATGTCAGGGAGAGCACGTGAGGACCCAGCAGGAAGACGGCCGCTCGCGAGCCAGGGAGAGAGGCCTCAGGAGGAACCGACCCTGCTGACACCTTGATCTGGGACGTCCAGCCTCCAGAACAGGAGAAGTAAATGTCTGATGTTTCAGCTGCCTGGTCTGTGGCACGTTGCTTTGGCACCTGGGCCCACGAATGCAGGCACTTAGAGCCCAGCTCAGAGCCTGGTCCAGAACATTCTCTCAGCAGACCACAGCTGTTGGTGTCCTGCTGTGATTATGAGCACCCACCGTGGACAAGGTCACACTGTCCGTTCTCAAAGTCACAGACTGACCCTCTGCGGTAATAGGTGCATTTTATTCATCGTTTCTGAGCACCTAGCAACTGCCCGGCAGTGTCCCGGGCTCCAGGACGTCCGCTGCTGAGTAGACACTGGCGATCTGCAGACAGAAGGGACTGAGCCCGGCTGGACAGTCTGCGCAGCCGCTCGGGGCTGAAAGGGTGACTTCTGACATCGACCTACCGGGACCCTGGCTTTCCAGCCCCCAATGATCCTGTGCAAACAGAAGTCCTTCTTATCTGCGTTTCGTTCCTGGCATACTTCATCTCCACAAATGCCTTCTCTCATCTGAAAACAAAAATTCTGCCCTGCAGCTGCCAGGAATCTCAGCGACGCTGCTTCTCTGAACAAGGTGGTCTGTTTGACTCTGGTGCCCTTGTGTCACTCCCGCACCTACCCCCGAGCTCTGCTCTGTGCCGTCTTTTTTCACATTAGATTTAAGTCACCCTCCCTTCAAGGCCCTTTGGAAGCGGATGGGTGTGAAATGGGGAGACTGCCTGCTGGGTCACCCCAGATTAAGAAAGGCACCCAGGGCATTACATTTCACTTCTTTGGAGGGGTTTCACTGCAGGGTCACCCGAGACTGACAGATTCAAAGTCTTTCTCCCTGGCCACGATCTCAGCGATTGCTCCGAAAGTGAACTCCTGGCTCTGTCCCTCAGGCCGGTGTGAGGTCTGGGGGTGCAGCAGGGTGCCCCCTTGCTTTTCATGAAGCTTGTACATGATCTGATCAAAAACCTTGCTCCCGAAAGGCCAATGAAGTGGCTGGCAGTGAGATGGGGGCCAGGAGGGCAACAAGGAGCCCAGAACCATCCATGCCCCTGGTGCCTGGTGGAAGAGGAAGCAGGGGGCCCAGGAGCAGCCCCCCAACCCCTGCAGGCACAGGCCACGCCCCCAGACCCACAGGTGCTGCCACGTGCCCCGAATACCGCTTCTCGGCTCATTTAAGTCACATAACGTGATTATAAAGCCCTCCCCACTCGAAGGCGGCTCCGTAGCTCAGCCCTGGATTCTGTTGGCATTTTGCAGGAAGTGGGGGGCAGCCCCGTCCCCTCAGAGATGATTGTGGAGGTGGACATGGATGCGTGAACAGCCCAAAGGGCCCAGCAATCCCTGTGCCGTCTGGCCGCTGCCCAGGCTGAGGTGCAATCAGCATGGTCATAGGAGGGAGTGGAAACAGCTATCCGAGCCTGCAGTTCCCTCCTCCAGATGCCAGGCCTTCCTGGACCTCCCCAGGCTCCAGCCCCTAGAGGAGTTGGCCTGGCGGAGCCTCCTGCCCGGTCCTGCCCAGGAGCATCACCTTGACTGGCCAGCCCCCTTCCCCCGCTCTGCCACCTGCCCTGACCCCCTCCAGCCTCCTCTCTACCACGCTGCCACGTGCTGCTTGCTAAGGTCCCCCATAACCCTCCACAAATGTCTATGCAAGACCATCCTGTGATGCAACACGCTGGCCCATGTCCAAAGGGGCGAGACCAGGGCAGCAAGGAGACTCGGGTCATGTGATGAGAGGGACGGTAGAAGGAATTGGATGTGATCTGCCAGATGCCGGGAAGTCTGCAGCGAAATCAGGGTAGGTCCTCACAGACCCAGGAGGCAGAGGGGCCTGGGTGCAAGATGCTACAGGGAAGGGCTTCCCTGGTGGCGCAGTGGTCAAGAGTCTGCCTGCTGATGCAGGGGACGCGGGTTCGTGCCCTGGTCTGGGAGGATCCCACATGCCGCGGAGCGGCTGGGCCCTTGAGCCATGGCTGCTGAGCCTGTGCGTCCGGAGCCTGTGCTCCGCAACGGGAGAGGCCACAACAGTGAGAGGCCCTCGTACCGCAAAAAAAAAAAAAAAAGATGCTACAGGGAAACAGTGTTCAGGCTGATGTACAGAAGGAGAACCTTAGAGGTATTTGGCCCAGGTGATGTGGGCAAATGGTGTGCTCCCGGCCACCAGAGGGGCTCATCAGAGCTGGGAAGTCGCCAGGAGGGAAGCAGAAAAGGCACTTCCACTCTCCTGCATTTGCCCAGCAGACTGCCAGGTACAAAGGGCGTGTGCAAATGTGGGTGAGAAAAGGGCTTCTCTTGAATGACGTCCCGGGGGAAACATTGCACCAACACCCCTGCCCTCCCTGGAAGATTTGCGATGCATGTGTTGCCTTGAGAAAGGCACTAAGTCCTGCAGCAAACAGATCTGGTTCCCTCAGTTTACACCTGCTTTATATCAAATGCATTTGACCAAAACATTGCCATTAAGATGGAAGCTTTCTGTCTCACAGGCTGGTGATTACGGTGTCCACGTGGGATGCAGTGTTTGCAGGGACCGAGTATGACGCTGGGACCAGGAGGTGAAGAGCACGGCTCTCTTCCTTCTTGGGGTCCAGCAGCCATCCAGGGTACCAGACCCACCTTCGGCAAAGTGCAGCATCTCAGCCTCCTCGGGACCTGCATCCAATAACCGTGTCTCTCTCCTGCTTGACTGTAAACTGTATGAGGTCAGTGAGCACAGCTAACCCTTCCAAGCCAAGTGTAAAATTAAAAGATATTTATTTAAGAAAGAGTGGAAAGGAGGGGGCGAGATGGGGGACATCGCGTTTGTACTGCTGCTTTTGGAAGGTTGCTATAGGACCAGTTCCCACGATGCTGCTTATTCCGAGTGGGGTCCCTGGGAATTCCATCAAGGAGATTTCCAGAGCCCAGAGCTTCTCTTCCATACAGCATAATATCCTGGAGAAGAGGCTTTATCCGTGGAGGGGGCCGGTTCCATGTTAATGGTTTTCAACAGAGCTCTGGCTTTCTATCCTGGGAGACCTTGGCAATTTAAAGAGACAATTGCTTCTTGGGCTTACCCTGCGAAATTGGAACTAATAGAGCCAGCGTCTCCATCGAAGTTGCTCTGGGGAACTGGATACAATCCAAGAAAGACTTATTCTGGACAACCTCAATATGTGTCCCATTAAAAAGTGTGGTATGAAAATCAGTTACATTGTTGACAAGATGTTAGGGTCTTCCCGGGCTAATCCAGTTATAAATGCTGGCCCCTTGCTCCGGCATAGTGCACTGGAAAGACCTTTTTGGGGAAGCCCGTGCCCTGACCCGTGGTCCTCTTCCAGGGCTCTGTGTAGAAGTCCTGAAATGGCAACATCTCCAGCTGACCCTGTTTCAGCGTTTTCTCCCCCCAGTATTGTTAAGTCTTCCCAGCACACTCGCCAATGCAAATCATCCACTTATGTTCTCACACAAAATCCAATTGCCAATTTGTCTTTTTATTCCTTACACTTAAAGTGATTTGCCTTCAAATAATCTACAATGAATTGTTCATTTTACTACCACAGGAAGCGGTCGGTTCATCCAGGGAGCCACTAGGCTTGCAATCATCACTAAAGAACTCGCACTTCTCCAGTAATAACTATGCAGCCGCCTAGAGACTTCTCACGGAACGGGGGGCTGCGCAACAGGTCCTGCAGTGGTTCCCCCGATCGCTGCCCTGGGTCCACCACAAGACCAAGACCCGGCCAGATCCCCCCTGGCCTCCACTGGGGCTAAAGGTGAGATTCTGGGCTGGCTTTGAAGATGTGGTGGATAGCTGGCTGCTCTCTAGGAAGTCATTAGTTAGCTCTAATCGCCTCACTGGCACTGGCTTTTGGCCACCATGGAGAAGGATTTGGGCTTTATAATACCCGGTGGGATCAGATGTGAATGAGACCCAGAGGGAGGGCAGTGGTTTAGGAAACACAAGCTGTCAGATATGAAGCTTAGAATATTCCTGCCCCATTGGCCTCTGCTTCAGCCATCACGCTTCCACCTCCACCCCTGCTTCTCCAGGAAAATCCCTCCAGCCTTTGTGTAGATCTGGGATAGGACCACAGGCAGACCCAGCTCCCAGACATCACCTTCCCCAGCCCTCGGCAACCAATGCTTCTCCCTTCACAAGAGATTCACACGTGGCTTTTTCATGCCTCTGCAATTAGAGACTCTCAAAGCTTCAGAAATCAAGAGAAATCCTGGGCTCAGCCCGAGGTGGTGCTGGTCAGGCCCCTGTAGGAAAGAACCCTCCGTTCCAGACGCCTTCGAGGGGAAGCAGACGGGGATGGACGGCATCTCTTCCTCCATGGGCTCAGCCATCATTTATCTTCCCAGAAAACTTGTTGCCCTTCCGACAGCCACAGCTTCCCCTTCTGGGGGGATGTCAGGCATGGGAGGAAGGGAGGGATTTTTGAGGTCGAAATAGTGTGAAAACTTCTGGTCAAGGCGTGGGCTACTCGTTCACTCACTGACAGAGATCCTTCAGCCGAGAAGATATAATATAAAAAAACACACAGTGGAATTTAATTGCCAATTAGAGATGGTGGTTTCCAGCTGGCCATTTTGAGCTCATCTTTCGGAAAGCGAAAATTGATCATAACTCTGGAAGCAGGCGACTCGGGGGGAGGGGGGCTGCCGGGAACCTCGGGCTGGAGCCGACGTGGGCCTCACACAGACACGGGGATGCGCCGAAGGCACGACGCATTATTTACTGTCATAAAAACGAGACTGAAGTTTTATCATAAAACGTATGTCTGCATAAAAGAACCTGACAGGGCAAATCAATAAACAAGGAGATTGCTTGTCTGGAATGGCCATTTTATTTTTATTTTTTCAAAATAATGCTCAAAAAAAGAACGATGACCCCCACAGAAGGCAGGTCAGGAAAGGCGGCCTCATGTGCTGAAAAGGCAGGGAAAGTGGGTATGGCATGTCTAAATTACAGAATGAAAAAATCAGTGTTCCACTCTCCCCGCAGGAAGAAAGCAAAGACAGAAGGACCTGCTTCCTTGTTGCCACGGTGGGTGCTGCCAGCAGGTTCCAGAGGTTTATGGCGGCCTGTGGACAGGCAGAAAAGGAGAACCGGCACCCTCAGGAGGTTTGCAAAACAGAAAACAAGCAAACAAAACACACACACACACACACACACACACACACACACACACACACACACCTTCTTAAGCAGCCACCCTGGGCCTGTCCTTGGCTCTGTTCCTGGAATTTTCACATCCTCATTATTTTATTGACTCTGCATAGACTTTCCAATAGATGATGGCATGACACCCATCTGACAAATAAGAGAGCTGAGACCACATGTCACCCCCGGAAAACCTCCCCCTCCTCTTGCCTGTGGTGAACAACAGTGGGGACACTCCAGGAATAATCCAGTTCTTCCCCAGGACATGGTGCAACAGGGCAGTTTGGATAGAGAAAACTGGGCCAAGCCTGGCAGTCACCCAGTGACCCAGTGAAGTGTGGACTTCAGAGTCAGCCGCCTTGCTCTGGGACCTGGCGTCCCCCGGTGACCAGCTGGGTTTCTGCTGCCACCCTAACCTTGTTTCCTGATTTAGAGAAAGGAGAGACACTGGGTTGGTGAGAGCATGAAGTGAGATAAAGCAAGCAAAAAGCCTCACAGTGTAGGCACTTAGTAACTGCTAAATAAACTATGGGCCAAGTATTTTCCCAGCATCCTTCAGCCTGGACTAGTCCACTGCTCCGACAGGCCTTTCCTGACCCCCTTGGGGGCCCCACGATGCTTTTCACAAACACATTTGTTTTCCACTATTCATTGTCTATCCCCCTCACTTGACTGCAACTTGAAGGAACCTGGCAGATTAGTAACGGATGTGTTCAACAGCGTTTGCTGAATGAACGAGTGAATGAATGACCACATGCTGGCGACACAGCTGGAAGGTAAACACTTAAGCCTATAAACGTGGGGTATGAGACAAAAGGGAATTGCAAGATCTGATCAAGTCCACGGGGGCAAGGACTGGAGGGAAAATGCCTGGGGGCCTCAGGATGTGGAGCTGGGCTTTGAGAAGCAGCAGGAAGGGCAGAGAGGGAGGGAGGCTGCTGCCCTGTGAGGGCAGGTCTGCAGAGATAAGTGACAGGGTGGCTTTGGCATCTTTAACCGAATGTAAAAGTTGCCTCGCATCAGCCGCGGTCAGTCGCCTGCCTCCCTCACAAGTCCAGCCTCAGCCAACTGGAGTGCCGAGGTCAGCGCCGCCGACTGGATCCAGAAACGGTGTGAAGGAGCACGGGTCCCGGGCGCCAGGTACTTTGACAGTCGGGCGGTATCTTCAGCCCAGAGAGGCACCAGCCTGAACCCTGAGCGGTCTGTCACTAATAATGATCATTTAATACTGTTTGGTTTCCATTGTGTGTATACACACTCCCAGAGCAAATTGCATGTGGGTGTTTACGTTGAAAGAGATTTTCTCTCTTATAATTGATAGAACTTTAACTTCCATGCGGTTTCAACAGTAAACACGCAAATGGCTGTCTCCATATCCCAAGGCTCAGTTATCTTCAGGGAAGCAAAGTGTTTTCCTGTGACCCCCAGTCTGAAATGGAGGTCGAAGCAAATCCAGATGGGACCAGCATCGGAGAAGTGGTGATGCAGACGGAGCTGGTGGCATCTCCTTGGGTCCCGCCTGCACCCGGGAGCCCTGACCCCCCAGCCAAGGCTGGAAGAGGAAGACTTGGCGGGCTGGGCTTGGTGTCTTGGTGTACACGTGAGTATCTCCGCTGAATACTGGTCACTTACTGGGAAATGATGAGGTTTGAGTCCTGTGGCGGGGACCCGAGGCCTCCAGCTGTGGGCAGAAGACGAGGTAGGGGTCTTCCTCACCCTCAGAACTTACTCAGCAGAGGGGCACGGGGTGGCGGGAAGCACAGCTCTGTATCTGGGCCTGACCCCCGAGTTCCCGGGCTCTGGACCACGTGGTCACGCTGCTTAGCCCCAGTTCTGGAGAGCAGAGGGGTGGACTTCCCTGCAGAGCTGTTGAAAGGAGAGGATGCGTGGAGACCATCCAGACCAGGGCTTCCCCCAGGGGACAGGCAGCCCCACCCAGGAACAACAGGGCAGGTGCTCCAGGGGGCGGTGTCTCAACCTCCTGCGCTGCACGGGCAGGACAGCCCACCACCGCAAAGGTTGTTTGGCCCCCAGTGTCATCCACGCCGAGGTGGAGAAACCCTGCCCTGGAGAGGCCAGACCAGCAGCTGCTTCACAGACCTTCTGGGCCCTCAGGCGGCCAAACGGGGCCGGGGCGGCTGGAGCTGCCGGGCTGCTCGCTGTGGCGCCTGGAGGGCTCGTGCTTTCAATTCACAGAGCCAAACAAAGGCCATCAGGGTCACCGTGGGCTACTGTGCCTCGACGGGGAGAAGTTAGGAAGCGCTGCTCTGGAGCACAGGACACAGAGGTAGTTAACTCTTCAGAATGTACTTACGAGAACGTTCTTATTCTATTATTATTGTCATGATCGCTATTATTATTGCTATTATCGTAGGTGGCGGGATGCTTCCCGTGTGCCCTGTGACTGTGACAGCATCAGCGGCTACAGCTCGTCCCGCAGTCACTGAGGCCTCGGGCTGAACCCTCAGCATCTCCATCTCACCCACCTTCCTCTACATCTCTTGGGGTGAGGACAGTCGCCACCCCGCCCCACCATGGAAACCGAGGCCTAGCAAGTCCCCACCCCTGCACAGGATCCGAGTTCCTGGGCCCTGAGCCTCTGTGACACGGGGAGCCCCCAGGCTCAGCGGCTCTCAGAGCTGCTTTCCGCATACCTCCGGCGCAGGTGTCCCCCTCCAACCGGCACAAATCTGAAAGCGTTCCTCCTTCATCCTTCAGATGCAGAAGCCAGTGCAGGGCTGGCTCACTTCCCAACCACAGGCCGTCCCCCACCGCCACCTGGCCCCTCATGCTCAGGTGCCCACCGGGAGGGATGGCCAGAGCCTGGGGATCCCCGGAGCTGAGGGCTCAGGACACAGCTGAGCGGTTTAGAGACTGGACGGATGAGGCAGCAGGGACTGTGCCGACCCCTTCCTGGGGTCCTCCCCGGCCAAGCCCACATCCGGGGTGCAGCCCATCTGCAGAGACAGACCCGGACCCTGAAAGGGCAGGGAAGATGCTGTGGACAGTCGGGACCCCTGACAGCCAGTCCACCGGAAGAGGAGGGACCTCCGGGGCACAAGTGACTGTGGGACTCCAGGCCGGGATGACTCCTCGGGGACCCAAGTGGAGCGGCTGCCCCGAGTATGGGGAGCTGGCAACACAACCATGAGCTTCCGCCCCAGGAGAACTGCGGACGCACAGCCTCTGCAGAGGAGACGCTAAACAGAGCCAGACAGCGGACCATGTTGGATGCAAAGATCCCGGTGGCAGCAGCTGGTGCCCAATCAGCTAAGGGCCAGACATGACCTCAAATTGTCCAGAATCCCCGGCTAGCTCAGGGCATGGGGAGCCAGGGTCTTGGTTTCCAGAAATGGGGCTCTGAGCCCCAGAACTGTGCTCTCTCCCTCAGCACCTCACCTGAGCATCTGCTTCTCTCCACTGTCGGCCTCATTCCCCACCTGCCGAGAGGACAGTCCCCCGCCCGGGTCTTCATCTTTGAATGGGCACAGGAGTCACTGAGTGAGCCGGCCGGGCAGCTCCAATTCACAAAGGGTCACAAAGGCCTCTGAACAGAGCCGCCTGAGGCAGGACCCAAAAGCCGCTGCCCGCGTTCGCTCCCAGAACAAGGCAGTGACCAAAGGGACCCTGAGAAAGTCTGCGAGACACGGATCCCTAAAGACCTTTCAGGGAGCTGACGTGGCAGGCCTCTCTCGTCAGCTTTAAAAAGAAAGAAGGAAAAAGAAAGGATGAAGGTTGCTGCTGTCACTTACCTGCGGGCAGGTAGAAGGAGGTGATCAAGTTCGGCCCCACCCCCCCCAGAGCTCAGAATTAGTGGGGAATGCGGGAAAAACACACATGAGCTGTGCTGATCAGTGAGGCTTGTCTTAAACATCACTTTTCTAAAGAAACAGAAGAGCTCAGGCTTGGGGTTAGACAGACCTAATTCCGCCTCTTTCTGACGCCCAGGTCTTAGAGCTTTCATCCCCTAAGTCTTCACGTTTTCATCTGTGCAGTGGCAGTGAGGATGCTGATAGGATTGGGCGGCTGCCCATAAGCTGATCCTTTCCCTTCATGGGAGCGTCAAGCCCTCTCCCCAGTGCAAGCAGCCAGGGAGCTGTGGATGGTGGTATAAGCTAAGGCAGGTGCACACGGATGGGGCTGTGTCCTGTTCTGTTTCTTCCCAAAGCCCCTGCAGAGGGGGACAGAGTGGTCCAGGAGATGTGTCCAAGGGGACAGTCAGGTCTTCACCCCACTGGACCATTTCCTAGGCTGATGGGAAGAGCTGGGACAGGGCTGGTGGGAGAAGTGGGTGGGACCGCAGTGCAACGGGAGAATTTTCCGGTAGCCACATCAAAACAGGTGAAAAGAAACAGGCAGTACTAATTTTCTTTTTTTTAACATCTTTATTGGAGTATAACTGCTTTACGATGGTGTGTTAGTTTCTGCTTTATAACAAAGTGAATCAGCTATATGTATACATATATCCCCATATCTCCTCCCTCTTGCGTCTCCCTCCCACCCTCCCTATCCCACCCCTCTAGGTGGTCACAAAGCACCGAGCTGATCTCCCTGTGCTATGCGGCTGCTTCCCACTAGCTATCTATTTTACATCTGGTAGTGTGTATATGTCCATGCCACTCTCTCACTTTGTCCCAGCTTCCCCTTCCCCCTCCCGTGTCCTCAAGTCCATTCTCTACATCTGCGTCTTTATTCCTGTCCCGCCTCTAGGTTCTTCAGAACCTTTTTTTTTTTTTTAGATTCGATATATATGTGTTAGCATACGGTATTTGTTTTTCTCTTTCTGACTTACTTCACTCTGTATGACAGACTCTAGGTTCATCCATCTCACTACAAATAACCCAGTTTCGTTTCCTTTTATGGCTGAGTAATATTCCATTGTGTATATGTGCCACATCTTCTTTATCCATTCATCTGTCGATGGACATTTGGGTTGCTTCCATATCCTAGCTATTGTAAATAGAGCTGCAATGAACACTGTGGTACATGACTCTTTTTGAATTATGGTTTTCTCAGGGTATATGCCCAGTAGTGGGATTGCTGGGTCGTATGATAGTTCTATTTTTAGTTTTTTAAGGAAACTGCATAGTGGCTGTATCAATTTACATTCCCACCAACGGTGCAAGAGGGCTCCCTTTTCTCCACACCCTCTCCAGCACTTATTGTTTGTAGATTTTTTGATGATGGCGTTTCTGACTGTTGTGAGGTGATACCTCATTGTGGTTTTGATTTTTTTTTTTTTTTTTTTTTTTGCGGTACGCGGGCCTCTCCCTGTTGTGGCCTCTCCCGTTGTGGAGCCCAGGCTCCGGACGCGCAGGCTCAGCGGCCATGGCTCACAGGCCTAGCCACTCCGCGGCATGTGGGATCTTCCCGAACCGGGGCACAAACCCGTGTCCCCTGCATCGGCAGGCGGACTCTCAACCACTGCGCCACCAGGGAAGCCCTGTGGTTTTGATTTTCATTTCTCTAATGATTAGTGATGTTGAGTACTAATTTTAATGACGCATTTCATCTAACCCAGTAGGTCCAAATGCTATCACTTCATCATGTAATCAACATAAAAAGTCTTCACGCAATATTTCGCATGCTTTTTTTCCACTAAGCCTTCAAAATCAGGCACATGTTCTACACTCACAGCACCTCTCAATCCAGGCGAGCCACGTCCCAAGTCTCCCATAGTTGCCTGTGGCCATTGGCTGCCATACTGGGCAGTGCAGGGGTGCCCAGGCCCTGGATCTGTTTCCTGCAAGTCAGAAAGGGCCCGGGCTGAGCCTGGGGCTGGGGCAGCAGAGGCCCGAGGAGCTGGGCCTCCTAAGGATCGATTCCTGCCGTGTTGACCTCATGGAGGTCCACGGGGTCCTACCACCGCCGGACTCTGTCTCCTGATTTCAGTTTGAGGTGATGTCGGAGGGTTCCGATGCCCTTGTTCTGCACAGCAAAAGTCACGAAAAGTGGTTTAAACTTTCTGTAGAACAGTTAACGTTTTTAACATATCTGCAGTGAACTTTAATGCGATTCCATAAAAGCTGAACAGAACTCTGGACTAGCTGGAATAGTCAGTGAGTGACCTTGGTGTTTTTAATTAAACCCAAAGTGAAATTCAAGAATGTGAGAGTTTTACGTGGCTGGCTATGCAGAAGGAACCAGGAGCCTACAGGAGGGGACCAGGGAGTGAACGGACCACTCTCCCTGCCCAGCTGATGCTGGGTTGATCTGGACCAGCTCGTTCCCAGGTGTGAGATCAAGTAATTATTCAGTGTGTGATGCCCAATAGCTGAAAAGTTTTCCAGCAGGGCAGGAAGGACTTCTCCTGGATAACTAACTCCCACTCGACCTTCTGCCCTCACCTAGAAGACCTTGCTTTGTTTGTGCTGGCAAAGGCCACACATGTTATTACAATAATTTGTTAAACCACCTGTACTTCCTGTGGAATGGTGAGCCCAGGTAAGCTAGAGATGTGTGTGTTCCTGGGGTGAGGAGATGGATGGATGCTTAACATGAGGACCAGCTGGTAGCAGGTTGTCAGTCAAATCTGTGAATGGTCTATTTAAGGCAGAACCCAACCTGAGTTACAAAAGGGCGCAAACTGATTCCTTCACGTAGTAAATCTATCTCATCACTCCCCTCCATCCCAGGAAACGTCCAGAGCGCACTCACACATTCATCAGAGATTAATCAGAACAACTGTGTACAAACCAAACGTGGCTTCCACAACATCCCGTTCGGAAGCCTTCCTTGGCCCCCAGACAGTGATGTGTTCTTAGTTCTCTGAATCTGCTGGTCATCTCGTCCCAATTTTTTCCAACCACTTATCACAAATACAATGTGTTATAATTTCGTGCATACTTGTGTTATCTCCCCTGCTAGGTTAGAAGATTTTTAAACACAAGGTCTGGTTCATTATCTTCCTGTCCCTCAGAAGTGCCCAGCACAGAGCCAGAGCAGAGGAGAAATTCAAAACTGTTGGTTGAAAGAATTCATTGGTGAACTTGACTGCCAATCACTCCTGGCACTGCCCCCAACCCTATATCTCTTGGGTCTGATTCTTTCGGGGCTGTGTCATCTTCATCTCTCACATTCCTTTACCCTCTTTTCTTGCTTTGCAAGAACCACCATGAAAGTCTCAATTAACTACTGGGCTTGGGTGAGATGTTCTTGTTAACCAAATGAATGGGTGATTAAAGTTAACTGAAGAGTTATCGGCAAACATTTTTTCTGGCTGCCATGAAAATCCTCATTGTTGAACATCTTTCTAAGTATAGAAGTGCCCATCTGTCTTAGGAACAGCCGTATAATGAACATAACTGAGTTTCTCCTTGGTGGTTGGAGATCGTTATCTGATCATCACGTCTCACAACAGGTGCTTTCCCGGGCCGTCCCTGTCCCCCTCAACGCTGCGGGCGCTCATCTCCTACAAACTTCTTTTTTAAAGGATCGTACAGCTGTCAGGCAGTTCTTATCCTAAATGTAAGGCAACAGTCACCCGCCCATTTTCATCCAACGCTCTATGAGAATGTGGAGTAGCGGGTCCCAAATGAAAGGCCTAAATAATTCTATGAAATTTACTTTGTAAAAACCACAAAAGAAGTTGGCCCCTACCATGGACCCAAACCTGCCTCCTCGCTTAGAGAAAAAACACCTATTGTGTTCATGCATCAGGTGACCATTGATTTAGAGAAGCTGGGGACCACGCTCCAGCCCCGGGAGGGCAGGGGGGAGGGAAATAAATCTTGATTAGTTAAACCAATCATCTGGAGAGTGATCTGTTTAGGAGTTCCTAAAACAATTAGCATATGTGACCACAGGGATTGGAATCGAGGCATGAAGGACAGTCTGCTGAGGGGCTTCTGGAGAAGGTTTTCTACCTCTTAAAAGGAGGCACAAGACTGTCCTCTCTTCCTGCCCTTGGGTGATGTTTTCTAAGAATGAGATGCTAGGTGCTGTCGCAGCCACCTTGTGACCATGAGGGGCAGGTCCTGGAATTAACGCCAACAGGACGGCAGAGCAGAAAGGTGAAAAAACCTTGTCCTTAAGTATGTCACTGATCACCAGGTCAGCCATCCTGGAATCTCCAGAATTTCCCATTTTGGCTTTAGGATATTAAGTTAGTCTTTTGTGACTCAGCCCTGAAACCTTAACTGACGCACAACTCTTATCTTCTAGTCTCCAAGTAGAAGGCAGTGGAAAATAAAGAGAAAAGCACAATCTGGATAATTAAAGTATTCTAAGTGGCCTGGTTCTGGTTAGTTATAATTTATTTATATTTTTAATATTTTTAATTTTCTAGGGGCATTTTCAGCCGTGGTTTCTAACCTGCAGGGGCTCCCACACTGCCCCGTGTGTCTGCCTGGCTCCATGATGCTTTCCTCGCTCCTAAACCTCCAAGCTGAAAGCTTCGTCTTAGAGCCTCACACTGGGATCCTGAACAAGCACCTCTGTCTGCCTAGACCTCCGCTCTCATCACAAGGTGGTAACTCCTTGCTGACTATAAGCCCCTGGACAATCTCAGAGCCTGCAAGACAGCCTCACAGGATGGTTACAGCCCGTGCGTGAGGAGGCTGCTCCCCGAGTGTGGGTGTCTCTACTGGTCACTCTGCTTAAATGGAAGGAGTTGGAAATCCAACAAATCATAAAACATATTTATTTCCCCTTTGTTCTCCAGTTTAAAATTTTTTAAATTTACATACAGTGAAGTTCACCCTTTTTGTGTCCAATTCAATGAGCTTTTCCTTGTGCATTACCTCTCACAGAGCAAGTCCAGCGTCCTCAGGTCCAATTTGTATTCAAGGCCTCCACCTCCTAATCTGTGGTGACTTCTTTCTTCCTATAGTTTTGCCATGAAAATGGTGTGATATAAGATGGATGGAGCCTTTGTGTCTGGCCCTCTGTCATTAACCACAATGCGTTTGAAGTTCATCCCTGCTGTGTGAGCATCAGTTCAATCCTTTATTTCACCGAGTAATATTCCACCATCTGGATGTGCCAAAGTGTGTTCGTCCAGCCACTCCCTCACTGAAAGCTATCTGGACTGTCTCAACAAGCCTGGAGAGGTCATGAATAACACTGCTATGAATATTCACATACAAGTTTTACATGAACATTCCTTTTTATTTTTCTAGGGCGACTTCAAGAAGTAGGAGTCCTGAGGACTTCCCTGGTGGTGCAGTGGTTGAGAATCCACCTGCCAGTTCCAGAGACATGGGTTCGAGCCCTGGTCCGGGACGATCCCACGTGCCATGGAGCAACTGAGCCCGTGTGCCACAACTACTGAGCCCGCATGCCACAACTACTGAAGCTCGCGCGCCTAGAGCCTATGCTCCACAACAAGAGAAGCCACGGCAATGAGAAGCCTTAGCACCGCAACGAAGAGCAGCCCCCCGCTCGCTGGAACTAGAGAAAGCCCGCGCAGCAATGAAGACCCAACGCAGCCAAAAATAAATAAATAAATACATAAATAAAATAAATTTTTTTAAAAAAGGAGTCGTGGATCAGATGGTTGTTGTATGTGTAACTTTTTATGAAACTGCTGAACTGATTTGCAGGGTGGCTGTCCTGTTCCGCGTTCCCACCAGCCATGTACAGGTGTACCTGTGGCACCAGACCCTTACCGACACTTGGTATCATCAGTATGTTTCATTGTGTCCATTTGAACAGGTGTTATTAACAATATCTCATCAAGGTTTTAAAGGGTGCTTAACACCAGGGGTTAAAGGAAAGAGTGGCTGCAGAGAGTAGGGGACCCAGGCACGTCACCGTGGTCGTGGCACCATGATCAGTGGTGTCCCCTCAGAGCAGTGGATTTTAAAGTCAGATCAAACAGGAAAGAAGCATTTCCTTGAAATAAAAGGCTCTCCCAGTGTAATGTGTAATATTCCCCCAAGAAATAATCTCCCTAATTTTTCCAACTGAGTTTTAGGAAATCAGTCTCAGGTAGGTGACCAGGCAGTTCTCAGCAAGTGAGGTATATGAAGAGGACGCATTTCTAATGTCCGAGGATGAGAATACGATGTGAGAGCTCCCAGGAGGGCAGGCCCCCAGCCTCAGAGCATTCCAGTTTTAGGAAAGCAGACGGGTGTGTAAGGGTCTCCGTCGGGCACCGGTGGGTCAATTTGATGAAGGGGCTGGGGGAGGGGGTGCACTGCAGACCCACTGCCCGGATGTTCACAGGCTCCCAGAGCCCGACCACACAGTGGAGGTCAGGGGGGCACAAAATAGGGATGGTTAGGGGGTGTGTCGGGTGTCTCCGTGGCCTCCTCCACCACAGGCTCTGGTTCAGCAAAGTGGCTCAGGGGACAGACGGCAGGGCAGGGACCACAGGTGGAGCTGGCTTCCCGGATGGGGCTCAGCCCAGGCAAGCAAAGCCCTCTGGCTGCTTCAATGCTCCACCACATGTGCTGGCATCTACTTCCTGCCAGCTGTCCTGTCCACGCGGAAACCCGCCTTCCCGATGGAGTGGCGGGGCTGAGGTAGCCCAGTCCTTGGATCCTGGGGAAGGACTCGTTTCACCTGCACATAGTAAGGGGGTGCTTGAGCGTGTGGCTGACCCATGAATATTAAAAATAAAATACGCTGATGAATGAGAAATTTGTTTGCAGCGCAAGAGTGCTGGGTTCAGCTAGACCAGCTCTCACGGCTTAATTACTGTCATCGGAGTGTGGTTTCACAAAGGAACAGGGTGTTTTGACATGCATTGATCTGCCATCATGATCTGAGGCTTTCAGAGATGAATACCCACCCCATCCCCTTTCTGTCTGTATCAGGGACACGTCAGAGCCATTGACATCCAGCCACCTCGTATTGATAAGCAGGGAAGCTAAAAATGCCTGTGATGGCGTGATTGACCATTGCATATTAACTAAGGTTATTAGAAAAGGAAAATATGATGCTTCCCTCACCTCCACACGGTGCTGAATTTGACTATCTATCTTCCTCCTGTCCCTGGGTCTCTGCTCTCTCTGGGTCCGTTTTTGTCCCTTTTCTTTTCTTTTTTTTTTTTTATCCTCAGTGAATTACAGTCAATTAGAAGATGAACAAAATAACCTTTCCAGTGCCCCTGAGGACACTTCCTCTTGGGGGGAGTTGTTCCAAAGCAAAACCGTGGCAGGTTGACTTCAGAAAACCTCAGAGAACCAGAAGAGGAGCCAGAGATGCCCCAGCCCCTTCCCGGGGATTCAAACTCACACCAATTCCCCTGCCTGGACTTGGGTATCCTTTGTGTCCACTTGGTTTTAGCAGAGACGCGTCTTGAAGCAGGCCCTGTGTTCTGCACATTGCCCTCAGTTTGTGGGACGGAAGAAGGACAGGAGAAAAGTCTCCATCCACCGGCCGACAGAGGACGAGAAGCCTGAACCTCAAGCGTCAGAGTCCCCATCGCGCCAGCCTCACGGTGTATCCTGTGTTCTGCTTCCCTGGGGCATAGCTCCATCCTGTGTTCTAGGAAGTCTCCCTTGAAACAAAATAAAAGAACCCCAGCAACGCCTTATTCTTTCCCTCCTTAAGCATTTAGTGAGCCCCTGCTGTATGCACAGAGCTGCAGGAGGGCTGTGGGGACTGGGGACAGGAAGGACTCAGGGGACCTGTGCACCTGACAGAGGAGTGGATCCGGGCTCGAGCTCTGGAAGGAGACGTGCTGCCTCTGAGCCCCGGCCTCCTCACCTGTAACGTGGGGACAGGGCATCCGTGTCCCTGGTGAGACATGCATTTGATGATTTCCCTTGCACCCGGAAAGCCCAGCAAGTACTTTGCCCACAGCAGTGACCTGGCCACTGAGTTGACAAAGTAGACAGTCAGTGAGGTACCAGCTCGGTTTCTGCCACCTGGTACCCCGCCACGTGCCATGATGGCCAGGTACCCACAGCTGAGTGTCTCTTGGACCGTGCCTGCCTCTCGCTGAATAGCCAGGGCTCAAAACGCCTGCCTGGAAAGGCCGGAATCCTCTCGAAGCAACACCTACTCTAGTGACCTTTGACCAAGTGCGTGGCCTCCTGGAGCTTCGATTCCGGCACCTGTAATACAGCAGTGACAAAAGTCATCTCACAGCCACTGTGGTCAGAATTAAATGGAACTTTATATGCACCGTGTAGCCAGGGTCCGGCAAAGTTTGCTTTCAGCCCAGCCCCTTCGTTCTTGAAGTAGCAAGGAGGCAGGCTGCCCAAACTGTGAGGTGGGAGTTTCTTCTAGGCATCTAGGAAAGGGTCCTTTTGCTGTACTTGTCTGACAGGGAGGAGGGGGCTTCAGAAAGGAGGCGCGTGCCAGGAGAAGAGAGTCCCCCACGCCGGCTCCCGGGGCAGCGCTGAATGTGGGAGATCCTGCTGGAAACGGTCTTCCGTTACTCAGAGGTGCACCCTAA
Source organism: Globicephala melas (assembly GCF_963455315.2). Classification (NCBI taxonomy): domain Eukaryota; kingdom Metazoa; phylum Chordata; class Mammalia; order Artiodactyla; family Delphinidae; genus Globicephala; species Globicephala melas. The sequence goes on from NC_083328.1 coordinate 84,337,571, forward strand.
CATCACGGGGTGACACACATCTGTCATTGGTGTGGATGTTTCTCCTTGATGGTTGAATTCAGCACATGGTGTCAGCAGCCCCCTTGCTGGTCCTCCAATGTGCTGAGCTGCCCCAGGGTCCCGATGCCTGCGTTCTTTCTGTCTGGAACTCTCTCTCTCTGATGTTCACGTGGCTGTACCTCCTTCGAATCTCTGCTCAGATATTGCCTTGTCTGTGAGGTCCCTCCAGGGCCATCACAGCCGCCGGTCCATGCCCTGTGCCCTGGCCTGGTTCCCTGGAGCACTTCTCACCCAGAGCATATGTGCTTACTGGGCTTACTGCTTTTCTCCTCTCCCTGGGATGCCAGCTCTGGCAGCTGGGGCTGTGCCTGTCCTGTTGGCTGCGTCCCCATGCGGCCTCGTGCTATTTGCTGAGTGATGGAGGATCGCCATGTCCTCCACCTCCACCTGGTTTTGTCCACGTGGAGCTATGCCCCATGTTCATGGTGAGGCACCCATCTCCCCATCATGTGAGCGTCGGGGGGTGATGGGGGCGGGGACAAGGAGGTCTGAGCAGGTTCACAAGCTCTTGTAACTGAGGGGCTTGGGCCCTGACTGTAGCCCCAGGTCCAAACCAGCAGGATTCAGCCCCACAAGTGAGACCTGCAGGATTGGGCCCCAGCCTGCACAGAACCTGCGTGTGTGTCCTGGGATGGCCCTAGCAAAGGGCCACACACTGGGAGGCTCACACAACAGAAATGAATTCTCCCATCGTTCTGGAGGATAAACTTCTGAAATCAGGGTGTGCCCAGGGCCAAGATCTCAGGGAGGATCCTCCCTACCTCTTCTGGCCTCTTAAGCCCACGTGAATGCAGTCTCTGCATCCATCTTCACTGGGCCTTCCCTTCTTCCCCGTCTCTCCTCTGTGTCACTTATAAAGACAGCTGTGATTGGATTTGGGGACCCTCTGTATAATCCAGGGTGATCTCATCTCAAAACACTTAATTAAACCTGCAAAGATCTTTTTTCCAAATAAGGTCACACTTCAAGTTTCCAGGGGTTAGAATGTGAGCCCACATTATGAGGGGTCACCATACACTGTTCTGTGTATCCAACACAATTGCTAACGTCCAGGAGACACCAGTGGTTGTGCCCTGTGTGGTGTGACCCCCTTGCCTTACGCCCACCCACAGGGAGTTACACTGACTTACAAAGGTAAAGGGAGGTGACTTTATCCCCATTTCACAGGTAAGGAAACTGAGGGTCAGAGAACATAGGACCAGCCTATGGCAAATCCCAGAATTCAAGTCTGGGTGACTCCCTAAGCCATGTTCCAAAATCCCCAGCCTGAGCTGCTTCTTCAGATGGAGGATGAGGCCCAGAGGCTCTGACGCTGTGGCAGACACAGAGCCGAAATCCCTTTACTTCCAGGTTTTTCTGACGATGAGCCGCTGCTCCCCTGGGACCATAACAGGTGGAGCAGCTGCAGGGTCAGATGGTACCAAACACTGGGTTACAGCTCAACAAATATTCCTTCCCCTCTCCCTTGGGGCCAGTGTACTGTGTGGCCCCACTGAAGTAGGGCTGGGACATGCGATGTTTAGCCTTCTGGAGTGTAAGCAGGGACAACGTGCCATTCCCGAGCCAAGACTTGACAGCACCTGCTTCTTCCTCATGGCCAGCTGTGCTTCTGTTGTTGCCCCTGGTAACCACAAGTTCAAGGATGGAGCGGGGTCGTGAGCAGAAGTCAACCCAGGATGCAGCCCGGAGCCTGGAGCCTGGAGCCAAGAGTCGGGAGATGAGTCCAGCCTCACCCACCCAAGGATCCGGGCAGCTGCCTGCCCACTGGTGAGTGAGAAAGAAACACTTGTTGCTTCAAGGCTCTGGGTTTTGGGGAGGTTTGTTACTCAGCATTCTTGTAGCAGCTGTTGATTGATACAGACGGGTCTGAGCTTGGATGGTTCATAGATGTGGAATGTACCTCAAAAATAACATGGATGGAGCATTCCCTGATCCAGAAAAAGAGCACAGAGACTCTTTTTGAGCTCTGTGATGACTAGATGACTCCGTGTTGACTGGAAACCAGTACTCAAGCTAGCTCTTTACAAGTTAAAGGGAAATTCGAATTTGAGACAAGACAGTCTCAAATTCAAGATGGAACCGTCTTTGGATGAGGTCTTTTGAATGAAATGCCAGGGTGTCTGTAAACCGCTTTCTTTTCAATCTAACTTTTGAAAGTTTTTTGTGTACCTCTAATACTTAACTGACGTTAGATTGTTCATATCAGTTGATAATCTGATAGGGTCTTTGAAGAATATTCAATTTACATGTAACTCAGTTGACAAACACAGTCCTTCCACCAAAGTCAGCCTCCACAGAAAACTTCCTTCCCACATTTAGTTCTAATGTGTGGACTAATTTTGTTTATGAATGACAGCTCATCTGCTTTCTCCTTGTAATAAAATTATTAAATTAGTTTTTGCCCTCCCATTTGTTTTTTTTTTCAGGGTAATCCTTTCATTAAAAGCCATGTAATGTTTTCCTGTTCTGTTATCTGCTATATTTCAACTTCTGTATTTTCTCTGCTCTCCTGTCATGTTTCTCATTAAATTTCCCCTTTTTATTCTCTTGCTGTGATGTCTTTTTAAATTTTTTTCCCCCAACACAAGCTTTGAACTAAAAGACTGGAAAACTATGTTATTTGGAATAAAAGAATGTGGAGTGTCACACATTCGCCAGCTAATGTGTTACTTCTTATGTTTTAATTTTTCAGAATGATTGTTTATGAACAAGGTCTTTTGTTTCTTCCAGGCTGGTCTGGTTCTCCGGACCCATCCTTCACAGGAAATGATAATCCTCTGATAACATAATCATCACCATGGCAACCGGACGCAATGTCTCAAACAGGATTATGACTTCAAGGACCCAGATTTGCATTTTTACCCACTCCTGAAGCAGCAGGCCGCACCTCTACTGGTCCCACTCCACAGCACGGTGTGTGAGAGGCTCTGGAGGGCTGCAGGACGGCTTCCCAAGCTGAGAACAGCCAGTCGGGGAAAACCATTGTGAATTCAGAACCCGCTGTGCTCCACCGGCATCGGACACAGGCACGAAGCAAAGCGAACGGCTTTTCAGTTTTTTCAAATCTGTGTTTTGTTGTGTCATCCTGCCTCGCCACCACCCCTCCCACTGAGGAGCGATATTTTAAAACACAGGTGAGCATTTCTTAGGTGACGGCCAGGCAGGAGCACAATGTCTGGAGCCATCGGCACTCTCTTCTAACTCAGGGTTAGCTGGTCTATCTAAAGCTAGGGGAGAACTGGCGGACAGACTGATGTGTCTAGGGTGAGAAAAGGACAGCACTGCCCCTCCAGCTCAGTGGACGATGACGTGGGGATGACCGTCTGCATTAAGAGCCCCAAATCTGGCGCTAGACCGAGTGGTTTCAACTTCTGCTTTTGAGCTTTGACAAGTTACTTAGCTGAGTAATGTCTCCGTTTTTTACAGTGGTTTAAAAAAAAAAGATTGGATTGAACTACTCAGCGTGTTCAGGAAGCCAGCAAAGGAAGCCCAGGGGCAGGGAAGTTGGTGCAGGCCGGGTCCGATGGGCATAAGTGCTCAGGAAGTCCACAGAAATGGTCCACATTCTCAGAGGCCCGGTCTGGGTCCTGCAGGCATCCCCAGAAGGTGAGGCAACTGCCTATTTCACAGATGTTGAAACTGAGGCTTAAAGAGCTTCCGTGAAGCTCCAGGTCACAGAGCTAAAAGCAGTAGGTAACGGCTCAAACGCAGACGTCCCCAGTCAAGCACTGGGCTCGGCCAGAGCCTCAGAGGACCCTGAAGGGCACGAACAGCTCTGAGGCAGCAGGTAGCTGATACAACCCAGCACGTTTACTGTTCATTAAGCACCTCGTGTGTCAGCCGCGGCACCTGGTACTTCACAGGCTCAGCTCTGGTCTAACCATGATGTCAAGATGCAGTTGTCAGGATTCTTATTTGTGCAGATAAGGGTGTGTGCCTTACACAGGAGAGTTTATAAGCAGGAGAAGCTGGGTTTGAACCCAGAGCAGTCTGCCACCAAAGTCCCTCCTCTTCCCTCAAGCCACCTGTCCCCACACTGCCAAGTCCCCTGGAAATTCACTACGAACCGAAAGCATGTGAGTGTCTGAAAGTAAACACATGCGCTGGGCATTCTATTTGCAGCTGCCCGTTGGGGTTTTATCATGTTGGCTCATCTTCCCATGATGCTGCGTGATGGGATCACTCCAAACAACCCCACACATGGGAAGCCTAACCCACTGCATCCTTCGGGATTACCGGATTCCCACTACAGGGAGTGACTATCATTCTCCACTGCAAGTCTCCCGGCTGAAATCACTCACCCTGTGGCCTAAATGGAATGTACCTGCAATGGATCACATTCGTCCAGCTCATCCTGTTCTCCATAGGCTGCTTAGCACATTCTAGCCCCTTCTGGCTGCGTAGGAAGGTGTCTGAATCTGCCCTGTTCCCCTGATGAGCCGCTGACCTGACGCGGGTTTTCTTTGTCATCCATTGAGCATGGTAACAAGTAGGATGAGTAAATATTTGTTGATGAATGAATAAAAAAGTGTACATACACCACCAGCCCCGAAGAGCATCGCAAGATGCTGGAATTGTCAACTGCAAGCCTGCAGACCGGCTAGTCTCAGAGCAGAGCCACGGCCTTTGGGACTTACCTGCCTCTGAAAGCACGGCGATGATGGATATTGTCCCCTTCAGCCTAGTTAATGAAGCATCCAAGTCATGCCAGCTTTTATCTGTCCGTAAAACACCAGCAAGCAGGGTGGAGAGACCAAGCCAAGCGTTGTTCTGAAACATGAACTTCATGTAAATCGGGAGACAAGAATGGCTGGATTTCTCTAGAAGACTCATCATAGGAAACCAGCCGACCCTCTGCCTGAGCTTCTGGGCCCTCTGTATCCGCTCCAGGACCAGCAGGGGCAGAGGTTGAAGCACGGGTGTGTCCTTGGCCAAGGGGCCAGGGACTTCTGTGGATCCTGGACAGCCAGCCCTACGTGCGCCCAGCCAATCAGGCTGCAGGGAGGAACGTGTCTCCCACATCATGTGAATTCATCAACATGCAACTGTTTTAACTCCCTAAAATAGCAATCTCATAGGCTTCCACTTAAACGGGGGAAAGGATTGTCTATTTTATTGGAAATGTCTCTCTCGAGGATGATGGAAAGATTGTCGCGTGGTTGGCTTCTGGACTCACTGTCCCCACTAGCTAACCAGCCACAGGGCCCTTTGGCCACTGAAAATCTTCAAGTCACGTTAGCCGTCTGGTCCAGTCTCCTCATCTGCGAAAACAGGGCATCGGACGGCAAAATAAAGGTAGCTGACATTTTCCAGTATTTGCCATGCTCTGAGGAATGTGCTAAGTGATTATTTAAAGACATTTAACAGTTCTAGGTGATTATCAGCCCTTGACAACACTGGGAGGTAGAGATCGTCCTTACCCTGTTTAATAGATCAGGATGCTGGGGCCAGAGAGATGAGTGGTGTCCAAGTGGAGACTCCAGGACTGGAAGGAGGGGGCTGAGGGTCACCGCTGTAGTGCTAACTCTGAGACCCCGCCTCCTTCCATGAGCGGGAGACTCCTTCCAGCTGTGGGATGTGATGATACTTCGTTGACCTGTCATCTTGCAACCTGTTCACTACTGACGACTCATCTGCAGTGGCATTCGTAGAAAGAAGCCACAAAGGCCTGCTGGTGACCAGATGTGCATGGAGGGATTGTCACTTGCTTGTCTAGATCCGGGGCCTCCCTGGATGTTGTTTAATTTCCTCCTGCCCACTGATACGGTCAATTGGCACTTAGCATCCACTCACACCTCCTCCTTGAGTGCTTCCTGTGCTACCAGTGTTGACGGGCTGAAAGGTACATTTTCCAGAATCCCTTGTGCAGTGAGCTGACACTCAGGTGGCCCCAACAATCCCTTGATGGTGGCCTCCAGCCAATAGCCTGCAAGGAGCTGAGGCCTCAGTGCCACTGCCCTGGAGGAATGGACTCTGCCAACAGTTAAGTGAGCTTGGAAGCAGGTCCTGCCTCAGTTGAGCTTTCAGATGAGACACCAGTCCTGGCTGACACCTTGATGGCAGCCTCTAAGAAACTCCAAAACAGAGAGCCAAGCCCAAAGCACCTGGAGCCCTGACCCCTGACCCACAGAAACTGTGAGACAATTAGTGTGTGCTCCACTTAAGGCAGTTTGTTAACCAGCACCCGAGGGTGAGCGTTTAGTTGTGCTGATCGGATGCTCTTGTCGAGATGTGGAACACACAAGGGAAGCATCTTCTGGCTTCCTTTGGCTGCTTTCAGCCAGTCTGAATGAGGTCACCAGCCTGCATCCCAGCAACGGCGGCCGCCAAGATGCAGTCTGAGCATCTTTGTGGTTTTGATGGCAGCCTAGTGCCCAGCTGGGAGATCACAGTCCCACGGGTCATCGGGATCAATAGTTCGGTGGCGATCTCCCAATTTCCCAGCTTCCTGTTGGCGGAAGAGGTGGTAGCCCCTGGCAGGTCATTTCTGCAGGACATCCTGTCTCTGCCGGCTGGTCAGTCTGGGCATCACTAGTGTCCACCTTCTACCCATCCAGCCAATTCATGAGCACCTGATTCCCCATATTAAGTCACTTTCTCCTTCCACTGCCTCGAGTGGTCTCTGTGTCCTGCCCTGAGCCTTACTAGATCCACCTGGTTTCTGGATTGTTTCCTGGAAAGTAAAGAAAGCCCTTCAATTTTCTCACCATGTACCTGAGCACTTTCTCTCTGTGCGAATTCAAGATACTTTGAATCTTGGCCAAACACGAATTAGACGACATAATCCTACCTCAAGTACATATGGGACATGGTAGTTTACCAAGTGGTGCTACAGAAATCATGGGCTTCACGTCTCAGAACAGCTCACTGAAGTGGGTGTATGTCCCTCCACCTGTTTTATAAACAAGGAGACCGAGACTCAGGGGGAGTCAACCTCGGCCAAAGTGAGCAGGGTCGGAGCCAGGACTCCGCCCAGATCCCAGGGCGGCTGTGGTCCCTTCCTCCCTAGGATGAGGTTTCCTTTGATTTCTTCTCCTGATTTCCTAAATCCTCCCCAGTTTCTACAAAAGAACCCAAAAGTGAAAATGGCCTTTGGACGCTATTTCCTTAAATCCATCCCCACGAAGCTTGCTTGTCCAGTGAGTAAACCCCTGCTGTGTGAGAACCAGCACACCATCTGTTAATTTCTAAAACATGAGTGCCTACTATTGGCAAGATCAGGACCTCGTCCAAAGACCCCGACCCTCAGGGTGAGCAGGGGTTGAAGTTTCCCACAAGCCCTTGGTCCCCTCTTTGCTCTCACAGAAAGGCCTTTAGCTCAGCCCTACCCCCACAGGGCTGTGTCCACCCAGAGAAAGTGCCTTTCCTTAGTTCACCCACCCAGATGGACGCTCTTCTCCTGGCACAAAGCCACCGTATCGGCTGGTGGCAGCCCTGTCCAAGCTGCGGAGACAGGTGTGAACAGGGACTTTGGAGGGCCTGGGAGTGTGTGACCAGCAGCAGGAAGGCTTCCCAAGGTCACAGAGGTCCCTTGAAGCACTTGAAACACTCTCTCTGTGTAGAAAGTTTATTCCGAGTCTGTGTGTTGTCACAGAGGTCAGAGTTAAGAGCAATGAACAGAAATGTCTGGAGAGATATGTGGGGTGTGCCTGACTATTCAGGCTCTCTGCGAAGATCCTTCTCTAACATTAATAGGGCCCGTGTCTCTGAAGGTGGTGACCTCTGTAGGAAGCAAGATCTTAGCAAGTGATTCGCGGGAGTTCCTAGAAGTCCGTCTGCTTTGACCGCTAAGATCACCTTTCAGTGCCGTTCCAGTGACCACTGGGTGGTGAATACTTTCTAACACAACTATCCTCATCTTCACTCTCAGCCCCTTCGTGACATGTACAACCCAAGCTGCTGAAGCAGCAGCCCTGGGCTCACTCCCCTGTGGCTGGCCTGCGATGGGAGACAGGTAGGCCAAGGGATAGCTTTGTCTTGTAATCAGGCAGATGTTGAATGGCAAAGATGACAAAGATACATTTTTAAAGTAAATGATGAGAAGCCGCATTAGAACATATCGTGAATGTTTGGGAAGCTACTGGAATGTAATTGGGTTCTCTAAACACCGTGCCATCTGATTCAGACTTGGGAGAAGTGATACAAAATGGACTTGAAATAAAACTCACCAATCGTGTCCTACAGCTCAAGCCCAGCGCCAGCAAAGAAGCCTAATTATCCGCTGAAGCTAATTGCTTCCATTTGGGCTGGCTGCTGGGACTTTCCACAAAAGACTTGGAAATGAGATGGATCAGAGAGTTGCAGGCCAGAGACAGGAGCCCAGGAAAGCAGGACGTGCTCATGGGAGCAGTGCACAGGCAAGGCAGCTTTAAGAGTCATTTCTTTTTGAGCTGCTGCCTACGAGCCAGCCAGAGCGAGAGGGCTGCTTCCTCTGAAGGTGCCTGGAACGACTCAGAATCTCGTTGAAAGTGGCAGGGGGGAAACAGGCTCCGGATAACACGGTGCACACACACGCTTTGATCTCCATCAAGCTCTCTGCAAGGTGAGTCCTGGTGTCAGGACTCCAATGAGCCGACACCAGGGAAGACAACCTGCTTCCGAAGGGAGCCCCTCCCCACGGATGCCCCGGGGACTGATGTCAAAGGAGCCACATCTGCACATCAGCAGCCTCCAGGGGTCACGGTGGGCGTGCCCGAGGGATGACCTGCACGGTGACAGCTCCTCTAAGAGACCGAAGCCGGCTTCCCCGCTGACACTCGCCTGCTCCTCTGCTTGGTTCCGGGTCTCCTGGAGATTGCACTCACCTGGGGAGGAGCTGCACTCACCAGGCTTTGGAATCTCGGAGGCCGCCAAGCACATGACGCTGGGCAAGAGGAAATGGGTGTCTGCTGCAGGACAAACCCCCCAGGTCAGCACTGACTCTCTCCCCTTCCCACCCCACCTCCAGTGGATCAGCTAATCTGGCCAGAATCATCTGTGAAATACACGGAGACTCTGATCGCTTCTCCCCATTTCCACTGTCACTGCTTGGGCCTAGGCCACCATTGCCTTGGCCAGGCCAAGAGCAGTCAGGGATGCAGTGGACTTTCAAGGGCACTAACTGATTGGTTTTGCCTTCATGGCCCATTCTTCCATTATAGCTACCTATCTATCTATCTATCATCTGTCTATCATCTATCTATCTATCTATCTATCATCTATCTATCATCTATCTATCTATCTATCTATATCTATCATCTATCTATCATCTATCTGTCTATCATCTATCTATCATCTATCATCTATTTATCTATCAACTATCTATCTATCATCTATCTATATCATCTATGTATCTATCTATCTATCTATATCTATCATCTATCTATATCTATCATCTATCTATCATCTGTCTATCATCTATCTATGTATCATCTATCATCTATCATCTATTTATCTATCTATCAACTATCTATCTATCATTTATCTATCATCTATCTATCTACCTACTACCTACGTATCTACAGTTGACCCTTCAACAACATGGGTTTGAACTACGCAGGTCCACTTACACAGAGTCTTTTCAATAAATGTATTTATTCCTACAGGGTCCACAGTTGGCTGAATCCACAGATGCAGAACATATGATATGGAGGACCCACAATGGGACATGATCATCTTGGTTCTTGCTATCTGTGGTAGGTTCTGGAACCAAACCCCCATGAGGGTGGATAACCAGGGACCACTGTATATCTATCTACCTACCTATCTATTTATATCACATATATAAAGCAGTCGTTGAAATATATAAAACATGTATATATTTATACGTATAAATATATATATAAATATATGTAAAACATATGCAAAACATTTGAACGACTTGTATACATGATATCAACTACAATATATGTATGTAAAGTACGTATAGATGTAAATGTTTAATGACTATGTTGGTATAAAGACAAACACAATCCAGGTCGGATTGTGTTCCTGTGTTTCTTCAGATTTTAAAGGAGATTAAACTGTTTCTTGTCCGTAAAGTCCAGGGAGCCCTGGGCCCTAGTGGGGAAGCCAGGCTGCCAGCCTGGGCCCTGGGTCTGCCACACAGCCCCGCAGGGCGGACCCTCCATTCGAAAGCGCAGCACTTTGGGAGCGTTCAGTCCTCTGCTCCAGCCTTTTATGCCTCTGCTCACATCACACCCGTGGCTCCCAGTGTGCCCTGAGCTGAGCAAGGGTCTTCGCCTGGCCTTCAGGGTGCTGCCTGCCCTGTTCTGGCCCTTCCTCCCTCTCCCCCAAAGCTCTGCTCCAGCCACACTTGCCCCCTTACTGTTTCCAGGTGCACCACCCGGCCTCTGACCCCAGGGCCTTTGCACTCACCACTCCTGCCGCGCCTCTGCTCAGAGGGACTTGTCCAAGAGCTTCTCCTGGCTGGGGACCCAGGAGCTTAGGGCCACCGTCACCATCCTGTGCTCCTTCAGAGCACCTTTACCACCCTGTGTGTTTAGCGTCCGTTTCCCCCAACTGGAATTTAGGCCCAGACTGGATCTGTGTATCCCAGATGCCTGGCATGTCAGTGGAGTCTTGGATATTACCCTCTGTCTCCATCTTTAAGGAAATGAAGGCACACCACTAGCAGGTGGAGAGATGATAAATGGATCAACGACTTGATGGTATGAATTAATCTTAATGTGTCCATAACTCTCAGACAAGTCATTGACAAGGACCCAGTTCCCCTTTGAATGCCTGGGTGCGGAGCCTACAAGTAATGATTTTATGTTCTTTTGGGGAAAAATGTACAGAATTACCAAACTCTGGATAGTCTCTGGATGTCACGTGAGACATGGAGCTGAGGGAGGGACCCCTACGAAGCTCCTAAGAGACCCGTCTTGGCCCCAGATGCAGCCCTTGGTGGCTCGTTGAGTCTCACCTGAGGGCGTCCACTTATGATTGGCTATTTCTGTGCCTCATTTTTGGCCCAGGGAACGCAAAATATGGGCCCATAGACCTTCATCCTTCTGCAGCAGTGAAGAGGTCTTGAAAGCTCTTTGAGTCCCATCTTCTTTAAAAAAAAACAAAAACCATCCAAACCAACCAGACATTTGCAAAAAGAAGTTGCTGAGCAGTCAGAGAGCAGAACCGGTGTGGGGGCTGCATTGTCTGGGGTGGAGAGTGATGGACCCGTAGAGCCCACCTCTAACCAGCTTGGATCTCTAGAAAGTTCTGCCCTGTCGTCCCCCCAAAGTAACCAAATAGTCCCGGCCCAGAGGAGGGAATCTCTGATTTCGGCAAGGACCCAAACCAAATTATTTGGCTTTCGGCAAATGACTCTGGTTCTCCTTTTGCTTTTGAATTGAGGGATAACTTATCAGGATAAAGTACGGAGAACTTAAGAGATAAATGAGTCCCTAACTCCTCACCCATGTAGTCACCCCCCCAACTGCAGACAGAGTGTTTCCAACACTCCGCAGGCTCCTCTGTGCTTCCCGCGGTCAGCTCCGCCCACCACCTGTTCTTGAACTTCCCGCCCACGCAGACACGCGGGACACACGCTTTCACATGTGGCTTCTTTGGCTCCATGTTTGTCTTCCGGGTGGGACCGCGTGTCGTACATTTAGAAGTTCACTCTCTCTCTTCCTGTGAAGCTTAATTCACTTATTTTACGTTTATACGTTTGAGTTTCAGGAAAGTAAACTGCTGCCTCTTTTTTTTTTTTTTAGATGTTGGGGGTAGGAATTTATTAATTAATTAATTAATTTTTGCTGTGTTGGGTCTTCGTTTCTGTGCGAGGGCTTTCTCCGGTTGTGGCGAGCGGGGGCCACTCTTCATCGCGGTGTGCGGGCCTCTCACTGTCGCGGCCCCTCTTGTCGCGGAGCACAGGCTCCAGACGCGCAGGCTCAGTAGTTGTGGCTCACAGGCCTAGTTGCTCCGCGGCATGTGGGATCCTCCCAGACCAGGGCTCGAACCCGCATCCCCTGCATTAGCAGGCAGATTCTCAACCACTGTGCCACCAGGGAAGCCCACTGCTGCATCTTAAAGTGGCATGAGCTGTATCAGGTGGACGTGGTGAAAACTACGAAGGCAGTAGACCATTAATTCAAGTCGGAGGGAAAAATTGGTGATCAAGAATCTGACCAGGAAGTCCCTAATCAGAGCAGAATTTCCAGCTGGAGGGAATTACAGCGGAGAAACAATGGAGAGCATCCCTCAGGTTCCGCAAAACGGGCACCACCAGTGCGAACGGGAGCTGGGTCAGGCCTTTGAGGACCTCCAGGCACAGAGACCACCAGGTCAGAGCAGGCAGTCGGAGGGGACACGGTGGTGCCCATGGGACCCGACTGATCCACTTTCCAGGCACCGTTGAGGGAGATGGAGCAGGCCAAGGCCCCGGATGGTCAGTCCATTGCTGGGCTTGGACTAGGGTTTCAGGTCTGCCTGTTCCCAGGCCCCCGTGGAGTCCCGAGGCAGGACTTCCCTTCTGCTTCTGGTAGCCCAGGCTGAAATGGACACGACTGTCCTGACAGAGACGCACACCCACCCTTTCGCGGCACCATTTTGCAGCACAGAAGTCAGACCCATACAGAGCTGCTCTGTGATGTTCGAGGGTGCACCTGTTCATTTATTTATTTTTAACCTCGTGGGTTCCCCCGCCCCGTCCTGAACGTCAGGCCTGTCCCGCCCCAGCCAGAGCCGCTGACGTCACGCGGCGACCACTGGCTGGAAGGTCTCCATGTCCATCGCTCCTGAGTTCTCACCCCTCCAGACCTGCTTTGTTGCTTGGTAACAATTTTCACGGCCACATGAACAGGAGAGCTCTGAAAAGAGGATTGCTTAAAGCCTGACAGCAATTACAGGCAAGGCAGTCCACTTCCTTCATTTCAGAAACCAATACACAAATGGATCTTCCCATTCAGTTAGTGTTTTATTATTATTTAAACAGCCTCCCCACTGTGCTCAGAGCCAGCTCTGTGTCAATACTAATTCCACACCCCTCACTTCTGAGCCTCTCAGTCACTAAAGAGGGAAGGTTCTTCCTCACCATCTTTTGACTTCCTCTTGGCTTTGGAGTTCGTGGAAGGCAGGCATCCTACACTCAGATCACAGCCCCAAGAGGAGGAGTGGTCTTATGCCCCTGCCTTGGCCAAAAACCACGTCCACGGCCGTTCCTCCTTCCCCATCCTAGTTAAAAACAAGCCACCACCAAACAGCTGGTGACCTGACTCATGCATGAATGTTCTGGACGACTCTGAGACCCCTAAGGCAACAGCAGTATGTGAGCTGATTTTCTCCAGGAAGCCCAAGGGAGTCCTGGGCCCATAAAGAATTCTCAATAAACGCTTCCCCTGTTTCATGACCCGCTGGCTCTTATACACAGAGATGGGTCATAACTTTGGTTAATTTCAACTTGTCAAAAGAGAGGTTTTGACAACATCATCAAGCTTGTAGAAAGACTTGGGCAGGCCCAGTTGACATTAGAAAATTCCCCACCCCATTCCCATTTTTTGTTTTATTTTATTCAATTAAACCGAGCTCACGAAGGCTATAATAGAATTATGTCGAAGCCCATGTCTTTTACATAGTGTGTGAATGTATATGTGTGTTGTAATTTCCACAAAGTGTATTGTACTGTACGAATCTGTATGGTGAGTTATTCAGTAGAATGCCAAGTTTTTACACCCATCCATGCTGCTATACGTAGTCAGTCTGTTCACATCAACTGCTGTCTGGTAGTCCAGACTTGACCGTCTCCCCTAAGGATGAGTAGTTTGTTTTCCCCACTATTTCCCTCTTACTAACGTACTACAGTGGACAGCCGTAGACATTCTCCAGCTGGAAGAGCACAACGCGTAGGTACCAGGTGTGGAATTGCTCAGTATAGACTCGTGTTTCTCCTGTGTTCCTAGGTGTCCTCAAATTGCACATTGCTCTGCAAGGAATGAAGATGCCCCCTGCCCCCGCCACGTGGCTTCCGCCCTCTGCACATCCTTGCCATTGTGTGGCGTTCTCTGACTTTTTTTTGGCGTCTGCAAGTCTGATCTGTATGAAATGACGTCCACTTCTGTTCACGTTGCATTTACCTAAATTCTGGTGTAGTCAAGTGCGCTTGTGTTTGTTCACTGATCTTTCCATGCGGATGACATCAACCCTGGCATGTCTGCTGTCCCTCATTTTCTCCCCCCAAACCCCTAAAACATGCATTTGACAACTGGGCCAATGTGTCTGGTGACTGTTTTGGCTTTTTCCTCCCCAATAGTGTATTTGAAGGTGATAAAATAATCTTCACTGACGCACTTTTTATATGTGTTTGATGCCAGGATAATTTACAAAGGTACAAGTCTGAAAAATTGAATAAATCCATTCCTGCTGCTTCACTTATGGTTTGGTTCCTTGTTCTTTTATCTGGCAAAAAGAAAAGTTACAGGCCAACAGAGTTCTTCTTTTTTTTTTTTTTTAGCAAAGAAAAGGCAGAAAAAAAAATGAAGAAAAGAAGGAAAGAAAGTAGAAACAGGCAAGATGTAAATCACTCTGTTGAACATGGTGCCGTGCCACAGTGGCGGCGCAAGCTCAGCTTCCCCATCTCACCTCCTGAAAGAAATACCACAATCCCACAGATCCTGTGTGTGATGCAGGGAGCTAGTGATCACTGGTAACAGCGACATCTCACACGATTGAGGGCTCACTGCCTGTTTAGAACTGGAATGACGGGTAATAATGTGATAACAGCACAACAATAACGATGACTCAGACCATGTGTTCAGCTCTCCCTTCGGGCCAAGGCTGGGCTCCAACCAGTCACCTGCGTGGTCTGATCCGCTGTCACGGTGGCCTTGGGCAGCGGGCCTACCGTTCATCAGCTGAGAAGAGGAAGGCTCGCAAGGTTTAAATAACCAGCCGAACGCCACGCTGCAGGTGACACCCAGAGATGAAATTCAAGTCGAGGGTTATCTGCAGGCAGAACCAGAGCACATAGGGACCACAGTGGCCAGGGCAGAAGGCTCAGTGCCCTGCTGGCTCTCCAGCCACCAGGGCAGCACTGCTCTAGTCCCCTGAGGCCAGCGGCACCGTGAATGCAAACGGGAAAACTGCTGCTCCCTGGAAAGACAGACCAGCACCCGCACCCCACTCCCCACTCGCCCCACCTCATTTCCCTCACTGGCCCCACTCCGTCCCCAGGATTTCCAGCCAGCCAAGGAGCGGGAGATAAAATGCAGACTGCCTCCCACATCACGGTGGGCCGCGGCAGGAGGCACAGGCACCAAAGTCCCTGGTGATCGAGCTCCTCTGTCACTCGAGTGGCAAGCAGCTGACACCCACGGCCCTCAAGGAAGCTCCCTCTCTGCTCCGTCCAATTTCTCGGCAAGCGAAAGAAACGAGACCCTTGATCTAATGAAATAGTCCAGCAAGAGGGTAAATAAACTTCCTCTCCGACTTGTCCAAACTATTTATTGTAAATGATTCAGTCAACAGGAAGTGACTCCGGCACCTGGGAGGAAGCTGGCGGCCTCCAGGGTCTGCAGAAAAGTGAAGGACAAAAGGTCCCTGAAACTCTTCCCAGGGGTGTTTTCTTTTCTTCTTTTGAAAGGAAAATGTTTCTCCTAGCAAGTTGGTAATACCAATTAAAATATAAAGATTTCTTTGTTTGGGGGTCCAAATTTCCCCAAATTTCCATGTGCAAATTGCTAAAGCAGCCCTCAGTCATTGACCAGGGACTTCTAGAACTTCTGGGAAAGAGGGGCAACACATAAAGCCGTCATACGGCTGTGAGGAGACCAGGCCGGCATGAGAAGTTCTAGCACGACATAAATAACACACTAGGTCTTAGTCACTAGTCCTAGAAGCACAGTGACCGTCCAAGAGAAACTCAGGGAGCCCAAAGCTGGTCTTTGGAAAGTTCTCCCAAATCTTATAGTTCATATTTGAAGTAAATTTGGCAAAAGATTTCTCAAATTTGAAAATGATCCAAATATTATATATGACACGGGCTTCCCTGGTGGCGCAGTGGTTGAGAGTCCGCCTGCCAATGCAGGGGACACGGGTTCGTGCCCCGGTCTGGGAAGATCCCACATGCCGCGGAGCGGCTGGGCCCGTGAGCCATGGCCACTGAGCCTGCGCGTCCGGAGCCTGTGCTCCGCAACGGGAGAGGCCACAACAGTGAGAGGCCCGTGTACCGCAAAAAAAAAAAAAAAAAAAAATTATATATGACAGGAATGAGAACATTGTGTGGTGTGAAATGAAACTTCCTGATTACTCATAATAGAACATCCATTTTCTATCGGACCAAACAACCTTCAGCAAATCATTCCATTTCTCCACCCCTAAGGTCATTGTCTGCACCCACCATGGTGACTGGTGAAACCTGGACTTCCTGAAAGGCCCCGTATCAATGGTGGTTGTTATCATTCTCATCAGATTATCAACAACCCAAAATTACACTCTTTAACTTCCCTTCCAGAGGGAGGTCACCTGGACCAGCCATCAGCTATAGGGACCTCTTTTCCCAATTCCTCTGGCCAACTTCCCGAGAACAGGAGGGGCACACACACCTGCATCTGGGGGTCCTTCCATCTGCCCCCAGAACCATTTCCCCTAAGCTGCACAGACTTCAAACACCATCTCTCTGCTGCACTTTTACCTGCCTATCCATCCTCTACATGGTATCACTCTTTTCTATTTCAGTTAATTAATTATCTGAAATTGCCCAAAACAGCCTGAAGTCTCACAGCAGTTACCCCTTACTCATTGGTGAGAAAGTGGCTGCCGTCTCTCTCTGGGATTACTTGTGCTGAGAGGTCGAAGATGGCAAGAGAAATGAAAAGCCGTTTGCTTTAGCACCATTAGTACCCTTTGTAGATAATTATATAACTTTCCAGGTATTCCTGGGGACTCACTTCAGCTGCCCAATCTTCTGAGTGAACTTTGACAAGAGAAAACTGAGGGTAATTTCTGTTTGTTTGCATACTCTTTCTATAGTAAGAAGGATAATTATTTTAAAAAGGAAGGAAGTTGTACTAGATCTCAGTCAATAAGTAAGCTCAAATTTTTCCCTTTAAAAAAAAAATGCTCACAGTGCAGATCTAAAGAGAAAGAAACAAGTAAAGGACATCTCATAGTTTTGCTGTCCTTTTTTTTTTTTTGGCTTATCTTGCAGGTGAGATATGATTCTCAATTTAATTAAAGTCGGAAGAATAATGGCCTCAGGGCTATATTTCTAGCCTGGATCCCAAATGCTTGTGAATTTCTCTAACAAGAGAAGGGTCAAGGTCACCCATGTGTTTTAAAGACAAGTGTCCTCCTTTCCCCCCACCTGCCCCCACCCATGAAAAGCTTAGCACCTCCCGCACAGTCGTAAAGGAAGAGAAAATAACACAGTCTCTTCAGCAACGACTGTCTGTTCTGTCTCTGATAGTCAAATAATTAGGCACATTTGGGCCCCAAACCAAGGCCCCCCACCCACCCAGGCCAACCAGCTTCCTTCAATTTTCTGGTTGGCTAAACAGTGAAATGAGCACATGTGCCTTTCTTCATTTGTACCAACTGGAGCTGCGCCACGCGCCAGGAAGGATGCTCTGGACCAGGGATGCGATGGTCAGACTGGCAGGAAGACATCCTGGAACCCCCAGGAGCTCATCCACCCGGTGAGCTCAGAGCAGGAACCACAAAAGTGTGACAAGGGTCCCTGCCTTCACGTCGGTTCCCCAAGAAGCAGAGCCTGAGGCAAGGATTCAAGGGCCAGACGTTTATGTGGGAGGGAGTCCCGGGAAACCCCAGCAGGAAGGAAGGCAGTCAAGGTGTGTGACGAAGGCAGCTGCCACTGTGGCACCTGGAGTTAGTCCCACTAGGGACCTCGGGATCCAGCGAGGGACCTGCACCTCAGAGTCGTCCCTCCCGAGGGCGGAGGGAGCTGGGGTATTTCCACACAGTCTCCCAAGATGGATCGATCGAGGGCCGCTCCTGGGAAGCTCTAGTTCTCTGCCACTTGGCCTGCTGGGCACAGAGGTGGGGACTGTACAGAGCAGGGAGGGCCCTGGACAGAGACGCACACGCTGGCAGAGGCAAGTCAGGCTACAGGCAAGAAGGAGGTGTGGGCGTGGGGTCTCCAAGGTGGATGAAGAGCTGGGGCGCCATGGGGACAGAGCACGGGCTCCTTCCCTGACCGCTGGACCAGGGGAAAGCTTCCAGGTGAAGGGAAGGGACGTCGGAAATGAGCCTGGAAGACGGGCAGGAGCTCCCCAGGGAAGGAAAAGGGGGGACGCTGCATTGCACGGGCCCAGAGGGAATATAAAGACGGTGATATCAGCATCCCACAAGGAGCCCAGTCCCCCTGGGGCTGAGACTGAGAGAGGGAGAGAGGAGGGAAAGAAGATGGTGCTGGGAGCCTACCAAGGCCACGTAATGGGAGAGTCCCGTGACCACCAGGGGCACCAGGAAGAGTTTCAGGAAAGAGAATGACGTGACCCAAGTTCATGCTTTGAAGGAAGGTGGCCTGTGGCCTGAAGGGTAGTTTGGAGTCAAGGAGGCCTGACCAGCGGCTTTGCAGCAGCTTGGAGGAGAGCCAGGCGGCGGCGCTGGGGCTGCAGAGAGGTGGCTGGGTAGGAGGGAAATCGATCCAATCCAGCAGCAGTGCCACTGACAGAGCTGGGGAGACACCGGCTTAGCCTTTTCAAAGACAGAATCCCAGCATTATTTTGGAAATGAAGGATAAGACCAGCCGACCTAGGTGATCAGTTTGGCCATAACTCTGGGAACCTCTGGGAAAACCAAATGCACCTGCCTTCTCAGGCCCCCACCCTGTTCCGTGAGAGGAGGACACAGCAGATGTCACGAGAAGAGACAGGAAGGCGTCACTTTCACTCCTTCCCTAAGAAAGAGCCATCGGATGCCGAGGCTTAGCTGCTAATCCAACGTTCCTGCACGTTCTCTGAGCTGAAGGCTGCCAGCTTGGCCTCCACCAAACTCACCTCCTAGACACCGATTTTATTTTTAAAGTGACGGCCGCAGTCAGATCCAGCCAGCGACTCTGCTCTGAACCTCACGTCTCCTCCTTCATCTGTGCTCTGCTGCAGAAGTTCAAACCATCTGTTGTCCCGTGACACAGTCTAACTAGACCCTTCACTACCCATTCTGACGCGTCTATTAGAGAATTATCCCAATGTGCTCCCTTGAAATGCTTTGACCAGACAAGGGCACCTAGTTTACAAATTGCATGAAATGGTCCCTGAACTGGCCCGTGGGAAACAAAAGATGCTACCCACCCTCACCAGTCTCAGCATCTCACAGACGATCCCTGTGAGATGCCACCAGCACGCTTGTCACAGCAGTCACGCTGCGGTGTTCATTTTCTACTGGGAGATGCAGAAAAAAGGCCATGACACAGCGTACTCGGGGAGCTATGGGTTTGGGACAGGCATCTTATGATTGTTTCCAGGTCCTGATGATGCTTATTCAATATCCATCAGTCCTCGTGAAGGAACTGAGTGAGCAGCTATTACGTGCTTAGTGCAGTTCGGATGAAAGGTCTGTGCTGCAGGTCCCTGTGGTCCAGGTGGGGTTCTCTGGCTCGGATGCAAACTATAGAAAGGAAAGCTGCCTGCTATAACCCAAAAATACAGAGAGAGAGGGATGGAGTTTATCGGGAGGCACTGTGATTACCCAGAGAGAGAAAGACGAAAAGAGAAGGTGAAACAGGTCCTATGGACAGAACCCCGAACAGAGCCGGGGATCCAATGCTGGACCCAGTGGAAGAATATCCCTGTGTCTCTGCATCCTGTCCATGGGGGAGACCCAGCACCCACACAGAGAGAGCATCAACCTGCATGGGTCTCTCCTGCAGTCACCAAACAGCATCCTTAGGCCATCGAAGCCTCTGCTCCGACGTCCAGTTTGCTCTCCCGTTCCTGGGCCAAGCATGGAGCCCAGCACAGCACGGGCACTAAGGATAGATTTGCTGAATAAATGATTGGAAAGTTCCCCATCAATTGTATACATGAGAGGTGATGTCACTAGCAGCGTCACTGATCTTGATATTTCATGAGAGGGAGAAGAATTTTCAAGAGAAAATTGCTTACAGTTCCCTTGTCTTCATTCAAAATGAAAAAAAAAAAAAACAGAAACTTTACTGAACTCCATGGCTGCAACGTCTACTTGTAAATTTTGGTCCATTACGCTTTTGTCTAAAGCAGGATTCCACGATCTACAGCCTGCAGGCAATCTTCAGCTGCTCCGAAGTTTTATCTGTTTTTGCAAATGATAACTTTTTACTGGAACGTGGCCGCACCCACTCGCTTACCTCCACAGCTGCTTTCACACTCTGATGGCAGAGTGGAGTAGTTGAGACAGACCTCAGGGCTTCAAACCTGAAAATATTTGCTATCTGACCCTTTATAGAAAATATATGATATTGCTTATATGTGGAATCTTTAAAAAGGATACAAATGAACTTATCTACAAGACAGAAATAGAGTCACAGATGTAGAAAACAAACTTATGGTTACCAGGGGGTAAGGGGAGGGATAAATTGGGAGATTGGGGTTGACATACACACACTACTATATATAAAATAGATAATTAATAAGGACCTACTGTACAGCACAGGGAACTCTACTCAGTACTCTGTAATCATATATATGGGAGAAGAATCGAAAAAAGAGTGGATATATGTATATGTATAACTGATTCACTTTGCTGTACACCTGAAACTAACACAACATTGTAAATCAACTATACTCCAATAAAAATTAAAAAAAAAAAAAGATCAACCTCAGCATGTTAAAAAAAAAAAGAAAATTTTGCTGTAGGTGGACATCGATAGACAAAGGGCATTGACACACAAAGATACTTACTGCATTGCAACTTCTAAATGACGTAACATCAGGCGCAACTGTGGGCAGGTGGGGAGAAAGGGAAAAGCCCTTCCCTTTAGAACCTTGAGAATTCGGGGTGACAATGGAAGATGCTCCGGGGAAGATCGGGCACAGCTCAAACGTGCCCCCAAGGACTGGGGCAGACAATCACACCCCGGGGTCACCTCCTCCCCGTCTCCATGAGGGAACACCCAGCACAAAGACCCCAGACGTTCAGTGAAACCCTGACTCATCCTAACTGCAGCCCCAATCTCACCAAACTCCCCCGAGGCTTGGCGTCCTCAGCTGAAAAGTCGAGACGTTAGTATCTGCCTCTCAGACTGAAGCCAGTGTTGGGATTAAAGGCAACAGTATGTGAGGGGCACCTGCCTACAGTAGGTCCAAAATATTAGTTCCATACCTCCTCCTAGCTCTAAAATCAGTGGGTGTTGGCAAGTGTTTAACCACCAGATTTCTGGGGGGAGGAGAGGTAAGGTCTGACTGGTAGCTTTTGCCAATCGCCGTGGTGTAAATACCTCTATCATCAAGGTGACAAGCCACCAGCGTGACATCCTGAACCCGGAGCAGAGAGGAGATGCTGACGTCAGGTCTCAGCAGGGATTCCCGGCAGCCGTCACCTGGACCCCAACGCTCTGCTGGGAGGGCAGCCTGCAGGTCCCGCCCGTCCTCTCCCTATGTAGGCAGACCAGAGTCTGTGTGTTCACAGCCATGACCTTCTGGACTCAGATGCGGTCAGAAGCAGAATATTCAAGTTCTTTCCGCAGGGAGGACCACTCATGGGCTGGTGGCAGGTCCCCTCGTCTTGGAATGAGGTGGTCATTGATGTTAAGCTTTGGGGATCAATGTTTACGTAAAGTGATGGCAAGGCGTGCGGCTTCCTCCTTGTGCTCTCTGGCGGGCGTGAGGGAGAGGGGCCAACACCGCGCCTTTGGCCCCACTGTTCTGCTCCCCCGGGTCAGAGGTCACTCTGATGGGCTTGGTGAGGCTCCTCCCACCTCCATTAGAACCACCCGTTGCCTCTGGGGACACACCTGAGCCGAGGAGCCAGCTCCTCATTGACCAGGTGGCTTTGACTATAAAACCCCAGTAGAGAGAAAGCCACCTTCCTATGCTGTCCATGTTGTTGGGCCGGCTCTCCCACCCAGGGCGAGAGGGCAGGGGCTCAGGAGGGGGGTGTCCGTGCCACACGGTTTGGCCAGAGGCAGATCCCGGCGACAGGCTGAGCTGACAAGGGCTTCTGTTCCATCGCTGCGGGGACCTCATCACCTGCATTGCTGGGCTGGACTCTTATTCTCTGCAGACTTGGAAAGAGAGAATATTAAGCAGTCATTTTTTTCCACCAGTATTTTCCAGGAGTCCAGCTCTGTGCAGCTGCGGCTTCTCCTTCTTCGGGCATTTTGTTTCCTGTCTCACACTCAGCCGTGTTAGGTGCAGCATCTTCACGGCTACTCCCAGGGCTCCGGGCACCCATTTTAGGGTGTCGTGACTCCTGTCATCTCCCTGCAGCTCATTCCAAATGAGAATAAGAAGCAGGTGATGGACCTGCTGATTTTAAATTTTTTAAAGAATAATAATACCTGGTAGGATAAGAATTGCACTGTTCTTTTTTTTCCCTCTATAATCTGCATTTGCAGCATTTTTCATCAATTCAAAGCATTCAAATAAAGATCGTCCAGCATACCTGGGATAATTACGTCTATCAGAGAACACTCATGGGTGCACAAAGCCCAGGAAATGCTATGCTGACTATTTGTTTGAAGTGCAACCAAGGAGAGGAATATCTATAGTAACCACAGGCAGGTATTCAAATACCGCTGTATTTCCCGATAATGGGTCCATTAATGAAATAGCGGTTTGATTTTCAATCGCAGTTAATGATACCTTTTGTGTAACCAACATCCCTTTGTGCCGACATGTTCCAATGGGCCATTGCAGGTGGAGGGACAAGGCGGAGAGGGGGACAATTATTTGAGGCTCAGCTGGAAGAGAAGAAGCACCATCTCAGCTGGAGCCACAACGACCTGGCTGATGACATTCAGATCAGTCCTGTGGGTTTGGAAACCCTAGGGTTGCCTAGGTCCATGCCTTCCACTCTTGCCACAGAGAGTGAACATGGGTACCAGTGGTCAGCCGAGGCCAGCCGCATAAAGGTCTAAAGAGATTAGGAAAACCCCGGGAATCAGCCCTGTGGCACTGGCTGCAGAAGTTGGAAACAGTGGTCACCCCGCCCAAGTGGAGCCCGTCAGCAAGTCCCTCTGTAGGACACGGCATTGAGCCCGAGAGAGCCTTCCATCCCTGCCGGCGGCTCAGTGCGATGGCAGGTAAAGAAGAGAACGCGAAGGAAGCCCACTTTGGCCCCGCACACTTGGAGAAGCAAAGGAAAACAGTGGGGAGCGGGAAGGAGAGGCAGAGACCCTGGGTCCATGGGACCCTCTTCCTAGTTACAGTCCCTCATGAGACTCCGGCATCTTCCTGTTCTTGGAGCCCCTAACATCGCCTTCAGTCCTTATTCTAAATTCGCCATTTTCCGGGGCCACTTGCAACGGACCCCAAGCAGAGGGACCCTGTCCTTGCCACATCAGCCGCCTCTCACCAGCCCATCTGGTGCGGGGGAAGCGTCCTTCTAACAGCCTTCCAGAAACGACACCATTTCTACCAAGACCCTCTGTCCTAGAGTTTCGGGGTCACGTTCTCCCCAACTACTTCCCTTATCTGACCCCACATGGCAGGTCTGGGGGGCATGGGGTGTCACACACACGGCAGAGCCAGGCAGCCTGGAGCTGGTCCTACAGCGTGGCAGCCCTGAGAGGCTGCCTCTTCATAATGGGCTTTGAGTGATTTTGCTGTGATTCTCCTGAAATCCCTCTCAGTCTGATCATCTGGACACACCACAAAGCTGGAAAAGAAAACACTAATATTTTGAACGATGACAGTCTCACTCTGGATCATTTTTTTCCTTCCAGTTAGAGATTGATGGAACCATTCCTAACCTGTTCTCTCTGTTTTTACATCTGAAAAAGCTCCTATTCACTTGGAAGTCAGCGCCATGTTCATCCTGTTGGGAATGTCTGGAACCAAAGGCAAGGTGAGCCTTTTAGAAACCCTTTCTTTCTAACCAGCCTCTTTTGTGGGCTCAGCCATGGGCCCAACCCCCAGCCAGGAGGGAGACCCCACTTAAAGGGGGATCAGGGTCTGCCTAAGCAGGGGGTTCGGCCACGTTTCCCAGTGTCCATTCCCTGAGACCAGAGTGACAGTCAATAACACTCCTTCTGAAACATCATTGATACCCAAAGGGCATGGCCAGAGCCTTAGGTACCCAAAGGACATGGCCAGAGCCTTAGGTACCCAAAGGACATGGCCAGAGCCTTACGTACAGGGATGGGCATTGCGGCAAGATGAATTACAATGAAAAGTTTCATGCAGCCGAAATGATCTATAAGAAGAGAACAGCTGTAATAGAAAAAATGATGCAAGAGCCACGTGATGGAATATGACACAATTCATAAATTCATTCTCATCTGAGAATACGGGAAATGCTGATGCCATGTGAATATAAGAAAAAAGCAAGAGAGAAATTTGTGAATAAAGGACTGACTCAGTTTTGCGTTGTACACACACACACACACACACACACACACACACACACAAGTAACCCAAACACTGGCAGGAGAAAATTGAAAGGAGGCATACAGGAATGCTAGGATGACTGGAGACCTCAATTTTCTTCTTAATATTTTCCCAAATGTACGTAAAAACATGCATTTCTTTTTTAATTAGAAAAATGTCATATTTGTATAAGTAAGTAAAAGAAAATATTGCAAATTCAGTACCAAAGACTGTGCAATCCAGAGATTCGTAACATGCCATGGAGTGGCGGTGAGGTGCTCAGAGCAGACACCTTCCTTGGCTCAAGGACACCAGATCACATCTTGGAAATCCATGTGCGTAAATAACAAATTTCAAACTCAGATAAAACCTTTGTTCACTGATCATTCCCCAGACGTGCTTCTCACTTTCCCACTGTACGCAGTTTCCAGCCCCAGGGGCCATCTTCCCTGCCCACCATCCTCCCCCGCTCCCCAGGGACAGGCTCGTCCCTCCATCCGAGGATGGGCTCCAGGTCCCCTCTCTGCCCCCCTGGAGGAGGAACCTGGGAGGCCTCCATCTCCCCACCCCCCGGGGGAGGTCAGAGGCTAGAAAACACACTGAAATGACCCCATAGCATGAACTGACACAGAGCATGTCCTCTGCCCAGACCCCACCCCCCACCCCAGGAATGAGGGTCTCCACGCAGTGGGTGGAGGGAGGGAGCAGAGGGTCAGAGATGCTCTGACCTTTTGACAGCACATAAACGCTGCTTCTGCCATTCTCCTCCAGCATACCATATTTCCTCATTATGCCAGACTAATGAAATAAAGGAAAACCAAGAAGGGAGTGAATTTGGAGAAACATTTAAAAACATGTAATTGTGGCAAAATTTAAAGTGTTTCTTTGACTCCGACTTAAGAGACACATTTATGTTTCTTTCTTATGCGTTCAGATAACTTCTTAATGGAACCACCGTCTCACACAAAATTGGGTTCTTCTTGGATTGATATCTTTGAAAATTAAGTTGATTTATAACCAATTTTCTCCTCATTTAAACAGTGACCTGCAAGGGCTCCTCTGGGGAGCCCGCAGGATCGGAGAAATGATGGGTCGCCAGGAAGCTCAGGAGAGCAGAATCTTGGGAAATATGGGCATATGGGAGTGGATGCTAAGGGAGCAAAATAATGCATTTCCTTGTTTTGCATCCCTGCCTTGACTCTGGAGTTATACATGCACTTTCCTGGGGCTGAGGAGACACTAACTGGGTAATTATAAAACAACCCCATCCGAATTACGATTTTCCAGAGTAACAATTGTGTTTACCTCCACTGGATCCTCAGTCCACACCAGCCAGGTTGCACCTGAGTCTGCATCTTCCGAACATTGGAGAGATGCCCCCCAACACAGGGGAGCCTGAGACTCAAGCCACCCTCACCTGAAGCTTTGAAATGAGGCCAGTGGGTCCCCCTCCTGCAGCCAAGGTTGAAAGGCCGGATTTATTTAGAATGGTCCACTAGATGCATCCGCAGATGCAAAGAGCAGACTTCGTCAGGCGGTGCACCCATCCCTGCTGCTGAGAAAACACTGTGCTTCGTGATTTTATGATTATTCCGAGTAACTTGCACACGTGTCTTTGTGGCAGGGACAGAAAACGGGTGACGTGGCTGTCCGTACAACAGGGTAATAATCAGCTACGAGTGTGGGCATCCACTGTGTGCCGAGTGTGTGTCACCCCCACCACCTGTCATGGGACTCCACCAGGCTGTTACTCCATCACCTGCTTGTTCATAAGTAAGGAAACGAGGTGACCTGCTGTAAGGATGTCCCGGCAGAGGGCACCATCATAGCCACTTCGCTTTCCCACCCACGGGAGCATGGTTTTCATGAAGCATCCAACATGATCTCTATTTCAGGCTTCACTCTGTGATCACTGTCCGTAAGTCCTGATAAGGCTAGTGAATTTCCTCACTGTTCACTGGCTGTTGAAGTCCCAGGAGAGACAGTGCTCAGTAAATATTTCCTCCATGAAGAGACGCATGCATGGTCTTGGCCATCTTCTGCTACCCGATCTAGATGATTCCAGTTCCTGTAACTCTTCCCAAACCAACAAATGACTTTCCAGAAGTGTTCCAATCCAGGCTACTAAGTTTCTGCTGTTTTCAATGGTCAGCCACATCGCCCTTAGATTTTCTGCCCATTCAGACACCCCTGGGCCTCTCCATGGCCCTGGCCTTCTCTTGCAGGGCCACCCAGGCACGTGGTCAGCCCTGGAGTGCAGCTCTGCAATGCCGTTGCATGGGCTCCTAATTGCCCCAGGGTCTCCAGTGGGCAGTATGCCTCCCTGCCTGTGAGCAGCTCCAGGGAGTGGGGTGCAGCCCAAGAGCAGCTGGAGCCAGACGGCTGGGGCCGCGGATACTGACAGACTCTTTAGGACGAGGCTGTCAGCCGCGATGCCCCAGAGTCCCCAGCTCCAGGCTGGGAAACAAAAGGAAAGGGCACTTTGGAAATAACTTGGGTCTCTGGGATTTTGTTCCTCCTGCAGCTCAAATTCCAGAGACTTTGTTTTAAAATTCATTTAATAATGAATATTTAATAATAACAAAGCAATTAAAAATTAATATTAATCCTATTGTTTTTCAGGTGCCTGGCCCACGCCAAGGGCTTTTCCAAGAGCTTCCCCTGGTCTGTTGCCCCGAATCTGAACAAGCACCTTATGAGTCAGATCCTGTTGTCAGTCTCTTTTTAAAGAGAAGGTAAATGGGGCTTTGAGAGCCTAAGAAAGCTGCATTTTCTCCCCAAATGTGCTCAAAAAATGACTTGTCCAAGGCATTGTCACCACCTCCCATCCCGACCTGGCTTCTCCTGCCTGCAGGTGTCAAAATTCATTCTGCAAACAGACGTCTGAATCATTGGGGTCACACGTATGGTCCAGTGGTTTCTCAGGGGTTTTGTTTTCGCAGAATGAGCTTGGAAGGATAAATTTACTCTTTGGGGTCCCAGGAGAGGAGGGAGGCCGTACCCCCAAATGCAGAATGGGCACCCAGGCTCACCTGCGCCCGCCTGCGTTCACCAAGCACTCAGAGAGGAGCAGGCAGGTCAGGAGCTCACGCTTCTCTTCCGATTGTGTCTTCCCCGAAAATTCCCAGTGACGTGGACCTGGATCACTTTTTTTTTCTGCGGTACGCGGGCCTCTCACTGTTGTGGCCTCTCCCGTTGCGGAGCACAGGCTCCGGACGCGCAGGCTCAGCGGCCACGGCTCACGGGCCCAGCCGCTCCGCGGCATGTGGGATCTTCCCGGACCGGGGCACGAACCCGTGTCCCCTGCATCGGCAGGCGGACTCTCAACCACTGCGCCACCAGGGAAGCCCCGTGGGTCACTTTTAATGGGGGAAAAAAAGAAGCCAAGCAAGCGACTGCCTTTTGAAAACTCAAAAGCAATGCCCCTGTATTCACAGCCCTGGGGTTCCTTTGTCTCAGTCAGGCAGGGGAGGATGGAGTGGACCCCCCACCCCAGCCCTGCCCCAAGCCCAGGAGCTTCCTTTCCTGCCAAACAGCAAGAAACCCATAAAGGCTAACAAAACCCAGGCATGTGATACTGTAAAAAGTAGAGCAATTACTCAAGAGAAATTGCTCAGAGCTCCGGTCCCTGTGTGTCCCTTCGTTTTATTCCCGAGAGGACTGAGGCTGATTCAAGGCTAACTGTGTTGTTCTGGAGGTGAAATTGGGAAGGTTATTCTCGACTCAGAGGACACAGACTGGGCCCATGGGTTACCCCCTACTTGAATGCCTCTATGGACCTGGAACTCACTATCTAACAGGGCAGACTGTACCAACTGCAGCAATCTCTTCTTTGTAGTAAGGTTACATCTATAAATTCTATGGTGACCTGTAAGAGGAAGAGGCATAGATGGGGCTGGGACCTTGATTCTAGCATCAGCCTGTGGGGCAGACTGCTGCCGGCCGTTTATTAGCTAGACTTTGGAAGAGATACTTGACCTCTCCTCATTGTAAAGTGGAGAAGCTGATGCTGTAAAGGTCATATCATTTTAGGTACTTTATATGGAATGGAACAAAAACAAGGTCTTAGCTCAAAGCAAGTGAGTTTCAGGTCTGGTTTGATCCAGGACATAAATGATGCAAAGCCATCACGCACCTGTGAGGGCAGGTCACTGCCCCTCACATCACAGCACAGACCCCCCAGCTCACCCTGTGTGACAGCCCTGGATGATTCCAAAAGGCTCAGTTCTCTCCAAGTGCCTGAAATGGTTTGCATCGTATGCAGTGACCCTGTGAGAGCTCAGGTGCTAACCATAGTAATTCAGGCGAGCAGCCTGACACTTGCTACCCAGGGTGATAATGTATACCTTGAAGAATGCCTTTAATGAAAATGTTTAGGATATCGGATTCAGCTAGGACACCTGCGGGAAAGCACTATCCCCCAGAGCAGCACGTCCCACTGCCCTGGGCCTCAGGAGGAAAACACAAGGTAAGAAGGGGGCAGGTCGGAACCTGGCTTCCCCGGGGTCGTGGGGAGCACACTGGGATTTTTTTAATTTAATTTAATTTTTACTGCATTTTTTAAATTTCGTTTTGAACTGGATGCAAGCAAATTACTGACCCGATACGTCCAAGAGCCTGGCTCCAGCAGGATGCCTTCACTCCACCAACAGATATCTACTGAGGTGACTATGTGCTCGGCAGATGTTTTCCCCGGGGGCGGCGGGGAAAGCACCCTTTGCAAACAGACCAAGCATCTGCTCTCACGGAGCTTCCACGCTTCTAGAAGAGACACAGCCCAGCCCCAAACACCTAGCCTGTCTGTCACCTGGCGAAGTGTGTAACTGAGAGCAAGGAAGCCGGTGGGGATAAAGAAGGATGCTGCCAGCCACAAGTGCCGACGCTTCCTGCACTCTGCCTCATGCCCTCAGCCCTAACTCGTCCCATCGTATTTTTTGGAAGGAAAAGCAGAGGGGACTGGAGGGAAATGTGTGGAGTACACACCGAACTCTAGCGCTGACTGTATCCATTTCCTGTGCCGCTGAAAGAGATTACAGCCAACCTCCTTAGAACAATAAACACAAACTTACCCTCCCCCAGTTTGGAGGCCAGAAGTCCAAAGTCAAGGTGTGGGCCAGCAGGGGTGCCTCCTGTTGGAGACTACAGGGGAGAATCCTTTTCTGTGCCTTCCCAGCTTCTAGCGGCACCCACATCCCTGGACTCACGGACTCTTCATCTCCAAAGCCAGCACAAAGCATCTGCCCATCTCTCCCTGTGACTCTGACCCATCTGCCTCCCTCTTATAAAGATTTTATGATCACATCAAGGCCACCAGATAATCCAGGATCAGCTCCCATCTCAAGGTCCTTAACATGATCATATCTGCAAAGACCCTTTGCCAAGTCAGGTGACATAGCCACAGGTTCCATGAATTTGGACGTGAACATCTTTGGGGACCATTATTCAGTGGACCACACTGACCAGAGAGAATCCTCTGGGCCTCTCCCTGGTTAACTGAGAATCCACCTTTAAAAATATCAGAACGTGTACCTCTCTGTGGCAGGGAGAAACACATTATTAAGGGAATTTATTGTTTTCCTTGCTAAAAGGTTTTTTAATGCAATGATTTAGGATTTCTTTGCCTTAACAACAAGGAGAATAAATATCTTGAAACAGTTGCGCCTGCTTTTCTTTTTTCAGAGGATGGGGAATCTTTTGGGGTTAAGAATATTCTTGAGTTTTCTCTCCAGCAAGTTCTTCCAGAAAAAGAAACTCCTGTCAGTAAGAGGCTTAGGACCAGCCGATGGGTCGGGAGGGGATGGATATGAGTTTACTCCGTGCATCCTGCTGTCTCACTGCTCGATCTGGGAGCCTTGTCCCCCAGTATGCCACCAGTGGGCGTGATCGCTAGGAAAGCCACTTTGTTTACACCGTCTCCATGGAAATGGCCCGCACGATGGCCCCTTTGAGTCTCTGGAATGTGAAACGTTTTCACAAAGCATCATTAACCTGCTCAAGGTTTGATGCGCTGCCACGAGGGGTGAACGGGAAAACAACAGCTCCAAGTCGAAGGGATGGGAGCAGGGAAGCAGGGAGCCGGGTGGAGACGAACATTTCCTCTGGATACTGGCTGGGAAGGGGGAGGGGCAGCAGCACAGGATGACCTCTAGGGCACGTCACTTCAGCCCAGGTGTCCTCCGTGACAAGCTTTGAAAAGGAAAGTCCGTGGAGGCCACAGGGGCCAGGGTAGCCCCCCGTGGGTCCAGTGCCCTTGTCAGAGTGTCCGTCCTTCTCTCTATGGCGTGTGCAGGGTGGAGCTTGACGGTGACTCGGGCTTCATGGACCTCGGGGAACCTGCAGTGGCTGCGGTGAGCGCACTCACTTGGAGGCTGGTGCAGAGACACTCGGCTGACACTCCCTGGCCCCGCGGACAGAGACGGTTGGCAGGACGGTGGCAAAGCTGAGCTCCCTGTCCCTTGCTTGTCAGCCAGGCGACCCAGAAGGCTGCATCTGCTGCTCTGACCTCAGGCTGAGGGAGTGCATGGCCCATGCTAAGTATCACCAGACAAAATAAAACTAAATCCCAGGACTAGATAGATGATCGGCCTGGCGAAGAGTCCAGAGGATGGGCCAGGGGTTTGGCTGTCTGTCTGCGTATCTCCTTGGTCACCAGGCGCTCAGGGGATCGGCTTCTCTCTGCTCTCCCATCACCTCTCGTCCTGCAGCCTCCAGAGGTTACCTGTGCTCATCCCCCCGGAGTCTCTCTTCTCATTCGTTTGACCTCTGGCCCAGACTCTCCTCTGTGGGTCCCATGTAAGGATTCAGTCATCGTGTGTGTGTGCAGTGCAGGGAGGGGCACGCGAGAACCCTCCAGACACACGCTGAGCTAAGTCGGGGCCCCGCATGGCTCTGGGCCTGGTCTTCTCTGCCGCAGCAGCCTGAGACTTGCTGGACCCCTCTGACGGTTTCCCCAGGAAGGAGAGGAGAGACTCCCCACGGGGCTCTGGCTGGGACGGTGACCTTCAGGGCCAGAGGAAAGAAGGTGATGCTGGCAGAAATTACAGCAAGAACATACAGTGGCTCAAGGTGTGTGCGGGGCTGCTCCTTCCGGGGGCTGTGAGGGAGCGTCTGCTCCGGGCCTCTCCCCTGCTTTCTGCTTCTTTGCTGGCATCTTTGCTGTTCCTCAATTTGTGCTTGCATCTCCTGGGTCTCCCCTCCTTTTCTGCAGGGCGTTCTCCCTTTTGATAAAGACATATTGTTTTAGGGCCCACCCTAGTGACCTCATTTTCACTTGGTTATCTCTATAAAGACCCTCTCTCCAAATAGAGGCACATTCTGTGGTCCTGGAGGCTGGGAGCTCAGCATATGAACGGGGTGGGGGGTTACTCAATTCAATTCACAGCAATAGACCACCCCCTTTCATCCTCAAGACCGGAGAGTATTATTTTCCTCCATTTACAGACGTGGAAAGTGAGGCTTAAACAGATTAAGTAATGGGGCCCGTCCGTAACATCAGAACGCTCTGAGCTATCATCAGCCTGCATTTCTGAAGCAGAGCGGGCATCCCGTCTGCAGTGAGGCGGTGAGTGTGTCATGTCACCTGGGGCTCCGGTGGGGAGGCCACAGTAGGTGCGCCAATGAAGGAGAAATAGAAGGGGATCAACCTGGATTTTGGACAGTCCTGAAGGGCTGCGGCATCGAGGTTGTGAGTCCAGGATTTAAGACTCAGGATGGTTGAGAAAGAGACTCCACACACCCAAGTCCCCAGGGAGAACGCCGGGGTTGGAGGGGAGTTTCTGAGCATGCTCCAATAATGGATGGAGATTAATTAGGATTTTTTCGGTTGCAAGAAATAGAAAACATCTTGAGCTTGCATAAGCCAGGAGTGTGAGAAGTCATGATAAGGATCCCCACGGTTCGGAGCCCTGGGTGTGGGGTGCAGGCTGAGGCAGGAACCACACCATCACCTGCCTCTCGGGGCTTCTGCACACCTCTCCCCACTTCCCGCACCAATGACCGTGAGCACAGAAGCCCCTAGGCCCCCAGGTTCTGTCTGTTTGCATTGGTGAGACACCCACACGAGAGTGTCTCAGACCCAGGTCCAAATTCCCAGGACACAGAATCCGATTACGCCCATTCAGATCAAGCGTCCAGGCAGTGGCGGCCGGATCCGACACGGGAGGCTAGGGGAGGGTGGAGGGGAGCACGGTGCACAGCTGAGCAAGGAGCACCCTACTTCCCGAGCTCTTCCTCCAGGGCGCTGCCTGCCTCTGACACAAGCATGTCTGGGCTTGGTCTTGATTCTCTCAGGACTGGATGTAGAAACCAGTGGACCATGATAAGGAATCAGAGACACCTTCTTTGTTTAAAAAATGCCCTTGTGGCTGGGACGGCGGAGCTGGGTTCTCCACAAACCAAGCGTTTCAAACCCCACGGCGAGCGGCATTTCCATGGTCTCCTCTAAACGGGCTGCTTCTTCGGTGCCGTTTCTTAGCAACTAAATACCTGACTAATATTCAATTTTTTCCAGGGCTTTAAGAGCTGCAAGATGTTAATTCAAAACAAGACATCTAAATTGTTACTCTGGAAACTTGTGTAGTACCCCTCCGTAGATTAGCTGATAAAATGCCACATTAACAATAGCCCTGATTATTTCACTAGCCTTCCCAGAAGGACGATCAGAAGACCTGTTCTTAGGTCTGTTTTACTGGCCACTGACGGCTGTGAGTGCCCCACTCCCCTCCAGCGGCCACCGCAGGAAAGGGGGCAGCTGGGGCTCAGGGTCTATAGCTCAGGCTGTGGACGTGTGCGGAGGCTGGCTTGAACGCCAGATGACCGCTCGCTGTCTTGGTGACCTTGAGGGCTCTGTAACCTCTCTGAGGCTCAGTTTGCTCCCCTGGAAGGTGGGAACATTAGTGCACTTGCAGGGTGAGGCCCACAGGCGACTAGAGAGTTCCACGCGGTGCAGAGAGCAGAAGCAGCCCTGGGAGGTTGTTGGAGACTGGGGACGGTCATTCACGATGAACAGCAATGGGCAAAGGGAACACGGCCCATCTGGGATGCCGGGATCTGTCCTAGTGGCGCTCAGAGTCAAAGGTACAGCTTTAGAGGCATTTATTAAGGAAAAATATTTATAGACAAAGGACTGACCAGTTTCCAGTTCTACATGGAAGGAGTTTGGAAGTCACCACTTCATACTAACAAGTGAAAAGCTGAACTGACTAAAAAGTCAACAATTTTTTTGGCTCCTAAAAAAGGAAGACACAGGCAAACGCTGCCCCAAGGTTGGAGAGACAGACAAACACAAGAAGCTGCAGCATCCCGGAGCAGAAGCCAGCACCAGGGCAGGAGACCCGAAGGGCACGTCGCGGACGTCCAGTGGGGACAGCGCTGAGAGCTAGAAACCCCAGGGGGACCTGGTCGTGGAGGTCCCACGGTATTGTGAGACGCACGCCCCAGAGCTGGCCAGGCTCCCGCAGTAACTATCAGAGAAAACTCCCTCAGGCTTCCAGCAGGCGGAGGGACAGGGACCATTTTCAACTACTCCAGGACTCTGTTCTTCTTGACAAGATTTGTCCTCACGGGAAACCAGTTAACCAGAGCTCCCAGAGCCTAACCTGCTGGGTTATCAGAGCCTAAATGACCCAGGGAAAGGAAATACCCAACTCCAGTCTATTCCCGTCATCCTGCCCCTTTCTCTCTACAAAGGGGAGAAAACACCGAGAAACCCTGGAGAAGTTCACAGTCAAGAGACGTAAGTTCACGAAAGACAGAGACCAAATCACAGGCTATAGGACCCTTCCCTCCCCACAGGCACTGCTCACAATGTGATTAAAGGTCTATTTACAGCAGTTCTCTTTACCCAGAACATCACGTACGGCTATCAGGAACAAGCTAAAACCATACCAAAGGGAAAAAAAGCACAATTTGAAACACCACAGCAGCCCCGGACAAGGCAAGAATGTTGGAATTATCAGACCGAGAATTTCAATCAACTATGAAAATATACTAAGCGCTCTAATGGATAAAGCCATGAAGGAACGGATGGGCAACGTAAGCAGATAAATAGATATAGGGGAAATCCTAAGAAAGACCCCAAAGAAATCCTTGAGATAAAAAGCACTGTAACACAAATGAAGAATGCCTTTCACAGGTTTATCAGTAGGCTAAACACAGCTGTGGAAAGAACCTCTGAGACTGAGGGTTTCTCAAAAGAAATCTCCAAAAACCAAAAAGCAAAGAGAAGAAAGATTGGGAAATAAAACCCAGAGAATCCAAGGACTGTGAGACAACGCCAAAAGGTAACATACACGTAATGGGAATACCAGAAGGAGAAGGAAGAAAGAAAGGAACAGAAGAAATTTTTGAATCAATAGCAACTGAGAGTTTCCTCAAATTAATGTGTCAGACACCAAATTACAGACCCAGGAAGCTCAGAGAACACCAAGCAGGATAAATACCAGAAAAAACTACACACGGCACATCATCATCAAACTATAGAAAATCAAAGATTAAGAAAAAAAATCCTGAAGTAGCCAGAGGAAAAAGCACCTCATCTATGGAGGATTAAAGGTAAGAATTACATCTGACTTCTCCACAGAAACAATTCAATCAAGGAGGGAGTGGAGTGAAATATTTAAAGTGCTCAGAGAAAAAAATCCCCACCAGACTAGAATTCGGTAACCTGTGAAGTTATTCTTCAAAAGTGAAGGAGAAAGAAAGACTTTCTCAGTCAAACAAAAATTGAGGACGTTTGTGTCAGTAGACCTGCCTTGTAAGAAATATTAAAGCAGTACTTCAGAGAGGAGGAAAATCATACAGGTCAGAAGCTCGAATCTACATAACGAAAGAGCATTGAAGAGCGGATGTGAAGGCCAAAGAAAATCTTATTTTTCCAATGCGTCTTTGATCTAAGAGATAGCATGTTATTCAAAATAAAAATGGCAAAAATGAATTTGATTATGTTTTGCCTATATATATATAATATATATATGCTTATGTGTGTTTATATATAAGTGAAATGAATAACAGCATGATACAAGGAATAAGAGAAAAGTATTAGGATTATTTTGTTATAATAAGATACACTATTCGTGAAGAGGTCCAGTGTTCTTTAAAAGTGTACTCTGATTAGTGGTAAATATATACTGAAAACTCCAGGGCAAGTACAAAAAAAAGTTTTTTAAAAAAGCTGTATAGGGCTTCCCTGGTGACGCAGTGGCTGAGAGTCCACCTGCCGACGCAGGGGACGCAGGTGCGTGCCCAGGTCTGGGAAGATCCCACATGCAGCAGAGCGGCTGGGCCCGTGAGCCACGGCCGCTGAGCCTGCGCGTCCGGAGCCTGTGCTCCGCAACGGGAGAGGCCACAGCAGTGACAGGCTCGCGTACCGCAAAAAAAAAAAGGTGTATAATTGATATGCTAAGAAATGAGAAAAAACAGAATGATATTAACTGCTTAGTTAAGATCACAAAAGGCATAAAAAGAGGAAAAGCAAAAATAGGAACAAACAACCAGGGCAACAAGTAGAAAACAGTAATGAATACAGTAGCCATTAATCCAACTACATCAATAATCACTTTGAATGTCCATGGCCTAAATGCACCAATTAAAGACAGAGATTGTCAGAGTGCCTCAATAAACAAGATCCGACTATATGCTGTTTACAAGAAACCCGCTTTAAACATAAAGACACATACATATTGAAAGTAAGTGGATGGAGAAAACTGTACCATGCCCACATGAATCAAAAGAAAGCAGGAGTCACTACACAATTGCAGACAGTGCAGACTTCAAAGCAAGGAAAGTTATCAGGGATAAAGAAGGGCTTTACACAATGATAAAGGAGTCAGTTTTCTGAGAAAACAACAATTTTTAACAAGTACGGGCCTAACCACAGAGCATCAAACTACATGGGGCAAAAAACCGGTAGAACTGCAAGGAGAAACAGATAAACCCACTATCATAATTGGCAGTTTCAACACCTCTCTTTCTCAGAAATGGACAGACAGAAAATCAGTGAGGACATAGCTGAACACAACAACACCATCAATCAGTTGGATATAATTGCCATATATAGACAACTTCAGCGATAAAACAATACACATTTTTTTGAAGCTCACGTGAACATTCACCAAGACACACCACATTCTGGGCCATAACACACTCCTTAACAAATCTAAAAGAATAGAAATGACACAGTGTCTGCTTCCAGACTACAACACACTAAACTCAAAATCCGTAACAGAAAGATATCCAGAAAATCTCAGAATATGTGGAAATTAAACAACACACTTTTAGATAGTACATGGGTCAAAGAAGAAAACTTAAGAGAAATTTTAAAATATTTTTAGCTAAATGAAAATATAAACACAACTTACCAAAACTTGTGGAAGGCAGTGAAAACAGTGCTTATAGCACTGATTGCATATAGTAGAAAAGAAGAAAGATCTAAAATCCAATAATCAAAGTTTCCACTTCAGGAAACTAAAAAGAAGGAAAAAAAGTAAATCCAAAGTAAGCAGAAGAAAACAATAAGAATTAGTGCAGAAACCAATGAAATTAAAAAAGGGAAACCAATATAGAAAATCAGCGAAACCAAAAGCTGATACTTCGAAAAGATAAAAAAATTAAAAAAGAAATCAGTAAGCCTCTTGCCAGACTAAGAAAAAGAAAGAGGACAAAAATGACTAATATCAGAAAAAAAGAGAACATCACTACAGATACCATGGAAATTATAAGGCTAATCAAGGAATATTATCAACAACTCTGTGCCCACAAATTTAATAACCTAGATGAAATGGACCAATTCCTTGAAAGGCACAATCTGTAGCAACTCACACAAGAA
Source organism: Globicephala melas (assembly GCF_963455315.2). Classification (NCBI taxonomy): domain Eukaryota; kingdom Metazoa; phylum Chordata; class Mammalia; order Artiodactyla; family Delphinidae; genus Globicephala; species Globicephala melas. The sequence goes on from NC_083328.1 coordinate 84,374,897, forward strand.
GAAATAGACTATCTGAATAGGCCTATATCTACTAAAGAAATTAAATAAATAAGTAATAACCTTTCAAAGCAGAAAGCACCCAGCCCAGATGGGCTCACTGGTGAGTTTTACCAAACGTTTAAGGAAGAAATGATACAAAATCTCTATTATCTCTTTCAGAGTTTAGAAGCAAAAGGAATGCTTCCTACCTCATCCTATGAGGAAAGCATTACTCTAATACCAAAACTCGACAAAGACTTTACAATAAAAGAAAACTACAGACCAATATTTCTCGTGAACATACATGCAACAGTCCTCAACAAAATATTAGCTAATCAAATCCAAAAGAGAATAAAAAGAATTACACACCATGACTAAGCGGGATTTATCCCACGTACCCAAGGCTGGTTCAATATTCAAAAGTCAATTAATGTAACCCATCACATCAACAGAGCAATGAAGGAAAATCACATGATCATATCAAAAGATGCAGAAAAAGCATTCAACAAAATACAACATCCATTCACGACAAAAACTCTCAGTGAACTAGGAATAGAGTAGAACTTCTCAACTTGATAAAGACTGTCTACAAAATAGCTGACATCATACTTAATGGTGAGAAACTTGAAGGTTTCCCCTTAAGATATGTACAAGGCAAAAATATCACCTCTCTCCACTTCTTTTCAGCATTGTACTGGAAGTCCCTGTTAATGCAATTTTTTGAATTTTAAAGAAAAAGAAATAAAACGTATACCGATTGGGAAGGCAGACATAAAACTGTCTTTGTTCACAGATGACATGATCATCTGTGAAGAAAATCTGAAAGAACTGACAAAAAGAAAACCCTCCTTGAACTAATAAGCAATTAATGCAAGGTTGCAGGATACAAGGTTACCCTACAAAAGTCAATTGTTTTCCTATATACCAACATTGAACAAGTAAAATTTGAAATTAAAAACAAAATACCCTTTACATGAACACCCCTCAAAAATGAAATACTTATGTATGAATCTAGCAAAATATGTACAAGATCTATATAAGGAAAACTACCAAATTATGATGAATGAAATCAAAGAACTAAACAAGTGGAGAGAGATTCCATGTTCATGGATGGGAAGACTCAATATTGTCACAGTGTCAATTCTTCTCAACTTGAACCTAAATTCATTGCAATCCCAATCAAAATCCCAGCAAGCTATTTTAAGGATATTGACAAACTGACTTTAAAGTTATATAGAGATGCAGAAGACCCAGAATAGCCAACTGAGTATGAAGGAGAGGAACAAAGCTGGACGACTGACACTACCTGACTTCAAGCCTTAGTATAAAGGTAAGCGATCAAGACAGAGTGGTGTTGGTGAAAGAATAGAAAACTAATCTATGGAGCAGAACACAGAGCCCAGAAAGAGACTCATGTCACTATAGTAACTGATTTTTGACAAAGGGGCAAAGGCGATACAATGGAGCGAAGATATTCTCTTCAACACATGGTGCTAGAACAACACACCAACAAGATGTCCTTCAGTAGGTGGATGGATAAATTGTAATCCATCCAGACAGTGGAATATTATTCAGCCCTGAAAAGAAATGAGCTATCAAGCCATGGAAAGACATGGAGGACGCTTATTACCTAAGATGCATATTACCTAGTGAAAGAAGCCAATCTGAAAAGGCTACAGGCTACATAATTCCAACTCTATGACATTCCGGAAAAGGCAAAACTATAGAAACAGTCAAAAAAAAATCAGTGGTTGTCAAGGTGTGGGTGGGAGGTGGGGGGGAGGGGTGATCCTATGGAGCACAGAGGATTTTTAGGGCAGTGAAAATACTCTATAATATTATAATGGCAGATACATGTCATTATACATTTGTCCAAACCCACAGAATGTACCACAGAGGATTTTTAGGGCTTTGGAAAGAGCCTGGCTTTCACCTGCTGGGTCCTTCAAGCAAGTTTCCCCCATTATTCCCCTCCTTCAGCCTCAGTCTTCTCATCTGTAAAATGGAGCAATATCTATAAAACAGGAACAGTAATAAAATCATTATTATATTATTATAATATATATTATTATATAGTGTGGGAAAAAATAATATACCATCAGAATGGTTCATGGTACATGCTGTGCAAGCATTAGCTAATGTTACTATAGAGTCTTATTTTAGTCTCACAGCAACCTTTGTTTGGTGGGACTGTCATCATTACCCTTATTTATAGGTGAGGAAGCCGAGGTGCAGGGAAGGTGAGAGTTTGCACCTGCAGAGTTTGTGGCCAGCCCTCAGCTGGATTTGTTGTCCAAAGTTCTTGCTGGAAAAAACACATGGATTACAGGCCTATCCAAGCGGGCCTGCACTGCGGGCAATAAGGCCGCTCAGTTTGGCGTCCCATCAGCTGGAAATCCTTATCAACTGGGGATCATACCATACAGTGATCATCGATATTCATAAGGAATTTAATTGAAACGAAGTTTAAAATAGCTTTAGTGTTAACTGCATTTTATTCTGATTCCTTAAAAATTGGTCATCCGTGTACAACAGATGAGGTAACAAGAAAACATGCTTAATAAAACCACTCGGTCCTGACCTTCCCAGATGCCCAAGCTCCCTGTGAGAGAAGAGGGGTCAGCCGAGGAGGGTCAGCTCCCGCATGTTGACCCCACTATAGTGGACCCCCCAAATACACCCAAGCCCTAACACCCAGAACCTGTGAATGTGACCTTATTTGGAAATAGAACTTTTGCAGAGGCGATGATGTCAAGCATCTTAAGATGAGGTCATGCTGGACTTGGGGTGGCCCCAAATCCAGTGACTTGTAAAGAATAGGCAGAGGGGAGGTCACAGAGAGACACCTGGACGGGGCAGGGCCCTCGAGGACGGAGGCTCCAGGGGAGGGTCCTTCCTGCCTCTCCCGGCTTCTGGGGTCCAGGCATCCCTGGCCGGTGGCCGCATCCCTCCTGCCTCTGCCTCTGTCCTCCCACACCTTGATTTTGGACTCTGGCCTCCAGAAGTGTGAGAGAATAGATTTCTGTGAAGCCCCCAGGTGTGGTTCCTTGTTATCACAGCCACTGGGGACTCTATAGGGTCTCCTTCGTAATCTTCTGTATGTCCTGGGGGGCGTCTCTTCCTTGTCCCACCCAGGTCTGTGAGATGTCGGTCCTCTGGTCACGGCTCCCTGCACAACCATATTCATTCATTCATTCATTCATTCATCCATTCTCGGTTCACTCATTCATTCAGAACCCTTGGAAGGCACATTCAAGTGTCACACATTGGGCCGAGCTCTGGGTACGTGCCGTGACCTCGGCAGGGCTGATTCAACCCCCAAGACCCTCCCGGAGGAAGCTCCTGATGAGGACAGATGATAAACGGCCCCCAGTGTCGGGGGATCGGGGAAGGACGCGTGCGAGTCCTCTGGGTCGTACCCGCAGCCTCCTTTGGTGGTGCCCAGCTCTTGGCCTCACCTGCACACCCAGAAGGTGAGCTCTTGCAGCTGCTTCAGGCTGGATGGGTCAGACAGCAGGGGTCCGGGGACTTGAAAGCAGAGGTGGAATGGGGAGAGTTTGGGGGCAGAGCAAGCATCGGTAATGAGGCTCAGGCTGCTCTGTCCTCACGTGAGCCAAGACCACGATCCTGGGCCTCCCACTGCCGGGTCCCCTTGGAGCCAGTGCCCACCGCAGTCCCGGCCCCAGGCGGGAGCCACCTCTGCTCCGTCCTCTGTCCAGGCCCTGAGAATGTCGTGGGAGCCCAGGAATTAGCACGTGGCTATGAGTGATGAGCCTGCGTTCTTAGAGATACACACACGAAAATGAGGTCACGTTTTAGCCACCCACAAACTCAACCAAGAACACAGCCCAGAAGAACAGCCTTTCCACGACCCTCAGAGTCCGCAGGAGCTAGCGGCAGGGGTTCTGAAATCTGCAGGGAGGACAGCCCCAGGCGTGGGCTCCTCACCGACCCTGATCTCCCCGCCCCAGGACCCCGACACCCACCGCCCAGCCCTGCTGGATCACCTCATCTCATCTCATCGAGCGCGGTGCTGCCAAATCAAAGCCCAGTCAGTCTGAGCGTCTTGGAAGCACACGTTGAAATGCAATTTGCATATCAAAAATACGGCAGGGTAGGAAGGGAGCGTGCTGGCGTTTCTCAACCCTGCCAGCGTCATCCTCTGGCGGCGTCAAAGACACTTTCCTAACGAAGTAACAAAAACACTCTGAAATTTAAAGCCACCCAAGGACATCTTTAAACGACACCCTCTCCCCTTCCTGCAACGATAAGAAGGAAATGGCTTAGATGTAACCGACCACAGTGTGTTCCCCGGGCGACCCCCATCAGGGTCCGGATATTCATACTGGTGTCTTCTCACTTATTGCCGGGTCGCCGCCCCAGGGGGCACCTGAAATACTCCTTCCAGTAGTGCTGTTTCCGTAGACTAACTGCCTACGTACCTACAGTGCCTGGTTATCTCCTATCGATTCTAGTTTCCCAAGCAAAAGTGAAGATTACTGATGTAAAATCTACTGTGTATGCTCATTCTGTCTTAAAAAAAAAGTTTAATGACAACATGCACAACTGTGAAGACAGCCAGGTGCTGGAGGGAGACTTGCCTTTAAACGAAGATGCATCTTGCACTTACTGTCTCCGGGTGTGTATATGTGAATTCCACACAGCCCTCTGCGGGAAACCGCGCCGGGTCTAAAGAAAACTCCGTGGAGGCCACGCGGAACAGTCTAGGAAACCAGTCATGTGACTTTCCAGAACTCGACGCCCTCGCGCACACCTGTCCCTCGGGAGAAGGGGAGGGTCCCTGGAGCTGGCCTGGGGAGGAAGCGTTTCCAAGCTCTGTGCCTCCAGCCCCTCAGCACGGGGCGCTGCTGGGGACAGACTGGTTGACAGGCAGTCGCCTCCCAAGAAGCAAATCCCAGATGGGGAGGGACAGGCTTTGGGCTCCCCAACCCCTGCCGTGTCCACACACAATTCTCACCTTACAATACACCGTCAGTGCTTCCTTTCTGTTGCTGTTGTTAAACACTTTATTTGTATTATTATTATTATATTAATTTTTACTTTATATCAGAGTATAGTTGATTACCACTGTCGTGTTAGCTTCAGGTGTACAGCAAAGTGATTCAGTTATACATATACACGTATCTATCAGTTTTCAAATTCTTTTCCCCTTTAGGTTATTCCAGAGTATTGAGCAGAGTTCCCTGTGCTATACAGTACATCCTCGCCGTTTATATAGCAGTGCATATGGCAATCCCAAATCCCCAATCTATCCCTCCCCCGACCCTTGCCCGTGGTAACAAGGTTCTCCCCTGCCTAGTTAATACCCTCCTCGTTCTACGCCTCTCCTTTCACACCGGGTTTGCATGGCCTGGCTCCCCTGGGCCCTGGAGATGCGCCCCAAGGCCAGGGCCCCAGAGAGGTCTCACCAGCCACCTCAACAGCCGCTGCCCCGACCCAAGTCACGCAGAGGCGCGAGACTGCCTCGTCTCTTTGGGGATTTTGTTTTCTCCATAGCACTTATCTGGAAGAATCTCGTTTGTTGCCTTTATGTGTGTATTGTCGACCTGGAGCCCCCCACCAACACCGCGATGGCAGGTCCACACGGGGTAGGGGGGGACCATGAAATTTCACTCACTGGCCCCTCTACCAGCACAGGGCTGAGCACACAGACAGCTCCCTAAACACACATTGAAAGAACCAAGGACGGGACTTCGCTGGCGGTCCAGTGGTTAAGAAGCCACCTTCCAATGCAGGGGACGCAGGTTTGATCCTTGGTTGGGGAACTAAGATCCCACAGGCCACGGGGCAACTAAGCCCACGAGTGACGCAGCTACTGAGCCCTCTGGAGCCCGTGTGCCGCAACTAAGACCCGAAACAGCCAAAAATAATAAATAAATAAATATTAAAGGAACAAAGGAACATGGTGACCCTGCTGGGAACCCAGCACGGGAGACAGAAATTGTGCCTCAAGAACTGTGCGTTGCTTGGACCCTCCTACCCACCTACTGGCGGCTTGCAGAGCATTTTAATTGTCACAGGTGAGAGCAGCACCCTGGGCTCAGATGGGGATGGCGGTTTCTGAGTGCGAGGGACATTTCATGTTCCATCATGACATCAGTGCCACTTGGACCGACTTATATTCGGGGCAGAGACCATCCGCTGAGTTCTCTTTAACGAAGGCACCTCCCTGGGGATGGTGAATGGATCAGGAGACATATGGTCACAGACCCAGAAGCAACAAGCAATGAAAGCATGAGGCTGGGTCTAAAATTCAACTCAATTTCACATCATATCCAGAGTAATGACTCTTCCAGGTGATGACCCCAAAACCCCCTCTTGGGTCATTGCCCTGCTGTCTTTTCTCAGGGGTAACTTTTCTGACACCTTCCTTAAAATTAAAGCCAAGCTGGCCCTCTCTAGCGCCCCCACTCCCGCTCATTTTATGTCTTTATTTATCCCCCACGTCCTCCCACTAGAACATATGCTTCAGGAGGCCAGTGGCAAAACATCAACGATTGAAAGTCATTGGAGGAAATGGGAAGATTGTTTCAGCAGGAAACCTAGAAACACCGCCAGGCTGGGTCAGGGCACAGGGAGAAGCCGAGGATGAATAGTGGTACCAGTCTGCGTGGCTGGGGGTTTCTCCAGAAATCCGCAGCAGCCTGGGTGTAAGTATGGAGAATGCAGACTGTTCCGTTAGCCCAGGCACGTTCTGCAAGGGAAACAGGGCAATGGGGAAGCCAGGAAAGAGAGGTTGCTTCAGGAAGAAAAGACTACGAAGGTACAGGAAGAAAGAGAGGGTGAGAGGCTTTTATCTCAGGACAGCAAGGAGGATAAGGGCGTGAGGCTGAGGGCGCTTCGCAGACGGGAGAATGGCGGCAGCGTCCCCTGGTGAGTTGGAGTGAGCACAGGACTCGGTGTCCCGGGGGGGCAGCAGCGGGCTGGATGGATGGCCCCCCTTCCTGGCAGAGTACTGGTCTCGTCCAGTGGCCCTGCATCAGCTGTGGTTGGTCCCTTGCTCCAGGACCAAGGCTGCGAGACTCCAGCTCCCCAAGTCTGTGCTGACCCTGGAGACCAAGGCAGTCAAGAGTCTAGTCCGCTCTCCAGTCTATACAAGAGCCTTGCAGGATTCCTGTGGTCCTCCTTATTTTAAAGAGAGGATGACACGATTCCCCCAAGTGATGAACGGCGTGCTTGGAATGCCCCGTGAGGGGCAACTGTATAGCCTGGAAACTTCATAACAGTCTTGGGAGTGAAGCCAAAAGACCTTGGATGGTTTAAGCACCCAGCTGTAGGAGGGATACACAAACCTTGTCTGAATTCTCATGATGTGCTGGGCACTTTGACGCTCCATCCCACTTGATTCCTAGGATAATCCAATAAAACAGGCATGTGCCTTCCAATTCTGTAACAGTTTCCCAGGCTGGATTTCCAGGGCTGCATATCAACCCTTTCTCTTCCATTCTAAGAACCAAATCCATGAATCAAGGGAATCTGGAAAGAAAGCTGGAAATGAAAGACGCATCGGGAGGGGACCCTTCCAACATTTTACAGCGTGTACATTCATGATAGGCACCACGCCTAAAACTCAGGATGTGTTTTTATTCTCCCAAACTGTTTGGAAATATCCTCAAAAGGCTGTTGAAACCAGTAGCAACTGGAATCGCTGGAATTAATTAACTGGAATTAGCAGTTAACAGAAGCACATTCAGCACCTAGGCAATGCACCCAACTGATGTATTTGCAGATTGAATTCAGTGAAGTGAATGATGTTAGATTTCAGGGATTCGGTCCTGCAGCAAAGCGCTCATTTGGTGAACTGACTGACCACGAGTTAGTTCTGCCAGTCAATGTTTTGGTCACAAAGCTCATCTCCCCCTCAACCACAGACCCTCTTGACCACTCGGACCTTCTCCAAGGAGCTTGCCCTCTGCTGTCTGCAGACGTATGTATGTTCCATTCAGAGCCTTGTTCCGTCGGTTCAGCTTTACCAATCCATAGGCTGACCACATGGACGACTCTGCTAAGCATTGTTTCCAACGCCTCAGGGGTTAGAAAGACGAGGTCGGGGAACCAGTTCCCCCTACTTTCCCGTGGAGGAGGGAAAGAGATGTGAAGTGAGTGCTTCTGGTCCAAACAACTGCAGTGAGACCCACCATCAGACGCTGTCTTGCACGCTGTGCTGCATAAACGCGGATCCAGGTTTGGCTGCTGACAGATGTTTTTCCGCCAGAGATCCCAGCCCATCCAACCCCTCCCCCACCGTCCCCATACAGATGTGACTTAGGCATCATGAATCAATCACCACATTTGGAATATCAGCTAACAGCTTTCCTCTTTAAAGGTTCGAATGCAAACTGTTAAGCCGCAGATTCCTGTGCTTTTTTTTTTTTTTTAGAAGTACCAGTTGTCTGTAAAGATGCCAAATGGCACGAACGCTATTTGGACACTGGGCTTACGGACAGGTCTTCCTTGGACAAAATAAACGCATCTCATGGAACAAACATGGGTTGGGGGAGGCGGTGCCCTGGCTGAGCTGGCTGCCACAGATTCCAGCTTGAACCAGGAATGTCTTCCAGCGGGAAACAGACCCACAGCAGAACATCCGAAATTAATCACTGCTGTTGGCATTTTAATAAACAGCTGCTTTGGAAAATGCTTTGGAATGAACACAATCCTGACCACCAAATCGTGCTGAAAGAAGGTCGGAAGTTATAAAAGCTGATGCTTCTGAAAGCAAAGAGAAAACAAACTTGAAAGTCATTCTTAACCAGGCTCCAGAAATGAGACCCTGCTACGTGGCCCTAAGCAACCCGTCATGAGGTCAGGCCCCAGAGGAAGCACAGAGCCGTGGAAAGCGTGCAGACACCTCACCCAGGGCTGCGCTGATGCGCCCTGTGGATTGAGGGAGTCTCTCACCTCCTCTTCCATGAAGCAGTGATGGGGCAGCTCCCCACCAGGGCTTTGGCAAAAATCTGACGAGGTGATGGGCGTGGCCATTCTTTGAGCGGATAAAGAGGCCCCCAGAGCCTGTCACCACTCACATCCTCCAGAATGGGACGTGGAAGCAGCTCCACTGGCAGCATAAAGAGAATTCTAGTAAAAGTCAAACCCGTGTTTCTCTGCCTGGTTTCCGAGGGTAAGACTCTCGGCCTTCTTTCCCAAACTCCCGTGGTGATAAATCGGAGAAGGAAATGATTCGAAACAACAAAAAGGTCAAATGCTTTGCCTTCCGCGGGCCTCCTCCGTGCTGGGAAGGTCCATGAGTGGACGGACGAGGGCCACCCACACCCTGCAGAGCAGGAACCCAAGCCCACCAGCCTCTCCAGTTACTGTACTCCCCCCTCTACAGATCCATTTCTGTTCCTTGAGAAGCCATGCTCCCCACGGACAGGACATTTTAAAAATTCACCCAGAAGGCAACGCAGTCACTGGAGCACTTCCTTCCCACGTCCGAACTAGAAGATGCAGCCCGGGGGAAGGAGGAGCCCTGCCCACTCCAGGTGAGGGGTCGGCCGGGACCAGACAGGCCAGGGCGGCTCCCCCCGTAGCAGCACCAGCCAGAGATGACACCTCCGCTCCGTGCCACTAGGAGCTTAGCCATGGTAGACGTGGAAGTAATTCCCCGGCAGACACTTCACGCGGCTCAGTGACAGGACAGAGATATGCCATGAACTCCAGGCTGCTGTCGATGGCCCGCATGTCGAGGGTGCCTCTGTGGGCTCCGCGGGCGCCTCACCTCCCCGGCTGGCTCTGGGGCCAACCTCACACCATCTTCCCTGAGTCTGGGGCAGGTCTGGCCTCAGTGGCTTCGGTTCATCACACGGACAGGAAGATCACCGTGTCCATGACACTTGTTACCGCCAGGGCTGGTGAAAGCGTCTCAGGCCTTGCTCAAGACAGCCGGGCCCTCTGTCTGACATCACTGGCAGCACGTCCGTGTCGGCGAGCCCTGACTCCCTGGAACCACGTCCGGGGACGTAAGACAAGAGCGAGGGACAGCTGTACCACCCGTGGAGAGCAGGGCCCCATGATTAGGAGGGAGCAGCTGACTTATTCAGGGCAGACTCAGTCTAAAGGTACCGATGTTTTAGACGATGTTTGCTTCCCATCCACCACCATTCTATTCCTACAGAGAAACTAATCAGGTGGCCTAAAGAGAAAATAAACCAGTACCTGTTGATTAGCTTAAATATAAGTTTTAAACCTTAATGTTCAGCCGGTTGAATTTGGAAGCTGAGAGGCCAAAGAGAAAGTAACATCCACTATTTCTCAGAGGCTAGATGTTGATGCTTATAAAAGTCAAAACAGAATCCAGTGTCTGAGATCTGGGAGTGGGTGGGCTGGGTAAGAAGGTGAGAACAGATAGGCTGCGTGTTCATGCTGCTGGATCTGGGGGATGGATGCTGGGAGCTCATTGTACCAGTCTCTCTACTTTTGTGTATGTTAGAAATGTTCAGTAATTAATGCTTTTTAAAAAAAAAAATCGATACAAGTACCACACTCTTAGCTTTTGGTGTTTCTAATAGTTAAGTGTTAAAAAACAATTTAGAACAATGCTCGATTGTCACTGAGACCAACCATGTGATTGACCCAAGGCTCAAGGGGAGGGGAGGGAGGCTGCCAGCTTTCCAACCTCACTGCCAGGAGGACTCTGCATCAGGCCTTCCCAGTGGCTCATGGGACAGTCGGAGTCTCTTTTCCTACCCCCTCCCAACAGGCCTAGAATCCCACAGACTTGTGACTTGAGTGGGGCAGGCCCCTCTTCTGAGTTTTAAGAACAGCCACGGTGAGCGGCCTGAACCCATCAGTCTCAGGTCACGTGCGGACACAGTGGGTGCAGGACTGGGGCACACGACCTGGGCACTGAGGCCAGAGGGGCTCGACCACTGACGAACCCAGGACAATCGCCTCGTTCCAGGCAGACCGAGACCTCTGGGGACCCTGCTTGTGACCTGAGCTGCCCCAAGCAAGGAGGATCTTGGGAAATTGGTTCAGGCCCTTCCCGCCTGTGAATGGAAGAGTGGCCGATGCCATGACGGCCACCTGGAGTCCACAGGGGGGCCAGACAGAGGAGGAGTCCCAGGGACCCACCAGAGGCCCACTCACACCTCATCTGAATCCCACCCGCCCCCTGCATTTTCCAGACACATCGGCCGACAGACACACTCTTTCCCTCCGAGCATCTGAGGCTGTGCCTCAGTTTCCTGCCGCCAGCACGACTTGGAGATTGGCTGTCACAACCCCAAACAGAGGTGTCACAGCAGTTCTTCCCCAGGTAGGCGTTTTTCCTCCTGAAAGACACAGGTCAGCTTTCGAGATGCCCCTGAGTGTATCCTGTGAGTATCATTCTGTTCCTCGAGCGCCCGGTGTCCTGAGGTCAGCCGCTGCCCTTCCGTGTGGTCTCTCTGTCCTCGGGGCTTCCCGACTCTGGTGAATCATTCCACCAGCGAGCCCTGCCTGCCCGTTAAATAAATTCAGAGCCCTGGATGAAGCCCTCAGGATCCCTGTGACAAGGTCCGGAGTTTCTCCACATCAGGATGCAGCGCCTATTCTAAGGTTTTTGTTTCCAAAGACACGTTATTATAACTAAGGGGCTTTGATAACACATTTCTGAGCAAAAATATACAGAATCTCGTCGACGTGTAAATGAGAAGGGCTCTTGCCTCGTCCTGGACGTGACGCTCCGGGCTGCATCCCGCGGAGCGTGGGGCTGCACGGCCTTGGGGGGTATTAGTGCACCTGAGCATCTCCACACGGGCCGCTCGTGACCGGCCACACGCCATCGAGACCCAGATCTCTTCTCCTCTTCTGGTTACTTAACACCAATTCTTGGGGTTCCTGCCCTCCTCCCCTCACCTCCTTTCTCTCTCTAACTTAACCTGGGTTTGGATTTTTTTTTTTAATTTTTTTTAACATCTTTATTGGAGTATAATTGCTTTACAATGGTGTGTTAGTTTCTGCTTCACAACAAAACGAATCAGTTATATATATACATATGTTCCTATATCTCTTCCCGCTTGCGTCTCCCTCCCTCCCACCCTCCCTATCCCACCCCTCCAGGCAGCCGCAAAGCACCGAGCTGATCTCCCTGTGCTATGCGGCTGCTTCCCACTAGCTATCCACCTTACGTTTGGTAGTGTATATATGTCCATGCCTCTCTCTCGCTTTGTCACAGTTTACCCTTCCCCCTCCCCATATCCTCAAGTCCATTCTCTAGTAGGTCTGTGTCATTATTCCTGTTTTACCCCTAGGTTCTTCATGACATTTTTTTTTCTTAAATTCCATATATATGTGTTAGCATATGGTATTTGTCTCTCTCTTTCTGACTTACTTCAATCTGTATGACAGACTCTAGGTCTATCCACCTCATTACAAATAGCTCAATTTCGTTTCTTTTATGGCTGAGTAATATTCCATTGTATATATGTGCCACATCTTCTTTATCCATTCATCCGATGATGGACATTTTAAACTTGGTGACTGTCACACGGGGACTTCTTTGAGTTTGCAGTTGAGTGAGGCTGACTGTACACAGTGAGACCACGCATGTGTCCATCGAGGGGTCAGAGCGGCTAATTTGATGGTACCCATGGACTCTGGACACCCTGCCAGCTCACCAGGTCTGTAGTCATCCTTAGAGGGAGCATGGCTGTTTATTTCACTTCCTCCTCCAAACTGTCCCCACCAAGGATGTTCAAAACTAGGCCCAGCTCTCCACCTAACTGGCATTACAAAGCACTCCAAGTATGGATGGCTGAGCTGGGGAGAGAGGCTCTGCGCCGCAAGACGGCCCCTGAGTCGCCAGTAGGTTGGGCCCCATGCACAGCTGCCTCCCTCTGAGATGCTCGCCTTGCCCGGGCACCTTTGCAGCTTAACTGCCCCTCTTGTGAAAGCGCCAACGGCTGCCTTGTTCCACGTGGACATTCATACGCAATAATAATTCATACCCAATAATAGAGCCCGCTACACAATGAGCGGTGTGGGTGCTTACATGGGCCCTGTGATTAACATAGCCACGCAGTGCCCTCAAAGGTGTGATTAAGCACCACCCTGGATGAAAAGGAATTTCAAAGGCAGCTTTCTCTCCCTCACTCCTTTGAATCTGCCTGTAAAAAAAAAAAAAAAATCAGAACTTGATTCCAAGCTTGTTCTGGGGGATGACAAATTAATGAACTGTCCTCATGTCGCTAAAGGCTCAGCTCAGAACTCAGGTTACCGGGCGGATCGGGTTTTATTAGTCGCCTTACTCTGGGCTCTTGGCAATTACAGCCTTTGATTGTGGTTGCAGAGGGCATTGTATGAGGCTGATGAGTGTCTCCGCACGAAGACTGAGCAGAAGCAGAGATGAAGTGGTGTGTTTCTCCCCATCCCACTCGCCTTTTACCCCAGTCAAAAGAAGCAAGAAAGAGGAATTCCAGTGGAAACTAAGCAGTGCGTAATTCTCAAACGCAATCGTTAAACGCCCATAATCAGCACAGCGGCTATTAGACCGGGGCTTTGCACAAAAGGTTCAGATGCTTGTCTTGCCTTTGAAAGGATCTGCTCCTTGAAATCTGACTTAGGGGGGATTCAGTCAGCATGAATATCTTTGAGGTACTTTCCCCACGAGATGGCTGTCAACTCTGGAACAAATCAAGCAGTTTACAACGTATTTACGCGGGGGTCCACGTGGAGGTGGCTTGAATAAGTTCATTGTGCTCCCTTCAAAGTGGAGTGATGAGGAATCAGAAGACATTTTATAAAACGGGAAGAAGGTCATTTGCCTTCCTGTGACACCTTTCATGCTCAAAGGGTCCCAACAGTGGAATACTGACGAAGGATAAAGTGCTTCTGCTCTGTGAGACAGTGGCGTTGCAGCAACAGGGCTGGAAATGAAACAAAGACGAAACCGGACATGAGTCTGAGCCAGATTTACGTGGGTCTCACTTGGGAGCCCAGCATGAGGTGGGTAGAATCTGTGCAAATATTTTAAGTGGCCAAAATCAAGCCTTCCCCAAGCTAATTTGGGCGGCAATAACCCTGCCGCCCAACGCTTCCTTGGGGCACGATGACCAGATCTATCATTTGTTCTTATCTGCTTGAGAGATGGTTGTCCCTCTCCTTTACTTAGTTTTTAAATGAATAATTCAAACAAAATTAAGACGACATTAACATGTTCTTTTCAGTTTTAGTCACTGACCTAATGTTACCCCTCCCATTCTTTCTTGGTTCCCTTTTGGTCCTGATTTGTAAGCATAAACCATTACACACAGTCACATTCCTGGGTCAGACTTTGCACTGCCACCCCGCCTTGCTGTAATCTGGGGAGCACGGCAGTCTCGGGGAGATGTGTGTTTAATGACTGGGTCCTCTGGCCCCCTCGGGGAGAACGGACGTGGGGGGCTGGTTCTTAACTGTTCTTAGTCCTGCAACATCTTCCCTGGAGTAGGTTCCTGGGAGCTAAGTGTCTTGTGTCTAAGGTTGTTGATATTTTTATGTTTATTTTTATATATCGTCAAATTGTTTTCCCAAAGAACTAGACCAATTTACGGTGCCATCGGCAATGTAGGCTCATAGCACACGATGTCCCCAACAGTATTAAAGATGACAGTTTTTTAAATATGTTAATTTGACAGATTTTTCTGCAGTTCCTTATTATTTTTTGCTACGTCAGGGATGTTGACCGCTGCTCCCGCATTGCCCACATTACAGCAGCACGTGGACCATGCGTCCAAGGGCTCCCACTGCAGCTGTAGCCCCGGCCTCACCCCAGGGCCTCCCTCATCGAATGTCTGTCGACTGCGTTAATGATTCAAGGACCCTGTTATTTCTTTAATAATGTCACCTACAAAGTGTGCTGTGTCTCTGCTTTTCCCTCCAGAGCACATCTGGGATGGGAAGTTAAGTGTATTTTCCAATGTGGCCTGTCTGATAAGTTCAGTCTGATCTTACAACTCACCTGATTTGTGGTGGAAAGTTGCCAGGGAAACAGCTCTCCCAGGAATGGGAGGCTCAGGGCCGGGCTCGCTTCCCTGCCTTGTGGGCGTGTGAAGCCCCTCTGTTCTCAGCAGGTCAAGATGCAACACAGCCCCCCGTCTGACCCCAGCCTTAAGCCAGAGAGAGCCTGAGTCCCTGCTTGGTCTCCAAGGACCCCCACGGCCAGTGGTGCCTGGTGGTTGAAGGGAGAGGCTAAGGGCAGTGAGCCCAAGCATTGGGGAGGTCAGATAGTGTCTCATGCTCACTCCGTCTGAC
Organism: Globicephala melas; assembly: GCF_963455315.2. Classification (NCBI taxonomy): domain Eukaryota; kingdom Metazoa; phylum Chordata; class Mammalia; order Artiodactyla; family Delphinidae; genus Globicephala; species Globicephala melas. Next base: position 84,390,113 of record NC_083328.1, read on the forward strand.
ACACGGACACAGCTCTGTGTACCCAGCACGCCTGCTGGAAACCTGTGACTTGCCTGTCCTCCACGAGTATGATGTCTGCACGTGAGACTGAGTGTTCCTTCTGTCAGCACAAGTACACGTGCGTTCAGCTTGCCCTTGGTTCTGTGAAGCAAAATCAGCACGACACGATGATTCTAGGGCACATAAAAATATTTTTAAAGCTCTATCTCCTTTTCTTGGGTGTCACACATAAAACACAGACTTAGGTGCTGGCTCTTCCTTATTGAACAGGTGCGTGTGTGGTTCTTAGCCCACAGTTTAAAGAATCACCTTGTTTTGTCAGAATAAAGTGTTATTATCCTGAACGAGGCCAACCTTCCCAGGACGCCTTTATTCAGATGGTTCCTGGAAATCCTGGGCTGGGGGTCAGCTCCTAGGTGACAGGGAAACTGGAGGCTGCCAAGAGCCCATGGATTCTACCAGCAGGATTGCGTTTCCCAATCTGTGGGGGGCGGGGGTGGGCTGTGATTCCAAGGTGCAGGTTGGGATGCCCCTGGACTTGTGCGCGGCACCGCCTTGGAGGGGAAAAACCACCCTCAGAAGACGGGAGAGCCACAGGCCCCAGGACTGGCAAGCTTCTTAGGCCTTGAGCCCCACACCCCCTAGGAGCACCTCAAAGCCCAGCCACCTCCGGGGATGGTGACCCAGCTCCACCGCGTGCCAGAACTGGGCTTGGCAGGGCCGAGGAAGGGACAGCGGGCACACCGCAGCTGAGGGTCCCGGGCACTCACTAACTGCCTGGCAATCTGGTTGCGTCTCTAGAACCGGGGGAGCAGTGGAAGGTTTCGAGGGTTTGATTCAGTCACGTGTGCCTTTGGACAGACGACTGTGTGAGCGGATGGGGAGGGGGGTGGGTGGGCAGGGATGCTCTAAAGCCCACTGCAATCGTCCGGGGGAGAAATGGTGGCAGAAGTGACGTTGGTGAGAAGAGAGAATGTCAGCATGTCAGCAGTCAGGGTGCAGGGCACGGCTAGACGAGCAAACCTAGATGGAGAGATGTCTGTCCACACATCACATACAGCTGGAGAAACAGAGGGCTTTGGTCATCTGGCCACATTTTTCTCAGGTTAAAGCTCTTGGACTCTACCCTGAAAGTGATGGGACTCCATGACAAGATCTTAAAGAAGACAGCTGACATGATCAGTTTTAAGACTTAGAAACTTCACCCTCTGGGCTGGGGAGGAGGGGTGAGCTGGGAGGGGAATGCTTCCCCAGACTTCTGTGAAAATGAATGTGTCAAATCAGTTTCTTCATCTTTAAAATGATGCTAAAAATAACTTGTCTGGGGCTTCCCTGGTGGCTCAGTGGTTGAGAGTCCACCTGCCGATGCAGGGGACACGGGTTCGTGCCCCGGTCCGGGAAGATCCCACATGCCGCGGAGTGGCTGGGCCCGTGAGCCGTGGCCGCTGGGCCTGCGCGTCCGGAGCCTGTGCTCCGCAACAGGAGAGGCCACCGCAGTGAGAGGCCCGCGTACCACCAAAAAAAAAAGAAAAAAAAAAATGTCTGGGGCGTGGGGAGCATATAAAATAGCCATTGTCATATCTATCTTCATAGTTTGCTTAGGCATCACGCCAAAGCCTTCACCTACAAAATCTCACTTAATTTAATCTTCAAAACAATCTACAGGACAGATGTGATGGCCTGCCTTTCAAGGATGAGAATATCAAGTGTCAGAGAGTTTGAACATTTGCCTAAGATCGTCCAGCTATTATGGCAGAGCAGGGCTTTGAAATCACAACTGTGGAACCAGGGAACATCAGTGTCTTAAACTTCTCGGGTCTTAAGATGCCTGCCAACAACAGCTCTGCGGTGCGAGAAGGATCTGTCAATATTTCACAGGTGAGGAACTGAGGCTCAGAGAAATTGAGCAATTGTCCCACCCCGGAAGAGCTAGTTTTAGCACCGTGCTTGTATACATCAGAAGGTAAGATGCAGATGGTTTATGCAGCTTCATCACTTGCTGAGATCCTGGCCTCATTGCCTACTAACCTCCCAGGTCCAGTGAGTGTCTGCAGATTCATGCTTTCACATAGACAAGACCTGGAGTGATTTGGAAGAGGGCGGGGCATTTTTATTACATAGAATAAAAGGAAGATTCTGGTCACAGAGTTCCATCAGAGAAGCCAGGTACCAAGCCAGAGTGAGAGACAGGGCAGATCTGGGAGAGCCAGGGGTTGGGGCCCCTGGGCTGTGGCAGGACAGAGAGCGACGAGGGTGGGGTGACCCGCTTCTGGCGGGTGATCGGATCTCCACGCTGCAGGGCGGCCCTGCTTGACCCCTCCCTGGTGCTACTGAAGGCTTTCCGTCTTCAGCAATGAGGAGTGATGCTGGAGGTGGCCACCCCGTGTCCCCACCAAGTGCAAAGACCAGATAGCAAGGGCTCTTGGAATTGAGTCTCCCCAGACAGTTTCCCTTCTGACAATCTCCTTTTTCTTGTGATTAAGCTATTGTATACAATTGCTGCTAACATCTGGATTTCCAGAAAAGCCCAAGCAATTTACTTGGGAGACAAATTCAAGCCCTTGGACAAACCACGTAGAAAATTGTGACCCAGACTAAAATTGAAGAGATGAAATGTTTGGGTCTTTATTCGGTATTTGTTTTTCTCTTTCTGTCTTACCTCACTCTGTGTGACAGACTCTAGGTCCATCCACCTCGCTACAAATAACTCAATTTTGTTTCTTTTTACGGCAGAGTAATATTCCATTGTGTATATGTGCCACATCTTCTTTATCCATTCGTCTGTCGATGGACACTTAGGTTGCTTCCATGTCCTGGCTATTGTCAATAGAGCTGCAGTGAACATTGTGGTACATGACTCTTTTTGAATTATGAGGACACAGAGGGGGAAGGGTAAGCTGGGATGAAGTGAGAGAGTAGAATCAACATATATCCACTACCAAATGTAAAATCGATAGCTAGTGGGAAGCAGCCGCATAGCACAGGGAGATCAGCCTCGTGCTTTGTGACCACCTAGAGGGGTGGGATAGGGAGGGTGGGAGGGAGACGCAAGAGGGAGGGGATATGGGGATATATGTATACATATAGCTGACTCACTTTGTTATACAGCAGAAACTAACACACCATTGTAAAACAATTATCCTCCAATAAAGATGTTAAAAAAAAAAAGAAAGAAAGAAATGAAATGGCCAGTGGCATTTTCTAAGTCTGGGTTTCTGTGAGCTTCCAGCTGGCGAGGTGACTGGACACCCAGCCTTTGGCATCAGACCCCCTGCAGCCTGATCCCATCACACCCCCCTTTCACAGAGTAGGGTAACGTGTGGTCCTTGGCTCACCAGAAACAATGAGATCCCGGGTTACTCAACCCTCACTTCACTTGAAGCACTAATTCCAGTCATATCAAATGACAGCCCTGCTGACCAGAGTCATTACAAAAATGCTTTTCAATTATTTTGTTAAATCATTGAGGTGAAAAAAAAAAAAACTGTTCCATTCTTCCTCCACTCTTTGACACCGTGAATTGCAAACTACACATTGTAAATTGAAAACAACTTTCTGGGAGGGAGGGAGCACAATACTGACTGTACTCTTTTATTTTTATGACCCAGCCTTATTTCTGTAAAATATGAAAGAGAAAAATATTGATCTTTGAATTGAACCATAAGGAATTTGCCTAAAAGAACATTGCTTCCACATTTTCCATTAACATCTTGGAGAAATCTTTAAACAGTCTCAAAGCTTTTCCTTGAATTTTACCTTAATTTAGCTTTTGGAAAATGTTTGAGGTGTGAGGAGACGACGAAAGTGTGCCACCTCTGCTTCACGCTTGGCCAAGAGCAGATGAGCATCTTCTTGAATGGTACCCACATGCAGACACAGAGCAGAACGGGAATCCGCATCACTCGTTCTAATCACTAATCACTCGTTCATGGTTTCTCTCCTATGACCATCACACCCAAAAAGATAAGGAAACCCACCTTAAGGCAGTGGCCTCAGGTACAGACTCTCAGAAATTATGAGCTGCCGGTGTATGATTTTCCTATGGCTGCTATAACAAATGACCACAAATTCAATGGTTTAAGACAACACAAATGTGTTCACATATGATTCTGCAGCCGGAAAGTCGAAACCAGTTTCCCCAGGCTCAAATCAAGGTGTGGGCAGAGCTGGCTCTTTCTGGAGGCTTCAGGGGTGGATCTGGTTCCTTGCCTTTTCCACCTCCCGTGGGCTGTGTGCATTCTGTGGCTGCATCCTTGCATCCCTACACCCTTGTGCTTTCACCTTCGTGTCTGACAATGTGTCATTGACCCTCCTACCCCTCTCTTATAAGGACCCTTGTGGTTACATCATGAGGCTAACCCAGCTGGTCCAATATAATCTCCCATCGCAAGGTCCTTGACCTAATTACATCTGCAAAATCTCTTTTGCCGTGTAAGGTGACGTGTTCACAGGTTCCACAGGTTAGGATGTGAACATCTCTGGGGACCGTTATTCAGCCTATCACAAAGGGAAAGCAAAATGAGAGATAGAGGACATCATTTTATTTTTGTGCGTATTTTGTTATATATATTTTTTCTATCTCTATTTTGACTTCTTCTTTTAGGACCTTACCCTGTGAGCTATGATTGGTGTCAGTACTGTAGCTTTGAGTCCATTGCAAATGTGTCTATTCATCCAACCAATATTAATCAGCTGGTGTATTTCAAGGTCCTGTGCTGGAACCTGGTGGATGGGCGGGCTGGGGGGGGGCACACAATTATGTAAATTAGCCTCTGCCCTATAGGAGCTTGCAAATCCAGTGGGAAGACCAGATACTCATGAAAACAGGCAAGACTTCAGAGGAGAAGATGGCATAAAGGTGAGTGGTTCAGAGAAAACTTCCTGTGGATAGGACCTCAGGGAGGGACAGCCAATACTGACAAGAGAGGGCAGGGTTGGGCACCTTGGAGGGGAAGTGACCTGGGCCAGTCCTAAAAGACACAGGTAGAGGGAGAAGATCAGCGTCTCCAAGAAGAAGAGCATGGTGGGTAAGTCCCGGAGGTGAGAACGCGTGTGATTTCTTCTGGGCGTAGAGCAGACGCTGCTGCGATGGAATTCAATGTTCATTTGATAAACGCAGAAGGTGATTTTGGCTAAATGGGGCAGAGCTGGGTTTTGAAGTATCTGCATCCAATGCCAGGTATTAGGGCTTTACCCTATAAACAGGGAAAAGTTATGGAAGGATTTTAGAGGGGAAGTGATACAATGAAGTCAATAATCTGACAACGTGAGGCACAGCGGGAGGGGAGATCCTCACTGTATAAAAGGGAGGGGGGCCTAGGAAGCCAGGGGACCCACCTAGGTGCTTGGTGGGATGGAGAGAAAGTGCATTTGGAAGGCAGCTCCGGGGACAAGTCCAGGGTTGGGCTCCTGCATGAAAATGGGTGGAGGTTGCAGGAAAGAAGATAGACAAGGCATCCGTGAACCAAGGACAGACGCGGCAGAGATGGGATGAATTTGTGAATTCACTGCTCACTGGCTGAATGGCCTTATTTCTTCCCCTATAAAATGGAGATGCCCAAAGTAGATGAATGCCCCCACTGGGTGGGTTGGTGTGAGGGTAGGAACATCGTATGCAAAATGCCAGAGCCACCTTTGTGGAAGGTGCCCAGTAAAAAGGGAACCATCACCCAACACCACAACGCAGGCTTCTATCAGCCCAACGCAGGCCTCCATCAGCCATCAGCCCAACCGTCCTCTGACACTGGACTTCCACCTTCCCCACAGCTGCCCCACATAACCTTGAGAGACTTGGTCTCTCTGCCAGGCCTCCAAAATCTGGGCAGAAGCATCTCGTTGGCTTCCCTCCAGCTCTGGCGCGAGCTCGTTCAGCCGGGAGGGGAAGGAGACCCCTCTTCCCTCTGGCCTCACCCTCTGAAGGGCTGACACACCTGCCTTCCACCTGCTCAGGATTCCAAAGACAGTAAGAGCATCTATGTGTTTAGAAGCCAAAATGGCAGCTTCCCCAGCTAGATTCCACCTGACATTTTCCCCATGGCATGAAATATTTTCCTACAATGTTACTTTTTGTAAATTCCTTGGTACAGATTAAACATTTAGATTGTTTCTCTTCGTCATCTTCTTTTTTTTGTTGTTATTTTAAACAACACTGCAGTGAACATCTAATTAGTCTTTTGGGCATATCCTTGATTATTTCCTTAGGATAAAATTCTCAGAGTTTAATTTCTATATCGATGGTGCTACAAAACCAAAGGTCTTTTGTCCTAGATGGCTAATCCTGCATCGCTTACCTGGAGACAGCAGCCAACCTTCTTGTGGTTATAACACACATTCATATGAGACATGAGCATTTACAATCGTACTGCAGCAGCAAAAGTAAAAAAAAACAGAAAACATCCTGACATTAAACATCGTGTTTCACGCGGCTCCATGGTAGCATCTGAGGTTCTGTGTTCCTTCTTCATTTTGGAGACACAGGTGCAGGGAATTAAAATAATTTCACACTCTATCATTGGTATTAAGAAAGGTTATTATTTCAATGATACGTGTACTAAATGTTAAAACATTTCTGTTGCTTAGCAAATGTATTTGCCTGTCCTTTAATAGGTCTTAGAGTTAGTATTGAAAGCATGATCAACGGGGATTTGTCCATTTCTTGTTAGCTTTCCAATGTAGATGGTGCAGTCTGAATGCTATCCTTCACACACACACACACACACACACACACACACACACACACGTATGTATGTACAGATTCAAGTTCCAACCGTACCCATTCCCAATTAAAAGATTTCAGATCAAGAATGAGACGCAAGACAGACAGAAGGTCCTATGCCCACCTTACAGATGTTGGAATTGGTCGAGTGTCCATGCAATTCCTTTACTGTAAAAATATTCTTTTTCCTGGGTCCATGTATATACAGTCCCGTTGCTTGTAGACAACATCTCCATTCTTTGTGCCTGACTTTTCAACTCTTACCCAGTGGTTTTCCAGTTAATAAGAGGGTGAGGTGCAATACAGCCAACACACAGGGACCTCAAACGGGGAGGTTTTGTAATCGATGAAAAAACTCGAACTGAATTAGTATTAGACTTTTCCTTATGTTTAATTAAGTCTAATTAAACAATGCCGACATCTTCCTGGCACCTGTGGTGCGATTATGTTAAATATTTAATGCTTGTGAAGGGTTAGGCTGCGCTTCTAATCTATAGCTAACAATCTGTTCCCTCTCTGGAGGATTTTTTATTTAGTTCTGCTTTTGTATAATGAGTTACATTTCAAAGGAAACGGTGAAACACTCCAGCACGGACTGGCCAAGGCGTCGCCTGGCGAATTGGAGAAAGACGCATCTCGCCAACGTGACTTAACATGCGCGGCGGGCTGGCTTTGCTGGACCACAGCGACAGTGTCCCAAGAAGAGAGAAAGGAGAAAGCAAAGGGCACCACAGAGGCTTCTGGAGACTTTTTTCAGCTCCATATGCTGCCAGTGATTAAGGGCTTGGAGCGTGAGGATGCCAAGTTCACATTGCAAACACCGCTGAACACTATCTCACAGCTGCACTGCCTCCATCCCCCGTTTCCCCAAGGGCGTCAGCTGTCCAGTGAAAAAATACACTTGTATGTTTTTACACCTCCTCCCCTCCCTGTCCCCAGGACCCGCACATCCATCCTCCTCTGGAAATAAAGCGTCTCCAAACCTGAGCTCCTCTTTCGAAGAACTCACTTCAAAGCAAAGGCCGTGGTTACTTCTGGAAGCAAAACTATAAATGCTGAGTAAGGGTGTTCATAGAATGTCATGCTTCTCCTCCAAAGGAAAACCGGGGCCTAATTATTCATCTTGGCCTGAAATGCTCCTGAGAAAAGAAATTCAATGTGTTCTTTGCCTATGTAACACTTGGTACAAAGACGCTTGAAACTTGCAGCTTTGTTTCATTCCTCTAATGATTCCTGATATTTTTAACATATTAAGGAACAAAAGGCAGATTTCTGTAATGAGGTTTCTAGGGGTGGAATCTGTGTAATCAATTTCTTAGGGTTTTTAACGATTCTTCTTCCTCAGCAGAGCATGGCAGCAAGTAGGTACTCCTTCCATACAAGTTGAAAAGGAGCTGCAGGAGCCCCGTTTGTTAAAGCAAATGGGCTTCTTAAAAATTGAATGAGCACAGCTGATACACGTTCTGGTGGTGGATGAATTACCTTCAACATTTGGGGCAGAGATGAAGATCAACTCGACTCCTCCCAGTTAAACTCCACGGCTTCTGAAAGAGCCCCAGAGAACGATAACCTGAAACCTGCAGCTCCTACCGCTGAAGCCCTCCCAAGGCAGGATGAGAGGGAGGGAGGGGGCAGAAAGCCAGGCACATGCTCAGAAGCAAGCCTTATCCAGGAGATGCTCAGGCAGTCGCAGAACCATGGGAACTTTTGCAAGCTGCAGCTCAGTCCATATACTTTTGGGATGCCGAGGTGACATTCTGCTCCAGAGGGGCTGGGCATGGGTGGATTTGAAGCGTCCCTCCATGGGAAGCCCCTCCCCTTGTAAGAATGCATCCCAAGTGAAAACAGGGTGGTGCCCTGTCCACAGTGGCAAAAATTAGGAAACAGCTCCCTGCCACCTGTTAGGAGGCCGAGTCACGTGTACTCAGGAGCAACAATGGATTTTCAAAAGTAACTTTGCACTTGTGTAAAATTAATAGGGTGCTCATTACCACATCCATGCAGCATCTCGTGAATCGCTTCCTGTCACTGGAAGCAGAAGGTAGAGGCTCCTTAAGCTGGGGTTGTGTTGCCCTCTAGTGAAAGAGGTCAGCATTATGCATGCAAAATTATTTTGATCACTGCATAATTAATGTTTACGAAGGGAGGCAGAAGAGAAGCCCCAGCCTGTTTAGAAGGGCTAAGTGTTTATATATATATACATATCCACGAATATATACGTGTATGTGCGTGTGTGTCCCCATCCCCCTAGCCAGCCCCCCCATCCCTTCACTTGACTTAGCATATGGAAGCCATTTCTTCTTCCCTGTCACTTTTATTCCTTGGCATGGAAGTTTCGTTTTATATGGCTATCAACAGGCAAAGATCCAAGCATAAAGAAAAAATCAACAGAGCTGATCGGAGACACAGAGCTTTAATGCATAGGTATATATTTAATGTGTCTGCTGAAAGAATGTCTAATTACCCTGTCATTGAACAAAGCACATGCTCAGCTGTGGCCAATTATGCCGCCCTTTACTTCTGCAAAACATATTGAGAGTTAGGAAAGCAGCAGCAAAGTCACAAAGATCTACCCAGTGGGACAAGCCAGCACCCAGACATCTCGGCCGCAGGGGTAAGGACAGGGCAATGCCCTAAAGGCTGCCACGTGTGGCACGAAGCAAGACCTCCCTGAGTGGCCTCTTTCTGAATCCGTGCTGCTCCTTTCTTGGGCTTTTATTGGGCCTCTATTCTGCCCTTATGAACTCCACGTTGCCACAGGCTGGATTCCAAAATGCAAACCAGTGTACATTTCAGAGAAAGGGAAAGGGAAGGCCACGTGTGCATTTGTAGTCACGCCTCTTCCCACGTGAGGCTGCAAGATCCAGACACATGGTGTAGAGTCCCTACGAAGGTAGCCCCCCAAAGGGTAATAGATATAAGACGGCAAGGTGCCCCGGTAATCTACGCCAGGTAGATTAATTTGGGGAGGGGATAAAGTGGGTTAACGGTGGGTTGTAAGAAACTAACCAAAGTGCAGCGCACTGATGGATCTAGACCATCGTGCGCTGGGATGCAGCTCAGACGGTAACATCCGAGGAGCGCCCCAGAAACCGGGGACCCAGGGGCTCTTCTGGAGCGGAAGCCAAGCAGGAGCTCCTGCTAATGTCCATCCAACGTGGATTCATTTCACCAAGTTCCCTCCCCTGCACGCCTGCCTTTGTCATTCCCACCCACCCCCCTCCTCTGCTGAGTCTTGGTTCTGACGTTTCTTCTCCCAGATGCTGGTCATCACAGGTCCCCAGACTCTCCAAAAGCCCAAGAGGGAGTCTGGCTGAGGGTCCCAGAACTCAGCATATTTATCCTGCAGCGTCAGAGAAGAAACCACGCTGTGCTCTGTGATTTGTGCAGTCCTCGGTCCCATGGACACAGAAGCACTGGGTTTCTATTTATGTCAGCAAGAGACAAAACAAACCGGGGAGAGAAAATATGAATTCATCCTGCCTGGGTATCTATGCCTTTCCTGAGAGGATGCCCAGAGTAGCAATCTGTTTCCTCAGGGGCGATTATATTTCTTATTTCTTTGATTACCTCTTGTTATAGTATTCTTTTATTTACTGACATAGAAGAGAAGGGTTTACCATGATGTCGCCACCGTGTGTAAAATATACAGCCAGGAACATCAGTCCTTTTATGCTTTACTGAATTGTGATCTATCGACTGAAGGGCCCATGAAAAAGAGAGATAAAAAATCTATTTCTGATACCATATTGGCTCTAAAATGTCAAAGTCTTCTTTATTGCTTTAGGAGAATTGTATCCTTATTTATCTTTCTCAGTTTATTTTCAGAGGCTGCTGTCTCCATGTTGTTTGACAGGCTGCTGTTTCCGTGTATCATCAGGACCCTCCCTTGCTGCTTTTGGGATCTTATCAAGGCCACCTAAGGCTGCTGAGAAAGAAAAGCCAGGGAACCCAGGCCAGCAGGGGATGACAGGTCAGAGGCACGGATGTGTCACACGGGCAGCCGTGGGCCATGCGTGCAGGTTAAGCTCTTTTTAGTGAGGACCTAAGAGACACTCTGATTCTTTGAATATTGAGAAATTGATAGACACACTCACTACTGTGCTCTTAAGGGAACATTGAGTCTGGAGTGGTTCGGCCAGAACTGAGTAGCCCAAGCTGGGCTCCATGATCATTTGAAATGGAAACACTCTGAGTTAGACAAGATTCCTCTGCTCTGGGAAACAAAATGTACCTTCAGAATGAGGCTCTGTTCCAGGATGATGGACTAAATGGAGAATGTAATCAAACAGTGCTTAAAACAAAGGAGGGGGTTGTACCAGAGATACTCACTCTCTCTCGTTACCTCTTGTGTCCAAAATGCACAAGCAGCCTCAGCTTCCCTAAGGAAAGGAAGGGAAGGCCGAGAAGACCTCCCAGCCTGGAGCCAGCAAGGCGACCAAAGCGTCCATGTGTCAGATGTGAAACTGTGCTCCCCTGTGGGGAACCCACTTCTTTTTTAAAAAAATTTTATTTTATGGCTGAGTAATATTCCATTGTATGTATGTGCCACATCTTCTTTATCCATTCATCTGTCGATGGACACTTAGGTTGCTTCCATGTCCTGGCTATTGTAAATAGAGCTGCAGTGAACACTGTGGTACATGACTCTTTTTGAATTATGGTTTTCTCAAGGTATATGCCCAGTAGTGGGATTGCTGGGTCGTACGGTAGCTCTGTTTTTAGTTTGTTAAGGAACCTCCATACTGTTCTCCACAGTGGCTGTATCAATTTACATTCCCACCAACAGTGCAAGAGGGTGCCCTTTTCTCCACACCCTTTCCAGAATTTATTGTTTCTAGATTTTTAACTGATTCACTTTGTTATAAAGCAGAAACTAACACACCATTGTAAAGCAATTATACTCCAATAAAAATGTTAAAATAATAATTTTTTTATTTTTATACAATTTTTAAAGGTTACTTTCCATTTACAGTTATTACACAGTATTCCCCGTGTTGTACAGCACATCCTTGAGCCTGTCTTACGCCCAGTAGTGTGCACCCCTGCACCCCTAGATTGTAATCCCCCCACCAACCCTCAACCACCTGTCTGTTCTCTGTGTCTGTGAGTTTGCTGCTTTTGTGAAAACTCACTTCTCACTGGGTGAAGTGCTGTGTGAGTTCTCAGTCCTGCTATAGCAGCCAGGCTGGATTCACATGGGGCGCTGCCTTCTCCTGGGCCCGATGCTCGCGGAAGCACAGCCAATGCCGCGCAGAGAGGCCGCCTCTCAGGGCCCTGAAGGTGTCGGGGGTCATGAGCTGCGACTTGAGATACTCCCTTCCTTCCAAGACGGGTGAATTGAGATTTAGAAAAATGATGCAGTAATGAGTCTGGAAAGGCCCGTGGGTGCTCCCCTGTAGCTCCTCCAAAGCTCTCAGTGCTGAACTGGGAGCTTCCTCGTCCGCATCTTGGGTGTCGTGGAACTGGCCCCATCCCGAGCAAACTGACTCAGTGATCGCAAGACACCATGAATCGCCTTCTTTCTCACTTCCTTTGACCTTTCTTAGAATTTCACCTTCCAAATACAAGCCCACGAGCTCCCCAGAACCTCCCACTAACACTCCACGTGACGGTTCTTCACTGCACACCCACATCATGCCTGGCACTGGGACTGAAACCCTGGGTCTTCAGAGCTGGTGGGGAGGGTCCATCTGCAGGTTGGGGAGGTGCAGGCTAGAGAGAGAGCAAAGGGAACGTGCGTGAAAGCCCAGAAAAAGGGCCTGGCTTCTCTCAGAAACAAAAAAACCAAGAGAAGGGAAGAAGCCTCATACTGGAGGAATATTGAAGTGTTTTCCACCCTGGCCCATAAATTAGAGCCCTGATACCTGACTGGGGTGACTGCCCCCTAGGGGACATCTGGAAACATCTGGAGACATTTTTGGTTGTCACGACTGGGAGAGGGGAGACGGGGTGGTGCTGGCGTCGAGGGAGTATAGACCGGGGATGCCCCACAACAGAGACCTATCTGCCCAAATGTCCACAGTCAAGGTCAAAAGGTTGAGAACCCTGCTCCAGAGAGACTGCCCCACAGATTAGCACTAGCTGCTCTTAGCCGTTTCCAGTGTCTTGGTTTTGTTGTTTTAACCAGGTGATTAACTTCCTGAGAGACATCTCCACCGCCCAGGATGATCTTTCATCTCCTGAGCCCCTTGCACAATGAGAAGGAGTTGTTATGTCATCTGCAGAGAGCAGTGTGCCTGGCGCAGAGGTGGCGGAAGCTCAGAGACCTGTGCCTGCCCCGCGAGGCAAGGTCACAGCCTTGGGGCAGAGGAATTGAGGACAACCGAGACAGCCACCTGGATGCCCTTGAAGAGGGTTTTCTGCAAGTAAGTTCTCCTAGAGGGCCGCCCTCCCATTATCCGAGCGTCACTGGCCCCACTGGGATCCCAAGGCAGGAGCCGCCACGACTCGGGCTCATGGTGGGCCACGGCCACACAGGCATGCCACCGCAGGCAAGAGGGTGCCTCACGGGGCCTCAGATGCCACGTTTGAAAAACGGAGTTGACGATGATAAAAACTACCTCTCAGAATATTTTGTAATAACCTATGAGGGAAAATGATCTGAAAAAGTACATATATATGTGTATATATAAAATTATACATATTTTATATATATATATATATATATAACTGAATCACCATGCTGTACACCTGAAACTAACACATTGTAAATCAACTATACTTCAATAAATAGTTTAATTAAAATAAATTTACAAGGGAAAAAACTTCACTCCCAATGTAACTCACATATTCTACAAATAGAACATCTTGAAGAGGCCCCAATGCATCTGTGTTGTCTTTGGGCTACTAAGCAACTTGAATTTGGGGTCCATTCTTTTCTGTTTTAAAAGCTGTTTGTCAGAAAGAGAAAAACAAATACCGTATGCTGACACATATATATGGAATCTAAAAATAAAAAAAAAAAGGTTCTGAAGAACCTAGGGGCGGGACAGGAATAAAGACGCAGACATAGAGAATGGACTTGAGAACACGGGGAGGGGGAAGGTTAAGCTGGGACGAAGTGAGAGAGTGGCATGGACATATACACACTCCCAAATGTAAAACAGAGAGCTAGTGGGAAGGAGCCACATAGCACAGGGAGACCAGCTCGGTGCTTTGTGACCACCTAGAGGGGTGGGATAGGGAGGGTGGGAGGGAGGGAGATGCAAGAGGGAAGGGATATGGGGACATATGTATACATAAAGCTGATTCACTTTGCTATACAGCAGAAACTAACACACCATTGTAAAGCAATTATACTCCAATAAAGATGTTAAAAAAAAAAAAAGCTGTTTGAAAAGCCCTTCCCATATTTCTACTCTCCCTCCTTTCCTTTCCTTCTTTCCATCAATAAACTCCTCTCTGCTAGATACTGTTAAGAGGAAGGAGAAGGAGAATAAGAAAGAGAAGGAGAAAGAGGAGAAGGAGAAGGAGAAGAGGGATTCAGGACCCAGTGAACTTAACATGTGTTGAAACTTTCCACCCCAGGTGCTTCGTCCACCTGTACTTGGGTCTCAGCTCTGCGTCTGTTTTGGTCCCTGACTCTGGAGCCGTGACATCAGACCAATGGTTCCAAGCTTTGGAAACATGTTATCTGGCTCTTCCTGCTGGCTATTTCTGGGAACGCCCAGGAGTGGAGTTGTGGCTGCATTCTCACCTGTGGTCAACCAGAGTCCTCTGCCACCTGTGGACATAGGCGCCTTTGCTCATGGGCAGTGGAGGATTTCATGACCCCTGGCATAAACAGGGTGCTCGAGGCCTGATTTCATTCTTTCTAAATCTTTATTCTTGTGCGAAATGCATCAGTTCTGGCTGGCTTATCTAGCCAATTTCATGATAATTCGCTGACAGAGTAGACACTGCTGCTGCAAGAGGGTCCTAGCGCCCAGTTCTCACATCAGACACGGGAGCCACCGGCCCAGCAGTGAGGGGGCCACGTGCATCAGCAATCTTAGCCTAAGGAAACTAACCACGTAGGTCAACCACCATGATCACAGCTGAGCTTGGATGGCGCCCACCGTTTTTTTTATACTCTGCACCACCTCAGCCGCCACTGTCCAGCAAAACCTTTCAACCAGGAGATCATAGCCCTCCTGTTGGTAATCAAATATAGCACAGTCCTTTCCTCTCACCTCTGCCAGGAGACAGGATAAACTGTCCAGCATTCTTCAAGAGAAGGATGCCACCTCAATTTCCTAGCAACCAGTCTATTGATAGAACAACTGGACAGGATTGTTAGCCTAGAATAATCACAATAAACTACGCTTGGCATTTTTCACTCATTGAGTAATATTCATAGAGTCACGTTTACATTTTCTGGGTAATAAATCGAAAGCAAGATACCACGGTTTCTAATTTATCTTGTAGACTCTGCTCCCGTGATATCTTGCCGCTGTGAATATTTCTCACATTTCTTAAAAATCCTAAGATAAACGGCTTCTGAATGTTGAATGTGGCGGTTATATTCATCCCCTAAAACTTTATTTCAGGAAAGGTGCTTTCTTTTCTTTGCAGTTTCTAAAGGAAGTAATATACAAATTATGTCAAGCAAGCATTAACTGTCAACATTAAAATATTAACATGGCTCAAACCCTGTCTTACAAAGAGAAAACATTAACAGTGGAGATCATCAGAAGACCTAGTACACCAACCATATGAATTATGAATCAAAAGATAAAAAATGTGGTTTTTTTCTTTTCCACAATAGACATGGAACAGGATATTGTAAGACTAAGGGAAAATAAGCGTTCGTGCTCTTGAAGCATTTCACCTGTTTATTCAGCAAAATGAACATACCCCCATTTGTTCTTTTTCCAAATACATAGCACACAGAGCATAGCTGTAGCACACAGCCGGCCAGGAGTGCCGATTGGTTGCCTGATAACAACTCTAACTGTAGGAAATTGTCGTTAATGTGGACTCTGCTACTTCGGAATTTGTGATGCAGGCAAGCTCTGGCTTAAAAACTTTCTTTATAATCTTTAGGAGGAATATTAGATTTAGTAGACAAACCTTGGTACAAATATAATTACTAGCGACAGGCACACTATTACTTAAGGGCACACCCTGATTCTAAGCAGGTAGGGGACATTCGTTTCCCTCTAAATTCTTATTATATACTAATTACAAACCATATTAACCTGTGTTTAATTTTTATTATGAAATCACATGGCTTCTTCTTTTTATCAATTTATTAATTTTTGGCTGCGTTGGGTCTTCGTTGTTGCACACGGGCTTTCTCTAGTTGCGGCGAGCGGGGGCTACTCTTCGTTGCGGTGTGCAGGTTTCTCATTGCGGCGGCTTCTCTCGTTGTGGAGCGCGGACTCTAGGTGCACAGGCTTCAGTAGTTGTGGTGCACGGGCTTAGTTGCTCCACGGCATGTGGGATCTTCCCGGACCAGGGCTCAAACCCGTGTCCCCTGCATTGGCAGGCAGATTCTTAACCACTATGCCACCAGGGAAGCCCCATGTGGCTTCTTATAATAAGAAACTAGTTCCAGCGTATGTAAAGGAAAATGTGACATGTTCTATGATCACACTTCTCTGCCGGGGAAGATGGCTCGCCCCTCTCCCCACCTGTTTTTAATAAGAGGATCCCAGTGGGCGCTTTCCTGTGGACTGAATTCAAGATGAGGTCAACTTGCAAGTAATAAAGCTGTTTTAAAATGAATTGTCACTAACTCAGAACTTCCAATGAAAGCAGAGGCCAGTCAGTCATCCGAACGTGCTCGTTTATGGCGTCCTCACTCATCCTGGCGATGTCACAGGAGTCTCACGCTTGTGTGAAAGGATGAGATTTTGGGGACTTTGAGTTTTCGTCTTCTCTCTGAGAGTGCATGTGTGCCCTTGCCCAAAAGGCAGGGCCACGTGGAGAGGCTGTCTGGAGAACACATGAAGCCCAGATTGAGAAGAGCTTAGATTCACTGAGGAGTTCCTGAGACAATGAGGAAGAGATGGTGCCTTTGAAAGTGTGGAAGCAGAGGTGGCCAGAGGATGGAGATGAAGATGGAGACTGCAGGTCCTGAGTGGTCAGGAGGGTCCAAGTCCCACCCTTATACGAGATGTGGCCCCAGGGATGCTCCTTGGGAGTGGACTGAACTTGGGGTGGAAGTTCCAAAGAGCCCCCTTCCAGGGACTGTGGGCCCTGGACAAGAATGTATGTACAGTGACCCATGAAGCCAGGTCAGGAGGTGACTCCCCAGGTTTTGGGCCCTGTAACCCCTGCTGCACACACACACCTTCGCATGGACCTGGTATGGGGCTGGAGTCTCTGCAGTGATGCCATTGGATTACCCAGCTGGGGGGCTTGTGTGCATCCGGGTTCCCAAGAGAAACAGACCAATAGGATGTAGAGAGAGAGAGAAAGAGATTTATTATAGAGAATTGGCTCCCACAATTATGGAGGTTGGAAAGTCCCCAGGTCTACAATCAACAAGCTGGAGACCTAGGAGTAGCCAAAGTTTCGGTTCAAGTCTGGAGGCAGGAAAGGAACAGCGTCCCAGCTCAGCAGTCAGGCAGAAGGGGTTCCTCTTAGTCGGCCTTTCTGTTTTATTCATGCCTTCAACTGACTGGATGAGGCCCACCCACACTGGCGAGGGCAATCTGCTTTCCTCTGTTCACCCATCCAAATGGACATCTCATCCAGAAACACCCTTGTAGACGCCCAGAGTAATGTTTGACCGAATATCTGGGCATCCCATCAACCTGACACGTAATATTCACCACTACAAAGCCCATTAATGAGTCCACACGTCTCAAACTCCAGGACGTGCTGTATGTACCTCGCCTGCCCTTGTTTACAGGATGGGATTAGCCCTTTCACAGCAGCAATGACGTTGCACTCCTCACGTGTCATCAGATGTGGACGCTGCACCATCCCTGTGCCCATCTGCCTCTCCTCCCAGCTGTCCCGCGTGGAGTCAGCCCTCTCGGACCTGCTTTACTGTATATGAAGCGAACTGTGGCCAAAACAGCCCTCTCTTTGCACGTCACCAAGCCAAGGATGCTGTGGGTGCATTTAGCCCGCGGCTAGACGAAGCACTAACAGTAAATCGTGCGCTCTCTCTAAGCATCATAAACATAAAGGGCTAGTGTGGAATGCATTGCAACTGCCTGCCCCCAGGTCTAGATCACTGCCTATTGATGGCCATGAACGGCAGGGCACCGAGCGGCCTGTGACAGTCCAGGGGCTCCCCTTTCACTTTTGGATGCTCTGTGCCAGAGCCAGGACCAACTTAGAAGGAGGAGCATTTGCCATTATTCAAATCTTGCCACTAATTAAATCTCTCCCTTGCTCGGTGACTGTTCACTAATAGACGTGCTCCTGGATGTGCCTGGTGCGTTGAACAGAAGCAGAAACGTCTTTGCCCCTGGCAGACCCCAGAGTCCTGTCCCCTCCCATGCGCCCCACGGTACAGCAGGAGCTCCTCCAAGTCCAGATGATGGAGTCCAGTCCTGTATCCCTGCAACACCCACTAGGGTCCCTCCCCAGCATGTCTGAGAGGCCCACAGGGTCTGCTTGTGTCCACAGGACTCATGCGAAGTCAGGGTAGCAAGGGCTCCTCATGGCGCCCTCGGGCTGAAACTTCTCCCTGCAGAGGGGATGGGGTCCTGGTTCACAGCTGGAAATCCAGGCAACTGGAAGAAGCAGCTGGGGTTTGTTCTTGCTGCCAGCGCCAGAGGGGACTGCCGCGCCACTGCCTGCACAACCCTGGAGCTGCCCCGTGTCCTCAGAGCTTTGCCCTACTGTGATCACCCAAGGAAAGTGGCACTGTCCCTGACGGGGCCCCTGCAGCATAGCCTGGCCTCCCAGGTCCACGCCTGCCCCTTTGCTCCACCCAACTCGCTGCGAGGGAGTGGCTTCTGGCCTTTCTGACCCCTGATGCTTCTATCTTAGGGGCCTCACCATCCTTGCAGGAGACCGGCCTCGGGTCAGTGCACACAACCTCTTTCAGTAACCTGGCACCTTGGAGGTGACTTTGGGGTCACCTTCCCAGTGGGTATGCAGGATGGTTGCTCCGTCAGAGCTGAGACTGCTCGTCCTGGTGGCCACTGACCGCCACACCCTCTGCCCAGGAAGCCCTGGAGCGCGTGGCCGGCCAGACGTTCCCTGAGTAGCAGCGTGCTTGTGATCATAGCCCTCAGGTGCCGAGCGCTTGGGGGTGATTCAAATGCATCCACTTGTACAAGAAACATTCGCATTCGGGACTTTTCTGCTAAAAACCACCTCAGCTGATTTGCAAAACTGTCAGGGATAAAGTTTTTGAGCAGGATGCAGCAAAAGGGGAGCGGCTACACCTAAATGCACACTTTTTCCCAAGCCCCTGCATCCCTTGCACAAGCCCGGGGCTAGGCCCCTGTGCCCCAGCTGGTCACAGATGTGCTGGGCCCGGGGACAAGGCTGCAGCTAGAGCCAGGGACGTGTGTGCCTTTTCCTGGATGGTCAAGCGCACAGCCAAGGTCTAGAGCCTGAACTACTCTAGTCCTTAACCAGACATATTCACACGAGGGTTACCCCCACCTTGTAGTGAACCCTTGGGTTCCAGGCAGAGTCCCCGCTCCTGCACGGGATGCTCTTCCTTCCAGCACAAAGCCCCACACCCACTGAGAGGGAGGAAATGAAGCTGTCTTGTTCACAAACATTGTTTCCTCCATAATTAAAGGGAAGAAGCATTGTGGCTGCTGTCAGAGCAGGTCTAACTACCACACTGGGGCAAGGCCCCCGAAGAGCTGATAAATCAACACGCGGACGACGGTTGCTGTGATTAACACGAAGGGATCCTAATTCAAGTGTGCACTTTGGCTGCTCCAACATCCAACGTGCCTTAAAATATCCTGCATCTGAGTGACAGAGATGTTCTCGTGCGGGCATCCCACAGGCAGAAGGGGGAGCGCGCCCGGCTCCAGCGCAGCAGCTGGTGGTCGAGGCCGCTGCCTTTTGGGACAGAGGAAATGGCTCTGGGGCCTCGAGTTCAACTCCCGGAGACCAGGTCTTCTGGGAGCCAACGGTGGGTCCATCTAGGAGGGGAAGCGCCAGAGTCATGGCCCACCAGCCATAAGGTCATTCGCCTGACCCCGTCTCCATCAGACTGGGTCTGTGCTGCAACCTGCCTCCTGCCGGGGACGGTGGCGCCCAGTCTTCCTTTGGGAAACCGCCCTCCCCTCTCTCGGTCCAAGTGGCTCAGGCTGGGCTCACCCTCTGCCAGCCCCACCCTACACGCTCACACACAGATGCACACACGCACTCGTGCACACACATGTTCCCCCACAAAAACCCCCACTCACACGTTCACACTCCACATACTTCCTCACCTCAGGCTGGGCTCCAGACATGGTCGGATGAGGAAGACTCCCCCCGGCAGCTGCGGGGGCTTCTGAGCCCTTGGTGGGTGGGGGGGGGGACTGCTGCTGGACAGACTAGGTCAGTGGGTCCCAGGAGCCGCCCTCACAGGGGAGTGGGGCATCGTGAGACCCTGGATGTGTCAACCCCACTCACCTGTGGACCCTCCTCTCCACATGCACCTGCCCGAGCTGGGTTCTCATCAGTTCCTCCTCCAAACGCCTGAGGGTTCCCGCAGACACCCCAGAGAGGATAGCACGGTCCCGCGGCAGCTGTTCCGAGCCACTGGCCTGAAGACACCTCGCCGATACTACAGGGCCCTGTCCCCTCCCTCTGGCTCCAGCTCTACCTCCCCATCCCCCGAGCCCCTGCAGTGGGTCCCAGCCGCAGGGCAATCCTGTGTGGCTGCAACCCTCTGCGACAACCTTAGCACGACAGCTTGTGAGTAACGGACCCACGAGGACTCGTGACGGGGCAAAGTCACCTCCCAAGAGGGGAGAGGAGCCGGAAGCACGTGAGCCCAGTCACCGGTGTGACGGCCACCGAGGCGGGCGTCGGTGCAGGAACACGGCACTCGGGCCGTCCTGCTGACGAGCTTGTGTGGGGCACCCAGACCCCTGCCCCTGCTCCCACCCTGAGTGCAGGCCTCCGGGCACCGTGGGCTGAGCCTCGCCTTGTCGGGACTCCCGGCTCCCAGCCCCTCCGGCCGGCCCAGCGGCGCCTCCGCCGCAGTTAAGGGAGGGGCTTCTGGAACAAGACGCCCTCAGGAGCCAATCTTCTTTTCTACCATTTCCCAAGGTTTGCTATTCAAGGCGGGCAATCATCTCCTCACGTCAAGATCCTTCACTTAATCACATCTGCAAAGACCCTTTCCAGTCACAGTCACAGGCTCTGGGGACTTGGACGTGGGGAGAGCTTCTAGGGGCCACCATGAAATCCCCCCACAGCGACTTGCTGGCAAGGCCCCCTTTGTGTTTCCAGGTGAGGCAGACGCAGCCTCAGGATCCCTGCGCCCCAGGGGACTTGATGGTTGACGGAGGCTTCTGCAGGCTGAGCCCAGCCCTGCAGGCAGGTCTCGGGAGCCAGAGAACAGACTTGGCAGCTGCAGGCCCAGGGGGACAAGGCTGCTTTGCTTAAAAAAGTGTTGACTCTGCAAAGTGAAGCGAAACAGGTGGGGGCAGGTGCTGGGAGCATATCTGGGCCCTCCTGGGTGTGCGCTGGAGCGCAGCGTGTGCCACCAGGCTCTGCCCTCTTCCCTTCCCGACTCAGCCGCTTGCCTGCAAAACAAAAGGAAGTCGAGGAGAGAGATTACGATGATGATGACAATGATCGTTTCTGCTAATAATGTACTACAACAAGCGCTGGCTGCTGGTTCCCGGGTCTGCAGACCCACACACAGGAAAGAGGGGGGTCCCTCCCCTAGGGAGTCTTCCTTCTAGAAAGAGCCGAGAGCAGTCCTCCCCAGGCAGCCTCACCGGACACATCTCATGATGGAGCTCGTTTAATATTTCCTCTCAAGTTATCCACTTTCTCCCACAGGGTGTGTTGGAAATGTTGCCTCCACCCCAGAAGGACCACACGTTTTTCTGTCCCTGGTGCTATAGGTTTTTGGTTGATTGTGTTTATTGCAAAATACTCCAGGTCAGCTATAATAAACGCAGATCACATAGTTATACGTAAAGTGAAAGCCCACCAAAACAATACCATCCACAGAGATGACGGCAGAAAACGGATGCAGGTGTGATCGTCCAGACATGTTCTGTGATGCATAAGAGCACACCTGTGCACACACCTGTATACATGTGCGCGCGCACGTGCAAGTGCAGAGGGACACACGTGCAAACCAATCCACACGTGTACACACAGAGATGAGCATATACATAAACATGCGCACCCATGCACACGTGTACACATACCTACGCATACATGCACGTGCCTGTACACACATGCACACATTTGCATGCAGAAAGAGAGACACACACTCTCTCACACACACAGGAAACATGAGTTTCCTACAGACTTTGTAACGAGATTAAGATTCGAGGATTCACATCATCCTACAATTTGCTTTTACACTTAACAATATACGAGGACCCTTCCCACGTCAGGGCTCAGGACCGTCCCACCCATCTCAGGGCTGCACCATATTCCATTATGAACGCCCTTCAACGTGCTCGCCTGTTTCTCCACTTCTGCACATTGAGATGGTGACTCTTGGCGATTTCCTGACACAAAAGATGCTGCGTTGAACCTTGTTTGTAACACATCCTTGCACACTCATACTAGTATTTCTGTAGCATAGAACTGATCCGTGAACTTAAGGAACAGACTGCCCAGTAAGAATGAGCTTCTGAAAATCATACTATGGGAAAAATAAAGTGTTCTCTTCAGTCTAAATTAAATTCTTCCAAAGAAACGGGCACGGGATGTCAACGCACCCATCTGCATGAGTCTCATCCAAATGCCAGCCCTCGAAACGTTCCATTTACCTGAAACATTCCCATAGGCTGTCTACATTAATCAGCCTCAACGGATAATTGTTTGACGAGCTACATGTTGTCATAATGTCTTTGATACTTTGGGAGGAGGTGACATAATATTGTGACAGTGTACCGTAACACTTACGAAATCTTAATAACCCATGCATGCCGAAGGTCATGAATTCCCAGCCAAGCCCAGGCCTCACACCCCGCAGTATCTTTGCCGGAGACAAATTGCCTCTGCTTGGGAGGGGCTGCAGTCTTCAGGGAGACACGAAGTCACGTCACTTCTCACCGTGCTTCATTTGTGAACAGGATGTGACAGGTCTCTCCTTTGAAATATCCAATTGGAAATATAGAAAGAGGGATTGAAGTAGGATTTCCCCGCAGCTACGTGTTTCTCCCTCCTCTCTTTGAAGAATAAAATATTCCAATTAAGACTTGGTAACTAAATAGTATTGCCTAAGGAACTACATATGAAGTCGAATGTTCTCTCCCTCGCCCTTGACAACAGCAAAATGTACTTTTAACCTTAGCAATGAGAGTCACAGAGACTCTCCTACAAAGACAGGGTTGCATTTTTTTTTTCTTCCAACCCATGAGACCCAGATACATACACGGGAAGCTTGATTTATTTTGCAAAGTGAGTGTCATCCAGAGGCTGAAGTGTTTAAAAATCAGTCATTCCATCTAATTAGACCTCTCAGTAGCTCTGAAACTTAATATTACACCAATCGTGACACTAATGAGCTCGATGATGCTGGGCGTTTTGGAGAGAACCAGCTTTGCAGGCGCCGTGGGATCTGGACACTTGGGTGGTTTTGGGGGTACGTACAGCATTGTCTCAGCCTCGTTTCTGCAACTTAATTTAGGATCCAAGAGCCTGTTTTAACAAGACCACCCGCATCCAAGGGCTCTGGCTGTTTAGCTTGCTCCATTTGGGGAGGAAAAGGGAAAATACGTACATAACCAACCACGACTTAACAGAACCGACCTGCCATTTATTCAACTTTTTTCAAAACCCCATGTTTGTAGCATCGACATCATTAAAAAGCCTCTAAGCAGGATGAGGATCTGGGTCCTGTATATATTAATACAATCATTGATTTTCACCGAGCCAACACCTCACCGGCACCGGGAAACCTAACAACACGGTGTGAAAACATCGCTCATGTCAATTTCCACTGTACACTGTTAACATCCAATTTTGAGAGCACATCTTTCATTTGTAAAAGCAAATTGCTAGGAAAAGCAATTGCTACTGGCATTCTATGTTTCTAGTTCCAGCATGTATCCTCATGGAAAATTTATAGGAAAAAGTTTGTACGTTTCTCTACAGCCCGTATAGACCTGGTGTTTATCATACATTTGGACACATATGTGGCCTGATCATCTTTTTAAATGATGACCCGTATGAATTCAAAACGAGGTTACTTTAGGATGCATCCATTGAATAACGTTTGCACGGAAGGATTAAAAATAAAAGGCAGAAAGAGAAGATGCTATAGACCTACTGAAAGACACGAGCTTGAAGGATCTCTAGCATCTCGTACGGGTGCTTCTCAACCAACAGCCCAAAGCCGTAAAGCTGTAAATCTCACTCGACTGGGGAGTTAATACGAATGACTCTGGGAATTAAAGCAAGGAAATTAAGGATATTTGTGGGAGAGTTCGGGGAAACCAATTGTTCTCTGGAACTGTTGATTGAATGATAAGTCAAGTAGTGTTAGCATCAAGCAGAGAGTGCAGACCAGAGCAGTAAATAAAAGAACGATACATTTGAAATGCAATTATTGCAAAGGGCACCAAGCAATCACCTATTAAATGAACTGCTTGGCGCTGAACGCCTTTGAAGCTCCCAGTATGTCTTTGTATGTGTGTAAAGTATAGAAAAACGGGGGGGGGGGAGGAATGTGAGTAGAATAATAGTGGGAGCAGAACTGAGAAAACCTGTCAGATCAGGCAGCTGATAATAATAATTCGGGTGACAACAGATCATGAGGCAGAGCCATAAAGTGGGTAACTATAAGTATTAATAAAAACGAGGCAAAAATGTGCTAGTATAAAAGCCATGATGTCCAGACCAGGCGCTCAGAATAATTAACCTGTCAAGGATACGATTCAAGGAGCTGCTTAGCTCTAGCCTGACCTCAGGAACGGAGCAAGAATTCAGGTTGCAGTGTGCCCGCATCTGTGGCCTGCTGGTCTGCTGTGCTTGGCTTGCGTCATGCTTTTCATTTCGGTTTTTTAATGAGCCGCCAATATTTAAGACTTGGGCAATTTTGCATCAAACACCGGGATTCCTGGCTTTCCTGGGAAATTAAGATCTGACAGCATTGTGGCCCCCTTACCACATGACTGGAAGGCACTAGAGCTACGGGGAGGTGGGGGGGAGGGGGAGTTCCTCTCTCTCCTCTGCACACCAAGTGTGTTTTACTTATTTACACACCCTGCCTGACCCCTTTTGAGGCCTCTTGTTCAAGAGCACACGTGGTGTGAGCTGCATCTTCTTTCCTAACAGACCAATGAGGCAGCTCAGTATCATTTGGTCCAGGGGCTGGGAGACACGGGCTGCCCTGGCCTTCATACGTTTATATGCATAGCAGCTTTCTTTATAATAGATCACCGTAAAGATTATATGAAGATTACAGGAGTTTGTGAGCTCCGTGTTGCCCGGGGAGAAGACAAATTTCTCATTCTTCTAAAAAGCTCACTTTGCAACTGGAATTTCACCTGAACCAAGTAAACAAAACTGTCATCTAACTTGAATGGGGAAAAGAAGTATTAGGAAAGGATCACTCTATTTTCAACTCTCCTATTATTAAGTTTGACTGATTTTTCCAGGGATGGGATTGTTACGGGGCGACTTTAAAATGAACCCAGCAGAAACCACTCTTCAGGGTTTATAATAGAAACATTTAAAAATTTAAATCACCAGTGAAAGATTGAAGCCGTGTGGTTTGGAAGCTGTGATTTTTTTGGAAGGGAGCATCTATTTTCCATGAAAAGTGCAGCCTGATGCAGCACTTGCCCCTCAGCCTGGGCCTAACCGCACGGCTGGTGAAGCCACTGAGAGGTGAGCAAGTGACCTTGGACTTGCCAAGGTCAGGGTAACAAGCTGCCTGTCTCCTGGTTGTAGACCTAGGGTACCACCCTGAAGATGCTGCTGAGAGAGAGGAAAAGCTCCTTACATTTGAAGGTGAGGACAGTGTTCCAAGCTGGCTGGGAGCCCATCTCTGTTACAAGACCCCCCCAGAGGGCTTGTGTACTCAGCGGGGAAAAAGTGGGCTTCAGAAACCACCCACTAGGCAGTGGTCCCTCCAGGATATGGATGTGCCTTATTGGTCGACAACAATTCTTGAGCACTCAGGGAGCAGTGACAGCACACGTAACATGCTTAACACACTGCCTGGCACACCGCACGTGGTAGGGATGTGCTGGCTCTCGGCGCCGAGGGACTGCTCTTCAAGTTAACGGTTCAAGGGTAAGGAGTGCAAATCCTGGACCCCTATTTGTCGTCTGGGAAAGTTATTTGATTGTTAAACTTCATCTCTAACATTAGAATAATAACTCCTACTTTGTAAGAATTCCACGAGGTAACATGAAAAATGTTAGCTCAAGGCAAGCATATAGATATTATTATTATTACTACATACGGCCTATGTCTTCCCCAGGACTCACCTTTCAGGAATTGAATGGATGTGACCTAATAAATTGGATGGCTATTGGCCCTGGCACCAATAACTCAGAACAACTTTTTTCAAACAACAATTTAGGAAATGAGGGCTGGGCAAAATACTTCTCATAGCCCGTCTACTGCGTTAACTGATTCAAAATGTGCACACGGGGGGCTTCCCTGGTGACGCAGTGGTTAAGAATCCGCCTGCCAATGCAGGGGACACGGGTTCGAGCCCTGGTTAAGGAACTAAGATCTTACGTGCCACGGGGCAACTAAGCCTGTGCGCCACAACTACTGAGCCTGCGCTCTAGAGCCCGTGAGCCACAACTACTGAAGCCTGTGTGCCTACAGCCCATGCTCTGCAACAAGAGATGCCACTGCAATGAGAAGCCCGTGCACCGCAACAAAGAGTAGCCCCCGCTCGCTGCAACTAGAGAAAAGCCCGCGCGCAGCAACGAAGACCCAACACAGCCAAAAATTAATTAATTAATTAATTTAATTTTTAAAAATGTGCACGTGGGTGTGCCTGCCAGAGGGACCGGAAACCCGAGCCTTGTCCCCACGGGCACCTGCCACCTGTTACGAGACAAAGGGCTCACTGCACAGTCTGAGCTGATGTGCTGTTTGCTCCTGGTGGCCGAAGCAGGACTTCATGACTCATGCACGATTGTAAACTTTTATTTTCTTTCGTAGACTTGGTTATTATTACCATTCCTACTCTCGAGGAAGGAAATATGGATTTAACTCAGTTCATAAAAGCATGTGGAGATAATGCCTCCAGGACCCAGGGCAGCACCAAGATACGATTAAGGGAGGTATTTGCTTTCTTGCTGTTTCCCATCAAGACCCACTGTTACCACGGCTTTGTCAAATCTTCTGCCTCACGAGGTTAACGTGGGCTTGCGGGACACTCAGGCCGGCTAGCAATCACAGTGGAACTGCTGTGAGAGCTGTTGGGATCTTCTTTGGAACAAACTACAGGCCATCCAAAGAAATAACCAAGTTTTAACCCTGTCCACGGATGTCTGTCCCAATAAAGCATCTAAATGTTCACATTACACCGTGACTGCGTAGCAGAGGGAGAAGTTGAATCGTTGCTTGAAGTATTCATTGGGTGGAATAACCAAACCTAAAATCCATGTGTTTTTTTCTTTTTAGTGGTTTGGGTTTTTGTTTGTTTGGGTTTTTTTTACATCTTTATTGGAGTATAATTGCTTTACAATGGTGGGTTAGTTTCTGCTTTATAACAAAGTGAATCAGTTATACATACACATATGTCCTCATATCTCTTCCCTCTTGCGTCTCCCTCCCTCCCACCCTCCCTATCCCACCCGTCCAGGCAGCCACAAAGCTCCGAGTTGATCTCCCTGTGCTATGCGGCTGCTTCCCACTAGCTCTCTACCTTACTTTTGTTAGTGTGTATATGTCCATGCCTCTCTCTCGCTTTGTCACAGCTCACCCTTCCCCCTCCCCATATCCTCAATTCCATTCTCTAGTAGGTCTGTGTCTTTATTCCTGTCTTACCCCTAGGTTCTTCATGACATTTTTTTTTCTTAAATTCCATATATATGTGTTAGCATACTGCCAACAAAGACATGAAAGAATGCTCAACACCATTAATCATTAGAGAAATGCAAATCAAAACTACAATGAGATATCATCTCACACCAGTCAGAATGGCCATCATCAAAAAATCTAGAAACAATAAATGCTGGAGAGCGTGTGGAGAAAAGGGAACACTCTTGCACTGCTGGTGGGAATGTGAATTGGTACAGCCTCTATGGAGAACAGTATGGAGGTTCCTTAAAAAACTACAAATAGAATTACCATATGACCCAGCAATCCCACTACTGGGCATATACCCTGACAAAACCATAATTCAAAAAGAGTCATGTACCAAAATGTTCATTGCAGCTCTATTTACAATAGCCCGGAGATGGAAACAACCTAAGTGTCCATCATTAGATGAATGGATAAAGAAGATGTGGCACATATATACAATGGAATATTACTCAGCCATAAAAAGAAACGAAATTGAGCTATTTGTAATGAGGTGGATAGACCTAGAGTCTGTGATACAGAGTGAAGTAAGTCAGAAAGAGAAAGACAAATACCGTATGGTTTGGGTTTTTAAAATCATGATTATTTTGTTTTCTAATTGGCTAGAAAATTCCATCTTCAGGTCCATAATAATTGCCTTAAATTCACCTTCTTTGGCAGACAGCGACCAAGAAGTTAACTGCAGCAAGGCAGGTGTTGGTGCCCCAAATAATCAGAACGTAAGGGGCCCTCGGGGTGGAGGGCACCAAGCACTGGAGGGGCAGCTCGGCTTTCTTTGAGCAAAGGCCTGGGGGCTCACAGGTGATTCTGGAGAGGAGGAGTGTGGGTTTCTGTCTGGGATTCACGGCCTACACCCTCCAGAAGGAAGCTGAGTGCGTCTCTTATTAAGTGGCACATGCGCACCTTTGAACACCGGATTCACCACCCACACGTCCAGGAAACAGCCGCCCACCCAAACTCGGCACCATCAGCGACGGCATTTCATCCTCTCAGTACCCCACCTTCTCAGCCAGGACCGAGAACTCCTCTGGTCGTTTGGTACGATGGGATTTGATCCTATTTTCCAGCTGGCGACCTCACTCCTCAAGAGGAAGCGCTAACAGCTTGAGGTTTTCTGGAAGGTGCCTGCAGTGGAAGGAGAGAACGTGCATGTTACAGCAACAAAAGCCCATGTCGTGAGTTATCTCTTCCTCTGTGTATTCGAGGGAAATAATTTCTCATTTGAACTCCTGAATTTTCTCCTGACCAGCAAAGAGTTTCCGGCTTCTGGGTGGGCAGCGTTCTGCTAATGGGACCCTCGAGGGCCCCTCCCACTAGCTGTCTTGCACCCGATCCTTATTTTTACAAAGACATACCATCTGCTCCCAGACACTCCGAAGGGATCCTCCATGTCTTACGGGGTGTTTATCGTATGTTAGCCATTTCTGTGCATGCAGAAATATTTTGAAAACTGCCAAGTCTACACGTATGAAAAATGCATTGAGGTTGCTATTTGTCAAGCATTTCCTGCCATTTGTCTCAATTCATGCACCAATTTCAACATCCATCTCAGAAACCCACAGCGTGGCTCTAAGCCCTGCACCCGCCCCCTTTCCTCTCAGAACCAAACTATCTACAGTCTATTTTCTAAGCATAGGAAAGATGTCACTGCATTTGGTTCTCAGTCTATACCAAGAAATGGTATAACGTATGGGAGGGGAGCCTAATTTTTACCAATGTATTGAGCTCTCTGGCTGTAATCGCAAATGGATAAAACACGGTCTGCCATTCAGAATTCTCTTTATGTCTTCAGAATCCACATTTGGAAGTGTAATTTTTATAGTGGTAGTGCAAGTTTTAACCCTGTCCGTGGGTGTCTGTCCCAATAAAGTATCTAAATTTTCACATTACACCGTGACTATGTAGCAGAGGGAGAAGTTGAATAGTTGCTTGAAGTATTCATTGGGTGTAACAGCCAAAGCTAAAATCCATGTGTTTTTTTTTCTTTTTAGTGGTTTGGGTTTTTTAAATCATGATTATTTTTCGTTTTGTTTTCTAATTGGCTAGAAAATTCTGTCTTCAGGTCCATAATAATTGCCTTAAATCTACCTTCTTTGGCAGACAGAGACCAAGAATTCAACTGCAACAAGGCAGATGTTAGAACAGCTTCTTTCCAAATAGCTCAAAGTCTCCCTGTCAGTGAAATCTCAAATTCTATCACTGTAAAAAAGTAAAATAAAAAGGGAACCAGCATATCCATTTCCATCTGTTTTATCCTCTCATTATACCTTGTTATTTAAAGGGAACACGATCAAGCCACATGACTTGTACCTGACAGTAATACTGCAAAAATGAAGTCCCTACCAGAGAACTTGAATAAAGAAGATGATTCCTACTAACGTATCAAATTGTATCAATAAACCTGCATGGCTCTTAGGTGTCACTAACAGAATTAAATGAGTGTTTAAGGGGTTAAGTAGGATCTAGTGACATCTGTCAGCCAGCAAAAGGGAGCCGGGGGCATGGGAGGGGCACTTCCGTTCCAGGTCAGTCCACCCCTGTCTGTCAGGCAAATACAATAGGAATTACTTAATTTAACACCGTTTCAGTTCTAATTAAATTCTATTTTCTAAATCCTGAATAAATACATTACAATTGTCTCTTCGGTCAAACGGAGAGAAAGAGTCATCTTTTAATGACTCCCCTGAGAATTTAATGCCTATTCTATCTGTGAGAAAAATGATTCCAACATCCCTGGAATACATTGAAGGGATAATGGTTATTTAAACATGCCAAGTCTTTATAGAGTAGATAAGTATTTGAATTTGCATTTATGAAAATCAAAAAGAGAGCTCGGGAAGCAGGTACCAGGTTGCGACTTCCCAGGCCACGGAAACCATCGAGTTGGAAGATCAGGAAGTGAGGAGGGGGAAGCTGTTCTTTCCCCAAAGGACCTTCCACTGGCCTCTCTGTCCCCCACCACTGCATTCCTGCAAGTGGTCTTGAAAACAGCGTCACCGCTGGCCCGCCGGCCGCTGGCCCGCCGGCCTGGTTTATGCCATCAGCAGCTCCCGTGACTCTGCCGTCAAGACCAGAAGAGCCGACGTGGATGCCGTGGCCAGCTTGGCCCTCAGGGCTCTTCACCACCACAGCCTGGGCACTCTTTTGTTTCCTGCCCTTCCTGCTCACTGTTCCCTTGGACCCCAGGACCTTTGCACATGCTCTTTTCTGTTTGTAAAGCTCAATCTCACACACACACACACACACACACTACAATTTGTAATCACCTAATTACTGATGTCATTATTGGATACTTGCTTATCTCTCCTGATCGGCAGGAAATTAGGGCCCTCATCTAATTTGTTCAGTATCACAGCGCCAGTACATTTTTGCCCAGCACGCAGTATGCGCTCAATAAGCTTCTGATTGAACAAATGAGTGAATCAATCAATCAATGCCCTACTTTGCAAATTCTGTTGAGCCTAAAAATAAACAAGCCATTTAGTCAAGCTATTTCCTGATTACTCCCATAATCCAATACGTCGTACATTCAGAACGACTGAATGTTCATTAATATCCCTCTAATACCCCTTTATTCCATTCCTTACAATTTTCAGAGGGGTCAGCCCATCACAATTTACCCCAGAGACGTTGAACTCCTCTCCCAGCACCACACTTAAGCCCCTTCGTTTTCTGTGCCTGTGTTTCCTTCCTGGGCTGCTTCCAACGCCCTGCAGCTACATTCCCCTCCCAAGTTCTACGCACAGGGACCGGGCTTCCGGAGACATGGGCCTCCTTCTGCCTCCACGCCCCTGCCTGAGAGGTGTCTGTGACCCCCGGGTGCTCTTTGCAAATGTGGCCGTGTGTGTTCCCCCCCGTCTGAGCTCCAAGGGACGCCTGGGGAGATGAGCCGTGGGTTCCAAGCTGGAAAGGCAGCCTGCGCCTTCCAGCCAGCAGCTCAGCTACGCCAGGGGGAGGCGTCACGGACAGATAGAGCCCGCGGGGAAGGGGTGGCTGGCAAGTGTTAACCACCAGCTTTCAGGAGAAAGGATGGGAAGGTCCTGATCTGCAATGTTCGCTGATTTCCATGGTGTAAACTCTCTCTTTGCGGTCAAGGGTGGTCAGGGATGTGGTGTCCCAAGCATGGAGGGAGGAAGAGGTGGTGAGCACAGTCAACTGTCCCAGGCCCCAGGAGCCGCCTGGAGCACCCCGGGGACTGTGGGGTTCATGCGAGAAGATCAAGGAGCTGAGAGATCTCCATCCCTTTTGCCCAGCTGGGTCCTTACCCTGCACCCACCCTGTGTCACATTCTTCACAGCACTGACCCCTCCACCTGCAGTGACGTGCTGATTTCCCTGCAGTGATGTTCAGGGGAACAGAGGCCTTGCCCGTCCTCTTCAGAGGAAGCCCGGCCCGCCGCCCGGCTCCGTGCTTGTTCATCACCTCTGTCTTGATTCCTTCCTTCAGTGGAAGATGGCTTCTGCCTCCGGCTACCAGAAGCTGCCAGAAGCAGCTAGATTAAGTCTCATCTCTAAGTGCTCACGGGCCGTTTTCTTCCCGGAGGTCTTAGAGTATTTACCTAATGAAAAGCCCGCACACCTAATTCAGATATTTCATGGAAGCCATCCCCGCAGCTCTAAAAACTTCCGTTTAAAACATAAGCAACATTCTAGAATATCTGGATGAAAATGATCAAAATAAGAATAATGGTAAAATGTGCAAATGTAGACCAGGGGTCAAAACACACGAGAAACCTCGAATCTCCAGTTCCTTTTACCTTGAACCAGAGCCCAGGAAATGCATCTGCTTAGCCTGACTCTTATATTTCAAATTCCAACCTCTCTCACTGGTCCTGCCTTCTTCTGGTAGCTAAGGAGACACATCTCTTCGAATAGAAACCCAAACATTTACATCCTGTGAAACAGGCTTGGGAATCAGACTCCAGATCCTGGGGCCTCTGGGAGCCTGGGAACCAGATCTCCCATCTGCCCTGAAGAGCCGACCGAAGGGGCTTGTGGGAGGTGGAAGGAGAGGATCCCGGGCTTGCAAAGCTCTCCAGACTTTGACTTCGTTCTGTGTTTGTTTGGGGGCGCAGGGGGTGCTCATGTCGAAGAGAGAGACAGAGACAGAGAGAGAGGGTCCTTGTTATAGACGAGGAAGAGCAGCCTCTTTGCTGAGGAGCTATATAATCCAAACGGAGGCAAATAGCAAGGCTGGAAGCACAGCTGCTTATGCAAATTTGCGTCTCAGAAGTTTGAGTCAGAGGTCAAGTATGAGCCGCAGAATCATGCCAGCACTAACGAAGCAGCCCCCCGGCCGAGAGCCAGCTTCTGGGCACGGGGGCGGTGGAGGAACGCCCCTTTCTACAGGGACAGCTGAGGATCTCCATCCGCCATCACCTCTGACGCTGGGCACAGGGAGCCCTGTGTGTGCGATGGTGGAGCAGTGGTGGGGCCCCTGCGCAACGGCGTGAGCAGCTGTCTGAAAGCAGAACTCATCTTGACAGTCGTCATTCCTGCTTGTCCCTTTACAAATTGAGCTACTTTTTAAAGGCATGATCTTGCCACCCTCCCCTTCTATTCATTGGTCCCCCTGGGATCTGTCCCCGTGGCAATGTGCCCCAACTATGCCACTGCCCTCAAGATGGTAGGGTCAGCCACCCTATTATCTTAAGGGAAATAGCGGAGTTGTCAGCCTTGTTATCTGAGTGTGACGCTGCTGAGGGTTGTGGGGAAGGAGCTCTCACACTGTTGATGATGATGAGAGAGTAAATCTGTGGAACGTCTTTACATTGTTCTTTGTTTCTTTCTTTCTTTCTTTCTTCTTACTTTGCAGGGCACGTGGACCCTATCACTTAGAAGTTAAAATGTGCATCCCCTTTGACCCAATTCCATTTCCAAATCTATCTACAGAAATAATACCCTAGACGAACAAAGACACACATATATGGATAATCATCATGAAGGATAGTAGAAACCTGGAAACAACCTAAACACTTACCAAGAGTAGTCTGTTTAATTTGAGGGCGCCCGTATAATGGCATGATCTGTGCAGCTCATACAGGGCTGCAGATCGAAAGATAATGGGGAAAAGATGCTCTCCCAGGATGTTTTAGCAATCAGTTCTGTTAAGGTATAATTGACATTTAATAAACTGCACATATCTAAAGTGTGTAATTGGATACATTTTGACATAGGGCACACTCATGAAACCATCCCCAATCTATTTATATCTTGGACCACATCCCCATCCGAGGCTGCCTCCTGCCCTTCCTCACGCCTCCCTATCCCACTCCTGCTTCCCTGCCCAGGCAACCACTGACCTGCTCTCCGTCACTTTAGATTAATTTCCATTTTCCAGATGTTTATGTAAGTGGAAGCACACAGGGCATATTCAGCTCTGTCAGGCTTCTTTCACTCGCCTAATTGCTTTCAAATCCATCCATGTTGCTGCTGGGACCATAGGCTCATCCCGTTTTTATCGCCAAGAAGTTTCCATTGCACGGATGCCTTGCAGTTCATCAGTTCTTCTGTTGATGGACATTTGGATTGTTTTATTGGGGGGTTAATACAAATGAAATAGCTACGAACAGTCTTGTATGTGTTCTTGCACAGACACGTGCTTCCTTTTCTATAAATACCTAGGAATGGAATGTCTAGATCATATGCTAGGTGTAGGTTTAATGTTTCTTTAATGAGGTATAATTGACATACGACATTGTATCAGTTTCAAGCGTACGATAAGATGATTTTATATTTGTATAAGGATTAACTTTTTAAGAAACAGCCTAACTGCCTTCCAAGGTGGTTGCCACATTTATATGCAGATATATATACATTTATATATATATTTGTTCATATATGCATAAACCACCACAAAAATTTGTACATAAACAGATTCAGGTGTGTGTATGTGTTTGTATCCTCATCACGTAGGACAATTCACATCAAATTCTTTTTTTTTTAACATCTTTTTTGGGGCACAATTGCCCCACAATGGTGTGTCATCCCCCGCCCTACAACAAAGTGAATCAGCTATTCATATACATATGTTCCCATATCTCTTCCCTCTTGCGTCTCCCTCCCTCCCACCCTCCCTATCCCACCCCTCCAGGCTGTCACAAAGCACCGAGCCAATATCCCTGTGCCATGCGGCTGCTTCCCACTAGCTATCTACCTTACTACGTTTGTTAGTGTGTATATGTCCATGACTCTCTCTCGCCCCGTCACAGCTCACCCTTCCCCCTCGCCATAACCTCAAGTCCGTTCTCTAGGAGGTCTGCATCTTTATTCCTGCCTTACCCCTAGGTTCTTCATGACATTTTTTTTTTCTTAAATTCCATATATATGTGTTAGCATACGGTATTTGTCTTTCTCTTTCTGACTTACTTCACTCTGTATGACAGACTCTAGGTCTATCCACCTCACTGCAAATAGCTCAATTTCGTTTCTTTTTATGGCTGAGTAATATTCCATTGTATATATGTGCCACATCTTCTTTATCCATTCATCTGATCACATCAAATTCTTAACCACACTTACCTCCACAAGGTACAATTGAGACTCTGAATTTTTACTTGAGTTTTGGAATAGTTTTCCAGCATGTGTTACTTTTATATGTTTTAAAAATTATTTTATAGATAATAGAGTGTGTCTGGGATTGAAAATTTGAATCCATCTCAGCCTTGACCCAGTGAAGGTCCCTGTCATCACCAACGTGGGACTTGATCCAGGTGTGCATTACAACCCACTCAGGCCTTTATCTGCACAACCCCGGGCACCTGTCCCCACCTATGGAATGACTGTAGGACCTCCAGGTGAGAGTGTGCAGTCAAGTTCAAAGGAGCAGCTCCACCACCCAGGCACCCTAGATTCTGGGGTCGACCAGCCCAGCACTCACAGCCTCTGTCTCCCCTCAATAAACGTGCAGTGTGACTCAGTGACCCCAGATGTCTGTTCCAGTGATCAAAATCCTTTGCTGTATTTTTTCTTTCAAATGATAATCATGTATCTTACAAACATACTATTCCATGAGGTTGTTTTACTAATGTTTCTGAGGGCACCTAGCCAGCCCTTTATACCATTAAAAAACAAAAGAAAGACTATTTTGCAGATGTTAGGTTGCAACTGTGTTTTGAACAGTGGCCTGAGAGCAACTTTTCTAAGCAGTGTCAGCTCTCTTCTCTTAGACTAACAGCAAACTCTGCATTTTTGAAAGACCAACTTTTGAGCAGATGCCACATAAGCTCTGGGGAAAGCTTAACAAACACGGCTCCCCATGGGTGAAGTTTACGAGACGCACCTCTGTTGGGGGCCACATCCCAGCTCCCAACGCACCACGCAGCTTACTGATGCTCTGCAGTAAGGTGACACTCGGAGGGCGTGAGAGGGGTCACAGCCATCATGCGCGAGGACCAGACCGCCCAGGGCTCCTTCCCGCCCAAACGAATTCCAACCTGTGTTGGGACTCGTCACAGTTCTCAGGAAAGAAACTCCCCTCTAAGAATTAGGACACTGCTGGGGTAGAGACCAGACACTCTTATTTCAGAAGACATCGGTTATAGCCATGGGTCCGTGCACTGGGCCGAAGCATGCAAGGGTTGCCAGAATGATCTGCAGGCCCTCTCATGCCTTTAGTTAAATATAAATGCTTCAGGGTAGAATTGACTTAAGTTACTGTTATATTAGTACTCATTTTTTAAATTTTTTAAAAGTTAGTTGTCCCCATTTGTATCAATAATATAAAATCGAAACATCATTTTGAGTCAGTTTTATGGATTTCTATAAATGGACACACAACTTACTTTATGACTTTTGTAAATTAGTGAGTATCTGTAGATATCAATTTTCTCATCTGTAAAACGAAGATAATAGCACCTGTCTTGCAGGCTGGCATGTGTTAAATTACTTAATTAGAAGCAGTAGTGAGTGCATGATAAGGGCTACGGCAGTGTTGACTATGAAAGTTCATATTATTTCTTTCTAAAGCTGGATCCCCTTTTCTGCAATATAAGACTCCTATTATCACTCATTCATTCATTTATATGACCAATATTTATTGAGTGCCTACTATAAGCAGGTGGTAAAGTCTCAGCTAGTTGTAGTGAACAAAGCAAAATTTAAAATCAGGGAACAGAGGCATGATGTGGAAGTGCAGATGCCCCAGGACGCATCAAGGGGACCCACCAGGGACAGTGATAGGAAACTCAAGGGATGGAAATCAACAAAGGCTTGGAGTGGAGCCATGAGTCCGTTTTAGAAAGAACCCTCGGCAGAGGAGCAGAGAACAGCTGCAGGGGAAGCAAATTCACAGGCAGTTGCACAGTTCTGATGGAAGGATGATGAAGTTTTGGAAGGGAGGCCAGGAAATGTAGGAGAGAGTCAGGAAGATAAGGTTTGGAGATGGACCGAATATGAGAGTTAAGGAGAAAGAAGTAATTAGGAACGGCTCCTAGATGTTGAGCTTCAGTTTTGGGGTGGGTGGCAAAGACGTTGGCTGCAGTGGGGGGACACTGCCCAAGAAATGGTTCTGTCCCTGGGAAAGGGCCACAGGGGATGAAGATGCAGCTATTCTGAAATAAGAAGGGATTATTGCTTTCATGGATGTCTTCATGGGTGTCTACCTAAGAATCTTTCCTAAAAAAATGGACTCGATACTTTTATTGAGTTATTCAAATACTGATCGTTTAATAGAAGGCACCTTACAAGACAAACCAAACGATGGATGCCTGGGTTGTCACTTATGTTAAAGGAATAATGCATAATTACACATATCACCCCATCAAAGGAGACCTAGAGAGATTAAGAAAATTGACTTTGTTCTTCAACTAAAAGTGGTAGAACATGAATTTGAACCCAGATCTGCATGACTCAAGGCTTTATTGCCTTTCTAAGGGCACCCTGAAGAATTCTCGAGAATTCTTTTGTGGAGGTTAAAAGAAAGAAATCTTGAAAGTAATGAAAAGGTGAGATAACGTCTTGCAGATTTCTAGTGTGAGATACAATTGGTAGGTATTCACGAGCCTTGGCAGGTACTCCAACAGTTTCTTAGAAGATGCACCAACCAGATAGCCAGATAAGATCAAGTTTCTGTAATGGAATTTTTGTTCACTGAGAGAGAGTGAAATACAATTCAAGCAAAGTAGAGTCAAAGACTTCAGATTTTACTTCAACGATGGAGAGACCTGGAAGGATTACTGTTTCCATCTTCAGAACAAGTAAAGGACAAACCGCAAGCCACTGACTTGTTGAACCCACCAAAGAACGTAGGTTGCAGAGTAAACAAAAACATCAAAACCTATGGAGAGGGGACTTCCCTGTGGTGCAGTGGTTGGGAGTCTGCCTGCCAATGCAGGGGACATGGGTTCAAGCCCTGGTCCAGGTAGATCCCACATGTAGCAGAGCAGCTAGGCCCATGCACCACAACTACTGAGCCTGCACTCTAGCGCCCGTGAGCCGCAACTGCTGAGCCCACATGCCACAGCTACTGAAGCCTGCGTGCCTAGAGCCTATGCTCTGCAACAGGAGAAGCCACCGCAATGAGAAGCCCGGGCACTGCAATGAAGAGTAGCCCCAGCTCTCCGCAACTAGAGAGAGCGCACGCACAGCAACGAAGACCCAATGCAGCCAAAAATAAAATAAATTAAAAATAAACAAGACCTGGGGAGAGACAGATGCTGGCGGAGAAAAAGAAGATCCACACATCTGTTATGCAGAGCAGATGTCACCTGATCACATATATACTATAAAAAATTCAGCTTTAAACTGTTCAGTAATTGATAAAGGCCGAGCATGGGTGAGCGTGAGCGCGTAAAGTGCATAGTGACTACAGGCATTGGGAAGGGTCTGCACCGTCTCACAAACACACCAAGTACCACATGTTTGTATGTAAAAATGAAATCTGTGACAAAGATGGCACAAAGGATGGGAGGGAGGAATTAGGAACATATTTCTATAAGTCCCTCACACTGCATATGAAGTGGTAGCATGAAGGTGAACTTAGATTTTTAAAGAGTATATTGTAGATACTAGGGCAAATATTAAAAGAATTAAGAAGTATAAATATGCAATAGAAGAAATAAAACGTAACCATAGAAAGGTTAGTTAAACCTAGAGAAGGCAGAGAGGAGAAATGTTTTTAAAAAGTAAAACAAACAGAACACAGCAAAGTGGTACCTTTTCACCCAATGTTATCAACAATCATTTTAAACGTGAACGGTCTAAATAAAAGACAGTTGAAAGACAGAGATTGTCG
This sequence comes from Globicephala melas, assembly GCF_963455315.2. Lineage (NCBI taxonomy): Eukaryota > Metazoa > Chordata > Mammalia > Artiodactyla > Delphinidae > Globicephala > Globicephala melas. The sequence goes on from NC_083328.1 coordinate 84,429,159, forward strand.
GCTTGGATTAAAAAAATGGAAGACTCAACCATATGCTGTACAGAAGAAATCCATTTTAAATGTAAATACATAGATGCAATAACAGTAGAAAGATAGAGAGTGATATACACGCAAACACAAAACGACAGGAAGCTGACGCGACTATGTTATTTCACACAAAGCAGAGGCAGAATTTAGAACAGGAATTTTATCAGAGCTAAAGAGGGGTGTTACATAACGATAAAAAAGTCAATTATCCAGGAGGAGATAATGCTCTAAAATGTACATGCAACTAACATCACAGCTTGGAAATACTTGAAGCAAAAAAACTAATCCATCCGAAAAGAGACAAAAATAATTACAGCTGGAGACTTCAACACTTTTCTTTCAGTAACTGACATAAAAAGTAGGCAAGGATCATTAGGATATGGCTAACCTAAACAATACCATCATGATTTTGACCTAATTGATATTTATAGAACAGGCCACACAGCAACAGCAAAATAGGCACTTTCTTCTAAAGTGTGAGTGTAAATTCACCAGGAGAGACTATGTTCCACACCATAAAAGAAACCTTAATAAATTTAAAAGAATAGAAGTACTATAAAGTATATACTCAAAGATTCAATTAAACTATAAAAATCCATAACAGAAATACATCTGGAAAAATCTCTAAATATTTGGAAATTAAATAACATACTTCTCAAAAAGACATGGATAAAAAAAGGACTTCTCTGGGGAAATTAAAATAATTTTGAACTGAATGGTGATAAAAATATACCATCAAAATGTGTGGGATGCAGTTTAAGCAGTACTTGGAGGACAGTTTATATTATGACATGCTTATACTAGTAAAAAAAAATTTTTAAATCAATAACCTAAGCTTTCCACTTTGAGGAATTAGAGGAGGAATGTCAAATATTCCTTAAGGAAGCAGAAGGAAGTAAACACTAAAATTTAGGGCAGAAATAAATACAATTGAAAATAGAAAAACAATAGAGAAAATCAGAGAAATTAAAAGCTGACCCTTAGAAAGTTCAGTAAAATTTACAAACCACTATCCAGGTAGAGCAAGAAAAAAAGAATGGATCACAAATTATCAGTACCAAGAATGAAAGAGAGGTGATCATTACCGATCCCCTAGATATTAAGAAAAAGAAGAAAATTTACAAATAATGTTATGTTATAAATTCAACTTAGATGAGATATACCAATCCCTTGAAAGATACAAAAAATACCAAAACTTACTCAGGAAGAAATAGATAACCTGAATAGACCTACGTATATTAAAGAAATTAAATTAGTAGTGAAAAACCTTTCAAAAAAGAAACCTCCTGATCCAGACAGTTTCACTAGCATATTCAATCGAACATTTAAAAAAGAAATATTACCAAATCGAGATAATATCTTCCAAAAATCGTTTTTTAAAAAGAGAACACTACTGCTGTTTCTAACTTCTTGGGGTGGTATATTTCGAACCACGTGTCCTTCCTATAATGAATAACATAATCTCCATTTTAATTCTTAATCACATGTATTTATCAATTTGTTAGGTTTATGTATTATTTCCTTTTAAACAAATAGACATGATTTTTAATTAAAAAAAGAGAGAACACTACTCAAATTATTTTATAAGGTAAGCTTTATCTTAATACCAATAGCAGACAAAGATATTACCAAGAAGGAGGAGGAGAAGAAATAAATACATATTCTTATATTTTAAATCTCTAGGAGTAAGACATAAAGTATTAAAATTCTAGAAGAAAACATCCTCTAGAGATTTCCTAGGGAGAAAATCTACCTGACCTGGCTTTGGAAATAAGTTTGTAGCTGTAACACCAAAAACTTGATCCTTAAAAGGAAAAAAAAATGGTAAATTGGACTTTTTAAAAACAAAAACTTTAACTTTGTGAAATATACTGTCAAGAGAATGAAAAGACAAGCTACAGACTTGGAAAAATATTTTCAAATCACATACCTAATAAAAGACATATATAGTACATATAAAAACCTCTTAAACTCGACAACCCAGTTAAAAACGGGCAAAGATCTGAATAGACACCTCACCAGATGATACATGGATGGCAAGCAAGCATAGGAATAGATGCTGAACATCATTCACTATTAGGGAAATGTACGCTAAACTGCAGTGAAACTCCCCTCCCCCTTGGCAATCATAAGTCTGTTCTCTATGTCTCTGAGTCTATTTGGAAGCTTTATTCTTAATTGCCCCAAACTGGAAACAATTCACATACTCGTTAACAGGTGAATGGATTAGCAAACAGTGGTATACCTGTAAAATGGAATAATACCCAGCAATAGAAAGGAATAAGTGATCCATTCATACAACAATATGGATAATTCAAATGCATTTTGCTAAATGGAAATAGTCAAAGCCGAGAGGGAACACACTGTACGATTCTATTTACACAACACTTGTTGTTTTGAATGTTTATTGGAGTCTAGTTGATTTAAAATGCGTTAGTTTCTGCTGTACAGCAAAGTGAATCAGTTACACATATACATACGTCTACTCTTTTTTAGATTCTTTTCCCATATAGGTCATTACAGAGTTCCCTGTGCTACACAGTAGGTCCTTATTGGTTATCTATTTTATATATAGCAGTGTGCCTTTTAAACAACATTTTGGAAAAGCAAAACCACAGGGTGGAAAAGAGACAAGTGATTGCTGAAATTTGGGGCTGGGGGAGGAATTAACTACAAGAGGCCATACAGAGAAGTAGGACATTTACATGGCCACAAAGTCTCTCTCCCCAAAGTGTTTATTAATTCTTGGAGTGGGTTTAACATATGTCCACACTTTCTTTAATATTCCTCCCTCCAGGAGATGGGGGTTGATTCTTTCCCTTGAGGATGGGCTGGTTTTAGCAATTCACTTCTAATGAAGAGAGCATGGAAAGGGAAAAATAGTAATTTTACAGAGGAGAAGTCTGGGAGACCACCTTATCCAAGTGATCAAGGTTTCCGTCATCCATAACAAATCATCCACAAGCAAGTACCCCTGTGTGGTGTGAGGTGACCCACCTCTGGGGTCTCCTTCTCCCAAGTCCGTAACCTGGATGTGAACATGAGAAAACATCAGACAAACCAAAATCGAGGAACATTCTAGGAAATGCCTAACTGATACCGGCCAGGGTTCTTGGCCTTCCGCAATCGATAGAAATTGATTAGAGGCCAGACAAGAAATTCAGGCAAGGCTTTATCGGGGCTCCTGCTGCAGCAGGGGGAGCGGAAACAAGTAACATCTTCCCTTGCTAGCTCCCCAGGAGAGTTGATCTGGTTCCTTATATGGGGTGAGTGTAGCGGTGGGTCCAGGGCTCGGGCCAGAGGTGGGGCTTGGGTGGTCTGCCCGTCCTTTTGGTGGTGTTGAGTGCTGGAGGCACGAGCAACACGCTGTTTTTCCTCCCGACCCCGCTCTGCTCTTCAGAAGTAGCAGTTGGGTTTTTCCGTCTTTTTGTATCTTCTCTTCTCAACCAGAATTTGCCCCAACGGCACATGCATGCAGTTATTTTTAGTCCTTTATGGTTTCTTTGTATTTTGTTGCTCAATGAGACATTTGTCCAGGTGCAAGCATTGCAGCAAAGGGTCCCAGGTCCCAGACTGTCCCATGACTACCACTCTTCAAACGCTTAGAGGTCAAGAGAGACAAAGAAAGATTGAGAGGTTGTCACAGATTGGAGGGGACGCAGGGACAGGGAGAGTAAACACCACGCTTGGTCCTGGATCTGACCCCGGAACAGGGGAATCTGAGTAACATCTGGAGTTGAGTTAGCAGTATGGCGTTGACAGTGCTCATTTCTTCGTTTTGATAAACATCCTGTGGTTTTATAAGAGGTCTCCATTAGGGGAAGCTGGGTGACAGATGTGTGGGGGGGGAACTCTCTGGACTATCTTTACAACTCTTCCACAAACCTAAAATTATTCCAAAATCAAACCTTTAAAAGCATACAAAAACTGGACTCAGCACAGTAGAGTGGGCTGGGCATTTCCCATTTACCACTTCGGGTATCCAGCAGGCCGGGGAAACAAAGGAGAGGAGATCGGGCAGAAGTCTCCCATCCTCACAAAAGTTAGCATTTGCGGGAACGGGGGACTCCCACCACCGACCCTCAGACACTTTCTGCTATCGGCACCCAGGTAGCCCAGATGCAGAAAGGCCATGATCGTGGGCACTATGGAAGGCTGGAAACATATGCATGGGAAGGTAGACGCCTTGCTTCTCAGAGTGTGGTCCACGGACCAGCAGGCTGGGCATTGCCTGAGAGGGTGTTAGAAACGCAGGGCCTCAGGCCCCGCCCCAAAGCTACTGCATTTCAACAAGAGCCCCAGCTCTTCCTCTGCACCTCCATGAGTGTGTCCACCCCTCCCACCCTCCATCACGGCCCTCCCCGGGGGCTGTCCCTTGTCCTGGATCACGGCCCTCCAGACACACTTGGCCTCTTTTATTCCTTACAAGATCCAACTTTTTCTGTCTGGGACACTTTGACCAGAAATGTTCCCCCGACATGCATTCACATACAAACTCACACCTGCTCCTTCACACACACTTACACACGCACAGACTTACAGCCATGCACATGTGGATTCGGGCTACACACACACACACACACACACACACACACACACACACACTGACTTCCCCTCACTCACATCCTGCACGTACGCCCCAGCTTTCTCTGGGCGTCCACACCCATGATTTTGTTGGCTCGTTCACTTGTCTGCTGCCTGTGGCTGTCACTGTGGTCCCAGCTCTGGAAGGGACTTTTGGTTCCATCCATCTCTCTTTTTTTTGTTGTTTTTTTTTGCGGTGCGCGGGCCCCCCACCGTTGTGGCCCCTCCCGCCGCGGAGCACAGGCTCCGGACGCGCAGGCTCAGCGGCCATGGCTCACGGGCCCAGCCGCTCCACGGCACGTGGGATCCTCCCGGACCGGGGCACGAACCCGCGTCCCCTGCACCGGCAGGCGGACCCCCAGCCACTGCGCCCCCAGGGAGGCCCCCATCCATCTCTCTTGCCATCTGTTTCCCCAGCACCCGGAACAGAGCCTGGCACAGTACAGAGACTCAGTAAATATTTGTGTTTGAATAGAAGAGAGAGAGGGCCCAGGTCCAAAGGAAAGGGAAAGATAAAAGGGAAGAGGGAACTGCAGACAAGAAAAGGCCCATCTTTGCTGACCACGCGTGTCACCCTCTGAGTCCTGGGACTTTTCTCTCACACAGGGGACCACAGGTCTCCCGCAGGCAGCCTTATTACAATGAAACTCCACAGCTTTGATTTGAGACAGAATATGGACCTGCCTTCCCACGAGTTACGGTCTCGTAACCAGCCAACATGGGTTCTGCTCACGAGCTAAGAATGTGTTTCCATGGTGACCTTCTGGTAATTAACTCCTTGGAAGGTAGCCAAGATAGGCCAGCATTCTCCAGAATTCAGCACCACCAGGGGTCCATCCTGCCCAGGGCTACTCATTTTGGAAAATTAACCTGCGTGTTCAGGTTGTGGGAAGGGAAATTTGTTTCCCGACAAATGTCATCAACCCTTCCTTCTGTATTTTGCAGAAGAACCGGCTGGGAGGTTTATCAATGGACTCAGGTCTACTGTGAGACCCTGGAGACAGACCCAGAGAGAGGGGTGGGATGGGCCGTTTCTAAACTTTCATCACTGTTGGCCTGGCTTTGGAAACAACAAGCAACTCCTTCTAACAGGCTGTGGAAAGGAACGTGAGTGCCGGGTGGAGGACTGAAGACAGACATTTTTGTATCATGTGTTCTTGGACGGGGTGTTTCTTGCCAACATTTTGAAATTCATTGTTTAGCTCCCTTATGCTTGAGGCAAAACCCAAGAGACAATGATAGCGCATCGTTGAAACAATGGTGATAAATCCTAAATAGCTATAATTACCCGGTGGCTTGAAAAGAGATCTGCACACAATTAATAAAGAAATTTGGCAAGGGCACGATCTAAAGAAACATATAATTTATCAAGTAAGGAAATTTTACGGAAGTTCCATCATGTAGCCCTGTGTACGGCATCTTCTGCAAGGAAGCAGAATCCCACTGTGGATCAAATGCACGGAGCAGGGATTTTAAACAGCGGTGCGTACAAATCACATGGCCCGTTCCCACCTCTATAACGCCAGTTCCAGCGCGATGCTGAAAAAAATTCTCAAGCGTCGGCTGGGAATTCATGTGCTCGAGGAAACAGGCCTGTTTGCAGCACAGACTGTCAAGCTGTTGCAGTCATACGCAACATGAGATAAGGCGGTTCAGTTCTCCGGAAGAGCTGGCATAGACCGTTTTGATGTGGAGAGAAAACTGGGCTGCATCTTTGCAAGCTGAGCAAGGTAACGAACAGAGGGGGCAGCGGGCACAATTTGGAGACATTGACATTGGTGTGAGCAAACATTCACCTGCTTCGTACCCTTCAGGGCGAGGGTTCAGCCAGCCGGGGAGCCTGGGAGTTAGGAATATGGCTGGAATTAGCCCATCTCCATCCCTCAATGCTCCCACTTATTTGCTTTGAATCTTGACAAGTTCTGTAAACTTTCTGAGCCCCAATCTCCTCACCCCTGTAACAGTTACCTCTTGGGGTTGAAGATAAAATGAGGTTAACAAAGTACCCAGCACATAGTAGGCCCTCAATAAAAAACAGCTCTAGTCTCCGCAGTGCCACTGGGTGCCTGGGTGTCCAATCAAGCATTCAGGTCCTCCTGGAATGAAGCGGAAGTCAAATTAACAGTTCGCCTTGAACCTACGTAGTAAGCATTCAATGGGAATTAACCTAAGTGCCCTAGAAGTTCAAACTACCTGGGATCCCGTTCCTGAGAGAGGCATGCGAATGGGATTCGAGGGTACCCAGGGAAGAGCTTTAAACATGCACACTTGGACTTATATACCTTTAGGAAAACTAATTTCCCTGAGTCTATTATTTCATCAGAAGGATGGAGAGGGAAGTCCTTCCGGGGGTCAGGGTGTCTGGGGTCCCCGCAATGAGCTGCGCCCCCCCGTGTCTGCAGCACTTGCTGACCCAGATCATTCTGCCGCTCTCCGGTCCTCTCCCGGCAATACAAGCTATTCCAGGCGGCAGCGACGTCCTCTCCCCCACCTCCCATTAAAACAGCTGTTTTATTTCTGATTGACTCTCTTTTGAGCAAATCCTCCAGAATCAAGTTGCTTGAAGGGTAATTGTTCCTGACAAATATCTTGTTTTTTCCTCTGTGCAGCTGTGGTTATTCAATCTCTGTCACACCATCCATTGACTGGCATATTTATTGCTTGACTTTTTTCCCTCCTTTTATTGTGGTTCTGTGTTGTTTGGTTCTCTTAGCTTGGGGAGGTTATGTTCTATACGCTTGGCAGGGGGGAGCTCTGTTTTGCTTTACTGTAGTCCTAGTATATAGTATAAGAAATGTTTATTTTTAAATTAAACTAGTTTAAAATTAAGTATCTCAATATAACATCCTAACATTTTGATATGAGTCCATTAACTGCAAGATCTGTGTTTCAAGGAGAAATTGACCAGTCTCAGATGTTCAAAGATCACCTTTACAAATTCTGGGAGCATGTGTCAATCAGTTACATGGAATCTCCCATAACTTCATACTCACGTGCATATTTAATCCATCACCAAAAATGTCTAGGAGGTAGCCATCGGCCTCCTGAAGCTGTCGAGGGACAGAAGTTCCATAATCTCACATGAGTGTTAACAACTCCTAGGGTTTCCCCCTGGGGCTGCAACTTCTAGAGCAACCTTGTAGGGGAGCAGCATCCTCTGAAGGGAAGGGTTCACAGTGAGCAGCCAGGGCACGAGTCCTAACAGAGTCAAGACGGGAGTGTGAGAATGGGGTGGAAAGTGAGTACCAGGGGCGCACAAATGAGAAAGTGTTCACAGTCTTCCTGAGCACCTGGATTGCAGACCCCAGTGTCCCCAGCAGGGTTATTTTGGAGGTACCAGCCCACCAGCTCCTGCACCACAGTCCTGTCTCGGAGAACCTGCCCCCACTCCACCCTGAAAGTCCACCCACACAACACTGAATCTCACTCCCACCACAGATGACGGGACCAGGGGTCAGAAAACAGTGCTTGTATAGGATGCTTAATAGCCAGAGAGATATGGGGATGGGGCACAGGGACGGGCAAAGAGAGAAAGAGGAGACAGAGCAGAAAGGAAAGGTGATGGACCCTTGAGAGACGGAAGAAATGGCCACATTTCCTGACCTCACAGTTTCTGCTTTGAGCCTGGAGTCCAGCCACGCTGCACTTGCATGGTACTCATGGTTCAGCACAAGCAGTTCTCTGTGTGTGTCCTCCTCTGAATCATCAAAGCTCAAGGTCCAACACCTGTGTCTGCCTGGTTCCGCACTTATGCCCAGGACACAGCTCCAGGCCTGGCACCAAATGGCTTCCAGAATAAACAAAGAGTGAGCTTTGGGCCAAGAAAGGGGTCGCAGGTCAACTAGGAGCCCACAGCATGGTGGTCAACAGCACAGGTCAGAATGACCATTGCAATTATAGTGAAACACAGGTAAATATTTTAAAGGCAAAAATTCCTTTTTTTAAAGATTAGAATAAAAAGTGTTTGATAGAGTTAGTGGTGTGATTATTAAATTGTGAACTCATGCTTTAAACAATAAGTACCTTCCCCATGGGATTTATGCAGGACACTCTGATCCATCCCTGGTTTTGATCTTGAATACTAGTCTTCCATAAGAGGAATCAGAGATCCTCAGAGAGCAACTGATCTGACATTCAGCAGAAGAATAAAGTCAAGATGGTCCTAGAGCATCCTGTTGCCAGAGGGCAAGAATTCTTTCCAAAATGTTTGGGAATAGTATGAAAAGGACAAAGGAAGCTAACCCAACATGCTCTCAATGGACACACTGTGACAATGGGACCATCACCAAGAAAAGGATAATTATAAACAATCAGAACTAAGTCAGTTCAGTGAAAAACCATGGGTCCTTACGGATACTCAAAATGGGCCAAGTAGTATAAAGTTTGCAAAGCCTTCTATGAAAGATCGATGGGGGTTGGAGACGTGTTGGTGCCGCGTTGTAACCCCACAGATTACTTGCTGGTTAATGGGAGAAAGTATAACTCCACAGTGGAGGCATCTGGCAGCCCCCTCTTTAAGCCAACAACGAAACTTATCGTCACTCGTGGTGAAGTAGCCCGACATGCATGTGTCCACGATGAGACCCAATATGAAGTACAAAGAGATCTCCTATAAGGCAGCCCCTCACTCAGACTTCTCAGGTATACGAGCCAATACTTTCCCTTCATTGTTTAAACCAGTTTGAGTTCGATTTTTAGTATAACTCAGATAAGAAGCAGCAGGTAACTTAGAGCCGAATGCACAATTTGGGGCTCCTTGGGAGAGCTTATCCTCCCTTCCTTCCGGTCACCGAGAAAAGTCCTGAGAACCTGAGGCTCCTGGAACTATGGCTACAACCCGCAGGATGGAGTGAGGGCGCCCATGCCTTTATGAAACACTGAGAGGCTTCCCTTTGCCTCCTCCACCGCACTCAGATTTACCCACAAAGCGTAGGAAGCCAGGTTTGGGGGCAGCCGTTGTGGTCTTTGTCAGGATCACAGAGGAAGGCACTCTGTTCACCACTGGGTCTTCCTTTTATTCAGACCGATTTCTCATTCTCTGAAATTCTTCTGGGGCACATCGGGGATCTCAGTGTCTAAATTCTAAATGTATCTCTTTCTAACTCCCGTTAACTCTGCTTCTCGGGGTGTCGCTTCACTTCTCAAATCTTTAAACTGCTGGCAGAAAGCGATGCCTCCTTTGGAATGCAACCGTTTTGCAGGGCCAGTAATATCTATAATTATCCTCACCACATCTGTGATGCATTTCACTGGCTTTCCACTGGAATCATTAGTGGAAATCATGGTATCACATATCTCAGTGTTTAAAAGGTTTTCTCTCTGAAAGGGGTTTAGGAGGTGGCAGTCTTCCCATTATTTCATTAACCTCCAAGAATACATCCAGGTGTGTGATGCTGAATTTCGTGCGACCGGACAGGGGAGCTGGCAGTGAGGTTTTTCTGCACTGGTTCGTTCATGCACCTTTTTTTTTTTTCTGGTATTGGGGCTCCCCTGCTCAGTGTTCCTCGAAAGCCGAGTTTTTAACAAAGACTTCTTTCCACAGCATCCAATGTATTCAAGGGACTGAGACATACATGTCAAATATTTTAAGTCATTTACAAAAGTATTGAGATTTCCTAAGCTAAATGAGTAGAACGAGGCTGTGGATGGCAAAATTACCAGTTACCTCCAGTAATTCAGCAGTTGTCTATCACCCATACAAGACACAGTGGAGAGGAGGCCTGGCTGATTTAGCAACTCATTGGATGCATCCAAAACACCACTTAGAACTTAGTATATATTTTCCGTAGAAAAGAATAACTGCACTGTTTCCTGCTGGGAAATTTACTACGCCTTCCTTCTGTTTAACCAATATTACCTTATGGGTGCTTGAAAATTATATTCACCTAAAGATCGAACAGTCATTTTCATTTGTGCTGACAGAAAAGCGTAAATTGCGATTGGGTGTACAGAGCCCAGGTTCACTCACTGTTTTGCTAGGATAACAATGGCCACCACCAAACTCACTGTCGCTCAAACTTGCCTTGTTCCTGTCTGGTGCTAAGGCTTTGCTCAGGCCACTCCCCTCACCCAGGGAGCCACTCCTGGCCAAACCTTATTCTTTCCTCGAGGTCCAGTCTTAGTCTTCCCTTTCCATGAATTTCTTTCCAGATGTGTCTACACTGACCTCTGTCTCTGTGGATGCCCATGGTAGGTGAATTCATCTCCAAAATCCATGCCCTTGCTTTGTAGCTTTCCAGCTTCTCTTACTAAACATACAGTGTGTTACCATGCACCTAAGTTTTGGTTTGGGCCACATGGTTTGTTTGGGCCAATGGGATGTGAATAGAGGGGTGTGTGCTAGTTCTAAGCCTAGGACAGTGGTATAAAACTGCCAAGCACAGCCCAGGCAAGATGGGCAAACCCACCTAGCCAGTGCACAGACACATGAAAAATAAAGGCTTATTTCTATATACAACTGAGATTTTGCAGTTGTTTGTTATACAGCAATACCTGACTGATACAACTGATATACCTACAGTATAGTTTTCAAATGGTACAATGAGTGTGGCAGACATGCAATTCAGCTAATTGATACACATAATTAATATATGACATTTTCTTCATTTTCCAAAACTCAACCGAATCCCCAGACTCCATTCTACTGAAGTGGGAGAAATTCAATCTGTCTGTTTAACTCTGCACAATCCGTTTACCCTGTGCCTATAGCTAAGTTCTAAAAGTTTACAAAGTGAGAAGACAGAGAGAGGGCAGGGCCCCCTCTGGACCCTTAATGTCATCCATCTGTACAGCCAACTACTGAGATGTCTCTCTGTTGTGGCCCACTTAGACCACCTTGGAGACATCCTCACTCATGCAGGCCCTTCTGACCCAGAGCCCCTCTCTTCCACATCTATCACATGGGGACATTCTGTATTTCCAGCCATGTGCTCAGATCCGACCTGCTCTGTGCTGTGCTCTTGTACCTTCTTTGACTCATCAGAGTAATCATGTTCTGTCTAAACTATTCCCAGGAGGAAGGCATTGCTTCCCTCTGTTGTGGGAGCTAAGAAGCCTCTCTGGGCTTAGCCTCCTTTCCTGGTGCTTAGTCCAGGAAGCAAGGCACAGGACCCATTTCTACTGTGCCAGCTAGTGATCGACCCCCTCAGATCATCCCAAATTCTCCATCACTACAACCTCTCCATCTTCCCAAGGATGCTCTTCTTGTCCCGAAGGACAAGAAGGAACGTCTGTCCTTTGCTCCCTCCCAAATTTACTGACTATTCCCTGCATCTTTTTGTTTGCCTAGGGACCTAGACTTTTGAAATACAAAACCCAGGAAGAGATTCCATGTTTCTGTACATTCTGATGTCACTATTTTCCTTCCAGTCAAGAACCACAGACAACAGTGATAACTGCTTGTCAATTTCAAGGCAATCTAACATTTTGGAGAGGGATGAAAGAAACAGTATGTGTTTCTTTATGTGTTAACAGAGCTTATTATTTGGCTCAACAACAATAACAGCATAACAAATTTAAAAAGTAATTAGTTTGTTTAATTAGTCAAACTTCACTAAAACTAATCTCCCAGTCTCAGACGAAGACTTTTATTGAGTGTTTTGTGCCACGGTTTTAGTAGAAGTCTCTATAATACAATTGGTGTTTGGTTTGTTGATGTGTTTCACTTGTCCATCTCAAAGTCATTCAATAATGACAACAGACCTTGACGGATAAATCTTCAGTTCATTGAAAGTTAAAGAAGTACAGAAAACGCAGTGATGCAGGGCAAGGAATAGAGCAAATCACCTCTGCATGACCATTTCTGATCCACTAAGCCAGGGTTATGTTATCAGCCTTGGCTTCACTTTAGAACACACTGTGAGGAAATTCACAGAAAGAGCATCTTGGAGCTTTATACAGAGTCCCCCTTGAATATTCAGCTGAGTACTGATTAGCACATACAGGTAAGGGACCTACATGTGGCTAGGGAGAGAACCACCTGAAAGGATTGGAGGGAGCAGTGGCAGGTGTCCATACGGGACCAGGAATAGTATCTCTGTTCCCCAGCCAAGTTGAAGAAACTCGTAATTCATGGGACATTTAGCAAAATATTCAGGAAGCTTTTACATCAATAGAAGTAAAAATTAGCCCTAGATTGAGAACAGCTCTCAAGCCACCTTAACCATCATAAAAGACCCCAAAGGACTAAACTGTCTCCAACTAACTTCATTGCATTTCAGGAAAAAAAAAAAAAAAAAAAAAACACTTCAGAATAAAATACAAAAATATGCAGCCTTCAAAAAGGTAGAAAACCACACAATGTCTGACATGTAACCAAAGATTACCAGACACACAAAAAGGAAGGAAAGCACTACCCATAATGAGAATAACTCATTGAAACGAACCCAGAACTGATGTTAGAATTAGCAGAAAAAGACATTAATACAATCATTATAACTATATTCCATATGTTCAAAACATTATATTGAGATATAGAAAAATGTAAAAGAGACATGAGAAGCTTTTGAAAATACTACCCCCACACAACTAAATTAAAATCTCCAGGAATGGGGCCCACGTACGAGGGTATTTTTTAAAGCCACTCTGGTGAGTTGAGTTGAGAAAGACTGCACTAACAAAAAACTAACACGACCAAAATGCTCCCAGCTTCGAAGAACTACTTATTTGCCTTCAGGAAGCCACAGAACACTTACCAGTTACTAGCCATCGAACAAGACTCCTCTAAAAGAGAAAGGAAGACTCATGGCCTGTGTGTATCCTCCCCACAAAGCCCCCGACACATCATAAGAAGAATACTTAGTACAATGACATATTCCTACCACCGCAAAATTAAACGTAAAGCCAAAGGACAAATCACAGGTTCTGGAAAAATGTGTGTGATGACTGTGACCTATTGCTGTAATGCACATATGTTTAGCAATTTCCAACACCTGACATCATTTTCCAGGTTTCGAAACATCCATAAGTTCAGTCTCTCTTCATTTCTTCCTATAGAGCACGTAGTGGGACTCAGAGATGTGTTTCTACTAGGTACTAAAGAAACACTTGCTGAATCTATTTAAATGAGGTAATACCTGGAGAATTCTCTTGTAAACTGAGCTATTTTTGATGACCATCACAAACATACACACAATTACAGACTTAGAAAATCTGTACACAGTGTGGAGCTCTGAAAATATCCGGTGCCTGGGTTCCACCCCACACCAGTGAAGTCAGAATGCCTGGGAGTGACCTCAGCATGGGTACTTTTTAGAAACACTCTATGTGGTTTCAGCAAGCAGCTACAGTTGCACAGGCAGGAGTACCAGAGTTAATTTTGGTGCTACAGGTGTGGGTGTTGACTAACAATGAGCTTATTCAATCCTTTGACTACTCAGGCAGAAAGCTTCATTCAGTATTAGTAAGTCTTTAACATGTCTTTAACTGTTGTGGGGATTTTTGGGGTTCTTTTTTAATTGAAACGTATTTGACATATAACAGTGTGTAAATGTAAGGTGTCCATGTTAATTTGATCACATATATTGTAATATAATTGCCATTGTAGCGATAATTAGCACCTCTTTCAAGTCCCATAATTATCAACTGTTTAGTATTTGGAGTGATTAAGATCTAGTCTCTTAGAAAGTTTGATGATTGTAATACAATTGTTGTCTATATTCACTGTGCTCTGCCTTAGATCTCTAGGATTTATTTCCCACTCCTTTGTGCCCTTAAGCAACATCCCATCCCCAGTAACCACCATTTTACTTTCTGTTTTTACAAGTTTGGCTTTTTCAGACTCTGCACATAAGTGTTGTCACACAGTATTTGTCTTCCTCTGACTTCTCACTCAAGTTTCATCCATGTTACAGCTCATGGCAGGATGTCCTTCTTTCTCGTGGCTGAATAATATTCCTGTGTGTGTGTGTGTGTGTGTGTGTGTGTGTGTGTGTGTGTGTGTGTATTACATCTTTTTTATTCATTCAGCTGTTGATGGACACTTAGTTTGTTTCTATATCTTGGCTATTGTGAATAATGCTGCAATAAACATTGGAGTGCATGTATCTCTTTGATATCCTGTTTTCATTTCCTTCGGATAGATACCCAGAAGTGGGATGTCTGGATCATATGGCAGTTCTATTTTTAATTTTTTGAGGAACCTTCATGCTGTTTTCCACAGTGGCTGAACCAATTTGCATTCCCACCAACAGTGTACAAGGGTTCCCTTTTCTCCACTTTCTCACCAACACTTTTTATCTCTTGTATTCTTAAATCTTGTTTATGTGTTCCCTTGACATATGGATCTCCAACCCAGAGCCTGGGAAGACAATGGTACCTTTTTCAAATTTAATAATGTTTTTCTGGTTCACTCAGGTTCCTAGTGGCTGTCAGACTCACAAATAGGCAGAGCCACGATTCCAGCCTTGCCCTGTCTGGCACCAAAGATACGATCATACAGAGCTTTTACAGATATAAAAAGTGATATAATGATACCACTTACAAGGGTCTGTGGGTTATACATTGTGTAGTCTGAAGAATTAAAGGATTAATTATTTTATTTTATTAAAGAATCAAGGAATTCATAAAGGAGACATATTTGAGGTGAATCTTGATGATGGAGCCTTAGGAGGGGCAAGGGACATATATTTCAAACAGAAATATCAGAAAGTAAAATTTTAAAGGATGTTGGGGGAGGGGACTGGTAGGGCAGGAATACAGAGTAGAGGGATGGGTCCTAGCAAGAGGTGAAATAGATGAGTGACAGAGTTTTCAATAAATGATGATGAGCAATTGGATATTCCTGAAGGAAAATAAGTTATACCTCTCATTCACATCATATGCAAAACCAGTTCAATGTGGTTTAAAGGAATAAATGTGAAAGATAATTCTTTTTGTAGATTGTAGGAAATTGTAGAGGGGAATATGTACGGTCAGGATGGACAAGCCAATCAATTGCCTATTAACTGTCATAAACTTGTGAGCAATCTGTCTTTTCTCTCTGGTTGCTTGAAGATTTTGTCTTGTCTTTAGTTTTCAGCAGTTTCCCCAAAATGTGTTTAGAATTGTGGGGGGCTTTAAAATTTTATT
This sequence comes from Globicephala melas, assembly GCF_963455315.2. Taxonomy (NCBI): domain Eukaryota; kingdom Metazoa; phylum Chordata; class Mammalia; order Artiodactyla; family Delphinidae; genus Globicephala; species Globicephala melas. Next base: position 84,444,837 of record NC_083328.1, read on the forward strand.
TATCCTGATTAAGATTAATTGCACTTCCTGAATCTGTGAATTGGTGTCTTCCATCAGTTCTGGAAAATTCTATCCATTGTATCTTCACATACTGTCCCCACCTTTTTACTTCTTTCCTCTGCTTTGGAACTCTGAATACATACATATTGTGTTTTTACCGTTCATGTTTCACGTCAGTCTTCCTCCCATATTTTTCCATTTCTCTGTCTATCTGGGCTACATTTTGGATAATGTTTTCAGATACATATTTCCGTAAACTAATTAGCTTTTCATCTGTGTGTAATCCACTGCTAAACCATCTGCTGAGTTTTAATTTTGATCCTTTCTACGTTTTCACATTTGTAATTGGTTCTTTTCCAAATGTGTTTGGCCATTTTATATTCTCTCACTTTCCCCATATTTGCAATCCTTTCATTTATTTCCATAAACTAAGTAAACATAACTTGATAATGTTAATATCTAAATTTCTACATACTTATTATACTGTCTGTTGTTTTGTTGGTCCTTGTTCACAGTGCCTGGTGTCCCTGTGAGTTTACAATTTTTGAATGAGTTCATATGTATTTAGAACTTTATCTATGGCAATTCCTTGTGCTCTGTGTTGAAGGTGAGATTACTTCCTTTTGCTTCTACACGTTTTTGAGAACGTTACCAACTAGGACTACATTAGACTACATTCTCCGTTTGAGGTTCTACAGATTCAGTATTAATATAAATTCACCCACAACGCTGAATTCTCAAGTTATCAATTTCGGGATAGATTTTCTCTTTCTCAAATCTGCCTTGAGGTTTAAGAGGACAGTGGCCTTGCAGCCCCTGAGGGTGGATTTGTTTCCACGTCCCCTTATATTGGGTGCAGCCCTTTGGGGGCCCAGGTTTATGTGGAAAGAACTCTTGGTTGACTTAGCACCTTGGACAGATGCCGAGCTTTGCTTCCTCTTCCTTCACCCAGTGGCTCTAAATGAAGCTCAGATGTGCTTGGTTGTCAGACGCCCTCAAGGTAGAGCCAGCTTCCCTGTTCTTATCCCCTCTCTGGGTCCCGAGTAGTAATCAGTTGCCGGCCTCCACGTATAATTTACTTTCTTGACGGCACATCATGCATTTTAAAGGTTTGCTTTTTTTCTTTTTCTTTAATCCATCATTTTTGGTTGGTTTCAGTGGAATTTGTCATATCTAGCCACCATTCTGCCAGAAGACATTCTTTGTAATAGCTGCATAAAATTCCGTATTATAAATGTCCCACTTTTTAATCATTGATGGATGGTTTGTTTCTGGATTGTTTTGTTTATTTTTGATGCAAAAAGGGTCCTTACGCATGCATTTTTATGAGTGTGTGCTCTCATTTCTGAAGGACTGGTTCAAAATATCAGAATGCCTATATCCATAGGAGAGCTGTATTTGTAGATACACAGACATATTCATACACATACCTGCAATATCTCACAATGTACACATTTACCTCTTCTTTTGTCCCAAATTTTTATTTTGAAAAATAGGTGCAAGACTAGTACAATGACAAGTGCGCACACACACAGACACTGATCCATGTTCTTGCAGTATATATTGTTTTATTGAACCATTGGGATCATATAGCCATCAGGACACTTTATTACCAAATATATCACCATGTATTTTTTAAAAACAACCACATAACTACGACATTGTTATCATACACAGGAAATGCAATGCTAAAATCATTTTATTATCTAAAATGCTATCCATATTCAAATTTCTCCAATTATCCCAATAACCCTTTTTACAGATGTTTTATTTTTTAATCCAGGGTCAGTTAAGGATCACAAATTGCCTTTAGTTGCAAAATTCCCTTCATTCCTTTTTAGTCTGGAACAGTTCCCTTGGCTTTATTTTTATTTCTGTCTTTCATGGCATTGATCTTTTGATGAGTCCAGGGTAGTTATTTTACAGAATATCCCTCAAATGTATTGATCTGATTATTTCCTCATGATTTGATTCAAGATCATCATTTTTGGTCAGAACACCTCGTAGGAAATGTTTCCCTCCCTGGGCATCACATCAGGGCATAAGTGCAATCACTGTTTCCCATTATTCACCATGTTAAATTCGAGCATTTGTTTAAGATGGTGTCCGCCAGTTTCTCTCCTATTAAGTTATCCTTTGCCCAAAGCAATGAATAAGTAATTTATGATACCAGACTTCGATCATGTGGATACCCTCTTCACCGGCAGTCTTTCACCCAGTGATTTTAGCATCCATTGATGATTCTTGCCTGAATCAGTAGTTATTATGGTAGCTGTAAAGTGGTGATTTCCTAGTTCTTTGATTCCTCTACATTTAGTCATTGATATTTTTCTGTAAAGAAGGGCTTTCCCATGTACCCCAGCTTTTCAAATGTTCATTCATTGGATTCTTTGTTTCTTTCTTATTCAGTGTGTTGTAACCCATTTCCTAGGCCTGGCCATGGTGTCCTTTTCTGTCTCCAATAATTTTTGAGTGCCTCCTGAATTTGGGCACAAGAGCATGTTCTTTCCATCCCTCGTCCCCTAATCCATGGGGTCCCATAGGTCCTGGCTCCTTTTGGAAAGAATCCCATTTAGAAGCCGACACCTTGCTGTTAGTTTCTGACACTCTTCCCCTTGAATTTTACAGCTGCACTTTCCCCAGCCCCGCTGCTGCGTCTGTGCTTGTTTTGCAGGCTTGTCTTGTACACACGTCTCTGCTGTTGGTCCTTCTGTGACGCCAACACAATGTTCTTCTGGTCTCTCCTTGGATGATTTCACCCACTCCCAAGGTTTTAGTAATAATTTATACACTGTCAATTCCCAAGCTGTCATCTCCCATTGCAGCCTGTCTCCTAAACTCTAGTCCACTATTTACAAGTATATCCTCAACGGCCACCTCAATGCCCTGCAGACACTTCCAACCTACTCACTTCAGTTTCAGTTAAAGGCATCTCCACCCACCCAGTCTCCCAGTCTTAAACGTGTCACCTTCTTTCTCTGTCGCTCAATTTCTCTATTTAGCAACCAGATTCTGCCAGATCTACCCCAGAAATGTCTTGGGCACTGCATTTTCCTCTCCAACCTCACTGCTATGTAAATATCAACTCTCACTCAGACGACTGTCTCTTGTTCTGCAATTCTGTGACTTGTCTGATTTCTATGCCAGAATTGCCTCCTGTGGAATAATGAGATGACATGTGTGGTGTGCATTCTTTAACCATATACCCCTGTTCCTTCTTAGAAAAATATCCTGGTGTTCATTAGCATACGTAGACACCTAACCACCTGGCTGTCAAAAGGGCTGCTTTGCTTCACACAAGCAAAAGTGTGATTTGGGATTTGATGAAGGACACCTCTCTCTCCCTCTCTTCTTTCTTCCAGACCACAGCTCAGAAGGCTGCTACTCCAGCAGTCATCTCGGACCATCAGCTGATCTGAAAGATGAAACCCATGTGCTGAGCTGATGGGCAGAAAGATGGAACCCAGAACCCCAGATGACACCACGGAACTGTTTTCTACCACATCCTTGGAGGTGTCTTCCTCCAAGCTTCTGCCTGCAAAATATCAACTTTGATCTTTCATAAGCCATTGCTTTTGGGTAGGAGAAGAGTATTTTTCTTTTGAGCAACTACCCCAATTCCAGCTGATACCATGTGGCATAGTGATGGAGCACATCACCTGGGGAATTAGCCACCACTGCCCTTACAATTAGCTGCAAGGTCTTCATCAAGCGACATAACTACTTCAAGATTCACATTATTCTCCACCAAGCATACACCTTTTCCATTCTTCAGTGGCCACTTTCTATCCTTGCTTCAATATCTAAGTTAATTGTCACCTCAAGAGCAGAGAGGCTTCTGGGTGTTGGGCATGCTCTACATCTGGACGGGGATTCATTGAAGAAAGCCATAGCTTTAAGACCTACACATTTTGATATGTATCTCTCTGTGTATAGATGATGTGGATATATATGTAGAGGCAAAGGTAGATGTAGATGTAGGGGTAGGTGTAGGTGTAGATGTAAATGTAGGTGTAGCTATAGATGTAGGTGTAGAGGAAGACGTAGGTGGAGGTGTAGAGGTAGATGTAGGTGTAAGGGTGGATGTAGTAGATGTAAGTGTAGATGTAGGTGTGGATGTAGATGTAGGTGTAGGTGTGGATGTAGATATAAGTGTAGGTATAGGTGTAGGTGTAGGTGTAGGTATAGGTGTAGGTGTAGGTGTAGGTATAGGTGTAGGTGTGGATGTAGTAGATGTAGATGTAGGTGTAGGTGTGGATGTAGGTGTAGGTGTAGGTGTGGATGTAGATGTAGGTGTAGGTGTGGATGTAGATGTAAGTGTAGGTGTAGGTGTAGGTGTGGATGTAGTAGATGTAGGTGTGGATGTAGTAGATGTAGGTGTAGGTGTGGATGTAGATGTAGGTGTAGGTGTGGATGTAGGTGTAGGTGTTGCTGTAGGTGTAGGTGTGGATGTAGGTGTAGGTGTAGATGTCGGTGTAGGTGTGGATGTAGTAGATGTAGGTGTAGGTATAGATGTTGGTGTAGGTGTGGATGTCGGTGTAGGTGTAGGTGTAGGTGTAGGTGTAGGTGTGGATGTAGTAGACGTAGGTGTAGGTGTGGATGTAGATGTAGGTGTTGCTGTAGGTATAGGTGTGGATGTAGATGTAGGTGTTGCTGTAGGTGTAGGTGTGGATGTAGATGTAGGTGTGGATGTAGATGTAGGTGTTGCTGTAGGTGTAGGTGTGGATGTAGATGTAGGTGTGGGTGTAGGTGTGGATGTAGATGTAGGTGTGGATGTAGATGTAGGTGTTGCTGTAGGTGCAGGTGTAGACGTCAGTGTAGGTGTAGATGCAGGTGTAGGTGTAGTGGTAGATGTAATCACTGTCATCTTAGGGAAGGTGTCCTTAACCACCTAAGGCAGGATCAGCACTTTGCTCATATCTCTGACATTTGACCCCTTCCTTACTTATCTATAACCTACAGGTTTCCCAGACTGGCCAGTAAACTTGAGTGTCCCCAGGACCAGCCACGCCAGGACACACACAGAGTTCTCAGCAAATGTTCCTAAACACACTGGTGAATTGAAATTCTTTACGAATAATGTGTATTTTGGGCCTTTAAGAAATGACTTCCACATGCCTGATTCCAAATTCATGAAATCACACTTCCTTTATTTAATCTAAGACAATTTTCTTTACATTGCACAAAAATACCTCCTGAAATTGGGAACTGGGATTTGGAAAACAAACTCTCCTCCCTCCCTTCATTCCCTTCATGCCTGAACACATTTCATACACATACCCTGACCTTTCCATTTGGGAAATGATGCATCCTCTGGGCCTGTCTTCTGGGGAAGCCACAGTCTCTGCTCCATGTCAGGGTGACAGCCTTGGGGATTCCCTGAGCCACGCTGACCAGCACCACAGATGGCACCCAGGTGCAGAGACCACCACCTTCCTGGACACTTGGCAGAGAAAGAAGACAAAGCCTCAATGTGGAAAAGAGGGAAATGTATTGGACTTACATAATGATCATAGTAAGGTTGCCAGATTTAGCAAAAAAAAAAAAAAAAATCTAGTTAGTTATATGTCAATATCAGATAAACAGATATTTTTTCAATATCCTAGAAAATCATTCCCTGTTTCTCTGAAATTCAAGTGCTTTGTATTGATGGGAGAACCTGAGATCGTGGTGCATTTGCCCAACCTGTACTCACCAGCGACAAAATGCCGTGTCGGATAATATCGTTCTACTCACTTCTCACAAAAGCCCAGTGAGATGGGCAGAGCAAAGGTCACTGGCTGCATTGAAATGAAGATAGTTAACAAAAATTACAACATAGGTAGCAAAACGTTTACCAGACTCAGGCCTTCTGGCTTTTATTTTACCCATCTCCATGGCTTTACTGGTGTGACAGGTGACCCTTCCCACAGAAGAAGGTGACTCATGCCTGCTTTCCACAGTTTACCATCAGGGCACCATTTTTCCTTTGGGAAGGAACCTTGCCCCATCCTGAGTCCATGTGTTCAGCTGAGACTGATCTCAGACCCAGGCATGGAGTCTGCAGAGCCCATCTCCACAGCCACAATTATCAACTCATTGCCCACACCTAAGACACACCAATGAGACACCATCACAGCACTTTGGCTGGAAATTCCTGAGAAAGAGAACTCTCTTACCAACTTGGTAGCCATCATAAAGGAAAGAAAAAAGAGAGAGAGTGAAACTTGACAAAGTAATTTGATCACCTGGATCCAGCCATACCTGAAGTCTAATGGCCCTGGACTTCTTTTGCACATGAGCCTGTACATGTTTTGTTTTTTTTTTTGTTCAGTCCAGATTTACGTGGATCTCTGCCACTTGCCAACAAAATGGTCCTGAACACCTACCTCTACATTTAAATGTCAATTATTGAAATCTGTCCTGGCCAGAAATTGGACAATCATTTATGAAGTGCTTGCTATGTTCCAGACACTGTGACAAGCGCAGAGACTCAGCGTGAGCAAGACGAGCATGCCCTCTGCCCTCGTGGAGCTGACTTTAATGCCACACAAGCTCTCAACATGCCGTGGCCATGCTGTGCTGCTCGGTCTGAGAGAACAAGACTCTCCTCTGGTCTGGTTGGGTTCCTGCCAAATGTCTGAATCCCAGGTAGATCAGCACTTCTTTCCCCCAGAGAGCAGAGCAGTGGTTCGTAAGGGAGGCCCCACCCCATCCCCGCTGTGCTCCAGTTCAAGCAGACGCCACCTTCCAGCATCACTCACCGATCTGCCCATTCTCCAGCTGCCAACTGAGGAATAAACCATCCTGTTAAAATACATAAATGCCAGACTAAGACCCCAGAAGGCGATGAGTCCTACCTAGTCCCAAGATTTATATTCCGAGTGTGAAAGTCAATAAAAACTAATTAGATGTTTACCTCATTTCCTTGGTAATGACCCTTACACGCTGCCGATTGTCAAACGGAATCTACGTACAGGCACTACCTCTCCTGGGGTCAGGGCTGTTTTCTGCACACACAAAGAAACAGCACTGTGGTTATTTATACCTGGGCCCCGGATGTTCTGTGCAGAAGCTGGTAAGCTCATTTCCACAGGAGGAGGAGCTGCAACCCCGATGTGAGTGTGCTGAGCAGGGAATTAGGTATGCAACAACCATCAACAATAACGAGAGTTATGCACCTAATTCCCCAGCATCATTTAAAAATTTGTTTTATTAAATAATGCTGTAATGTTAAGTAATGCAATGTTAAGTAACATTGACTTCAGCCTCATTAAATAATCTCCTTAACTATCATACTGGAAAACTAGTATCATTAAACAAAGGCGATTTGTCATCAGCCATGATGTAATTGTTACAGAAGGTTCCAGGCTAAGGAATTAATTAATAAACAAGTTACCACATATATAATGCCATCAGTGTACAAAAGAGAGTGTGGGCAGGTCTGAAAAATACCTTACAAGAGAGAGAGAATGCATAACGCTCCCTAATCATTAGCTCAGAAAGGGGAGAAAACACTAACCACCACCTCTGGTCTTACTCCTTTGTGCCTGGCTGAGGGCTGGCATCTGGGGGAGGCCTTACTGTGATGTGTTTCTGGGGAGGAAAGGAAACATGACTCAGTTGGTTGGTTTGTCAACCCTCCTCCCTACTAGTAAGAAACTGGAAAAAACACAGTGGAGTTTGTCTCAACATTTCCACCTTTGACATGTCACGATGGTCCATTTTACAATTAAAGCTATGATACCATAAAGTAAAACACTGAGATTTTTGCTTGCCTTTTACTATCTTCAGTAGCAGTTATCAGAACAATGCCACCCCCCTCAAAGATGGCCACATCTTAATCTTCCAAACCCGTGAATATGTTAGGGTGCGTGGCAGGGGGAAATTAAGGTCACAAATGGAATTAAAATGGCTAATCAGGGGCTTCCCTGGTGGCACAGTGGTTGAGAGTCCACCTGCTGATGCAGGGGACACGGGTTCGTGCCCCAGTCCGGGAGGATCCCACATGCTGCGGAGTGGCTGGGCCCGTGAGCCATGGCCGCTGAACCTGCGCGTCCGGAGCCTGTGCTCTGCAACGGGAGAGGCCACAACAGTAAGGGGCCCGCGTACCGCAAAAAAAAAAAAAAAAAAGGCTAATCAGGGGACCTTAAGAAAGGGGGAGGAGCCTGGATTATCTGGGTGGCCCCAGTGTAATCACAGTGGTCCTCAGAAGTGGGACAGGAAGGCAGAAGAGGGAGGTCAGGGTCACAGAAAGCAATGTGCGGATGACAACAACAGAAGCAGTGTCCGAGCCATACGATGGGAGGGCTCAACCCGCATGGCTGGCTTTGAAGATGGAGGAAGAGGCCACACGCCAAGGAATGCAGGCGCTTCTGGAAGCTGGGAAAGGCAAAGAAACTCATCTTCTCCAAGAGCCTCCAGAAAGAAAGGCAGCCCTTTTGACACCCAGGTTTTAGGCCAGTAAGACCCATGTCAGACTTCTGACCTGCAGAGCTACACAATGATAAATAGACTTTTTAAGTCGCAAAGTTTGTGGGAATGTGTTACGGCAGCAGGAAAAGACAAAAGTATCCACTATCTGGAACATCTTACTGCACTTCCCAGGTGCACTTGGACAGTTAATACACCACCAGGGAGACACCCTCCACCCACGAGCCAGCTCCTGCGATGGCTGGTGAGAGTCGGCTGCCTCGCCATAGACATTTCAGCATCAGAGGAGAGAGATTCAGGAGCACGAGATGGGCTGCCAAAGAGCACAGGGAATGAAGAGAGGCCGATATCTCCTGGGGCTGAGTCCGTCCCCGGGTGCTCTCGGACCAGCTTCCTCTCCTCACCCAGCCTTGATTATGAGGGAGGACTCTCTTGACTTTACAGCCTAGGAAATAGATACTTAGCTGGTTCAATACAAGTTCAGAACTCTTCCTAGTAAGAATCCACGAGCAGGAGTTGAACCTCCTTGAGTTTCGGCTCCCAAAACCAAATCCTGCCCGCTGTCCTGCAACTCCTAGAGTCCCAACAATTTTCAATAAACTTCTCACTTCAGTAAGAGGTCATTGCAAGGTCAGTCTTCTGTATGGGAAACATCTTCCCTCAACTGTGGTTTACTTCTTGCATTGTCCCTGTTAAGGGATCTTACAAAAGGGATCCTGAATTCACATCAAATTCTCTGGAACAGAAGAATAAACGTGAGAGCACTTTATCACTCCTCCAGGCTCATGGCTGTACGCGTTAATAGTGACAGAATTCTGAGAGGGGTGCTCGGTTACTAACCCAACCTTTAAATATGCAAACGGAAGTGCAATCAGCTAATTGCCCACTGGCCAGTGGACATCAGCTCATCAGGGATCTTCGACCAGGTCTTGTGCACTCACGTGTGTTCACTCCAGAATAAAAAAGTGTCAGTGGTATGTACATATGAGAAGTCCTCCCCTGCATTGGCAATCGCCCATTTTATTACAGCCGTGGAAGATAAAAGTGCAAAGATTCAAGGAGACAAGAAAAGGGCATGATTCGGAGGGTTGGCTCTTACTGTTCAGTAGAACTTTGGGATGCTGGAATGTTCTATATGTGTTCTGTCCAATATGTTGGCAACTACCGACAAGCGGCTAGTGCAGTGCACCCAAAGAATATAAAAGTTAGGTTCGTTTCAGTTAATTAAATTTAAATAATTAAATTAAAGTTGGAAGAGAGAAACTTTGTACTCTGGCTCTTGTACTGGACAGCATAGAATTGAATAAACATGTGTGAACCTAAAACATGTCCATGACACTGGCCTTGGGATTGGCCATTGGTCTTCAGATGGTCAGCCTTGTGGTCAGGCTCGTCCCAACCTCCAGGATCTAGATATATAATCCTTCCATGAAAACTGTGCTCATTCATCCATCACTCTGTCATTGTTGGTTTTTTTTAAAAAAAACCTTTAGTCTGAATGTCTTATATCTATTTCTTTGGCTACTGTACCTGTCAATTTGCATTACACATTGTACCTCAACTGAAATACATACCCTGGGGTACTTCCCTGGTGGCGCAGTTGTTAAGAATCCACCTGCCAATGCAGGGGTCACGGGTTCGATCCCTGGTCCAGGAAGATCCCACATGCTGCGGAGCAACTAAGCCCGTGCGCCACAACTACTGAGCCCGCGCGCCTAAAGCCTGTGCTCTACAGCAAGAGAAGCCACAGCAATGAGAAACCTGCGCAACACAGCAAAGAGTAGCCCCCGCTCGCCGCAACTAGAGAAAACCCACACGCGGCAACAAAGACCCAATGCAGCCAAAAATAAATTTAAAATAAATAAATAAATTTATTTTAAAAAAAAACATACCCCAGGGGTCCAACTTGCGGTGCCTTTTTATTGCACATGTGGAATTAATACAAGGGCTAATTACAGCCAGCAATTAAAACATCGCTGGTAATGAAAAATAACCTTGAACTTTTTGGAGTTAACAAAATCACATGTAAACGACACCTTGTCAAGTAAGGACCGTCCTGGGCGCCGCTACCCGGGTCTCCTCACTGGACGTGGGGGGGCGGGAGGAGGAGGGCTTTTTCTCTCTTCCAACTCCTGGAATCCGGTGACGAGCCTTGTAGCCACTGTCGCCCTGGCAGGATAAAGACCATTCGAGATTCACATTTTCAGCTTCACTTCAGCAGCAGTAAATATCTCCTGATGCATCAGAGCACCCAGGCCATAATCCAGAGTGAATGACATTTTTAAACGAGGAAAACAAGATTTATAGATTCACTTGCCAGTTTCAGCGTTTTGATCCTCATACTAAGAGCCCTACATTTGACAAATGTTATTTAGGATGCTGTCCGACTGGGCTTCCCAGGAGAATGACAGCCCAAGATTTTCTGGCCCTGCTACGGGATGGTGGAGATTAGCCACGCCCGTCCCATCGAACTCAATGGGAGGATATTGTCTTTTCTCCTTGAGAACCCACATCCTAGTCCAAACACTTGCTCTGAGGTTATTGTATTGATCGCAAGGGAGCGGCCGTCCTACTGAAACGTGATCTCTCAAAGTCAGCCCTGCACCCATGGGGTGTGCAGCTCTTCGATATTTGTTCCGCTAAGGCTGCTGCTGCTCCTAGACCAGCGAAAGGGCACCGGGTCAACACCGCAGGCCAGTTACATGCTCTCCCAGACATTCAGATCCTCATCTGGGTCCTCCGCATGGGGAAGGGAGACGGCTCCCTGGGAGTTCCAGCAAGAGGAAGTCAACACTCATCACTCCTAAGGAAAGACAAAAAACCGAAAACCAACCAGGGCTGGCCCAGCCTCCTACATCCAGGCACATACTGGTTCCCAGTGTGTGTTCCTGGGCACACTGCAGCGTTCTTCCTTTACAAGTCAAGAGACTGATTCCAACCACATTAAGGGAGAGAAAAGGGGTTTAGTTTTGGAGCGGCAACCTCAACCCTGGCTCTATGTTAGAATCACCTGGGAAGATTTTAAAACGTCAATACCCAGATCACACGAGCCAGTTAAAGAATACTTCCTGCGAGGGTGGGGCTGTGGGAATCAGTCCCTTTTAAAAAATATCACCAGGGGATTTTAACAGGCAGTTGGGTTGGACACGACGGACTGGGGTGTCTGGAACGTTCCCAGTGGGAAGGTGGCCGGAGAAGCAGCTTAGACAGAGAAGATCCCGAGAACCTCAGGGCTGGTCCCGCCCACAGGGCCCATCCTTCCTGCCATCCTCAAGCCACAGGCCCAAAGGCCAGAGTTCATGGAGAGCAGGCTGACGGCGCTCAGACGTGGCCAGGCCCTCTGATGGCAGGGGGTAAAGGCAGAAGGAAGCCACCCCGTCCCTCTGGCCTCTTGAATAGGTGGCAGCCGCTGGCTCTGCTTCCTGCCTCAGCCCCACCCGACGGGGCAAGGGTCGCTCCCTGGAGGGACGCTGGCGTAAGGCCAGGAGGGGGAATAGATGTCGGGCCCCCCAAATGACCCCAACAGCCTTCATCTCTGTTATCCATAGGGTGGAAATCATGCGTATTAGTCTGTGGGTTAAAAAAAATTATACAACCTCTTTGAATGCAAGAAGAGGATGTTCCACATTTTTCCAAAATATTTTTAATAACCACAAAGCCCTTCTCCCCATCATATGTTCTAAATTTACTGTTTGAATCATTTTAAAGAAGACAGTGCGGTGGCATTAAGCGTAACATCACCGCTATGTAGTTCTAGAACTTGTTCACTTGATGGTGATTTGTAGAGTGTGTGGGGCAGGCCAATCCCTTCGAAAGACACCAGGAGCCCAAGAGGGTGGATGCCAGGGGGCGGATGCACCTCAGAGCATCAGTCCATCTCCTGGGGCCGCGGCCAGGACAGTGGCCATCCCTACCTGGGCTCCTGTGTCTCTCAGGGTTGGTGGGTGATCCTGTCTAACTTTAGAAGTTACAGCCCCACAGCTGGGGCCCAGCCAAGGTCCAGGTAGGATGTGGGAGGCTCATGTGTGCTCTGCCCAGCAATGAGCTTGCGTGTGGGGGGGATGAGTCTGGTTGCCCCAGGGTCAGTTCTACTCACTCACTGCTGTCTGACTGCGGCCACAGTCCACTGTGGCCTTGGGTGTCTCACAGAGGAGATGGGGGTGCTTCCCACAGCACGGCTGGCTGGCAAGTTAATTAAATTAAGGAACTCACAAGGTGCCAGGAGGTGAGCACGTGTATTGTGTCCTTCATCCTAACATGAGGTCTAGCAATTGAGTAAATGCTAAATAAATATGTAAGAGCAGGAAGTATGCTGAATCCCTTCCATTATTGCACGGAATTACTTTTTTCTTTTTTTTCTGCAGGAGTTTAAGCCCTTAAAGCAAAACAATTCATGCACAAGGTTAGTATGTGTCTGTGTCTGTGTGTCTGTGTGTGTGAGTCTGCATGTGTCCGTACATGCATCTGTGTTTGTGTCTCTCTGTGTGTCTGTGTGCAGAAAAGAAGACTCACACTTGCGTGTGCGCGCAGTAAAGAGAGAGGGGAGTGACAGAGGATCATTCTGGGTATTTTCTTTGCATGTCTCTCTCTGCTGGGTCGGTCTTTCCTGAAACCCTTTCACCTTTATACTCCCAGAACCTAGTGTGCTCCTGGTGTAAATCGGCACCGGCAGCCACAGGTGTATTTCAGCATCCTTGAGGTTGGAGGAGAGCGAGTGAGAATAGACTTGGCTAAAAGAGGTGGAGCTGAAGGCCATAAAAAAGGATGAAATAGTGCCATTTGCAGCAACATGGATGGACCTAGACGTTATCATAGTAAGTGAGGTAAGTCAGACAGAGAAAGACAAATACCATATCGCATCACTTATATGTGGAATCTAAAATATGACACAAATGAACCTATCTACGAAACAGAAACAGGCTCACAGCCATAGAGGACAGACCTGTGGTTGCCAAGCGGGGAGGGGTGGGGAATTGAGGGATTGGGAGTTTGGGATCAGCAGATGCAAACTATTATATATAGGGTGGACAAACGACAAGGCCCTACTGTAGAGCACAGGGAGCTATATCAAATATCTTGTGATAAACCACAATGGAAAAGAATATGAAAAAGAAGGTATATATATGTACAGCTGAATCACTTTCCTGTACAGCGGAAATTAACGCATTATAAGTTAACTATACTTCAATAAAATAAATTTTTTAAAAAGAGGTGGAGCTGAAGCCCATCCAGGTTCCCCACTTATAAGAATCCCCTGGACTTTACCCCGGCCCGAACCTACACTTTCTGGGGAGCGGCCCGGGCGTCTGCATCTTTCACAAATGCTTCCAACTTAGGGAAACACGGACCTGCCCCTGAGCTTTGGCAGGCTGCCTGCGATCAGAGTCCTGCCCGAGCTCTCTGCTGCCCACTGCGTCCACCCCCTCCTCTCCGTGTCAGCATCTCAAACTGTCTTCACCCTCCAAGGCAAACAGCGGGTTCTGGCTGAAGGAGGGTGTATTTTCCCATCCCCACGTCCCCTCTGCCCTCCACGCACAGGCTCACGCCGTTTGCCGCTCAGAACACGCTCAGGGTCCACGCATGAATTTCAGGTTGAAAATTTATCTCACACACACTCTGAGCAAATTAAATCCGATCAGGCAGAAATTGTCTTAAAGGGAGTTGATATTCTGGCGAAATTCCTGCATAAAGTGGCCACACTCCCCAGGCCTGCTGCACTTAACCTATTATCTGGATCAGATAAATGAGCAAGCCAGCGGCCCTTGGGGTGGGGCATCTTTTTTGGAACTGGCCCTGGAGAGCCCCACTCACCTTGGAGCTCTGGGTTTGGATTTATGGCAGAGGTGAGCTGTCCACCAAACAGTGGCAGACGTGGAGGGGCTGTGAATGGGGACATGGGGTTGGGATACTGTCTATGCAGAATGTGCGAAATGTACACATTGTTTGGGGAGCATTTAACATAGAGGCAACAATTTTTACAGCTAGAAATTGGAAAACTCGCAAAAGCCAACAGCAGAGGGTAGGAAGGCAGATCATGAGATACAAAACGGAAGTGAAATCACCATCTGAAATGATGGTTGTAAGGCTTGGGCAGACGACTCGGGCAGCTGTGGTCACTTGCGGTCAGCAGAATAATGTGACCCCCCAAATATGCCCACATCCTAATGCCCCAAACCTGTGAATATGCCACCTTCCATGGCAAAGGGACTTTGCACCTGTGATTAAGGCTGTCAGCTTTGAGGTGGGAGATGGTCCTGGGTCATCTGGGTGAACCCAATGTCATGGGTCCTTGAAAGCAGAGAACCGTTCCCCGCTGCGGTCAGAGAAAGAGAGATGCGATGATGGAATGGGTGTCAAAGAAGGTGTGAGAAAGACTTGACTCACTGCTGCTGGGTTTGAAGACAGAGGAAGGGGCCAGGAGCTGAGAGACACAGGCACCTCTAGAAGCTGGAAATGCCAGGAAATAGATTCTCCCCTGGAGCCTCCGGAAGGACACAGCCGTGTGGACACCTTGATCTTAGCCCCATGAGACAGATTTCAGACTCTGACCTCCAGACTGTGAGATAATACATTTCATTGTTTAGGCCACGAAGTTTGCGGTAATTTGTTCCAGCAGCTGTAGGAGACTAATGCAGCTCTGGAGTCAGGTTGCCCACCTTTACTTCTGCAAAGTGGGGGCAGTGGACGTGTCTACTCTGCAGGACTGTTTGAAGGGTTAAATGAGATCTGCCATGAGGAGAGCTTGCCCCGGGCGAGTACTCCATGGGAGTTAAGCCACGATTTAGAAAGGAAGTTAAAAAAAAGGAAATAAAAAAATTTTAAAGGACTGAAAAAGGGAAAGGGCTATGAGCCACAAAAGGCGAACTTTAGAACTCATAATGACAGGACGGCTGTAAGGAGATAGAGGCCTATGGCAGAGTTCTTTTTAATAGTTACAGATTTGCAGGTCACTTATTCTCTGGTGAGGGGAGCTGATGATAATTTTCTGCCTCTGCACCACTGGCCTCGCTCTCTGGCCCTGGAGCTCTACCCTGGCTGGACCCTGGGGAGACTCGGGCCTCACTGATCTCCATGCAGTGCCCAGACGGGAGCCTTCAGCCGATGGAACAGACACAAAATATGAAGAGGAAAAGTGAGAAAACCATCTCGGGCCCCTAATCTGAGGTCAGCCCTTTGCAGTCTCTTGACAGTGCTGGCAAGGGCGGCATTGTTCCCTACACGAGGGAAAGATGTTTCATTTCCCACACGCCAGAGCGTTTTGAAATGTGAACTATTCTATTTTCTTCTTACTTCCTGGAGATAAAACCAAAGGCCTTGTATTTGCGCCTCACGATCTCTGCACTTTATTTGCCCTTCACCGCTTTTTGCAAGCAAATTCCTGCCTCTTTTCAGTTTTCCCTGCAACCCACCGCCTTGTGCATCTCATGTGTCTTCGTGGCCTGGGGAAGGACAGGATCCATCACTGCTGGTCGGATGATAATGCCCAAACCTCTAACCTCCCGACAGGCATGGCTACCGCTCCAAACCCAGCCGAGCTGCAGACAGCGCCACTTAGCGGCTGAGAGCCCCAGGCGGGCCCGGCTGCCAGTCTGGCGGGTTTCAGTGACTGAGGGAAAACCTTTTTTTTTTTTAATTTTTGTTGGAGTAGAGTTGATTTACAATGTTGTGTTAGTTTCAGGTGTACAGTAAAGTGAATCAGCTATACATATACAAATACCCACAATAGCCAGGACATGGAAGCAACCTCAATGTCCATCAGCGGAGGAATGGATAAAGACGATGTGGTGCATATATTCAATGGAAAAACGGGTGTTTTTTTTTAAATCACTTTTTCGTTTTGTCCCTAGAGCTCTCTGCATATCCTAGAGCTATGTTGGCATTCACAGACAGTAACAAACTATGAATGAAATGGAATTAGAGAATGCACACGTGTCTGTATTAATGGGTTGGCAGAACCATGTGAAATGATGAAATGGTCTAGTGGTCCAACCTAATATTTGTGTGTGGGAGGTGCTGACACAAAAGTAAGATCTATCTATCTGTCTATCTACCTACCTACCTACCTACCTATCTATCTATCATCTACTGATGGATCTATCTTACCTATCTGTATGCACATATACACACATTCCAAGGAAATAAGTGATCATGTATTTAAGAAAAACTAATAGAGCTGCACGCTCCTGAACCTAAAGATGAAGCGCTGGACCCAATAATTTATTGTATTTAGAGCCGAGCACATGTATTTCTCCACTCAGGTGCTTTTGCAGGCTGTGCGGTGAGACCCTGGATGTTCAAAGAGAAACGTAGACCCCGATGGCTGGCTTTGGGGTGAGGGTGGGGAGTGTTCCTTTGCCGTGGGGACAGGGCACACCTTTGTCCCTCCAGCAGCCGCAGAGCAAGTTGTCCACAAATGAGGAGCTCTGCTTAACCAGAGGCAGAGAGTCGTGACCGTCTGGCCGACAGTGGCCAGCATCCTTCTAAGGAGGGGTCGGACCACCTCTTTTCTTCAGTGGTTGACTTGATCGTCACACCGACTGTTTTTAAGGCAATGTCTTGCTGTTTCTCATAAGCGTCAGGCTCCTGCTCTCTGTCTGAGTCACATCTGCTTCCTTCCTGGCCCCCTTGTCCAGACAGGACTGGGATTGCCTGCCCCATGCCCACCACGTGTCCGGCTGGTTTCCCAGCTGCCGGCCACTGACCTCTGGGACCCATGTCCATCTGTCTGCTCAGCTGAGGCCAGGAGGGGCTGGCCAGAATGGGCCCCTCCCAGCTTTGGCCTGGCCACTCCCTCTGCCTGGGATGCTCTGAGGTCACCTCTTCGGGGGGCCTTCCAGATCCCCCAGCAAGGGTGGGTCCCCCCCACACAGATATTCTCCCCCAGAAGTTCTGTCCCCTGTCCTCTCAGCAAGGGTCCCCCGACTGCAAGCCTCTGGTATGTGCATCCCATGTCTGTCCTCGCCTCTTTCACCAGAAGGGAAGGCCCCTGTGAGCCGGGCCTGGGCCCGACTACTGTTTCCCCATGTGCCAAGCACAACCAGCAATTGTTAAAGTAAGGAAAGGCAACGCTTCCAAAGAGTGTGCTTCTCACCGTCAAATGCCCAGAGAGGAGCAAAGGTTTCTGTGGTCGTGAGGGAACGGCTGCTGCTCGCCGGTGGGGCCCGCGTCCATCGCCCTTGGCCTTCAGCTGGAGGTTAGGAGGTGATTCTAATTCTAGCCCTGCTGCCCACACATGGCGCTTTCAGCAGCTTCCCAGCCTCAGCACTAGTGGCCCTTAAGACCCAATTCTTCTCTGCAGTGGGGTCGTCCTGTGCACTAGAAGACGTTTAGCAATATCCCTGGCCTTTACCCACTAGATACCAGTATTGACCTCTGTCCCCACCCCTGCCCTGGTCCCAACTGTGACAATAAAAGGTCTCCAGACATTGCCAAAATGCCATGTGGGGCAAACGCACCCCTGCCCTACATGTATCAAATTCACCGTTCCTCACCATCTGCCTGCACGTGAGTCGTCATTATTTCTCTACAGAACAGGAAGCTGAGCTCAGAGAGGTTAACTCACTTGCTCAAGGTCACACAGCAAGTAAGCCGAGGAGCGGGGAACTGAACCCATGCCTCAGCCTCCCTGGAAGTCTCCAAAAACGTGTCTATGTCCCTCCACCCGTGCGGACGATGCTTTCATTGAGGTCCTCCATGTTGCAACCCCAGGAGCTAGTATCAGCCACGTCCAATCTAATGGACCAGGTCCGGGTTGTAAGTTATCCCTCTGATGCTGAGTGACTGTGATGCCGTCACTAACTGAGCAGGTGAGCACAGGGTCTCAAGTTAGAGCTCAGCTCCTGCCCTCACTAACAGCCTGCTTCTCACCTCATCGCAGGGCAACGTGAACGGAGATTCAAGTGAAGGGGGGCGCTGCACATCCCGACTCTCCCACCAGTGAGAAGCTCTCATCCGTCATCACTTCTGAGGCAGTGTGCCAGCAGGCCCCAGACCGGGGTGAAGTAAGTTAGGCCCTCAGGATGTAGGCCCCCCAGGGATGCCCCTGCACCTGTGGAGCCCTGGAGTGACGGCTGCCTCACACCTGCACCCTGCGTGCCTCCGTGATTTCCCCTGGTCCCAGTCCCAGCTCTTAGTCTTGGACTCACGGCCCCTGGATTCATATTCATCCCAGCTGCCCTGCTGGAGCCCCTGGCGTCTCCCATGCCCACCCCAAAAGCTTTCCCGGGTGCGTTCAGAGAAGGGCGTGTAGCCTCAGAGCAACCCTTCCCAGGAGAAATGCCCATCCTCCAAGAAGCCTCAGGGGAAGCTGGGCCTAGAGTGAATGGTCAAAGTCAGGCCAGCCCGGGCCAAACCCAGGCCAAACCCAGGCCAGCCCAGGCCAACCCAGGACAATCCAAGCCGAATCCAGGTCAACCCAGGACAACCCAGGTCACCCCAGGCCACACCCGGTCAATTCACTCTGAGTGGCCTTCAGCTACTTTGTCACCAAATGAATAGGTCCCTGAGCTCCAAAGATGGGGGAAACTGAGGGTGCAGACCAATTCTATCCTGTTCGAGGGTCTCTGACTGCTCGTAAAAAGCGCCTATTCCCCAATCAAATGCTGCCCATTGAAGGGTCTGACAGAGATAGGCACCTAGTAGCGGCCAAAACAAAGGCCCCACCAAGTCCGCACCCCCAGCTCCACTGTCTGACAGCACTTCCTGCCAAGGCGTCATTACACTGCCAGCAACTTGATGTCACTTTCAAACCACTGCTTTATTGCAATAATTATAAAGCTTTCTGGCCTCTGACAAATAAATGGGAATCCTTCCCACGTGCCGACAGAGCTGGGAAAGGGAATGGCACCCCAGCTGGGCCACCCTCCTGCACGGTTTCTGTTCTTCCTCATTTGTGTTTGCTCAGAGCTATGGGAAACCCAGAGGCTGGCAGACGTGCTGCTCACCTTCCACCCCTGTCAATCTTGGTGAGGTTTCACATGGATTGATTGGATATGAGTTTGGGTGAATTATTCAGGTTTCATATTTTGATGAATGGGAAAAAATGCCCATAGAGCACACGGAACTGTGTGCATTTGCACGTTTCAGGAAAACAAACATCACCTTTGCCAATCCCCATTTCTACCTCCTGTAAAGACTTTTCTGCAAATCTTCTGTGCCTGGTGAGCCAAGATCGCCCGGTGGGTGGGAGCCCTGTCTGCCCTGAGCTCGTGGGGAGAGACTTGCCCATCTCTCCGAGCGTCATCTGCCTCCTCATTCATAAGTGGCAGTGAGAGTAATAATAATGCCCTGCCCTGAGCTGTGGGACTGTTATTTACAACACGTGCCCTCAAGGACTGGGCAGACGATCCGCCATCCGCCCAGCGGTGAGGCGCTAGCCTCTCCCAGCACCATCGGGGAAACAGGGTCGCCACCACGAATGAGACTGGAGACCTTCCCAAATCTCATGGAGCTTGCGTGTAGCTTGGACCGACATCGGAGCCCCTTTGTGATGGTCTGCTAGAAGCACAGCTTCGTGGTTATTTTCACATGACAGCTCAGGATCACCAACCGCTCACACCGTCACCTCGGAGAGAAGGGGAGATGTACCCACAGATGTCGTGCCTACGTTTCTCCATCTGTAAATGAGGGGCAACCTCCTCCTGTTTCCGTAACAGCCTGCTTGGCAAGAAGACTGGACATCGAGGACCCTCAAAAACACCGCGATGGAGGGACGTGACTTTGTTTGACAGCTTCCCCCTCCCGGATTCACCCACTAGCTAACCACGTGCACGAGGCAGCCCCTCCTCTCCCTAGTCAGGTAACCCCCAGGGCGTCTGGGTCAATTGGCAATACACCGCAGTTGTTAGAAACCTCCCTCTCTTGGAAGCTGATCTCTGGTCTCCAAGCTTAGCCAGCTTCAGTGATGTGTTATTACTACACCTCCTCCACCTTGTATTATTAATTTCATTTATAGCAGAACCAATAACTCATACATTCAAGGCAGTTTGTCATGCATACCTGTAAATAGATTGAAAGTCTACTGAAGCATGCTGGGTAAACACGAGGCCCGTGTCTACTCATCTCCTGGACCCGCGCCACGTCCTTTAGAGCCAGGCCATATTTTTCACAATGCATATGAATTTATGCCTCCCCCAGCCCTTGCCTCCATCACCCCTGAAATTCCATTTAGTCTCAGCGTTACTGCTCAAACCCGCTCTGCTGGAGCCTCACCCTGTGAAGGTGAAAAGCCGCAGCCGTCATTTTCCTATTGATTTACAAGAGACACTTCGCTCCTCGGGTCTCTGTTCAGTGACCTGAGCTGAAAGCACTCCACTCCGTACGAGGGGAGCACGTGCAGGCTGGGCTACCTGGGCAGAGGGGTAGCAGGAGCCGCGGGGCTCGGGAGGCAAGGGTGCACCCCCTCCATGCTGGCCCCGCGGTGGCCTAGAGTCACGGTCATGAGGAGGGTCCGCTGTGCGGTAGTCTGAATAATTAAAGTGGCTCGTTCTGGCCAGAGACGCAAGTTGCTTGCTTAAAGCAAGTCTTTTATTTATTTATTTATTTATTTTCTTTTAGGGCTGCATCTAAAGAGAGCAAAATAAACGTTTAGGAATTTTACAAATATATGGACCTTTTGACAACAGCCCATTTCCCAAAATTTATGCTTAGATATACTCATATATAAACTCCCAGAGGACATACCTACAGAGTAAGGGCTACCTTGGGCTGCGAGGGAAGGACCCCAGACCCAGGCCTGAGCGCTCAGGCTCAGTGTTATTGTTTTGTGGGTGTCTGTGGCTCCTGCTTTCCCAGCATCCATCTCCCTTCTCCTGGTAACAGACCCTCAGTGTTCATTGGGGGTTAACTTCCCCATCAGTGAGGTTCAGGTGGATTGACTCAGCCCCTGTCTCCAGTGTGGTCATGTGACCCAGACCTGGCCAATCAGAGCATCGAATCAGCCTGGCACAGTGACTAGTTCAGAGAGCTAAGATGACCAGCTTGGTCCAATGAGGCTCATTCCAGGACTGTTGCTGAGACGGTTGAATAAGGTCAGTTATCCTGCTGCTTGTGTTACTGGGAAGGCAGGGTATGAATGTCGAGCTGCTAGTGTAAACATCTTGCTACTAGAAGGAGAAAGCCTCATTCAAAATGAAGCTATGCATGCAATACAGAAGGGGACAAGTGAAGTCTATGCAGCACCTGGATCCAGCCATGCCTGAAGCTAATGATGTCTTGGCTTTTGGGTTACCTAAGCCAATATATATTCTTCTATTTTTTTAAACATAAGCCAGTATGAGTTGGGATTCACTCTCTTCCGACTGAAAAACAATAGCCTGATAATACAACTTAGAACCCAAATACCAAGAATCAGAGTCTCCCCAACACTTTGCAATTGTTTAGATTTCCTTGCAACCACAAAAGTCTAATTCGAAGTTAGTGATAGTTTTTGAATTCCTTCAAGTTCTGTCCTTTGTAAATCCAACGTCTCAGGCTGTCAGCGTGCAAAGTGATCAGCTTGTATGGAAGAAACGCATCACTTTAAGATAAAAAGGGAAAGCAGACTTTCTCCGTGGTCTTTTCCTTGCAGCTGTGTATCGCCTATTCCTCTCGGCATTTTATCCCCAACCCACTTTTTCCTGCTTTAGAGGCAACCCGATATCCTCCCAGCCTCTAGATGGGCTTTAGTCCCAGCTCTCCCAGCTCCTGACCTTGGATTCAGAGAAAGGGTCAGATGACTGAGATCTCTGCCCAGCTGGCTGCCATGGGCTCCCCTCTCCCAATGGAGGGAACATGTGTAGATAATATGCATGAACACACTTAAGTTGAACTATTAATTTCACTTTATTTTACGTAGCTGGAGTCAATGGCATCTTGAACACAACAGGAAAGTCTATGTAAATGAGTACACACAGTTACGTATAAGGCTGTGCACACATGCCCCTGGATGCGGCAGGGCTGCCATTGAATTTTGTGACACGTGTGGCCACCATCCTGACTTTGTTCTAACCTCAGGAAAGTAGCGGGGAGCTCAGAAAATACCTGGGTTTCTGATTACCATGAAAAATGCTGGCTCGGCTGGAGGCCTGCGTCTCCCATTGAGTGGAAGCTTTCCTTCATTCAGATGAGCCTGGGAGGTAAGAGCCCCATGTCAGATGAGTGGTTGGAAAACCAGGACTTGGATTTTTATTTTATGTAAGTGTGATTTAAACTTTCTGTCTGCCTCTGCCGTAGTTTTGTGACTTTCAGGGCAGCCAGCAACGTGGTTTTGCAGAGTCGATTGCTGTGGTTGTGCAAGGCACAGGGCCAGTCTTTCTTGATGCAGGGATGCTTCTGGGGAGGAGGTCCTGCTGAAAATACACGCGGACCGCGTCTTGGGTCCTCTGGTCTCAGTTGGATTCCCTGAAAGTAGAGCCTGAGACAGAGACTAAGGTGCAGACAGTTTATTTAAAGATAATCTCAACTGATTTCTGTATGTTGTTTTTTATCCTGCAATTTTACTGAATTATTCATCCTAACAGGGTTTGTGTGTGTGTGGAATCTTTAGTGTTTTCTACATATGTGATCATGTCATCTGCAAACAGAGATAACTTTACTTCTTCCTTTCCCATTTGGATGCCTTCTTATTTCTTTTTCTTGCCCAACTGCTCCAGCTAGGACTTCCAGGGCTGTATTGAACAGAAGTGATCATCCTTGCCTTACTCCTCATTGTAAAGGAAAAGCTTTTAGTTTTTCACCCTTGAGTATGATGTTAGCAGTGTGATTGTCATATATGGCCTTTATCGTGTTGAGAGAGTTTCTTTCCATTCCTAGTTTCTTGGGAATTTTTACCATGAAAGGATCTTGCATTTTGTCAAATACTTTCTCCAAATCTACTGATATAATCATGTGATTTTCCCTTACTTCTGTTAATGTGGTACATCACATTAATTGATGTTTGTATATTGAACCATCCTTGTATCCCAGGGACAAATCCCTGGGATGGATTATTCTTTTAATGTACTGTTGTATTCAGTTTGCTAGTATTTTGTTGAGGATTTTTGCATATGTTCATCAGGGATAGTGCCTGATGAAAATAACTTTCTTGTGTCTTTTTCTGGCTTTGGTATCAGGGTATGCCAGCCTCACAAAATGCATTTGGAAGTGTTCTGTCCTCTTTAATTTTTTGGAAACATTTGAGAAGGACTGGTGTTCATTTTTCTTTAAATGTAGAATTCACCAGTGAAGGCATCTGCTCCTGGGCTTTTCTTTGTTAGGAGGTTTTTGATCACTGATTCAATCTCCTTAGTCATTATTGGTCCATTCAGATTTTCTATGTCTTCTTTATTCAGTTTTGGTAGGTTGTATATTTCTGGGAATGTATATGTTTCTTCAAAATTGTTTAATTTGTTGGTGTACAGTTGTTCATAGTAGCCTCTTATGATCCTTTATATTTCTGTGGAATCATTGTAATGTCTTCTCTTTCATTTCTGATTTTATTCATTTGACTTCTCTCTTTTTTTCTTAGTTTTTTTTCTTAGTCTAGCTGAAGTTTTGTCAATTTTGTTTGTCTTTCCAAAATAACAACTCTTAGTTTCATTGATTTCTATTTTTTTAAGTCTCTATTTCAATTATTTCTTCTCTAACCTTTACTATCCTTCGGTCTGCTAACTTTGGGCTTAGTTTTTTTTTTTTTTTTTTTTTTTCTAGTTCCTAGAGGCATGATGTCAGGCTGGGTTTGTTTGTTTGTTTGTTTGAGATGTTTCTTCTTTTTCATGTAGCCATTTATCATTATAAATTTTCCTCTTAGTACTGCTTTTGCTGCATCCCATAAATTGGGTAATGTTGTGTTTTTGTTTTCATTTGTCTCAAGACATTTTCTAAAATCCTTTTGATTTCTTCTTTGACCCATTGGTTGTTTAGGAGTGTGCTGTTTAATTTCCACGTACCTGTGAATTTTCCAGTATTCCTTCTGCTATTTATTTCTAGTTTCATTCAATTATGATCAGAAAAGATACCTGACATGATCTCGATCTTCTTAAATTCGTTAAGACGTGCCTTGTGACCTAATACATGATCTATCATGGAGAATACTTCATGTGTGCTTGAGAAGAACGTATATGCACTACCATGATCACTGCAGCATTATCCACAGTAGCCAAAAGGTGGAGACAATCTACATGTCCATCCACTGAAAATGTGGTACATACAAACAATAGAATATTATTCAGCCTTAAAAAAGAAGGAAAACTACCATATACAACAACACAGATGAACCTGGAAGGACAGATACTGCGTGATTCCCCTTATATGTGTTATCGAAAACAGTCAGACCCACAGAAATAGAGAGTAGGCCAGTGGTTTCCAGGGCCTGGGGGGAAATGGGGAGTTACTGTTCAATGGGTGTAAAGTTTGAATAAGTTCTAGAGAGCTCCTGTTCAACATGGAGCCCATAGTTGCCAGTACTTTATTGTGTCCTTAAAAATTTGTCTAGAAAGTAGATGTCATGTTAACTGTTCTTATCACAATAAAAAAAAAAAAAAAGAATGAATGAGCCAATGAGTGAATGAACTTGCATTCATAAAACAATAAAGATGGTCTCAGGAGCAGGGAGACAGGGAAGATGGAGGGTGTGTACAGAGCTCGTTTCTGACTGAGCGCCTGGGCTCCCGCTCCAAAAAGTGCTGCTCTCTGTTCACTATTAAGTGAAACGTTTGCTCTGTACAATGGGACCACTTTGCACTCCGATGACTTGAGAAGTTGTCCTGGCGAAGGATGGGAACGGGGGCAGGGGTAGTTATCCACTAAATCCCACCCACCACTGGTTGCCGGTTTCCCCCAGGAAGTGATCTGTACCCCGACCTCCGTGCACACACTTTGGGCTCAGCTGTGTGGGGCTGAGGCTCCCCTGGAGGTGGAAGAAGGCCCTGCAGGGGCTTGAGCTGGGCAACCGCCACTGGCTGCTACGTGCACCTGAGTGGTGTGACCCGACCAGAGCACACACTTCAGCGCAGAGCCCACCGCAGGGCCCCCGAGACCCCGGCCAGGACCCTAAACGTGTCTCTGCTCTTCCAGGGTCTGGGACTGCATTTGCCAAACGGCACGTCCCAAACGTCCGGGGCAAGGTGAGCTTGTAGAGCAGGGCCAGTCGGGACAAAGCCTCCTGCTGCTGCTCGGGGGACAAACCAGCTCCCCGGAGTCACCTTTGGAAGGTTTTGTTCCTTCCTTGGCCGTGCAGCTGGATTACTGGGGAGCAAGCCTCACAGACGCCACCCCTCCAATGCAGGGGTCCCTCAGCAGGGGCTCGGGCCAGTGTCACGGGGTCTGGCCTCCGATGTCAGGAAAACCAGGAATGATAGAAACACATCCCTGGCTTGGTTCCCACATTTACCCTTAGAGATGGGTTATACCCCATCTTCCCCAACAGATTTTCCC
The DNA here is from genome assembly GCF_963455315.2 of Globicephala melas. Taxonomy (NCBI): domain Eukaryota; kingdom Metazoa; phylum Chordata; class Mammalia; order Artiodactyla; family Delphinidae; genus Globicephala; species Globicephala melas. The sequence goes on from NC_083328.1 coordinate 84,470,640, forward strand.
GTCACGGTGCACGTCTATTCAGGGAGCAGTAAGAGGCAACGAGTGCCCCAGCTCTCTCTGCGATTGCTCCAGACCCAACTCACCACAGCCGACCAGCACCTCCCAGGACCCTCTGGCCTCATCCCAGGCTGCTCAGTCTTTAGGAAAACACCAGGGCAGAGTCCCAAGGAGGGACGTGTAACCTGTATTTCGTCTCTTTGAAATGTATTGTTTCACTCTTTTTTTTTTTTTTTTTTGCCTTTCCCCTCCTCTTCCCCGTCTCCTTCTGGGGTTGGAGAAAACATGAGTAGAGATGCAAGACTCCCGTCTTGCTTTTCCCCTGCAAACAAGAGTGTGAGCAGAATGACGCATTTCATATGTGAAGTGGGGGATGTCAAAGGGCTTGCGCGCTGCACTGAGGCCTCCTGGGAACGGCTACTTCCTTCCGGCTGCATGAGGGAAGCAAACATCATTAGGCACACGGTTGGATTTCCAGGGTCCAGGTCCTGTGATTGTGGCTGAATCAACGAGATGCCTGGCTAACTCTGCTGTTGTGGAATGGCTGTTCCCTGCAAGCCCAGGATGAGCACACCCCTCCTCCCTTCTGCACATCAAAGGGCAGCAGTGGGACGGCCTGCGAGCTTACCTGCAACACGGCTCCTAGAAGTGATGCTTCCTCTCTGTGTCTCACCCATGAGCAGCTAAGTGAGCAGGCACTGGAGGCAGCTGAGGTGGGTCTGCGGTTTCCCAGCCTTGAAGGTGGGTGTGTTACAGCTAGTTATCCACTGCTGGGTAACAAATCACCCATAACTCAGTGTCTTAAATCATTCACCTCCGATTGCATCTCACCATGTTGCGGGTCAGGAATTGGAACAGGAATTCTGTTCCACGTGATATCAACAAAGGTCCCTCGGAGCTACTCAGCTGGTGGATGGACTGGTCTGGTGGGTCCTGGGGAGTTTCACTCATGAGGTGGGCACAGCTGGAAGGCCCCCTGCACACGGCTTTCTCAGCAAGGTGGCTTCAGGTGGTTAGACTTCTTACACGGCAGCTCAGGGGCCCAGAGAGGGGGGTCCCAATGGGCCCCCGGGAGCTGCGAGGCTTCTTATGACCTATTGTCAGAGGTCCCAGAAGTCAGTTCTATCACGGTTGCCCAAACAAGTCAGGAAGGCCAGCCGGGATTCAGGGGAGGAGAGTCCAGCTTCACTTCTCAACGGAAAGAGAACAAAGAATTGGCTGCCACCTTTAATCCCCTACAGGCAGAGTGGCTGCTTTGTCTATAAGCCTCGTTCCTTCCTGAGTAAATGGGGATCACGATGGACCCTCCTTCAGAAAATGGTCATGAGAATAAAATGAGATGATGCGTTTAAACCACTTTGGCCCAGGAATAGGGTCAGTAGCGAAGGCTCTTCTTTCCTGGTTCCATCTGGACCACGGGAGTGGCTACTGCTGGCCAGTGACGCCAGCCCTCCTCCGGCTGCATTATGTCTCTGGTACTTTCACAGTATTCCTCTGGACACTGAATTTCCAGTGCAGTAAATTGGCTCCTGGGTGGGGAAGGCCCTGGGGCCCAGCGAAGATCATTCTCTCTTAAGAGCAATGAGCATTTATTGAGAATGTGCCTTCCCCAGCAGTAATTTATAAACGAGAGAGCATTGAAATCCCCAGAAGAAGGAGACTGTTTATAAACGCAGAGTGCTTCGTGCTCGCCGCTTCCCAAGTGGGAGAGGGTGAGGGCAACTTTGTAAACGGTGTCTACAAATCCCTGCTGTGAACGGTGCTCACCAGGGCTCAGGAGACGACGGCCGTGACCAGCAGGGTCCATGGCAGGTGGCTCACGCGGGGCCAGAGGTTATCGCCCTGGAGGGGGCAGTGATGGGAGGGAGATGCCTGAGCACCATGACCACCGGCCCCACCCGCAAGCTCACGCCAAAGGCTGGGGGGGGGGGTAACCCAACCCATCCACCACCTCCAAAGTTGGGATCATAGATGCAAAGGACCACGTGAGTCAGGAAAGAAGCCGTTGGCTTATCTGAAATTCACGTTGGGGGGAAGTGGGAGAGAAGAGCCTGTAGTCTTCACTAGTTAAAAACCCAGGAGTGTCGGAAGCAGATAAGGTGTCCTTAAATAGGTGAATGGATAGTTAAACTGTGGTACATCCATACAATGGAGTGATAAAAAGATGTGGAGGAAAGGTAAAGGTAAACGCACATTGCTGAGTGAAAGAAGCCAATTTGAAAGGGCTACATCCTGTATGATTCCAGCATCCTTCTCCACCAACCCACCCAGCACCTGCCTTTTCCGAGTGCAGCGAGGATCAGTCCTAGGCCATGTTCTATGGTAGGAGCCTTGTTCCTGGGGATCGATTCTACGGAGTTTAGCTTCAGAGCTGGGTCGCCTGCTGCGTAGACCGGTGACCATGTCTGTACTGTCCCCCCCGCCTCCTTTCTTTCTTCAGGGCTTTTCTCATTTCACACACAGAGCCCAGCAGCCTTGAGACCCTCCCAACCATCCTGAGAATCCCCTGCCGTACCCCACCTGGATAGGTGATATCCCTGCCACCTCCAGACCCCTGGCCACATTTCCCTCCCTCAAATCACGCATTCATTTGGCCAACCCATGGGAGTGCCCTTTCTAGAAAGTTATCAGAAATCAAGTCGCCTTTCAAGATGGAAACATTCAGAAGTGGCTCCATGCCTTACCCTCCGGCGTGCATCCTAACTCAGCTGGGGACGTGGGGAGCAGAGTTGCTCAGGCCCTACCTGACATTAGCTCAATGGGTATCGCCGGGGCTGGCTGGGCTCCACGCACCCATATTTGGAGACACTTGTCAGGAGGTCCTGTGGCTTGACTAAAGTTTGAGAATCCCTGCCTTATCCCAAAGAAGTGAATCTCTAATGGGGGTTGTGTTTTTTGAGCAGGTGGCTTCGTCCATCTTCCTCTGCAGACTCTTCTCCATTACAGCTTCAGCCACAGACCAAGAAGCAAAGGCAAATCGAGGGCTTGCTTCTTGAGGACAGGACAGCCTCCCTGGCCTCCGCACTTAGCAGAATGCCCCCACTTAGGCCTCCGAGGCACGTCCCACTGCACCTGCGCAGAGTGGACCGGGGCTGTCACCCCCTGCCAAGGAATCCAGCCACCTCTCAACAGTCCTGAGACTGGTGTTCTGGAGAAGGTGATCAGTGCTAACCCCCCAAAGTTCAGTACTAAAACCAGGTTAGACATAACTTGAAAGGATCCGACCAGTGACTGTAGGTAGAAGCCGTTTCCCCTGGGAACCCAGAAGAGCTGAAGCCAGCAGGACATCATCCAGCTCAGAGAAGCTCATAATTCCAGGCAGATGGTTTAACTTGGGAAGGCCGCTTCCCACTTCCTTTGCATTTTCTTGGTCTCTCCTGTGTTTTATTGCCACTCTCAGTCTACTCATATTTCCAGCGTCTCCCCCGTTTTCCCCTTCCGCTTGAATCTAATATTATCTATTTTACTGTTTCATTGGTTTCCTTTCCTCACACATTTGTTTCTATCATCCTCCTCGCACTCCCTCACCCACCCGCCTTCCAGATCCCTTGCTGTTGGCGCCCTCACGCTGAACCACCTCCTCTGGCCCCAATTCTCGTCCTTCTGCCCCAGAGTTTATGAGAAGAGAGAAGGGGAACCATCCGTGTTCCTCCCTCCTAGGCGTGGGGCAAGTGTTCGGTTGCAGCATCACCAGACCCCTCCCCACTCCTCCAAAGTTGCCCAGAAGATGCTTCAGCCCTCCCGGATTTTCTGATCATCCACTGAGACGTTTATTTATTCAGAAATTTGCCCAGGCTGGGCTGGCACTGTCAGGGCTGGGGAGAGAGCCGTGGGTCAGGCAGAGGTGGCCCTGCTCCACTGCAGACATGAGACAAACCAAGAATCAGGTGTGAAAAGTCCTGGGTGACTGGGAGGTAGTTCAAGCCCTCTGCTTGCTCCGGGCCTCGGTTTCCCCTTCTGTCTAATGGGGGCATGTAGGAAGGTACCCAGACGCTCAGGGGAGCTGCTGATTCGAGCCAGAATTGTCGCTGCTTTATTCATCCAGCCACTGGGACTGGATCCTGTAGAGAGAAGTGACTACACCGGGCCCCCTGCCCTCAGACTCTTGGAGTTTCGGGGGGTGGGGGGCATAAAGCAAAAACCTCCATGACAATAGGACAGTGGGACAGTGTGAGGTGTATATGCAGTCGGAAGGCAGCCAAAGACAGCCCCTTGCCCCTGAAGAAAGGCCGGTTGGAGACAGAGGGGTCGCCTCCCACACGAAGGCTGGTGGGTTCCCGACAGAGGGCACAGTGGGGGCACAGGCGCGGAAGCCGGAAGGACGCACGTGCTCCCTGACAGGGGTCCAGGGCGGTGGCGGGCTTGGCGTGACTGGCCTAAAGGGGGAAAAGGAAGAAGATGGGGTGAGGCTGGGAACGTGGGAAAGACCACCTCCTCTGTTCGTGAGGATTACAGGAGATAACAGTTCGAAAGCCCTCCACGCAGGGCCCGGCCCACCCTAAACATCAACACGTGTTAAGGGAGAGGTGATGTCAATGAAAACAAAAACAGTAATAATAGCGGCTGTGGGGGGCGTGCTGTGATGAACTGGGCGATTGGGATTGACATGTATACACTAATATGTATAAAATGGATAACTAATAAGAACCTGCTGTATAAAAAAATAAATAAAATAAAATTCCAAAAAAAACCCCCAAATAATAATAGCGGCTGTTCTCTTTCTCCCCAGCATCAACCTTCTCCGGGGGTGAGAGTCAGTGGAATTGAAGGCAGAGAGCTGTCTGTGCTGGCCTGTCTCTCTCTCTCTCTCTCTTGCTTTTTCCTTTAAGATTGTTCTTCTGGGTTCCGTGTGGGGAGGTTTTCTCAAGCGGGTGGCAGGCTGATTGCACTCCTTTCTGTAGCGCCTGAATATCTTCAATTGTCCACAAAGATTCTGTTTTATTCTAGGGACCCGCCTTTTGCTAACTTCTCCCTGCTTTCTTTACAAAACAGTTTTTTGTCTAATATTGAAGTATCTAAACAATAATGATAAATGGAGGAGAAACAAATGAACATCAGAGGACAAGGTAGGGAAAAGTAGCCCCGATGCAAGCATTCGGTTTGCTTCCAAAGCTGAAGCCCTTCCCACCAGCAACCTCAACAAGGAGTCTTAGCAAACATCTGCAGGGCCATCAGTCAGAGGAGACCGTCACTCACAGGCTACCCTCTCCGTGGAATTTTCTTACTCTCTCTTAGAAACAGAAACACGCTCTTCTCTGGGGGCTCTACCCAGCAGCCTGAGAGGATAGCTCCTCGCCAGGTGGGCTTAGCCTGCTGGCACTGGGCAGAGCCGGGCGGCTGGAGCCCTCCCTCACGGCAGCTGTGTCTCCAACCCCAGCTCCGCCCTGAAACACCCAGATTCAGTAGGTCCAGGGTGCATGCGGCCCAGGAGGTAGCATTTATAGATGCTCCCAGGAGCCGCCTATGGCCTTTGGGTAGGCCAGTGGTTCTCAAACACTAGTGTGCGTGAACACCAACCTAAGAGGCTGTTAAAAGGCCAGGTCCTGGGCCCCATTCCCCAAAGCTCCAAGTCAGTGGGTCTCAGGTGGAGCCCAGGAGTCTGCATTTTTCACAAGCCCCTCTAGGATTCTGAAGCAGATCACGTGAGGACAGAGGTGGGCTGGAGGGAGGGTGGGTTCCCATGCAGACTCCCGTTCAGGAGGCCTGGCGTGTGGCCTGAGGGTCCGCATTTTCAACAAGTCCCCGAGGGGAGTCTGTGCTGCTGCTCTGGGGACCGTCCTCTGGAAGCCACTGGCCTGTATTTCAGACGGTCTCTTCCTTCCTCTCAGGGTGCCCTCTGCTTCATTCACAGCAAGCCTGATAAACCAATGCTCTCTACTGGACTTGCATCAGTTACTGCAGTGTTTCTGAAACCATATTCCTAAACATGTGAGTTCCCATAAGACATCATATTCAACATATTGTGTACGAGGTCTCCTCCAGCAAATGAGTTTGGCGAAGAAAAATGCTCCCCAGGCCAGGGGTGCAGGGCCGGGGTGAGAACACTGGTCCTGCAGCCTCCGCCTGGCCTCCCCACGCCTCCCCCTCCCCTGCCCAGGGGAGCAAGGGGTATGACAGCAGACAGGACGGCTCTAGGAGTTAATTCACACAAAGCTCCCCCAGGTGCTCCTCCCCCAAGGCTGACTAGAGTCAGGATGGGCCTTCCAGGTCTGCAAGTCATCACGCACTTCAGCGGACTCAAGACTCTGAGACACTCAGCGGCAGGAGACGGTGGGGGGGGGGGAGGGAGGGGGAGGGGGTTTTCCCCCAGTGTTTGGGCCTCAGGACCCCCCGACCCAACACCACTGTTTTTGTAATTTAAGTTGGCACACGTGTTTGCACGCGGAGCAGTTTCAGGAAGCACAGCAAGCAAGTGCTGGGTTCTGGAAGTCTCTCCCGAGAGCAAAATCTGCATCATACTCGGATCTTCTGAGACAAAGGCAGGTCCCCGTGATGGACATTTCAGAACTATTGCAAGGACCGTGGCCGGCCTCTGTCAGCTCCCTGCTGTGCTGAAGTACCCTGAGTAAGGGGGGAATTGGAGAGGTCTTAGCACAGCGCTGAGGAGTGGAACTTCTCCCAGCGTGGGTCTTGGGTGGGTCTGTCCATGAAACGTCACTGGTGACAAAGGATCTGTGCTGAAGTCTGAGCGTAAAGGTAAGCCAGGCACACTCAGCCACGTACAGGGGCACCCTGGCCCTATCCCGCCAGGCTGGGAACCGATGGGGCTCTGGCCAGGTGTGGCAGGCCGTTACTGATGCAGTGTCCCCTTTAACTGTCACACAGTTACTGGGTGAGAAGCCACAAGTCGCCGTGCTCTCAGATACACACTTGCCTTGCCCCTCTGCAGTTGTCTAGACCCTGACTTCCTTCAGTCCAAGGCAGCACGCTAACCAGCAGGCCCCCCAGCCCAGGTGCAAGGGTTCCAGGGGAGGGCAGGGCTGTGCTACAGCTCTCCTGCTCTCCTGCCCAAGTTGGCCCTGACCTTGGAGCTCAACAGTTCAGTCAATCTTCTTCCCCCTCCTTTGCAGCATATTTCTTAAACCAGAACTAATGTATTCTGGACACAGAGCTCTCCAAACCAAGACAAAGAAAATTTGAAATATCTGAGCAAACAAAACCACTTTTCTTAAAATCTCCAAACCAAAAGGGAACGTGCAGAAACATTTACTCACTTTCCAAGCTGTACACATTTTTCACTTGATGAGCCCTTAAGGAAGTGTTCCCCCAGTTCAGAAATCGCCCAAGCAGGCCCGCCTGGCCCGTCCGGCTGGCGCTCCTGCCCGCTCTTCTGCGGGGGAGTTTCTGCCTTTTCTTCCTGGGGCCTCTAAATTCTTTCTTCGCTTCTCAGGCCTAACAGTGTATTTTGATGCACAAACAGGAATTAGCCCCTTCCTTGGTCCTTAAGGGTCCACCACAGCCAGGGCCCAGACCTGGAGCTTTCCCTCACCCTGGGTGTCCATGCAGCCTGCAGGCCCTCTCTCTGCGCTTTCCGCTTTCCTAATCGGCTGGTCTCTCGGGGCTAATTCCTGGGAGCCCCAAAGATACGCAAGGCCAGGAGGTGGGCCTGGGACAGGAGAGTTAGTGGGAAGACACCTGAAGCATACAGGACAGATGGGGGTGCCTACCCCCACTGTGGGCCCAGGCAGGGATCTGGACTAAGGCATCAGGGTCTCCCCATCCCCAAGGCGTACCCATAGTTTGGGATCTGGGACCACCATCCCTTGTTCAGACCTCACAGCTCCCCCCGCCCCTTTTTCCCCAGTAGACTTTGTGTCCTCGGCCCCTTCGGCTGAACCGGGTTCCAGATGCCCTGTCCGGGCCGAGTGGTAAGGTGGGGCGCGGCGGCTGGGCGGGGACGCGGGGTGCGCGGGTGCGGCGCGGAGGGCGCGGCGCCTTTAAGGCCCGCGTCAGGCCCAGCGAGCGCAGGGGCCGGGCGGCGGGGCGGGGCCTCGGCGGGGCCGCCGCGCGGCTTCACCTGCAGTTCCGAACGCGCGGAACAGAGGCGCGGGCGGCTGAGAGGCCGGCGGACGCACCCGCCCGAGGGAGCCCGCCGCCGGCCGGACTTGGCCTCGCTCCCGGAGCCGGGCGGCAGTCGCGGCGGCGCAGCCTGGCTGCAGGAGCTGGGCCCGCTTGAGCGGCGGCGGCCGCGATCGGAGCGGCGCTATCGGGGCGGCGGCGGGGAACGGGCTCCGGGCGCCAGGCATCGGGCGGGCGCCGGGGCGCGGCGCGGCGGGGAAGATGACCGTGGGCTCCGGCGTGCTCCTCGTGCTGCTCTCGCTCTCCGGCGCGCTCCGGGTAAGTTGCGCCTCGCGTCCGGGCCGCTCGGCAGCCCAGGCAGCGCGGGGCCGCCCCCGGAGCCGGCGGGGCGCGCACTCGCCCGGCGGGGCTTTCCCGGGCTTCCCCGGCCCGCGCCGGGCGTCCCCGGCGCGCGCACCGCTGCATCCAGCCGGCTCCCGCGCTCCGCGGAGCCGCCTGCGGTCGGCAGGAGCGAGGAGCCGCCGGGTCAGCGGGGAGCGGCGGTGCGTTGCGGAGTGCGGGACGCGGGGAGCTCTGCCCGAAGCGGACCCGCCGAGCATCCCTCAGCCACCCCAGGTCCGCGGCCGCTGCCCCGGAGCTTGGCTCTCCCGCGCTGGGGCAGGCTGCCCGCTGGCGGAGCCGGCGAGCCCTCCGTCGCCCTCTCGCCGCGCTCCTCCGGAGTTGGCGAGCCCAGCCCGGGCCAGGGCTGAGAACGAGGGGAGCTGGCGGCGGCCGGCCGGAAATCAGGGTGTTGGGGACACCGGCTCTGGCCGCCCCTGCTGGGGGCCGGTGCTCCCGGCGCGGCGCCGCATCCGTCCTCGTTCTCTGGGTGCTGGCAGGGACCGCCGCTGCTGGTGGGCGGCGGATGTGGACCGAGGGGCATTCTCGCTGCGGACTTCCCGCGGCGCCTGCTGCAGCCAGTGTTCGGCGGGGCCCTCGCGGCTCGGAGCGGGGCCGGAGAGCCAGGCGCCAGGCAGGAGCATGGTGAGGTGCACCGGGGAGCACGGTCCGGGCACCCGCCTTCTTCCTGCGGAGCCCCGCGAGCTCTGTCCCCAGCCCTGCGCTGCGCCTGCAGGGTGCAGGTCCCGAGGGCAGCGTGCAGGCTGCGCCGGGGGGCGCCCCTGGGGTAAGGCAGCGGGGCCGCGAGAGTTGCAGGAACCCCCTCTCGTGGCCGATCGGCCTCGCTGCTCCTCCAGGGCCTCGCTGTTGTAACCTCGGAAATAAACAAGTGCCCGCGGCCGGAGGCCCGCCACTGAGGCTCCGGGCGCTTCGGTGCGCTCGACCCACGCCCGGGCAGGTGGAAACTTTCCTGGGCGAGTTAGGTATCCCCGGGCTTCGGTCGTATTTGGAGCTTCGTTCTCGAGGCACGGAGCCGCGGTGCGGAGCTTTACCCGAGGAGTGACCCTGCGCCCTGCCCTGCCTCCCCTTGGTGATTTTTGATGGGGGCGCCGCGCCCAGGCCGGCGTCGGGGTCCCGGGAGCTGCGGACTGGGGCAGCCTCCGGTGCCGAGGACGGGCGGGCGTCGGCGCGCAAGCCTGGAGGAGGCGGGGAGGTGCGTTCCGCTTGGTGGCCCCGCGAAGGCGCGACTGCGGGGCTCGGGCTGCGCCCCTGCTCCTGCGCTCGCTGCGGAGCCGGGAGCTGTGGCGCTCCTTCTTCTGACGCGGGGCTGGCTTCCCGTCGCACATGCAGCCTCTCCCTCCGTTCCCCATCCCTACGCAGCTGACCTAGCTGCCACTCCCCGCAGCCTGGGAGGGGCTCTTCGCCCACCTCCACACTTCCCTGCCCTCCCAGCGATCAGGGTTCTAGACCTCACACTGGGCAGGATAGCCCAGGGTGCGCCGGGGGACAGGACAGGAGGACACCCATCTTCTTTGGTCAGTTAGGGAAGCTCTGGCCTGGTTAGGCTGGAGATGAGGGCTCCAAAAGTGGACAAGCGTCCAAGAAGTGGAGGGGTAGGACTGGAGGGTGGGCGGAAGCCTCGGCCGCCTCCCTGCAGCCTCCCCGAGAGCCAAGCTCCGAGGTGGAGCTGAGTCTTAGAGAATCTCCTTTCCTGCCCTGACCCTCTCCTTCCTCCTGGCCACCACAGGGAGGAGAAGGCCTGCTGGCCCACCTCGGCCCAAGCCTGAGCACTGGGGTGGGAGGGTGACACGGCCCGGGCAGGAGCCTGCTCCCTTGGCCGCCCCTCCTCTGTGTCTGCATTTGCTAACTCCTGGCTCTGCTGCTGGACAGTCCTCAGACCTTCCCTTATGCCACGTGTGGGTGAGGCCCTGACAGGCCCTCAGCCTCGCCATCCGCCGGCCCTCCCTCCCTGCTGCATGCCCCCTGTCCTCGGCCAACGTGGAGACCACAGGGGCAGACCCCAGATTATGTCTGGGAGGAGGCTCTGGTGGACCAAGGCTTGTCATAGCTGGAGACCTTGCATGCAGGAGGCCCGACTAAACGTGGGTTGGATGCAATTTCTGTGAACCTGTGTTTTTTCTGACCTCTGTTGTTTTTGTTCTCAGGCCCACAATGGAGATCTTGCAGCCAGGGAGACCTGCAAAGCTGGATTCTCTGAAGAAGATTACACGGCATTAATCTCCCAAAATATTCTGGAAGGAGAGAAGGTCCTCAAAGGTAAGGCAGACATGTAAATGAAATGGCATACCATGCTCTGGATTAGGGAAACATTACCACCCACAGAAAAAGAGGCTCGGCTGGCTTTGAGCCAGGCTCTTTGCAAAAAAAAAAAAAAAAAATGGTGGAGAGGTCAGTGGAGGTGCAGCTCGGTAGACCTAAAAGGCCTTTTGCAGCACAGGTGAATGATTCAGAATCCCTGTCATTTTTGAGTGAGGTGAATCATTTCCTGGGCAACAAACTGGAATTCGGATGTAGCGTCACCCAAATAATGTGCAGAGAGAGAGACCTTCTTACCAAGTATTTTTGTGTATGAAATTCTGGATTCTCAAATTATCCCTGCTTTGAAATGCATGATAAAGCAGACGATGTTGTTGGGGACGCAGTAAATAAGCCCACAGACGTTCTGTTCGCAAATGTGCCGTGAGTTTTCGTTACTGTCCCACTGACAGCACGGAAGCACACGTGCAGGAGGGAGCTGCCGATTAGCTTCATTGTAACCGCAGGACGATATCCACATTTGTGATGGGGAAGTCGGAGGCAGCTTCAGAACTCAAATGACAATAGATCATTCTGCATATCGACCTGTTGCCCTCTCAAGACAAACTAACTAACCTTTATTTGCATGGGAGGGGAAATAAATCAGTTCTTTCTTCCTTGAGGTTTCAAATTGGCACCACAGACACCTCGGCGCGTGCCTTCCCTCCCCGCATCGGCTTCCCAGAAGCGGCTGCGTTTAGCCGATTCCAAAGTGATGGAGGGAACAAACTTTAGTGGAAGCATCAAAGCTAAGTTTCAATATTCAGGGCAAAATCATGCTCAGGCTGCTGACTTCCTGCCCAGTTTTCTGTTTTAGGGAATACGGCGTCCCCGCCACAAGCACTGACAGCAGATCCTTCGTGTGCGGGGGAACGCTCACAGAGTTGGTTGATTCTTCACATCCTGTCTGTGGAGACAGCTCGTTGACCTACTGTGTGCCTGGTTATGTGAATCAGGATCTTACTTTGCACCGAGTCCAGCTTTTCTAACTTATTTGTTGTCATCTGAGTTGACTATTAATATAGGGGTGTGATACTATTGACTCTTTCATTGATTACCAAAAAACAAAAAACAGCAACAAAAAAACCCAACCTCTTGGCAGTTGGCCTGGAAGCGGGCTGGGTAGCTGTGGGAGGGAGCATCTATGGTAAGAGTTTTCAAGAGATGCTTTGTTAATTGCACAGTGTGTGTCATTTTAGACCGCCTTTCAGGATCTGTGGGTTTATGAGAATCCCTGTGTGTGCACAGAGAAGGCCCGGAAGACTCTCTCACTCTCAGTGCAAATCAGGGGCGGCTAACTGCGGTCCTGCTGTTTGTGTGTCCTGAGGCTGGCATCCTTGCCACCTCCCCAATATGCAGCTAAACTTAAGATCTTGGCATATCAATTTTACTCAGGAATTTAAGAAAAAGTACCTCTATTTTTGTAACAGCAGATGCTACCTACTATGGAAGAGAATGACAGATGATTCTCTTACTTTTCTTAATAAAATGTAAGATTTCCAGCTAGCATCTCCTCTCTCTCCTGGTGGACCGTGCGGGTCCAGGCTGACCTGCCCTCTGCTCCTAGCCCATGTGATGGGGAAGCCTTGGTCGCTGGCTGGATGCTGGCCCGCCCCGTATGCCCCAGGAGTCCATCATCGTACGTGAACTTGGACCAGCTCACGGACTGTGTGGATGCAAGACTCATATTCTCTTCACTTACTTATACCCGCGATGAGGCCCAACCCAAACCTGGTTGAGGGGGAAATCACAGAGTATCTCCCTCACCTGCGTGTGCCACTCCCTCTGTGTTCTCAGGGACAGAGAGGTTTTGCCTTAGAAATAATTTTACACATATGGAGGCAAAAGCTACCACTGCATACACTCAAGCCACGGCAGATAAAAACCTCTGTTTATGTAGAAAACTTTGCAAACGACAGGACCCCAGTGAAGATGCATGTGTCGAAAATAAATAAGTGGCCCAATATTTCTGTTATCCTGGTAGGAATCAAGTTAAATAGGTAATGACTACTTACAATTGAGTTATGCCAGCGGAGAGAGCTTAACCTTAATTTGACAAGCAAAGCTTCACAGAGTCCCCGTTTTATTCTAAATGCGCCGTAAGCCGTTAATGACTGCTTTGCGGTTCCTTCTCTTTGCCGGAGTAAGCTCACCGGCAGCCCCAAACATCCAGGCTCCAGAAGGAGAGATTTGTTACACAGTAATTAACTTGTTGATGATAAATGGATGGAAGAAATGTTGTGGCATTTTGTTTTATGTCTAAATGAAAAAGCATTTGCATTCAAAAAATTTCACGCTAATTAGCCTTAAAACCGTTTTCCCCAGTAGGGTAGCAGATACTATGGTATTGGGATCCTTTTGAATGGCGGGCAGAACCGCTACGTACGCCGTCTGGAGTGTTTGTTTAGCTGATCTGTAGTTCCTAGATCCCCTCCGCGTTGCGTTTCCCGTCTGTGCTCCTCCTGGCGAGCACTCGAATGTAACTGCACACGCTGTTACCCCGTGGTTTGTTTCCAGGATCGTTCACTGATGGCCACGATCACTGGTGCATGGTAATATCTAAAATAGGATGGTGGAGCCCTTTTCCTTACGTGACAACAGAGCGTTCTCTGCACCATAGTTTAGCATTGGGTAGTGGCTAAGCTGGTGTCTTTTTCTCGGCTTCGTTAATAATTAACGGTCAGCCCGGCCCGAGGCTGCAGCTGATGCGCTGACCTGCATCGCTCTCTCATGGCGGGCAGAGTTCTGCGAAAACCCAGAACAGCTTCAAGGTAAAACCCCACAAGGATGGGAGATTGAGGGGCGGCTTTGTGGGAAACCAGCACGGATGGGTCGTATCTGTCCTCGCTCCTGGAGAAGAGGGTGATGTGTGTGAAAATGTTGTCTGCCAGGGCAGGGGAAGTGGGGTCTGGACATTGCCCCACGAGTTCAGAGAATACAGAAAGAGGTGCTTTGTTTCTGATGACTTCATTTACTGAGACTGCCTCAGAAAAGCCTTCCCTCTCCCATATCCCAGTGAGTTTATGACCATCTTGTGCCGTTGACCACACTTTGCTTTCTCATTGGAGAATTTATATTATCTGGTCAATCATCTTTCTTACTTAAACTGTAAGGTTCATGAGGGCAGCAGCCCCGTCACTCTGGTTTAACATTTAGAATGTTCTGGGCCAACAGGATAAAACCCAATTAACAGAATCTTAAATGAATGGGGTTTAATTTTTCTCACATAACCGTGAAGAGATAGGTAGTCAAGGACTGATCAGGTCAGTGGCACCATCTCATGCCTGATCTTTATTCTTATCGTTCTACCATCTTTAGTTTGTCAGTGTATTGCCTGATCATTGTAAACTGGCTGCTGTGGCTCCAGGCATTGCATCTGAGTTCACAGCAAGCTAGAAAAAGGAGGGAGTAGTAGCACCATCTTCATCTCTTCCCTGTATCAGAAAAACAAACACTTTCTCAGAACCCTTGCTGAAGTTCTCACTGGCAAGGACTAGGTCACATTCCACTCCTGGTGGAAAGAGGTGGGGAGGCTGGGAAGCAGAGAATTGCACAGTCTGACTTAGACCTGTTATGATCCATCACCTGGTAGATGAGTAAATTGCTACTTGGAGCAGAGTTGGGCATCTTAGGAAGGAAGACGGGAGGAATGGGTACCGAGGAGACAAGCATCAGTGTCTGCCACATAAAGGTTTCCCCAGCTTCCAGTACCCAAAGCAGAGTAACAGGCAGTGCCTTGTAGAACGAATGACTCATTTGTGTATCAAGTCACACAGAGGGAAGGATGGTTGAGGAGAGACCAAATGCATGCAGGGGTCTGGAATCGGCATCTAAGAAATCGCCACAATGTAATGACTGTGGCCAGAAGTACCGCTATCTTGTCTTTACAAGTATGTTGAAAATAGCCTCTTTACCCTCCTCTGTGAAGACAGGTAACACTCTTGCCAGGGTGGAAGGTGTCGCTAGATGCATGGACCAGACGCTGAGCGAGTCTGACTGCACACCTATCACCCAGTGTCATGCCTGCCTTGTGGGGCCGTGGGTGTGCAACCAGTGTTGTCAAGTGAAGTCATGAATAAGCCGGAAAATGCTGACACTGTGGTGTTTCTGAGTCCCCTCCGTCAACTCACAGATAAGCGGGAGCTGCTCGGAATGTTCAAATAAATGGCACGCACGACAAAGCCACCCTGTGTGCTGTGAATCGCTGGACACTGCAGGTTGCCTGTCCAGTATCCATTCTGTCCCTCTTCCTTACTAACAGAACCTCTTCCTTACTAATGAAACCTCTTCTGTCCTGATCCGGTTGGCTCACACTGAGCCCTGTTTAATATACTCACACCTCTGGTAGACTTTTACACCAAGGTGGCAATATGGCCCTTTTCTGGTCAATGGGATCTGACTAGGTTTTTCTGTTAGATGAGACTTGTGGGAAAGCTGTTTTTTTCATGGTAAAGAGTAACAGACTCAGCTGGCCGTGCCTTCTTTCTTTTGCCCTTACCTTTTTCTCCTGCCTGGAATATGAATGTGATGTCTGGGGCAGAGCAGCCATCTTGTGACTGTGAGGATGGTGGAGCGGGAACTGGATCTCAGGTGGCATCCTTGAAAAACTGCAGACCTTTCACTGTCCCCTGAGAGATGAGAAAAATAAGGATAAAACACCACAGTCGAGTTTCTTGTGACGTGCAGCTAAATGCAATCCCTGCCTTTGGGAAAGCAAGAGCTGTGCATGCTAGCAAGTGCTTGTCTTTCCCTCTGGAAGCTCAGAGCATGTTTCATGCTCTGCCCTGAGCCTCTATCCATCCTTTGTTTCTTGGGCCTTGGCCTTACTCTTGCTCTAGCGGCCTTCTGCTCCTTTGTAAATTAGTATCCACGTCCAGCACACTGGATTGCAGAGAGCATGTCTGGGCACTCGGTACATATTTGTTGAACAGATGAAATGAATAGTCACCACTTCAGACTTTCTCTTTGGCCAGGATATGACTGAATCATTACATATATTAAGTCAGGGCTATCTATCTCATCCACCCATCCCAGAATGTGAACTCTCTGCTGGCTGTCTTAGCCACCCTCTTCCAGGAAGCCAGGAGATTATGCACTGGGAATCTTGGTCTTAACAAAGACATGGAGTTGAGTGGAGGTGAAGCAGGACTGAGCCCCAGCGGGTGGCTTCCACTGGCTCTAAGCCAGGACTTTCCTTGCTCTTGAAGCCAAAGGAGGCTCCTTTGAGCACCCAGACCTCACTGCCTTCTATTGGTGGTACCTCAGGTGTCCCCTGAAAAGGAGCACCCGGAGCCCGTGGTAGTGGTGGAGACCATGGTACCCCTCTGGCTGTCTTTGGGGCCAGCCTTGCCTTTTCAGGGACCAGTGCTGTTTTGGGTTCCTCAGCAGCCTTTCCCTGCTATAATTTTGCCTGGTCACAGAGTTAAGAGGTTTAGAAAGAGTTTATATACTTAGAAAGTGGCTTCTATCAGATAAGAGGTAAGAACAGCACAGTGATAAAGCACGAAAAGCCTGCTTTATGCTCTGCCCACGCGCCAAAGCTCACGCCGATGGAGGGCCCTGATAGCTGTGTTTAAAACCAAAAGCAGGCCAAGGACTGCGGCCCCTGCCCTCGGCCACCACACCGCGTGCGGGCCCGGCCCCTGCTTCTGTTGCTCCCCCTGCAGCCCGGAGGGAGGTGCTAGTGCCTGGCCTTCCTCACTGGGTCCCTAAGGCCACGGATCAGGAGCGCCCCCCAGCACCCTCTACCCCCTGTGCCCTCTCTAGTCAACTGTCATGAAATAAAAATCCTCATCTCAGAGGCACACACACCAGTTAGACGTGAGAATGACGGACTCATCCACGCTGCAGTTTGAAGATTAAGATTTTTGCATTTCAGAAATATGTATTTTAATGGAGTCTTGGGATGAGGGAATGTGAAACTTTATATACTTATAACATTGCGTCCCAGCTGGGTCTGTGCCAGCCTCGGCGCACGTCCCGTGTAATCCTCCCAAAAGCCTTTCTGGGGAGGTAAAATTATTCCCATTGTTTGGATCAGAAACTGAAGATTGAGGAGGTTGAGAGATTGGCCTAAATGCATGCAGTTTGCTCTGTTTTCCCTCATGTTCAGACCCACGCTCTTAGCTTGTTTACATCTCCCCTGTAATGTGAACGGAGATGGTTTCTAGAGCACTTGAGCGGACAAGAGACACCCCAGATGTTCAGGGGCACCGTCATAAAACCGGCAATTATCAGGCATCCAGACGTGCTAATTGTTTCTCACCTTGAACGTTTGGAACAAACAGAGGCCCCGTTTATCCAGAAGTGCTTGACTGCAGTTGCTGATGTGGAAGGGCCCATCTGAAGCGGGTCCAAACTTGGTGGACACCTTGGGTTGGCAAAACTGGCCTTGGTTTTAGAAGAGCAGGATTCTGTGATGCCAGCAGGAATGTGCGATTCCGGGCATGTGGCAGACAGTCCCAGAACCACACTCTCACTCAGCTCTCAGACTCTGCCCACGTCGGGGACACAGCAGAGAAAGCCTACAGGAGCCAGCCGTCCTGGCACACACTTGATGGGGGCAGGGCTGAGGCTCGGGACAGCGTCATAAACCACTCCCGCTGCGGCTCAGAGCCTGGGGGACCTCGATGAGGCTCCCAAGAAGAGCTGACAACCCTGGTCTGAAGGAGGCCGCCCACCTGACCAGGCCGGGCTTCCTGGCACCACCTCTGTGGTATGCGGGGGCTGCGTGGGAGAGAGGGCCCTCCGTCTGCAGGTGGTCCTTTCTGCCTGGTTCTGGGGTCCTCAGTGTTTGCAGGGGCCCCCGATTCTAGGTCCTTCCCTCCTTCCTTCCTTGTGTCCTTCTTTCTTTTTCTTTGGAGCATGGTTAGGTGGATGCCAGAACTAACCACAAACTGAGAGCGAGTGAGGAAGCCAGCACTCATTTTTTCAAAGAATGTTCCTGTTATTCTGACTCTTTGAAGGAGCAATTCTTACTCCGATGGGGCTTCCCTGGTGGTGCAGTGGTTAGGAATCCACCTGCCAATGCAGGGGACATGGGTTCGAGCCCTGGTCCGGGAAGATCCCACATGCCGCAGAGCAACTAAGCCCGTGCGCCACAACTACTGAAGCCCGCGCTCTAGAGCCCGTGAGCCACAACTACTGAGCCCGCGTGCCTACAGCCCATGCTCTGCAACAAGAGATGCCACTGCAATGAGAAGCCCGCGCACCGCAACAAAGAGTAGCCCCCACTCAATGCAACTAGAGAAAAGTCCGCGCACAGCAACGAAGACCCAGTGCAGCCAAAGATAAATAAAATAAATAACATGTATTAAAAAACAATTCTTACTCCAAGTGAATTCCACTATACAAAATACTGTAAGCTGACTGTCTTTCCGTCAAGGGTGGAAAGTGTGCTCTTGTAAAACCTCATGGCACTTGTTTCTCTTGTAATCTTCAGAGAGGGCTGTGCTATGTTGTAAGACGGGCTGGTAAAAACGCTCCCTTTTTGCTTAAAAACTAAGAAGTTTGGTGACTTTTTGCCCAGGCTCTAGGCTGCCCTCTCCTGGTGGCCTCTGGTACTGTCTCAGCCACCTCTCCCCACCTCCACTCCTTTTCTTAAACAAAAGAGAACAAAACTGAACAAAAACCTACTTAATTATCTTGGACTAGTGTATGCTACCAAAGGCCCTTTCCCTTCCAGCCTGCATCAGGGGCACGTGGTGTTCTTTGAGGACTTATTATATGCTAATATGTACTCACATTTAATGCCTTCAAGACACCTGTGGGCTCAGGGCAGTCAGAGGCCACGCCCCCAGACCACCTGGTCTGTATGGGCTGTAGGACTTTCCGCTCCCACACTGCCTTTTCCAGGGAGGAATTTGCTTAGATTGAGGACTGTAGGCGTTTCTTAGTGTGGTACAAGTGACCCATAAATGTAGCAGCTTAAAAGACACCGATCTTATCAGCTTGTTCTTCTGGACATCAGACTCCATCCAACATGGGTCCCCCTGGGCTAACATCCAGGTGTGGGCAGGCTGGATCCTTCTGGAAGTTCCCGGGAGAATCCGTTTCCTGCCTTTGCAGCTTCTCGAGGCCCCACTGCTGTCCTTTTCTCGCGGCCCCTTCCTCTACCTTCACACCAGCACCGGTGCAGCTCCCCACGGTCACATCACCTTCCCTGACTGCCTCTTCTGCTCATAAGGACCTCGTGAGGACCCTGGGCCCCCCACCCCCCGATAGTCCAGCATCACCTCCCATCTCAGGTACTGGACTTGAGCACATCTGCAGAGGCCCTTTTGCCACGAAGGTGACGTACTCGCAGGTTCGGTGATTTGGACATGGGTGTCCTTGGGGCCTCCCGCAGGCCGCCGCCTGCTGAGGACCTGCTGTGTCTCGGGCATTGTGCTGTGTTCTTCACTCGGCTCCTGTGGACCCTCAGCGATTCATGCGGGCACCCCCGCTTCACGGAGAGGAAAGTGAGGCCCAGGGCGATTCAGTCACCCAGTGGGAGACGGGTTAGGGAGACCGGTTTGCATCCAAAGCTGCAGCTCTGAGCCCTGCCCCCCCGTGGCCCTCAACCCACCCTGCCTCACTCTAGGAGCTCCCGCCTACGGTGTCTCTAGTTAGGACTCTGGTTGGCAGCTTCCTCGTGGGTCCTGAGACGGGGATTTGCCACTCTGGAGACTCTGAAGGGTGACGGGGGCCACAAAACCCGTCCGAAGCAGCTTCCAATCCAGCTGCTTTAACTGCGCCTTGTTTAGCTTCATTGTGTTTTCTTGCCTCCTGTGGAGATTTAGGAAGGCTTAAGGTAAGCCTTCAGTGACAGATAAATATCTGCAGGGCAGGGGAGTGCCACCCCCTGCCTGTCAGGTGGGAGGATGGGCCTCCTGGAGGTGGGAGCTTACCTGCCCAGGGAGAGGCCCCGGGAGAAGCCGCAGGCCTTCCTGGCCTGGAACTGGTGTGCTTTCCATTTAGAATACAGTTTAATTCAGTTCCAGCCCCGGGGTTGGGGTGCAGACCCCATGTCTGTCCAAGGAGGGGGCCTCGCTCTCCTTATCCTTGAGCCAGGTAGAGAGGACGGCTCGCCTTCCGGACCGGCCCCCTTTGGGGGTGCGCACCCTTGCGTGTGCGTCTGACCTGGAGAAATGTAAGAGTTTCATTTTGCTTGTTTTTTGCTGCCCAGATGTGTTTGAACACCTTCAATGTTGATCTGCCTGGAAAGCTGAGAGGGACCCTCGTTGTGCACGTGTGCTAAGCTTGCCGTCCCAGTCTTCTGCGTCCAGCGGGGCAGGGGAGGAGTGAGGGTGGGGAGTTCTCCTGGGAGAAGAGCTGAATGGGGGCGGCCCTCCCTTCTCTAGGCCTTGGTTTCCTTATCTGCAGAGGGGCAGGATGTCCAAGTGTGGTCCAGGAACTGCCTGCTTGGGGGACACTGTTAAACCCGGCAGGCCCCTGGGTCCCCTCCCACACCAACTGTAGCGGGTTGGATGGTGTCGACTTTAAAAAAATGCAGTGTGAGAGTCGTGAGTTAAGTTTTACTGGGGGCAAAATGAGGACTATAGCCTGGGAGACAGCATCTCAGAGAGCTCTGAGAAATCGCTCCAAAGAGGTGGGGGGGAAGGTCAGTATAGATGTGATTTTGGCGAAGGGGGAGTACATGCAGTCAAACACATATCTTTTTGCAGAAGGTTTCTGCTAGTCACGAGGAACAGACGTCACCGTGAAGGATTTTAGTGCTTTTCTAGATACGAGGAGATACAAGAAGTGGGCTCATAAAATTGGCTCCTGAAAATATCTAACTATCTGAACACCTGTTCTGCCACTTTTTCCCAGAGCACAGAGTCCCTCATCTCTGCTCTCCACCCTGAGCTCCTTTCAGGGGGTGTCGAAGGTCAGCAGCTGCAGCAGCATGTGATTTAACCCTTGTAGAGGTGGATGGCAAGTGCCCCTGGCAAGGGCCAATTCGTGGTTGACAACGGTGGCCCCAAAAGATACATCAACCCAGAACCTGTGACTGTGACCGTGTTTGGAGAAAGGGTCTTTGCGGATTCAACTAAGCTAAGGATCTTGAGATGAGATCACCCGGGATTATCCAGGGCCCTACATCCAGTGACAAGTGTCTTTATAAGTGACAGAAGAGGAGACACACACACAGGGGAGAAGCTGTGTGACGATGGAAGTAGAGCCTGGAGTGATGAGGCCACAAGCCAAGGACACCTGGGGGACCAGGAGCTGCAAGAGGTGGGAAGGATGCTCCCCTGGAGCCTGTGGAGGGAGTGCAGCCCTGCCGACCTGGATTTCAGACTTCTGGGCTCTAGAACTTCAAGAGAATACTTTTTTTTTTTTTAAGTCTGTGGTCACTTGTTACAGCAGCCCCAGGAAACTCACAGACGCACTGAACTAGAAATCCTGGGTCTGTGCCCTAGGACTCTGCCTATTTAATCCAACTGCCAGGGAAGCTGATGTTCCTTAAAGCCTGAAGGCTTCAGGTCTAGAGGACGTTTACCTTCAGAATTCCAGCGCTCAGCATCCCTCGTGAGAAAGTGTGTTTTCCATGAGGGGCTCTGCCAGGAGGTAACCAGCATCCTAAAGTGCTGCTCAGGTGGGCGGTGGGAAGGATGCTGTGGTTTCCATCTCCCCAGAACAGTAAATGGGGCACGTCAGTATAGAAATGTAGGATCTCGTACTATAAAGCCTGACATGGAACAGTTTCATTGGAATTAAAATGTATGTGAACATTTGCTCTCTCCCATTATCCTTCCCGGTCAAATGGAATTTTAACAAGGATTATAGCTCAGATAATATCACATAGATACACTGTAAATATTTTGTTAACCTGAAGGTCTGCATTTGGGAATGTATCGTTGAACCACTGCTGCTGCAGAAGGAAAGGCACGCTCCCTCTGCCACTGTGGAGATGCGTGTGAAGGAGCGGGTGCCCTCCAGAAGGAAAGCATTCATCGAATATGCCTCTTCTCTCCCCAGAACTGCTTTACTCTGCAAATGCAAAAAGGCATTATTTCTGGCTCCCAGTGTCTCGTTTCCGCGTCTCGAGCAGCCGCGTTTTTGCTGCCTGGCCCCTTAGCTCTCCGGAAAGCAGAGGTGAGCGGGCTTTCCCCAGGAAGGCAGCTGCTCAGCTCAGGTTCCAAGGTTCTGACCCTGTCCCTGTCCGTCTGTGGCTGCGTTGCAGGTAGCCTCCTGCATTCCTGGGACCAGACTGTTGCAAGCTGCCCTGCCTGCTGGGTCTGTGTTGACGGGGAGCCCTGGATATCCCAGGGGGCTCCAGGTCTTAACTGGGAGGGAGTGGCTGTGGCCATCCTGTCTGTCTTTTGGGGTTGGGATGGGCAAGCAACCCAAGGGCCAGTGACCGGCATGGGAATGGGCCTGGCCTTTCCATGACCACTGCCACTGGGCACCAGGATTCTCAGGCCCCAGGTGCTGCTCCAGCTGGCCCCTCGGGCTGCATGCGACACATCTCCCCAAGAGTGACCCAGGGCAGCCGGAGCAGAGGCGGAAGGGCCCTCGGGTTGGAACGTTCTGGATCAGCCGTGTCGTTGCTTTCTCTTGATGGTCAGGCTGTTTGCACGGCATTGGGTTATGGACACTGTAAACTGGGTGAGCTGGGTCATGCAGCCCCCGTGGTGAGTACCAGGCTCCCACGGGCGCCCTGTCCCATGCCTGCATCCGGTCCCACCCGAGGAGTTGGGAGGACCGTTGTTCTGTTTTCTAGTCTGTGGATCTAGGCTTCCCCTGCACCAGGCACCTTGCCGGTGCCAACCACCACCCTCTGAGGAGAGCGCATTATTAGCCCCCTTTTACGAAGCAGGGGACGCTGATGCTGGATGGTTTGGGGACAGTTGTTTAAGTGGGGCAGCCTGCCTCCTGAGGCCTGCCCTTGCCCTGTTCTGTCCATCACCTTGGCCCCAATTCCCCCCACGGAGACCGGGCACCCCCGAGGCAGGGGGTCTGATAGCCTGGGTGGTGCAGACCCGGCGGCCCCGTCATCAGGTCTGCCAGCCTGCATCGTGGTCACTGCTCTTGTTAGATGACCAGACTCTCCTCCTCCTTGCCCCTGAGATGTGATGAGCTGGCCTTTGGAGCAGTAAGTTTTCCATTAGACGGCAGCTTGATTTGATATTTTTTATGGTTTTGTTTGGGGGCTTTTTCCCTTCTTGACCTTTACATTCTTACGTGTGGCCAGAGACGTTTTGGCAAAAGGCATGCTTTTAAAATTGAATAAACAAATGATGGAGAGGCTCATTTAAAGCTTTGTAGGCTCACGGGGAATGGAGGCCGCACATGAACATAATTTCACAACCGCTATTTATTAATAGGGCTGGGTATGATTGGATTATGTCATATCACATTTAATGCTGGGGCGTGACGAGCTAATGGAGTCATTAGGCAATGAGTGTCCAAAGACAGCTGTCACCATCCTGCAGGCTCCTCACTGTTTAAAGCCGGAGGCTTTTTTCTCAAGTTATCTTACTCTTTCCCACCTTCCCTCAGATGCAAAGAAGGGATTATACCACTTGTCTTATCTAGTTCTTACATTTTAAGATAAAAACAGAATACCAGCAAAGGGCTGAAGGCGATAAAATTGTGATCAAAAGTCCGTAAAATTATAGAACTATATTTTCTTGAGAACAGAGAGGTTTCACAGTGACTTTTAAGGAGCTGGACAGCTTAAGGATTTATCTGCAGAGAAGTGTAAGGTATACTTCCATGTTAGAAAAAAAAATTGTTCCGTGCTTGAAAGGTTAATGGCTGGTAAACGTCAATTTTCTACCATGCTGCCAAAATTGCAGCGGCCTTTGAAATCCATTTTGAAGTCTTGGATCCTTTGAAAATGACGAGGGGCAGGGGTACCGCCTGAACCTCGAGTGTCTTTCCTTCCGGCTGAGCAGTGGCACCTTTGCTGGAAGGGAGAGTGTCTCCCAACTGGTGGGAGTGTTTCACTGGGGTATTTTTGGTTTAAACACTTAACAAATGCTCTGGATTTCTAGTCCTAGAAACTGCAGATGCGTCTTTATGACATAAGATCTGTCCCCCACCCTGATAAACCTGAACTGTATTTGTAGGTCGTCCTGGGATATTTGCATTTGAAATACTATAAGCATAGCCTTCTCTAAAGATCTTTGATTTTAAATATGATGACAGCGACAGACTTTTGTTGCAGCCCCTGGAATTAGAATGGGGTTGTCTCCACTTTTTGGAATTCCAGCACACAGAGGTTCTGGAACTTTCCAGAGTTTCACAGGATAGACTAGGGTATGGGATGGGAGAGCCTTCTCATCTGAGCCTCTCCCACCTCTCTCCACGTCTTCTGTGCTTTACCTGGGCTGCAGGTTTGCTCGGGCAGAGCAGATGCCTGTAATTAGAGGAAACTTGTAGGGCCCGGCTTGAAGGATCATCCCTTGTGTGTTAATTTCCCAGTGCCCTTCGATTCCCGCATCTTCCGCTGTATTAAATGCAGCCCATTGACAGAGGTGCTCCTTCTTCCTAAGTGATAGAAGACGGTCCTCACGTCCAGCCTCGCTGAATCAGCGCAAGGGAGGGGCCAGGGGGCTGCCTTTCTGATTTCTTTGTGAGCAGGACTGAATTCCCCTTGGGCTGGCGTGGAGCCACAGGCCTGGGCTCCAGCATCTTCCACCGTGAGGCTTCAGCCTGGAGGGTCACGTGTCTGTGTTTAACTCCTCTGTGCTCACCTGGTGTAGCACTGGTGGTTCTCACCTGTCAGCCTCACACAGTGGGCGAGGCCACGTGAACCTAAAGTAGGAATTTGATTTTTCAGCACCGTCAGCCTGGAGGTTGTGCCTTTCCCCCGGAAGAGGTGCCGCTCACGTGATGGTTCTGTCACGATGTAAGAGAATCTTGGTTTTGCCTTTTCCCGCTTGAAAGATAAAAATGAAAGGTGACAGGTCTCCCCTCAATGCGCCAGGTTTGGTGGGGGGGGCAGGTCGGGACTCGGAGGCTGTGTTTAAATCAGGCAGCTGATTGTGGGCGGGGATGGGAAGGGGTGCTGGGCTGAGGGAGAAAGACCAGAAGAGAGGGGACTTGGTTGCTTCCTTCTTTAACATAAAATTGTGTCATGAATGGCCTTTCCTCCCCGCACAAAAGAGGCACCAAGAAGAGAATTCTTTTTTTTTTTTTAAACATCTTTATTGGGGTATAATTGCTTTACAATGGTGTGTTAGTTTCTGCTTTATAACAAAGTGAATCAGTTATACATACACATATGTTCCCACATCTCCTCCCTCCTGCGTCTCCCTCCCTCCCACCCTCCCCACCCCACCCCACCCCACCCCACCCCACCCCTCCCCTCCAGGTGGTCACAAAGCACTGAGCCGATATCCCTGTGCTATGCAGCTGCTTCCCACTAGCTATCCACCTTACGTTTGTTAGTGTATATATGTCCATGCCTCTCTCTCGCCCTGTCACAGCTCACTCTTCCCCCTCCCCATATCCTCAAGTCCGTTCTCCAGTAGGTCTATGTCTTTATTCCTGTCTTACCCCTAGGTTCTTCATGACATTTTTTTCCCTTAAATTCCATATATATATATATGTGTTAGCATACGGTATTTGTCTTTCTCTTTCTGACTTACTTCACTCTGTATGACAGAATTCTCTTCAAGCCAGGCCTGTGTCCTCCTGGCAGCCCCTGGGCTGGCAGACATGCTCCATTGTTGGGTTCTAAAAGGAGGATTCTGGAAGGATGTCACTCGGTGACATGCAAATAGAAAGTCCCCCAGTGGCTTTCTAAGGTTACAGCTTCAAGGAGGCACTAATTAGTCACCTCGTCCAGCCCCAGGGGAGCAGAAGGGCTGCTCCCAAGATAAGGAGGCTGCGGGGGGGGGGGGGGGGCCCTCCCTCCCTCTAAATCTGCTCCTCTCCGTGGGCAGAAAATCCCATTGTTTTCTCCCTTTGAAAGGTGTTTATTTTATCAGGGACGCATCCCCTCCTGCAGCTGTTTAGGCGTTGCCTTACTGCACTTCTCTCTTTTCAGTTTTGAAATATTATTTCCTTCTTAAATGCCACGCGGGTAAAAACTTTTGTTGATGGGAAATGGCATCGTGGGTGAGGGCGTTGTTTCTTGCCCAGCTTCCTGGGCTCTCTCCTGGGTGGTGAAGGCTGATGGTGAGATCGGGTGCGACTCTGGACGCTTGCCTGTATTTTTCTGAAGGAGTCTTGAGCTCTGAGTGTCAACCAGCAGCTGCGGAGGCAAACGCTTATCTGTTTATTTCCTAACATATTGTGCTGTTAATCTCAACTCAACTGTCTACCAGTGGAACTGCTCCTGGTGAGACTGTAGCCTCTCTCCAGGAAGTTATTTGATTTTTGATGTAAGGAAAAGGATTAATGCAGTTGGGCTTTGATAAGGCTGGCCGTCTAGCGTGGCACAGACACGCTCATCCCAGCCATATCACTGACAGTCGGATGGTTACAGGAGCACTGCAGAGCGGCGATACAGGACGTGCAGAGATAATTGTAGTTTCGCTATTTAAAAAATAAGTCTAGTGCTTTACAATGTTAAAATGATAACCTGTTTAGGGAAACTCGCGGTGCCTGTCTCTTGGCACAGAAAAACCTCTTCTAGCAGCTTGACTGGACCCTATTAACCTATTTTTATTTTCCCGAGCAAAAATTAAAGTCTCATTTCTGTTTGAACTCTTAAGCTTAGAACGTAGGACCAGAAGTGCGTATCTGCAGTTTCGAACTGAACATAATTCCATAGATTTTGTACCTGTGATGTGGTTATGCCTTTGGTTTTAAATGATCTGAGGGTTGAAGTTAGATGCACTTGGTTAGACTTGGGATAAGTGCCTTGATCTACGGGGGCATTTTTTTTTTTCTTTTTTTTTTTTGCGGTACGCTGGCCTCTCACTGTTGTGGCCTCTCCCGTTGCAGAGCACAGGCTCCGGATGCGCAGGCTCAGCGGCCATGGCTCACGGGCCCAGCCGCTCCGCGGCATGTGGGATCTTCCCGGACCGGGGCACGAACCCGCGTCCCCCGCATCAGCAGGTGGACTCTCAACCACTGCGCCACCAGGGAAGGCCTACGGGGGCATTCTTGATCCAGGTGCTGATCTCGGGGCTGGGGGAAGAGACGATTAGCGGCCACCGTGGAGCAGTAGATAATTGTGACCCCGTGCTTCTGCCATCTTCCTGTCCCCACACTTGTCACTAATACATTGCGTTGTTCATTTTGCCGTTGGTGATGGTGATTCACTTCATAAACCCTGTGGGTCTTTGGATTCCTAGATGTCAGAGTAACCACAGCTATCCTTGACCCATTATCAATGGATCCCGGAGAGTCTTAGGCCCTTCGTGCCATGTTCCCCATGGCTCTTTCCCTTCTTCCCCATGGCATGCCCACCGTGCCAGGCACCAGCATTGAATCACCTGCCCAGGTGGCTAGAACCTGCCAGCCCTCCCCTGCTCTGTGCCTTTGTCTCGGCCACCACCCTTCCCAGCTTGCCCCTGCATCTGGGGAATCTTCCAGGGCCTCCTGATTGAAATGTCATCTCTCCACTGGGCCCTCTTTTGGGGTCTTCTCCCTTCCCTTCTGCCTGAGCTAAGTGAAATTAATTCCCTCCACCTCCCTTGTCTCATAGTTTTATTAAAATATGCAATAATGTAATGTTGATTGTACTCTCCTCTATGGCTGCCCCAATTATGGTCTTACTCTGAGTGTGTGTGTTTTCTAGGTAACTGTGTGTTAGGTCTGGAGAGAGAAGATAGATGGCCCAGCACCCAGGGAACGCCTTCCCAGGAAGGGATCTTTGCAGGAGAAAGAGATGAGCTTTTCCCACCTTCTGGAGGAGGCAGAGGCTGGAACTGATAAGCAAGAAAATATGAAAGTGAGATAATTAGAGAATGAGGGGCATAAAATGGAAAAGCCAAAGTATTTTTCATTTTGCAACTCTGTGTTAGGACTCACTCAGTTTATTTATTAAGCCGTTATCAAAGTAAAGTGAGACACGCGGGTCTCAGTCTAATGGAATTGCCCCTCTGTGGGCCGTGTTAGCTTCAGGTATTCCGAGCATAACTGGATAACGACGACAGTTACTGCACCGGGAGTTTAGTGCCGGCCAGCCTCTCCCTCTGTGCTTTTTTCTGCACAGAGGCTCATAGGCCTTCTGATGAAGCTGGGGCAGGGCTGACTGTTCCAGCTCCAGTCCAGACCAGGAACTGCAGACTGGGTGCCCATCAGGCCAATAGGCCCTCACATTTCAGCTCCTGGCGCTTTTCTCTGTGTTGTAACCTGGGTGAAAAGCACCTCTGCTGTCATCTGGTAAACTACTCAGCAGGCTTTTGGCTGGTCTGGGTATCTGTGAGGCAGGTGGTTCCTCACCCGGGGGTCAGGGCGCCAAGGACAACCACCTACTGACTTCTGATTTGTTTTTAAAACTGTTTGACCTATGCCCCCTCCCTGCCACCTCCACCCCTCCCCAGGTAGGCCTGTCTGCCAGTATCATTTCACTGCTGAGAATCGGGCCCCTCTGTAAAATTATGCTGACCTGAGGGGATCGAGATCCAGAGGTGCCTGTGTGCTTAAATGTGCAGGAATCAAACCACTTGGCTGAGAACTTGGTATCGATTCATCTCCTTCCCCTGCTTTGCTGAGCCCACGGCCTCCCGGATGAGGTAGTGATGTTTTGGGGCTGTAGTTAGGCAGGTAGTTCTCATTCTTGATGCTGAAATGACGTGTCCGTGGGCTGAGGACTGGCTCTTTATCAGGGCTCGGCTCACAGGGACCCCAGGCAGCAGCCCACCTGGCTGGGGGTGGCGGGGGAGGGCATGCCTTTCCAGCGCAAGAACCAGAGGCCCTATCCTGGGGCTCAGTCCCCAGGAAACAGCTCAGGGCTTACAGTAATTGTTCCAAGAGGAGAACGTTCAAAGTGCAAGAGAAACAGAGGCTACTGGGCAGGAAGGGAATGTGGGAGGGGATGGAGGGGGTCTCCTCCAGGAGTGCAGAATTGAGACTCTACAGGTCACCCCTCGCTGCTCTGGGTGATGAGCCTGTGGGATGCTGGAGGCTCTGAGGAAGGGCCTGGGGGCCCTGGGGCCTCACCTGCACGGGGGGCCAACTGACTCAGTGATCCGGAAGGCGTGAATCTGATGAGCTTCACTTCTTAAGCGGGGGCTAGCTTCAGAGTCCGACAGCGAGGCTCCTTCCGCGTGGAGACTGAAGACTGACCCGCGGTGTTTGCTGCAGCCGGTGCTGTAACAGACACTGGAGGCCGTGGAAGCGTGCTGAGCTTGCTGGGAGCTGCGGACCTGGGGTGGGTCTGCTTCTGGCTGCCCCCGCCTCTCGTTCTGAGGGCCGCCCACACTCCTGCATTTCTAGGGATGAGAAGCCCTGTGGCCCCATGACTGCCTTTCCTGAGAGCTGTCCCCTCTGGGTCTCCACTGCAGCCGGGCTGCACGGAGTGCACACCCAGGAACACTTGCGTGCTGGGCAGGCGGCCGGGCACAGCCGGGAGGGTCCAGGCACCTGGGTCTCCTGCCCGGCGGATGGCTCAGTCCTCGCAGGGGCCTTGCTGCCTCTCAACTCTTGCTTTCAAATGCACCCTTTGCCAAAATGCCAGAAGGAGCTTCGGAAGCAGAGCCGCAGCCACCCTCAAGGCTGTGTTCCCTCGCTGGGCTCCTGGCTAAGCCACGTGCCCTCTGCCCCTGGTTCCCTTCTCTTCTTCATCCTTGTCCTGGGGCCCCTGCGAGGGACCCTCTGCTCTGCTCCGGGCACTACTTCCTGTCTCAGGCACTGGGCTCCTGGCCCCTCACCGGGGGGGTGTCCCTGTCCACCCGTCGCCCTCCTGGCCTCCCTCTTCTGTCTGCCTTGGGGCACTGTGGCTGCCCAGAAGCCCCTCCTGTTATCCTCTTGCCCGTCACGCCTCCCTTTGCTGCATCATGGTTCTGAGAGCACACAGGGCCTGTGCTGGCCGGGCTCAGAGGGACACTCACGGCCGGTCGCTGAGTGGGTGACAGGTCGTGTCCCTGCTCTGCTCTAATCCCGACGTCATCCACAGCCCTGCCTGCGCAGGTTCTCGTGACTGTCACACTCCTTCCCACTCCCCCACTGCAGCTCCCTGCCCCCCTCTCGCCCCCATTGCTGGAATTCCTTGGCCCTTCATCCCTTTACTTTCTTTCCTTGGGAAGGGCCTACCTCTTCTCCCTTCAGGCAGCAAGTCCTCTCTGGAGGCCCCCTGCCCCTCCTGAGGGGCCTGGGCCCCCACCTCTCCCCTGCCCCTTGGTGGTCCCTGCCGTAGAGACCATCATACGGCTCGGCCTGGGAAGGTCAGCAGCTGGAACTTCCACACACACACCCCCCCCCCAGTGCACCTGCTGGGGCCAGTCATCCACGGGTGCTGTCCTCCTGGGTGGGAGAAGGATCCTGCCCCCTGAGGCCCCCCAGGGGCCGGGGGGCAGAGGGGAGACAGTAAGGGGTGTTGAAGACTCGGCGCCTCTGAGGGTGATGCCCTGGCCTGAGCGCTGGGGGGACGCAGACTTGGCCTTGTTTCCAGTTGCCGGACACACAGGCAGTCTGGACCCTGGTGTGAAAACTCCCAATCTTGTAACATTCCACGAGCCAAGCACAACAGGTCCTGGGCCGAATACCAGGCCGACAGTCCGTGACCGCGGGTTGGACTCTGCTCTATGTCACAGGCCAGCACTCCTGTGAGCCTGTGACACCGTCTTGGAGCTGCATTGCTGGATAGGAGGGGACACCTTAACCAGGGCCCACTGGTTGCAGGGAAGAAACCTCTCTGGGGAGGAGGAGACGGCCTGGCATCTTTGGAATAGGGCTCCGTGCTGACCGCAGGCCAGAGGAGGCCCGAGTGGACGGTGGTGCCCAGGGCCTCCAAGGTAGGCCCAGCCTCCTGCTGGCCGTGAGCCTTGCCTGCTGGGGCTGGGTGGGCGGGATGCGTGGTCCCTCGGGGCTGGGCCGCGGGGCTGGGCGTGGTGCAGGCCAGCAGTGCTGTGAGGACAGCTTGTTTTGACCAGAAGCCCCCACCGAGGTGGGAAAGCGGATTTTAACCGCACTTTGCTCACATACAGGCTATCGGAGCCTGAAGACCCCCAAAGCGTCGGGCTCCGCGGTGCCTCCCCGCATCCAGAAGGATGCAGGGTTCCCGTGGCGCATGCAGCGTAGGAGAAGCCACCGCCCTTTACATTCTCTGCCAGCATCAAGGCCTCAGGTGGGCACCAGGATGTCCTCACTGTCTCACAAGGGAGCCAGCGCCAGGCATGGAGCAAGAATTGAATGATACTATTTTGCTCTCACTGCCTGTTTACAAGCGCGATGTTAGCCGGCGATACAGATTCTCCTCTTAAATGCAAGTACTTCCGTAAAACCACAGAGTCAGTTAACATAAAAGCCTTGGGGGGACCGCAGTTGCGTGACTCGGTGGCGTCGCGCGTGCAGTGTGCCCCTGCCGCCCTGGTGAGGACCTTGGGGCCAGGACGTCCTCGGCAGCTTTCCAGTCGTGCTGCTCTCCCTGGGAGGGGCCGGGGGCGAGGGGCAGCAGCGTCCACGTAGATCTCACAGCATCACTGTTCCCAACATTTTGACAGTTCTTGACAGTTGCTTCTCCTTGTGGTACGTGCTACTGGTTTTCCATTTTCCCTCGGTGATGAAATGTTTCCTTGGAAGTTGTGAATTTTTTTAGAAAAATGGGAGGGAAAATGGTAAGATGGTCCACAGATGGGGCAGAGAGCCGGGGCTGGGCCAGCTGTGGAAAGAGCTGCGCTGGAGTCCTAGACAGCCCAGCGTGTGGGCAGGCCTCTCCGGTGGCTCGGAGCTGTCAGAGTTCGCGGTGGACGAGGCTTTCCCTCCACCCACCCCCGCCACCCCCTGCCGGCTCCAGCACTAACGTGAGGCCTTGTGGGGACCCAGGCGAACCCCGTGTGCACCAGGACAGCACCAAAACTCATGGTGGGAGTCCACATGGCCAGCACCGAGGCCCAACGGGACATGTGTGTCTAACGTCCGTCAGGGGGTGGACCCCAGAATGTGCATCTCTCACAAGAGGACCCAGCGTCTTCTTGTCCACCAGCCTGGCTGCTCCCAATAAACCCAAATAAAACACCCTGCCCCTGCAGAATGAGTGATCCTTGGCCCCATTCTGGATCTGTTTGGATGTTGCTTTGAAAATTCCAGCTGCTGTGGAGAGAGCCACACAGAGGAGGAGAAAGACAACTGGGGAAGAGGCCGGTCAGGAGCAGAATTAATGAGGACATAACGCAAGAGTTAACCTCTGGGAACACATGTTAGATAAGATGCTTCTTTCTCAAAAGCAACAGCTTTTCATCCTTCTCTCTCTTACTTTAATAGAACATTTTGTGTTTTTAAAATGTCAAACAATTTACTTTGGAAAACTTGATAAGCTGAAAAACACACAAAAAGTAAGTTAGTGTAAGTTTGTCTCCCTCCCCTGAACAGCCACATTTAATCACTTGGCATGTCAGGCGTGTGCGTGTGTGTGCGTGCGCACACGCTGTGTATAGGCATGGTATGATATCACGAGTACACGTGTGTGTGTAGTCATGTGGGCACCCTTGTGTATTGTTATGTACCTGTGTGCAAGCATGTGGGTGCTATTGTGTGTACATACCACACGTGCACACACATTCAAGTGACTGGTGTGATAATGTGTGATCATGGCTATAGCGTGTGTTCGTATGTGCACATGTGCTGGATGAGAGTGGTACATGCATAGAAGCGTGTGAGTGTGGTGTGTGCATATGTGCAGACAGTTGGGTGTTTGTGCACGTGTGCATGCATGTGGCACGTATGCATATCTGGTACGTGCGGGGTGCCTGCATGGTGAAGGACTAGAAGAAGTTTCCAGTTCTTTGCTGCTGAAAATGATGGATGCTGAAGAAAATCTATGTAAACGCATCTCAGGGCACATCTCTCATTACTTCTTTATGATGAATCATTAGAGGCAGAATTCAGAATTTCTGGCTCAGAGGCTCTGTTTGTTACATGGCCCTGGATCCACGCGTGTAAAGGATGTTTCAGGGGAGGTAGTGGGAATTTGTGCTCCCAGCCAAGACTTGGGGGATACCCGTGTTCCCGGGCCTCCTTGGCCCGAGGCCTGTCATATGGCCATTCTTTTAAAAGTGTTTTGTGGCCTGACAGGTATGAGACGATGTCATTTAATTTTGCATTTATTTAATTAGCAATTAGTAGAGTGGTAGGGAACTTTTAAAAAATCTGCTTTTCCTTCCCCTTTTTTTCTTTTGCAAATTATGTGTCTGCGTTTGTCAGTTTTTCTCTCGGGTGATTGGAGTGGCCTCATACAAATGCTTTCGTTTAGCCCTATCACCACTGAGATCCCTCAGGAAAGTTTTGTAATTTTTTCCAAGTAGTTTTGGTGTATTCTTAGAGTTTGTCCCTAAGTGCGTAACATGTGCTGATGTGTGAGCAGTGTGTCTGCAGGATGGAGGTGTCACTAAAGTATGCTTGATGGAACCTATTTTAACCAGGGACCATTGTTTACAGGCGTAAGTAAGCAAAGCCCATGCAAACTGGCGGAAGTCCCAGCACAGACTCTTGGAAAGGCAACAGGGCTTTCTGAGGGCCTGGAATCGAGGGTTGAAATCTAAGGCTGCCAGGACAAGGCATTGGCAAGCTTCTTCTGTAAATGACCAGATGATAGTTATTTTAGGTTTTGCAGGATAGGTCTGGCGGGACCTGCTCACCTCTGCTGCCGTAGCACAAATGCAGCCGTAAACAGTTCGTCATGAATGGGGTGGCTGTGTGCAGGTTACACACACAGTGCCCCTCCTTTCTGCATCTCTACCAGACGGCCTGTTTTTCTGTGCGTGTGGAGGAAAACTGTTCCCGGTTGAGAACCGTTGCTCTGAGTGCATTTTTCTTTAGCCCTCATAGCCACATTATGAAGCTTGGCATTGCAGCCCCATTTGACAGATGAGCAAACTGAGGCCAGCAAGCTTTGATACCATAGCAGAGGTCAGGTAGCTAGTAAGTGGCAGAGCTGGGCTTTAAACCCACGTCTGCCTGACGGGCACAGCAGCCACGTAAGTGCCGTTCAGAGCAGGGCCAGGCACACAGGTCAGCGGCCACGGTGCTGGCCTGGGGGCTGCAGTCCTGGGTCCAGAGAGGCCGCAAAGAGGGAGCAGAGGAGGCAAGGATGCAGAGAGCTGGGTCCTCCCAGCCCCGCCAGGAGCGCTTTCTGCTGGCACATAATGCCACCATTAGGATAGCTGTGATAATGGAAAAGGAAGTGAAACATGATGAGCCCTTGGTGGATGGTGTGATCAGCCTTCAGTGTCAGATCTGCACGTGAAACTAGAGTTAAGAACGGACGACTGCTCACCTCCTTTGTGCTCTGTTTATCCCAGGTGTGGACTCGGAGAAGATGCTCCACATACTGGGCCCCGAACGCCAACGTTCGGTCTCATTAGAGGGACCGTGCTCGGGGACGTCGCCGCTCACCTGCTGGGGCCTGGATGGCAGCGGAACCCGGCATGGGCGCGGGTCGTCCCTTCCGGCGCGGGCGCAGGCCGTCCCTCCCGGCGCTGGACGCCTGCGGCCGCTCCTGCTTCCCAGAATGCCCACACTTCCGGTTCTGTGCATTCCATCCGGGTCAGGGGGCGCAGGGGGGCGTGAGGCGGGGTCAGCCATGAGCACAGGGCACCGTTTTGAGCCGAGGAGGCTCTCCTGTGGTGGAGTCCACTCGGGAAGTCCCCGCCTGTCCCCGCCGGGCGCGGAGAGACTGAAAGGGACCTCAGGTGCTCAGATGGGGGGCGAGTTGACCACAGTGGTCGCATCTGGTCGCCTCCCTTGCGATGCTCCTGTCCGTGAAGCTGAGGCTGGAAGCCGGGGCCCGCAGGTCCCCTCAGTCCTGCGAGTGGCCTGTGGCCGCTGGGCGCCTGCAGCGCGGGCGGGGAGGTGCTGGGGGCCCTGCACCAGGGACCCTGAAGGCGGGCAGCTTTCGAAGGCGGCTCTCGGTGGCACCTCCTGTCAGCCGTCCCGCCCCGGCGACGGGACCGTGGCCCGGGTGGGCGGGTTCTGTTCCTGGACTCGGGCTCGGCCGGCGGGGAGGACTCCCCAGTCGCCTCGGCTTCGCGGTCACCCGTCTACGGGCCACATCAGCGTCCCGCCTGCCGCCCGGGGAGCTCACATCCTCTGCCTGGTTGATCTGGACTCTGGGGGACAGACGCTCGCCCCAGGTTTAAGGTCAAGCGCACCGAAGAGTTAAAGCCGGAAAAGCGGCCGATGACATTGAAACACGTCCGACGTCAGACTTGTCCACGGCGCCTCCTGAATTGTCAGCTTGGTGGCTCGTCGTGTTCGGGGGACCCGGAACCCGAGAAGGAACGTGCGAGGACTCCAGGCCCGACGCCCAGCGCGTCTGAGCCTCCGTCTTCCCGCCTGTGAATTGGGGTAAGAGTCGCAACCGCCTCTTAGTGTCTTAAAGGGTCAGGGGAACGTGGGTGGCGGTGACCTTGCGGGTACTTGGCAGGCGGGGGGTGTCGCTCAGCCCACCGCGGCTCCTTTTGGGAAATAAGCCCAGTGAAGGGCGCGTCCGGGGGTGCCATGAGCCCCGGTCACGTCCCACGGTGGCGAGGCATTCTCCGGAGATGCCAGCTCCCTCCCGGGGCACCCAGGTGTGTGTCAGAGCCTGGAGTCAGGTGGACAGTCACGGGCGCGATGCCCAGCACGTCAGGGATCTGCCTCACCTGCACGGCCTCCCTGTGCTCACCTGGGGGTCCTTCCAGAAGGATGTGCTGGGGACCCGGGCGTCACTCTGGGCCGTAGGTGGGCATCCTGGCATCCAGCCGGCTCCCTGGCAGGTGAGGGTGTTGGTCAGACCCATACACACGACATCCCACGTGGGGAGCACGACCGTGACCCGGGCCCTGGTTTCTGGGGTGAAAGGCGGTCCAGGCCCGGGTGCCCGATGGTAACTCAGCGCCGACCCGTTGTCTCCTGGGAAGTGACTGCTTTGTGGCACCTCCAGGGCGGGCAGCAGTCCATTTGGGGGTAAAATATTTTCAGTGACGTGGAGTTTCGCACAATGAAAGAAAATCACAGCCGGTAGGACTTGGAAGGACAGTGGTCAGCATTTAATTATATTTATCCAGATGCACTTGGTGAAGGAAGCTGCTGGTGTGTTTCTATTCTCACGATTTCGTTCTTCCCAAGTAGAATGCATTCCCTGGTGGAATTCTCAGGTTACGTTTTCCCAGAAAAATCTCGTTTCGCGGATTGGCCGTACTTCTGGCTGATCCATAAAAATGGGATTTTCCTGTCTTTGGTTCAGGCCCCTGCAGTTGAACTGTGTAACCTGTTTTAGCTGAAAAAATCGCGTTTGTCACTCTTTTTTCTCTTGGATTTGTCACTCAACTGACAGCCACATGCCCTCACCCCCTGTGTTTAAGGTGGCGGCTGTGGGTTGGGGGGTGGCCGGGGCCACCTGTGGGGATGTGGACGCCTCTCCTTGGGGCCGGGGCCTGGGGTGGGGCGGACAGGCAAGGCCTTGCCTGTTAATCGCACGATCCGCTCAGCGCTGTCACGAGCCCCGGGAAGGGAGTGGACGCCGGGCAGCCCCTGATTAGCAAGGCTGCTTGTCCAGCAGCCCCAGGGCCCTGGCCGCGGTGGGCAGGTGCAGCTGCGGGTGCCAGGGGCCCCGGGGCAGCTGCTGTACGCGAGGCGACACCGCCAGTGAAGGCGCCTGAGACCCGGGCCTGTCTGCCCAGCTGCCCCTGCAGGCTACCCAGCAATAAAAATATAAGCAGTTCTGGCGTTTCTCTGTGCCGGGAGGGTCGAGGTGTTCGTCGTCTTCAGGCAGTAATAAAATCATCATGTTCTGAGGCAAAAGTCACAGACTTAGGCTTCTTGCAAGTAAACTGCGGCTTAAAAGGCAAGTGGCTTATTGAGATCCTGTTAGGAAAGAACAAAAAGAATTCAGAAAGCCAGGAATTAATTCTTTCTCTCCAGCCATTATAATGGGAGAGTGGTTTATGTCATGCGCACCTGCTTTAAAAGGGGCGGTTGCGTTTGCTCCCAGGCCAAATGGAAAATTCGCAGGTGCTCCCACATGGGGTTCTGGGGTGATGGGGGGCCCAGGGAAGGGGTGGCTCCACTGTCCCCCCGCCCTACTTGGCGGGCCTTGTCTGTTCCCAGGGTGACTGTGCTCAGGGCCTCCTCCCCACTGGCTCCGGCTTGTGGGTGCAGTGGCCAGCCCAGAGGGACCCCAGGCTCCGCCCTGCCCTCCAGGGCAGGTGGATCGGGACTCTGCCAGCTTTTGTTCCCCTGCCTTCCCACAGTGAGGGCACTGAGCCCCACCAGCTAGCAGCGCTTGGGAGGAGCCTCCCTGGTGCCGGCTGGGGCGGGGGCTGCCTGGAAAGGATGGCCACGGCCAGCAGCGTTTCCAGCTTTTGCATGAAATAGGCGTCAGACGCTGGCTCGGTGACCTTGTGTGAAATAGGAAGTGACACCAGAATATCCCCAGGGCCAGCAGGGCTCCCTGGGTTTAGAGCCACAGAACCCTGGCTCAGCGGAAGCGGCCAGTGTGGCAGGGACGGTGCTGTGCGTTGACCACACGTTCTGATCCTTCCGCTGGTGCGGAGGGGATGTGGCAGTTAGGAGCTGGGGGGGGGTGGGCTCCTCCAGGCTGACAGATGACAGAGTCGCAAGATGGACACAGCCCCTGTCCCTGTGTCACAGGAGGGAGAGGACCCAGCAGCCCACTGTGGGCTGGGACATGGGGTGAAGGCGCTCTGTTTTTTAAAATGCAGTTAAAGTACTCCCCCGCTTCGTGGAAAGAGTTTTAAGTTTGCTGAGGTTGGGACATGTTTATCGATGTTTTAATGCACGTTTTTCACAGAGACCTGGCGTTACAAATCCCCCCATGGGGCTCTGGAGTCTGGCAGCCTGGAGGCACACTGATTAAGTGTGTGGCCTCAGACAGGGTACCAGGCCTGTTGTCTGCACAGGAGGGTCATGATATTCGTCCCCATCCCCTCTAAGACTGTAATGATGATAAGATGCTATTGTAAATGCAAATGCACTTTGCAAACATCTTTCATGAACATTGCAAAGTGGACCTACCAGCGATGGTCAGAATGTCCCTTTGGTTTTTGGAATCTGTGATTTCGATGTTCGAGCCCACAGTACATCGATATTAATTCTAGGAAGTTGCAGACTTGCAGATAGCCTTAGGTACCTTCTGGGGGTCTTGTATTTACACAGGTGAATGGCATGTGGCCAAGAATAAGGAGACGATAGTCCAGAAGGCCCCTCACCCTCAATCCAGCCCCTCAGGCTGGTGGCCACCACCCTACCTGACATCTGCTCCCCTACTCCTCAGTGCTCAAGGGGGTGGTCCTGTGGCGGCCATGGGGCAGGGGGCAGGCTGACTGCCTTTATCCTTAACCTTGGTTATTGTCCCTGACCACCCGCTCTGGATTCCCCGCCCTCACCCCAGCCCCTGTTCTTGCTTCACGCACATGGTCCGCCCCTCTGGTATACGGCCCTACTGTCACCTGTGCACCAGTGCTGGGCTGGGCTGGACTCAGAAAATAAAGCAATAAACACGGCACTCGCCCCTCCAGGTCCATTGGAGGGAGCAGACAAAGCAAAGGACAGCTGCAGAGTGAGATGGGGCTATGGGATTGCGTGAGTGGGGGCAGCGGGAACTCGTGGGAGCGGGGACACGCCAGGACGCGGGAGGTGGTGGTTGGGAGGTTAAGGGGGTCGTGGCTAAGCTGATACTAAGGGACGAGACAGAGTCGTCTGAAAGGAGAGCAGAGTGCAGGCAGCAGGTAGACCAGACGACTGGTCTGTTCCACACTAAGGGGTCACCATGCTGGAACCCTCAGGGATTGTATGAGACAACAAGGGGTGGGTGGGTGGGTGTGTGTGTGTGTGTGTGTGTGTGTGTGAGAGAGAGAGAGAGTGAGAGTGAGAGAGAGAGAGAGAGAGAGAGAAAGAGAGAGAGAGAGAGAAAGTGAGAGAGAAAGACCGACCCACTGCCTGCCAGACACAGTTCTCAGCTCTGGAGCTGTTGTATCAATAGGTAACAAAACAATAGGTTTCCATGAGCTTATGGAACATAGAGTTCAGACAGGGTGGGTTCTGCAGGGCACAGGTTCTCAAAGATTTTTGACCATAACTCAGAAAAAAATGAATTTTAAAATGGAAGGCAGTAAACACTCCCCCTTGCCCCCATACAAACATAAATAAATCTTACAGAATCATATTTGCCTTCCTAGCGCAGGTGACACCATTACCATTCTGTTGTACTTTGTTTTAGAATGTTTTTCACAGCTCACTAGGTTGTTGGCCACAGTTAGAAAAGCACGTTTTGGAGGGCAAGTTCTGGGTGGGTGTTCAATCAGTGTTTGGAAAAAAACAGGTTTGGCTCAAGGTCCCTGAGCTGGATATTTCAGGCCAACTCAGATGAAAGGATGAGTAGATGGATAGATAGATATACAGATTCATAGATGGAAGGATGGATGGAGGATAGATGGATGGGTGGATATTAGGATGGGTGGAGGGAAGGATGGATGGATTAATTTGAGTTTCTTCGTAATGGTTATTACTCAGCATATTTTTTTCTGGAGCTGCTGGTGTTGGCAGGACTTGGGGGCTGATTTAAGTGAGCAGGACCTGGGAAGCTCACCTGAGCTTCCATTGGAGCAGCTCTCTGTTTACCTACAGTGTATTACGGTGTTCCTAACGTGGGTCCCTCTCTTTTTAAAAAGACATGGAAAAGCACTGGTCTTGTAGTGTGAAGAGTGCATCTGTATTTGGTATAAAGCAACGCCACGGATGGAGGGCTTGCTCACCACAGAGCATCCTTAGAAGGTGACTTTCAGTGATCAGTTGGTGCCTTTGCGCACGTGCACGTCATCCCACTGACAGGCCAGCTCCCCCAGGGGTCTGTCTGCCTCGGTCACTGCTATTCCTGGGGCCAAGGACAGGGCCTGATTCACAGTAGACGCTTGACTGTTTGTCCATTGAATGAAGAGATGTGTCTTTCCGCCTTGCTGTGAAAGCTGGGTTCTGGAAGGCCATGAGCACGTTCTCCACTCCCCAGGTCTCTTGTGTGATAGAGACATTAGCGCGTCAGACCCTTTAGCAGGGCTTCCCATTGCTGTAGGACGTTCCTTTAATCTCGTAAATATGCGCCCTTGGCTGAACTTTCCTGAATCTGTGGGGAGGCCAGAGTGAATGTGTGATGATTATGGGGTTTGAATGGCAATCAGGAGGTGCTTCTGGTCGCTGTGGAGACACCTAAACTGTTGGAAACTGCTCCACCTTCTTCTGGGTTTGGTGGTTCCGGCTGGCTCTGAAGGCCCACTATCTGCTTCAGGCACACCTGCACAGAATCCCAAGATGGCTTTGGCTCTCACAGGGTGGCTTCTGTGCGGCAATTTCAATAGCTCTGCTATTTGGGGAGCTCCCTTGGTGGGGCTTGGAGAAATGGGAGAAGGTAATGCCGTCAGGGTGACCCGTCCAGGAACGGGGCTCCTGGCCGGTATTTGACGGCTGCCTGACCTTGGACACCAGCAGAGTATCTTGGTCCTGGGCCACCACAGGCATCCCAGTCACTGGCTCTGAACCGGCATGGAGATCAATTAAGTCGAGTGCGTTTATGTTGGTAGGATTAGATTGAAGTCCGTGTGCTTTATTGATTTTATTGATCAATCATCCTGGACAATCAAGTTCCCTCCTAGCACCAAGGACCCGCAACCCAGGGAGGCCTGGCTCAGTCTCTCCCTCGCCCCTTCCGCTCGGCTTCCCTGCCTTCCTCTCTCCTGGGTTGTGTTTCTGGACCATTGTCACTGGCCGGGTCCTATTCAGTCCTCCGAGTATTGCAGGATGACAGGCCTGTGTGCATTTCCACAGACCGTTGGAGGATCTGGGTCCTGGTGTTGACACGTCAGCACCACTTCTGCTTTGAAACATAACACATTATTTGTGACAGACGCTCTGAGCCTTCTGGCAACCGCAGGACCCTCAAATTCTACTATAATCATCACCTTTTTCTCTTGCCAAAAAAAAAAAAAAAATTTAAAAGAACACGTAGTAAAGAAAATCATTTCCGAGTCAAGCTGCAAAGGAGTCTGAGATTCATAGTGGCTAAGAGTCAGTCCCCCTTTTTCTGTGGGAATGGCAGAAGCAAGTGCAGGTCTGTGCACGTGGTGAACATAATGCTTTGCCTAAATTCGGGAACTAGAAATGCTCTGAAAGAACAGCGTTGGTTTCTGAAGACAGTGAAGTTGCAGCCCTAGTGGCAGCATTTTGAATGAGAATATCGCTGAGTATTATGGGTTCAATTGTGTCTCCCAAGAAGATATGTTGAGATCCTTACTTCTTGGTACTATGAGCATGGCTTTATTTGGGGGGAAAAAGGGGGTCTTTGCAGATGTAATCAAGGTAAGATGAGGTCACACTGGATTAGGGTGCGCCCTAAATCCCATGACTGGTATCCTTATAAGGAAGGAAGAAGACCTTTAATCCAGTTTTGGGTAGAGACCCACAGCAGGAGGGTGGGGACAGCGCAGGCAGGCAGAGTGGAGTGATGTGTCGGCAGGCCCAGGCCGGCCTGGGAGGGGCAGGAGGCTCCCTCCCCCACACGCTTCAGGGGGAGCCTGGCCCTGTCCACACCCCGAGGGTGACTTCAGTCCTCCAGACTGTGAGAGAGTCACCATCTGTTGTCTGAAGCCCCCCAGTTGGTGGTCCTTTGTTACAGGAGCCCCAGGAGTGGAATACACTGGGGGATATGGCAGTTGTGGAGGGGCACAGGAAAACACGGTGGAACAGAAGTGTTGGTTCAAATGCATGCTGGTGACTTACCTTCTCAGTGACACCCAGGAGTGACTTTTTAGGGAGGAACTTCTGCTCTGGGTGAGTTTTCTGTTCCCAGCTCTCTTTATGATGGAACAGTGGTGTCACTGCAGGAACAGGGTTGGCATCAGGAGTCTGGGTGTCGTTTTGCTGATGTCTCAACATTGTGAGCATCACTCCTGAAAGCCCCTCAAACACTCACAGCTCCCCAAGTTGCCTTCTTGCCTTCATCCCTCTTCATCCTGTCTTGTGAGAGTTTCATAAAACCGTATTCTGTATGCAGATGATGATGAGGCCTAAAGCCGAAAAAAGCAACCTATAAAAGTGTTAGGGGCCCTTTGAAATCAGCCATAAAAATCAGCCTGCGTCTTCCCCTCAGGGTGTGATGCTTGCAGCAAGCGTCCAGGGCTGGCTGTTTTGCCGGTGTGACCATTTGAAGTTTTAGAAGGAGGACCGGGTTTGGGACCAGTTCTCATAAAGGATCATTATTAAAAATAATATTTTATGGAAGCGTGTATGTCTTAGTTCACTCAGCAAACAAGCATGGCCTGTCCTGGGTACTGATAATTTATTGGTGCATAAACAGAAGTTCCTTCCTTGGAGAGGGCATCGAACAGGAGAGGCAGGATTGACAGTCATGTGAACCAGGAGATCCCAGGGGGAGGGGTTGGTGCTCCAAAGCCAGACAAGGGGCTGAGGTCAGAGATGGGGTCGGGGGAGTGCCTGTCAGGTGAAGTGACATTAAGAGGATTCCTGAGTAATGGGGAGGAGAGGAGCCTGTCACGTGTGGCTCTAAGGAGACAGCTCTGGGCAGAGGGACAACACACACGTGCAAAGGCCCCGAGGTAGGGCGCATTCCAGGAACAGGAAGAAGCCCAGTGTGTCTGGGGCAGAAGAGTCAGAGGAGGAGAGGGGGGCAGTCAGAGCCTGTTCTGCAGACCTTGCAGGTGATGGAGGTCTGAGCCCAGGGCCTCGTTTGTCAGGACCAGCTCTCCGACTTTCCGCAGCCAAGAGCCTTCAGCTCGCCCCTGCTAAGAGCCTTGGAGTGTAGGCTGATGGGCTGCAGCTGGGCTCCGGCCCCCATGGGTGGGGAGAATGCCCAGTTCTTACCGGGTGCAGGGCTCCCCTGCCTCTGGCTGCCCTTCTTCCCACCCCACACACACTCACAGGTCCCCTGAAGTGGGGCG
Source organism: Globicephala melas (assembly GCF_963455315.2). Lineage (NCBI taxonomy): Eukaryota > Metazoa > Chordata > Mammalia > Artiodactyla > Delphinidae > Globicephala > Globicephala melas. The sequence continues at coordinate 84,513,347 of NC_083328.1, forward strand.
ACGCAGACTCTTCTGCTTCCCACGATGCCATTTCTTTTGGGTGGGAAAGCCCTGGTTTTCTGGCAGAACCCCCAGGAAGGCAGGCGCCCCCGGGAAGCAAACCCCTCCGTGTCCTTCATTTAGAACATTCTAAAGCGGTAGTGATAGGCCTCCACCCCTGCGGACTGGTGGCTGGGCCCACGCTCCTGCCCATGTAAGCCATGGGGAAGCCACACGCACACGTCCTGTCTCGACTCCGCTAAGCCTCCCAGGCCTCCAGAGTGAGGAGGGAGATGGGCAGCCAGCAACCACGGCTTATGATGTGCACGGTCTCTGCCAAGGGTGCATCGCGGGGTCCCAAGCCCCCACCGGCCGCCTACATCACAGACGGGGGAGCAAGACTTCGCCGTGGCCCCTGGACAGTGAAGGGACAGACCCCGAGCCTGCCTGTCCCTGAGGTCATTCCCATAACTGCCTCAGGTCTCTGCCATACAGACACGGTGGCGGGGTGGTGGTGGTGGTGAGGTGTGGCGGTGTGTGACAGGGAGCAGCCGTGTATGTTTGCAAGGGCACCCGTGTCGACACACTTGAAGGACATTGACCGTCCCACTCGGGAGAATAGCCCCGCGCCTGGAATCAAACTTGGTTTAATTGAAGCGAGGTCTGCCTGTGCTCCCTGCCTTGGCGGGAGGTGTGTCACCGACGTTTGGGGCAGACCTGGTCTGCTGAGTCCATGTTGTTCCCAACGCCACTCAGCTTGGGCCGACGCCCTCTGGGGAGTTTTCCTGCTTCTCTACTTGTTTCCAGGGATGATCCTCAGACAATAAACTTCATCTCTAAAAATAGGTCACATAAAGGCCTTGATATTTTTTCTAATTAGTGTAAGAATATATTGAATATACATCATACGTGTAGATCACAATATTATTAAAATTACTGTGAAGACTTTACACATCAAAATAGTTCAGGCAGTGGGGACACAGGCAGCCCGATGTTCCCTGAGAATCATATCTGCATTAGCAAGATAAAGGACAATTTAGGACGATTACAAAAGTGATGATTCAGAGTACAACATAAAACTCTTCTGAGAACGAATTCGTAATGCCAGCTGCTGCTAAGCTGCTTAATCTTTATCTAGTTCAATTAAAATCTGAATGTTTGGGATTTCATTAACAGCTGGGGGTTTGGAAATTACATGCGCTCTTCCACTGTATTCCATTGCTGACGTACAATAGTGGAAGTTTCCCAAAACGTCTTCAGGTAGACTTAGGTATCATTAAAACTTAAGTACGTAAAGGACGACACAGAGGTGAGAGAAGATTAGTGTAGTTTTTCGACCAGATCCAATTGGCAAGAGTAGGAAACCCCCTTGAAAGCAGCGCGACTTTTGTCCGGGAGAGAGAAGTATCGGAGCCTGGCTGAGACGCCGTCTGAGCCCTTTGGCCACGCCTGATGCTTCAGTTTAAGGACCGGGAGCTGGTCCGGGTGACGCTGGCCGTAGCGGTGTGTGTGTGGGGTACCCTGCCGATGCCCCTGCTCCTGCGTCCCATGCCTGGTCCTCACTCCAGTGCACATGGCTGCGCTGCCTGTCCATTCATTATGCATTCTCCAGACTTTGCAGGCGGGTTTTTCTAAAATCAAACCAGCCAACGTGATGAGCCAGCCTAATGTATCACTTCACATTAAAAACGAAAAGCAGAATGAACGTTTCATGTGTGTGTTTTCCCTTGACCTGGGTGTCAAGGTCTGTTGTCGTGAACTTTATTCTCCCAAGAATGGGAGGGTCCCTTTTTCCTCCTGCAGAGGATCTGACTGAGGTCAGGGTGGGGACAGGGAATCTGCATTATTAACTGCGCCCCCCCATGTCATCCTGAGGCAGGTGGTCTCCTCGCCAGGCCCGGCACGCCCCTGAGGGAGCGTTTGAGGTTTGGGACGTACCTGCTTTCTAGACTTGGATACCTGTGTGTGTGTGGGGGGGGGGTTGCTGAATGATGGCCCCCAAACATGTCCAGGTCCTGATACCCAGGACCCGCAAATATGTCGCCTTACATGGCAAAAAGGACTTTGTAGATGGGATTTGGTTAAGGACACTGAGGTGGGAGTTGATCCCGGTGGGACCCCTATGGCCCTGAGGGCCCTTCTAAAAGGGAGAGAGGAAGGCAGAGTTAGTAGGAGATGTGACAGTGGAAGCAGAGGTTAAAGTGATGAGAGGAGGGGACCATGCACCTCCAGAAGCTGGAAAAGGCACAGAAACAGATTCTCCCGGAGCCTCCTGGAGGATGTAGCCCTGCCCACACCGTAATGTTCACCCAGTGAGACCCGAGTTGGACTTCTGACCTGACGAGCTGCAAGATGATAAATCTATGTTGTTTTCAGCCATAGGGAACTAATGCTCTGTGGGGCCTGGAGCAGGCCACTTCCCTTCTGGCCTCATTATTCTCACCTGGGAAACGGGCATGGGAGGGGGCACGTCAGGGGGCTGAGCGAGGGTGGGATGGGACGTGGATGCTGAGGGGAGCCCGCCGAGAGCGAGGAGCTGTCCACGGCACACTGCTACTTGATTGGTGCAGGTGCTGCTTTGAGGGCCCCCAGGGAAGCCGGGGGAGGTGGACGGAGGCCTCCCACATAGGCTCACGTCCACGGCCTCTCCATGTCTGTTCTCTCAGCACCTCCGGCTGCCTCTTTGCCCTCCTTCCCCCGGCTTCCCGGGGAGGTGCCTTGGGCAGGAGCAGAAAAAGGGTCCCTTACCAGGTGCCCTGTGATTTGGGGTCAGTCCCCTCCTCCCCATTTCTCTGGGCAGCGATGGAATGGCTGAGCCCCCTCTGCAAGGTGCCCACTCATCTGGGTCCTCCCCATCTCCTCGCTGCTCTCTGTCCGTCCGCCTCACCTCCAACCAATTCCGTGCCTCTGTGTGCATGGAGGAGTGGGGGAGGAGCATCCCTGTGCCTCTTGGGCACACTTGGTGACAGGGAGACCCTAGGATGGAAGTTCTTAGGGCACCAGCTGGAAGGAGGACTTTAGAGGCCGTCCTGAGTCCCACAGGTTCAGGGGACACATGGCAGTTTCTGTTTTCGTTAGTGTGGGTGACATATCCCTGCCCTTCAGTACTTCAGAGCCCACTTCGGAATCGAGTTGGCGTGACGCACTTTCTGAATTTTCAGAGAACCCAGCTCTCCCACTGACAAAGGAGCAGCATACTGCAGGGGCCCCCAAGGGCTCTGCCCCGCGATTATGAAAACGGGGCTGCAACCCCGTTCTCCGGGACACCCAGGCACTCGCATCCTGCTGTATGAGACAGACAACCGGACACTGCTCTTCTCAGCCACTGACCACCATCCTACCGGCCCCACACTTCCTCCACGTGTATTTTGTTTTTACTCCTTTCTCCCGGCATCCTCTGAACCCCTTTTTTGAGGTCGATATTTTGGGTGGAATAGAGTGGAGAGCACAGTCTTTCTCTAGGGAGGGTGATCACATGAACGGCCCCCCTAGGCAACAGTTGAACTATTCAATATTTGTCATTTCAAATCATCCTAACACTGTGGTTTTCTGTGTCCTCATTTTATTATATTTATGTCTTTCTGCCTCACTGTCTTCTCTTTAAACCATGAGCTGGAGGCTTGTGTGTGTTCTGTGTGTGTTGTGTGCACGTGTTGTACGTGTGCTCTGTGTTGCATGTGTGTTCTCTGTGTGTGTGTGTGTGTGTGTGTGTGTGGCATACAGATACTGTATCTGATACCGAGTTTGACAATCCATGAGTATATATCACATGTTTTGCATGTAAACTTGTCTTTTCATTTGGTGATTTCTTCCCTTTGTCCTGGTGGTGGGAAGTAGGGGGAAAGAAAGAAGCATTATATCTACAACCTGTGATGCAGAGTGTTGGGTGTAACTGGGACATCTAATGCCACATCTTACTTGCTTCAGATTTCTTCTTAATTTCTTCTCACACTTAATGTGTTGACAAATCACATCAGAGTCCTGTCAAAATACTTGTCCTGATTCAGAGGATCTGGGCCGGGGCCTGAGGGTCTGTACCTCTGCAGGCTCCCAGGGCTGCCACCACTGGACTGGGGACCACAGTTTATGGAGCAAGAGTCACACTCCGCCCACCCCCTGCCACACACACACCTGGTGGCCTCTGTCAGCCAAGTCCCTGCGCCAGCTCCTGAGGTTGCAAATAACCCCTTGATGCCTTCCTGCTCTCCCACCTCCTCCCCTTGGTCTGAGAGCGTCCCAGGACGTAGACGGACACAAGCTGGCACCTGCTCAGGAGCCCGGCTTGTTGCTCAAGATGAGAGTGAGCTGCCACCTTTTGGTGCTTGTACAGAAGAAAGACGTGAAGGAGGAATACTGCATGTCCCACAGGGCTCCGGATAACCCGCAGGATGGGGTGTATCTGACACCCGGCTCCCAGTGTGGAAATCTGGGCCTCACATTGATCCGGTGGGCAGTGAATGTCTATGGCCTGTAATTGCTCTTGAACTGGGTAAGCCTTCTGATGGCACCCCTGCTGTTTTTGCTCTAGGCCCTTTAACGTTTCTACAAACAGCAGCCGCACTAACACAGGTCAGAGTCCGAGACGGGAGGGACCGTGGGTCTGCTCAGTTCCTGGCTGTCCCTCCTGAAAAGCTGGGAAGCTTCCCCACTTCCCTCTGTTGCTGAGGGTTTCATTTTCATCTGTTGACTTCAAGGGTCTTTCCAAGGTCTTGGGAAGGACGGTGATTGAGAATCTCGATTCCGCAAGTTGCTTTAGAATATCGTAGGCAAAATGTCCTAGGTTCCTCCAAAACTTCAACTTATGCTACAGGAAGTGGTTGATGGGCTATGTTGCTGCAATGCCATTGGCTTTTTAAAAACTTTTGATTGGTCTAAAACTACACGCAGAAGAATCACACAGGTTGTGAGCATCCAGATGGCGAAGCTTCTTAAACTAAGCACATTGTGCCACCGGCACCAGCCTTTCTGAGGGGCTGAGTGGGACCCAGGCTCCGGGGCCTTCCCTAGTGGTCACTCCCTTCCAAAGGGGTCTGCTACACGTCGGTTTTGCCTGGTTTTGAACTTTAAGTCAGTGGAACCCTGTAGCATCTGCCATCACGCATCTGGCTTCTTTGAGCTCTGTGAGTCAGCAGATTGTGGCTTCCCCGCAGCACGGCTTCTGCCCCCTCCTCCCCTAGAGCTTTCCTTCCCGTGAGTGTCCACATTTTATTTGTCCAATCTATGCTGATGGGCACCTGGGTTTTTCTAATGGTGCCACGCCAGGCAGTGTCGCATGGGGCCCACCGAACAGCCACGTGCCAAGCTTCTGCACTGGCCTTTTGGAGCACAGCTCTCCTGTGTTAATGAAAGGACCAGAATTTTCATTTGCAATGAAAGCTGGCAACAGTGGAGTGTGTCAGGGCGGAACTCAGCGCCCAGGGGAGAAATGCAAATATCCCTGCATCTTTTAGTCCCTTCCAAGTGAGCCTCTTGGTTCTAAGTGTACGTAGTGTGTTTTCACATGGATTCGTACCATGCCAGGGGCAGTGTGATATTCAAGGGGTCTGCAGACGAGTTCTTTACTATGAAACACCGTGTGCGTGCACACACTCACCCAAAGCTGTCACAAAACTACCCTGAGCTGCACGGTTGGGCGGGTGGAACTGGTTTTCTGCAGATGGAATTAGTGGGTTCCAGTGTCTTTTGCGGGGGCGGGGAGGCAGGGAGCGGTGAAGCCCAGTGACACCGTCTTTCGAGCTGCCTTGTGCAAGAAAGCATCGCAGACAATTAATCCTTGTCCACCTGCAAATCCTGGCAGAAGTCAGACACGCTGGCAGCCTCTGAGGTTTTTCTGCTGAAACGGCTGCTGCTTCTGTTCGTCAGAGTAATTGCCTGTGCTGGGGGCTGGAGAAGGTGCGGGGAGCCGGGCGCAGCATTTAGCACAGTCCAGACAAAATGCGAGGCGCCTCTGCTTCTCCAGTGTGTGGTTTTCCTCTGCTGATGGGGACCTGCTCAGGCACCACCCCCAGCCCTGAGGTCTTGTCTCTGATGATTGCAGGTGGAGGAGAGCTGGACACCACGATCTCTGGGGCTTAGACTTTGCTGCCAGGAACCTGTCTTGGTGCCTGAAATAGCCCCTTCCTGTACATCTGAAGTTGCTCAGAACCCGTTCAAAGGCTGGTCTGTGAGAGCAGGGCTTGCAGCCCACAGTTGGCAGGAGGACTGATTCCTTCCTGCTGGGTCTTGATTCCAGCAGGTGAGAGCTGTGCCCAGACTGCCTGCCCTGACAGCCCTTGGCCGGGGCGGGGCTGGCTGCAGATTTGCAAGGCCCAGTGCATGGTGACAGTGTGGGTCCCCTCGTTCAAAATTATGAGGAGTTTTAAGATGGTGACAGCAGAACATTGAGCCAAGCACAGGCCCTTCCAAGCGCCGGGTGCCGTGGGACTGTGAGGGTCACGCACCCTGAGGCCAGCCCTGCTCAGGGGGCAGCTGGGGCCCAGAAGATCCTGTGACTTCCTTGGAGCCGGTTCTGAGATCTGGCCGAGTGCTGGGCTGTGGGGGCCGGAAGGGGCTCCCCCCATTCTTGGGAGCTCAGGCGAGTGCCTCTCTTGAACATCCTGGGATGCGGGGAGGGGCTCCCAGCACAGGCCACGCCTTGCAGAGCTGTCCTCTCCCCTCTTCAGCTGCCCTGGACGTGGGCACCTTCCTCTCTCCTCTGGACGTTTATATGCGGTGGTTTGTGTAGCATTGGGTGGGCTGTTGTGAACTGACAGCAAAGTAAAAAAAGGAAAAACTAACATAACAGAATGAAGGAAGAGAAATGGCTGGTAGGTGTTATAAAACCTCCAGAACCATTTCCCCAGATCATCAGTGCCTTTCTTTTTATTTATTTATTTTTACCTTTTTTTAAATTTATGTATATTTATTTTTGGCTGTGTTGGGTCTTCATTTCTGTGCAAGGGCTTTCTCTAGTTGTGGCAAGCGGGGGCCCCTCTTCGCGGTACGTGGGCCTCTCACTATCGCGGCCTCTCTTGTTGCGGAGCACAGGCTCCAGACGTGCAGGCTCAGTAGTTGTGGCTCACGGGCCTAGTTGCTCCGCGGCACGTGGGATCTTCCCGGACCGGGGCTCGAACCCATGTCCCCTGCATCGGCAAGTGGACTCTCAACCACTGCGCCACCAGAGAAGCCCCATCAGTACCTTTCATACCACTAGTTGCAGGAAACACATGACCTTGATTGTAATATTTAGTAGAAGATTTGAGCAGTAGAAGGACTGATTTGTAGATTGCCTTATTCATTCAATAAATATTTCTTGAATGTGTACTAAGTGCTGGGGCTTGGATATAACAGTGAACAAAGTCCAAGAATGATTTAGGGAACGTAGTCATAGTGAGTGTCTTACATGGGAGTCTTGGAGTTGAATGTGGCTAACTCCAAACCCGTTTTTAAAAGTCCTTTGGCCGGAAGAAACATGGGTGTGAAAGCAGTTTCCCGTGAGGGAGGCTGGTGCAGGTAGTTGCAGTCCTACCTCTCAGCCACCCTCTCCACTCTGCTCACCTCCACAGGATGACTGTGTCTGCAGGGGGACCTTCCTCTTGGTCAGAGAGACGGCACAGTCATCGTCAGGGCTCATGCCTATGGGTTGGCTCAGGTCACCAGCCGACCTCTGCTGACCTCCGATTGTGCCCACACAGGGCCACGTGCAGCTGGCTTGGTCTCAAACCAACCCGGGCCCAGGGTGATGGGCAGGCCTCATGCCCCCAGCCAGTGGGGGTTCCTCACTCCAGTGGGCAGGTCCTCTCCTACCAGCCGGGTCGGGAGGGAGAGTCTTCCTATATCCGTCTGCTCAGGCCACCCATCATAACAAAGGACCACAGACTGGATGGGTTTAAACCACAGAAATTTATTTCTCTCAGTTCTGGAGTCTGAAAGTCCAAGATCAAGGTGTCAGCAGGGCTGGTTTCTCCTGAGGCCTCTCTCCTAGGCGTGTACACAGCCGACTTCTCCCTGTATCCTCATCTGGTGGTCTCTCTGTGCATGTCTGTGTCCTCATCTTCTCCTCTTATGACGACAACAGTCCTCTTGGATCAGGGCCACCCCAGTGACCTCATTTTACCTAAATTACTTCTTCAAAGGCCCCATCTCCAAATGCAGTCATGTTCTCAGGTAATGGGGTTGGGACTTCAATAGATGAATTGGGGGGACGGGCACAATTTATCCCATAATACTTCTTCCTAAGGTGCCACTACTGGGCTTGGAGAGAGCCTCCCCAGGTCACAGCTGGGCCAGACTCACAGAGGCAGGAAGGAATTCTCTAGAGACTCAGGGTCGGACCTTCTGGGTGAGCTGAAGATTTAGCTGAATCCCAGATGTGTTGGTCAGACACTTAAAGTTAGCCAATTAAAAAAACAAAACAAACAAAAAATATGGTGGAATGAGCGTTTATTCAGGCTCTGAATAGTGCTGGGAACATGCTTGCTGAACAGAAAAGCAGGAGATAAAATCAGAAAGGAAAAGATGGCTGGATCTGAAAAAAATAAAGATTTTAAAAAAATTTTTACAAAAAATTTTTTCACAATGAAAGCCAAACAGATTGGGAAAAATCATTGCAATAAATAGGACACGGAATTTCTCACCTTTAAATATAAAGAGGTAATATAGAGCGGTGAGGACAATGCAAATTAGAAAAATAAACCAAACCTTAAACAAAAATTACAGAACAGCAGATATTTAATAAACATAGTGGAAAAAATGTTCAATTTCACAAGTAACCAAGGAAATGACCTGAAAACAATGTGTTGCCACTTTTGTCTACCAGTTCTACAAAGTTTTTTCTTTTAAGTGATATTACTCAAAACTGGCCCAAATCTGTTGAGTTAGCGTTTTTACACTGCATCCAGAAATGTTAAATTGAAATAGAAAAGGCATTGACGAAACGTGCCAAGAGCCACAGAAATGGTTGTGCACTTTTACTTGGTGATTCCAGATGTAGTCAATACAAAAAAAAGAAAACCAGGAGAAACCCACAAGGGTGGGTGGGGACCTGTAGGACGCAGCCCCCTGGGTGGGCAGGGGCACCTGCACTGCAGCCTAGCTTTCTGTGCTCTGTGGCATCCATGGGTGAGCGGTTCTGCTGTGCCCGCTGCGCCTGCCCCAGGCCACAGGGTCAGGAAAAGCCGTGGTCTGGCCGGCTGCACTGTGGCTCCTCCTTCCTCCGCTTTTTCTCCTTTGTGTTCCCCGTCCAACTGCCCTATGAGCTGGGAACCCCGGGAGACGGGGCCCGTGTCCCTCTGTCCCCCTGTTCCCTGTCGCACGCAGCAGATCCGCAGAGAGTGCTGACTGAGTGGAGGGAGGGGCCGAGGGCGGCAGTCAGTTCTGTGCATTGCATGGGGCCACCTTCCAGAATGGATCTCAAGTCCCTGCACCCCGGGGGGACACGTGGGGCAGCCGGCACCACCCAGCTCCTGTCCCGAGCCTCCTCTCAACCCAGCACTTCCTGCGCTTGTCTTCTGCCTGCTGCGACCCCCCAGTGCAGAGTAAAGAGCTCGACCTCCGGGCCACGTGGGAGCCGGCCAGGACAGCACCGCCCTCCCTCGTTCAATGTCCAGTCGGCTTCCCCCTCCCCCGACACACACACAGCCTCATCCCCCCGGAGTTGGGGTGAGCGCGCTTTTCTCCCGCTGAGCCCTCACCCCTCTGCTCCCCAGGGCAAGCCCCACCTCGGGCCTTCCAGAGGTGAGACGGCGGTCCCTGCACAGTGCACACCAGGCTGACGACACAGTGAGGAAATTCTTACTACAGGCTGGCCCTAATCCAGGATGGCTTTCATGTTGTGGCTTCTCAGGGCCTGGTTGTGTTTGGAATCTACTTATGCCTCCCTTCCTGATCCCGTGTACTACACGGGCCTGGTTTAGCCAAGTGTGGGATAACGGTCCTGCTAAGATGGTGTCTTTACTGGTGCTTTGCGATGAATCCCCTGCCACCCGGGCCAGATGTACCAGCTGGGGCCCCGGAGGCCGGGCCGGAGCCCAGGGGCCGGTGGGGAAGTGGGTTTAAGCGAGAACCCCAGGCGGCCCCTGTGAACACTGCTGAAGTTCCTTCAAGGAGGGCATACGTCTCTCTGGTTTCTTAGCTCCCACCAGGTTGCCCCCGGCACCTTTGTTTTAGTGCAGACAGACCCTGCCAGGGAGCCAGCAGTCACTTCTCACGGTGCATAGACCTCGGTAAATATGTTTTTAGAACCAAACAGAGGAGCTGTTAATATCGCGTGCAAACAAAGGCAGCCTTGGTCGCAGCCTGCGTGGGATGGGCTAGGACTGTCCACCTGCGGGGGCCATGGCACGTCTAGGAAGTCGTTTTGTCTCCATATATTTTAGGTAGGTGGGCCTCTTTCCTTCCAGATAGAATCGGTGGCACATGGCTGCTGAGCCCTTGTGTGGGAGAAAGGCCTTCCATCCCGGGGGCCCCACTGGACCCTCTTCCAAGCACAGCAATCTTCCAGTCATCTATGCTGATCTGAAGGACCTCAGAGGGAGGAATTAACAGTTACCAATGCCTGGGGGACACAGGCAGCTGTGCCCTGGGTGTGCAACGAGCTTACCTTTCGGACCTCAGGGGATGTGAGGGCTACTTGGGAAGCAGAGGGTCTGTTTTGTTAGTCTGTCCCTCACCCATTCAGGGATCTTTGGTAATAGGACCTTCATTCGTGTCTGAGGAAAGTGCCACGTGCTCTACAGAGGGTCCTCCCAGGCTCAGGGTCCTCTCAGGCTCAGGCTGTGTGGGGGCCAAGGGGGCCCAGCCTCATCGGCAGCACCTCACCTTCCTGCGGCCGTCCATTGTGATTACACGGGGTGGGCTCGTGATCACACAGGACCAGTAAAACGTTTGCAGCTTTCTGGATTCCTGGACAAGAGAAACTCTTCCTGGTTGCCCGGCAGGAGTCTGGTGTCCAGAAGGAGAGGAACCTCTGGAAGTGGTGCTTCCGGGGAGCACGGAGCTCAGAGCAGAGAGAGGAAGCTGACCCTGGGGACAGTGACCCCAGCAGGTGAGGACATGGTCAGACTCCAGACACCCAGCTGCAAAATCACACCAGTCCCATGTTGCTTAAGCTACTTGGTGTGAGGCTTTCCTTCTCCTGCTGCAGAAAGAGGAGTAACAGGTACAAGGGCTTGAGAAGGAATCATTCCCAAAACTGCCAGAGCCAGGCAGCGAGGGACGGGGTGAGGAGAGAGTGTGCTGGACCTCGTCCTTAGGATGCCACTCTCTGTCCTTGGGGTGGGTTAGGGGGGAGCAGATCTAGGGAAAGGTGGGCTTCCTGAGGCCTGGGAGGGTGGACTTGGGATGCGGGTGGCGAGGGTCATCCCAGGGGAGGGAAAGGCCAGCGGCTTCCCCCACCTACATACCCGCACCCTTGTCCTCTCGCCTCCCCAGTGCTGGGTTAGGATTGGTGGGCTTCTGGGAAGCCTGTGACACAGAAAATGGAAGCTCATTTTCCAAATGGAAGGGTGTTTTCAGATGGGCTTTTTGATGGATCTGCATTTTTCAAAACCCATTCCATCAGGAGAACTTAAGAAAAGGAAAATCTGATTTTCTGGAACATCGGAGATGGAAAAGGCCCAGGTCCTCGCAGATGGAGACCAGGCTTAACTAAGTTTATAATTTGAAGGCTCTAACAAGTTTGGAAAAGTCCCCTTGTCCCCTTAAATCAGGTTCAGGTGGCAAAACTGATGTGTTGTTCCAGCAGAGATGGAATAAACCTTTGGCTGGAAGGAAGAATAAAGCCATCAGCCCTCTTACGGGTTTCTGCCTCTCGCCTCTCCCCATCCACCACGTGCCGCGTCTTCGGAGTGGGATCGCTTTGCCTGTTACAGGAAAAGTGGTTGCTTTTCAGCACAATTAATTTAGTAGGACACAAATGTTGCTGACTGCTGGGAGTAAGGTTTGATCAAACAGATTGGCTAATTGGCAGTGAAGAAATGTTGACCATGTGAAAGAGGAGGAAAGTGAAGTTGGACTCAGCTGTCATTAGGGCGGCCTTGCCCCCCATTGCGTGAGGCAAGATCCTCAGAGGGATCTCTGAGTTGTTGCCCAGAGCTGGAAACTGGCCACCATTTGTTTTATAATCATTTGTTCAGTGTGATAGTCAGAGTTGAGATGCTGGCCGGGTGGGGAGACACCTGGACGTGGGTCCTCCCTCAGGCGGACATGGCCGCCTCACCTGTTCATTTCCCGGCAGTCTTCAGAGCACACACCTTGACATGGAGCTGGAAGTCTTCCACCCACCCCATTATTTCTGAAACTGGATAAATGAAGGTGCCTGAGCAGCCCAGCCTCTGGGCGCCTGCGCTGTAATTCTGTTGAATCATGCTTGAAATGAAGCCCCGAGCACATGACCTGTTTGGGGGCGGGGAGGCTGCAGCTGCAGCGCATTCGGCTAAGGCACATGCAGGGCCACAGCCCCGTCTGTCTTTGCCCTAGACCAGATGCTAGGTACCCAACCTGGGCACTACTGGGTGATTCTGTTTTGGGGTCTGTCCTGTGCACTGTAGGATGTCCAGCAGCACCCCTGTCCTCTACCCACTCCATGCCAGTAGCACACCCCCTAGTTGTGATAACCAAAAGTGCCCCCAGACCGTGCCCAGTGTCTCCTGGGGCAGAATCCCTGCTGGTCAAGAACCACAGCTCTAGACAAAGGGCTGATGTTGGTTCAAAACCTGGCCCCGCACACAGAAGGCCAGGAGAGGCCTAAGAAGGGAGCAGCCACTCCAGATGGGCAGGTGGCAGGTTTCACAAGCAGGGAACTTATATACGAGGCTTGACTTGGGCGCCACAAGATGAGTAGATCTCTGCCCCGCTGGCCAGAATCTTAAAGTTTATGTAGAGGCCTTAACGGGGTTCAGTCGGTCCACCGTCCACATGGTCTCAATCATGTCATCACATAGGATACAGTCTTGCCTTGTGTTTGGTTTCATTCAGGATCTGCTGCTTTGCATGATAAAAACCTGAGTGTGTAAAAATCCTCCAAATGATGCTCGTTTTCCCTTCCCCTTTGCCTATTTGTTTATCTCTTAGAAGTAATGTTGACTGTTTCCTAACGAAGGCTTGTCCACTCAACAGCTTCATTATTAAACAATGAATCAGGGCATCAGGGTGGCTTAGTGATGTGGATGCATCCTCTATCGGGACAGAGCAGGACAGAAGAACGGGGGTGATTAGGTCACCCCCACTTACACGCTCAGCTCAGAGCATTGCTCCTGATTAGAAAAACAAGTTCCATGAGGTCAAGGAGTGTGTCCTGTTTGGCTTCATGTCATCAGTTACTAGATAGCCTTTGGCAGAGAGAAGGAACACTGGAGAGTCATTGACTGAATCGATGACCTAGCCTGCTCCTTTCCCCATGTACTGTTTATTATCATTCGTCCCTTCACTCAGCAAACATCTGCTCGTCCTCCTTGTGCTGGAGGGCTGAGCAGAAGACCCCCCACTCCACCCCCGAGGCCTTGGGCTGGTGACCTTGGCCTTAGCCATGGCTGATTCTGCATACAGGTGTTGCTCTGTGTGTAAGGTCAACAGGACAAGTTGGCATTTCTGATACTTCCCAGGTTGGAGCATTCAGCTATCCAAGATTTCCTTCTGTAGTATACCAGGAGGTAGGGCTAGGTTGCATTTTTCTTACTGCAGATTTTGAGTCGCCTGTACCCATTCTTCCATCCGTGGACACTTGGTTTGTTTCCACACCTTGGCTGTTGTGGGTAGTGCTGCAAGGATGTCAGGGTGCAGATATCTCTCTGAGAAGCTGATTTCGAGTCTGCTGGGTGCGTACCCAGCAGTGGGATTGCTGGAGCTTGTGGTAGGTGGTTGCCGGGGCTGGGGGAGGGGAGGTGGGATGAAGTTTCAGTTGTGCAAGATGAGCACCTTCCAGAGCTAGCCGCCCACGGTCCACAGACAGGTGCTGTGACAGTCTGTTCAGAGAGCAGATCTCATGTTAAATGCTCTCATTTTTTCAGTGTCTCTGGGGCGGTGTTCACGCCTGGGTTTATCTGGGGCCCGTGTTGCTGGTACAGCAGCACCTAGGTGTGTCCAGGGAGCCCGTGAGTGAGTCGCTTCCTGAGCATCTCAGGTGTGGGCGTGTGTGTGTTCTTCTGGCTGTTTTTTCTGTTTTTGTCGTGGTCGTTCATTCATTCAGCCAGCATTTGGGGGCATCTACCAGAGGCCAGCTGCGCTTGGCACAGGGACTCATTCGGTGGTTCTCATCCGCGGTGGGCTACCCGAGCTCCAATCCCGTGACCTTGGAGGAGAAGGCAGGGGCAGCCGTGGAGGCCGGAGGAGGCCGAGCTGGGGTGGATTGGGGGAAGGAGGACCTGGACAAGGTGCAGCCTCTGCCGGGGGTCTCAGCCGGGGCTGGTCTGCGCCCACGGACTTGGCAATGCCAGAGCCTTTTAATGTTTGTCACGACTGGAGGATGGGGGTGCTGTTCGCATCTGATGGGTAGAGGCCAGGGGGCTGGTTACACCCTACAGCTTATCAGCGTGGCCCCTCAGGACAGGGGGTTATCCAGACAGACTGTCCCTAGTGCCGAGGTTGGGAAAACCTGACTTTAGCTGAGATCTGAACGGTGAACGGGAGCCAAGCAGGTGAAGAGGGAAGAAGGTCAGGGCGGGAGGAGCAAGGGTGAAGAGGAGCTGGGAGAGATGCCGGGGCCCAGGGGCGGCAGGACCGGCTTGAGAAAGGCCCTGGGGGAGGGGCTGGTGGCCGGGACCTGGGTGCCTCCGAGGGGGCAGGGTGGGCGTCGTCCTACTGCCTGGTCTGGGGAGGTGGCCTGCGGCCTGGCGCTGGCCGCTTAACCACCAGCTCCTCCAGGGTCTCAACGCTTGGATCCCCCTTGGGGCGGTGTTGACCTGCCTAGTCTAGCCTTTGGCTAGTGGTCAGAAAATGAAAGCAGCCCCACCGCACATTTCCGGGGAGAGGGGTGCTCCGTGGGTCTCGGTAGTCGTCGATTGAGGCCAGAGGGCTCCGGCGCTGATTTAACTCTGCAAATTAGACCAGTTAATTTCCTGGGAAGTGAATACAGTCGTCTTGTTGATCCGGGAAAGGCAGGTTTCACCTTAGCAGCAGAGGGTGAGGTAGAGCTGGTTTTTTGGATTCTGAAGGTGAGGTCGCATTTTAACCAAAACACCTCGATCATCTTTGCTTTTTTTTTTTCCTACGTCTCCTAAAATGAGGGCCTTGGAGTGCTGATGCTAAAATTTTCCTTAAAAAATATGAGAAGTTGCATATGCATGTGAGTGTGCGTGCATGTATATGCGTGTGTGAGTGCACGTGAGTGCATGTGTGTGCGTTGAAGACAGGAATCCCCAGAGTATGGTTGGGAGACACTGCGTATCCTCACCTCCCTCCTGGCATTCACCGGCACCGCCATTGGAGGCTCTGCAGTGAGCAGAGGCCTCTGGGTTTGTCACACTGGGCTGGTGCCGTGATTTGCTGGCAGGGCCCCCGCCTGGAGCTGTCATGCAGAGGTGCTGCTGCTCAGGACGGGCTTTGGTGAGTGCTGGTCTCCTCAAGGATCACATGATGCTGTGATGAACGGATGACTTGGTTACAGTAACCTTGGCAGCAGCCGCCGCTCAGCTTGCACCAGACCTGCTACAAATGGTCACCACGCATCGCTCACTCGATTCTCTCCATGACCTGATGAGAGCTGTGTTAGCAGCAGCACTAATCTCTCCGCATTTTACGGACGGGGAGACTGAGGCACAGAGACACCAAGTCACTTGGCAGGCGGCTGGGGGCAGCTAGGCTTCTCACCGTGAGCTCATGTCCCAGGAGCGGTTATCGGGTGTGCTCCACGCGCCAGTTGACATGCTGTGAGTTCACGAACATCATCCTCGTTGACGACCTCAACCTGTCAGGATGCTCATCACCTGTGTCTGACAGGTGATGGAACCGAGCTCAGGAATGTCTGGGACCTCACGCTCATCCCATGGGTACAGAGGGTAGGAGTTATGGCCGGCTCATCTGCCCGTTCTGCCCTCGCCTCCCCAGATTCAATGTCAGTAGTGACAGTGGCAAGAGGGGACCAAGAACAGGGAAGATTCCCTTCAGAGTCATCTGAGAATTGAGCTGAATATCCCCCCATCTCGTGTGGGTCCAGAAATGCTCTCTTCCTTGGCGGTGACTACTGGCTGTGCTGTGGGGTGACTGAGTGGATGGCTAGGTCAGCCCCTCCCCCTTGCCTTGAAGTCGTCGGCATCATTCATTATCCTGACATGCCAGGAGGGTTGGGAGTCCTTCGTGGAGTGACCTCTTCATGGGGTGGCTGCTCTCTTGGAGTTGATTGGATGGTCTGTCCAGTTGGCTGAATCCACCAGGAAAAATGATGCATCACACACAAAATAATGCACAACATGTACTTTGAAGCTACCCCTGGTCAGATCCAGTGACACTTGACTCGTTGCCATTTTGTCATGTCACCGGGGGCTTCTGACACCCCCGAGTGCCCTGACGGTAGTGATTTACTGAACTGGTCATGGCATAGATGAGTTAGTCGCCAACTTGGATAAAGTGATCAGAGCTCCTTCTGGATTCCCAAACTGCTACCTTGGGGTCACTGGGATGGGGTCCAGGTCCCTGAAGGAGGCTCCCGGTGCAAGGGGGGAGGTGGTATGCTCATCACGTGAGTAACAAAACGCCATGACCTTTGGCACGTGTAGCTGTGTTTGTGATAGATCTTCTGGGTGTCTCAAAGAGGCTTGTTGCAGTTAATGCCTCCTTGTTGGGGAAACAGTGAACTCAACAATTTATGATAGAGTGGAGAGAGGAGATTATCGCTGTGACTTACTTGGAGACACAGCCTTTGTTCCTGAAATTATGGGAGAATATTAGCTCTGCCATCAGTACACTGAGGGGAGATCACAGAGGTGATTTCCAACAAGCTGGAACTTTATGTAGCAATGATTCCATTTACCTTTGTATAAAAATCCATCTGTCTGTCCTCATCGGCTGCCAGGTGCCTGTGAGAGCGTGTGTGGTGCTAGGTGGAATTCCAGGATGTTCTGATGTGACCCTGGCCTTCAGGTGTGTCACGAGTACCAGCCCTGGGGGTAGATTTGGAGAGGGCCCCTGAGCCTTGCGGGGAACCTGATTTGTGGGGGGGTTGGGGGGCATTCTGTGTGTGCTGCAGGTCCAGGAAAGCTTCCTGGAAGAGTTTGGATATTAAATTGAAACTGTGTTAGTGTCCCAGGGCTGCCGTAACAAATTACCACAAATTGGGTGGCTTAGGACCCCTCACAGTTTTGTCTGAAATCAGGGCATCTTGGCAGGGCCTCACTTCCTCCAGAGGCTCTGGGGGAGGGTCCTTCCTCTCTGCTCCAGCTTCTGGGGGTGGCCAGATGTTCTGGTGCTCTTTGGCTACCAGGCTCAGCACTGCAACAACTGCCTATGTCATCACATGGCCTCCCCCCACCCCACCCCGTGTGCTTGAGTCACCTCTGCTTACAAATTTCTCCCTTATATGGATGCGAGCCACTGGATTAGGGTCCACCCTAATCTAGTATGACTTCTCCTTAACTTGATTACATCTGCAAAGACCCTATTTCCAGATAAGGGCATATTCTGAGTTTCCACGTGGACATGAATGCGGGGAATGCTATTTAACCCAGGACACTGCTCGGCAGTGAATATGAAAGAGGTGCAGAGGGAGAGTTTCTCACACCCAGAAAGAGTCACATTTATTCATTTATTCATCCTCAGGGGCACGGCCTTGAGGCACTGTGGCTGTCTGTCAGTCTGCACATCCCCCATTTATAGATGACACCACACCAGGCACTCTACCATGAGAAGAACTCTGGGACTCGGAACTCCCCGGGAGGTGCCAAACAAGGAGGTCCAAGATCAGCTTCCTAGACCATCACCTAGCTTCCCTCCTAAGCGTGGAGGGAATACCTATGGTCACCCCGGTGTGAATCCTGGCCTCCACCACTTGTGATCCCAGAGGTTCTGGGCAGGTGTGTAACCTGTGGCCTCAGCTCTGCCATCACAGATGCACTTTGCTCCCAGGGCTCCTGTGGAGGTTAAGTGAGATGATGCTCGTCAGGTGCTTCGCACAGTGCCTGGCACGGAGCTCACTGTTGGGAGGGTGTTTCCACTGGCTTCTGCAGCAGCATTCCTTACCCTCCTTGAGGGTCACAAAAAGAGGTCGTTGGAAGAAAGGGCTTAGCGTTTAAATGCTTTCACGTAGAAAGTCTCCTGAAGATGTTCCGAGGAACCCAACATCCCCAAATTGCGTCTCCGACAGCCGGGAGGCAAATCCAAAATAGCCTTCCCTTTCTGGTGTGAAGCTGCTGTTTTAAATTCTGTTGGTGTTTCCTTACCTGTACAGAGCAGGGCCTCGAAACTTCTCATTTTTCTGACAAAAGGTACGAAGAGAAGATGATGAATCTTTGTTGAGGGGTGTCAGGATAGGGAGGTGGGTGTCTGGGGAGCAAGGAGATGTCCTTCCATATCACTGGGTCTGGGGGGAAGAGAGCAGACTGCGGGGTGGGGTGCGGGGACAGAGTTCAAGTTCCTTGGAGTAAATGCAAAGCCAGGAGCCCTGGTCCAGGTGGAAGTCTTGACAATGTGCTCTGTCTGCAGACGTGTCATGGGTTTATTTCTATAAAGGGCTCCATGGCTGTCAGCTTTGGAGGGCAGCCTCCAGTGGTTAGGAAATGAGATGAAAACCTGCACACAGTTTGTGCTCTAATCCCAGATGCTTGATCTAATGGGTTTGATCTCCTTTTCCCGTTGGAACCCGTCCAGTTGGCCTTGTCAACATAGCGCCCTGTTACAACACCTCTCAATGTCCCTGATGATGGGGTCACCCTTCCACACCCATCAGGAAATGAGAAATCACCGTTCCTAGTAGAGATCTTCCTCGACTTACGATGGGATTGTGTCCCGATAGACCCATGGTAAATTGGAAATATTCTGAGTGAGAGACGCATTTAATACCCCTGACCTACCGACCTGCCTCGCCCACCTTAAACCTGCTCAGAACACTGACATCAGGCTTCGGTCGGGCCAAATCGTCTAACGCAAAGCCTGTTTCATAACAAAGTGTTGCACGTATCACGTCGTTGATTGAACGGTGTCCTGAGTGTGAATAACAGAGTGGTTGTTAATGTGTTGGTTGTTCACCCTCCTGGTCGCGGGGCTGTGGCCTCCACTGCCCAGCATCTCGAAAGAGGACAGGATTGCATACCGCCAGCCCGGGAGAAGGTCATGAGTCAAAAGTCTAATAAGTATGGTTCCTACTGGATGTGTATTAGCACCATCCTAAAGTCAGAAAATCGTAAGTCGGGGACCATCTGTACCATCTTTTCCCAGAGAGAAACTAAGTTGAGTGGAACTAGTTGTAATTATGTTTTCCCTTCTGTTTGCAGACACTAACTTTAGGTGACAAATATAGTGAAGGAATGAGGTAACTCTTTTGAGTTTCCCTCATGGGATCTTTATTTAGGCAGGTAATTAATAGTTACTCTCCACAGACTTCTCCACTTAAGTGATTTGTTTTAGGAAAAGTTTAGCCCAAAGTTGAGTTCACAGCAGGTTTCTATGAATATATATCAAATGAACAAATGACTGAGTGACATGTTTTGAACTATATTGTCTCACGGCTGCAAAATTGCATGCATAACAGGAAGCTTGCTTAGGGAAAAAAAATGGTTATTCTTATGAAATACATGATTTTCTCCCGAGTGTGCTGTGTGGCTTCAGAATCTCCTGGAAAATGCATAGCACACGTGTTATCTGGCCAGCTCGGAGGGTGTGGAATGTGGGCTAATCAAATGGGGTGGGGGCATGAGAGTGTCACTCTATGCAAACTAGATGACCGTTTTTCAGATTCAGTGTAAGACAATGTGATTAACATTAAATTACACTTCATAGATTTCAATTCCTCCTTGATCCAGAAGGCTCACAGGCATCGTGGAGGATGCCAGGGGGTCATTGGAGACCCCAGGTTACTGCATGTTGGGGGGGGCGCTGACCCGCTGCCTGAGAGCATTCGGGGTGAGATTCCATAGGACAGAGGCTTTTCTCTCTTAGGTCACATCCATCAGGAGCACAAAATGAGTTGTTTTTCATTTTCTTGGAGGAGAAATTGATTTGGTTTTCAGTGGTACGAGGGCACAGGTAAATGCAAGATACGTTCCTTCTTAGGACTTTTCACCTCGGTAATCCTTAAGCATCTGAAGGACCAAGATATCACTGCTGTGAAATACAGTGAGATAGATGAAATAACCATTTCTGGTATTGCCTTCCTGTATGTCATTTCCAAATAACTTGTTTGTCGGGCACATTTTTACGGACTGTAAGACAAGATTTACCTCTACCAGCACGATTAGGGCGTCCTCTTCATCCTTGCTCGCAGAGCAGTTCTGTGGCAAAGGAGAGGGAGGGTGCAGCCCTGGGATTCTGTGAGCATTGCCTGAAGTGGTCTGCTGGAAGCAAATAATTGCTTTGAAGTTTCATATTTTATCTGAAAAATTCATGTGCCCAGAAGCCATATAAGAAAAGACAGTTACATTTGTATAAAAATTAAAGTTCCTGATTGTCAAAAGCATACCATTTAAATCTTATAGGAAAACATAGGATCCTAGGGAAAATGTTTTTTAATGTGTTTGACAGTTTTCCTTAATAAATAAAGGGATTTTTAAAATCAGTGAGACAAAGAGCTCAAATTGGTGGGGAAGGGGAGCAGGCGTGTTGAACTAAATTATGTGACTTTGTAGCTAAATTATGTGAACAGGCAGTTAACGGGAAAAAAGGATTTTAGATGGTTGAGAAACATTTTCCATGCGCTCACTCGCATTCACGTAAATGCAAAATGAAATTCTGACCTACCATTTCACCACTAATATTGGCCAAGATTAAAACGTTGGTGCACAGGGTTGGGAGGCTGTGGAACTCTGCCCTTCATACAGGTGGTGGTAGGAGATGTATAGTCAATGTATTGGGTGGTCACTTGACCACATCCACAGGAGGTAAGATAGACACACCTTTTTTTCTGAATTATATACTTTATTTTTTTATAATTTTATTGGAGTATAGTTGCTTTACAATGTTATGTTTGTTTCTACTGTACAGCAAAGTGAAGCAGCTATACATATACATATATCCCCTCTTTTTTGGATTTCCTTCCCATTTAGGTCACCACAGAGCACTGAGTAGTGTTCCCTGTGCTATACAGTAGGTTCTCATTAGTTATCTATTTTATCAATAGTATCAGTAGTGTAGATATGTCAATCCCAATCTCCCAGTTCATCCCCCCCTTCCCCGCTTGGTGTTCATATGTTTATTCTCTACTGGACACACCTTTTTTTTGAGTAGCAAATTATTATTGGTATGATTCAAGGGAAAAAAGGAAAGTTTAGAGGTACAGTTTCTGGAAAAGACATATTTTCAACCAAGTCTTTTTGCTGTTTATTTGGCACCTCAAACACATACCCATCTTTATCCTTGTATGTTAAAGAATTTAATATACTAAATCCTCAAGAATTTTTTTCAAGATTTTTATAATATTCTTTAATTAAAATCTCCTTGGGAGTGGATGTGTGTTCATGTTTGTTGCAAACACACACACACACACACACACACACACACACACGCACGCACTACAACTAGTACAGTGTTCTGCACGTAGTGAGGATCTGACATGTACAATTACATGAGCAATTAGATATTAACGTTATTAATGGTGTAACGAGGTAGCACCTTGCATTTAAGTAATAAAACGAAAAATGAAAATGATATCTTGAAAATTTAAAAATCCAAATTTTTAAAAGTTATTTTTATATTTTTTTGGCCATGCTGCACAGCTTGTGGGATCTTAGTTCCCCGACCAGGGATGGGACCCGGGCCCACGGCAATGAAAGCGCCGAGTCCTAACCACTGGACCGCCAGGGAAGTCCCCCAATTTGTTAAAGTATTACTATATTAAAGAAAGCTTAATGAACATTCAGAAGCAACACGTTTAGGACCTGAACACTATCAATTTGTAGTATAAAAATACAACCACAAAGAAGAAAGGCTGGAAGGATGTACACATGCCAGCCCTGTGTGATTTGGGCATAGTCCTAAACAACAGCTCTCAATGGCATTTTGGAGGGCTACAGGCTTTGAGTCTGTTCAACCAATTTTGTGCTTATAAATTACTTCACCAAGTCACTTCAAGGATATAGATATTAACCACTGTAACAAAACAAAACAAAACCAAAAAACATCAGCATGGTTGGGGCACAGTGAGGGGGAGAATCAGGGAGAGGTGGTCAGGGGCCCCCCATGCAGGGCCTCACGGAGGGTGTGGAATCTGTGTTTTGAGTGCTCTGGGACAAGGGGGAGCAGAGGTGCCGTGGTTTGTGTCCTCCTCCAAAGATATGTCCAATCCTAACCCCCAGTACCTGTGAACGTGACCTTATTTGGAAAGTGGACACACCTTTGATGCAGCAATTCCACTTCTGGAAACTTATTCTGTGTCTGTACTCCCAGGTGTGCAGGTGTGTTCACTGAAAGTTTATTTATTATAGGAAACTGGAAACAACATCTTTATCAGTGGAGAACTGTCTCCAGTACAGAACAGAAAACCTGCCAGCCTTTATGGAGGATGAGGTATAACTCTATGAATGGCCACGGAACTTTGGTTAATAACTAACCGTATGTGAAAAAAGCAAATTTGTAAGAAGATACATTCGGACCCTGTTTGTGGGAAATAGGGGACTCTATTTGACATTTGTGCTTGTGTATATCTGTAGAACATTTTTGGAAGGACATACAGAAAATGTTACACATTCCCCTGGGGGGTGGGAGAGGGGAGCAGGGAGGGAAGGGGCTTTTCCTTCCTATTATGAGTTGTTTATGGTGGACTTGGATTGGTTTTTAACAGAATTGCTAATTTAAACAGTTGGTTCAAGGAGGAAGCTTACCTTTTCTATTAGGTGTAGAGAATGATCACATTCCCCATTATACATTGAAGTAATAAAAATATTTACAGACACTTTGCATTCTAATTCTCAGTGCAAATTGTGGCCCTGGGCCCACATGCAGGAGGCTGCTGGTCATGCTGCCGTTGCTCCAACGTTGACCCTCTCTTGTGCTCTCCTGCCTTTGGAGGGTGTGCTGGCCTCCGGGAAGCTGTCCCCTCACGCCCACAGGCCCTGGGCAGTCACTTTTAACTGTTTGTTGTCACCCACGTGGTCTGTGCTTTGGCTTAACAAGGTTCAAGCTGTAGTCACAGGTCCTTCAGGAATGCTGGTGTCTTGACCTCAGCTGCCTGCCTTCTGGGCAGTGGCACTGCTGCCTGTCCTGGGATCCTGCGGGTGTCCTGCAGCCCCGCTCGCCACCCGCACAAGCCCCTGCATATATGGCACAAATGCCAGCAGGACCCCTGCACCCGTTGGCCTGAAAAGGTCTCTACTGATGGGCACAGGCCAGTAGTGGACAGTAACATAGATGCACGTAGAAGTATGAACAGGTCAGCCCTCCAGCCCTGTCCCCACAACTGTCCCCATTACAGCAGAGCCTGGGATGTAGGCTTGTCTCAGGGGGATCATTGGAAAGAGGCTGGAACATGTAAATCTGTGTCAGAGTGATGATGGAGAAAGACCCCAGATTTCCTGGCTGGAATAGGTTTTCATCACAGTTATGGCTTCAGAGCCAGCCAGGTCCGGCAGCATCCCTAAAGAATCCAGGAAACCTCCTGTGATGTGATGCTGGCCTGCAGGGCATGGTTCCTTTCACAGGGATGCTCCTGCCTTTGCCCTGGGCAAGTGCAAGAGCTCAGAGGCCCTGGGCCACCCGCGTGGGGGCAGACGTCCCTGTTGCCCTGGGAAGAGCACTTTTCCCAGCCCTGGGGTCTCCTTCCTGTTTCTCACTGGTGCTGGGGGGATTCTTGGTGCACCCCATCATCCTGCGTGTGTCTGAACTTCCCCGGCCCAGGCTCAGACCCTTTCCTGGGTGCAGGGAATGCTGTGGGCCTTGCTTCCCTCTGCCCTGCGGGGGGTGATCCAGGGGTCTCTTAGCTGCACAAAATCCCATTCTAGGCTAATTCAGAGACTGACTTTCCACGGTCCCTCCCTTGGCTGAGAGCACCCTTGTTTATACTCATGGCTCTCGCTTGGCATCTTGAGGTAAGAAATCCGCCCTCTCCAGATGCTACTCGCCCTGCCCACGGTGGCCCTAGCCCTTCCTGGGCCTCACTCTGTTAGGGCGTATTTCGGGACAAGGCTGCAGTCTTAGTGCTTGTCCCATGGCGGCTTCTCCGCCCCGCCCCGTGGAGATCTGGGCCCCTCCCCTGCCAGACCCAGGTCCTTTCAGAGCCTCATCCAGGAAACAAAGCCTCAGCCTTGCCTGCCCCAACCTGGAGTCTTTATTTTTGGACTAAGCTGGACTTTGTTTGTGAAGGGCGGTGCTCTTCCCCTCTGAAGAAGCTACCTGGGCGTTGTGGACTGCCTGCTTGGCCTTTTGAGAGTGGGGAATTATTTCTGGCGGCGTTTCAGCAGCTCTCTTAAAGAAAAGACACAGAAGTAGGTGCAACCAGCGCTCCAGTCACACAAACACCTGGGGCCGGGGGCCTACGAGGCTCTCCTTCCTGGTTGGAGTTTTAGGGAAGATTACAAGGGGGTGGGCTTCCCTTGCAGGTGGAAAGTTCTGGCCTTTCTTGTCTAAACCCTTCTGTTTCCTTGCTCCCCCCTCCTGAAGCACCCCTGCAGCCCGCCCAGCTGGCCCCTCCTCATCGCTGGGGTGGGAGCTGCCCCTCCAGGCAGGGCACCTGTCCTTCACTCCCCTCCCAGCAGTCGCCATGGTTACTGTGTCCTCCCCTTGCCCTAGAGGGGAAGCACCAGGGGCAGCCACCTTGCCTGCTGTGTTCTGCGGTGTGGTCCCAGAGCCCAGAGGCTGCCGGGGTGGGAGTTCAGTGGTGAGCTGGTCAATGTGGAGGTTGGGAAGGGTGGACGGTGGCCTGCTCCATTGCTGCCCCAGGCCTCGGGATGAGGGACCTTCCCCCTCTGGAGGACACAGCCTGTCCAACTCAGCCAGGGGTGGAGTAGCCCAGGGGTGGGGGTGGGGGTGGGGGTCTGGCCGCAGCTCAGAGTTGGGTGGAGAGGGGCAGGGGAAGATGGGAGCTCCAGATGCCCCCAAGAGGGGAGCTGACCCCAGGAAGCACTCCCAGCCGCACCCTCTGAGGGCCCATCGGAGCCGTTCTCCAACCAGCCCAGGCTCCCTCCCTTTCCTCCCAGTTTTTGAAACCGTGTTCTGTTCACTATACAAGCTCCTCTGACCTGAGAGCAAGGCTTATGGAGCCCATGCTCTGTCAGGCTGTGCCACACGTATAGTCCCTGGTGAGTCTCGCCAACCCGTGAGACAGGCACCGCCACTAACCCCACTTTACAGGTGAGGGTCAGGCTCAGAGAGGTCGAATCCCCACCCAGGGTCACACAGCAGTGGATGGTGGAGCAAGATGTGGGCCTTGTCTCTATTCCTCCCCTTATGCTGGCAAAGCATGGCCAGTGCTCTTGACCCAGCCTGTACCGGGTACTGCGTTCATTTTTCATAACCTTTGGCTTCCTTCCCGTAATAGATGTGGTTGGATTTGCTGAGAGACCCCACCCTTGCCTCCCTCTTTCACTTGATGGCCTGAGCCTTACGCACAGGATCTTGAAACCCTCCGTTTCCTGGGCCAGTGAGCCCCGCTGTCCAGGGACGTTCCTGCAGCCACAGGTCTGCACTGCCCAGCACGGGGTGGGTCAGCAGAGGGACCGGGCTGTGCGCACTGAGCCATGGGTGTAGAAGAGGCTGGATTCCCGAGACTCGGAGTGGAAAAGCCTGCACGACATCCACTAATAACCTTTTGTGCAGTGTGCAGGTGTAAACAATAGCATTTTGGCTGTATTGGGTTACATAAAACATATTAGGGAAATCAATTTCACCTCTATTTTTACCTTTCTAACATGGCACTAGAGGTTTAGGATTGCACACGTGGCTCGCCTTATCTTCCTACTGTACGGAGCCCCCTTCCAGCTGTTTCCTCCTGACTGGCCGGGACTTGGGGTCACTTTTACTGTGGTCAGTTTCGTGGTGGGGGAGGACTGCCCACCGGACGCTCCATTCATGAATGTGACTGGATTCCTTGGGTGGGGAGGACCCACCTCAGTGGCTGTGAGGGTGAAACTCTAGCTGAGAGCCTTAAGGCGGGTGAAATGCTAGAGCCCCTTTCTCAGTCTCATCCTTTGGGATGCCCATGTGCCTTTGCACCCACTCGGCCCTCCCTGCCCGATGCCCAGCACCGTGTTCCCCCAGCCTGTGTCTGCAACCAGGTTTCAGTCCAAATGTCCTAAAAGCTCTGGGTTATTTAAGAAGAGGCTTGGCCATCTCACAAGTTGACAATTCCCTCACCCAGCAGGTCACGGGGCAGAGGTGGCTCCTGTGACTTGGGGATGTCCCATGGCCCCAGAACATCAGTTTCCTCATCTGAGAAAGGACGGGGTCTGATGCCATGTGGCTCCCATGCCTGGCTGTGCTTGACAAGCCAAAGAGTGTGGACTCTAGGACCCTTGCAGACCCACTGGGTCAGAATTCATAAGGCGGATCTGGGGATGTACGTGTGTGTGTGTGTGCGCGCGCGCGTGCTTGCATGTGTGTATTACATGCACATATGTGCACATACACATACACAGTCTCCCCTGGAGACCTCATTGTCCTCACTCCCTCAGTTTCCCTCATACCACAGCAAACTCCATCACTTCCAAAATGCGTTTGAAATCCACACACTGGGCTCCTTGTCACTCTAGACCAAAACAGGGTCATCTCCCAGGGTTCTGAATGGGAGTCTGCCCACCACCCACACCGCAGGTAGCAGAGCTGGTCTCCACCCAAACATCGCTCCATGGGGGTAAACCTGGAGTCACCATACCGCCCAGCAACCCCACTCCTTGTATCCACCTGAGAGGATGAAACCCACGTTCCACAAAAATGTGTACACGAGTGTTCCTAAAACCATGACTCATCCAACAAAGCACACCCAGAAAGAAAGCAAGGACGTTCCTTCTCACCTGCCGAGATGAAGCCGCCAGGCCGCCCTCCCTGGTTGAAGGGACCGCAAGGAAGTGGCAGAGCCTTCAGTCACTGTTAAGATCTCAGAGTCCTTTCGACAAATGTGAGCGGTATTGCGTGTCTTATTACTAAGCGTGATGGCGGCAGTAATGCTGCTGCAGGACATTAATGAAATAAGACATCCGACAACTCCCTGTAACGTGGTGGCTCCACAGACGAGGGAGTGGGGGGCATGTGGCTGTGCACAAATGTCGAGTGTTTGCGTTGACTCGCTCCTTACTGGCCCAGCCGAAGTGGAAGGAGCAGGGCCCAAGTCAGCAGTTTTCTCTCTTCCGTGTAATAGCTAAAGTCGCAGTGTTTCTGGTCCAAGGGAGATCGAAGGTAATTATATTCACTTTGTTCAGAAATTTAGGAATAAGCCACACGTGAAGCTTTTAAAGATTCCAGACACGTGGATCCGATATTTAAAACATTTAATTGCACCTTTTTTGTGATACGCAAAGTGTGATTATGTCGCCATGGATACAGCACACCTGGTTTGGATGCCTGCTTGCCAGGTACTCAGCCAGGCAAGGTGGTCTGTCCGCCCAGAGGTGGCCCTGTGAGGGCCCTGATTACACAAACGATTGTTCCTGATAAGACAGTAAAGCATATTGAATATCCATGACTCAGATTCCTGTGAAAGAATCTGCAGAAAATTCACACTGAGATGGGATTCGTACATCGTGCAAAGTCGGAGAACTCCCTGTGTGGAGAGCATCAAAGCAGAGAACACAGTGGGTCTCACCCAAGCATCACCCTGGCCAGGAGCCACAGTGCAGGGTTTGGTCCTGGTGGCTGCTGGGGAGTGGGCTATAAAGGGTTTTTACCTTCTGACTGGGCTGCCAGGGATGTTTCAAGAGTGACTTTGGTAAGAGCTGGCTCCCTAAGCCTTGTTTCTCTTACCTATTCAACGGGGTAAGAGCAGTGCCTGCCTCACTTGCGGGTCATTTTGAGGATGAAGTAAGATGATGTATGTGTGAGACGTGGCACTGTGCCTAGCACGTAGTAAGGCTGTGAACTCCTCCTCCTCCTCCATCATCAGCATTGTTGTGGTTCAGTAGGAGTGTTTCACTAATTCTCCTGGCCTGTTATCTCCTGGTACCTGTTCCCAGCATACTGAATGGTCTTTTTTCAATTCCTTTTTGTTCCCTTCCAGGAAGGCCTTTTTGTGGGCCTCTTCCAGTCTCCCTTGGTCAGGGCCAATCCTGTGGCCACAGTAGGTCCTCACTAAGTGTTTGGTGGAAGGAGGCCAGTACCTCCCATGTGCAGCCTTGTGTGTGTGTGTAGGGACCAGCTTCTTTTTAACCAAAAATGGGGGAGGTTGTCAGTATAGAATCTCCAGTCCTCACTGTGGAGGGCAGGTGGCCCAAGTCCTGGAGAATCAGATGGAGCCCCTGAGGGCCTGGAGCCTTTCTCGCTGCCCTCCTTCCCCCACTGGGCCTTACAGGGAAGGGTCTCTCTTCCCTCCCTGTCTCTCTTCTGTGGAAACAACACCCAGTATAGAAACACATCCACTCACAGGTAGAAGTAAGGACAGGCCCTCTGGGTGGAAGTTAGATTTTGGCCTCAGTCTGGCTGATTGGGAACAACCATCGTCCTTCTCTCCATGAGGCTCACAGCAAGAGCTCGAGAAAAACGGGCCCGGGCTGGAATCCTGACTGCGCTTCTTGGCCCCAGACAAGTTACTTCTCTCTGAGTGGCAGGGGCTTTACTGTTAAGTGGGGGTATTTTCTTGATTGTGGTTGGCAGAGTGCATTGTCAGGTGATGATGATGATGATGTAGGTAATGATGAGGAAGAAGAAGATGGTGGTGATGATGGTGAAGATGATGAGGATGATAGTGTTGATGAAGAACATGATGATGATGATGAAGAAAATGATGGCTGTGAGATGATGACGTTGATGACGTTGATAGTAGTGATGTTGGTGATGATAATGACGAAAAGATGATAATAAAGAAGATGATACTGATGATGATGAAGATAATAAGGATGAAGATGATGATGGAGATGATAAAAACAGAGATAATGATGATGTTAACAGTGATGCTGCTGATGACAAGGAGGGTGAAGTTGATGAGGAGGAGGAGGAGGATGGCCCTGGACAGGTACCCCCTGGGCTAGTCCTAAAATTTCTCCAGTGTTTACATTCAAGAGGCTAGGTGGGTTGTTTTCAAAGCCTTGTCCCTGAGGGCGTCCACCTCAGACATTCACACTGTGCTGCCTTGTACCCCGTGTTTGGGAGGTTTGACATCTTGTTCTGTGACCTTTGTCATCTTTAAGATTTCTCTGTCTTTGAGCTGGGATTTTTCCTTTACTGTGTGTGCGAAGTTTCCTGCTTTCCAAGCTGTGCCACACCACCGAGTTGCCCTGCTGTGAAGAAAGAAACAGCGCTTCCTTCCTTCCTTCCCCTGGTAATTTTGAAATGTGTGAGTTTCTGCCCCCGGGGTTTTTAGTTTTCTCCAACTGCAGGGGGTTAATTAGTTTGCTTATTTCACAGTAGCATTTACAGTTTTCTTATTAACTGGACAGCTATCCAAGGACTCCTACTCCTTCCTCACTGGGGTCTTCTGTGAGGTTTTACTCCCAGGGCTGGGCGTGAGTGTGGGGGGCTTGCAGAGAAGCCACAGACAGGGAGAGATTTTGAATAGCTGCAATAACCTCTAGCCGTTCCCAAGAAAATCACGGGCTAGGTTTGCCTTTTTGGTCTGACCCAGGAGAGAAATATCAGCCATTTTGCAGACCATGGTTCAACTATTCCTTTTCTACAGACTTTGCTTCAAAACACTTTAAGAAGCCCGTTATCAAATACTTCAAGAAGGGAGATTGGGAAGAGGTTGAGGAGAAGAAAATCAGGGTTTTAGAACCAGCAAAAAGTTTTTTTTTTTTTCCTGCAACTAAAAATTTCAGAGGAGAACATTCTGTCTTGGCAGACTGAGCAGTTGTAAATAAGACTTGGGCGAGAATGGGGGTGGTAGAGTGAGGGAGGCTGGTTTTCTCGCGGTGAAGACGTGTTCTCTGGAGAAAGGGAACCAGAGAACGGGCAGGCGGGCTGGGATCTAAGACAGGGCTCTCACCGTATCTTTTACCCAGACACTAGCCCCTCCTTCCTCTGTCCGGTCCTCTGACCACCCACTTTTAACTGCCCTGTACTCAGGGAGTCAGACCCTCCAACCTCATCAGTCCCTGATTGACTTTTACTGTTTATTTTCAATAATAATGTCAAACACTTGCCCAATGCAAAGATTTAAGTTGGAATTGGAAGGGAGCTTTGTAATTATACTAATGGCTCTCTGGAAAGTGTTTATTTTTTAATTGTTGGACAGTCCTTAAAGGCCATGATAACATCATCTTGGAGAATTTTAGAGAGAATCCTGTCCTTCGTCTTATGCTCCTGGAGGTCCTAAAGTGAATTTGCTGTTTCTATGTATATCCTCCAGAGACATTCTTGAACAAGTCCCCAAGGAAAATACACAGGAACATTACTGTCAAATCGTTCATAATGGCAAAATCAAACAAAATAAAACCAAAATGTCCAATGATAGGAGAATAAATGTGTGAATTGTGGCATATTCAAACAGTGTAATTGTGTGATAAACCATTTCTATATACATATCCCCGTGGATAAATCTCTAACATAATGTACACAAAAACTGCAGAGCGATATTGATTAAATGGTATCATTAATATGATGTTTCAAAATGCCCTCAAATACCATATTTTCTTTTTTTATGCAAAATTGTAATATTTTTTATTCTTTTCATAACTGTTTATCCTAATACCATTTTGTTTTTGTTTGTTTTTTAATAAATTTTTAATTGAAGTATAGTTGATTTACAATGTTGTGTTAGTTTCCACTGTACAGCAAAGTGAATCAGTTGTACATATACATATATCCACTCTTTTTTAGATTCTTTTCCCATATAGCTCATTACAGAGTACTGAGTAGAGTTCCCTGTGCTATACAGTAGGTTCTTATTAGTTACCTATTTTATGTACAGTAGTGTGTGTATGTCAATCCCAATCTCCCAATTTATCCCTCCCTACCCTTTCCCCCTTGGTAACCATAAGTTTGTTTTCTACATCTGTGACTCTATTTCTGTTTTGTAAATAAGTTCATTGTACCATTTTTTTAGATCCCACATATAAGCGATATCATATGATATTTGTCCTTGTTTGACTTACTTCACCTTCACTCACTGTGACAGCTCTAGGTCCATGAAAGTATAAACATGAGGAGAGAAGACACACAAACCAAATTCCAAATAGGGGCAGCTGATGTGAAGGAGGAGACAAGATGGAAGACAGTGGGCAGCAAGGGCTCCCACTGGGATGTGTGATCGTTCCTGAGATCAAAAGCTAATGTTTCTCGTTTCTTACATTTAGGTGGTGCGTGTGTGTGTGTGTGTATGATTATTTCTTGCACTTTTTTGCAGGCTATGAGATATTTCATAGTTAAGTATACACTGTTGGTCATGTTATGGATTTGAAGAGATCTTACATAATTGTTTTTGAACATCAGAATCTCTCAGAGGTAGAATTCTTGGGTCTAGATAGAAATTGGGGTGTGCTGAATAGGACTTTGTAGAGGATTCTGAGACAGGTCGTGACATACGTTTTCTGCCTGCACCTTGCCTTTCTCCAGACCTATGACATGAACACTCTGGTGTTTTCTCAAGCTCTGTTCCCTCCCAGGCACAGCTGGACATCATATGCCTTAGAGGGATTTATTATCTGATGGGGAATTTGAGAAGGGACCCTCCACGGGCTCAGATCAGAGCAGTGAATTCAAAACCCCATATAGAACAGCCAGTTTAGAATGTTTGAAGGGAAAAGCCCTCTGAATTAGTCATACTCTTAAAGAGTTATTTGCTTGCATGTTATAAATGCCATCTTATTGCTTCCGAGTTCATTATATGAATATAAAAAGAGTATTACCGAGATTAAAAAGATGAGTTAATTAAGAAATCGTAATTCCCAGAAAGCCTCTTTGACATAATTTAAAAACCCAGGTAAATGTAATCCCATCATTTAAAACCTTAAATCAAATGGGAGACTAGAAAATACTATTTAACTGTACAAGTAATCCCAACAAGAGGGTCGCCGGGTAGGGAAAGAAAGTTAGCAAAGGAACGGAGGTCAGCCGTTTGGAGCACGACAGGTGGATGAGGAAGGAGGCTCGTTCTGGTCCCGAGGTCACAGAAACCAGCGGGGGCATCGCGGAGATGGTTTACGTGAGCATATGGATGCGTTAGCCACGACCGGAGCCTTCCAGCAGTGGGCCACCAACCAGCATCCCTCTGTTCACCACATAAGGGCGTCGCCATCTTGGGTGGATAAACAAAGGCCAGTCGTCCATCTCAGGGATCTTGCCGGAGGGATGGTGTTTTGGATTTTCTAGATCAGATTCTATGATGACTCATATTAAAGTTATTCATCCTAAAGTAATTGCTGGGCCAAGAATTTAGAGCATGTCGTAAAACAAATGACGTTTCTTACCCCTTTGGGTTTGTGTTTGATTCTGTTTCCCTAACAAGCCCCAAATATTGAGACACAAATCATCACATCTGGCATTTGCCCAGCAAGGGCTCCATTGGCCAGATGCGTGATCACAGTTTTGGAGTGCGAACTCTAAGATGTAGATGTGTAAGTAAGATGTGTCCTTATGTCTCCCGTGGAATGGAAAGTAACCTTTCCGTTGTAGAGCAGCGGCCCGATTCCCTCCCATGTGAGGATAAAACCCCAGATCTTCCCCTGAAAGGCACGATCCCGGGCTCCACAGTTAGCACGCTTGCTGGCCCAGGGTGATGGAGGATGAGCACCGGGCAAGTGCATCCCAGTGTGTGACCGCTGTTGCAGGGTTGCTCTGTGCACCATCCCACCGTTTCCAAGACAGAAGTCACATGGTGGATGATACTGCCCTTGGTTGTGATTCAAACGGAGGTGAAGTGAGCGCTCAACACAGAATTCAGCCCGTGGCTTTTTCTCAATGAATGTTCGTCGTTGTTACTACTTCTGTGGAACTTTTGCTTCAACTACGGAAACTCAGGGGAGGCGTTAAGGACTCCACTGACAAAGCGAATCGTATGGCCTACCAGTGACCAAATTTAGGAGTTGTGAAGCAGTCCCCACACAGCATTCCCTTGGTTTGACAGAACTGTCGGGAGCAGATTACATGGTTTCATTCACTTAACGTATGTATGTCTTTATTTAAGACAAACTGGAGTTGAGGAGGGAGATGGGGATCTCTAATCTTAGCCGTCTTGGAAACTAGCAGTGAGAAGATTGGTGAATAATGCGATTCCTCAGCCAGAGCTCCTTCTTCTAAGATGATAAACACCTTTGTTGGTTAATTGCCATGTGCTACGAATAGGAAGCTGAGTAATTGGAAGTGACTGGCAGAGAGTCTTGTAAACCCATCTGTTTGTTGCATTTTTATGACCGTTTTTGGTGCAGAACATCTTTAAGGCAAGAGGGAGAAGCATGAATGGTGACGGACCAAAGACCAAGTTTCAGGGCTCTTAGTGGCCAGCCCTCACTTGCTTACTCCCTTGGCCCTGGGGAGAAGTAGCATTGTAAGGATTAGTAGACTCGGGGAGCACGCTGAAGCCTGGTTGTTAATCCAAGGTCTAGAGCTCATAAAACTCCTTGAAAATGCACAGGCCACAGTCTGTGAGGCCTGCTGGCCCTGGTGACACTGTGACAGGATCACGGATCACTGCCAGTCCTGCGTTTCGGGTCTGAAGGATGGTGAGCTTTAACTCCCTGGAAGAGCACAGATTGTGAAGATTCAGCTGCGTGATTTAGACCGTTTGTTGTGCTGTGGCGGGGAAGGTGGATGGCAAGGGTGGACGCCCTGTATGACCGCTTCTCTCTCTGGGTATCTCCTTGACTCAGAAGTGGCTTCCCCCAAATCGCCCAGGCTGTGGGAGCTGGATTAGGGATAGCAGATGGATTTGGGAAATGGGAAGTCTCTGTTTTAAAATTCTGCATGGCAATTCTGGCCGCATGTAAAGATGGCATCTTAAGTGAAATGTACATTTAGCCTTTTAAAAAAGGTAACACAAGGAACTGAAGAATCCTAAATATTTGAACCAACCGTAATGCTGTCAAATGTACCTTTCCTCTGATCCTCACCAACGACTCACCAACTATGAGGAAAAGGCCACTCTGCCTGATGTCTGGAGGCACCCGTACTATTAGTCCATAGAACTTCTAGTGGCTCGTGGTGTCATCTCTGAACTTTGCTTGCTGGTGAAGGTGGAAGATGCGCTTTGTGCTGTAGCTGGGGGAGTGAGCATTTGTTTATACCTCTTGTGAAATGTATTATGTTCCTGAAGAGTTTTTTCACTCAGCCAACGTCATGTGGACCTAAGGAGATGAATATCTGTTCTAGGCTAGAAAATGAGATGCAAATGATTATGAATTAAGGTAAAATAAACTTCAGGTTCATAGTCCTTGCCAAAAAATAATTTCCATTCAGCTTATCTCAAGAGATTGGCTGGGAGCCAAGAACATAAAAAGAACAGTATTTAACTGGAATATTTGAGCAGTTCTGTGAGGAGATGTGTGTGCAGGCGTGTGTGTGTGTATGTTGTGTCTCTGTGTGGGAACCCAGACAGATCTCAGCCAGCAGTTAGGATGTGTTCAGGGGCCTAGGTTCGTGCGTGTGGATAAGATTCCAGCGAGAGCTTGTGTAGTTGCCTGTCTTCTTGCTCCTCCCTCCCCTGTGTTCCAGCATAAAAACCTTCCACGGTTCTGGTATCAACCAGCATCGGTAAGTTATGGTTGCAGTAACAAATGACCCCAAGCTGTCAGTGTAAACCTTCTGGAAAGGTTTACATTTTGCTCAGAAAATGTTATTGTGGGTTGGCTTAGTGACTTCTTTTATACCAGAGTCCTGGCTGAAGATGTTCATTGCTCTTCTGGCACCTGTGCCTTTTAAGGCTCTTTTCAAAGCTCATATTATGAATGGATGGATTTTTTGATGCAAGTTTGTTAGGCTCTCAGCTCCAAGACTTCATGGGCCATTGTGTCAGCATCATATAGTAGAGTGCCCATCACAGCAATGACAGTTGGTCACGTCCGCTGGGCACTGTAGGGCTGAGATAAAAAGCAAATAAACAGCAAAAGGCTCCCTGAGAAACTGACTTGACTTAGACCTAAAGGATTGTATCTCCGTGAAGGACGAAGAGGGCATATTCCAGGAGGAAGAAGAACTCTGGACAAAGCCACAGAGGCATGATGGATCTTAACATGTACCAAGGACTTCCTGGAAATTCCCTGGGAGTGTTCGGTGTGAGGCAGAGAGATGCCCGATGGGGAGAGGAGGTGGGTCATGCTGGCCTCGTGGGGTCAGTAGGACAGTGCTGGCCGGGGCCGACAGGGACACCTCCCTCTTGGGGTATATTTTTGTGCTTTTCTTGGAAGGGACCTGCTGTAAGGCTTTCCTCCCACCAGGGTCACACGAAAGAGAGAGTAGTCATATGCCCTCAGTTTACGTGTTTGTTCTGGAATTACCTCAGGTTTGGAAATTATTTAGCTACTCTGTTGGGTTTTCCATATTTGTTGCTTGTCCTTATTCTTCTGTCCATATTCAGAAGGGATTTGATGTGATTTTCAATAAAATACCATATACACTAAGTGTTAAGATGGAAAGAGAGAGGGGTAACTCATTGAAATGTCTGTTACTTTCTTGTGGATGCTCTCAAGTATTTTTGTTTCCTAGCTTTGCTGTTTTTTCCAGTGATGAGGTAGCCAGGGACTGACCTACCTGTTCATAAAGAAGTAAGGAGTTGCTTTTCCCTGGTGCTTATTAATTTACAAGGTCTATACATTTTGACATTTCCTATATTAATTTTTCATTGTAAATTTTGTCTGAGTCCTTATTTTCCAGTGTCTTCTATTCAACTTTAATTTTTTGGTGAGAACTGTGATACCAACACAAATTCATAGATACACACTCAAAAGAAGACTTTCCTAAGTTTAAAATTGATACTATGAAGTCACCCTATAAAGGGACAAAATAAGTAGAATTATATAACAGTTAATCATTAGATTCTAAGGGACACGGTATAACTCCTTTGAAACAAAGTAATTTTCTGCTCTAGCCAGTTATCTGTAGAATTGGGGTCCAGGACCTATCGTGATGCTCAATTCTGCAGTGTAGTGAGTGGGATTATAGCAAGAGTCTAGGGTAGGACTACTTATGCTCTGATAATGTTAGGGGCAGAAATCTTTTTATTTTGGTTCCTACCTGTCCCTTCTGGTAAATGATCAAACTCTACCAAGAGTCAACATTCTCCTAATGAGAAATATGAATAGATTTGTATGAGTATTTTGTGCCAGTCCTAATTTGTTTCCCTCATTGTTGACGTATTTGTTAGATACATTCATCTATGAAGGTGCTGTTTCTCCCCCAGTGAAATGGAGATGGATGGCATGCCATTTCTTCTTTAATTTCTTACCTGGAGTAGCTGTGAAACGTCACGTGACACCTCTGAGCAAT
Organism: Globicephala melas; assembly: GCF_963455315.2. Classification (NCBI taxonomy): domain Eukaryota; kingdom Metazoa; phylum Chordata; class Mammalia; order Artiodactyla; family Delphinidae; genus Globicephala; species Globicephala melas. The sequence continues at coordinate 84,549,935 of NC_083328.1, forward strand.
TATTAGCCCAGTGACATCCAAACCCTCCCGTTCTTAGAAGCAGTGTTAGTCCCTGTAATTAACTAGCCACATTTCATTGGGAATATGTTTCATTGAACAGTCAGTGTTTAATTTTTACTTAGCTTAACATAGTGTGGGCTAAAAGAAGGCCACATTGGTGGAGGAACCGTGCCTGTGTGGGATGCCTGGATGTCAAATCTGTAATAACCGTGGAAGGCAGCCTAACTGGGACAGTGCTAATAATTTATTCATCTTATTCAACTGAGCGAGTGTTGAGTAAACTGTCAGGTTTACTGTCACCTTTAACTACAGTTGGGAGAAGAGAGAGTTTGGTAGTCGTCCGTGTGCTTGGGACCTAAGTGGAAGCAGGAAAGGAGGTTCAGGGACCATCTACCACCCAGTTCTCAGGAGGGGACCCTGAGCTTTGAGTTACAGGCTCTGTGCTGGGCAGGTGGACAGTGCTGCTGGCAGGAATGACAGGAACTGTGCAGGGTGCTGTCCAAGGTACTGTTTCCACCCAACACACATTTACTGGGCACCCACTTTGGACCGAGTACTTTCCTCGGCATTTCAGCTGTAAATTCTCCTTTCCTCATGGGGATCACATTCTCGGGGGAGAGGCAAAAACACACAAGGAAGAACCTGAGTGAGGTGATTTCACCTAGGAGGGTGCTATGAGGGAAACAGAGCAGGCGGTATGACAGGAACTGCTTTCTGCCTCAGACTGAGTGCTCAGGACGCGTCTGTCGGGGCCAGGAACAGGCATGGATTCAGTCAAGCTGTGGGGCTGTTCCTGGCAGAGGGAACAGCAGGGGCAGAGGAACTGGGACAGGGATGGACCAGAAGTCCTAAAGGGACAAGAAGGTCCTCGTGTCTGGGGTACAGTGAGTTGGAGGAAGGATGCTGTTTGTGGTTGGAGAGGTCGGGGCCACAGCAGGGAGTCTGGGTTCCATTCTGAGTGAGCAGGAAGGCTTTAGAGGCTCTTCAGCAGGAGCTGTGTCTGGAGCGTGGGTTACAGGAGCAGGCGTGGAGTGGGCGCCGGGGGGGGGGGCGGTCAGGGGGAGCCACCATCGCCGCTGTGCATCCTGCAGGGGAGAGGCCTTGGGGAGGTGTCTCAGGATAGGATGCAGGTCCTACTGGTTCCATATTCAGGTGGCAGCCAGTCTGTCCCTCATCCCCATCACACATCCACAGACGGGGCAGCCCTCCAGCTTTTCTGGTTCCCACTGATTGGCACATGCAGCTAATAAGCCACACATCACACTGTCTCATACTTTGGTTTCCTCCGTCTCCCTCACCAGCCTGTGGGTTCTTCCAGGTTGGTAACCATGTTTTTCTCTTTTATCTCCAGGACCCCATGTAGGTCCTGACCTCACAGCAGGATCCCACAGCACCCCTGACTCGCCGACTCTGGTTATTAGAACCTGACATTCATGAAGCCAGCCTCGCAGCTTCATCCCCTGCGTGGCCCCAAGACCTTAGCTTTAATCTAAAAGAACCATTTCCCAACCCATCCTTGACCTGGCAGAACACTCAGTGGATGTATGTTATTAGTTCCCCCTGGTTGGCGTGTGGTGGCTGACCTGTGTTTAGCAATATGCCTGTGATCCAGTTAGAAAAGCCTTGTTTTAGATTGTTCTAAATGTTCTTGGATTTCGCTTAAATGGAAAAAGATCAACACATTTTTCCTACTTCATACTTTACCAAAGGGAAAAAAATGACAGGACAGGGACCTCCCACAATTCTTCCTGTGGTGACTAAATACAAATATCTATGACAAATCTCAGAAGGAATCATTAATGGCAGCTGTCCGTGTTATTGAAAATGAATTAGACCTTCCTATTTCCCCTCTAATGAACACTGCGAGAGACAATGAAGGTTTTTCCCATTCATCACACACCTGGATGTATGCCGTTCAGCTAAGTCAGGCATCGCAGGTGCTTATAAAGCAAAATACACCCAGCTTGAGTGTTTGTGAAATGTCAACTCACCTCCCTTTGTCTTAAATAGACTGTCTTTGTCTCAAGAGGATAGGCTGTGCTTTCTTGGTTTGGAAAAAGACCTCGGTCTCTCTGACTCCAGCTGATTTGGCCTACGGGGGTGTGAACCGCTGGTGCCTCAGGGTATGTGAAGATTCCTACGGAGAATCACCAGGTTATACTGGAGCTCTCAAGTCTTATCCGCCAGAGTGAATAGCAACTTTGTAAAATTAGGGATAGCCCTTTACATGATTAAAGAAAACTCCAGAAACCCATGTATGTGTTTATCAGAGAAAACTTTCTTCTGTGTACAAGTGAGCCTGTACCATGATGACTTCCATTGGGCTGTTTTCTCACCATAATGGTAAAAATTTCTACATTGGAAGTGGAGGAGTCAGGAGATAGTAGAAAATCGTTTGCCCCCTTGACCGAGGAATTATTGCAATTATTGCCAACAATTCTCTTTCTCTTTCTCTTTCAAGAAAGCCCAAACTTTCCTGAACCTTAAAACCAAACTTCCAATGAGAACGTCATTTTCACTTTCTTTCATTTTCGTTTACTTCCTGCGCTGCAGGAATCCAGGATCAGTTTACAGTTGATGGTCTCTTCTTCTGAAGATTTGGCCCAACCTCTCCAAATGGCATGGAGGTTATGGCTCCCAGCAGGACCGGCAGGTGTGGAGAAGGAAAAGTAAGACTTCTGGAAACATAAAGGCTTCGGCATTTCAGAAGTCACTTTCTTCATGGCTTTGAAATAAGCAATCCGATGACAGCTAATAACTGCTTCTCACTTCCATAAGGAAGAGAAAAACCATTTGGATTTTTAAATATAATAATTAACTCAAGGTTTCTAGGAACTCCTAGTTTTTGCTTTTTGTTTTCAAACTAAATTTTTTTATTGGAGTATAGTTGATTTACAATGTTGCCTTAGTTTCAGGTGTACAGCATCTATCTGTAGATATAGAGATATTCTTTTCCAGATTCTTTTCCCTTACAGGTTATTACAAGGTATTGAATGGAGTTCTCTGTGCTATACAGTAGGTCCTTGTTGTTCACCTATCTTATATGTAGTAGTGTGTATATATACATTAATCCCAACCTCCTATTTCATCCCTCCCCTCCCCCTTTCCCCTTTGGTAACCATAAATTTGTTTTCTATGTCTGTGGGTCTATTTCTGTTTTGTATATAAATTCATTTGTGTCGTGTTTTTTAGATTCCACATAGAAGTGATATTATATGATATTTGTCTTTCTCTGTCTGACTTACTTCACTTATGACAATCTCTAGGTCCACCCATGTTGCTACAAGTGGCACTATTTCATTATTTTTAATGGTTGAGTAATATTCCATAGTATATATGTACCACATCTTCTTTATCCATTCGTCTGTCGATGGACATTTAGGTTGCTTCCATGTCCTGGCTATTGTGAATAGTGCTGCAGTGAACACTGGGGTCCATGTATCTTTTCTAATTATGGTTTTCTCTGGATATATGCCCAGGAGTGGGATTACTGGATCATACGGTAGTTCTGTTTTTAGTTTTTTAAGTAAACTACATTTTTTAATAAAAAGCACAGAGATGCCCCACATGCTTCCACCTCCCTGGAGGACACAGCCCCCATCCTTTCTTGGCCATCCAGGGCTTCTATGACTGATGAGGCGGGGACAGGGGAGGGCCTTGCTTTGTCCCAATCACCCAGTATGTATTCCGCTTTCTGTCTTGCTTTATGCTGTGTCACCCTGGCATCCAGGATTTCTTGCTGGGAAATCACACTCTGTCATGGGCTACACAGGACATGGACCAGATCTCTGGAGCTGGCCTGGGATCTCGAGGATAGATCACTGTCATCACGAATCGATGATGGGGGGCCCACTGTTCTCTCTGGGTGTGCCCCGCCCAGTGGCTGCTTTGTACCAGCAGGGGTTGGGCAGTTTGAAGGAGATAGCAGAATGCAACGAGGGTTCATCCCACCCATCCCTGCTGTGGGTGGGATGTGCCATATCTACTCTGGGAGTTGCCCTCTTGAGCACTGGCTAACGTTTGCTGTGAACTGAATCCTGGGGAAAGACCAGCCACTTGAAGTGTGAGTCAGTTAATTTACAAGGTCGGTGAGGAAGAACCCCCCAAGAAACATGGGGGGCGAGCAGAGTGATTTTTCCACCTCCTCCATCGGCCGAGATGTGGGTGTGGGGCTGGGGGCAGGTGCAGACTCCGTGCAGACACACTCTGGTCGGGAGGCTGGTAGGGCCAGCAGCTCCCGGAGCCCGTTTCCATTTCAGGAGCTTGGGAATGTGCCCCGGTTGTTTTGAAGAGTAATGACATTTACATTCATGAACAGCTCAGGGGGAAAGTCATGCCCATTTGTCTGCAAAATAAGACCCCTTGGAAATGAAGCATGAGCTGAAGAGAGGGAGACCTGGTCAACAGACACTTTGCTCCAGGGGAGCAAACCGTGTCCAGGTTGGGGTTGGCCCAGCGCTCGTCCCCTCTGTGCCTGGGACAGTCTGTTTGGGGACAGTCACGTAGGAGAGGGAATGGACATGGCCCCACCCACTAGTGCAGCCCAAACAACTGTGGCCCCATTCTTCCCACACCCGAGGTCAGTGGAGACCCTGACCAGGTGCATGGAGACCAGCCCTGTGGCTGATGCATCTCTGCCCTCCTCTCTGGAGGTGGGGGGTCCTCTGCGTGTGGCCTCAAGGGAAAGGCTCAGTTTTGAGTGACTGTGTACTGCAAAATAAATAAATAAATAAATAAAATTAATTTCAGAGTCTCCAGAGAAGTGCCAAATCATGGCAGTTGCATGATGCCTATGACTCTGGCCTGTAATTTCACTTCACCACTCTTATCTAACTCATTCCCTCGTAAACCATCTTAGTGTACTGAGGGTCCACGGAATACAGTCTTCACAGGAAGCCAGAGTTTATTCCACAGCTTGAGAGTGGACACCGTTCAAATCAATCACTCCCCCTGTAGCCCATCTTTTAATTCTGGTTAATTCTGCCTTCTTTGTCTTGTTCTTTTTTTTTTTTTTTTGACCTGTAAAAGTTGCTGAAAGCGCAATATTTATGATTTGTCCCAGTTCACCTTCCAACAGACGGGCAGCCCTGCAAGTCAGAGCTGGGATGCGCCACTTTAGAAGCATCTAAACTGAAAATGCTCTTTAGCTTGGCTGCATTCATGAGATTGATCTCTGGGCACAGTGGAGAAAGGTGGTTTTTCACCCCAGTGGTCCTGCCGTGTGTTTAGAGGACTTATCTCCGGTTTCAGTGTTAGAAGACTTTGTTTTCCTATTTCTAGATATGGGGAGTACGGAATTTACAGCAAGGGCAGTGATTCTGAAAATTCTATGGCACTGGTTTTCAGCTAGGAGTGATTTTGCTCTCAAGGGACACTTGGCAATGTCTGGGGACATTTTTCGTTGTCGTGACTGGGAGGATGCGGGTAGAGGCCAGGGATGCTGCTCAACAGCCTCCGGTGCCCAGGACACCTCCCCACACAACCAAGTGTCCATGGTGCCAAGGTTGAGGCTCGATGCCCCACAGGCTCCGTGGGGGCAGGAAGAGCACAGGTTTTGCCAGCAGGCACTTTGCTGGACTCGGGGTCCCATACCTGTTGAGTTCCAAGCCTTACCTCTTATTAGCAACTTAGCCTCTCTGAACCCCAGTTTCCCATTATGTCCACTAGAGATAACTACCCACTCTTGTTGGGTCCTTATGAAGACCTATCAATAGGACCACTCACATTTAGAGTTTAGCAAAGTACCTGCAAATGGCAGGCGTCGAGATGGTACTTTCTGCTGCGTTGTTCGATATAAATCATTGTCCCAGATTTGATGACCACACTCCTCGTCAAACTAGGAGATTGTGAAACGGGCTAGGGATGCACTGGGTGGAGGCTGAGGAGGGCTTTTTGCGGGGGATAACAGGGCCCAGGGACCCTGTCCCTGGCTGTGCTCTGGCAGCTACCACACCTAAGCACACCCTGTTAATGAGGAGTTGCGGCCACGTTGAGAGTCATGCATTAACATTTTATAGGCCATTTGCTCATAAAGGAAAGCAAAGCCAACTTAATTCTTGCTGGCTTTGAGGTTTTGGCTTCACACTCGGCATATCCAAGGCAGCTCCTGTGAGGATAAAATCCCTCAAATGTGGCCGTATTCATTGAGCAGGGGGGCAAGCGCTCCACTTGGGTTCCTTTGACAAAGGCTCCCAAACCTTTAATGTCCAGGCAGTAAAAACTGAACGAACCTTCCCTGGAGAATTGCAGACCCCGAAAGGAAGAAGAAAGCAGAGGTTGAGGGAGGCTGGAGCAGAGGACTTGTCTCCCTTTCTGCCTTTGCCAGGTAAAAAAATGTGTGTTTAGATGGGAGGGAGGCATAGTCATTCAGAGAGCTTTGCATGTCCTCGGGGCTCATAGGGACTTCGGCAGGACCAAGGGGAGGATGGGGAGGGGATACAGGTCAATCTTGCTCTTGTGGGGACTTTTACATCTAAGGCAAACACCAAAAATGAAGCAAAAGGCCACCTGCATCCAAAACAGAAAACAGAGTCCATCTGAGCTCTTGCGCGGGCCTCACCGAAGACTGTTCTCTTGCACACACGTTCAGCCGTCTGGTCTTCTGGTTTAAGAGAAGAAACATAGGGCTGAAGACACACACTGGGAAATAGTAGCTGATGGTTAGGACACAGGGAAAATCATGTGGACATGTGTACGTCTATGTGTGAGTGTGTACACAATCTGTGCATCTATCTATGCATTATGTATGTGTATCTGTTTATCTTCCATCTATATATATCAGTCTGTCATTTATGCATCTGTGTATCTATCAGTACACACACACACACATTCACACACGCAAACACACAGCAGTCACAGAAACTGAAAAGCATTAGGAAATTTGGAAAATCCCCTCCCTTCTTCATAGCCCGTAAGGTGGGAACTAGATACTGATGGATTGTTCTGGAAATGATCAGGTTGTCAGGAAAGCATCCCAGGGTTTCAGAAGGCATGAAGCTTATCATGAACTTGCTAAAAGTTTGTTTCCAGAAAGGTTGAATTTTTTTTTTTTTTTTTTTTACTATTTTTCACTAGAGGAATTTTTGTTGATCTGGGCATTCCACTGAGGTGGAATGATCAGATACTGCAGTGACATTCATGGAGCATTTATTGTGTGCCCGGTGGGGAGCTGGGACATGCTGTCTCTCATTGGGGATTGTCATTATTCCCACTGAATAGATGAGGAGCCCATCTGCGTAGAGGGTCGAGCCCCTTGCCCAGGATCCTGCAGCTGGAAGGTGACACAGCTGGTCTCTAACGGAGTCTGTCCTCTTATGGTGCCCACACTCTCCCACCTGGCAATACAGCCATTTCCTGAGTTGAGAGCCACCGTTTCCTGGGAGATCCTGGGTAAATGAGGTCTTCTGTGTTAACCCCACCCGTTTCAGCCAAGAGCCCCGAGAGTCTTTATGCCCAGTTGTTTACGAGTTAAGCCAAGTGGAGAAATGCCACGGCCCGTACTTGCGTTTAATCCCCTCACCATTAATTGTCTGACTACATTTTCTTCAAGAGGCCATGCAGTTGCTTTTCTGTTTAGCTGGTTGTAAATATTCAGCCAGAATTTGATTGGCAGTGCAATGTTATATTCCCCAAAGCTTGTGCCGTATGTGAATATTTTAATTAGGATTGTAACAAGCTATTGAGAAAGTTTGAGCTAAATTGGTTCAGCTGTTTTTGCATTAGTGAAGCATGAAAAGGAATTTTTTTCCCCTCTATTAGAAAATATCCCTTTAAAAAACATTAAGCCAAAGCAACTGAAAATCAGCCAGTTTGGAATAGTTATGTAAAGTCAGGAGATTGGATTGAGGCTGGGATTAACTGGACAGATTTTTAAAATGTAAAATGAAGTTCAAAGCGGTTACTCCTGTTCAACCTCTTCCCTTTCACAGCTGTTTGGAAGGAAGAAGTGGTTCTTACAAGGACCCCATGTTCTAAGAAAGGAAGGAATCTAGCAGGTTTGGATTCCTCGGGGTAGCATCATCCAGGAAGGTGTACTGCTCGCCACCAAGTCCTCAGCACACAACCCTCACCTTCATCCGACGGACCCCCCAGACAGCACATCTCCAGCGGTGAGGCATGGCCAGATCCGCCACCTGGGAGCGCTCTGCTAGAAATCCTGTGCTGCTGGGTGGAAACATGCCTCCTTGTTCGTGCCTCTCCTTGGACATCGAGCATACCTTTTGGCTTTGGGGGAGGTTGAGTGAGACAGGAAGAGAAGGACATGGCTGACCGATAGCTCATGTTAATCCTACATGCTGCCACTACCCTGGGCTGTTGGGAAACCTCTCAGCTTCTCTGAAGCCATCCCTCTCTCTCCTAGGTCTCAGGTGTGAGGAGTTGTTCTCCATTCTGGTGGTGGTGGGCTCTTCTTACCCATCATGGTCCTATGCTCCCATTTCTGCAGGGACCAGACGGTCCCCTCAGGGAAACCGGAGAAACTGGGCAGCCCAGGACCCATCGTAGGGTCACAGCAGCCCTGAATGTGGGCCCAGCTTGGCCAGATCTTCATGTTTTTCAGAAAAAGCCAGAAATCTGGAATTAAATGTGAAATCTACCATTATCAAATATTGGCAACAGTTCACACGTTTTTAAAACACTGTGCAGGCCCCACAAAGCAGAGCCCGCTCCAGCAAGGACCGCAAGCCCAGCAGGCCTCTCCCGCTTTGAGTCAGTGATCCTTGAGAGCAGGAACCACGGTTCTCCGTTATTTTTCTCCTTGGGACCCGCTGCAGCACCTACATAACTGAGCACTTGGTGGTTGTTAATAATTTTTTTGAAAAAAAATGTTTTTTTGTTCTGTTCAACATTTAGAACAGTTTTACCTAATGCACAGTGTTTATAGATGTTAGCGTTTTAACCGTTAGTTCCAATAAGACGTGTTAATGTTAATAAATAGGAATCGCCCTGATTGTCCTCTGCCTGGATATGCACACTCTGAGAAATTCCCATGAGCTAAGCCACAGGAGTCGCTCCTGCACAGAGGTCTCAAACCCCTGGCCCTAAATCTCTCCTAGGGCTGTTAGTTTGGGATGGTCAGTGGTGCTGTCTGCTTCCCTCTCCCACTGCCCATCAGACTGTGAGTTCAGTGGGGTCTTTATCCTGCTGCCCCCTTGCTTCCCGGAAGCACCAGGCCCCGCACTCAGCACACAGGGGCATCGGCCACGCCTCACTCCCACAGTCCTGTGGTATTTCCCGTGAACTGTAAGCTGCACGAGGGCAGGGCCCAGGCCTGGCTGTTTCTCCGCCAGATGCCCATGCCTATCAAAGGGCCCTGGGCGGAGTAAACACTCCTTAAATACTTGTCGAATAAAGGCTGAATGAGCTGTAGGTTTCCCATCAGCTCCCTTCCAATTGCTCTGCTGTTGAAACGAGGACGTTTTAAATCATCAGCCTTATATTGTTAATTGGTAAAACCTGAAGTCCAGCCCCTTGTAAACAGATGGACCTGTATTTCTCTAGGAGAGGGTCAGGTGCATGGCCCTTCCCTATTCTGTTGCAGACCTCGTGCAGACGTTGTCTGGAAAGCACGTTCACTTCTGTTTTTAAGGGCTGGTGTAGAGGCTGAGGGCAGCAGTGAGCCTGGCCTCAAGCCGAAGACAGTAATTCTTACCAAAGGGAACAATCCCATTAATGCAGGAAGAAGGAGAGGAAACCACATGAAACCACGTAAACCAGTGTGCCCCGCAGGGAGCCGTCCTGCCGAACGCACGCCATCAATTTTCAGCCTGGGTGGGATGAAGGGACAGGGCTTACTCCATGGCGCCCCCGGCCTCTGGGCACAGGACGCCCCGCACTAGAACACGGCAGGGGAGGGGGTCTCTAATCAGAGGGTCTGCCGTGCTGCCGTCCTTCCCCTGTCAAGTTCAGATGGGGCAGCCAGGATGTGGAGAGAACGAGGCAGAGGTGCCCAGAAGGCAACCAGCAAAGAAGCATGCCCATATTTTACTCCCTGGCAGCCCGAGTTCATTAATTCCAAGAGAAGTTTCTGGGTCAGTGACTTATCTTGGCTTTCTTTTTGTAAAGAAACAGTGAACTCACACATCACCCCCACAGGAAGGGCCCTCTTAAACCTGGCGAGTTATTTACTCTGTGTCCTGGGCTCACTTTCATAGGCGGTGAAGGGGGGCTTGTTACGAGGGTCAGTCTGCACATCCCTCCGAAATTAAGTGTGTGCATCAGTGTATGTGTTCCTGTGTGTCCATGTGTGCACATGTGCGTGTGCATATCCATGTGTGTGCATGTCTGTGTTCATGCCTGTTCCTGTGTGTGTCCATGAATGCACATGTGCATATGTGTCTGTATCCCTGTGCATGTGTGTGCCTGTGCTTGTGTGTGTGTGCACATGTCCGTGTACATGTGCTCCCCGCCTTCCCTTTCCTGGGAAAACCCGCAGGAAAATGCATCTGGATCCAAGTGCCAGGTTCACTCAAGAAACACTCGTCTTTAAAACTCCCGAATTCCCAGCACTCAGATGGCCTGTGTTGTGATGAGGCTGGTTTGTTCTCACCGCTTCCTGCGTGGTGTGTGTGAAGGGCTGACAGAGGGCTGGGCTGGGGTCTTTGTTCTGCCCCACAAAGTGGTAAATGAAGCATGCGGCCCGCGGCCCTGGCGCTGGCAGACCCTCCGTGCCTTTCTTTGGGGATGAGGGATTTGGAGCCATCATCTCCTTTCCCACATGCTTCATCTTTCAGCTTTAGAGAGAAAGGCAGAAGGGAAGGGAGGGAATATAAAGGATTCGTTTTGCACTCACTGCTCCCATTAGAGTCTGCGGCATGTCCTGATGAAAGCCGGTTGTGATGGAGGGAAATCAAGAGGACGACAGCGATTCCACCCCGCGAGATTGCACTTTACAGGGAAAGGCCTTGGAAAGAAGTGCTTTATTGAGTAATTAGCCGTAATAAGCTGAGATAAGACAGCAGATCAAACAAATCCTCTGGAAGGAAAGTGAACAGAGACGATGACTTTCTGGAAGGAACAACAAGTAACGTCCAAAAGCTGAAACCTGGAACTCTTGGCGAGATCCAAATAGAAGTAGACTGCCACACACAGTTTTCTTCTCCCATTGAACCCAGATTATAACCAGCGTCATTAAAATCCGAGCGAGGCTGCCTTGGAGACAGTCTCTCTGTATACGTAGTATCTTGGGGAAATGAGACTCCGGATTTGTTGGGAAGAGCAAAGGACACTAAAGTGCGCCCCATGTGTGTGCCATGACCAGAGTTGTAAGACAGTGAAGGAATGAGTTCCTTACCCTCGAGGACCTTTCAGAGGGATGAGGGGTATGAGGTGGAAGTGGGGAGGACCCTTCAGTGGGAGGAAGCAGAAGAGATGCCGGTGGGGCTGGCGTTTGCCCGTGGAGGGGCTGCGTGGGGATCTCTGGATCATTTCCCAGTCGAATCCCTCCTTCCATCAGCCATTCATTCCAGGATGGTTCCCATTTATTTGTATTTGCTGTGAGCCAGGCACAGGGCTCTGCCCAGAGCTGCAGAGATAAGATGCTCCCTGTCTAGGAGCTCACGGTCTAGGGTGCCATGGTCAAAGCAGACTGTGAGGAACACAGTGATGAAGGTCCATTTGGGATGTCACCGGGGCAGAAAGAGGCCACCTGGGGAAGGAGTCCAGGAGGAGGGGAGTCAGAAGGACAGAGATACTCCTTAGGGCTCAGTTCTGCCTCAGATACCGGTGAGTCACGGGGCTTTCTGCATTTGACACAAAGTAGAAAAAAATCTTTACACAATCTGTTAAAAAGCAGCTGGAACGATCAGATGCATATAAACTCAACTTTGGGAAGAACGTTTTGATAAATAAGAGCTGTACACATGTAAACTGATGATTTTTTAAACCTGCTGCCCAAGAAGAATGTAGCCTGGCCATTCCCATCTCCACAGAGTTCCAACAGAAGGAAGGGAGGTGAAATGCAGCAGGAGGAATCCTGAGCGAGGTGTCAGAGAATTTAGATTCCAGGAAGGGAGCATCCTGTGAGCTCTGGTCCAGCCTCAGTAGATGAGAAGCTCATGGAACCTGGTTAAGAGGGTGGCCAGTGTCAGAGTTTAGAAGCAGCGAAGTTGAGATTGAAACTTTCCTGGGGGCCTCGGGGTGTTTGTCATGGTGAGATTTGGAGAGAAGAGGCCACCGAAAGCTTAAGTCTCCATCTGCATGGAGCATGGGGCTCGCCGGATGCTCTGGAGACCCTTCCAGGTCCTTCTAGACTTTTCTAGAGTCGCGAGTGGATGCCTCCCTTTGCCAAGAAACGTGTGCACACATGAGCTCACGAGTGGGCTGTGGCAGGGGAGGAGGAGGAGGAGAAATCATTTCTTAGCTTTCGGGACTGAATGTGTCAAGAAGAGGAAAGCGAACTTGGGGAACTGGAAGGTAAGAGAAGGTCTTGGCACGTTGTGTATGCAAATCCCTCCAGAGTATGATTTTCCGGGGGGAGGTGCATGCAGCGCTGGTGATCAAAGCAGATGAGTCCCAGACACGTTGGCTGGACCTCCTCCTTCTAATCCACACAGCGTCTGTCTGTCGGCTTTTGGAAGAGAAAAATGCTCCCATGTTAACTTGGTTTCTGATGATCGCGTGTGAAGGAGGCTAGCCGCGATTCCTTCCTTGAATGGACATCTGCTCAACAGCCGGTGCCAGACCAACAGGAGCATAGGGGCTGAGGAAAAAGAGCCAGCGTCCAGCCGGGAAATGGTGCAGGTGCGAAGTGAGGGGAGAAAGGGCTTTGCATCCATCCACTCTTCCACGTGTCCAGCTCCAAGCCCCCAGCGTTCAGGGCACCAGGTCCAGGGCATCCAGAAGGGGTGCTGTGATGTGGGACTGGCGGTGTCTCCCCTCCAGAAGGTCAGCCCAGCATCTGGCCACCCCTCACACACTGTTCCAGGCACCAGGGATTCTGAGCATGGTGTGCGAGTGGGCTCCTGCCTTCATGCAGGCCACAGAGGGGTGACCAGCAAGCACGTGACTAACCCGATGGGAGCAGCTCAGATGCTGGAGGGCAAACTCAGCAGGGCTGCCGGACTCCCTTTAGCAGCAAGATCAGTGAGGACCCGGCCGGGGAGCAGCCGTTTGGGCTGAGTCCTGAGGCAAGAAAGAGCCAGGCAGGCAGCATCTCGGGAGAAGAGAGGTCTAGACGAGGGCACAGCACGTGCAGGGGCCTGAGAGGGACGGGACGTACGCCGGGCCCCGTGGACAGCGGGAAGGAAGCCCTGAGCATGGTCAGCAGCAAGGGAAACGTGCAGACTCAGGGGAGCTTGGGAAGCACCAGGAAAAGGGTGATGGGTGAGCAGAAGCAGCCAGGGAATGTTTCTCCTGGTGAGTGAGTCAGAACAAGCAGATCTGGAAAGCTTCAGGTCTGAATTGTCCAGGGCCAGCATTTCCATGTGTCTCTTATACACTTACCAGGAGTTAACCGACAGACCAATATCCAGCCTGAAGCAAGGCCTTGAAAAAGCATGGTGCCTGGTTCTGATAGCACTCTCTCCACCTCCTTCATTGGGGCCTTTCCGATCAGTGGCTGGGCACCCCGGGAGGTGGCATCTCCCAGAGACGCAGCCTGTGGGCTGGGGACAAGGCAGCAGCACCCTCAAAGCCCTTTGCCTTCCTTCTGCTGATGCCTCTGAGGGCTCTCCCGCCTTCACATCGGAGACAGGAACATTCATGGCCCCACTGAAGCCCCAGGAGCCCCCCAGGGCCTGGCCTCTGTGGGGACTCCTCCAGCTGTGTCTGCAGGGCTCAGCCCGGGCTCCTCTCTCTTCTACAGTCAGTACAGAGGTTCCCAAGGGGAGCTTGGGGCCCATCTAGCCAGGTCATAGCCCACCATATTCCTGGATTTCAGGCTTCTGTGGGCATCTGCGTGGCGTATATGCTGTCCGCAAGTGGTCAGGAACATGCACAAAATGTTGCTTTCTTAGAATCCAAGGATGGCAGGCTGACCTATGCCTTGCTTCTAGTAAGTGGACTTTGAAAGGAGGGGAACATCTCTGGTTCAAACCCAAGCAATGGTGAGGCTGTTTCCATAAGAGATAATGAAGAGCAAGGAGGCTTATATGATTCCCAGCGGTTCTCAGAGTGTGGGCCCCAGGCCAGCAGTGTCAGCATCACCTGTTAGAAATTCAGATTCTCTGTGGACCTACTGACTCTGGAACTCCTGGCCTGGGGACCAGCATTGTGTTTTAACAAGCCCTCCAGGGGTTCTGATGCACTCTGAGGTTGACGACTCGCTGCCCTGGACTACATGTACATACTTGCTCCATCCTGGTTGTCAGCTGGGACACTTGTAAATACACTTTCCAGGCTGGATCAGAGGCCAGGCTGGTGACCTTTTCTCCTTTGATTTGGTGTGTGTGGTTGTTTTTATTTTAGTATTTTTCCCCCTGAGATGGTTCCTGAACAATATCTGAAATATTAATGCCAACAAGAATGTATAACTGTGTTTTAAAGAATAGAAAAATAAGCTCCCAACATAAAGATAGACCCTTACGTGTCCAATAGGAGCCCCTGCCTGACTGAATTGTGTGTTCATCATTTCCTGTAACACTCATTGTTTTGTTTTGCTTGTTGATTGAGCTTTACAAAAATGGAAAATCATACCAGATGCTCTGTGATCTGGCTTTTCTCACTCAGTGCTGAGAACCAGCCTAGAAAAAGATTAACCATGTAGACTCTGGAGCCAACCATTGGGTTCAAGTCCCAGTGCTGCCCCTGGGGTCTGGAGCAAGCCCACCCAGCCCCCTGGGCCTCTGCTTTCTCGCCTGGAAAACATACTTCTGGTGCGTTTACAAAGTGCAGTTATGTGCATCTGGTTGTGCCTGCAGCTTTTTTGTTTTTAATTTTTGGCTGCGTTGGGTCTCAGTTGTGGCACGTGGGCTTCTCTCTCCTTGTGGCACACAGGCTCTAGAGTGCGTGTGCTCCGTAGTTGCGGCACGCGGGCTTAGTTGCCCTGCGGCATGTGGGATCTTAGTTTTCCGACCAGGGATCCAACCCACGTGCCCTGCATTGGAAGGCAGATTCTTAACTACTGGACCACCAGGGAAGTCCCCTGTGCCTGCAGTTTTTTAAATTAAAAAATACATGTTTTACGTGACTCCCTCGTGTTGCTGTTATAGTTGTGATTTGTTCATTGTCACTGCCCCACAGCTTGTATGAATATAGTGTAATTTATTCACCTGCCTGTTGATGGACATTTGATTTGTTTCCAGTTTTTTTCCTTTTATGAATGGTACTTCTCTGAACTTTTTAATTTCAGGTTTCTCATGTCGATGTGTAAGTTTCCCTTGTTAACAGACCCACAATGAAATTGCTGGCTTGTAGACTAAGATCTGCTTACTTTCAACTTTAATAGAAAACATCACATTGTTTTCCAAAGCGATAGGGAAAACGGACACTCCCATCAGCAGTGTATTAGAATTCCTATTGCTCCAAGTACTTTTCAGTCTTTGGTCCGATATTTAAAAGATGTTTGACTTGTCATTGGGTGGTATCATTTCCATTTCCAAAATTCTTAATGAGGTTGAACATCTTTTCATATGTTTGCTTGACCTTTTTCTTTTATTTCTGTTGTTAAACTTTCGTTTGGTCTTTTACTCATTTTTCTGCTATCATTTCCTTACTGATCTATAGTAGTTTTTTTATATACTCTAGATACTAATTCTTTATTAGATTTGTTTTGGGAAATATTTTCTCCCTACTGGTATCCTGTCTTTCAGCTTTCTTTATGGTGTCCTTTGGTAAACACAAGTTCTTAATTGAGTGCTGGGGAAGTTATCAGTCATTTTCTGTATATATTGATTCTTTTGTGTGCCTTACTTAGGAAATTCTTCCAAAGTCGTATAAATATTCTGCTACATTTGCTTCTAAAATTTTTCTAAAAGTTCAGGTTTAAGTTCTTCATCCTTTGGGAACTGGTTTTGTCAATGATGTGAGCCAGAAATCCAATTTCACTTCATTCTTTATGAATAGCTGATTGTTCTAGACAGTAGATTGGGTAACTATTCCTTTTCCTACTAATTTTCAATACCAGTTCTTCATATGGAAATTTTTCATATGTGTGTGGATGTGTTTCTGGATTTTTTATTTGTTGAAACCTGCACCAGTGCCACCCTAGGTTAATGAAGCCCTTATTCTTAAGTCTCGGAGTCGTGTAGGCACAGTTCCCCCTCGTTCTCACCAAGACCGTCCTGCCTCTTCTTGATCCTTTGCTCTTCCATAGAAAATCTCTTTCCACAAAAATACTCTGAACTTTTCATTAGAATTTCTTTGAACCTAAAGGCCAGTCAGGTGAAAACTGACATATTTACGCTAGAGATCTCCATTATGCAGATATTCTAATTTTTCTGTAATATTGTATAATTTTCTCCCTAAAGTCCTTGCACATTTCTCGTTAGAGCTACTTATGGTTACTTCATATTTTTTATGTGATTAGAAACAACATCTCTTATTAAATTACATGTTCTACCCATTCTGTGGTATTGAAAAGCAATGAACACTTGTAAAATTCTATCTAGCAATCTGTTGTTTATTATTTTTAATAAATTATAGGTTAATTGGGGTTCTTCCAAGTGGATAATCATATCATCCATGAATACTGTTATTTTTGTTTCTTCCCATCTTTGTATCTTTGACCGTCCTTCCTTACTAATCAGTCAGTGTTAACTGGAGATATCAGTAGCAGGTGACTTTGTCTGGTCCCTCATCTGAAGACCCTAAGGACTCATCATTAGCTGGTGTTTGCTGTATGTTTAACAAGATTATTCTTCATGAGCTTTAAGAAGGGGCTCTTTCATTCCCAGTTTGCTATGACATTTTCTTGGGACTTTTTTCCTTCTGTTGAGATAATCTTGTAATTTCCCTCTTTAATCTGTTCCCGGAGAAAATTGCATGAATACACAAATTTGTGTCGCTGGGATAAACTCTGCCTGGCCATGGGAGACAATTTGCTGGATTTAGTTTGCTGAGTTTTACATCTGTGCTGAAGAGGAAGATTAACTGTAATTTATCCTTGTACTTTTGTGGCTTGATTTTGGCATTAAGGTTATACCAGCTTTGTGAAACCAAACAGGGAGGGCTCCCTCGTTTTCTGCTCTCTAGGGAAATTACATAGGATTAAAATCCTCTCTTGATTGCTGGGTAGAACTTACCTGTAAATCCCCCAGGCCGTGTTTGCATGTGTGTCCTCACATGTGTGAATGTGCGGGCGTGCATGTGGACACATGCATGTGTGTACCTGTGTGTATGAACACTGTTGGTGACCAGCGTGTTTTCCTCGGTGATTAGAGGACCAGTAGGTCCTACTTACCATCTTGCTTATTGCTGAGCTCCTGCATCTAGTTCATCTCTAGCAAGTGTCTGCAGCATTGGATCTCATCTTAAGGTGAGGCTCCTGTCTTGGTTGAGAGTCCCCTAAAAGGAGAGCCTGCCACAAGGATGGGGTGCAAGCTGCTTATTTGGGGCATGAGACCAGGAAGCTTAGGGAGGGGTGACAGAGCAAGGAGGAAAACCAAAAAAGGATGTATTAATGGGGGTCACGGACTTGAGGAACTTCAGCTCAGTCTCTCTGGGGACCCCCTAGGAGGCCAAATAGATCCCACTGCAAGGAAGGAGGAGGCCAGCCTTCACCCAGCACCCCACCCGCCAGTCACTGGCTGGGGTGTCCACCCGGCAGGCCCAGTCTGCCCAGGCACTGACTCACAAGTGTCCCAGCCGCAGTCACACTGGGGCCCAGGGTTATGGGCAGGGCTCCTGAAGTATCCTCTAGGGTTCCCGTGAACACCTGGTCCCGCAAGCTCCCCGGGTCT
The DNA here is from genome assembly GCF_963455315.2 of Globicephala melas. Classification (NCBI taxonomy): domain Eukaryota; kingdom Metazoa; phylum Chordata; class Mammalia; order Artiodactyla; family Delphinidae; genus Globicephala; species Globicephala melas. The sequence goes on from NC_083328.1 coordinate 84,567,769, forward strand.
GAACACATCTGATGCTTGTCTTTGGTTAACTGCTCGCTCTGTGCCAGATACTTTCCAGAGCTGAAGGCGCCCCAGTAAATGAGGTTGACATTAAGACAAGCTAGTAACTAAGGAGGTAGACACACAAGTCAGCCTCAGAATTCCAGCTGCTTCTAAGCGAGGCCGGTTAGAACAGCCTTGTATACACTAAGGGAACATGCTGAAGAGACACGGGACTCAGCCTGAAGGGGCTCCTGCTGGCCCCGTCTGGGGACATTTGAGAATCAGAAACGAATGATGAATGAGGACAGTAGTGGGTCATAACCTATAGAATAAGGTAAGAATCCTTGAGTCCACACTGACAGTTAAAAAAAAATGACGGTGGGCAGGGTCAGAGGCTCCTTACAGCAGAACATCAGCTAATGAATGAGGAGTGAGTGACGGACCCAGAAAATCACCGTTTAACAAGCACATAATAATAGTTGATATAGGGAGGAGGCGCCAGTAGGTGCCAAATCTAGTTGGTGAAGGTTGAGGAGCAAAGGATGTGTATATAATACCTCTCTGAAGATACTGTTTATAAGATAAACAGTAAATTTCATGGGAGAAACCTGGCAGACACTGTCTTGCGAAGTGATCGAAGTTAACATCACCAGAAACAGAGCAAATCGTGACCGCGTGCCTCCTGGCATAAGGCACTGAGAAGGACACAGCATTCTGTGGTATCCTTAAATATCCTGAATTTACTCATGGGGAACCATCACACAAACCCAAATTGAGGAACATTCTGTAGTAACATTTACATTCTAAACTAAATGTCTTAAGTCATGAAACACAGAAACTGATTAAATTTCCAGTCAAACAAAATTTGAGTGGAAGCAACAGAGTACAATGCCCGATCTGGGATTTTTCTCTTTTTTTTCTTTTTTTCCCTAAAAGGACATGCTTGGGACAGTTAGTGAAATCTGGGTAAGGTCTGTAGATGAGATTAAATGTTGAGTCAACGTCATCGCCCTGATCTTGATACCTGAACTGGGATGTGTAAGAGGACGTGCTTGGCTCTAGAGAATATGCATGAGAGTACTTATTAGAGATCAAGCAAGTGGGGGTTAAGGAAATGTACATGAAGGGAATATGGGAATTATTTGCCGTATTCTTGTAACTTTTCTGTAAGTCTGAAATTATATTGAAATAAGAGTAAAAAAAAAAAATGTAAGTGAGCAATGTCAGATTCAGAGAGATGGGATCCAGGGAGCTCTTTAGATCAGATGGTCAGAGAAGACCCCTGCAGAGGCACCATTTGAGTTGAGATGTGAATGAGGAGAAGGCAGCGGCCACACTGATCAGAGAGAGCAGAGGTGCAGGTGGCCACAGCGGGAAGCTTTCCAGAGTCCTGGGGACACAAAAAGGCCCTGTCTTGAGGCTTTAGCTCAGGAGGAGGAGGGATAGTGGGAGAGGGGCAGGAACCAGAGCACGGGTAGGGTGTGGATTCTATCCTGGGTATTGGGGAGCCTGGGGGAAGGTTTCTAAGCAGCACAGTGTCTGGTGTGTCACTTGTCTGCTGCTGATGGGAGAACTGATTGGGGACCAGGTGGGCCTTCCAGCCAGGAAGGCCATTGCTGCCATCCAGGTGGAGTTGCCATCCATGCTGGAGGCCCACACCTGGGAGAGCAGTGGGGGAGGGACGTGAAGAGGAGTGGATGGTTCAGATATGTTCTGCAGGTGGAGCTGGGGGGCCCCGGGGGGAGACGAGGCTCAGAGATGACCCTGTCCTTTCATCTTGAGCACCTGGGTAGAGAGCTGGGCTGAATCCGTAGGCTCCGTGCTTTCAAGGAGCTCCTGGCTCTGAGATAAATGCCGATGGTGGCCTGTGTGATGCACGCAGGATGGGAAGGAGCTGGTGGCGGGCATGGGGCGTTGGGGCGGGGGGGCATTCTCCGAGGCCAGGGCATCCAGGGGCCTTTATACCTCCCATGGCCACGCCTCCTCCCTCTGACTGGCAGGCCTCTGACCTCTCGTGGGTCATTGTTTGCACCAGGACGGGGCATTTCATCCTCAAAGGTCCAGGACCAACTATTCGTTGGTTCTAAGTCCTGGAGAAGGAGTCAGACGCTGCTATCCCGGGCTTGTAACATGACCACGTTAGGATAAGACAGATCATTCCAGCGAGTTGCTTAAATACCGATTGCATCTCTTAACTTTGTAAATAAATCAGTGGTAAATTTTTACAGTATTGTTTTTACAGAGGCTATAATGTGAAGGCAATTTTTTCCCCGTCGCCTGGATATCAAGCTCTTTTAATGAGAGTACCCAAAACGACTCCGTAAAACTTGGTTTGGGGTAGGCTGCGATGAGGCTTAGTGCTGTGCCCAAGCGTGGAGGGGTCCAGGAACCCACGGCGACCCTCTTGCCAGAGCCAGGAAACAGCAGAGCGCCTGCCTTGGTCCTGTCTCTTGTCTCCGCCCCGCCTGTCCCCCCAGGATGTCAGCTGTGAGGGTGGTGGTCACTTCCTGGGAAAGATTGGGAACGCACAGCTTGGGGGTTTTTATTTGGGAGCTTGCCTACTTTTTAATTGGCCTCGGTGTGAATGAATGGATTTGTTCTGTGTGCAGCCAGCGGGGCTGGGCGCTGGAGCGTGTAATCTGATCGCAGCCTGGTGCACTGAGCCCTGCACAAGCCTCTGGAGCCGCCCTGATTGCTTTGGCCGCGGGCTGCACAGGGCCTGGTAGGGACTGTTCGGGGATGGTGGGGGGAGGGGAGAGGAGGCACACTCGGCCCTGGAGAGCCTCCACTCTGAGTTTGGAGGCCAAAGGGCACTTTTGTCAACTTGCAGCGTCTTCTGGAGACCACCCTGGGGCTTGTCCTGGGGGGAGGGCGGAGAGACAGTCTCTTCCTGGGACAGCGCCATATACACACACAACACACACCGCCAGCATCCAGGAGGCATCAGTAGACTCCCTGCTTCTCGCTCAGGAACTGGGCGACTCTGCAGACATACTTCAAACTGCCAGGCCACAGTCCAGCCAGCAAAGGCCATCCAGCTAGTGTGGTGCAGACAGACCATCTGGTCACCCTCCAGACTCCTCCTTGTTTCTCTTTCGGGGGCTTCTCAGCCCTTTGGCCATTCTGCGCTTGAACACCTCCCTGCCCCCCCCCCAGACCAGCAGGCCTTTGTCGCAGGGTCCACACCTCCAGGCGATGTGGAATGTGCGTGCTTCCAGCTTGGTCACTGGATCGCGGCCCTGAGAGTGAGGGCTGTGTGTTCCTGTGGGACCCCAGAACTGCACTGCGAGAACCCAGCGGAAGACTCGGGTGCCGGAAACCAGCTTCACCGCAGTGCTGGGCATATCTCGGAGGCAGGTTTAGCATCTGAGATCTTCCTCTGCCATGGTGTGGCTCCATCTTCTGCCCCTCACCTCTGCCAAGTGTTTGCTGCTGTCATCTGTGGACACACAGCAAGCCGGTCTCGTTAAGATGACTGAGAAGTGGGGTTTGATCCGGTGTTTGTAAACGCACTGCCCATTTCAGGTGAAGGAAATCACTCTACGTGAATCCACGTTCCCACGCTGGGGTTCCACGTTCCCACACTGGGATCCACGCCTGAATTCAGTGCTTTTGTTCTACGTCTGTGATCCTGTGTCCACCTCTGACACTTTGTGCTGGCTGGGTCTTTTGGCCCCAGAAGAAGCACGTGGCCAGCTTGGCTGCCCAGTCGTCCCTGAGGGCCAAACACCACACCCTCCCAGGCCCCATCCATCCTTTGTGTCTGACTCAGCCCCTGTCCTGCAGTCACACGGCCAGGGTGTGGCCGGAGTCACACGCAGCTGTGTCAGGACCTGGTACCCCAGCCTTTCCTGCCCAGTATTCATGTCCAGAGAAAACCAGCAAGGCCGGTGCCTCAGCACACAGGCTCGCTCTGTCTCTCAGTCACCACAGTCTTGCCCGGGTACTATGCTCCGTGGACACTGTGCTCCACGGACACCGTGCTCCGTGGACATTGCTCCCTGTAGTTTAGGAAAATCCACGTGCAGATACAGTGGCTTCACTTGGACCATGAGTGGCAAATTCCTCTCTCAATAAAGTGGGAGCAGCCAGGAGCAGCCTCCAACCTGGCTGGACCACTGGCACCTTGGCAACACTCATGAGCCTGCAGAGATCTTGGTCACCCTGGCACCACTTCTGGGGGACCCCCAGGCTGGGCCTCCCTGGCACCAACCCCAAGCCAGCCAGCTATCAATGTCATCTCACATGAGGAGCAAACCTTGTCCCCCAGGCCTTTGCCAGGTGGAAGGAGGGCCAGCTCTTTAGTAGTAGGACACGGTCACTGGGTTAGAATGCAACATCGCATGTCTAGGGTCAGGCCAAAAGTGCATTGCAGCTCCTGGCAATGAGATGAAATGTTCTAAACCTGCAGCATAAAGGCGCAGTCAGGCCAGATCCCGTGTCTTTTATGTGCCTCGTGCAGTGTTTCAGATCTTTGTTTTTTCATTCAGATGTCAACACTTAATCATATTTTTCATAAAAATCATTCTTTCTGGCTTGTTTTCTAACACAGTGGAGGCTCTGGCTGCGGGACCCATTCCTGCTGGCAGAGATGGCCGGCTGGGGCATCAGTGGCCCTTGGTCAGGATGGGTTCCCTGTGTCTTCACCGCTCCCACCCAGCCCTGTTGCCCGGGGTTAAAGTCGTGTGCCTTTGTGCACGTGACACTCAACACCAGTCAAGTCCGGGGCCCAGGACAGTCATAGCTCTGAGGGGAGAGCCAGCAGAGATCGGTGAGCAGGAAGGCTGTCTGCACCGTTTTGCACCAGATGAGTGAAACAGGCTGTGCCCTTTCAATCGCTCATTTTGGATTCTTGGAGACTCATTCAAGGGCTCCTTTTATTGTTCTAAAAACAGCAGTGATATTCTTTGTTCTTTGCAGATAGTGCAGCAGAATTTCGTCCTGGGCCTCTCAGGACCATTTGGACTTAAATCGAGAAAAAGCAGCAGATAAAACTATACAAAACCCTCGCTGTCTCTGACCTCCCCGCTAAACAGGACTAGAAACCAGAAACCAGGGCCATCACTTCTCATACCAGGCTTACACCTGAATTGTCTGGTGACCTTGGCCAGTTGTGGGCGGTATCAGGGCTATTTTGTCAACTGTGAAATCACAATCGTAATTCTTCCCTTCTGGATGCTATTGGGTTGAAAACATCAAGGGCACCATAAGTGCTCAGTGTGATTTATTCAAATGCGTGGTGGCATGAAGAGGTGGAAATACGTGTGTAACGGTGTAAACTCTTGGGACTCACATTGAACACGTGGGACCCCCTGGCCTCTGCAGAAATGACGGAAACAGACGTGGATGCTGCTACTCACAGAGCAGGGGGTGGTCCCTGGGTGCAGGTGCAGGCGCCTGGGGTGCACGTGGCAGGTTTGGGGGAGCCTAGAGCTACGAAGATCATGGTGCTCCTGATGGCAGGGAGTCAGCCAGCTTTGACAGCTCAGCCCCTCTGAGTTTCTAAACATTTGTCAAACACCTGCTGTGGATTAGGAATGGACCTTGGTGCTGGCTTTCTGACAGTAGGATGGCATGGCCCCTCCTGAGGAGCTCACGGGCTAATAGGGGAGGAAGAGTTAGAAAGGAGAGGTATGACCCCTTCACACACAGGATCCGGGAAGGCTGCTCAGAGGAGCTGATGGCCAGGCTGGCGGGTGGGGAGGGCGTGAGCTGTGAGGTCGACCAGGGCATCGCTTCACAGCAGCGTGGCATGTCAGGGCACACCTGGGGAGTTCCCAGGGAGTCCAGAGAAGGGGGTGCTCTCGGGGTTGGAGTTAAGAGTGTTGACTTGAGTCAGACTGCCTGGACTCAGGTCCTGGCTCCTCCACTACTTCCCCTGTGGCCTTGGACAAGTTACTTAAGTTGTCTGGGTCTCTGTTCTCTCATTTGGAAAATGGGATAAAAATACCCACCTCACAGCGTTTTTATAAGGTTGGTACTTAAAAGAATGCTTGGCATCTGTTAAGTGCTCAGTAAAGTTAATGGTGATGGTGGTCCTTGTGGTAGAGATGGTGCTAGGTGATGGTGGTGACCATTACGGTGGTGGTTGTGATGCTGATGGTGATGAAGGTGATGGTGGTGGTGACGACCAAAGTACTGGAGGTGATAGAACTGGTTGTGGGCTGGGGGTGGTGGTCATAGTTCATAGTGGAGGTGATGGTGGAGGTCCCTGCGGTAGAGATGGGATTGCTGATGGTGGTGATTGTGTGATGGTGCTGGTGGTTATGTGGTTGTATGGTGTTGATGATGGTGCTGGTGGTGGTGATGTGGTAGAGATCGTGGTCCCGGTGGCGACTGTTATTGTGTGTTGGTGGTGAAGATGGTAGAGTGGGTGGTGAGGTTCTGTTGTCTGCACCCCACTGGTGTTGGTGAGGTGAGCATAGAATCCGTGAGAAAGTGGCCACGAGGATGAATCACCCTGGAATTCTGTGGTGTGGAACGTGAGTGCTGTTAGAAAAAGCCTCGGGAGAGGGAGGGCCAGAGTAGCGGGGGTCGTCTTCCTGGAGAGAGCGAGGCTCGGACCGGGACTAGGAGGGGAGGCCAGCTTGCCCCGGTTGGAGAAACGGCCCCAGTGCAGGTGTGGAGGCTGGACAAGCCTGGGGCCAGCAGAGCGAGCGGGCGAGATCGAGGGGGTAGGGGCGGGAGCCATGGACTTGGGCATGGTGAGCATGGGAGACGCCTACCCGGGGCAGAGTTCAGATTAGCCGTCGGGGGAGGGCCTGCCCTGGAACAGCCGCTTCCTGTGTGTTCTTCCCCTGTGGTTCACGTGGTCCCTCCTTTCTGTGGGACCAGCACGGACCCTCCGGCCAGCCCTGGGAGGGGTGCTGAGATTTCCACGGCACAGGTGAAGGACACAGGCTCAGGGGTATGGTGAAACTTCTCCGAGTCACCCAGATGTGTGCGCCAAGCCAGGACCGCAGGCGGTATGAGGCATGCCCACACGGCCCCTCTTCCCAGAAGGTTCCCTTGGCGGGTATCCTGGAACCACCGGCTTCCTGGGTGGTCCCCATGGAAAGACGTGTTTCCTGAGTCGAAAACCCGCTTCTCCTGCCTGTAGGGCTGCCTCCTTCATCCCCACCCGGGAGCACTAGTCAGGCAAGCTCGGAGCCGTAGGACGATCAAAATACGAACGTGCACCCACCGCCAGTTCGTGACGGGCGGCTGCTGTCGTTCATGTCTGCGTTGCCAAGGTAACTGGGGATTTGGAAGGGACGGCTGGTGACATATTTTGCAAGCAGCGCTCTGTAATTATTGAAGACTTTGTGGCTTGATCTAAAACTGAGCAGGGAGCGTGGCCGTCTCTCGTGGCCTGTTCACCGAGGAGCTCGGGCTGCCGCTTCTGCTTTTCCCGCTTTCTTTAAAGAATGCTGCGGGTAGGGACTCCTGGGTTCTGGCAGGTCCAGAGGGTCCGGCCCCGTGTGTGCCAGTGGACGGCCGAGTTGTTGGGTGGCCTCTACCCTTCTGTCCCTGTCTCTCCCACTTGCACCCCTGGCCTCAGTGCGAAACATCCTGGCACCAAGACTTTGCCGAGTGCCACTTGGATGAGAAGTGATCGTTAAGGTGAACTTGAAGTGTCATCGATCCTCGGGGGCGTGTGGGATGCTCGGGATGGTACTGGGCCCAGGGGCCCTCCCACCCTGCGCAGGTGGCGACCTTGCTGCTTTAGCTCCTCAGTGCATGTAGGGACGGAACCCATCCCCATCCAAAGCCCCGATGCCCCTGGGAGCTTTGAGTAAGACTGACCTCATGCGAATTCTAAGAGCCTCTGGAACTTCTCTCTGGAAGGAAGGGAAGCTGGTCTTTCTCCTCTCAGCTCAGATCTGAAACAAAACCGCCTGCCAATGGCTTTCCGTAACCAACTGACCACCTTCGCTTCCAAACCTCAGAGTCTTTAATCAGGTCCAAAGGGCGTGCACCGAATTCTCAGAAACAATTCCGTGTTAAGCTCATTTCGTGTCCCTTTCAGAACCAGAAGCTCCTAGGCTGTTACAACGTAGGAATCACGGTTTAAGGTTTAAGGCAACCCTTCAGTGCCCTGTAAATGGCGCTACCATCCCTCCCCATCTGACTTCTTAAGGTGGCGCCCCACACAGGTCTGGACCTCACTGGGTCGACCCCTAGGACTGTGGCTGAAGAGCGGTCAGCATGGACCCCGTAAGGAGTGGGTAGGCAGGTCCAGGGTCCCTCCTTGTGTCCCCATGTGTAAGCACTACTGTGACTGCTCTGTCTTTTTAGTTCTTAATGTAGTGCTGGCTTTGCTTGATCTGAATGAACATGTTTGGGGAAAGTGGTTTTACAAGTTTCATTGGGCTACAGGTTTCCTTCCTTGAAAAGTTTGAGCGTACAGTGGACTAGGTTCCTGAGGCTGCTGTAACAAGGTGTGGGCAGGGTTGTGCCCCCTGCAGGCTCTCGGGGAGGGTCCTTCCTGCCTCTTCCAGCTTCTGGGGCCTACGTCCCTGGGCTTGTGGCCGCATTCCTCCAAGCTCTGCCTCCGTCTCCACAGGGCTTCTCTCCTCTGTGTGTCTCTTATAAGAATCCTTGTCACTGGATTTGGGGCCCAACCAGATAACCCAGGATATTCTCTTTATCTCCAGATTTTGAATTATGTCTGCAAACTTTCTTTTTCTAAATAAGGTGACATACACAGTTTCCAGGGCTTGACATGGACGTATCTTTTGGGGAGGGAGCATCATTCAACCCACCATATGTAGTTTTGGTTAGAGGAATAAAAGATGGCTTAGCATAACTGGTAAACTTTTACTTTGAAGTAATTACAGATTTACAGGGTAGTTGCAAAGATAGTACAGAAAGGTCCCTTTACCCAATTTCCCCTACCTGTAACCTGTCCCATGACTCTAGTACAACATCGCAAGCCAGGAAGTTGACGGTTGGTACCGTCCTCATATTGGAGGCATAATCTTTCGAGGGCTTAATTTCAAGCCAGAGAGATGTGTGTTTACATCCCAAGCCCCCGCTTCATAGCTGTGTGACTTTAAGTAAAGTCTTCACCATCCTGACCCCAGGGTTTTTTTGGGGTTTTTTTACTTATGAAAGGGGAGTTTGAGAATGCCAGGTAGGGTGACTGTGAAAATTAGGAGGTGATACGGATGCTGGGCTGCACCATCTCGCCTGCCTGTGGCGTGGCGGGGGCGCTTCCTTTTGATAGATTAAAGCTGGAGCTTAGAACATGGTGCGTTTCAGGATCTGCTCCTTGGGAGGGTCTGGAGATCAGATGTGAAACACATACGTGGTTTCGGAGTGAGCCACTCGGCTAGGTCTCCTTGGCTCCAGGAAGAGCTCTGCTCTCTCAGCCCCTGATGGGCAAGCCCACAGGATAGAGCTACCTTAACTGGCAGTCAGCCATGCAAAGTATTCCTGCCCTTCTCCCAGATACCAAGCAGGACAGAATAGTTACAATACATCCACGATTTTTATAGTTATCGAAGTTAGTCCAGCGTAGGAAAATCCTGAAGGCCATTAAGCAAATCCGGAACCTCCTCTCCCCGAGGGAGAAGGCACTGGTGGAGGTGCTCTTATTTAAATACCCTGTCCCTCCCTGCAGTTTACAGCGTAACTATCACTTTTTGCAACCTAAAATGGAGGAGAGGGATGGTCCTACTTTAAAAAAAAAGGATATTCAAATGCCTCATTAAAATGCATTGATTTGGCTAAGGATCCTTCTAAGGAGCAGTAGAAAAATTGCAGTGACATTCTTTCCCGTTCTCACTGTTGAACCAACTCTACTCACCGCCCCTGTGCTGGAACAGTCTTTGCTTAAGTCCCCACTGCAAGTTTTAGAAGTGTAGTGTCAACTTCAGGAATATAAAACAAGAAGAATCGCTTCAGGTAGCATTGCTTAGAGCGGAGACAAATCATTCAAAGAAAATCAGACGATAATTGGCCTTTGTTTAAAGTGGAGAGTTATGCAGATAAGGATGGCGTAGATAATTTTGTGGCAGACTTTTTTTTATTACACAGTCTAATTTGATATTGTCCTGGGAAGCCGTCCCTTTGAATATTCAACAAAAGCAACAAGGCACCCAGAGAGAAGGTATTAAGGGTATTATTTTTGCATAATTTATATTCAGTGACAGCCATTGCCTGCTTCACTTCATCACACATTTATGGGGAGACTGCTCAATTCTTCCGATCTCATTAAGCTATTTATTCATTGTAATGAATGGTTTTAATGTACAGCATTAAGGTTATGCCACACTGAACTGTTAAAAAAATCCATCTTACTGTACATATTTTAATGTTTGCGGCTAAATTAATACCTTTATTGCTGCCTCGTGGTTGAACGGACACCGTGTGGATGAATCACACCCTCTGCCTTGCCTCCCGGTCCTGGGCCACGTCTTCATGGAGTTGTGATCCCCTCTCACAGACGCCATGTCTGTGGACAGATGCATTGTCCGTTTTGCATAAACTCACAAGGTTCAGGGGCTCCTCTTTGCAGACTCTCCTTCTCCTCTGCCACCTCCCACCCACGTACACCCCTCCCTGGATCCCTCAAGATGTTGTTGGCAAGTTGCGAAGACAGGAAGATGCGGTCTTTCCGGAAGATGGAAGGGCAGTTCTAATAAAAAGCTGTCATTCACAAAACCAGATCCACTGTCACACGACATGCATTTTAAAGACCATATGAACTGTTAAATGGCTCAATATGGGCATGCTTTTTACAACTGGGAGATTTTTAATGGTAAGAAAAGGGGGCGTGGGGCCTATCATAGCTTTGGCCAAGGAGAAGTTTGGGGTTCTACAAAGAAAGATGGCATCAGAGCTCCTTCAGAGTTCTCCCTGCTGCACCTGCTTCAGAAGCCACCAGCGGCAATCACCCAGAGGAGGGAAGGACGTGGGCAAATGTGTATGTAATGAGAACACTTTTTAATCTTTTATAACCTAGCAAATATTTGAAAGCTACAAGCCATGCCGAATGACATCGCCACCATCTGAAAGCGGCAGATGGAAATTCAGAATGGTGCTTTGCAAGGGGAAGCTTGGGCGGGCCTCAGGGTGGAGCATCCTCACTGTGGAGGGCAGCGGGGGGCCTGCGCTCCCAGCGCCCGCACCACCACCTCCGCGTGAGCTGCCTGATGCCTGAGCTCTCCCTGATGTGTCCTTTGAAGGAGCCATGATGGTTTCGCCCTGAAAGGTCACTAGGACATTTGTGAGTGCCACTCGATATGAGATCCTGCTCATTTTATAGATGATATCACCAGGGCCCAATCAGGAACTTGGGCTTTGAAATTTAAGGGAGAAAAATACGTTCTTCGGGAGAAAGAAAATGCAGAAGTTTATAACAATTACTCTGGGCTTGTTTTAGACCCTGCGGAAATAATTAGTCCATCTCACACAACCCAGCAGTTGACGATAAACAAAAACGTCCACGTAGAAGATTCTTTAGTTTTAGAGGAGGAGAAACGAGGGAAGAGTGTGCTCCACGCCCCCCCCCCCACTACCCCCTACCAGGTGGCTCGAAGCTCAGAACAAAGTGACATCGTTACTAAGGAGGAATCCAACAGAATCAGTAGGGCTTGGACCTTGGAAAGTCCCACTTTGAAAATTTGAGCCACCCACCTGCCCACTCAAAGGAATGTGAGTTACAATCTTTTTTTTTTTCCCAATCTGATTTTTACATAATCAAGTAAAGGGAAAAACCTCAATCAGAAAATGTCTTTCAGAGAATTGTTGGAAAACATCACTGTCATCAGCAGAAATGTCTAATAGAAGGGATACCTGCTACCTCCGGCCAAATCCTTCATTTAATTAGAGGCTCAAATGTAAAAATAAGAAATGAGAACTAGAAACAGATTTCACTTGCTGCTTGTTAACTCTCTAGATGCTGAATGGAATTTTCAAGCTTGGTGGTGCTAACTTACTACGTAAAGACCAGGGGTGGGGCATGGGGTCCCTTTTTCATCGGGATGAGAAGAAGGAGAGGCGCAGGCTCTGGAGGGGGTGCATGTGAGCACACAGACAGGAGACTCTGATGTGGAAGGAGCCAGCCCAGGCATGGACGTCCCCGTTAGCAGGTTACCAGGGTCTCCTTCGCCACCCCGTAAAAAGGCAGAGGGCGTGACGGTGGTGTTGGTTTCCTGGGGTCATAATGAATTATCACAACTGGGCGGCTTACAACAAAAGTGTATCCTCTCACCATTCTGGAGGCCAGAAGTCTGAAACCGAGGTGTCGGCAGGGTCAGCTTCCTCTGAACGTCTAGAGGAGGGTCCATCCTGCCTCTTCCAGCTCTGGTGGCCCCAGGCATCCTTGGCCTGTGGCCACATCCCTCCAAGCTCTGCCTTCGTCATCACATGGCCTCCGTGTCCTATCTTCTGTCTTATAAGGACGCTTGTCACTGGACTTAGGGCCCACCCCAGTCAGGATGATCCTTAGCTCGATGACACCTGCAGAGACCCCTTTTCCAAATAAGGTCACATTCACAGGGTCCAGACATGATGTATCTTTTGAGGGGACACCATTCGTCCCACTAGGTCGCCCAAAGTAGGGACAGTGGGCGCAGTGGAGGGGTTGTCGGGACTGACACTGGGGCAGAAACCTGAGGCTGGAGTCAGGGTCACTCCACAGCGTGGAAACTGGGTCAGAACCGCGCCACAAGTGGCCCGGGTAGGGGTGCTGAAGAGGTGGCGTCTCATCCAGGCCCCATCCAGGGATGGAGAAGCCCCACGCCCGCAAGGGGCCGGGGGTCAGTTTGCTGCCCTAGTTCCAGGAGCTGGCCAGTGAGCTGGGGACCTGGGGGTCCCGCGAGTCTCCTTGAACTCATGTCCAGAGGTCTTACGGCTTCTCCCTCCTCCACCACCCCATGCCTCCTGACGTTCTGTCCAACCCTTTGTCTCTGCACAACGTTCTAAATAATCCCTTCCGACCTACCTTCCAGCTCACTTTGTCCTCCCACCAGTCCTCCTGCTGTGGTCCTGGCATGCGCTGAGCCTACGCTAAGCGCTCATGCCTTTGGGGGAGCAAGGAGGGAGGGAGGGTCTTGAGGTCTCCGATGGGCAGACAAGACAGGGTGGTGCTGTGAGGTCACGGGGGCCCGGGTTCCCTGGCTCTGCCATTATGCAGGGGCTTGGACAGATTCTTCCACCTCCGAAATGCTTAACTCCCCCCCCCCCGCCAGGGACGGTGCGTGTACTTCCAGATTGCTGTCAGGGTCGAATGAGGGAGCTTTGCCGAAGTGCTCAGCACGGAGCCTGGCATGTAGCACAGAGCTCAAGTCAATAAACGGTAGCTGCCGACCTTGATATTTGTGTCTTCAGGAAACTTGATTTTTGAACTGCAGGCACCAAACGGCTTCTTGGAAGAGGTCAAAGCTGGACCTTCCAGGGAGACCAGGTGTGGCCCGTGGTCCCCAGAGGAGGGAGCACTGGCTGTCCTGGCAGCCCACCCGCATGTGACCTGAGAGGGGCAGAACCCACCCAGCCCTCCTGTGACTGATTTTCCAACCTCTGATTTGGGTGGGATTCTTTTTAAAGTTTGCCATTTTGTTGAAAAGAATGATAAAAGGAAAACATACCCGTGGTTAGAAGAAAACGAAAACCCTTGCAGGTCAGAATGGTTGAAGGTGAAAGATGTGTGTCCCTGTCCCATCTCCGGGTCTGCTAGTGTACCCCACTGACAGAGCGGACACCCCGTTCTAGCTGACGCGCAAATTGAAGCAAGCATGCCATTCAGTTAATCCTAACACTTGGCTCATGGAACGTTCTCATTTTTATAAATTCATTTTTAGTAATAACCCCCTAAAACAAGAGCATAGACAGCGTTGGCACCCGCCTTCATGACCCCTCCCCCATACCCTATCCCCACCTCCCACTGCCCCACCCCTCACCTCCCCTGCCAGGGAACCACTGTCCTACATCATGCTATCTTCTGTTCCCAGTTTGACTTCTAATATGGTTTTATCACATCTGAATGTTTAACTGAGAAGTATATATTCCTTGGTTTTGGTTATTTTAATTTTAATAAATGGGCATCTTTGTACATAATTTTGGGGCACTAAGTGTTTTTCACTCAAAATTATTTTGGTAAGGGTCAGAAAGTGTACCTTTTGACCACCATCTCACTCTCCGTTATGTGAGTCCCCAGTTTGTCCACACCCCCGTGTGTGGACTTGAGGGTGTGGTCCACGTTTCCATGGACACATAGGTGAGTTTCTCTCGCTTGAGTAGAGGCTGAGGAATTCGAATGTTCCACACGTCGTGATCATGCCCGATTACTCTCCAAAGTGTAAATAACAAAATATACTCCCATGAGTCCCGGCCAAGGAGCCTGGTCCTCGCACCCCCATCACATGTGGCAACGCCGGGCTGCTTAATTTGTGCACTGGGACGGGTCCAAGATGATATCGTGACCTCTGATTTACATATTATTGACAGCGAATATGGTTTACCATCTCCTCATGTACTTAGCAACATACGTGTTACTTATGACACTCCTAGTTATCTCTTCTGACCATTTTTCTATCTTTTTGTTATTTTTTAACACGAATAGATTTACTACATGCTGTGCTACAACTTGATTTTTAAATATATCATGGACAGCATGACAGTTGATGGAGGTTGCGTGTATATAAACACACACACACACACACACACACACACACACACACACACACACACGAGACCCATTTTACTCTTTTATGGTCTGCTTTTTCTCATTTAACAGCATCTCCTGAAGCAGTTTCATAAAAACAAATTATGCCAAAACATAACTTTAATTATGCTATTGTGTGAGTACAACATCCTATATTTAACTAATCCTTTATATTTTCAATTTTTCACAATTATAAACAGCTTTGGGATAAAGAGCCTTGAAGTTAAATCTTTTTACATTTGAATTTCTCTGCCCTCAGGAGATATTTTAAGTAGTAGAAGTGTTGAGTCAGGGACATACTTTAAAGGCTTTCTGATATATTTGGTAAATGGGTGGAGGTGTTTTTTGGTGGCAGCGTTTGTTTTTGTTTTCAGAGAAAGAAAATAACCAAAAGTTCCCAGGGAAGGCGGAGTGTGAGCCGTGGCCGGGCCAGGCTGTGACTGTGCTCTGAGTGTGGCTTTCAGCAGGGAAGACAGAGGGTGGAGGCAGGGCTGGTCTTCCTCTCCCCCTCCCTCTGGCTGGCTCCCCCTCGTGGTACAGCACTGGCTTTTCCACCTTCCTGGGTGGGGTCTCGCCCCAGATACTCGTTATCCCATGGCCCCGTGCGTTTCCCAGGGAGCACTTGCTAGCACTTGGGGCAACATGTAAATATCTGTTTGTTCCCTTAAAAAAGTGAGCTTGTCTTTCTCACCACAGTGTCTCTCATACCTCATTCCAATGCCCGGCACATAGTAGGTGCTTCACAAGTACCTGTTGAATGAGTATTTGATTTGATATGATTTGATTAACGTGTAGAGCGAAGATGAGAAGAGTGCTGGCCAGCGTGTTAGAGTGGTTGTGTAGGTCAGGACAGGTCAGGACTGGCCAGCTGGGCCACATCTGGAGACATTTTTGTTCGTCACAAATCAGGGGTCAGGGGAGAGTTGCTGCTGACATCTAGGGGTGGGGGCCAGGGATGCTGCTAAACGTCCTGCAGTGCGCAGGATGGCCCACCACAGGCAAGGATCCGCCCAGGATGTGGGCAGCGCCAACTTTGAGAAACCCCATTCTAGGTCACGAGGTCATTTCTTCTTTTTCATTGTGTCAGTTTTCCAAAGTCTCTGAAATCATTTTGTAATTAAAAATTACTTATTAGAGAGGTGTTTTTAACTGCAGTGAGCTGGGAGTGAAGCAGCTGGGAGTCTCAGGAGCTCTCTGCCCACAGCCACCTGCCGGCTGGCTTTGTCCTGCAGGGGAGTCTCTGCACTTGCCCTCAGGCCTCAGAGCCCGGGGGTGCTCAAAGCATGTGCCAGAAAACTCCCTAGAGATGTGCCCACTCTGACCTGCCACGTATGTGAGCCTCAGAAAGCGGTAATTCACCCAAACGGACAGAGCCAGCATCATTTAGGGAGGGAGGTGGGGGGCCCAGAAGCAGGTGGGTGGACTGGGCTGGGCTGGGGTGCGGGAAGAACACACTCAGCTGACACCTGCAGCATCACACGTGCCAGTCAGGCAGGGCAAGAGGCTGCCCGCTGGACCCCATCCACTCCCCGAGCCCCTCTGTTGGACTAAGGGCCATCGTCTGGGCTGGACAGTGTCCCCACCACTCGAAACGCCATTCCTACAGTCTCGAGGGAAAGTCCCATCCCGCGCGCGGGGCTCGGGGCCTGGGGTGTCTGAGCTGAGACAACGCAGTGTGTTCTACGTCCGTCCGTGTTGTTTCCTGTGGGAACGTCCCTGCTTCTGGCATGTGCCTGTGCTTGGGTAGTAAGGGCAGTAGTTCCAGCTTCCCTCCTGTCTCCTTCAGGGGACATAAGCACAATAATCCTTAGGTAAAAGACGGGGAGATGATATTTTTGCGCTGGTGGACTGCCCTCCTCCAGGCCTGAGGGACAGGCAGTCACGGTGTAGGACACGGCCTGTCCCTGCGTCTGACCTGCCTGCATCGGGTAGCTCTCCTGGGCCTTCCCCAGGTGCACAGAGCCGCAGGAGAGAGAGAGGCACCCTGGCTGCAGGGTCTGGGGGATTCATTTCTGCTGGGCACCCTCCCTCTCCCTGCAACCAGCAGAAGGTGACGAGGAGCCAGCGGAAGAAATGGCCCTTCAGGAGCGGTGCACAGAGATAATCCTGGTAAACAGGAAAGCGAGGAGAGCAGGCCAGTCCCCGCCTTCCCCAGGCCTGGCACGCAAGGAGGCTGTCCTGGGAGCTTTGGGTGCCTTCTAGGGTCTGAATGTAAGGTCAGGGTGAGCTTGGCTTTAAGCTTCACGGGGGGCTTTTGGAACACACCCTTGCCGAGACCCTTGCCGAGCAGATGTGGAGACCCTCGTGCTGCAGGATGTGAATTGGGGATGGCGTACAAGAGCCCCTCTGTTTCCAAGCAAGCCTAACATTTGGCCAGCGTGGACTTTGGCAGCAGAGTGTCAGCCGGGCCACGCTCCCGATGGTTGGTGGCGACGTGACGGAGCCCCCGTGGAAGCTGGTCCCCATCCTGCAAGTCTCCGGAGCAGCTGCCCTCCCAGTGTGCGCCCTCACAGGGAGCTGCCGGCACGGAACACGTGAGACTCTGACGTTATTTTCCAGAGAACTGAGTTCCTTGCATATGAAAATTAACCTTTTTTAATAACAAAAATGATATAGTCCATTGAAGTAGGGCTGGATTTATCTTGTGACAGTGCTTGTCATGGCCTTGAGTATTTATCGAGTAGTTTTAAAACTTCATTAAACTCCAGAGATTAAGTGTTGCCCTGAGCAGTGTCCCATAAAGGGGAAATATGGTCCTATTACTTGGTAAAATGTTGTGCTCTGTGGTTAATTCAGCTCCCCTGAGCTCCCATCTTCTGATTCAAAAGACATTTTCCCATGCTGTTAAATTTGACATTTTCAAAGAACCTGGGATTGTTTCTCACAGCACTCACCAAAAACTCAATATTGCATATTTATTTCATGGTGGGGGGCAGGGCTGGAGAAACACTAGCCCCCCAGTGTTTCTCCAGAAATGTCAAATGCATTAGCCCTCACTTTTCTCCACCGCTGTCTTCCTGTGTCACTTAGCTTAGAAATAACCAGTTGACCAACACAAAGTCTCCCCAGTGGGGAGCAAGGTACAGAGGCCCTGTCTACCCTTGGGAGAGACTCGGGGCCCTGGCTGGGCTTGCCCACATCATCCACTGGAGGACGAACAGGACAGAAAGTGTGAGGGGGGAGGCACATTTTCTACCTACTGGGCCCAGTCTGTGATTAGTGCCATTTATTTTGCTTCTAATTTCTTTTTGAGTCAGTTCCCACTGAATCTCCGTAGGAATATCCTTTTTATTATCTTATTTGACCTGAGGGCCTTTGTTTGCTTTCTACAGTGAGGTCTTGGTGACATTGACAGCACTGTTTTAATTAGTCCTCACGTAGGCCAGCTGGGGCGGCTGCGTCTCCTTTTCCCCTGATGGGGGACCCCGTGTTCCTCGAGAGAAAAGCCAGAGCAGTGCTTGGCCTCCCATCAGTGTGTGGGGCCGGGGGGCCTTCCTTACCAGTATCTGATGCAAGGATGAACAACCTCCAGCCTCACTGATCCAGACGACCCCCAGGCACTGGCAAAATTCAGCCTGGAAGCTTTGATTGGCAGCAGGGGCATCCTGAGACGAGGTGCTCTCATGGAAGTGATTCTGAGTTAGTGCCCAGCCTGGGTCCATTCCCAGCACATCCATCACTGAGCAGGTGTTTGCTGAACAGCTGCTGCAGTTGAGCCCCATGTTAGGTGTCAGCCCTGTGGCTGTCATGCAAGGACGCCCCATGGCAGAGCAGAGCCAGCACGAGTTTTGGAGGGACTTCCTGGCTGTGTGTCCCAATCACTCCAGGCCTCTAACTCCTCCATCACATCAGGAGAATAAGAGCTCAGCTCACTGGGCTCTTGTGAGGATTAAATGAGCGAATGAAATGCATGTATGGAGGTAAGCATCATGCCAGGGATAAATGCTCAATAATTAATAACGACAGTCACCACCACCAGCAGCAGCAGTGCCAGCGTTCATTAAATCCTCGCACGTGCCAGGCAGTGGTCCAAGCAACACTTTACTATTAGCGCGTACAGTGTTCAGAATATTGTAGATACTCTTACAATATACATAACAGGAATATTGGGCTCAGAGAGGTTAAGTAACTTGCCCAGGGTCACACAGCTAAGAAGCAGCAGAGCCTGGATTCATACCTAGGCTGTCTGACCTGGCGATTGTGCAGCTGACCATTATAACAACAGTGTCAGCTGCTTCCGCCCTTACTGCCAAGATGGGCCTGGGGTCCACATCCACGGAACTTACATCACCTGTAAGATGGGTACGTAATGCACCAGGCAGAGTGTGCACTCAGTAAGAGTGAGCCATCACCATCCACATTGTCGTCGTCGTCATCATCATCATAAAGACTGTTACTATCTTACTATATTAATGTGGTCTGATAACAGTCTATGTGCACGTATCACACGTGTCATATCGTAATATAAAACACTTATACAAGTAATCGCACTGTTATTATCATTGGGGTTGTTATCGTTACGAATCTAACGTGGTGTGGTGCGTTCTGAGATATGTGAGAAAGGGGATGGGTCACCCTCCACCTGGAGGGATTCCTAGGTGGTGTAGGCTTGCGTCTCAGGTGAAGCCAGCAATTCCTGGAGAGCGTCTCTCCTCTCGAACTGCCCCCATACCTTCGACCTCAGGCCCCCTCCATCAGATGTGTCCTCTCTCCCCTGAGGTCCTCCTCTTCGCTTGTCAAGGCTCAACTCAAGGATTTACTCCTCACCAGAGGCTCTCCCACCCCACCGGCCTCTCTTGGGCGAGTGAGGGAAGCGGTTCTGGGAATCGCTGTATGTCCATGAAGAAAGATTGTGCTCTCCTGGACCTTGGGAGACTTGGCTTTCTAAAGCCCTTTCATGTTCCCACTCTGATGGGGACATAGAGGGACAGAAGTGAGACACTGCGCCTGAACACTGCTGTAAGGAGTGGGTGGAAGACACTGGGGAGGGTTGCGGACTGCAGCAAAGGGTGGATGTGCCTCAATGGGAGCGGTCAGCTCTCCTCCCCCCAGCAGATCCTTGAGCCAGAACCACCACGTCTACCAACTTCTCCAATGGATTCAAATCCAGATTTTATGTGAAATCTTTCCATTTTTAAATGTTGGAAGCTTCCTATTAAAAAACAGAGAAACCACAACAGCCATCTTGTGGGCCAGATCAAACACTTGTGTAGTTTGGAAGCCTCAGCAACTGCTGGACCGTGAGCGCCTCAAGCCCCCTCCCCTCGCTTCCCTGACACCCACAGTCATTCTGCAGCCTCCCCAGGGCCTGTTGTGAAAGTCTGCCCCCCGGGCTCAGAGCCGCTGGCCCGGATCCCCAGCCATGGATTCAAGCCAGGGGGTCAGCATGTCCCAGAGAATTAGGAATTGTCACCTCTCTATCTGAAGCTGGGCTCTCCCCCGGGAGGGCAGGACATGCCAGGGCAGGGCTGGGCCTTTGGGGAGCCCCTGGGGGTCCACCTTCAGCTTCTCAGTCGCTCGCCTCTTCCTAGGCCTGAAAGTTCGATGCTTTGTAAAAAGAAGATGTGCTGGGAAGCTTGTCACTGGATCAGTGGCTCCCAAACCCCAGAGGAAAATATCTGACCACTTAGCCCATATTTGCTATTTTATAAATTATATGCAGGAGCTCCTGTATTACTGTTGTTTAGTAAAAACACACAGCATAAATTGACATGTCAAAGGATGAGGAAAACAGATGTTTACTTAATTTATTAACAGTAAAAGAACTTTTCGCACTATTAATATGTATATGGCGTTATTAATAACTTTACTAATATTCTAACACAGCTTTTGAAGGTCTTGCTAACTCTGCTATCAACACTTTATCTCCAGGCTCAGTAAACACTTAGGGCAAGCTCTGTCACTAATGAGGTGGGGCTAAATCCATATTAAATCCAGAGTCTCATTAACTTCAGATGTTTGGCATGATTTCATCAAGTCTGCTTTGTTCCTCCATGGCCTTTAACCTCTTAATGTGGCTGACAGACAGCTTGGTTTAGGACTATAAGTAGGGCCGCTCTATCTGGCCCTCTGCCTGTTTTTATAAATAAAGTTTTATTGGCATAAAGCCTGCTTGTAAGGTATCGGCTGTGGCTGCTTTTACACATGACCAGGGTCTCTCGAGGTACATCTGTCCTCAGACCATCTACATAGGAAGAGTCCAGCTCACAGGGGTGCTCACAGCAGACGCACATCCTGCCCCTACCCCCACCGCCTGGTGGGTGATCTGTTGTTTTAACCACGTCTGAACCACGGCTGTGTGGCAGGGTCCACGCCAGGCACAGCCTCGGGGCAACCCGTCTTGTGTCTGGTCTCTCCCCAGCTCAGCCTTTCCAGGTCTCTCAGGCTCAGAACCCTGAGGGCCGTACGGAGGCACCAGAGGGGTAATTGTTCCCCCTCATCTCTGTCACCGCCCCACCTGTAACCCCATTTGAGCCTTGGGACACAACCCCAGGGGGCTGGACGCCCCAGGACTGGGGAGTGGGTGATAGGGGTCTGGCGGGTTTCTTGATATACTTTTTGATACTACTTAAATCTTTAAACTAGGTGAAAATTATTTTGATAAAAATATTTTTTGAAATAAGGGCCATCTAGGAAGTCTTTGAAAATGGGCCTCTTCTGGGTGATTCCTTTGGGAGGCGGGAGGCCGGGTAGTTCTAGGAGGCTGTCAGGATCCTTCCCCGATACAGGCGGGGCTTTCCAGGTGGGTTCGCTTTGTGAAAATCCATCAATCTGTACATTTATGACTTCCATGCTTTTCTGCATGTATTATGTGCTTTCCTAAACACACTTTTTTAAAATGCAGGCTTTTGAAGGTAGGCCCAAGGTGACCTAGAGTCACCTTGATGTGCTGACGGGATTGAACTTGAAACCTGTGCCCTGGGAACTGGTACTTTTTAATAGGTCCTGTCATTTTCTTCAGAAAGGCATTGTATTCTTTTCTTGTTTAAAATGTTGATGTACAGAATACAAATATTTAAATTACACTACAGTTTTCATTTGAAAGAGAAACAATTTCTGCCCAAGTAGGAATCCCATTTGGTGGGTGTGGGCAGTGCTGGCGGGGCCTCTGCACCTGCCTCAGGAAGGAGCTGTTACGTGGATGGAGGGAAGGAATGATGAGATTCTTTCATGCGTCAAAGTTTAGGAACCAGCCTACGAAGACAGTCCCGTAAGGGCCTGGCTGTGTCACGGTTACTATTTTTTAAGCACCCCATCCACAGAATGAATTTTTTGCTGAGGGGGGAGGTTTACTTGTGTGATGGACAACCAGCTGTTGACCAGTGGGCAGCTCTGCGCACCATGTACTGTGGGGAGTGAGCTCAGAGTGTTTGTGCAGGATTCACTCGCTGTTTTCATTTACAGAGACTTGTATTCTCACGTTAGCATTGAATGAGCATCCAAGTAGATCAGTCTTGCTTATTTATCTTGGGATTGATGATGTACCTCGAAAGATTTTCAGCTTTAAATATTTACGGAGGCTTGATTTTGCATTATGATAGATTTGCATCTATTTACAACTTACGTAGAGAAGAGATGATGTTCCCAAGAGTGCTATTTAGAGATAAAGAAGAAGACTCGAATCATGTTGTTTGAGACTTATAAGGGTAAAGGAAACAGGAAGGACTTTGCATTAGTGGCTTCTCCAGAGAAAGACAACTGGTAGGATGTGTATGAGTGGAGAGAGAGAGATTGACTGTAAGGCTTTGGCTCACGCAAAGATGGGGGGAAATCTGCAGAGCAGGCTGGAGACCCAGGGAAGAGTTGATTCCATGGTACGGCTGCATCGGAAGGCAGTCTTCTGGCAGAATTTTCTCTTTGTCGAGAGACCTCACCTGATTAGATGAGGTGAAGCCTTCACCTGATTTGTGAAGCCTTCACCTGATTAGATGAAGCCCATCCACATTACGGAGGACCTTCTGCTTTATTCACAGTCTACTTGTTTCGATGTTAATCTCATCCCCAGATACCTTCAGCCACCTGTAGACTGGTGTTGGATGGGACATCCGGCCCGAGTTGACCCACAGCATTAACAATCACAGACCTGGTCTGCTTCATAGGTTCACTGATGGCTGCGGGTGGGGGAACCACCTGCCTCTTGAGAAAAGCAGGTCGTGTTCTCCATGAGCCACTGAGACCTGCTCTAATGGGAAGAATTGTGCCTACCAGTGGGCAGGGAACGCCACTTGCCATGCATGCCGGGAACCCTGTCATTTCTCCTGGAGAGGAAACCAGAGCGATTAGAGGCACGAGGATGGCCTCCTCCTCTGCCAGTGTCCTCCACTTTTCACCTCCCCAAAGCCCGAGGCGTGGCACCCAGGCTACACACCCATGCCTTGGGCCAGTAGAATCCAGCTGAGCGAGGATTAATTTTGACACATTTCTTGGGCATCATACATTCTATCCTGATGTATTCAGATACAGGTCCCAGAAAAGCACTGGATTTGGACATGTTCCAGACTGCCTTTCTCATTAAGATTCTTTTTTTTTTTTTTTTTTAGCATCTTCATTGCAGTATAATTGCTTTACAGGGTTGTGTTCGTTTCTGCTGTATAACAAAGTGAATCAACTGTACATATACATATGTCCCCATATCCCCTCCCTCATGCATCTCCCTCCCACCCTGCTTATCCCACCCCTCTAGGTGGTCACAAAGCACCGAGCTGATCTCCCTGTGCTATGCAGCTGCTTCCCACTAGCTATGTTTTACATTTGGTAGTGTATATATGTCAGTACTATTCTCTGACTTTGTCGCAGCTTACCCTTGCCCCTCCCCGTAACCTCAAGTCCATTCTCTATATCTGTGTCTTTATTCCTGTCCTGCCCCTAGGTTCATGAGAACCTTTTTTTTTTTTTTAAGATTCCATATATATGTGTTAGCATACAGTATTTGTTTTTCTTTCTGACTTACTTCCCTCTGTATGACAGACTCTAGGTCCATCCACCTCACTACAAATAACTCAATTTCGTTTCTTTTTATGGCTGAGTAATATTCGATTGTATACATGTACCACATCTTCTTTATCCATTCATCTGTCTATGGACACCTAGGTTGCGTCCATGTCCTGGCTATTGTAAATACTGCTGCAGTGAATATTGTGGTACATGACTCTTTTTGAATTATGGTTTTCTCAGGGTATATGCCCTGTAGTGGGATTGCTGGGTCATGTGGTAGCTCTATTGTAGTTTTTTAAGGAACCTCCATACTGTTCTCCATAGTGGCTGCATCAATTTATATTCACACGAACACTGCAAGAGGGTTCCCTTTTCTCCAGCAATTATTGTTTGTAGATTTTTTGATGATGGCTATTCTGACCGGCGTGAGGTGATACCTCATTGTACTTTTGATTTGTATTTCTCTAATTATTAGTGATGTTGAGCATCTGTTCATGTGTTTGTTGGCAATCTGTATATCTTGTTTGGAGAAATGTCTATTTAGGTCTTCTGATCATTTTTGGATTGGGTTTTTTTGATATTGAACTGCATGAGCTGCTTGTATATTTTAGAGATTAATCCTTTGTCAGTTCCTTCGTTTGCAAGTGTTTTCTCCCATTCTGAGAGCTTTCTACTCGTCTTGTTTATGGTTCCCTTTGCTGTGCAAAAGCTTTCAAGTTTCATTAGGTCCCATTTGTTTATTTTTATTTCCATTTCTCTAGGAGGTGGGTCAGAAAGGATCTTGCTGTGATTTATGTCATAGAGTGTTCTGCCTATCTTTTCCTCAAAGAGTTTTATAGTGTCTGGCCTTACATTTAGGTCTTTGATCCATTTTGAGTTTATTTTTGTGTATGGTGTTAGAAATTGTTCTAATTTCATTCTTTTACATATAGCTGTCCAGTATTCCCAGCACCACTTACTGAAGAGGCTGTCTTTTCTCCACTGTATACTCTTGCCTCCTTTATCAAAGATGAGGTGACCATATGTGCATGGGTTTATCTCTGGGCTTCTATCCTTTTCCATTGTTCTATATTTCTGTTTTTGCGCCAGTACTATACTGTCTTGATTACTGTAGTTTTGTAGTATAGTCTGAAGGCAGGGAGCCTGATTCGTCCAGCTCCATTTTTCTTTCTCAAGATTGTTTTGGCTATTCGAGGTTTTTTGTGTTTCCATACAAATTGTGAAATTTTTTGTTCTAGCTCTGTGGAAAATGCCACTGATAGTTAGATAGGGATTGCATTGAATCTGTAGATTGCTTTGGGTAGTATAGTCATTTTCACAATGTTGATTCTTCCAATCCAAGAACATGGTATATCTCTCCACCTGTTGGTATCATCTTTAATTTCTTTCATCAGTATCTTATAGTGTTATGCATACAGGTCTTTCATCTCCGTAGGTAGGTTTATCCCTAGGTGTTTTATTCTTTTTGTTGCAGTGGTAAATGGCAGTGTTTCCTTAATCTCTCTTTCAGATTTTTCATCATTAGTGTATAGGAATACAAGAGATTTCTGTGCATTAATTTTGTATCCTGCTACTCTACCAGATTCATTGATTAGCTCTAGTAGTTTTCTGGTAGCATCTTTTGGATTCTCTATGTATAGTACCATGTCATCCACAAACAGTGACAGTTTTACTTCTTTTCTGATTTGGATTACTTTTATTTATTTTTCTTCCCTGATTGCTGTGGCTAAAACTTCTAAAACTATGTTGAATAACAGTGGTGAGAGTGGGCAACCTTGTCTTCTTCCTGATCTTAGAGAAATGGTTTCAGTTTTTCACCATTGAGAATGATGTTGGCTGTCGGTTTGTCATATATGCCCTTTTTTATGTTGAGGTAGGTTCCCTCTATGGCTACGGTCTGGAGAGTTTTTATCATAAATTGGTGTTGAATTTTGTCAAAAGCTTTTTCTGCATCTATTGAGATTATCATATGGTTTTTATCCTTCGATTTGTTAATATGGTGTGTCACACTGATTGATTTGCATATATTGAAGAATCCTTGCTTTCCTGGGATAAACCCCACTTGATCATGGTGTATGATCCTTTTAATGTGTTGTTGAATTCTGTTTGCTAGTATTTTGTTGAGGATTTTTGTATCTATGTATCTATGTTCTTCAGAGATATTGGCCTGTAGTTTTCCTTTTTTGTGACATCTTTGTCTGGTTTTGGTATAGGGTGATGGTGGCCTTGTAGAATCACTTTGGGAGTGTTCTTCCTTCTGTATTTTGGAAGAGTTTGAGAAGGATAGGTGTTAGCTCTTCTCTAAATGTTTAATAGAATTCGCCTTGAAGCCATCTGGTCCTGGGCTTTTGTTTTTTGGAAGATTTTTAATCACAGTGTCAATTTCAGTGCTTGTGATTGGTCTGTTCACATTTTCTATTTTTTCCTGGTTCAGTCTCGGAAGGTTGTGCTTTTCTAAGAATTTGTCCATTTCTTCCAGGTTGTCCTCTTTCATTGGCATATAGTTGCTTGTAGTAATCTCTCACGATCCTTTGTATTACTGCAGTGTTGGTTGTTACTTCTCCTTTTTCATTTCTAATTCTGTTGATTTGAGTCTTCTCCCTTTTTTTCTTGGTGAGTCTGGCTAATGGTTTATCAATTTTGTTTATCTTCTCAAAGAACCAGCTTAGTTTCATTGCTCTTTGCTATTGTTTCCTTCATTTCTTTTTTATTTATTTCTGATCTGATCTTTTTGATTTCTTTCCTTCTGCTAACTGGGTTTTTATTGTTCTTCTTTCTCTAATTGCTTTAGCTGTAAGGTTAGGTTGTTTATTTGAGATTTTTCTTGTTTCTGGAGGTAGGATTGTATTGCTGTAAACTGCCCTCTTAGAACTGCTTTTGCTGCATCCCATAAGTTTTGCGTCATCATGTTTTCATTTTCATTTGTTTCTAGGTATTTTTTTATTTCCTCTTAGATTTCTTCAGTGATCTCTTGGTTATTTAGTAGCGTACTGTTTAGCCTCCATGTGTTTTTATTTTTTACAGTTTTTTTTCCCTGTAATTGATATCTAGTCTCATAGTGGTGTGGTCGGAAAAGATACTTGATACGATTTCAATTTTCTTAAATTTACCAAGGCTTGATTTGGAGAATGTTCCATGAGCACTTGAGAAGAAAGTGTATTCTGTTGTTTTGGGATGGAATGTCCTATAAATATCAATTAAGTCCGTCCTGTTTAATGTGTCATTTAAAGCTTGTGTTTCCTTATTTACTTTCATTTTGGATGATCTGTCCATTGGTGAAAGTGGGGTGTTAAAGTCCCCAACTATTCTTATGTTACTGTCAATTTCCCCCCTTATGGCTGTTAGCATTTGCCTTATGTATTGAGGTGCTCCTATGTTGGGTGCATAAATATTTACAGTTGTTATATCTTCTTCTTGGATTGGCCCCTTGCTCATTATGTAGTGTCCTTCTTTGTCTCTTGTAATAGTCTTTATTTTAAAGTCTATTTTTTCTGATATGAGAATTGCTACTCCAGCTTTCTTTTGAGTTACATTTGCATGGACTATCTTTTTCCATCCCCTCACTTTCAGTCTGTATGTGTCCCTAGGTCTGATGTGGGTCTCTTGTAGACAGCATATATATGGGTCTTGTTTTTGTATCCATTCAGCCAGTCTTTGTCTTTTGGTTGGAGCATTTACATTTACGGTAATTATCAATATGTATGTTCCTGTCACCATTTCTTAATTGTTTTGGGTTTGTTTTTGTAGGTCTTTTCCTCCTCTTGTGCTTCCTGCCTAGAGAAGTTCCTTTACCATGTGTTGTGAATCTGGTTTGGTGGTGCTGAATTCTCTTAACTTTTGCTTATCTGTAAAGATTTTAATTTCTCCATCGAATCTGAATGAGATCCTTGCTGGGTAGATTAATCTTGGTTGTAGTTTTTTCCCTTTCATCACTTTAAATATGTCCTGCCACTCCCTTATGGCTTGCAGAGTTTCTGCTGAAAGGTCAGCTGTTAGCCTTATGGGAATTCCCTTGCATGTTATTTGTTGCTTTTCCCTTGCTGCTTTTAATATTTTTTCTTTGTATTTAATTTTTGATAGTTTGATTAATATGTTTCTCAGCATGTTTCTCTTTGGGTTTATCCTGTATGGGACTCTCTCTGCATCCTGGACTTGATTGACTGTTTCCTTTCCCATGTTAGGGAAGTTTTTGACTATAATCTCTTCAAATATTTTCTCAGACCCTTTCTTTTTCTCTTCTTCTTCTGGGACCCCTGTAATTTGAATGTTGGTGTGTCTAATGTTGTCCCAGAGGGTCTGACACTGTCCTCAGTTTTTTTCGTTCTTTTTTCTTTATTCTGCTCCTGGCAGTTATTTCCACCATTTTATCTTCCAGCTCACTTACCCGTTCTTCTGCCTCAGTTATTCTGCTATTGATTCCTTCTAGAGTATTTTTAATTTCAGTGATTGTGTTTGTTTATTTGCTCTTTAGTTCTTCTAGATCCTTGTTAAATGTTTCTTGTGTTTTCTCCATTCTGTTTCTGAGCTTTTGGATCATCTTTACTATCATTACTCTGAATTCCTTTTCAGGTAGGTTTCCTATTTCGTCTTCATTTATTTGCTCTTGTAGGTTTTTACCTTGCTCCTTCATCTGTAACATATTTTTTTGTCGGTTCATGTTTTTTTAATGGGTGGGGCTGTATGCCTGTCTTACTGGTTGTTTGGCCTGAGGCGTCCAGCACTGGAGTTTGCAGGCAGTTGAATAGAGCCGAGTCTTGGTGCTGAGATTAGGACCTCCGGGAAGCCTCACTCCAATTAATATTACCTGGGGTCTGACTTTCCCTGTTAGTCCAGCAGTTTGGACTCTGAGCTCCCACCACAGGAGCTCAAGCCTCACCTCCAGCCTGGGAACCAAGTTCCTGCAAGCCTTGTGTCGTGTTAAGAAACAGGAGGAAAGAACAAAAGGAACAGTATAATATCAAAGAATAAAAAAGAAAATAAAATTAGAAAGATAAATATATTAGGAAAAGTAAAACTATAATTGAAACAACTGCAACAAGGTAAAGTAACACCACAACAGAAAAAAGGAAAACAAAAAATGGGGAGGGGGGAAACAAGCCCAAAAGAGGGATCACTAACAAGGTATAAAGAATAAAGGAAAATTAGAAAAATAAAAGATTTATTAGGAAAAAGAAAAATATAAAAGAATCAACAACAATGAACCAATAGGGTAAAACAACCCCAATCTAAAAGAGGAAAAAAGAAAAGAAAAGAAAAGTAAAAAGCCTTGGCTCTCCTGCCGGAGTTTAGGTTGGGGGTGGAACTTAGGCAGGGGTGGGGTTTAGCGTGGGGCGGGACCTAGGCGGGTGGGGGGTGACTTTTGAGCCTGGGGCAGGGCCTAGGCTCAGGACCCGTGTAGCTGGATAAGGCCATGGGGGCGGGGCTGAGGTGGGGTGACGTTTGAGCATGGGGCGGGGCCTCTGCTTAGGACCTGCCTGGAAGGGGAGCAGCAGCACGTGGAAAGGCGGGCCTCTGGAACGTGGGGTTCCGGTGTTTGGGGCTAAGGACCTGAGTTGGGTGTGTGTGTGTGGAGTTTAGGCCCAGCGTGGTGGAGGGCGTCTCCGAGGGTAGACGTAGGGCCCCGGGTAGGGTGCAGGGGCGGGGTTTGGGCTCTGCGCGGCAGGAGGGAGGCTCGGAGGGCAGAGGATTAGGTCCCAGCAGCCTTCCCGCACCTGAGTGGACAGGGAAAGCGCTGGCCGCGTGCCCTTCCGATCCTCCGTGCCCCTCCCCCACTGTCTCCCCTGTGGTCTCCCCCAGGGTCTCCCCCGTCCCCGCTGCACCCCTAACCGTGGGTGGGTCACCCTGGGTGTGGGAACTCCTCCCCTCCCCCAGCCGCCCCTCAGGGGTGCAGGCCCCGGAGGTCCGGCCTTTACTTTTGCTCCCCCTTCCCTTCCCTCCCACTCCCTCAGGACCCCGTGGCTGGAGGGGTCCTCAGTGGGCAGAGGATCAGGCCGGGCTCTCAGCAGGTTCCCGGGGGCCCAAGTGGGCAGGGGAATCCTGGCCACGCTCCCTTTTGGTCCTCTGCCCTCCCAGTGGTTCCCCCCATTTCCCCCTTCGGGCATGGGATCCCTTCCCCTCCCCCAGCCACCCTGCAGGGGTGCCAGTCCGTCCCACCTCCACTTCTCCTCCTCCCTCACTCCCCCCATGCCCCACGTCCTACCCGGTCGCAGGAAGTTCCTCCCGTCCCCCTTAGGTGTCTGCGATCCCCCGCAGGTGCCTGGTAGGTGCCCTAGCTGTGTGGAGACCAAACTCCACATCCTCCTGGTATGCCATCTTGACTTCGCCCCCTCTCATTAAGATCCTTACCAAACAACATCCTTGCTCTTGGAAAAGCTAGGGAAGTGTACATTTCCTTGCTTGGTTTTCTTGTCATAAAGTTGTTGCACAGACGTTTGTTTAGAAGTGACCTGGAGCTGTGGCCACAGTTCCTGACCATGATGGTTTCAGTCAATGAAGCCAACTCTTCTGAGTCACTTGGTGAAAGCAGCTGAGCTGGTTTCTCACTCGCTCTGGGTCCCAACAGACCACCTCGGCTCAGCCACTGACCCCTCATGAATCAGGATATCCCCTGGGCCACTTAGTCTACTCTTGGAAGTTGGGCTACAATCCCCCTTTCCTTCCACCTACTGGCCTTTTCTCTAGAACGAGGAAGAGGGGCAGCATTTATATTTGCCTTGTACACACAGAGAGAAACCTTCCCCTCCACTCCATGGCTTCCTCGTTTCTGGGAAAACTGTTTTACTTGCATTAGCCATTGTTGTCCCTTAATCATAGTGACAGTTGTAAGCAGAGTACCTAGAACAGAACACCCACCTTTAGACCCCAGGATAGAACACCCACCTCAGGTTACCATATCACCCTGCAATCCCACTTCTGGGCATATATCCAGAGAAAACTCTAATTCACAAAGATACATGCACCCCAATGTTCATAGCAGCGTTATTTACAATAGCCAAGGCATGTAAGCAACCTAAATGTCCATGGACGGATGAATGGATGAAGAAGATGTGGTGTATATACACAATGGAATATTACTTAGTCATAAAAAAGAATGAAATTATGCCGTTTGCAGCAACATGGATGGATCTAGAGTTTATCAAACTAAGTGAAGTAATATAGACAAAGACAAATGTCATATATTATACGTGGAATCTAAAAATGATACAAATGGACTTACTTATGAAGCAGAAACAGACCCACAGACACAGAAAACAAATTTATGGTTACCAAAGGGGAAGGGGGGGAGGGATAAATTAGGTGTTTGGGGTTAACGTATACACACTGCTATATATAAAATAGATAACCAACAAGGACCTACTGTATAGCACAGGGAACTATACTCAATATTTTATAATAACCTGTAAGAGAAAAGAATCTGAAAAAGAATAGCTATATTTACATATGTATATAAGAAACTGAATCACTTTCCTGTACACATGAAACGAACACATTATAAATAAACTATACTTCAATAAAAAAAATTAAAATTAAAAAAAATAACACCCACCTCAGACTCCGACTGAGCAGGCCCATTCTGCCCCATCACCCCCGCCGTGGCCCCTCCTGTAAGCTGGCCTGCACGTCCGTTCCAGGATTTCTAGGTTGTGCAGCCTCTTGTAGTGGAGGCATCCCTCTCGCCTGACTGGGGTTAAATTTGTTATCAGCTGGACCTCAAATCTTTATTTATACTAATTTCTTCCAAGACTGGACCCTCTGAACAGGATTGTCAAGTTTGTTGTTTTTTTTGTTCTAAGAAAAAGGAACTACTCATTTTTTTAAAAAGATCTGTAATGGAAATTTTCAAACATACTCAAAAGTAGAGAGGAGAATATTCTGAGCCCCCAGGGTAAGTCTCGGCTTTCCAACCTGCGACATGTCTTTTGCATCCGTGCCACCACAGAATCACCTGCCCTCCTTCGCAGAAGCAGCGTAAAGCACTGAGACTGACCCACTGTTGTCTATCAGGCCACACGCCGCCTCACTCACTCCTGACATCCATCGTTAAATCCTCCACATGGCCGGTCTGTGGTTTGATATCTTTTAGCCAGTGTTGTATTTGGTGCCTGCTTTCATATGTGATGCTGAACCTTGAGAGGCTGGGATGAAATGAACTCTGCACCTGCTCTGCAGAGGCTCCCAGACAAGTGATGGCCTTCCAGGCAGGGGCTGAGGACAGGGGTCATGGGCTGACCTGTGCCATTTAGGGTGAGGGAGCTGTGAGCCCACGGGGCTGCCCCCGAGGCCAGTGGTCCTCGCACAGTCCCCACTGCAGGGACCCCACTGGACAGCTGCATTCAGGTGCCAGGGGTGGAGTGAGGGTTTGCTGGGTGGCCCTCCCACCTGGACCCCCTCCTGTCCTCTTTAGACAGGTGCGCTTGCAGGGACAACTCTTCTGGAGGTGGGTCATGGCCTGACCCTGACTGCGGAGGATGGTGACATGGAGGACGGTTCACTCCATGCTCACGGCTCTGGTCGCAAAGCAGAGCTACCCCTCCATCTTCAGGGGGCTTCTCCAGGGGGGTTTCACTCCCCTCAACTTGCAGAAACCTTTGGAGGCCAGAATGTTTTTATACCTGTTTAACACAACGCACTAGGATTTAAGGCTGTTAAAATCTTGCTTGCAATTAGCAGCATCTCTCAGAAGCCATAGTTGAGTACAGAAGTACCTGTTGAAAGGAAGGAAAGACGGAGCCTGTTAGTGTTGATACAAGGTGAGGTGGGGGTGTTGCTGAGCTGTGGCAGCCCAGGGGAAGGGGTGCAGTCCCGCTAGCAGCCTGGACGAGCTGGGGTCTGCTTGGGGGACAGACACCCCCCAAGTCTCAGGACTAACATCAGAGGTTACATCTTACTCCTCCTCCCCGTCCCCATGAGTCTCTAGGGCTCTGCTCCACACAGTCAGGCAGGGATCCAGGCTTCACCCTCTCCTTCCCATCCAAACCCGGGACTCATCTGTCACCACTGCAGCGACCCACCCACTGGGAGGAACCCAGGGCCAGGGCGTCCATTGGGCAGAATTAGACTCACGGCCATACCAGAGAAACTGAAGTCACACAATATAGGGGAAGGGCCGGGGGTGGTGGGGACGTGGGAGCACCTTCAGGTCCATTGGTGGGACAACGTGTCTCCTTTGGCATTGATGCAGCCCCACCTCACAGACCTGTCGTGGGGACAGCCAGTGGGGGTCAGATGCAGTTTACGCAGCCTGGAGATCTCCCCTATAATGTCTGCCCTGGTTATTTAGCTCTTGGATGTAGCAGGGAGTTTTTAATAATGAGTATTTGCGAAGAGCTTTAGTCTTAAGGCACATACTTCTCTTACCTGAATGAGTGTTAGACCAATTTACAGATGAGAAAACAGAAAGGTTAAGCCACGTTCTCGCAGGGCGCCATGGTGGAGTCTGTTGGAGAACATCCTTTTTCCCTCTCTTCCTTTTTTACAAATCCACAAATTTATCCAGGAAAAATGATATATCAGCCAAAAAGCTTGTTTCCTATGTTCCATTGTAGCTAGGTGTTGCCATGTGACTAAGTTATCACCAAAAATATTTCGTGGGACTTCTGGAAAGTTTTTTTTTTTGCAAACTTTCCCTTATGCCTCCCCCCTCAACCTCCTTCCTTCCTCCTTTTTTCCTGTGTGGAACATAGAAGTGATGGCTGGATATCCAGCAGCCACCTTGGACCATGAGGGGACTTTGAAGATGGAAACCCCACGTACACAGGGCAGAGAAATACACCATCCTGCCAGCAACTGTAATCCTCTGGATTGCCAACCTCTGGGCTTCATTTATGTGAGCAAATACACCTTTACAAGTTTGAGGGAGTGTCTGTGTGTACAGTTGAACCTAATGCAGCTTTTCCTACAGCATAACTTTTATTTTTGCTGGGGGAAGGGGTAGTACTTCAGTTGTAGCTTCACTCATCTTGGGTTGTTGTCATACTCTGTGGTATGTTGTCACCTCTCTAGAAGTCAGGACATTCTGGAAAGTGACCACTTTGTGCCACCAGCACCATCCCCCCCCCCATGCAGGTGCAATGATTCCAATCAAATAATCTCAGGGAAAATGTGTAAGCCGGATTCAGAGAACAGGAAAGGGTCCTTCTCCACGTCACTCATTTCTGCCCCATACTAGGGTATCACTTTCCGAATTATTCTCCAGGTGTCTGTGCTTCACCTTACATGTTTCCGTGTCTGCATCTTTCTTCCAGCAACTTCTGCCTATGTCCCGGATTTTGCATGGGACACTTTTTCTGCACAGATAATAATAGACCTTGAATTCTCTTTATCCCTTAAACCAAAAGGGCGAACGGGAAAGCAGCATTTTTGACTGTGGAATCACTTCCCCCTTTAGCTAAATACAACAACGAAGTGGGTGGCAGGACACAACTTATCAGGAAAAATCTAGAAATCGCAATGTGCTATCTTCAGCTCATGTAAATATCTCCACATGTTATTCTTAATTAATTATATTTTATTGAAGCAATTAGGTGAATGACAACCTCGGTTAAGGGCTAATGAGAGGGCCATGTCTTTTCACGTGCTACTGATCAGAAGGTGCAGCCAGGAGTCCCAGTGGCCGGACGCCAGGTGGGGAGGGTGGGGAGGGTGCCCAGATGCTGCTGGGAAGCCAGGCGGGCAGGGGCCCAGGACCACGACTCCCACCGTCCCGGCTCAGGGAAAGAGGCCCTGCACTTTCCCCCCCTCATTCCTCTGCTCTTTTCCCGTTTGTTTTAATTTCCAAAAACAATTAAGACAGCTGCTGAGTCCTAAGCAATGGCGCTTCTCTGGAAAGTTGAGTTGATTTGTCTAATTTTCACACCTTTTGCTGTCCTCCACAGTGGTAGAGTGTTTTTGTGTCAAGGCATCAGATAAATTTCATGCTTCCTGCCTTTTCTCAAATACCCAGTGGCACCAAAAGCACCCGGTGCACCTGGCCCTGCCCCAGTGCTTCCAGGCTTCATTGTGATTATGACTGTCAGAGGAGGAGACGTGATGATCCTTGACGTAGCTGAGATTGAGGGAGGGATTTGGGTGGAAATAGCACCCTGTTCTCTTAAGGCCAAATTTCCTATTAATCTGCATCCTTTCCTAAGGGAAACACCCAACGTCCGGGGCTTCAGGGATTTGCGATGGGGGAGGTCTTGTTCCTTTTAGGAGGAACATTAATAAGAAAACCATGGGTTGTTTTTACTTGTACCGTTGATACATCATCTAAATACCTTTTCAGGCTGATTTTGTTTAGGGGTCTGGTGACCACAGTTAAAGCTTTCAGTCCCCCTGTCTTTTGCACCTGCCTCCCCGGGAGGGGCAAGAGCTCTGGTCCCACTTCCCAGAAGCTATGCCAACCTCACTGCTCTGCACTGCCCTCCTCGGGCCTGGCGATTTCCTCTTGCTCTGTCCAGTGAACACTGTGCTGCTCCCACACCCGTGCCACGAGGAGATGCCCAGGCTTTGATCAAGCACCCTGGAATCACCCATCCCCGTGGCACTGATATTTCCCAGCGGGGCACAGTGCCACATCTTAGAGATGGACCTGGGTGCCCATGTAGGATCTTAGGGGATGGAATCTACTCTGTGTTCAAAAGTGAATAAGAAATTAGAGTGGTTGAACCACGTACATGTAGCTGTGGCCCTAATGCCTCCTGTTCACATTAGGAAAGTAGTTAATATTCTCACGTCTGCAGCAGAGGGGGGGGATCTGAAGATGAAGTGAAGGTGTAACCCAAGGGTCTCGGCCCCTGTAGTTGTTCAGATAAGTCGTTTTCAGTGAAGAAGAGGTAAAATTGTGTTTAAAAGTCATGATGAAGGTGTGGAAGAACTGTACTCTTGGCTGTGTTGGGTCTTCGTTTCTGTGCGAGGGCTTTCTCTAGTTGTGGCAAGCGGGGGCCACTCTTCATCGCGGTGCGCGGGCCTCTCACCGTCGCAGCCTCTCTTGTAGCGGAGCACAGGCTCCAGATGCGCAGGCTCAGTAGTTGTGGCTCACGGGCCCAGTTGTTCCGCGGCATGTGGGATCTTCCCAGACCAGGGCTCGAACCCATGTCCCATGCATTGGCAGGCAGATTCTCAACCACTGCGCCACCAGGGAAGCCCAAGAACTGTACTCTTATTCACGGCTTATGAATAGTGGTAGAAATCAGTGCAAACACTTTGGACAAGGATTTGCCAGATTTCCCTAAAGAGAAACAGAGACTTCTTTATGAGGTTTCTCTAGAAATTCTACCCCTGGGTATATTCCCAGGAGGCATGAGTGCGTATATCACAACAAAAGATAATTTTTAAAATGTTGAGGAATGTTCCTAGAAGCTTTATTCATAGTCGCTCAACACTGGGAACTGCCCAAGTGCACACACAGGGGAGAGTGGGTAAAAAGACCAGGGCACGTGCATCCCGTGGGATCCAGCACAGAAGTGGAGGGAAGGAACTATTCACGTGACATAGATGAGGATCGTCACCCGGGTGCTGAGCAAGGGAAGCCAGACTCCAAAGGGCACATGCCGACCACTCCAGTTACGTGATGCTCGTGAACAGGCCAAGCTAAACAAGTTGACACCTACACGTGTTTGCTTACAGTCCTGGGGTTGGACACCTAGTGTAGGTCAGCAGGGTCCTGCTCCTTTGGAGGCTCCAGGGGAGAATCTGTTTCTTTGCCTTTTGCAGCTTCTGCAGGCGCCCACACCCCTTGGCTCCGTATCACCCCGTCCTGTGCTTACATCATCGCGGGTCCTTCTCTGACTCCGACCCTCCTGCCTTCTCCTTAAGAGGACCCTCGTGATTACCTTGGGCCCACCCAGAACCCGGGAAGATTTCCCGTCGCAAGGGCCTTAACTTAATAGCATCTGCAAAGTCCCTTTTGTCATGTAGTCACATCTTTACAGCTTCTGGGGACGAGGACGTGGACGTCTTTGCAGACCATCCTTCTGCCCCCTACACTAACGGACGGCCACAGAGCAGCGGGCTGCCGGTGGGGTCTGTGAACGGAGAGGAGGGAGTGTCCAAGGTCTGCATCTCGGTGTTGTTTACCCGGCACCCGCATTTGTGAAACTGATCAGGCTGTTGCCTGAAAACCAGTGCACGTTACTACTGTATATATTGTTACACATCGGTACACATTTTTTAGAAAAGAAAAAAAGTTAAGGTCAGCTTCCTTGCAGACACTACACTGTGTGGAGCTGACACCCCCATGCTCAGCAGGATAAAGGAAGAAGGAGCCAGATTCTGGTGTGCGTTCGCCCTGATGGAGCTTGGGGTCTGGAGCACAGGGTGGGTGGAATGAAGCCCTGTTTTATGGATCCTCTTTCATTTTTGCATACCATGCTCATGGAAGCAACAAGCTTCTGGAAGGTGGGATAACTTACTTTTGTAACGGGGCCCCTGACAGTCTGCAGTGTGGGCCTTCCACAAATGCCTGTGGCACAAAGCTTTTTGTGATCATGGGTGCCCCAGCCACTTGTGTGTCTTCAAGGAGCCCAGCCCCATGGCTGCCAGGGGACCAGGTCCACTGGGGCTGGGGCCACACGCAGAACGTCTCCCTTTGAAGACACCGATTTCCGCTGGCTTCTTCACTCCTGAGTGTGACATTTAAGCTTCTGCACATTGAGCAGCTTAGAAAACTGCCGGGTAGTTGTGTCAAAAGCAAAGCACCATGGACATTTGCAGGATGTTTTTGGTTTCCAAAGCCCAGTGTGGGCTGGCACAGGCATGGAGGACTTGCCAATACTTCACTGATCTTGGAATAGCCCAAGCTGCCCTTGCAGCCGCCACGGGGAGTGTGGCCTTGACCTTGAGCTTGTCCCTCATTTGGTACCAGAGTCAGAACCGGCAAAGAGACGTTGAAACAGATGGGATTCAGAGAGAAACACACCACACCCCCGTAATGCTCTTTAAATAACTTCCACGTTGAAAGGGGTTCCCTCCCTCCCCATAAGGAACTAAAACGTGTTCTTCACAGATAAATATTTCAGACTAGACCAACTCATCTGGATCAAATGTTACCTTTTTAAAGATGCAAATTGAAAAGTAAACATCGGACTTCCCTGGTGGCGCAGTGGTTGAGAATCCGTCTGCCAGTGCAGGGGACACGGGTTCGAGCCCTGGTCTGGGAAGATCCCACATGCTGCGGAGCAGCTAAGCCCATGTGCCACAACTACTGAGCCTGCGCTCTAGAGCCCGTGAGCCACAAATACTGAGCCCATGTGCCACAACGGCTGAGCCCACACACCTACAGCCCATGCTCCACAATAAGAGAAGCCACTGCAACGAGAAGCCTGTGCACTGCAAGGAAGAGTAGCCCCCGCTCGCCGCAACTAGAGAAAACCCGTGTGTAGCAACAAGGACCCAATGCAGCCAAAAATAAATAAACTAATTAATTTAAAAGAAAACCGAAAGAAAATTAAGCATGAAAACACAAGGGTTCGCTAGGGCCTAGGGAGGGTTCCATGCTCAGCAGAGCCAGTGCATGTCAGAAATCGGGACCCCAGCCACCTCCGACCTGAGGTGGAGCTCAGGGCATGCTGTCGCTTCACTTTGTGTATTTTAGAGTTATTTTAAAGAGGAAATAGGATAAGACCTACTAAGCATGTCTCAAGCAGGTGAAAGCTGCCGTATATGAGAGATATGAGTCCCAGAAATCATTCTGGAAGGATTTTAGGAGCTGTTCTTTAACACTGCAATTTCCCCATGGCCCTGAAATGTCATTTATTTTTTAATGTTCCTAGTTTAGAAATTTTGAAAGGGGATCAATCAAAGCTAGCAAAGATATAGCATTAAGTAGCTAAGAATATTCAGTTTTTTTTTTTTTTTTTTTTTGCTGTACTCGGGCCTCTCACTGCTGTGGCCTCTCCCGTTGAGGAGCATAGGCTCTGGACGCGCAGGCTCAGCGGCCATGGCTCACAGGCCCAGCCACTCCGCGGCATGTGGGATCCTCCCGGACCGGGGCACGAACCCGCGTCCCCTGCATCGGCAGGCGGACTCTCAACCGCTGCGCCCCCAGGGAAGCCCTGTTCGGTGTTTTAGAACACTAATAATCTTAGTTCAGGTTTGGGAGCTTACAGACCACAGACCATCCTTGCCCAGACCTTAAGGTTAGTGTCATTTCACCCTCTTTTCCCAGACGAGAACTAGGAAACTCAGAGAAGTGAAGCAACCTGCTCAAGGGCACACAGCTCGAAACTGAGCAGGGATCTCAACCAGTCAGTCTAGGCCCTGAGATCAGGCGGCTTCCCCTCCTACGCTGAGCCAGGACGGGCTGGTGTCGTAGGGAAGCCTGGTGACACTTTAATGCCTTTCCCATAAGTTATTATAAAAGAAGAATACCTTGTGACCATACATCCATACATCCACTCAGCTACCCATCTGTTTACCCACCCACCCATCCATCCACTTATCCATCCATCCACCCATCCATCCACTTATCCACCCACCTATCCATCCATCCACCACCCCACCTACCCACACATCCATCCACCCATCAGTTCACTTACCCATCCATCTATCCATCCACCCACCCACTCACCCACTCACCCATGCGTCCATCCATCCATCCATCCATGCATTCATTCACCCACCTATGCATTCATGCCTCCGTCCATCCCAGATAGTGAGGATTCTGCAATCAAACAGGCTGACAAAGTCCCTACTCTCATGAATCTAGTGTTCTTATTGTTACTCTTCACCATCCTATACCACCCTCAAAACGGGAGACTGAGTGGTATCCTGACGAGGGTCCCCTGTGCCTCCACCTTCAGGCTCATCTAGGACGAGTCTGATTTCAAAACTGCGTTAGTCACTCCCTCGTGCGAGGACAGGCTTTCAGGGTGTAAAGGCCTTAGCAGAGACTGCACCTAGGTGATTGCTTTGGCACGGCCTCAGGTGAGACTCTTTCATCTTCTCTATTTTAGTTTTCACAGGGACAGCTTTCCCACAGGGTCAGAAGGCCCAGCTTCCACACGGAGGCTCAGCTGCCAGCTGGGCTCACTGTGTCACCACCTCAAAGATGCCGCCAGCAGCAGCGCTCCGACAGGGCCCGCCATATGCTCTGCATCTGCGCTGGGCGGCTCATTTCCTGGAGCTCTCTTAGGTGCAGAGTGAGTTTTCAGCTAAAAGAATTAATAAAAATAAAGTGAGCAGTGAGTGCTGGGCCTGGAAGGGAAGCAGTATGTGGATGGTGGGGCATATGTGCGGGCCGGGGTATGTCCACACGTGAGCGGACCAGGGCAGACCACCAGCTGGCATGTGCAGGGGGGACAGAGGCTCAGACCACGAACTGGTCAGCGCCACCAACACGCTCACTCCTCAGCGTGGTCCAGCAGGAGGACCATGGATGAGGCCACATCTCATTGTGTGACCACGGGTTCATCCCTTCCCCTCTCTGAGCCTCCTGCCTCATCCAGAAAGAGGTGGACAAGATCCCCCCACCCTGAGAGCACAAGAGCCCGGCCCCCTCGCTGTCATTCCTCTCAGCAGAGCAGGTGAAGGGCGCTTGGGTCACTGAGACAATCGACCCTCCCCTGCAGCCACCACTTTCTCCTCTGGGGTTGCCCCCCGCCTGGTTCATCACCTAATCCTGGTAGGCAGATGAGTACTGTCTTTAGCCTAGTTCATACTAAGATGAACCAGGGTAATTTCAGTGACTGTTAACAGGAAAATCTGGGTGCTGGGCATGAACCGGGGTGACTGGAGTTGGCTCGCAGCATCTCCCCAGAGCAGCCTCTCCCGGACTCTGGTCAGTAGAGGCACATAGGGGCCTGAAACTGGCGTGGAGGGAGCAGTTACACCAGGAGACTGGCAAATGCTACACATCAGCCTCCTCCCAGAGGGCCAGCTGTTAGCATCCACCAGCACCTCCCTGGCTTGGCCTCCTCCAGTTCCTTAGTGTTCAAGGCCCCTCCTGCTTTTCTGACTCAAAGTGACGTAAGGGCGAGAGGGGTATGGGGAAGGGATTTATTGGCTCACATGATGCATTTCCATGTGTTGCTGCGTCCCTAGATCTGGGGGCTCTGACTGTCCTTAGACTGGTCTGGCTCCACCCCAGCCTCACCTCCCCATGCCTGCAGCTCCGGGTCCAAACCCAGAGAAACAAGAGCTCTTCTTGCCAGGAACCCTAGCGGAAGTGCTGGGATTGCATCTACGTCTTGGTTTTCCCTCAAACCAGTTAGGGCCTGGGTCGTGTCCTCACCCCAGAGCTGTAGGGGCAGAGTCAGCCCACTGAACTCGGGGCCAAGTCAGAGGGAGCCGGGGGCCCGGTTCCGAGGACGGGCCGTGGGTGCTGGGCAGGCCGGATCCTGGATGCTGGGGTCTCCTCTTCGCCTCTGGAAAGTACTGCATTGAACCGGTTGTATGTCATACCCGTGTCCCTGGCTGTTTGACTTTGATGTTACTTCCGTGCAGAAGCCCTTCTGGCTCTGCCTGGTTTTAAACCCTCCCTCCTGAGGGCCCCCTGCGGCGCCCTCCCCGCCCTTTCCTTTGCAGCAGAGGCCCCACGCCTGGAGCCCACCCTGCACCACCGCCTGGATCCCTGCCCCTGCCTCGTTTCCTCCTTGCCTTCCTTCCTTCTAGACGAGGGAGCTCCCTGACTTGTGTCTGTACCCCTTCAGCTCCCGGCGTTGCTCTGTCCCCGGGGGGAGGGCGTGAAGGAGAGAGGGGGCCTGGCACGTTCTTTTCCTGCTGCAAGGTTGGGGAGCTGCTGGGAGCCGCTTGTCCTCCCGACGCACGTGGGCCACTCCTCCCTGGGACCAGGCTCTGCAGAAGCCTCAGGCTCCTCACCTGGAAGCCAGGGTGGTGACAGCACCGCTGCAAGCTCAGACGAGCCCAGTGTGCGCCCACACAGCGTAGGACCCAGGTCATCACTGTCACCGTGTACTGATGAGGTCACGGCCTGGCACACAGTAGGGACCCAGATTGTCACCGACGCCCCCTCCCCCGCCCCAGGAACTTTCCAGCTTCTCCCCGACACCACCCATTTGTGACCGGCTGCTTCCTGACTCCCAGCCAGCGCTTGCCCCCCACCCAGGGAAGCTGTCAGAAGGTCTTTCCTATGTGTCCCCTCGAGCCAGCGAGGTGCGGACCACAGGCACGTTTATGTAAATAGACATTTATCTACTCCTAGTCCTGGAGGCTGGAAGTCCAAGGTCAGGCTGTAGGCAGTGCTAGCTTCTCTGAGGCCTCTCCCCTTGGAATGTGATGATCATCTTCTTGCTGTGTCCTCACAGGGTCATTGCTGTGTATGTTGTCTGTGTCCTAATTCTTCCTTCTTGTGAGAACATAGTCCTATTGGATTAGGGCCACCCTAGTACCCTCATTTATCCTTAATCAGCTCTTTAAAGACCCTGTCTCCAAATACAGTCACATTCTGAGGTCGTGGGGATGAGGACTTCAATGTATGAAATTTGGGGGGACCCAGTTCAGCCCATCACATTACCCACCAGCCCCTTGCTGCACACGTGTCACATAGGGCCCCTGGAGTGGGCACACCCCCGAGCCCAGCTCAACCCTGATGCCAGCAGGCAGGGAGGGGGCAGTGGGTCAATGCATTGACCACATGTGTTTTCCCTGCACTTGGTCAGCTCATGCAGCTTGCTACTTCGGCTGCAGTTATGAGACCATCTGGGAGGAGAGGGGTTCCCTCTGTGGCCCGCAGTTCTAAAGCAGAGGCCCATCCAGCCCACTTCCACGCCAGCTCGTCATACACGCCGTTCACCAGCAAGCCCCCGGCAAAGCTGACGCCCAGCATTTCCATGTGATCTTATTGTCCTCCTGGCTGTGGTACTGATAACACTCGCATCTCGCAAGGACAGCAGAAAGCCAAGCGGCCGTGCTACGGTGGAGGGTGGGATGGCTCTGCAGTGGCTGAGGGGCTCCTCTCGGCCGGGTCACTTCTCAGAATCAGAATTCCAAGTAGAGCCACAGTTGGGAGGTTTCCCCGGTGGGAGAGGACTTTGAGAAGCCTGTTGCTGTCCTCTTGTTAAAGTCAGTTGGTCTCCTGTGAATCAGGCTTGAGCAGCTGGGCTGGACCTGCCACCCCCAGTAAATGCCGACTAGAGAACAGGAAGAGAGGCCTGTTGCAGTGGGTGCTTTGGTGCCCGTGTGCCCCTCTCCTGCCAGGTTGGGGCATCGCGGTCCTGCGTCCCTCAGAGGAAGCTGGACCCTCTGCCAACTGGAAGTTTCAGAGCCACTGGGAGGCAGGTGGCATTTGAGATCCCCTCCAGCCGTGGTTCTGAGAGCGGGGTCAGTGCCATCAGCATCACCTGGAAAGT
Organism: Globicephala melas; assembly: GCF_963455315.2. NCBI lineage: Eukaryota > Metazoa > Chordata > Mammalia > Artiodactyla > Delphinidae > Globicephala > Globicephala melas. The sequence goes on from NC_083328.1 coordinate 84,610,621, forward strand.
GTTGGAAGCTCACCTTCTCAGCCCCACTGGAGACCTGCTGAATCGCAGCCTCGGGGTGGGGCCCAGAGATCTACGTGTGCCCAGCCCTGAAGCGCTGCCCAGGCCAAAATGAGGTCGTCACAGCGATTTTAAATGGTCTCATAGCCACATCAGAAAAAGAAAAAGAAACCGTTGAAATTGATTTTGTTTTTACTGTGGTAAATATACATAACATGAAATTTACCACCTTAATCAGTTGTAAGGGCCCAGTTCAGGGGCATTAAGCACATTCACATTGCTGTGCAGCCATCACCACCATCATCCCCAGGATGTTTCCATCTCCCCAGACTGACACTCTGGCCCCGTTAAACACCAGCCCCCACATGCTCTCCCCCCCGCCCCTGGCATCCAGCACTCGGCTCTCTGTCTATGAGTTTGACTCGTCGAGGGACCTCCTGTAAAGGGAATCATGCGGTATTTGTCTTTTTGTGACCGGCTTATTTCACGTGGCATAACGTCCTCAAGGTTCGTTCACGTTGTAGCCTGTGTCCGAATTTCCTTCCTTTTTAAGGCTGAATAATATTCCATTGTGTATATACCCCACATCTTCTTTACCCATTCATCTGTTGATGGACACTTAGGTTGCTTCCATGTCTTAGCTATTGTAAGTAATTCTGCAATGGACATGAGAGTGCAGATACCTTTTCAGTATCCTGTTGTCATTTCCTTTGGATAAATACCTAGAAGTGGAATTGTTGGGTCACATGTTAGTTCTACTTTTGACTTTTTGAGGAACCTCCATACTGTTTTCCATAGGCACTGAACCAATGTATATTCCCACCAGCAGTGTACTAGGGTTCCCTTTTCTCCACAACCTCAACAATGCTTGTTAACTCTTGCCTGTTTGCTGGTAGCCATTCTAACAGGTGTGAGGTGGTATCTTATTGTGGTTTTGATTTGCATTTCCCTAATGATTAGTGATGTTGAGCATCTTTTCACATACCTGTTGGCCATCTGTACCTTTTCTGGAAAAATGTCTATTTAGGTCTTCTGCTCATTTTTTAATTAGATTTTTTGTTTGGTTGTTTTTGGGTTTTGCTATTGAGTTCTGTGAGTTCCTTATATATTTTGAATATTAACCCCATATCAGGGAAATTATTTTAAATATTTTTTCCCATTCAGTATGTCACCTTTTCATTTTGTTGATTGTGTCCTTTGCTGTGCTGAAGGTTTTTAGTTTGATGTAATCCCACTTGTCTATTTTTGCCTATGCTGTCAAATCCAAAAGTATCATCTCTAAGACTAATGTCAAGAAGCTTACCTTCTGTGTTTACTTCTAGGAGTTTTATGATTTCAGGTCTTATGTTCAAGTATTTAATCCATGTTGAGTTAACGTTTGTGGATGGTGTAAGATGGTGTCCAGTTTCATTCTTTTGCATGTGTCTGTCCGGTTTCCCTAACACTAAGAGATTGTTCTTTCCCCATTGTATATTCTTGACTCCTTTGTCATATATTAATTGGCCACATATGTGTGGGTTTATTTCTAGTGTCTCTAATCTATTCCACTGGTCTCTGTGCCTGTTTTTATACCAAAAATTACCATTTTGATTACTACAGCTTTGTAATATAGTTTGAAATCTGAAAGTATGATGCCTCTAGCTTAAGATGGCTATTCAGGGTCTTTTGTGGTTCCATACACCTTTTAGGATTGTTTTTTTCTATTTCTGTGAAAAATGTCATTGGAATTTTGATAGGGGT